>NC_136057.1:176970620-178418253 GCF_964261635.1 Lissotriton helveticus | reverse complement strand
GAAGCGAGTCCAATTTAAGACCCTATGCACAATTCATAAGAGCAGGATAGGGGAGGGCCCGAAGTACATGACTAAGATCTTTCAGCCCTACATCCCGGGGCGTTCTCTGCGCTCCAGTCATCAGCAGCTCCTACAGACACCAAGAGTAAAAAAAACCAGACAAGGTGGCCGTGCATTAGCTTATGCCGGCCCAATACTCTGGAATTCCTTGCCCCCAGAACTCAGATCAATCTCCAGTCATCTGTGTTTTCGGAAGAATTTAAAGACTTACCTATATCCCGATAAATAAATTACCCTTCAGTTTCGGCACTCCTTAATAATCATGCTCTCGTAACTAGCACAATCTCGTGGTACAGCAATAGCGCAGAGATACCCCTTCGGGAGTCTAGTCTGGCGCTTTATAAGAATATAAAATAAATAAAATAAATAAGCAAGGTCTTCCCCACAGAACAGGGTTAGATCTAGAAAATGAAGTTTATAATTTGGGTAATTATTCTTCGAATTTTATGGTCCTGAATGTTCAGTCTGATCCTACTCCAGACTTACCTGCTATTTCAGTACTACCAGTCAAAGGCGAATTATGTGTCAGAAATAATGGTTCCGTACATGTAGGACATAGTGATTGTACTACTACTGTCGAGTATAGTGACAGTGGGAAATCTATTTTCAAAGCTTCACGTCATTCTTATTTTGTTTGTGGTCAGACCGCATATGTTCGTCTGCCCCTCGATTGGGATGGTACATGTTACATTGCCTTCCTACTGCCACCAGTTTTCCTAGCCCCATCTGATTACCACAGAAACACACGTCTAGTACACGTTAGACATAGAAGGGAGATCGAGTCCCCAATTGTCAATCAAACTGAAACTGCTCTAGAACAGTACACAGATTTCAATAGAGGTTTCTTTTTCTTTATAGGCCCTGTCCAGAATAGTAAGTCAATCCGTAGATTAACCAGAACCCTTGAAGCAGTAGTGAATGAGACTGCCTCTGCTCTAGGTAACTTAACCGAAGAGCAATCTGCTATGAGATTTGTCGTGCTCCAGAATCGTCTCGTTCTTGACGTCATACTGGCCGATAGAGGAGGAGCATGTAGAGTCATCGGATCTAGTTGCTGCATTTTTATTCCTAATAACGCGCCGTCTGTTTATTCAGCTATAACCAGACTACATAAAATTGCCCATCAGTTACACCAGAATCCAGGCACCTGGACATGGTCCGGTTGGTTCTGGAGTATCCTATCTGCATGGGGATGGAAAGTATTGTCATTTCTAGGTATTGCAGTAGCGATCATATTCAGTTGCTGCCTCTGTATACAATGTGGCCCTGCGATTTGCGGCATTTGTGCTACCTCTTGTATTCCTAGTCCTAAGTCCCGCTCTAAATCCCGTTCCAAGACAATTCGAGACGAGCAAATGATGCTGTATGAAATGATAGATGGTATCATGAATATAGATGTTTCCTGATGGAAACGTAGTGACAAGGAGGGAATGTGGAAAAGTAAATTTTGCCATGTTCTGTGTCCCTACGTGTTCCCCATGTTATGTCATATGTGCATGATCGATATGCATATATTTCCCCATGATCGATTAAAGACGCAATTACAGTTGTGTCCATCTCTAGTATGCCAGTTTCCAGTTCTCGTGAATACAACGAATATCAGGCCTATGTAAAGCTACGTTGCCACGTTTCACAGTGTGCACGTTAATTCATTGAAAAGTCCCCGTTTCTAGGCCTCAAAAGGGCCCGGACTCAGATTCAGCTCCTGTTTCCTGAACCCTCTCCGAGGAGCGATACAGCCCCCACCTGTATCCCTGACCCTTAGCTTACTTTCATGCCTCACAGTGCCCGGCTCGGCCTGGCTCTGCCTCCAGTCTGCCAAGAGTATGTTATGTTTCTAGTTATCAGTCCAGCCCTCCTTCTCTGCATTCCTCAGCTACTAAATCGCATCAATAGTTTCCGTCATGGTCTAGCCTTTATGTCTCCATGTAAGAGAAATACTGTATTAATATTCATAGAATATTCCCCGCACACGCACTACATATAGGATTATGTATGCACCAGTCTTAATGTCTGTTAGCCTTTGCTCTGCTAACTTTTGGATTCTATCAACATGTTCTCTAAACACTAGATACTAGATATGCTTAGGTACATGTCGCTCTGACACTCCAGACTTTAGTCTCCTCTTCTAGCGCAGAAGTCACAGCCCCCCAGTTCTCCCTAGTAACACGTCATTGTCAGTTTGCGCGCACCACTAGGTTAGAGGTCCCAGCTGCTCAGGTAGCCCCCTCCATGTTTCCGCCCCTTTTATGACATATTCTGTTACGTTTGCATCACATGTCTATGTATACGCCCTGAACACGCCTTCTTGTTGCATCAGTCATGCCTTATCTTTCGCGACTGCTACGTGAAACGCCTACTGTTACGCCTACTGTATTGAACTGCATGTATTTTGTTTAACTATATATATACTAATGTTCTGTTATTAAAAGTTATCCCTCCCTGTATCCTGTTCCTGCCCCCGATGCGCATCATTCCTATTCCCGTACAGGCTGTCCTTTTCTTGTCCTTTATGCTTAATTAAAGCCTGTATACTCTAGCTACCTCGTATCTTGACTCTTATTTATTGAGCTATCTATTTGTATGAGTATCCTGAAAAATAGATCCGGTAATAAATTATTTATTTACCACAGTTGGATGACTAAAGGCAAAACCACATGGTTTCTCCCTGATTCTATGGTACAGGTGATAATAGATACAGCACATAGCCCAGCTCATTTGGGAGAGAAGGGAATGTTGGACAGCCTGCAGAATATCTGGTTTAATAAGAACTTACGAGCAGCTGCGAAACAGAAAGTAAAGACATGCATGATATGTTGTCAGTTCAATCCGGGAAAGGGCACCTAGGTGGATCAAGGTGGATTTCATCCCCTGATCACCCTTTCGAGGTTCTCCAAATGGATTATATCCAAATGGACAGATGCAGAGGTTACAAGTATGTCGTGGTAGTGGTGTGTGCCCTAACAAGATGGACAGAAGCTTACCCCGTCCCAGATTATACTGCAGTAACAACTGCCAAACAGTTGGTAAGAGAATTCTTTCCGAGATACGGGTTACCCCGTGTCATTTACTCAGACAATGGCCAGCCCTTCTCCTCTGAAATCATGAAACAGGTGTCCCTTCTGCTGGGATATACCTGGAAGTTCCACTGTGTGAGGCATCCCCAAGCAGCAGGTCTGGTAGAAAGACATAACCAGACACTAAAGACGAAACTAGCAAAGATCTGTGCAGAAAAGGGTATGGATTGGATGGTAGCCTTACCGGTTGCCCTCTTCTACATGCGTATGGTGCCACATTCCAGAACCGGCCTATCACCGTATGAGGTGGTCTTTGGTAGACCGCCAAACATGTGGGGTACGCCGATGCCTAAAAAGATAACTGATGTTGACAGTACTATGCTTACAGATTATCTGGCTTCCTTGATGTCTGCACTACTCTCTTGTCGTTCGCAGGTTGCCGCTGTCTTCCCTGACAATACTCAGGTCGAGGACCATGCCATAGCCCCAGGGGACTGGGTGCTAGTGAGGAACTTTGACAGGACAAGCCCTCTGGAACCCCGGTAGAAGGAGCCGAAGTTGGTCTTGCTCACCACGAGGACGGCCGTCAAAGTCGAGGGAAGAAAGGGTTGGCTTCATGCTAGCCACTGCAAGAAATACTTTGGAGATACCGGAACTTTCGCTAAGAATAAAGACAGTACAGATTGCGAGCCCCCCTTGCTTGAAATCACTCCCCAACAAGAGTACACTGCCAAACTAAGATCTAAAAAGTCAGTCGAGACCCGATGCAATCCATGCGAGCACTCTTTGTGGAGCTCCACGCCTTCGCGCAGGTCTCAGGCTTCAAGATCAATGAGGCGAAGTCGGAGGCCCTGAATATCTCGCTGTCCCCCGACATCCTAGCAGAGGTCCAGGCGGAGTTTAAGGTGCAGTGGTCGACTACCTCTGTTCCTTATCTGGGGGTCCACTTAGCGCCGACAGTCCGGGCCACAGCAGAGGCCAACTACGCGACCCTGACGAGGAAGGTCCGTGATCAATTGCGGCGTTGGAAGCCGCTAGCGCTGTCATGGCTCGGCCGGATTGCGGCGGTGAAGATGACTGTGCTCCCGCAGATTTTATATCTATTTCAGACGCTCCCCCTGCGACCACCGGGCGAGTGGCTTAAAAACACCCAGTCGGACCTCTCCCGGTTTATCTGGAATGGTCGACGCCCGCGACTCAAACATACCATTGGGACCCTGCCGCCGGAGCACGGGGGAGTGGGGATACCCGACCTCACGCTCTACTTTCAAGCGACACAACTGCGCACACTGGTGGAGTGGCACCAGCCAGAGTCAGGCAAGCACTGGCTCTTTCAGGACCAGGCAGTGGCTGGTCGCCCATTGCAGGGAGTCCCATTCCTCCCGCGGCGCCACAGACCTCCCAATTTGTACGCCTCGGACATCACGAGCACTGTCCTTAGGATCTGGGACAGGGTGTCCGTGACGAAAGAGTTGACCTCCTTTCCCTCGCCGATGACACCGATCTTCGACAACCCTGACTTCACACCGGGACATGACACACGGGCATTTGCGGCTTGGCGCGCAACTCCCTGCAGGGCTGTGGGCCACATGTTTGACCTCAAGGGCATACTTCCATTCCACCAGGTGAAGCAGGACTATGGTGTCGCCGAGGCGGACCGCCTACGATACCTGCAGGTGCGGCACTGGGTCCTTCACCCTTCCATCATGCCCGGCGCCCAACGACAGCTCACACATTATGAGAGATGGCTGTTGACCCGCACGTCTGACAAGAAGTTGATATCAGATCTCTACCAACAGTTGCTCCTCACCAACACATACACATATAACACGGGTAGGGTCAGATGGGAGAGAGACTTGGGGCGCCAACTCACACGGAAGGAGTGGGAGGGGATCTATTACAGGGCCAGACACTCAGCCCACCATGCCGGTCTCACCGAGACGATGACCAAAATTGCCACATATTGGTATCACACCCCCGAGAAGCTGCATCAGTGGGACCCCCGGGTGAGCGATCGCTGCTGGCGGGGCTGTGGGGAACTGGGGACACTGGAGCATTTGCTGTGGAGCTGCGACAAGCTCCGTCCGTACTGGACCCCCATTTTGGACTTAATTGACTCCCACCTAGATACACAGCTGCCCCGTTTCCCAGCCTACATCCTACTAGGCCTCCCTAACGCCCTTATGTACCCCCTGAAGTCCTGGAGAGGCAGACTGATCGCATTGGCATTGGGGGCGGCGGTACAGAATATAGTGGCTCATTGGAGGGCGGTCCAGGCTCCGTTGCAGCTAGGCTGGCTACATAGGCTGTGGGCGATCCTGGGCATGGAGAAGCTCTCGCTGACCGCGGCAGGGAGGGGGTCTGACTTTGCAGCTTTGTGGCAACCCTTCCTCTCCCTGTTGACCGGGGAATTCCGGGAGGTGAGTTGCCCCAGGTATTTGCGGCTGCTACGCCTCGCTGATACCCCACTGCCGGAGCCCACGACACGCTCACACAAACGCAGGGGCCCGGCAGGTAAGGCTCCGACTGATCGGTGAAATAGGCAGTGCTGATGTATCACTCTATGTTTAACTATTGGACAAGGAGAGGGGGGAGTGGGGAGGGGGGGGTCTGGGGAAAGTTTTGTTTCATGTTGAACTCATGTTCCCTTTTGCATTCTCACTGGCTCCGCTGGCACCTCTTGAGCACCTCTTTGACGCGGCCGGCCCGGATGGGTTGTAGGCGGCTTGCTGTGTTAATTAAGACTATCTGGTATCACCAGGTGGGGCGTAAACCGTGCCACCGGTCTAGACTGCCTCCCCTCGGGGTCGGTACTGACGCTTTCTGTGAGGTGCAGTGTGATTATTTTCTGCCCAATAAAAAGATTTAATACTAAAAAGTCAGTCGACGTTTGATCAATTTAGTCCACCCGGTGGTGAAACGGTTAAACATGATGTCTGACTTAAAAGAAATATTGAACAGTAAAGAAAAAAGATAAAAATGAAAAAGTAGTACTGCAAGATATTATGCAGCAGATGTATAGTGTCCCTGATTATTATGTTTTTTATGTGTATTATAGTAACAGGTATTGGCTGGTTTTTGCATGCTTTCTATCTACCCGCTACTTCACGCAACGCCACTACAGCACACACACACGAAGAACTGCCGCCTCACCTAAAGAATCGACGTTTAGAATTCCGCAACAATACCTTTCTCTCTATGCTACACCAGCATCAGTCGTCCACCAACGTCACTAACTGTTGGGTATGTCGTCTAATGCCCCATTCTATTTCTAAGGGAGTACCACTACTGACGCACCCCTTTTCCATGACTGGTTCTTGTTTCACTTGGAAGTTGTTGTTGCAAATGGGCCACCAGGCTGGTAGGGTACCAGATCAAGTAATGAGTTCCTACATTAGAAAGGTCTGGCGTAATGATTCACCAGATGGAAAAAGAACAAATCCCTTCTGTTATACTGATAGGAACAAAAGTCTTTCCGACAACCTGTCGGCCGAAGAAAAGGAAGAAATGATGACCGTTAATAATAGCGGTACCATCATCTTTACTGGAATGAAGAAGAATAATAGACGCCTAACTGCCCCGTCCATTTGGGTTGTACCACGGCGGGGGGTTTTGTGCATCCATGGCACTGGAGACAAACGAGTGGGGGAAAGTTCTTGCCAGGTGCATAGGAAGTTAAACACTACCATGTCCCCGCGTCTGGTGAACTCTCCAAACTCCTACTTTATCTGTGGTGAAAAATCGTATGTATGGTTGCCTGCCAGGTGGAGTGGTAGCTGCTACATCGCATTCCTCCTCCCTCCCACCTACACTGCCCCTGCGGACTATCATGCAATTGACCCTCTGACTGTCTTCAACAGACGGCAAAGGGCGGTCATAGATGCAGAAGATACAGCAGGGCAGGAGGCGGAAGACTTCTTTGCCGGAGTCATTCCATTTTGGGGCCCAATAGTAAACAGTAGGAATATCCGCCACCTCACATGAGTGGTGCAAAATACAATAGATGACACTGTGGGTGTCCTTTCCAACATCACGGCCGAGGTGGCCGCAGACAGACTCATGACTTTACAAAATCGCAAGGTTTTAGACATTGTTCTGGCTGACCGTGCTGGTGTGTACCGATTGATCGCCACAAGTTGCTGTGTGTTTATTCCAGACAACACCCCCACGGTGTATCAAGCCATTGCCAAGCTGCACAAGATATCGAGTCAGCTAGACATGGATAAAGGAGAGTGGTCCCTCACCGGTTGGTTATGGGATTAATATCAACATGGGGATGGAAAGTGTTGACTGTCGTAGGGTTGACACTGCTTATCATCCTCAGCTGTTGTCTCTGCATCCAATGCGGCCCGGCCATCTGTGGTCTGTTAGCTACCACCTGTGTTCCTCGCTCACACGTGCAGAGCAAAAAGAGTGAAAGGATCATGTTGCAGGCACACATTGACAACATCAAAATATCATGAAGGGTGCGCTAGGGGACAAGGAGGGAATGAGGAAAAATAAATATTACTATGCCAATTGTGTCCCCTCGCTTACCCCATCTAGTCTGCCATTTCTCTTTGTATTTGCGTCCTTTTTCTGCTCCATTTTCCCTGCCTCGAGTTTATGATGCCATTATCCGAAAAAAACACGTTGCATTTCTTGATTGCACACTGCGTATTTGCGGTCAAGCCGGTTCCCAGAAATGACCCTGCCCCGGTGTCAAAACAGTATTGGGAAAGGGCTGCCTGCTGACTAAACAAACTGCATTCCGGCCTCGAGCAGGAGGCGAAACCGAACACTTCTGCAAAGATAAGGCCCAACCTTCCTCTCTTTTACTAAGAGATAAGCCGAACCTAAATCAAGGAAAAAGTGAGAAGTGAGTGAGAAGTGTGGCTCAATGGTTAGAGCGGCAGACCTTGATGCAGAGCACTGGCCAGGGACCAGGGTTCAATTCCCGCCTTGGCGGGATCGGGCTTAAATTCCTCTGACCGGATATTCTCGCCTCAGTGCCGAATCTAAGCATGGGCCCCATGCTGCAACTCTGGGCAATAGCTTGCTTAGTCTCCACAACGGCCCCCGATACAGCAAGGGATGCCTGGTTTCACCATGGGATGCCCAGGAGTGGACACATCACAAGGAAAAGCCAGGAGGGGTTCCCTTGTGGTAGGAGTACAAGCGCCGGGATGCTTACGGGTTACTGTTTGCGCTATACAAATACAACACATTTACAAAACCTCCAAGGCCGCTACACAATGAACGGACAGGAAGGAACTGGCCGACCACGCCAACGGTCTAAGATTACATACACACATCCACCCATGACTCAGCCAGCCAGTACCGGTTAACTTGTTCTGCTTTTTTTAAGATTGCTCAGGAGGGCTCCTCCCTATGCATGCAAAGAAATGTATAAGTATTGTACTCTGTGAATAAACTCTCAGACCACTCCTGAACCCGCTTGGTGAAGGAGCTCTCCCTTAACTCGAGTTAATGCAATAAAGCCCATTGACTCTAACACCACGGACTCTGCGCCTCATTTATACTTGACCTTTTTAATACCTATAGAAATTATGATAGAGTAAATAATTTATTTACCACATGCTCACAAAGGTGGGGAGCGTGACCCTTACATTTTTTAGGTTTCACCTGCACAGCGCTTTCGCTGTGCTTGTTAGGTTGTGTCTGCACAGCACTTGTGAAATGTATTGTTTATAATATAAATATTAAAAGGAACGTACATCCCGCTCCCTCGCTTTCCTGCCTTTTCCTTGGTTGCTGTGCTTGGAACATAATTTTTCTCCATTTCGATTGGCTGTAGCATATTTTCCTGCATTTACCAATGCGTGTTTCTCATCTCCTTCTCTTTTCATTTTCTTATAGTCGAAATACTGTTAAAATCTGTTTTGGTTTAACTAATCTATCCATACTAATATAATAAAGAGAGAGCCCAAACCTTTGAGGCGGGTAATCTCAGGAACCACAGCACCAATCACAACACCCAATACAGCGTTGGAAAGGGCACTTGCAGCAGAAGGACATAGGCTATGCAGACTCCCGCCATATACATTTAAAAGGTAAAAGAACCGTGCCAGCAAAGTTGTCCCTTGTGGGCGTGTCTGCATTGTGCTGTGGGCGTCTGCTGGGGGCGTGACAAACGCTGGGGGCGTGTGGTACGTTCCGCCCTTCAGGCTGGACTGTTCCCATGAGGCACAGGGTCAAGGCTGATTTGCATATGGCCATGTCTGAACTGGGGTGGTGTGGAGTGCAAAAGAACGATTGATTTAGGCCCACATCTATGTACTGGGGTGAATGTATAACATTGTTTTGCATTCTGTCCATCAACTGTTGTTTTTGCATTTGTCACCCCGAGTGGTATGGGTATGCTCAGACGTGAGTTCCATGCTCTCCACACCACTGGAGTCAAGTTATCCTGACTGAAGACAGCTGATAGCCAGAAACCGGTCCTAGGATGCTTGATTCCGGTCCAGGAAAGACACGGCTTGGCAGCTTGGGCTCAGTGTCAAGGCTAATTTGCATATGGCCATGTCTGAACTGTGGTGGTGTGGAGTGCAAAAAACTAATTAGATCTCTGTACTGGGGTGAATGTATGACATTGTTCTGTATTCTGTCCATCAACTATTGTTTTTACGTTCTGCCCTTCATGCCATGCCTCATATTGTGTGCTGTGTGCGGGGTGCGGGATTACGGGGGAAAAAAAGGGAGCTCCGGGTGTCCACCCTGCTCCTTTAAATACCCCTGTTCCCCATATTCATAACCCACTCTTACTCCTTAAAATACCCCAACACCCTTAAATACTAACCCATCTTATTCTTAACCCTATAAATATACCCTTTACCTCAAAAATCAAACCTACCCCTGAACCCTAAAAATACCCCTGTACCCCAAAACCCAAACGTAGCCCTGAACCCTAAAAATACCCCTGAACCCCAAAACCCAAACCTTCCCCTGAACCCTAAAATACCCCTGTACCCTGATGGAGCGAGATAGAAAACAGAATTTTGTTTAAACTCGCAAAGTCACATTTCCATAACATGAATAAAAATATTAATGACTTGTGATATGTCGTGCTAATACAACCTAGATTAAACTTTACACGTGGGGGGACTAACATGTGTGCTCATAAACGTGCATAAATGTTGCATCTTTTTGTTCGTGCAAAATAATAAAATAATTTATTGTTTTCGTTTTTGTCATTACTAACTGCTGCAAACTTAAATAAGCATGTGCTTGTTTTGCTTTTTCTTGTCTGTGTGATATCATTTCTACTATTCTAGGTGCATATGGGTCTCATTGAGAACGGAGACTGGTAAATATAAAAGCTGCTTTATTTGTTTGCAATGGCTAGGTAACATTTTGATTAATCGGGTGGGTTAATTAATTAGTAAACCATGGGGTGGATACAGAATATACTTTATTTCTTACATTAATACTTTTCTTGTGTTTGTTTTATACTAGAAATCATAAGTTGCCTGCTTTTGAGGCCTAGCTATTTGAGCCGCAGGAAAAGAGCTAATTCATATTTCTGCAGAAAGTCACGAGACGCCCATTCTGAATTAAAACGTTTATTGAGGCTGCATCCACAAAGCAAAAACTGATGAGCTGACATCATTCTGTCGGACATGGCCAAGGTCGAAAGTGAACTTTTTGTCAGTCCTTAACTTGGCATCCGCGGAAGCTGCACTGTAAGACTATGGAAGCTGCGAGGATAACTTAAAACAAAGTTGCAATTGCAGGAAGCCTCTGGCTTCACGTGGAAGAGACAATGGTCTTTGTAAGACATGGTTTTGTGGAACTTTTTAAGAATCGGGTGACATGTCACTTGTCACTCTCAGCCAATGGGACGTCGAGTATTTCTGAAAACTTTCCTTTGCTAGTTTAGTTAGCGTAGAAAGGTATAAAAAGTCATGCCCTTAGGGATGGGCTGGCTGCTACTTTCTGACTTTCCGATGAGGGTGATGTGCTGCTGGACTTTGCGTGGAGCACGTAAGAATCCTCAAAGATCTTTACTTTAATTTCTGTCTATTTAGCTTAGTTAGGGAAATAGGTTTTAGAAATGCTAAACTTTATATAATTTCTTTAAAATTGATTCAATTGCTTAAATTGTATTTTTCTAATTTCTTACCATCATGCTTGCTTTATTGCTAATAAATTTCATTCATAAAACTTACAACTTATATACCATAATTTAGAAAATAAACTCTTACTTTTGACAAACAAGCTGGTCTTGATTATTTAGAAGTATAGGTTACCTTTAGCTAGATCACGTCACCTATGGTGGTCGTTTAAATGGTTGGGTTTTATTCTAATGACAATATTCTTTCTGCAAATGTATAAAAATTGTTTATAGTTTGTAAATAATGTGTATATAGATTTATTTTGACCACCTGATTCAGTAGGCCCAAAAATATATCAGGTTCATAAATGGGTCCATGTATAGTATAGAATTTTGTTTATAGGTTATGAAGTTGGGTAGCGTAGTTTATGATATATTTTCTATAGCCCGCTGGATCAATTATCTGGTAGCAGAGGATGGTTGCTAAGGGGTAACCAAGGTAACATGTTGGTTGCTAAGGGTTGCGTCATGGTATGGAAATAGGATTAATGTTTTAACACTTGTTAAGTTCGTTTTTCGTGCCTATCTGTAAGCTATACCGGTATAGATTGTGTGGCGAGAAATTAGTCACGCAAGCCATCTGTTCAGTTTGTAGTGATATCGCCGAGTATCACAAGAGGTATCGCCGTGTACCATAGTGTTGTCGCCGAGCAGCACAGTTTTAGGGCTAGGTCTGAATCTTGTATAGTGAGGATTTTCTAAGAAATCAAAGCAGCATGAGAATAGGGACAAAGCGCCTTCCATAAAACTCACTGTAATGAGAGTATTAGTTATATCCAAGCTTGAATGAAGGGTAAAATTTAACGTCGGTGCATGATTATCTATAAACAGGTTAGAGTCCTGTACGGGTACATGTTTCATATCTATAAACAGGTGAGAGCCCTGTACGGATAACGTCGTTATTTTACTAACGGTGCATGATTTCTATAAACAGGTGAGAGTCCTGTACGGATTTCATGTGTGTTTGAATTTAGGGAATTTTCCGTGTAAAAGTGCGAGTTTGAGTTGTATTTTATGTTCAAGTGGAACTCTTAGAACTTTCACTTCGCGGTGGGTTCAGAGCAAAGCGAGTTCATAATTATACGTGTTAGAAGGGTGGGGTAAGGCTACTCTACTGACAATTGAATATTATCCTTAGTGTGAATAGCGCCGTCTATTCCGAAGTGTGGATACTTGAATGTATGTAAACTATCCTAATCAGTGAAACGAACAGATGTTGTCTTTATAGTCATTGTTAAGAATTAATTTACACTGAAAAGTGTTCTTAAAATGGCGCTGTGAAAAGATTTTGTGAAGGAGGGGTAAGCGCCAGGAGTGAGAAGTGAGAAACCGCAGCTGCTGTGTACGTCACAGAGCCGCGCTAGGATTGGGTGACCTACGTCACAAGCTGTATTCTGATTGGCTCCTGAGTCTCTGACGGCCTGTGAGCTGATTGGTCCTTCGGAAATTCTCCAAATTTATTGGTTGAGCAAGAAACTGACGTAGCTCAACTGCCATTGGCTTGTTGGTGTGTTTCGCGCACGGATTAGTTGTTTTGCGGAACATCCCGGAAATATTTTACGAACGATTTTTTAAAATTAAATTTAACTTTTGAAAATGAGTTATCATTTTAAACATGTTGAGAAAAAGACAACATTATTTCAGAAATTTAAGAATTTATTTTCACCTGACAAGAAAATCGAAACGCGAGGTGGTAAACTACTTCATAAGTATAAAACACCTGCAGCGTACATGGAAGGTGAATACGGATATCATACTGTCTTATGGTTCGACAGTTGGAAACGCTATACTAAAAACGATGGTGTTTTGGCTTGGCCTGATGATGGTTCATTTAATGTAAGAGTTTTAAGAAACTTACGAGAGAAAATGAATGCTCTTGTTCCAAAACCGAGACCAACTCAATTTGAAGCTTTAGTTGAGTGGGAAGATGAGATGTATCAGTTACAAAGAGAAGCTAGTGGAATTAAAAGACCTTCTAAAAATCCACCATGGAAAAGAGAAACTCATGAAGATAGATTGCGAATGTGGAGACAGGGAAACATGAGTGAAGGATTGTATTTAATTCATGAAATGGTAATGGGTTCTCCTACAGGGAAATCTATGGAAAGTGAATCTGAGGATGCTATTATGGAAGAAATATATACAACTGCTAGAAATAAACCTAATCAGCCTTTGAGACCTCCTAGATCATGGTCTACTCCGGTGGTTTCTACTGAAACTTCACCGAGTGCACCTCCAATTAGTGAAGCTCCTAAACTTTATCCAAATAATTGTGAAATCACTGAAACTCCTAGAAGACCAGAATTTGAAAATGCTCGAAATGAGGGTAGACATTTTTCAATGACTCCAAGAGCAAGGGAACCTCCAAAAGATTATGCAAGAGAGACAAGAAATGTTGAGGATGTTGATTATAATGAATATTTAAGGTCTAAAGAAGAACTAATTAAAAGAATGACAAAAGGCATGGAAGCTGTCACAGTTCCAGTAACAATAGGTCCTGTTCAGCCTGTATTTGATCAAAGAGATACAAACAAAAATGGATTAACTATTCCTTTAAACACAGAAACTCAAAAAGCTACTGAAAAATTTTATTCAGACTTGACTGAATTAAACACTTCTAGATCGAGAATGCCTGATTTAACCTTTAATGAGGATTTATCTCCAAAAACACCAATGGGTGCTATGTCAGATGTAGGAAGTCCTGAAGTCAGGGTAACCACACCTAAACTTGATGTGGCCAAATTAAAAGCGAATATTGAAGAATTAATAATTGGAACAATTGGCCCAGATAGTTTAAATTACTATCGGGATGATGAATTACTATTCATTTGCAAAAGTATTCAGTGGAAAACGAAAAATAAATATGATCAATTAGAAGATCTAGCTGCAGAACTTGAAATCGATGTAAGTAAACAAAAGAATTTTGCAAAGCATTACAGATTAGATTTTTCAGAAAGTGACATTGAGAGTTTGAACTCAATGGGAAGAATAGTTCACATTAAAGATTTGATTGTCTATATCAAAAAGCTAGGAGAACTGAACAAATGGAGAGTGAAATGGACAAAAAGGAAGGAAGATGAAAGATTAGAAAGAATGTCAAAACAATTTCCAATGAGAGAAGTTGCAGGTGGAGGATATGTTCATGTCCCATGGTCGAGACAAGACATTCTGTTATTCACAAATGATTTTCCTAAATTAAGAGAAAAACCTGTTGAGTGGTACAGGCAAGTCGATAGATTTATCAAAGTGTCAAAAGTTCTGTGGATTGATTTGGATGGATTTTTTGACATTGTTGTTCCATCTGATCTTTGGACAGAATGTAAAATATCTATTAGTTGGCCAAAAGCAGAACCTGAACGAATCAAAGAAACAGGTGCCCCTAATCCACTTGTAATGGATTTTTACGAGAAAGTAATTGTTTGGATGAAAAACAAAATTCCACCCAAAGAAGTTGATTGGGTTAAAATAGAAAGAACAGAGCAGGAAACAAAAGAATCAGTTCATTCTTTTTATGAAAGACTACTGTTAATCTTTAAACAATACAGTGGTTATGAAAAATTAGATGAGAAAGACATGAGTCATTTTATCTATAGATTTGTTTATGGACTAAAACCTGAAATTGGAGAAATGATCAGAACTAGTATTGTCGGATGGCAAGCACTATCTATAGATGATATTCTGAGAAAAGCAAAATATTGTAGCGATGAATTAGAAGTAAAACAGAAGAAGCTGAAGGAGAAAGCCATGTGGGCACAGGTAAAAGTGGCTGAGCAACAGATTGCCAGCATGGGAAATAAGAACACTAATTTTGTTCAAACTGGAAATACGAACCAGATACAAGGAAAGTTTAAAGGTAATAATTTCCAAAAGAAATTTAGCCCAAAGATAGAAGAGCTGAAACAAAGATTACCTTGTTTTAATTGTGGCGAAATTGGACATTGGAGGGACGAGTGTCCTCATCCTCCTAGAAACTTAAAGAATCCCTTATTGAATCCACAGATGCAGAATGGTGTTAACGTGCAGCAACAGCTACAGATGCAACAGGGGTTAAATGAATTTAATGTTCAGCGACAGTTACAACAACAACAACAACAACAGGTGAATAATCGTCAGGACCAGTTGCCACAACCACCTTTTCCGAATTGTGGGGGAGTTCAAAAATATAATCCAAACGTGGGATTTCAGGGATGTGAACAGGTAATAAAACCACAAAAACAGCAAAAGCAGCAAAGGGTTCAAATGCAAAATGCTTCACAACAGTTTTTATTAACAGAAAGCCAAGACAGTGATTCTGATGATTATTGCTGACGGTGCCCGAGAGAGGAGGAAGAGTGTGTTGTTGGAGCCACTCTTGAGGTTGACCAGTCTGGTCCTTATGTAAACGGGAAAGTTAATGATGTAGACATCACTTTTCTAGTGGACACTGGTGCTACCCGTTCTACTGTTAGATCAGTGGAAATTGAAAACCTACCTCTCTCTGGGGATACCATCCAAGTTGTCGGAGTAAGTAATCAGCAAATTAAAACAGACTTAACTGATCCAGTACCAGTTGAAATTGGAAATTACAGAGACAAACACAGATTTGTGGTTTGTAATAGTAGTCCAGTAAATCTATTAGGTAGGGACATCCTATGTAAAATGAATTGCAGAATATATTGTTCTCCTGAAGGAGTTGAGTTACAAACAATGGAGGAAGATGGTTTGTACAGAATGACAATGATGATGATGGAAGCAGAAGAAACAAAATTGTTTCCTGCATTTGAAGAAAAGGATTTACCTGAAGAGCTAAAAGAAACAGTGAAATCTGAAATATGGGATTTTACTGGGAATGAGATGGGTCTGATGAAAAACGTAGATCCTGTTAAAATTACATTGAAGCAGGGAATAGAATTTCCAAATACTCCACAGTATAAAATGAAAACAGAAACAATTGAAGGTATTACACCTGTAATTGAAAAGTTGATCAAGCAAGGTGTATTAAAAGAAATGAAGAGTAGCTCTTGTAATTCACCAATTATGGGAGTTAAAAAGGCTAACGGAACATTTAGGATCGTACAAGATTTGAGAAAGGTTAATCAAATTGTTATTCCATGTTGTCCTGTGGTTCCAAATCCAGCAGTAATTCTATTTCAGATTCCATATGATGCTGAATGGTACACAGTCATTGATCTTTGCAATGCATTCTTTACTGTTCCTCTACATCCAGACAGTTATGAAATCTTTGCTTTCAGATTCCAAGGTAAGACCCTTGGATGGACAAGAATCCCTCAGGGCTATACAGAAAGTCCTTCAATCTTTAATGAACTGTTAAAAAGATCACTAGAAGATTTAGACTTACCAGGTAGGTCTACACTGGTGCAGTATATTGATGATTTGTTAATAGCTGCAAAGACAAGAGAAAATTGTGTAACAGACACAATAATTCTGTTAAATCGCCTTGCAAAAGAAGGACATAAAGTGTCCCCAGCAAAACTACAGTTTTGCAAACAAGAAGTGAAATATCTTGGTCACAGAATTGCAAAAGGAAAAAGACAAGTAACTATAGAGAGAATAAAAATGATTCAAGCAATGTTACCGCCAAGAACACAAAGACAGGTCAGAATGTTCCTAGGAATGGTAGGTTACTGTCGACAATGGATAAGTGGATTTTCAGTAATTGCGAAACCACTACAAAGACTGACCAAATCAGATGTAAAAGATCCAATTATTCTCAATGATGTTGAGATGGAATGTTTTGAAAACTTGAAAAAGAGCTTATGCCAAGCTCCTGCTTTGGGTATGCCAAATTATGAGAAAGATTTTGAACTGTATTGTAGTGAGAGAGAAGGATGTGCATTATCTGTGTTAATTCAGAGACATGGAAACCTAAAGAAACCTATTGCATACTTCTCTGCAGTTCTTGATCCAATTGCAAAAGCATTACCAGGTTGTTTAAAAGCAGTTGCAGCTACAAGTATCAGCCTTGAACAAAGTGAAGGAATTATTATGGGATTTCCTGTGAAAGTTTTTGTGCCTCATTCAGTTGAAATATTACTGACAAGAGGTAAGACTCAACATTTAACAAGTAGCAGATTGACAAAGTATGAGAAAATCATACTGGGAGCAGATAATGTTTCTATTTCAAGATGTTTGAATCTGAATCCTTCTACATTACTGCCTGATTCTGAAATTGTTAATGACATTGAGACAGAACATGAATGTTTAGATGTCATGGAGTTCTGTACTAAACCCAGAAAAGACATCAAAGACAGACCTTTGCCTGAATCGGATTTTGTCTACTTTGTAGATGGCTCATGCTTAAGATCCGAAGGAGGTGTCTTGAAAGCTTCATACTCAGTTTGTACAGTCGAAGATGTTGAAGAAGCATCATGTCTTGAAGGAGTTCGTTCAGCACAAGTGGCTGAATTAATTGCTTTAATTCGTGCATGTGAAATATCAAAAGATATAAGAGTTACCATCATTACTGATAGTCAGTATGGATACGGAGTTGTGCATGATTATGGACAACTCTGGTCACAGAGAGGATACATGACATCAACAGGATCACCAATTAAAAATGCAGTTTTCATTAGAAGATTAATTGAAGCAATACAATTGCCAAAAGAAATTGCCATAGTCAAGTGTGCAGCACACACTAGAGGGACTGATTATATTTCCAAAGGAAATGCCTTCGCAGACGAAACAGCAAAGTACTGCGCAAGGAAAAATTATTCTTACAATCGAAATAGAAGTACAGAAACTGATTCAAATTCATTAATGCTAACAACTGTTGTAGAAACATGGAATGAGATTAGAGATTTACAAAACGAAGCAGATGATGAAGAAAAAGACCAGTGGTTAAGATCAGATTGTAGACAACGTGATGAAGATGGAGTGTGGGTTTACAAAGATGGCAGAGTAGTTTTACCAAATTGTATGATTTCTGACATGGCCAGATTATATCATGGTCCTGCACATTTAGGAAGAGATTCTATGGTCAGACTGTTTAAAGAAACATGGTTCAATACCAAATTTAGAACCATTGCAGAATCTTTTTGTCAAAGGTGTTTGTCATGCCAACAAATGAATCCAAACAGAAAATCAATGGTGGGGACAGGAATAATTGGTCGAGAAGGTGGTCCCTTTACCAGGTTACAAATAGATTTCATTGAAATGCCATTACACAACTGTTTGAAATATGTACTTGTAATTGTATGCTTATTCTCAAGGTGGGTAGAGGCTTTTCCTACACGACATTGTGATTCAATTACAGTAGCTAAACTAATGCTCAGAGAAATCATCCCAAGGTACGGTTTTCCAGTTACTATTGAGAGTGATGGAGGAAGTCATTTTGATAACAAACTATTGAAGTTAATTTGCGAAGCTATGAGCATTGAGCAGAAAATACACTGTGCATACAGACCAGAGGCATCAGGTGTAGTTGAACAAATAAATGGAACAATCAAAAACAGAATTGGAAAAATGTGTCTAGAGACAGGAGTTAAGTGGACTGATGCTCTTCCACTTGTTTTGATGTCAATAAGAAGTACACCAGATAAAAAGACAGGTTTGAGTCCTCATGAAATTTTGATGGGAAGAGTTATGAGGCAAGCTTTTGTACCTGTAGGTAAACTGTTGAGCATAAATGACAGTGCAATTTTGGATTACTGTAAAAGGTTATCTGATATGGTAACTTCTGTGTCTAATCAGGTGGGAACTGAAGCACAATCAAATGACAAAGTTTTGACACATGATCTGAGACCTGGAGACTGGGTCAGAACGAAAGTACATCGGAGGAGGAATTGTCTATCTCCTAGATGGCAGAAACCTAGGCAGGTAATCTTGATCACTACTAATGCTGTAAAGTGCAGAGGACTGAAGCGCTGGATTCATCCAAGTCATACTATTCCAATACCAACTCCTGAGAATTCTGATGTTGAAAGTGATACCACAGATGACTCTGATTCTGAAGCAGAAGACAGAACAGAAGGTGAAGTAATTCCAGATTCTGAAGATCGACAAGAAAGTCGACATCTGGAAACTGTGCCAGTGAATGGAAATCTGACAAGAAAAGACTTAGAAATAATTGAAATAGATTCTGAAGGTGAAGAGAATCTGCTAAAAGGAAAGATAACTGAGGATTCGGTTGTCTATATTGAAGACAAAGAAGCTGAACCGAAAGAAGTTTCAGACCAGGAGAGTATCGAAAGGCAGAGAACAAGCTCTGAAGTAAGGAACAAAATTCCGAAATCTGGGAAGCTAGAGGTAATTGAGGAAGAGGAGGAGAACGAATTACCGAGTACCAGTGATGGAAGACAAAGTAAAGTTCCTGAAGGAGTGAAATTGCCATATAGAGAAGTTCCTGAGTCAATTGAAATTTCAGACTACGAAACTGAAGAAAGTGACGTGGAAGGTGGAAGTGAAAACGGAAAGAAAAGGACTTGGAAGTCAGAATCGAATAATTCTGAACCAAAGAAAAAGTACGTAAGAAAAGCAGACTACTGGCCTGGTGGAAGATTGAGAGTGAGATTGATTAAAAAGCCAATAGAACAAGTTGAAGAAATCAGTAGTCAAAAGAGTCCTGGAAAAGAGGTTGGAGTTGGAAGGAAAATAGAAGTGATATCGAGAAAAGGGAAGAGAATAATTAGACCAAACCAGAAATACAAGTCTCCTGAGTGGACTTACTTAGTAATTCCACCTGTTATTGACATATATGATAGTAGTGAAGAAGAAAACGAAATCCAAGAAATTAGTGACAATGATTAAAGTACAGAATTATTAAATTGGCAAAAGGCTGAAGAAATCCTGTTAGTTGACACAAGGTCGAAGAAAACTGTCTAGTAGAAGAAAACTTATGTATGACATAAGGTCGAAGAAATCTTGTTTAGGGTTATAAAAGAAAAATATATTTTAAAAGGGGGGTGTATATAAATTTTAAAATTTATTTTTAATTTGAGGCTAAAACTAACCTAAAAATGCCTTACGTTAAGGAGAGCACTTCAAAATGTTCTGTTTTTAAAAGATGCTGTAAGATGACTCTGGTGTGTCTGCTCATTTTAGTTCTGCTCTGGTTGGTACTAGCTGTGATTATACCTTTAGAAATGAATAGAGAATTACACAAAGTTAACTTAACAAGCAAAGCTTTGGTTAGCCAAACTAAACATAGTGCATCTGCAAAAGTTATTGATCATCAGCCTAACATTCATCAAGATAAATCAATAGGTGATTTTTCAAGCAATACATTCACAAAGCTTTTGAGTGAATATGTAAAGGTAATGGATGCAAAGGATTGTTATGTATGCGTTAAGTTACCAGCTTCTGTTTCTGAGGGAGTAACATATAATATGCTTCCTCTCACTTATGCTGTTACATGTAGTGTATTAACTAGTTTATTTTATCAAACTGGTCGTTTAGAATATTACTATTCAAATTATGATGAAATTTTTGCTAATGTCAAGATTGATAATGCTTTAAATAAGCATAAGAAAGCTAAACAATTGAGAGAATATTTCCTTGTTACTAATGAACTCACTTATGAGTATGCTTACAAGAATAATCTAACATGTAAATTAAGTGCTGAAGGGAAGAAATTTCTGAATATGGTTGAGGAGAGAAGAGCAATTTATAAGAGAAATGAATTAGTCAAACAGACTAAGTCATCCTTCTGGCAAAAAGAGGATGAGAAACTAAATGGCAAAATGCTTGAAAATATTGCAATTCACATAGACAAACCTGTTAGTGGAAAGCTTTGCATTAGAAGAGATAACACACTTTTTGATAATTATTTTGTAGGTGCAAGTAACTGTGAAGATACTTATCAGATTATGGGAGGTTGGGGATTTAAAGGTGGAAAAGATCCTATCTTTCCTGGAATTTATTTTGTTTGTGGTGACAAAGCCTACTACAACCTTCCAGACCATTGGTATGGAACTTGTTATGTGGGAATTGTTTTTCCTAAAGTGTTTCATGTTGACAGAGATTCAGAAGGATTATTTAAAATTCATAATTATGTAAATAGAGCTAAAAGAGAAACTTTTACTGAAGTTCTGGGAGATATTTTTCAAGCTGTAATTCCTTTTGTTGGTATAACCCTAAATGCAGGGAGAATCAGAAAATTGTCCACTATAGTTGATAGATTATCAACTGACACTGCTGATGGATTTCAATTAGTGAATGTTGAAGTTATTGCAATTAGATCCATGGTAATTCAAGATCGTCTTGCTTTAGACATACTCCTAGCAAAAGAGGGAGGAGTCTGTGGCATTTTACATGTCCAACATTGCTGTACATATATACCGGATGAAAGCAAAAATATTGAAATGTATATTAAGAATATTACACAAATGCATTCAGAAATAATTCCTTTAGAAGAAGATGATTTTACTGGGAAACTTTCAAAGAGGTTTCAAGCAATTAAAAACTGGTTTCATAATATCGGAAGTTCAATTCTTGGCAAGATTCTGGCACCTTTGATTATAATAGTATTCATTTTTGTTTTGACTAAAGTAGGATGTTTGTTGCATAAAAGAAAGAAGCATTTGAGAGAAAAGAAAAGAATCTATAAACTCAGAAAAGAAGAGGAAAGGGAGATTGAGTTGCAGGAGTTACATAGAGAGCGTCATGTTAATTGTAAAGATTATGCTGAAACAGACTTTTAGGTTAACTAATACAAATGAATTTGAATCGATTTCTTAAAAATTTAATTACCAAAATTTTGAGTGCTGGTGTGGTGATTTGTTAATCACCAGATGAGGGAGTTGATGGAGCGAGATAGAAAACAGAATTTTGTTTAAACTCGCAAAGTCACATTTCCATAACATGAATAAAAATATTAATGACTTGTGATATGTCGTGCTAATACAACCTAGATTAAACTTTACACGTGGGGGGACTAACATGTGTGCTCATAAACGTGCATAAATGTTGCATCTTTTTGTTCGTGCAAAATAATAAAATAATTTATTGTTTTCGTTTTTGTCATTACTAACTGCTGCAAACTTAAATAAGCATGTGCTTGTTTTGCTTTTTCTTGTCTGTGTGATATCATTTCTACTATTCTAGGTGCATATGGGTCTCATTGAGAACGGAGACTGGTAAATATAAAAGCTGCTTTATTTGTTTGCAATGGCTAGGTAACATTTTGATTAATCGGGTGGGTTAATTAATTAGTAAACCATGGGGTGGATACAGAATATACTTTATTTCTTACATTAATACTTTTCTTGTGTTTGTTTTATACTAGAAATCATAAGTTGCCTGCTTTTGAGGCCTAGCTATTTGAGCCGCAGGAAAAGAGCTAATTCATATTTCTGCAGAAAGTCACGAGACGCCCATTCTGAATTAAAACGTTTATTGAGGCTGCATCCACAAAGCAAAAACTGATGAGCTGACATCATTCTGTCGGACATGGCCAAGGTCGAAAGTGAACTTTTTGTCAGTCCTTAACTTGGCATCCGCGGAAGCTGCACTGTAAGACTATGGAAGCTGCGAGGATAACTTAAAACAAAGTTGCAATTGCAGGAAGCCTCTGGCTTCACGTGGAAGAGACAATGGTCTTTGTAAGACATGGTTTTGTGGAACTTTTTAAGAATCGGGTGACATGTCACTTGTCACTCTCAGCCAATGGGACGTCGAGTATTTCTGAAAACTTTCCTTTGCTAGTTTAGTTAGCGTAGAAAGGTATAAAAAGTCATGCCCTTAGGGATGGGCTGGCTGCTACTTTCTGACTTTCCGATGAGGGTGATGTGCTGCTGGACTTTGCGTGGAGCACGTAAGAATCCTCAAAGATCTTTACTTTAATTTCTGTCTATTTAGCTTAGTTAGGGAAATAGGTTTTAGAAATGCTAAACTTTATATAATTTCTTTAAAATTGATTCAATTGCTTAAATTGTATTTTTCTAATTTCTTACCATCATGCTTGCTTTATTGCTAATAAATTTCATTCATAAAACTTACAACTTATATACCATAATTTAGAAAATAAACTCTTACTTTTGACAAACAAGCTGGTCTTGATTATTTAGAAGTATAGGTTACCTTTAGCTAGATCACGTCACCTATGGTGGTCGTTTAAATGGTTGGGTTTTATTCTAATGACAATATTCTTTCTGCAAATGTATAAAAATTGTTTATAGTTTGTAAATAATGTGTATATAGATTTATTTTGACCACCTGATTCAGTAGGCCCAAAAATATATCAGGTTCATAAATGGGTCCATGTATAGTATAGAATTTTGTTTATAGGTTATGAAGTTGGGTAGCGTAGTTTATGATATATTTTCTATAGCCCGCTGGATCAACCCCAAAACCAAAACCTAGCCCTGAACCCTAAAAATACCCCTGCACCCCAAAACCCAAACCTAGCCCTGAACCATAAAAATAACCCTGTACCCCAAAACCCTAACCTACCCCTGAACCCTAAAATACCCTGGTACCCTAAAACCCAAACCTAGCCCTGAACCCTAAAAATACCCCTATACCCCAAAACCCAAACCTAGCCCTGAACCCGAAAAATACCCCTGTACCCCAAAACCCATTACTATCCCTAAACCCTAAAACTAACCCTGTACCCCATAACCCAAAACTATATCGGAACCCTTAAAATACCCAAACACCCCAAAACATATACCTCAGTACCCCAAAACATATACCCCTATACCTATACTTACCTTATCCAAACATTTAAAAAAAACATGCTTTTACCATTCATGCCTTTACAACGAATTTCGTTGTAAATGTATGCGTGGTAAAAGCATATAAAATGTAATGCTTTGCGTTATAATGGCATTGGGGAGTCATGGTACTTTCGTAATGAAAGTATGCGGAGTGATGGTAGGCGGAAAGAAAGTTGCAGAATAATGGGTGTTTACCCTCCCCCGGTAAGTACATTGGTGGCACGGCGGCCCACATCTCCAGCAACATACTCATATTTTTTCACCACCGATTAGAAAAATGCACAGGTCTCTCTCATTGATGGGCAGCACCGACATCTACTTTTAGACACACCTCCAGCCACAAGTTCTAGAATTGCGAACTTTAGAGCTGGGGAGCTACGTTCGAATCTCGGCATCAGCTCAACATCCTGTGTATCCAGGCAAATCGCTTTGTCTCCCCGTGCCTACCACAAATGAATGTGTTCTTCTGTAATGTAAATTGTGCTCATGCCATGTTGTCGAGTTCGCGCTATATAATATTGCAAGGAAAAATAAAGTAGGGAAACTCGAGTTCACACACTACTGAACGCGCACTCTTAAGTGCATCAGCAGTGCACCGTGAATGGGAGCGGCTCACAGGCCTGTCACAGATAAGAAATGCTATCAACACAAAATCCTACAAAACAATATACTTCTGGCCGGCAGCAATTCACGGGCTGCTAGTGTTTCATAAAGTTTTTCCTTTTTTTTTTGCTTGTCTGATGCTTTACATTAAAATAGTGGATTTATATAGACCAATTTACCACTCAGAGAGATTAAGTGATTTGCTCAGAATCACAGGATGTTGCGCTGCCAAGACTCGAACCTGGGGCCTCATTTATGAAAAGTGATGCATCGCTGCGTGAAAACAGCGATGCGTCACTTTTCACTGTGCCCTCCTTGCACCACCAATGATGCGTCATATTTACTGTATGGTACAAAAGGGGGTGGTGATGGACGGAGCATCTGAACAAATCAAACACTCACACCCAATCAAAAGATCTGGGTTTAATCTATCAGACAGTTCAGACATGGCCATATGCAAATCAGTCTGACCCTGTGCCTCATGGGAACAGTCCAGCCCGAACTGCCAAGCCATGCCTTCCCTGGACCGGAAACAAGTTTCCGAGGACCGGTTTCTGGCATGAGGCACAGGGTCAGACTGATTTGCATATAGCCATGTCTGAACAGGGGTGGCAGAGTGGGCTAAAGAACGGTGATGGATTAAACCCAGATCTTTTGACTGGGTGTGAGTGTTTGATTGGTTCAGATGCTCCGTCCATCACCACCCCCTTTTGTACCACTTTGGCCGCCATAAGTGTGGCAGGGTATGCTCAGACCTGAGTCCCTTGCTCACTTTGCCACTGGATTCAAGCAAGCCGGGCTGAAGACGGCTGTAATGCCAGAAACCGGTCCTCGGAAGTTTGTTTCCGGTCCAGGGAAGGCATGGTTTGGCAGTTCGGGCTGGACTGTTCCCATGAGGCACAGGGTCAGACTGATTTGCATATAGCCATGTCTGAACTTGGGTGGCAGAGTGGGCTAAAGAATGGTGATGGATTAAACCCAGATCTTTTGACTGGGTGTGAGTGTTTGATTGGTTCAGATGCTCCGTCCATCATCACCACCCCCTTTTGTACCGCTTTGGCCGCCATAAGTGTGGCAGGGTATGCTCAGATGTGAGTCCCTTGCTCACTTTGCCACTGGATTCAAGCAAGCCGGGCTGAAGACGGCTGTAATGTCAGAAACCGGTCCTCGAAATCTTGTTTCTGGTCCAGGGAAGACATGGCTTGGCAGTTGGGGCTGGACTGTTCCCATGAGGCACAGGGTCAGACTGATTTGCATATAGCCATGTATGAACTGGGGTGGCAGATTGGGCTAAAGAACGGTGATGGATTAAACCCAGATCTTTTGACTGGGTGTGAGTGTTTGATTGGTTCAGATGCTCTGTCAATCACCACCCTCTTTTGTACAGCTTTGGCCGCCATAAGTGTGGCAGGGTATGCTCAGACGTGAGTCCCTTGCTCACTTTGCCTCTGGATTCAAGCAAGCTGGGCTGAAGACTGCTGTAATGCCAGAAACTGGTCCTCAGAAGCTTGTCTCCGGTCCAGGGAAGGCACGGCTTGGCAGTTCGGGCTGGACTGTTCCCATGAGGCACAGGGTCAGACTGATTTGCATATAGCCATGTCTGCACTGGGGTGGCTGAGTGGGCTAAAGAACGGTGATAGATTAAACCCAGATCTTTTGACTGGGTATGAGTGTTTGATTGGTTCAGATTCTCCGTCCATTACCACCCCCTTTTGTACCGCTTTGGCCGTCATAAGTGTGGCAGGGTATGCTCAGACGTGAGTCCCTTGCTCACTTTTCCACTGGATTCAAGCAAGCCGGGCTGAAGACGGCTGTAATGCCAGAAACCGGTCCTAAGAAGCTTGTTTCTGGTCCAGGGAAGGCATGGCTTGGCAGTTGGGGCTGGACTGTTCCCATGAGGCACAGGGTCAGACTGATTTGCATATAGCCATGTCTGAACTGGGGTGGCAGAGTGGGCTAAAGAACAGTGATGGATTAAACCCAGATCTTTTGACTGGGTGTGAGTGTTTGATTGTTTCAGATGCTCCGTCCATCACTACCCCCTTTTGTACCACATATTTACAGTATGACGCATCATTACGCAAGGAGTTACAGATACGTCAGTATTTCTGACGTATCTGTATGGCGCAAAAGTGGCGCACTGCTGGAGTATGTCACAAAAGTGACACAACTCCAGCAATGTATCCTTTCACATGAGGCAAGCTCCATGTGAAAGGGCCTGCGTCAGTCTTACGCCTGCTGTGAGGCAGGTGTAAGAAATTGACGCATTTGTGTCCTAGAAGTGGCGCAGTGAAATCACATAGATTTCACAGCGTCACTTCTACAACCCTTTCTGGCGTCAACACGCCCCCATTGCATACATTATACCTGGCGCAGTTATAATGTGGCGCATGGGTTTACAACGTGACGCATCTACCTAGATGCGTCACTTTGTAAATATGGCGCAACAAGGCGCATTTTTTACGGCACTAGTGCATCACAAAAAGTAACGCACCAGCGGCGTAAAAGTGACGCATAGCCACATAAATGAGGCCCCAGGAACCCCAGATCTTGAGTTAGCAGCTCTGGCAGCTGCGCCGCATCCTCTCCACTCCTGTGATAGTTGTCAGGGAGCTCTTTCCTTCCTCCCTTCGTCCCTGATGGTGATTGATTAAAACAGCTTATTAGTCCGCATATAGGCAAAACCAATGCATTACCAATGCTTGGTTTCTTTTCTCATTTTCAAAATTGCTCTGCTCACGGGCTCACTGACCCTCGTTATCTTGCCCCCTTGATAGACTTCAGTGTCCAGTGCAGATGTCCCATTACCCTCCAAGCTCCCTCCCCCTCCACTCCCTGTACTTGCACTTGATTGGTCGTTGACAGCACTTTTGTCAGTTCCAGTCTGGTTTCTAGAGGAGGAGCGGGGTCATGTGACAAAAACACTGCTGAGCCTGCTGAATGGTGGAGTGAGGGACAGGAGACTGGAAGCTGCTGCAGGGCACAAACCCACTGAGCTTCTTCTCTCAAGAAGCCTTCACCAACTCCAGGACTTTGAGGCATATTAGCAAGGATCCTCGTTAAAATGATCGCTGTTTTATCGGCAGGAAACTGCTGACAAAACGGCGACAATGGGCTTGCTAATGTGCGTTATAGAATTCCTATAGAATCCCAGGTTAGATGTGCAAGACATCATTCTGTGATCTCAAACTTTCTTCTTCATGGAAGTGTTTGATCTTCTAGTTGCATTGTTTACCAAAACAAAGCCAACGCAGAAAGCTCTCAGTAGTGAGCTGGGCTTAATACCGTTAAGTTTCACTTTCACCTCTTCAACCCCTCAGATGCTATTACACATACATTCAGCAAACCTTCGGCTTAAAACCTCACTCCGCCTCTCCCTTCCCAACTCTCTGAACCAGTTCAAGCTCTCTACAGCGTTGGGACGCCCCTGGGTAGCCAACGCACTCTACAAATCCGCATTTCATTCCATTCCATCCAGTTAATAAAATAGATAAAAAGCTTTGACGCTTGCTTGAAGTGAGACAAATGAGCGTTACAATAACTCGCTTCTGTATCCGAAAAGTGCACAATCTATAAAGTGCAAACATTAGAGCTCAGGTGGAAAGCCTCAGCCTGTGCCCTTTTGAATGTTAAAGAGCTCCCTTCCAGTACTTTAAATGAAAATATAGAAGTGTTGGTACTCACTAGCTAGACGACCATTGAAAGTATTGCAGCAGTGCTGAGAAGTGCAGATACTCTAGCATTAAAGGCATTGTAGCAGTGCTGAGAAGTGCCGGTACTCTCTCATTAAAGGTACTGCAGCAGTGCCAAGAATGTGACGGTACTCTTCCATTAAAGGTATCGCAGCAGTGCTGAGAAGTGCAGATACTCTCCCATTAAAGGTATTGCAGCAGCACTAAGAAAAGCAGGTGCTCTCCCAGAGAAGCATAGCTGCTCTCTCATTAAAGGTATTGCAGCAGTGCTAAGAAGTGTAGGTACTCTCCCAGAGAAGTACTGGTGCTCCCCCATTAAAGGTATTGCAGCAGTGCTAAGAAGTGAAGGTACTCTCCCATTAAAGGTATTGAAGCAGTGCTGAGAAGTGCAGATACTCTTCCATTAAAGGTATTGCAGCAGTGCTGAGAAGTGCAGGTACTCTCCAATTAAAAGTATCGCAGCAGTGCTGAGAAGTGCAGGTACTCTCCCATTAAATGCATTACAGCAGTACTGAGAAGTGCAGGAACGCTTCCATTAAAGGTATTGCAGCAGTACTGAGAAGTGCAGTGACTCTCCAATTAAAGGTATTACAGCAGTGCTGAGAAGTGCAGGTACTCTCTCATTAAAGGTATTGTAGCAATGCTGAGAAGTACAGGTACTCTCCAATTAAAGGTATTTCAGCAGTACTGAGAAGTCCAGGTACTCTCCCATTAAAGGTATTGCAGCAGTGCTTAGAAGTGTAGGTACTCTCCTGTAGAAATACTGGTACCCCCCCATTAAAGGTATTGCAACAGTGCTGAGAAGTGTAGGTACTCTCCCAGAGAAGTACAAATACTCTCCCATTAAAGGCATTGTAGCAGTGCTGAGAAGTGCTGGTTCTCTCCCATTAAAGGTATTGCAGCAGTGCCGAAAAGTGCCGGTACTCTTCCATAAAAGGTATCGCAGCAGTGCTGAGAAGTGCAGATACTCGCCCATTAAAGGTATTGTAGCAGTGCTGAGAAGTCCAGGTACTCTCCCATTAAAGTTATTGCAGCAGCACTAAGAAGAGCAGGTGCTCTCCCAGAGAAGTACAGCTGCTCTCTCATTAAAGGTATTTCAGCAGTGCTGAGAAGTGCAGATACTCTCCCATTAAAGGCATTGTAGCAGTGCTGAGAAGTGCTGGTACTCTCCCATCAAAGGTATTGCAGCAGTGCCGAAAAGTGCAGGTACTCTTCCATTAAAGGTATCGCAGCAGTGCTGAGAAGTGCAGATACACTCCCATTAAAGGTATTGTAGCAGTGCTCAGAAGTGCAGGTACTCTCCCATTAAAGTTATTGCAGCAGTGCTGAGAAGTGCAGATACTCTCCCATTAATTGTATTGCAGCAGCACTAAGAAGAGCAGGTGCTCTCCCAGAGAAGTACAGATCCTCTCTCATTAAAGGTATTGCAGCAGTGCTAAGAAGTGTAGTGCTCTCCCAGAGAAGATTTGTGAGCTTTGACCATGCCATGAGCGGACCCCATTGAGGCCCCTTGACCCCGGCTTCACCTTGGATCGCACCATCGAGTAACGATCCACATCGGAACACCGGAGACCATCGTGTACCTCCGTGAAACGCGCCGCGCTGCCTTCATCCCGAAGACGCGCCCCTACATACCTGCCCATTTGCGGGTTTTGTGAATGTATTACTAACTTGTAGGCATGCATTGTACGTCCTGAAGATGAACTCTGTATTCTAATATAGGGTTTGAAACGTCGTTGACCTGATTACATTATATGCCCATAATTAAATTGTATAAGTTTAAGCAATAGTGTACCTACTTTAACATTGTCTGTTTAACTTATATGATCCACAGACGTCCAAACTTGCCTCTACCCCTACCCTTACCCCCGTGTTTGTTTTGTCCAAAGTGTGGTAGTCCGGCATCGGCTGGTTTTCCACTTGTACTCACACTATAATTCTTTGTATAAACTGTTACATACAATATTAAATACTGTCCAGCTGGACAAAGAATAAAGAAACTATCTAATCTATATTTATTATTGTCAACTTATCCTCTACTGCTTAGGGACCGTTGTTTTTATAATATACGTAATTACCCAAGGTCCCTGACCTACTGCTCTTTCGGGTTTCCCTTGTTTCTCGTAACGACTCCCAGAGAATAACAGCTGCTCTCCCATTAAAGGTTTAGCAGCAGTGTTCAGAAGTGTTGGTACTGTCCCAGAGAAGTACAGATACTCTCCCATTAAAGGTATTGCATCAGTGCAGAGAAGTGCAGATACTCTTCCATTAAAGGTATTGCAGCAGTGCTAAGAAGTGCAGGTACTCTCCGATTAAAGGTATTACAGCAGTGCTGAGAAGTGCAGGTACTCTCCCATTAAAGGTATTGTAGCAATGCTGAGAAGTACAGGTACTCTCCCGTAGAAATACTGGCACCCCCCATTAAAGGTTTTGCAACAGTGCTGAGAAGTGTAGGTACTCTCCCAGAGAAGTACAGATACTCTCCCATTAAAGGTATTGCAGCAGTGCTGAGAAATGCAGGTACTCTCCAATTAAAGGTGTTACAGCAGTGCTGAGAAGTGCAGGTGCTCTCCAATTAAAGGTATTGTAGCAATGCTGAGAAGTACAGGTCCTCTCCAATTAAAAGTATTCCAGCAGTACTGAGAAGTGCAGATACTCTCCCATTAAAGGTATTGCAGCAGTGCTGAGAAGTGCAAGTACTCTCCCATTAAAGATATTGTAGCAATGCTGAAAAGTACAGGTGCTTTCCAATTAAATGTACTCCAGCAGTACTGAGAAGTGCAGGTACTGTCCCATTAAAGGTATTGCAGCAGTGCTGAGAAGTGCAGATACTCTCCCATTAAAGGTATTGCAGCAGTGCTGAGAAGTGCAGATACTCTCCCATTAAAGGTATTGCAGCAGTGCTGAAAAGTCCAGGTACTGTCCCATTAAAGGTATTGCAGCAGTGCTGAGAAGTGCAGATACTCTCCCATTAAAGGTACTCCAGCAGTACTGAGAAGTGCAGGTACTGTCCCATTAAAGGTATTGCAGCAGTGCTGAGAAGTGTAGGTACTCTCCCATTAAAGGTATTACAGCAGTGCTGAGACAAGCAGGTACTCTCTCAGAGAAGTACCAGAGCTCTACCTTTAAAAGTATTGCAGCAGTGCTGAGAAGTGTAGGTACTCTCTTTTTCAAATTAAAGAAGTGCAGGCACTCAGTACCATACAGTACCTGCCAATTTAAAGCGCTGGCTCGTACAGGAGGACTGGGGGCACTTCAACCCTCCCTGCAGGTTCGAGTGGATCTCGCCCACCTTAAAGGGCCCTACGTAATAGCCACCTACTTGGGCTTCAGAAAACTATTGGAAACATAACTTTAGAATTGTCTACTCCTGGCCACGACCACGTTCGGGGCTGTGAAGAAGATGTTGGTCAAAGTCCAACCTACCGACAAGACCCTAAACTCAGTTCACCGTTCTGAGCCATATTAGTAAGTTAGGGCCAGAAGCATACATGCATTTTGTGATACTATACCCTGCAATTTGGTAATTCACAGCGTTCGCGACAAGAACATTTGTTTTTTGAATATATTAAATCCATTAAGCGATTCGGTAACCTGCTGCCGAATCGCTAAATGGATTTAGGAAACCATTTGGAATCATTGTTCTAGAAGGGTCATGATTTGAAATGTGCAGCAGGTGCAGTGGCACAAAGCTCAAACTTTATCCTGAAACGCCTAATATTGCTATATTTTACTACTATATGGGCAGACACAATTGCATTTATCTTGCAGTTAAAAGGGTCTTGATTTGAATGGTCTAGCAGGTGCAGGGGCACTGGGGCCAAAAGTTGTCAGAACTCCTCTAAACACATGATATTGGTATTACATCAATTAATTCTATAATTTCCCTCTTTCATTTCATTTTTCAAAAATATTCTATTACTTACCTGCCTTTTATCACTGGTAACAGCACAATATATTGCCTTTTTGTACATGAACAAATCATAACACTTTAACAAACTTTCTGCAATTTATATTGTACAACTACTCAATAAGCTACAACTTCACCAAAAATCCAGTTTATTATTAAGCACATAGGTGAAACCTAATGCATTTACCAATGCTTGTTCAGACTTTGAGTTTAGCTGTCTTTGTACCGGTTCCGCTCAGCAGCCCTTTGCTGCCCGAGGTCAATCCCCACTACTGAATGTGTTGGGTTTTGTCCCGGGATGGTTAAGGAGCTGTCAGTTGCAGGGAGAGGTTACCTCAGCAGTTAGTGGGCACACCAACCTCATTTACAGGCTGCTTCTTCCGCACAGAAATAAACATTGTAAAACACACACTCAAAACAAGCACACCTTCCTATCACACAGCCAGAACTATATATTTCCCTATCAGATGCACAGTTGAATCAGCCTGGTACACCGCTATCTGAGTGGCATGACTAAAGATACAAGATTTGCCATATGTGGGTCACACATTGGCCCAATTCACAGAATGAACTTAAGACTCAATCCTAAACTTTATACGATTTTGGTATTCACAGAATGCACTTACTACTTTTGGCATTCACAGAATGAACTTACTACTTTTGGTATTCACAGAAGTTAGGATTTTGTCTTAAGTCTGTCTTAAGTTTGTCTTAAGACAAACTTAAGACAAAATCTTAACTTCTGTGAATACCGAAAGTAGTAAGTTCATTCTGTGAATGCCAAAAATAGTAAGTGCATTCTGTGAATACCAAAATAGTAGTAAGTTTAGGATTGAGTCTTAAGTTCATTCTGTGAATCGGGCCCTTAAAGCCTGCGGACCCGGATCAATTTGAGCCAGAGTGCCCGAGTAGGTAGCTGGCACCTTCAAGGTGGCTCTTGTGAAGTGCTTGCGGGCCGCTACCTCCTGGAGGCAGTGAGCGTACACCCGGACGGTCCGGGAGCCGCAGTGCACAAGATGGCGGCTCCGGAGTGTTGACCGAAGCGGAGACACGAACTGCTCCCTGCGGAGCCCCTCCTCCCCGCAGTTGAAGGCTCCTCGCAGCCCAGACCCATGGGCGCGGCGGTGAAGCAACGGAGGAAAAACCGGGAGTGGCCCCCTCCGGTTTCCGACACCGGTTAGAGTGAATGTGTCAGCCCGGGGGCGGGGCAGAAATCGAGGCCCCGGCTTCGGGGCCTAGCAGCGGCCGGCGCCCAAGACTGTGGAGCTGGTGAGGTCCCGACCCTGATGGCGGACGGCACACTTATTAAGGGCCTGGAGCGACACTGACTGGTGGGCAGCCCTACTACACGGGCCCTCCCACGGCTCCTGCAGAGCTACTGACTACCTACGTGTTCTCCGGAGCGCTGATGAGGTGCACTCTGCAAACGGTGGCGCACCTGCCTCTTCATGACCTACATTTGCTCCTCGAGGCTGGTCTTTTGATTGCATCCTTGTTGGAGGTGGGGGCCAGACTCTTACTGCACCCTTAAATACTGTGACGCCTGAAAGCCCCGGCGGATCAACTGAGGGGCAGCTTATATCTCCACTCCCCCCCCAGAAAAGGCCTGGTCAAGACGGGGAGCTCGGCCTCATTTCTCCACCTTGGCACTGCCTGAAGGCGTCCCCCGGTCTTACTTCACCCGGGACTGAGTGTTGACCGGTGGGCCTTGACGTGGGCTGGCGGCCTGACCTGTGGTGCCAATGTACACTGCCAAATACCGCTAGCGCCGCTTTGGGGATCGGCTGCTGCTGGTGGGCGCGGCCCAGGTCCGGGGTGCTGCGCGATCGGCGGCGAGTTTCCCAGAGGTCTTTTGGGGGTGCATCCAGGCCCCTCGGGGGGTCTCAAGACCTAGTGGAGGATATAGAAGCGTCAAGGCTATTGTCACTGCGCAAATCCCCGGCTTGCCCCCCATGACGACGAGAAAAATGGCGACAGGGGGCAGAGGTTCAAGGAGTAACCCTCAGGCACAACTGTCCAAATTCGCGTGGAACAAATGCGGAGATAAAAGCGACTCGCCGAGAGCGGACAAGGATGGCGCAGAAACGTCGTCGTCCCCGGCTAAGGAACCTACGCTACACGATGTCCTGGCAGCCATAGGGGGAATGCGTACCTCCATGGACTCAGTCACGGTGGAAGTCTCCCTGCTCCATGCTGACTTTAAACAGATGAACGAGAAAGTGAAGGAGCTCAAGGTGGTGACGGTGGCGCTACAGGAGGAAACTTCCAAACTGCAACGTCAAATGTCTGACATGGAAAAGAAACAGACTCGAATGGCGCAACAACTGGATGACTATGAAGGGAGGGCCCGCCGGAACAACATAAGAATCCTTGGCGTTCCGGAAAAAACAGAAGGGCCTACTGCGGACCTCTATGTGGAGGATCTGATCACGAAACATCTAAAGCCCAAGGCGCTCTCCGATTATTTTTCCATTGAATGAGCTCATAAGGTGCCAGGCGGGCGTCCCAAGCCTGGGGCTCCGCCGCGACCCCTGATTGCCAGGGTTTTTAATTTCCGGGACAGGGATAATATTTTGCAGGCCTCCAGAACGGGCCCCCCACTTAAGATTGACAACTATGAGGTATCCTTTTTCCCTGACTTTACGGCAAGGGTCCAGGCACAGAGACGCACAGAGACGCAGCTTCCAAGCAGTTAAGCAGGAACTCCGCAGCAGGGACATCAAATATGCAATGCTTTTTCTGGCCAAATTAAGAGTTGAATGGGACGGTAAACCATAGTTTTTCGACTCACCTGATGCAACCTGGGAGTGGCTGGAGGGATGGACGAAGGTCGGCGACACGAATGGCTCCTGCCGCAACATTGTGGAACGGAGGAACGGTAGAGGGCCTGACACCACGGTGACAGAGGCAGAGATGGAAGCCAGTGGCCTGACCAAGCAGGACTGAGTGAGATTCACGGCCTATTGCTGGACCGGTCCATGGTGACATTCGCAAGTAATGGGTGGAGGGGTGTGGGGGGGGGGGAACCAGTGAGGGAATGACTATATGAAGGTGCCAGGGTTTGAAGATTTCGGGTATGTAACGTGCCAGATTTGCAACTTGTCTAGACATGTCATGATACTTATCTAAGGGTTGTGTCCAAGATTGTAGGCTGTATCTTATTGTTGACATTATAGATTGCCATGGGATGAGGGGCTCGCTTCACCTCAGCGCGGTTAGCATGGTTGGGGGGAGTACATACACTCTGCCATGTTGGGGGTGGGCAGTTTGAGGTCCACAGGAAGGGGAGCAGGGAGGGGGGCGGAGGGCGGAGGGGAGTAAGAGGGATGGTCCGAGGGACAGGAGGGGTGGTAGTACTGTTTGATACAACAATGCACAGACTGTGGCCACATTGGCGAAGGGGGGGGAAGGATTGTTGAGTTTTGTTCTTAGTTCGAGTTTTGGGCTGCATTTCAAAGTTCTGTCTGCTAAGATGCATACTGCGGAGATGGGTTCACAGGGATGCCTTGATTATGATGGAAGACGCGGAATTGATGGGCACTGCGGCAGATGTTAGCACCCCGCTGATGGCCCCGGTGTCTCCTATGACCTTACTTACGTGGAACGTGCACAGGCTGGGGGATAAAATTAAACGAGGATTGGTACTGCAGTATGTACGCCGTACAGCTACGGCACTTGTATTGCTTCAAGAGACGCATCTGGTGGGCTCAACCTGTAAAGCTATGGACCGCTGGGGGTACACAATGGTAGTGCACTCAGAGTTTTCAACGGGCTCCAGAGGGGTGGGCATACTAATACGCAAACGCTTCCCTCTAATTGTTCAACAGGTCTGGAAGGACACACAGGGACAATTTGCTGCCGTCTCCTGTCTGTGGGAAGGGAGGAAATTTAATGTGGTAACAGTATATGTTCCACCGGTTCTTCATGCTCTTGCGCTACCCACCCACCCTTAGTGCTTTTTTACTGACACTGCCGGAAGGAGTGCTCATAATAGGGGGCGATTTTAACGCAGTTCTAAAATGATCAGCTGGACCGCCACCCCTGCAGGACGCCAGGGACGGGTAAGTCCGGACTGGCTGGCTTTGTAGATGCACTGGGCCTCACGGATGGGTGGAGGTTCAAACATCCTGGGGACCGCAAGTACACTTTTTACTCCGGGGTTCACAATAGTCTTTCCCGAAAAGATTATTTTTTCCTTTCCGCTGCCAGTCTACCCCATTTGACAGAGGCACTGATAGGCCCAAGATGTATTTCTGATCATTCCCCGGTCTCTATGACCTATACCTCTTACCATAAAGCCCGGAGACATATCTTTCCAATCTCCCCAGGCTATTTACAGAACCCGCAGATTAGAAAAGAGTTGATTGCAGTTACAAAGCACTATTTCCAAGAAAATACAGACTCTGCATCTTGGCTTCGGACCCAAATTCTGTGCGTGGATGAAGCTACTGTATACTAAACCCTTAGCGCATGCAGTGGCTAATGGTCATATCTCCAGAGATTTTCAACTCGGTCGAGGCTCGCGTCAGGGGTGCTCTCTATCGCCCCTGCTTTTAGCCATGATCCTTGAGCCGTTGGCAGCATGGATACGGTGGGACCCCATGATTAGAGGACTTAGCTGGACCGAGACGTGGGAGGATCGCATATCACTATATGCTGATGATATCCTTCTCTATTTGACCCTGCCCAGACGCTCGATTATAGTACTCCTTAACATCTGTGAAATCTTTGGGCGGGCCTCGGAGTACACTATAAACTGGTCCAAGTCTGTTTTATTTGTCCTTAAAGGCCCCCCACCGCACCTTTCGGCTGACTGTCAGTTGGTGATCACTGACGGGCCCTTTAAATATCTGGGGTCTGGGAGACGCCTAACTAGGAGGCCTTCTTTCAACATAATTTGGCGCCTCCTCTTGAGCGCTTTCAAAGTGATGTAAAACATTGGCACACCTTGCCACTGAACTGAAGTACCGGGTTTTTATGGACCCGGCGGTGCCAGGGGACACACCTGAAAACTTCGGGTTCTCCCTGTTTCGGACCACAGAAACACGAGTCTTCTAGGTGAAGTCAAAGATTGTATTTATTGGCTGCAACCAGTAACAGGTGTCCTAGAAGTACAACAGCATGTAGGTTCTCAGGAGACTGCTCAAAGATACAAAGCCAGTCTTCTTATTTATACCAAATATTGTGCTTTAGGCTCAAATTCCCTATTATACATCGGTTATTCAGATACTTTACTACAAAGAAAGAACAGAGTCATGATGACAAGCCCACATTCTGATAATTCCAGACCATGATCAATTACTCGGCGAGGTCCAGTATTTCCATCAGATATCGGTGGACCCCCAATAAAACAGGGAACCTCCTCCTCCTAAAATAAGTCATAAAGCAAGAAGCAGGGACAGGTGTGTGTAAGATTAGGCGTGGTTTGCGTGCGATGAAAAAGGTTTATGGTGTGTTGTGTCTTGATACGAATCTAGCTCGGCCACTGGGAAAGGACCTGGCCGAACACGTTTGGCTTCGGGCAGTGGAGTCAGCTTGCCCAGGTCATAGAGGAGTCAGCTACGGTGTACGTGTCCTTTGGACTGGGTTTTGGCATTTAGTCATTTGGCTATGTGAGGGCAATCACAAAATGGATGCCGTTCACAAAATGGAACCTGAGGGTTTGGAACGGAAATGCTGATCTCGAGGTGATTTCGTCACTCGATCGTGACGGAAATGCTTGTGCATGGTATACTCGTTATTTCCGGTCTTTTGATACCAAAATCGTTTCGATACGATGAGGTTTATGACACGGGTCCAGAATTTCAGTACCATAGACCCTCCTTCTGCCCTTACATAGGCAAAACAACTAATACTCATGCTAATCTGAGTCTAGGTCTATGTTCACAAAGTCATTGAGATGTTGCTGTAGCATCATCCTATTACTGAGCTCGTTCCTTGATATAGGCTTCCTTACACATGATGTGGCACAGTGGCCACATATTGCAGGAGCACACTGTACACATAGGCAGAGCAGGAAAAGAATGGCAAAGGCCATCCCAATGACTATCAGGAGTTTCCTTCCCCAGGTCGATATCAGTTCCAAGAACCACCCCATCAGTGACCAGTCTCCCTTGTCCACATGAATTGATTCAGAGATTTTGTGCAGTTTGGAGATGGCCAGGTATACTGTCGGGGCGTTATCTGGGATGAAAATGCAGCAACTTGATTGGATCACTTTACATACCCCACCTCGGTCTGCAAGTATGACGTCCAATGCGACCCTGTTCTGAAGGGTCATAAGGCGGTTCGACTGGAGCTCTGCAGTTAAGTTACTAAGGGCACCGGTAGTTTCAATTATTTCAGAATCAACTACTCTCTTCAATTGGCGAATGTTCCTGCTGTTCACCATAGGCCCCCAAAATGGCAGAAAACCTTTTACAAAGTCGCCAAACTCTTGACCCGTAGTGTCGTCTTTACTCACAACACCTCTAACTATCCTTGTCCTATGGTAATCTGCCGCGGCCGTGTAGGTGGGTGGCAACAAGAATGAGACAATGCACGTGCCCGAGAAGTCAGGGGGCAACCAAGTGTAGGCTCTATCATTGCAAACGAAATATGTACCCTTAGGGCCCCATTAGGATGACGGGCGGACATTGTCCGCCCGCCACCCTATCGGAGAACGGGACCGCCCGCCATAAGGGCGGGGGTCCCGTGGGGGGAATTAGGATGTGCCCGCCACAGTGGCGGGCACATCCTGTAGTTTTACCATTGTGACGGGCGGTGCACTCTGCACCGCCCGCCACAATGCAAAAAATTATTTTACGCATTTGCATATGCAAAGCGGCAGGCACCGCGCTGTGCCTGCCGCTTTGCATATGCAAATGTGGGGGGGTACCTTAGGTACCCCCCATGTGCCCCCCGACAGTGGCGCCAACCTGGGGGCCCTGCAGGGGGCCCCCGCAGCAATGTCCGCATGCCTTTCCATGGCGGCATTGCCGCCGCGGAAAGGCCCACACATTTCGCCATCATAATATGGCTGGCGGTGTCCATTGGACTCCGCCACCATATTAATCTATTACCGCCGCGGTCGCAAGGCGACCGCGGCGGTAAAGCGGCGGACGGTATTTCCATCCGCCATTGTCCCCTCCGCCATCCTAATCAGGCGGAGGGGAAAACGAGAGTGGTTGCCGGGCGGATTGCCTCCGCCTGGGTGGCGGTGGCCACCTCCACCCTGGCGGAGGCAATCCGCCCGATATCCTAATGGAGCCCTTAGTTGCTAAGAGTGGAGGAGAGGTCTGGGATGAGAAGACGTAAGTTTCAGTACAGACTCTCTTCCCTAACTGAGCTCTGGGATTCTTGCCATTTCCCTGCAGACATAGGTGACCCTGATGGGGTACTATCAAGATCGGGGAGGATCCCTTCGCTAGCATGTTCTCACTCAAGGCAGCTTCATACCCCGATGTGTTCCATCTACTGTAAGCCTTCAACTCATCTTTCGGAATCGTCCAATATGTATCAACATTTCTGCTCATGTTTGAGATTTCTACCACTAATGCCTTATTGCTTGATTTGCTTCTCGTGGAACGTGAGGGATATGGTTCGATGGCAAATAGGAACATTGTCTGAAACGCCCATAAGGAACCGTAGTAGCTGAATGGCAGGACAAAATATGGGATACCTTTATCTGTGGTATGTGGCATGAGACCACACACCCAACAATTTGTCGTGTTCATTATCAACTGGTGTTGGTGTAGGAGCTGAACGAATAAATTATTTACAAACTCCAATCTTCTGGCAGTTTCGTGCTCAGGCAGAGGGTGAAAGGAATGAGGTGAAACAAGAGGAGGAGGAGTGGGCTGCGTAGTGTGTGCAAATGACACTGGGAAAGTGAATAAAGCGTAGCCTATTAAAAACATCATTATACTAACCAACATAAAAATGCATATTATCACAAATCGTGTTCTTGCCATCACTGTGCACATTCTCGTTTCAAAGTTCATCGATTTGGCAGGTCTCTCCGCCTTGAAAAACTCCACCTTCTAGAATTGCTGCCCACGGCGGTTGGGTGTTTCTGCTAAAGGATGCTTCTTGTTAGTCCAGGGCAACTCCCTTAGACCAACCAGAACCGTTGACCTAACGTCTTCGGCTGCACCCCAAAGACTTTGGGCAGCCGCGACCCTAGCAGCAGAACCCGGATGGCGGTTCGAAAAAACAAAAATAAGCAAGTTCCTCAGAGGGGAGAGAGCTGCACCTTAAAAATAGAAAAGTAGTTATTTATTTGTCCATAGTCATAATTCTTGGCCTCAAATTGTCAGGTGTTAGGAAGGAATTGTTTATCTGTTCATAGTCGTAGTTCTTGGCCTCAAATTGTAATGTGTTCCTCCAGGCGCTGTTTGGTCCTGGAACAGAAGTTCAGGCTCTGTAGTGTCCAATCGCATTGAGGGTGGCAAAGATCCTTGTAGGGTGTACAGTCTTAATATCGAGTCATTTATTTCGAATGGACATAATATCGACTAGAGAATATCGAGATGGCATTAATATCGAGGTAAGTAATATCGATTTATTTTTTATCGATTGTTATGTATGTAAAAAATATCGATATAAAAAATATCGAGTAAGTAATATCGTTAGTAAAAAATATCGATATGTTTATTAGTTTAAAAATATCGAAAGTTGTGTTATCGACTGTCATGATATCGACTGTCATGATATCGAATTTTAATATGGATATATATAATATGTAATAGTTCAATGTACACTGTTTTAATGTTTAATAATAGCATTTTGTGTTAAAATGTATTATTTTTATTTATTTATTTATATAGAATTAATGTTAAAAATAATTGATAAATAAAAAAAAAATTTAATTACTATAATAATTTCTAGGAGCGGGTAGTGGGTTTTTAGGGGAATAGGGTGGGAAGTATTTTAAATATAATTAATTAAATATGTAAATATATTAATTGGTATTAATTAATTAAATATGTAAATATATTATTTGTATTAATTAATTAAATATGTAAATATATTTATTGGTATTAATATGTAATTAATTGTTAAATTACTGTTTAATTAAATATATAATATGTAATTGGTAAATATTTTCATTTAATAGCTTATTTGATAATTATGCTTATTTAAATAATTTATGTCATGTAGCGGGTTGTGGGATTATAGGGGAATAGGGTGGGAAGTAATTTAATTATAAGTAATTAAATATGTTAATTAATTAATTGGTATGAATAATTAAATAATTGTTAATTAAATTAAATATGTTAATTATATATAATTTAATTGTTAATTTATTTAAATAAATGGAATAATTGTTAATAATGTAAAATCTAACTTTTTTATGTTATGTAGTGGGTTGTGGGTTAATAGGGGTATAGGGTGGGAAGTAATTTAATTATAAGTAATGACATATGTTAATTAATTAATTGGTATTAATAATTAAATAATTGTTAATTAAATAAAATATGTTAATTATATAGATATAATTATATATAATTAATATTATTATAATTATATATAAAAAATATATATATGATATATACTTATATAATCATATATAATTACATATATATAATATATATATATAATTAGATATATAAAGATATATATACCATATATATATATAATTATATATATACTCATATATATATTTTTTTTGGGGGGGAAAGAGGTCGTTTTAGTGTTCAGGGTTAGTTTTCTGTTTGGGTATTAAGGGGTATATGTTGTGTGCAGAGTTAGTTTTCAGTTTTTTGGTAAAGGGGTAATTTTAGTGTTCAGGGTTAGTTTTAAGTTTGTGGGTAAAGGGGTATTTTTAGGTTTCTGGGTCAGTTTTCTGTTTGTGGTAAAGGGGTATTTTTAGGGGTCAGGGTCAGTTTTCAGTTAGTGGTAAAGGGGTATTTGTAGGTTTCAGGGTCAGTTTTGTGTTTCTGGGTAAAGGAGTATTTTTAGGGGTCAGGGTCAGTTTTCAGTTAGTGGGTAAAGGGGTATTTGTAGGGTTCAGGGTCAGTTTTCAGTATTTGGGTAAAGGGGTATTTTTAGGGGTCAGGGTCAGTTTTTAGTTTGTGGGTAAAGGGGTATTTTTAGGGGTCAGGGTCAGTTTTCAGTTTTTGGGTAAAGGGGTATTTTTAGGGGTCAGGGTCAGTTTTCAGTTAGTGGGTAAAGGGGTATTTTTAGGGTTCAGGGTCAGTTTTCAGTTTTTGGGTAAAGGGGTCTTTTTAGGGGGTCAGGGTCAGTGTTTAGTTTGTGGGTAAAGGGGTATTTTTAGGGGTCAGGGTCAGTTTTCAGTTTTTGGGTAAAGGGGTATTTTTAGGGGTCAGGGTCAGTTTTCAGTTAGTGGGTAAAGGGGTATTTTTAGGGTTCAGGGTCAGTTTTCAGTTTGTGGGTAAAGGGGTATTTTTAGGGGTCAGGGTCAGTTTTCAGTTTGTGGGTAAAGGGCTATTTTTAAGGGTCTGAGTCAGTTTTCAGTTTGTCGTTAAAGGGGTAATTTTAGTGTTCAGGGTCAGTTTTCAGTTTTTGGGTAAAGGGGTATTTTTAGGGGTCAGGGTCAGTTTTCAGTATTTGGGTAAAGGGCTTTTTTTTGGTTGCAGGGTCAGTTTTCAGTTTGTGGATAAAGGGGTATTTTTAGGGGTTAGGGTCAGTTTTCAGTTTTTGGGTAAAGGGGTATTGTTAGGGGTCAGGGTCAGTTTTCAGTTTGTGGGTAAAGGGGTATTTTTAGGGGTCAGGGTCAGTTTTCAGTTTGTGGGTAAAGGGCTATTTTTAAGGGTCTGAGTCAGTTTTCAGTTTGTCGTTAAAGGGGTAATTTTAGTGTTCAGGGTCAGTTTTTAGTTTGTGGCTAAAGGGGTATTTTGTGGGTTCTGGGTCAGTTTGTGGGTAAAGGGGTGTTTTTAGGGTTCTGGGTCAGTTTGGGGTTTTAGGTTAGAGGGATACAGGGTAAAAATATGGTAAATTTAAATGTCTATTAAATTAGTTACTTTTTAATACATTTTATATAAAATATTTCTATTAATATACATTAAACACAATTAATGTTATTGTACTACTTTAAATATTAATACATTTTTATAAATATTTAAATTTATAAGGCATTTTTAAATAGATTATTTAATATGCAATTAATATTTATATACAATAATAAAGAAGGAAACATACACAGGGTTAAATGCAATAAATGAAAAACTGTTTATTAACATATAAAAAATAATTTGTAAGTAGACATTAATTTTTTATTTATATTGAAATTTTTTCATACACTGTTTTTATTATCCCAAAAAATATATGAAGTACATATATATGTTTTTAACACATAAATTATATTAACATAATTTTATTATTTTTACATATATTCACATTTAAATAGTTTCAGAAACAAATTGGTAATATGTACTTTTTATTTAATAACAAAATATTTATTCAGATACACATTGAATATATTGTCATTGAAAAATATGTACATTTTTTTTGTAACAGTAACATTTTTGTTTTTTACCAAGTCATGTTATATTTTTGGAAATTATTATTATGAATATTGAACATATTTATAATATTCATTTTTAAATATATAAACACCCCAACATTTTTTTATATACATACATAATGTTATACATAATATTTGCAATTTTTAATAACACATTTTTTGTAACAAACTTATATATGCAATTTATTTTTACATATACATTATTTACTAAATGTATTTATAAATCATAAAATACTTTTTTAACTATAACATAACAGTTGAATAATTATTTCAAACTTATGAATATTTATGAAATTATTTTATACAATTGAAATAAATATTTACACTTAATATAATACTCTGTGTATTTTTTTAAGTGTTGGAATATAGAAATTAAAGAGCATTTAGCTGTATACAGGGACTACTTTTTAACCGCGTAATGTTACTTAGGCTTATTTGGTGCTTCAACAGATCGCGGTTGGGTGCAGCTTCGTGTTAGAGAGGGTAAGTTTGTTTTAATTGTGTTTTATAAGTTAATGAACTTATTGTTAGTGTATGTGTGCTGTGTTTATGTTTATGTAGGTAGAGTTAATTAGAGAAGATTGTGTGTTCGGTGTTAGGTAGAGTGTACGATATTAGATTTTTACCGCGTTTTTGTTGTAGGTGTGTGAGGTGAGGTAATATGTTTAAATGTTACTAAGATAATATGTTTGATGTATAAATATGTGTTTTTATATATGTATGGGTGTTTTTATGTGGGTGGGTATGTATTTTATTTTTTCTAGGTTATCGTCGCGTTTCGCTGTTTTGGAGGACTCCCTTCTTTTTTGATCAGAGCTGTGTAACGAGTATTATATACTCTTATTTTTGCAAACTATTTTTTGGGATTTTACGTTTTCCTGGAGCGTTTTTTTTTCTGCATTACTGATTTTCGGGTTTTCTATCGTATCTGGTGTCTACTGAAGTGGAAAGGAGTCGCTATGGATTTGCTTGTATTTTTGCATTTTTTTTTGGGCTTCCATGGATTGTATGGGTTTTTGGAATGGTGTCCTATGGATTGCTTGGAATTGGATTACGTTTGAAGCTGCATCAGAAATGTAAGTATTTTCTGGACTTTTAATGGGTGGGGAAACTGTTTTAAATTTTGCTTTACTTACGTTGTATGTAACATTTTGTAAATACATTATCTAAATACATTTTATATATGTTAATATTATGTATTTGATAATTTAATTGCAAATTGTTACATGTTATAATGAAGGATTTTAGGAAAAAAATCTTTACTTTTACGTGTATAGTTATGTAATGTTTTAAAGAATTGTTTTTGCTATCATTGATAGATATTCTAGTCCTTTGCTAGTTGGATAGAGGGTAACTTGACTTTGGAGTGTCTTATACATTTTTTTAGTTTCTTTGGTGAGTTTAGGTCCGATCAAAGTTACTGATTGCTCCATTCGGAGCTCCTGGTAACTTTGTTCTTTTTGTAAGGATTGTATTAATGTGTGAAGGGTAGGCGTTCCTCGGCCTGTAGTTGCTTGGAAGGCATTGTGCCATCCTTCAACTGCATTGTTTGTTTTTGCTTCCTTATTTAGTGTGCTAAGGTAGACATTCCACCAAGCTATTTGGTATTTGGGTTGTCTTCTATGGCCTGATCTGTGTAGCCTTCCTACCCATGTGTCTTCGAAGTAGTCAAGCATAGGGCTTAGTTTATCTTCGTTTCTTTTATAGTAGGGGCTGTCTATTAATAAGTTATAGTGCTCAGTTACATCTGTTAGTGGAACATAGGCTAGGGCGATGAGTTTTTTAATTTGATAAGCAAATGTGCTATCAGTGGCGTATTGGATACTCAAGGTTGATTTTTGAAGATGTCGCCAGATACATTGATTAAAGTGGTAATAGCAACCTTGTATTGCTGTGTGTGGGTATGTTTTAAGGATGATGTTTATCATAGCTTTTTCAAAGTCAATGATAATTTTTTGTGGAAAATAGTTGTTAGTATGTTGCTTGACTTCAGTTAGTATTTCTTGATAGGTAGTTTGCTGTTTGTTTGGTAGAAGGGCATAAAGGAATGGAATATTTGCATTTTGGAAATGACCATGGATGGTGTATAATTGATAAAAAGGTTTGGGGCATACAGAAAAAGTACCGTCCATCATCCAAGTTTGGCATTGGGTAAGTTTAGTCATGTTGTTTGCTGTGGCAAACACTATAATTCTTTTATCTGTTGATTTGTTGTCATAGAGTATAACATGTTCTTTATTGTGAGTTACAGAGAGTTCAGGGGGAATTTGGACTTCTTCTAAAGTTTTTGGTGTGGGAGTAGTAGTGCATGTTGCTCTTTTTTGTCTAGCTACTGTTCTTTTAAGGGATTCAATAGATGGTAATTGGCTAGAAGCATGTTGGGGAAGTACACTTAAATGGTGTTTCAGAATAGCAGTTGTTGGTTGATCAGTTCTAGTACTAGCTTCTTTAAGGGAATCTAGCATTTGTCTAATCTCTATTTCTGTTACATTGGGTGGGTGATTATGTTCTTTAGTATAAGTAACAGTAGTTTCCTGAGTTATAGCTCTACCATAACATTTGTTGGCATAATATTTCGTACACTTCCAAAACACTTTCAAATCTTTTTGTTTCTCTTGAGTGTAGACATATCCCATGTAACAAAGAAGCATTTTCCCTTTTTGTGAATAAATGAATTTAGCTCCTTCAGTCATGATTGTATTGTAGTGCTAGGAGGTAATTAAAAGAGAATGTAATTATATTTTTAGAAAAAATAATGTTCTAATCACATTATACAGTTTCATACATTTTTATTTTACCTGTAAATGTTTTGATGATTTCAAGTCGTTATTTCCAGCTGTTGATGTTCTTCAAACTGTGATTTTCTGTGTATATCTTTTTGTACCTGTGGAAGTTGAGAAAATGTGTAGAAATATTTTTTTACTATTTATGATATTTTGATCGACGTTTTTAGCTACTTTAGATTTAGTTACCTATCTATTAATTGTCGAATTTACATTTCTAATATATACTTACTTTTTTATATGTAACTTTTGATGTCCAGGTGTTGTCTAGGTCTTCTGTTTTTTCTTTTCGTCTGTAGGATGAATGCTAAAAAAAAACACATATATTTGATGTATTTTGCTTTTAAATATAGGTGTGAGCTTTGAGAGTTACATTTTCGCTGACTAATAATGTAGTAGTACTTACTTTAGATATGTGTAGCTCTCTTTCTGTTGAAGTCAATCAGTTTTCTTTCTGAAATCCTGCAGAGTTTCGTCTTCCTTTAGTTAGGAGATGTATACTGCGTTTTTAGTTACTTATGATTTTGTTTATATAGTATTAGGTTAATTGTTTCAGAAATAGGATTGGTTGTTTAAATGGATAGTCTGTTTTTATTTGTGGATTTGAATTTTTTTCTCTGTTATGCTAATTGCTTTCCTTATATGGGTGACGCCAATTAACGTTTATTGAATGTGTAAGGCCTTATTTTGTATAGGTAATGTTATAGGTAATGTTATCTTGATATTTGTAAAGTGGAGGAATATATATAATTAGCTGTAAGAAATGTGTAGCGGGTCGAAACATTGTTTATGTATTATAAAATGTATGTTAGTATTTATTGTGTGTTGTAAATGTTATGAAAATATATAATATATTTCATCTATTTATATTAACAAAATCTGAATTTTTATGATTAGTATGACTTAATTATTAAATAATAAAGTCATTTATTCTAGGATGTATTAATGGCGATATTTGTAAAAATCGATAAATTTGCTATCTATGTTTTTGTAATCGATATTTTGACTGTTGTTATATAAATATGTAATAATCGATGTTTTAGAAATCGATAATGTTGTGAGTCGATATTGTTGTAGTCGTTTTTAGTAGTCGATATTGTGGAATCGATATTTTGGATGTTTGTTGTGTAAGTATAGTCAATCGATAATTTTGTTGTCGATAATTAGTCATCGATATTTTGTCCAGTCGATATTCGGTCTGTCGAGGTTATGTCAGTGATCCCCTTGTAGAATGTCGTCACTCTCGCGTGCAGAGCTTGTTCCTTTTATCTGTGCATCACTGAAAAGCACGTAACGAGGCAAGCTTTCAGTCTCAGAGTCAGCAATCCCCTCCTGGACCCATCAGTCGTGTGGCAAAGGTAGCAGGACCCACTTACAATGGATGCCGTGCACCCAGCTCTTCTTGCCGTGCACTCGGACTGCGGTGCGGGTTGCCAGCAGCACCTGGTGGGGTCCTGTCCAGCGAGGCTGCTCGTTCTTGGTTCGCTGGAAGTTGCGCACCAGGACCCAGGTGCCAGGTTCAATAGCGTGGCCTGGATCGTCAGAAGCTGGTGGTAGGGAACTCTGAACCTGTTGATGTAAAACACGCAATTTAGTCATCAATTCGTACAAATAGTCAAGCAGCACAGGATGTTCTATCTCGCTGAACTTCGTGGGCCTTGGCACTCCCCATATGTTGGCCGGGCGGCCAAACACGATCTCGTAGGGACTAAGTCCCATTCGCGAATGTGCAGTCATTCGTGTTGACAGGAGTGCCAAGGGTAGAGCGTCAGGCCATTTAAGACCCGTGCTCGCTTGGATTTTGGCTAATTTTAGTTTCAGGGTGCCGTTATAGCATACTACTAATCCAGCTGATTGGGGGTGATTTGCAGCGTGGAATTTTTGATGAATGCCTAGCCCTTCACATACTCTCTTCATCACTCGTCCCACAAATTCACTCCCATTATCACTCCAGACCATTCTCGGCATTCCAAACCTAGGGAAGAATTCTTTGACAAGGGCTTTCGCTGTCGATAAGGCACTATTGTCTTTCACGGGGTACGCTTCTATCCATCTCGAAAAAGCACAAACAACAACGAGTACGTATTTCAGGTTGTTGCACCTTTCCATGTGGATGAAATCTAGCTGCAAAACCTCGAACGGGTACGTAAGAGAAGAAAAATGACCAGCTGGAGTTGGGGTTCCCCTACCAGGATTGTATTTCAGACATACCATACAGTTCTTGACTATATTCTCTGCATATTTAGGGATTCTAGGATTCTGCCAGACTGGAGCCAACAACTTGCAAATCCCTTTTCAACTGATGTGTGCCATTCCGTGCGCCATCGTAACCGCTGCAGGCACATACGCATCGGGTAGCAACCAACGCTGATGTTCCGACAATTCAACCCAACAACCATTCGCATCCATCTTACCCATTCTTTCTCTCCACACCTTCAGCTCTTTCTCTGTGGCTTCATTTTGAATTGATTTCACACTTTCAATCGTACCCTCGCACATTCCTCTGTCCGGAACCCATCTTGCCGGACCCATAACACACATTCGACTCATCACATCTCTCGCAGTTTCTTTCGCAACTCCATCCGCGAACGCATTTCCACGACCAACATCATCTGCAATCCTTTTGTGCACACTGCACTTCACGATTGCCACTTGTAACGGCAAGGTCAGTGATTCCAGAAGCTCATTCACCAATTGACCATGTTGAATCTTAGTACCGTGTGAAGTCAGAAAACCACGTTCACGCCACAATCGTCCAAAACTATGAGCAACACCGAAGGCATATTGACTGTCGGTGTACACATTCACTCGTTTTCCTTTCGCCAACACACACGCTTTCGTGAGTGCAATCAATTCCGCTGCTTGCGCAGAGTTATGTGGGATACGTGTGGTCTCGACAATGGTATGCAAAGTCGTAACAGCATATGCCGCAGTCGTATCACCATTCGGCAACTTGAAACATGAACCATCAACCCACAAAGTACCATCACATTCTGTGAGAGGAGTGTCCCTAAGGTCCACTCTTCCTTTCGTTTCCTCTTCTGTCCTAAAGAAACAGTCGTGTTGCTTTTCAGCATCCTCTGTCTCAACTGGGATTGGCAACAACGTGGCTGGGTTTAGAGTGTTGCATCTTTTAATGTGGACATGGCTTGCTAGTAAGGTTAACTCATAACCTGACAGTCGAGCACTAGTTAAGTGCTGTGTCCTAGTCCTATTCAACAAAGTGTCTACCGCATGCGGAACCATCACGACTTGCATATTATCCATCACCAACCCAGCAGACTGTCGTATAGAAACAGCCGCTGCTGCGGCTCTCAAACAACTTGGCAATGCCCTAGCTACCGGATCTAAGGTCGACGAGAAATACGCGCATGGACGTTGACTGTCTCCAAAAGACTGTGTCAATACTGATAATGCACAACCTTCCTTCTCGTGGACATATAGTGTAAAGGGCTTACTGTAGTCGGGGGTACCCAACACAGGAGCCGAACATAATGCATCACGCAATTCGGAAAAACTTTTCTGACACTCTTCAGACCATAGAATGGGATCTGGTGTATCTTTACGAGTCAATGCCACCAAAGGTTTGGCCAACAATGAGAAATTCGGTATCCATTGCCTACAATATGATGTAATGCCCAAGAAGGCACGCACTTCTCTTTGTGTCCTTGGCACACTCAATTTCGCAATTGCCTGAATTCTTTCTGGGGTCAGTTTCCTTCCCTCCTTCGATAAGAGGTGACCTAAGTAGGTCACTTCTTGTCGACAATATTGTAGCTTAGGGAGAGACACCTTGTGATGGAAGTCGGACAAATTACGCAACAATAACAATGTAGCCTCCTTACAAATCTCCTCGGTATCTGCAGCTACAAGCAAATCGTCGACGTACTGAACAAGTGTTGCGCCATCGGGTAAAGCAATTGTGTCGAGCTGTCTTTTCAAAGCCTGACTATATATTGATGGACTTTCACAGTAGCCTTGAGGAGTGCGCTTGAAGCGGAAACTTTGGCCTCCTAAACTGAAGCCATAAATATCTCTGCTCTCCTTGGCAATCGGTATGCTGAAGAAAGCATTCTTCAAGTCAATCACCGAGAACCAAGTGGCTGAAGCTGGAATCATTGTTAATAGCGTAGTTATGTCGGGTACAACTGGAAATTGTGGCACAACTATTTTATTGACCTCTCTAAGGTCAATCACGAACCTGTACACAGGTGGCTGAGAGGGATCAGTTCGTTTCAAAACAGGCAGGACAGGACTATTGCAAACGTTGCCTTTTGTCTCTTCAATCACATCTTTTTCAATCAGATCGTAAATGATCGCTAACAACGCTTTTTCACCTTCGCTAGAAATTTTGTATTGGGGAATGCGCGGCAATTTAACATTTGCTTTTTTTGTCACAGCATATGGTGATATTTCCAAAAGACCCACATCATTGGGACCAGTAGCCCAAAGAGTATCCGGAAGAGAAGACAATTCTGTCGGAATTTTATACCTTGATAAATACATTGGAGAGACTACTCTGTTACCTAGTGTGAGTTGTACTCCTGAAGGAGAACAGTACAAGGTTGCATATAATCTTTTTAACAGATCTAATTCCAACAAGTTTTCACCACAACCTGTTGTAAGGATGAGGGGTGCTTCTAATTCACACGGTCCAACAGAAAGAGACATAGGACTAGAAATTGGATTCCTAACCGGGGCGCCAGAAAAACCTACTGAAACATTCATTTCGCCAGACAAAGGTGCGCCAGGGAGTTTTGAGTGCATAATAGAACTCTTTGTAGCACCAGTATCCAACAGAAAAGGCTCTGACACACCTGATGTTATCACCTCAACATAAGGTCCATTCTGATCTACTGGGACTGAAACAACTCACTCTCTTTGTCTGTGGCTGTCCTAGCAATCATTTCCTACCATATCTCCATCCTCTGTGTAATAGTCATCAGCATAGTACTGAGTCGTCCTACCGGACGCATTATTCTGTTGGTCAAAACTGTTCATTGAATTCTGCGGTGGAAACGGACGTGTGTTCTGGGGGAATGCATCGCGTCCCCTACCTCTAGGCGTTTGTTGAACACCACGACCTCGTACGCCAGTAGCACCATTCATGCATTGTAACAAAACCGGGCAATTATTTTTAAAATGACCTTCCTCTTTACAATACGCACACTGATTGGGACCATACGGTAAACGCTGTTGAGAAAACTCATTTCTCTGCGAGTTCCTCGAATATTGCTGAGGCTAATGATAATCGTGCTGACTATTAGTGCGGGGTGGATAGGCTTGCTGCAACAGAACTTTAGTTTTTAACTCTTTAGTCTTTTTATCTGCCCTCTCTAATTCATCTTTGCGCCTATTTTCGTAGTACTGGGCTGTAGCTAAGATCTGTGCTGACGTTGAGACAGCCCAAGCACTTTCGGAATCCTTCAACTTAGCGCATAATTCCGGAAGTAAATTATGTACGAATTTATCGATGAACAACCTCTGGCCACCTTCAGTAGCCATATCCTGACCGCTATGATCTACAAACGTTTCTTCAAACCGAGTGAAGAAATCGGATACCATTTCATCTCTCTTCTGCTTACACGCAGACAACTTATCCCAATTTACGCGCAGCTCAGGCATTAACGTCTTCATGTAAGAAATTATTCTACCAGGGAGTTCTGCAATTAAAGGCTCGGGTTTAGCACCACCAATTTGTCTGTTGTCTACAGCGGCAAAATTAGCCTATGTGTCACCTAACTACTGATCATGATCTGTGTGGCGAATCTTTCCCCATAGAGGCTGTGGAACCACGTTCCCAAACAACATGTCTATATCGGCCAAATTCATAATGCACGAGCTTGCTGTCTGTGACAATTCCTTATAATACCCTGCAGGATTTTTACGGGGATCAGGCAATGTCTGCTTAAGGGCCAAAACTTCAGATCTCTTCCACGGAACATGTACCCATACACGCTGAAAATGTGGTGGTATGGCTGGATTGGCGTTTGCGTCCCCTTCCCTCCAAACTGGAGGAACCGCCCTCATGGGGTACTTTCGCGCCTTTTTCCTACCAGGTGCGTCATACTGAGAAGTTGCCCCTTTACTCCGATACGACAACAATAACTCAACTGCTCTTTCAACATCGGGACCTACGATCATGCCTTCTGCAAAATTGAACCGTACACGACACAACTCAGGTGGATTGCATTCTAGATCGTTTCCCTCCAAATCTTCACAGAGATAACAACACATTTGTTCAAAAACATATCTCTGCTTCGGTGCTTCCCACTGTCGGAAGACTTCCATGACAGACTGTACATCATACTTTGCAGTGTCGAGAACCCAGTTACGCGCTAACCTATCCAGTAATTCCCTCTCTCGGCGGTCGGGTAGTTGACTCCACGACTGTCTTCGTTCTATGGTAGGGGTCGTATTAGGCGTCCCGAAAAGAGGTGAGCGAATGTTAGCGACAGTGTTAACCATTCTCTGTCGGACAGACGGAGAAACTGGTGGGAGAACAGTAGGAGAACTAGATTGAGGAAAGGCTGGAGCAGAGGAAATAGCAGAGGAAGTGTTAGGAGAAATAGTCGGGATAGTAGGCAAAGTTGTGGAAATTGGCGGACCTTGAGGAGGCCCCGCCAGAGAAGTAGAAACCAGCGGAGAAGAGGCTGGTTGTTGTGAAAGAACTTGGGTCTGTGGGGCAGGAAGTGGTATGACAAAGCGTTGCGGAGGTGCAGTAGCGTTTTGTGCATAGGGTGGTGGTGAACTCAATAAGTAGGACATTAAGGGGTCCCATTCAGGGTCTTTCTTTGCTTCCTGTTCTTTATGCGGCAAAACTGGGTAGCACTTATCTACTGCTAACTTCTTCATTCTTAGCATTTGTTCGCTCTCCTGTTCTTCCTCATTATCCCTAAACGCAACGGCAGCTTGTACCATTGACATACCTCTTTTATTTTTCTTAGCTAATTTTATTTCTTTCTGTTTGGCTTCCTTGTGCCATATGCGAAAAGAGTCAAACGTTGCCGGCCGGGCTTTCTTCTTAAAAAGTTTAACCTCCAAATTGTCTAAGATTTCGGTGTCGAAACTACCATATTGGGGCCATTTTAAAACACCATCTTTTCTGGTGTATTGGATCCATACTTCGTTATATGCGATGGGACCTACGCCATGTTTCACATATAATTCATAAGTGGGAGTTCCAATCGGAGGAACCGGACACGGGTCCTCCAATCGGGAATCCTTACTACAGCCAAGACAAAACAAATTTCCAAGTCTGCTAAAACCAGGCATCTTCGCTCTCTAGTCTAGCTTCAAACTTCAAAGGATTATCGAGTACGATAGTCTCGTGAATACACGAGTCCTTCGGCTTTGACGCTTGCAAAATCCAAATCAAAACCTATCCTTAAAAGGATACCAAAACTAAGAATCAAACTAAGGACTAGGAGACGCTCCACTTATACTTAACTGAGGTATCGATGACGTCACCAGAAGACTCGTCTATCGTTTCGCTCTACCAATCACCAAGGGTCCAAAACAGGGCGATAGTCAGGGCAGCAGTCCTTCGTAGCCGTCGGGACGCGGGGAACCTCGCAGCAAAGACCTTCGGAACCACGTCGACATACAGGGGTCGATGAAGTGGCTGGCCGTCCTCCGGAATTTCCACACGAAGCTCCTCACAAACCTCTGGCTTGGACTGGTACCGCTGAAATCGCCCCACGTTGGGCACCAAACTGAAGTACCAGGTTTTTATGGACCCGGCGGTGCCAGGGGACACACCTGAAAACTTCGGGTTCTCCCTGTTTCGGACCACAGAAACACGAGTCTTCTAGGTGAAGTCAAAGATTGTATTTATTGGCTGCAACCAGTAACAGGTGTCCTAGAATTACAACAGCATGTAGGTTCTCAGGAGACTGCTCAAAGATACAAAGCCAGTCTTCTTATTTATACCAAATTTTGTGCTTTAGGCTCAAATTCCCTATTTTACAATCGGTTATTCAGATACTTTACTACAAAGAAAGAACAGAGTCATGATGACAAGCCCACATTCTGATAATTCCAGCCCATGATCAATTACTCGGCGAGGTCCAGTATTTCCATCAGATATCGGCGGACCCCCAATAAAACAGGGAACCTCCTCCTCGTAAAATAAGTCATAAAGCAAGAAGCAGGGACAGGTGTGTGTAAGATTAGGCGTGGTTTGCGTGCGAGGAAAAAGGTTTATGGTGTGTTGTGTCTTGATACGAATCTAGCTCGGCCACTGGGAAAGGACCTGGCCGAACAGGTTTGGCTTCGGGCAGTGGAGTCAGCTTGCCCAGGTCATGGAGGAGTCAGCTACGGTGTACGTGTCCTTTGGACTGGGTTTTGGCATTTAGTCATTTGGCTATCTGAGGGCAATCACAAAATGGATACCGTTCACAAAATGGAACCCGAGGGTTCGGAACGGAAATGCTGATCTCGAGGTGATTTCGTCACTCGATCGTGACCGAAATGCTTGTGCATGGTATACTCGTTATTTCCGGTCTTTTGATACCAAAATCGATTCAATACGATGAGGTTTATGACACGGGTCCAGAATTTCAGTACCACAGACCCTCCTTTTGCCCTTACATAGGCAAAACAACCATTACTCATGCTAATCTGAGTCTAGGTCTATGTTCACAAAGTCATTGAGATGTTGCTGTAGCATCATCCTATTACTGAGCTCGTTCCTTGATACAGGCTTCCTTACACATGATGTGGCACAGTGGCCACATATTGCAGGAGCACACTGTACACATAGGCAGAGCAGGAAAAGAATGGCTAAGGCCATCCCAATGACTATCAGGAGTTTCCATCCCCAGGCCGATATCAGTTCCCAGATCCACCCCATCAGTGACCAGTCTCCCTTGTCCACATGAATTGATTCAGAGATTTTGTGCAGTTTGGAGATGGCCTGGTATACTGTCGGGCGTTATCTGGGATGAAAATGCAGCAACTTGATTGGATCACTTTACATACCCCACCTCGGTCTGCAAGTATGACGTCCAATGCGACCCTGTTCTGAAGGGTCATAAGGCGGTCCGACTGGAGCTCTGCAGTTAAGTTACTAAGGGCACCGGTAGTTTCAATTATTTCAGATTCAACTACTCTCTTCAATTGGCGAATGTTCCTGCTGTTCACCATAGGCCCCCAAAACGGCAGAAAACCTTTTACGAAGTCGCAAAACTCTTGACCCGTAGTGTCGTCTTTACTCACGACACCTCTAACTATCCTTGTCCTATGGTAATCTGCCGCGGCCGTGTAGGTGGGTGGCAACAAGAACGAGACAAAGCACGTGCCCGAGAAGTCAGGGGGCAACCAAGTGTAGGCTCTATCATTGCAAATGAAATATGTACCCTTAGTTGCTAAGAGTGGAGGAGAGGTCTGGGATGAGAAGACGTAAGTTTCAGTACAGACACTCTTCCCTAACTGAGCTCTGGGATTCTTGCCATTTCCCTGCAGACATAGGTGACCCTGATGGGGTACGATCCAGATCGGGGAGGATCCCTTCGCTAGCATGTTCTCACTCAAGGCAGCTTCATACCCCAATGTGTTCCATCTACTGTAAGCCTTCAACTCATCTTTCGGAATCGTCCAATATGTATCAACATTTCTGCTCATGTTTGTGATTCCTACCACTAATGCCTTATTGCTTGAGTTGCTTCTCATGGAACGTGAGGGATATGGTTCGATGGCAAATAGGAACATTGTCTGAAACGCCCATAAGGAACCGTAGTAGCTGAATGGCAGGACAAAATATGGGATACCTTTATCTGTGGTATGTGGCATGAGACCACACACCCAACAATTTGTCGTGTTCATTATCAACTGGTGTTGGTGTAGGAGCTGAACGAATGAATTATTTACAAACTGCAATCTTCTGGCAGTTTCGTGCTCAAGCAGAGGGTGAAAGGAATGAGGTGAAACAAGAGGAGGAGGAGTGGGCTGCGTAGTGTGTGCAAATGACACTCGGAAAGTGAATAAAGCATAGCCTATTAAAAACATCATTATACTACACAACATAAAAATGCATATTATCACAAATCGTGTTCTTGCCATCACTGTGCACATTCTCGTTTCAAAGTTCATCGATTTGGCAGGTCTCTCCGCCTTGAAAAACTCCATCCTCTAGAATTGCTGCCCACGGCGGTTGGGTGTTTCTGCTAAAGGATGAAGATTATAAACCAGTGGCTGCATGCTCCACAGACTGAGCCAGCGTATAAAGTGGACAGGTATGACCTAGGTAGCGGTGGTGTGCTGGCCGCACTCTACGACACACAAAGTGCCGCGGCCTTGCTTGGCCCGACGGCCCATACGGGGAGGTTGTGGTATTTGGCCTCGGCTCACCTTAAATGTAAAGACATGCTTACGCAAAGTACGCCACTCTGGTCATCGCGTCGACTGGGCCGTCTATGCAACAGTAAGGGCTTCGAGGCCTGGGACTTGATTGGTATCTCCACGGTTGGAGACCTCTGGAGGCGAGGTGCCATCCTTTCCTTTGAACAACTTGTGGAACAACATTATCCAGCACACACGGAGCGATTCCAATATTTGCAGATTAGTCACGCCCTGAAGTCACTAGTCAAACCCGGTGCTGACTTACCTGAATCTACCCCATTATCGGATAGGCTTCTCACGGAGCATATGCCAAAAAAGGTGATCTCATTTGTTTATTGTAAACTCGTTAATAACCTGCCTGACCCCACTCTGAAACTAAGGACTGCCTGGTCTGCGGAAATGGGAGAGTTTGATGAGTCGGATTGGAAGACTGCGCTCTCCTCACCGCGGGAAGTTGCCATACCATCTAGGCTCCGATTAATACAGCCTGTTTATTACACTAGGGACACCCTTCATAAGATAAGGAAAGCCGCACATAAGTACTGTCTGCGGGGTTGCGGAGAGGAAGGAACATTCTTTCATACCATCTGGGAATGCCCTCAGGTTTCCGGCTTTTGGGCTAAGGTTATGCGGACTATATTGCAAGTGGTGAAAGACTCACTTGTCCCAGGAACCGCGATGTTGCTTATTAAACATCTGGGAGCCTAATGACTTCAATCACTCCATGCAGGACTGGGCCACGCTAAGTATCATGTATGCTAAAAGTAATATAGCCAGATTCTGCGGATCTCCTTTGGTACTGGCGCTCAGGATATGGTGTTCGGATTTAGATTCTGCGATGGTGGCTGAAAGGACAGTGTATCTGAATCGGAAATGTCCGCAAAAGTGGGCCAAGATTTGGAGTGCGTGGAATGAGTATAGAGGGTTCATATGCGAGCCACCACAGTTAGATAGCGATAGCGACTCCGCGTAGGGTGAAGGGGGATGGGGGTCCAGGGAGGGGGGAGGACTGCCGGAATGCCGCAATTGTTTTGTTTTCTTAAATGTGACGATGTATTAGATTCCTTGATTTGCCGCTATCTCTGTATGCATGGGATGCTTCATAAATGCCCAATGTTTGTTTTATCGACTTAATAAAATTGTTTAAAAAAAAATGAAACTGGAAAGTTTTCTTTTTCTTTTTTAAATGGTAAGTAAAGTTTATTGTTTCAGTTAGATACAACCATAACAATACATTTTATAAAACCAAGTGCTACAGATGAAACTCTTAGTGTTTGTCTACATTCTGTTTTCCTGAATCCTAAGGCATTCTGTATCTAGTGCAAATGTTTTCTTTAAAAAAAAAAAATAGACATAATAATATACACAATGTAGAAGTTTAAAATTAATCAGAAGACATTTGTTGGTCCATGTAAAATATGCCTCCCGAGGTTCTAGTACTATTCTCTGTTAAGTTCGGGAGAGCCCTCTGCCGCAGAGTCAACCATCCTGTTTCCCTATTCTAGGCAGGGTACCGGATTACTTTTCAGAGCATGTACATGAGCCAGAAGGAACTTTATTAGTAGGCAGTTCAAACGAGTGTCAGTTGGATTTAGGGTTGCCATGATCGCCGATCTGCACGTTCTTATGCCTCGGTCGTTCATGGCGTTTTTTAGGAAGATGGCTCGAGCATGGGTTAAATCCGGGCAAATGCAAACAAGATGTATGAAGTCCTCCTTACTGCTCCCATATAGTCTGCAAAATTTGGGTCCATCATGAACCCAGGTTGGCTGGTCCATGGTAAATGGAAATTTTCCCAGGCGTAGCGCCATTAACTGTAGTTTTCTATGGACCGGAAATGTAATTGTTAGATAAGGAGCTGGAGTGAGTGTTTTATATTTAGATATAACCATCCAGGCGGGTTTTCTTGTGCTAAAGGTAGTTTTGTCAGCTAGAAGTGAATGGAATTTTGCTGACTTATTTATGGCTTGCTTGAAGGCCGGGTAGGACAAATTGGTTTCCCAGAGGTTTCTTATGCATGTGTCTGTTAAGGCTTTATCGAGAAATTGATCGTATGGCGACTTTGCGTAAGTTTTTATTTCGTCCTGAAGCTGCTGTATTCTGTTTCAAGCTATACCAATGCTTGATAGTTGCGTACTTCCTACCCAGTGTTTCGTTTAGTACTCCAAATTCTGGTCTGTGCTGGTGAAACACCCTGGTTGATTTGGAAGGTTGATTTGTAGATGGCCGTCTGTACTTTGTTTAGCTGGTCCGCATCTTTCCCATGGAGGGCTATGCTGCCATATGACAGAGTCGGGAGCACCTTAGCTTTTATTGTTGCCAGTAGGGGTTTGTATGATGCCCCCTTGAGCTTTTTTGCTAGAGACCTGAAGGCAAACGAGAGCGCGTTTGCTCTCTGGACAATGTAGGTTTTTTGCTGCTGGTGATTGTGTTGATTGTCAAAGTAAAACCACAAGTACTTATATTTAGGCACAGCTTCTATCTTTTTTCCCTCCAATTGGGCATGTTGATTGACTGTCCGTCATCTGGTGATGAGCATTGTTTTGCTTTTTGTTGTGTTTATCTCCAGATTGTTCATGGTTATGAATTCCGCCAATCCCTCAAGTGACCTTTGAAGGCCGATCTTAGTTAGACTCATCAGTACGACGTTGTCCGCATAGGATAAATGAGTTATAGGTAAAGGGCTTAGTTTGGGAGGGTGGGATGAAATCTTGTTAAGGCTTGGTGCTATGTCTGCCATAAAAAGATTAAAGAGATGCGGGCCAGAACACAGCCTTGCTTAAGGCCTTTGCTGGTATTGATTTTTCTTGAAAGCCGCGCTCCGTCCCCCAATTTTACTTCCATCCATGTGTTGGAATAAAGGAGCAGGATTCCTCTGAGTGTTTTTTCTGGAATATTCCAACTGCGCAGTTTACTCCACAGGACATTGCGATCCACGCTGTCAAAGGCCGCCTTTAGGTCAATGAAACAGAGATGCAGCTGCTGTTTCCTTCGTGAGTATTTGTCGGCTAGCACTGAGAGTGATAGGATGTTTGCCATTGTCCCACTACCCTTCCTCAAGCCTGTTTCATTTGGCGGGATTCTCTTTGTGCCATCAGACCAGCTAATCAGGTCTTCAAGGAGTAAGGATGCATAGTACTTCCCGTCCACATCCAGGAGAGCGATCAGTCTATAATTTGCTGGAGATGTTCTATCTCCTCATTTGAAGATAGGTGAGATTATTGAGCCTTGCCAGCTTGATGGGATTTGATTTTCAGTTTCTACCTCATCGAATAGTTTTTTTAAACTTCCGCTCCAGAAGTCCGAGTCCGCTTTAAAAACTATTGGGGGGATGCCATTCGGGCCTGGAGCTCCACTGCCGCGGCTTTTCCTTAGTATTCTTCTTATGTCGTCCTCGCAGAAACCTGGGTATCCGAGCATGTCTGCTGTCTCATTACTCTCCAATGATTGTGCATCTTCTCGATGGGACATTGATGACCGTTGACCCGCATCTGGTGGTTGAGTTGCACTGCGTTCTTCTTTCGGGTATGCTACATTTGTACAGGAGGTTATATGTTCGCCACTGGCTATGGAGCTCATTGTTCCTTGTGTGGCCTTTTTGCTGTTATTTTGTTGTTCTGAGCATGTATTGGGCAGATCTTCTGTTACGTCAGAGAATCTCTGTATTAATAATGCTGCCCAGTCCGCTTCTTGGACATTGGGTTTGGAGGATGGTTTAAACCATTGATGATTCTCCAGAATGCACTTGAGTTGGTGTTCTTTTTCGTGCGGAGTAATTTTGCCCAGAAGTCCTCCTTTAGAGATCTTTTGTATTCCCACATTTTCTTTTTATACTTTTTCTTGAGATTCTGTCTTTGGGCCCAGTTGTTTGATGATGTATTTGTCTTTTTTAATGCTCTTGCATTTCTCCTTATTTCTATTTTGAGCTTTACCAGGTTTTTTGGAAGTGGGATATAGTTGAGTGCCGTACTTTTTTATGAGAAGTTGACATAATTGTTGTTAACTCTTCCGTGAAGTTCTCCCATTTTTGTATCTGGTTACCTATAGTTGTCTCACTCCCCATTTTTATTCTCTGTACTTTTACCTGAAGATCTTCAATGTTGGCCGTTGTCCAATTCAATCGTTTCAGGTTAGTAGAGGAGGAGCTTTCTGCGACTATCTTAGTGTTACGATGTTTGGTAAGTTTTAGGTTGAAATAGGCATACTGGTATGAATGGTCACTTTTTGATGTAAATTCAATTGAAAATTGCTGAACAAAGGGCAATAGTGGAAGTGAGACTGCTGTATAGTCGAGTCTTGGTGTGGTCGAGGCTCCTAGATGGGTATGCTGTGGCGGATTATAACCTGGAGTTCTCCCGTTAAGGAACCGTAGGCCAAGATATTCCAAGGTTGTTACCAGTTGCAACTGCAAAATTGAGTCTGCCCCATGCACAAACCATATTTTGCGAGTCGGTCACCTATTACCGACTCGCAAATTATGGTTTGTGACTTACTATTAGGAAGGGGCGTGACAAGGGCGTCCCTTCCTACTTGCTAGTCTCAATCCGGTGTATGATTGTTTTGCGACCACATTTGCGGCAGCAAAACATTTGCAAAAAAACAGTTGCAGTTTACCACCTACTTTAAGTAGGTAGTAAACCAATCGCAAATGGGCAGGGGTTCCAAGGGGACCCCTTCCCTTGTGAGTGTTTGCGAAAATATTTTTTAAGAGCGGGCAATGCTCCCAGGGACCACTGTCTGCCCTTAAAAAATGAAACTGGAAAGTTTTCATTTTCTTTTTTAAATGCATCCGTTTAACTTTGAGGAAAACGGGCTGCATTTAAAAAAAACTGCTTTATTTAAAAAGCAGTCACCATCCCTTGGAGTGCTATCCTTTCCCAATGGGGTCGCAAATTGCGCTTGCCTCATGATTATTAATGAGGCATTCAATTTGCGACCCCATTGGGAATCGCAAACAGTGTCTGAGACACTGTTACACATTCACTTTTGCGATTCGCAAATTCAACGCAATTTGCGACTCGCAAAAGTGAATGGTCGGAAATCTGGCCCTTAATGTTTGGTAAGTTGTTTGTTGATGGCTTTCTCCAGAACCTTGGCCAGAATAGAGAGGAAGTAGATGGGCTGGCAGTTCTTGAGTTCACTGGGGTCGGCTGACGGCTTCTTGAGTAGGGCTTTTCCCTTGGCCTGTTTCTAATCTTCTCTAAATGTGGTCATGGCTATCGAGGTGCTCAGCAGCGAGGTGAATTGTGGCTGATTCTTTCACTTCTAAGGTTGATGATGTGATGTGGACAGGGGTTCTTGAGTGGATGGAGATGATGATGATGATGCAGTTTCCTGGAAGGGAGCGATACCAAAGGGGATAATGGACGGAGCGTTGGAGCAAATCAAACACTCACCCCCAGTCAACTGATCTGGGTTTAACCCCTTCGACGCTCATGACGAGCTCAGCTCGTCATGGAGTTTCCATTGATTTCAATGGAAATTCAATGGTCCTCCTAGCACACCCCTTAGCATCCAAGTGGTTAATCCATCATCATTCTTTAGCTCACTCCACCACCCCAGTTCAGACATGGCTATACCCAAATCAGTCTGACCCTGTGCCGCATTGGAACAGTCCAGTCTGAGCTGCCAAGCCATGTCTTCCCTGGACCGGAAACAAGCGTCTTGGGACCGGTTTCTGGCTAATCAGCCATCATCAGACAGGCTAGCTTGAATCTAGTGGCAAAGTGAGCAAGGGACCCAAGTCTGGGCATACCCTGCCAACTTAGGGCGGACAAAGCGATCCCAAACGGGATGGTGGACAGAGCATTTGAGCAAATCAAACACTCACTCCCGTCAACTGATCTGGGTTTAATCCATCATCATTCTTTAGCTCACTCCACCACCCCAGTTCAAACATGGCCATATGCAAATCAGTTTGACCCTGTGTCTCATGGATACAGTCCAGCGCAAACTGCCAAGTCATGTTTTCCCTGGAACGGAAACAAGCATCCTGGGACCGGTTTCTGGCTAATCAGCCGTCATCAGCCTGGCTAGCTTCCTTCCAGTGGCAAAGTGAGCAAGGGACCCACGTCTGCGCAAACCTTGCCAACTTAGGGCAAACAAAGTAATACCAAAGGGGATGATGGACGGAGCATTTGAGCAAATCAAACGGATGTATGACGTTACAACGCATACTATTACAACGCACGCTATTACAACGCATTTTTTACAACGCAAGTACCTTTACAACGCATGACTGTACAACGCATTCTATAACAACGCGAAATAGTAATATTAATACAAAAGTACCATTACAACGAAATCACTTATAACGCATACCTTTACAACGCAAATAAAATTGTTTCTTTTAATTTTGTAAAATAAACCTGGCACGGGATGCAGAGAAAATAGGGGTTTTGGGTGGGGAAGTGTATTAAAATGTAAGGAAAAACTGAACGTAAATATACCGCTATCCAAAACTTTTTTTAAAATTAATACTCGAGTATTAAAATTAATACTCGGGTATAAAAAAAATACTCACACAATTGCCAAAATTGTCATTTTAAACGAAATATAAAACATTACTAATAAAACATATGAAAAAATAGTAGCATATTAAAAAAAAAGACTAAACGAAATTACAAACAAATTTCACTCACGTAGTCGCCATTTTAAAAATAACACATGAACTAATTGTCCTACAACTCTTTTCATGAAAATAACACCACAACACTAATTACAAAATGGATGCCAAAACGGGAAGAGAAAGTTAAAAGAACACATTTTTAAACGAAAATTTAAATTATAAGTTTCCACAGAAAATAAATGCATTTAAAAAGCACATTTAAACGCTGTGTTTCTCACTAATTAAATTACCAGTGACTAAAATGTATAAATATGAGCAAACCCCCAGAGTGACCAGACACCAAACGCTGACCCTCTGACCCACTAACCTATTAAACGAGCTACGACTGGATTTCATTAAATAAAAAATATTTATCAACATTCAAGTAAGTGAGTAAATTAATAACATCAAATTCAAGTTAAAACAATTTAAAATAAGTATTATTCGTAATACTTTTATTTCCTTAATTAACTGATTTTCCATACTTCGCAAAATAGAGAAAGGATTTTCTACGTGATAAACAACTTAAAATAATATATATGTTCCGAAACATATTATTCTTTATTTTTCCTACTATTATAAATTAATAGCAAAAACCTATTACTATAAAAAATGGTAACACAAATTAAAACATTTAAAATCCAAAATATATTTCCTCATTAGACATTTTTCTCACATTAGAGAAAAAAAAAAATAGTAACATGTTTACCATGTGAATATTTTATTTTAAAAATTTCAAATGTCGGGGGGGCGTGGCTTGGACGCCGGAGAAATGGCAGCGTAATTCTGTCCTCCTCCAGGCAGCTACGATCTTCTGAATACAGAGGGCTGCAATCCGACCCCCTCTCCTGACTCAAGAGGGGATTTAGATGTCGGAACACCATTCCGGACGATTCTGAAAATTTGAGCCGAATCCGCACCCGGGAAGCAGAGAAAAACAACCTTTTGCCCTGACCGCCGGAGGCTGCAGAGCGGGTCGGAGCCCGGACCCGGCTACACCCACGAGGCCTCCCGGAGCACCTGATTCGCCTCATCACTGTGCGAGGCAATGCTTTTACAGCGCGGTGTATGACTCCAGGAAATTGCACTTCAGCGGCTGGGTCGTGAGTAAAGCGCGCTCGCAAAAGTTTATTGGCAAATGTAAGGGGAAAAACGGCGCGAGAAATGACCGTTTAAAATGGCGGTTTACCGGCGCATTCGATTTTGCGCACAGAACACCCTGCGCCCCCGCTGTTATGGTCCGCGCTACTGATAGTAGGCTTGCAAGACATTTTGCACACAAATAATGCTCCCTATCGTGTACACCCACTGTGTAATGAGTGAGATGCTGAATTCAATGAACTGACGAAAACGAGTGAATACCAAGCCAGTGCACGATGTCTGCCAGTGTCTCACTAACGATTCACTCTCAGTGTGGGATCTTGATTGGCCACAAGGTTGTTGGAGATCTGAGATCAGTATATATTTTTGCCCCTGTGTGTCACACTGATAGTGTTTTCAACAGCAACCTGTAAGCAAAGAGACACGCCACGAGATGTACAAAATGGCGGCTCCTACTGATGTTTCTCCGTGTGGGGCTATGTATCCAGACTGACTGTAATGCGCACATATCCTTCCCGTAAACAAAGCTCAAATCACTATCCACAATTCCCCACTAGACCTAAAGGCACATCTGCGCGCTATGAACTCCACATAAAGGAGCTTAATTAATCAATGCGCTGCCCTACACTGGCGCAACACGACCCATACACAGCATTGTGAGCTTTATGAACCCCAAGGAAACAAACTGTTATCTGTAGATACTACTCTGCGCCGCACGCTGACGAAGGGTGCTACGACAGTGCTCCCAGACCAGACCAACCAATAGAAATACAAAGGCACTGGCAATCTCTCGCCAACTAGCTTCAGAATGGGGGACAAAGACAATGGGAAAACTTCCAAGCGCTTGAAGTCTGACCCACCGACACCAGTCAAAGGGAAAAAGGAACTAGCGGAAGCAGTGGAGACTATCTTGAGCAGACTGGAAGAAGTTAGAGACCTAGCCAAATCCACCAAAGAGGAGGTTGTTGCAGTTCGGCAAGATATCAAGGACATCAACTCGAGGCTGATGGAATCCGAGAGCAGGATAAGTAAACTGGAAGATTCCGAAAATAAAACCTGTGAAGCCATCAAGAAACTCACCCTGTGCTCGGATCATCTTGTGAGGAAAGTTGCGGAATTGGAGGACAGAAATAGGAGGGGGAATCTGAGAATTTTTGGAATACCAGAAAAAGCGGAGGAATCCCTAGGATCATGCATAACCTTCCTTGAACAGTGGTTTACACAGGCCACAAATCTAACTTTCACTCAGCCACTAGAGTTCGACAGGGCACATAGAGTACCGGGGCGAATCACTAAGGATCAGAAAGGCCCGAGAGCGATAGTGTGCAAGCCGCTAAGATATCAACACACGGAGCAGATACTTACCTTCGTCCGTAAACATAACCATGTACTATGGAAAGGACACAAAATCTTCATCTCACAGGACTTCAGTAAAGAAACTATGGATATCAGGAAAGCTTTCCTTGCAATGAGACCACAACTGAAGTCACTTGGATACATGTATGGTTTTATCAGGCCGACCAAGTTCAAAGTAACAATACAGGGTGTAACTCATGTGTTCTCTGAACCGCAAAAACTACGGCACCTACTATTCAACCAGGGAGACGGCAATATGGAAGTTTCCCCTTCGGACCAGATGAGCGCTTCTGCATCCGGTCTAGGATGAGCTTTTGATTATCCTATAATAATAGACCCATGATCTCTAACTCCTCATAGTCCACCTAACTGAGCTTGGGTGTCTTCGCTCTGCACTATGTTCCATATGCTCAAAGTCCATGGCTTTTGTCACTACTTATTGGGTCTGCTCCATGTTGTGGCCTCAACCTGTTAGATATATTGGCCGGAAATGGATGTCTAGTTGTACGGCTCTACTAGTACATTTATGGTTCACCCACTTTGTTCCCTGTTCTATGATCCATTTGGATGCAATGTCAGTGGTTCTTCTCATGATTCGAATTTGACAGTATAGTCTCTCTGGAGCCTATTACAGAAACTACTGTTGAGATTACTATGTTAGTATTCTTATGCTCCGATACTTGCGTAATATGTTGTAACTTTGTTTTGTAGTGCATCTCCTAGGTTTTATGTACCTTCTGGACATTTCATCAGTTATTTTTGACGTACCTCATTCCCACTGCTACAGTCACTATAGTGGCCTTTGCTGGGTTCACTGTTACAGCACTACTGTTATATCTCTTTGCCTATGTAATTGTTACACTTTTGATCTGAGGTGTGTTTTGCAGCTCTTACGATTAATAGTTTTGAGTAAGCTGAAAGGAGGCGGCCTCGCGGTCGTTCCCGAGACGCCATGTTATTTCTCTACTATTGGGGTGGGAGGGGAGGGTTTTGGGGAAGGGAGGTGGGTGGAGGGAGGATGGAAGGGGTGAGGGGGGAATAGTTTTTGCATATTGTGTATTGTTTTGCTTTGTTTTCTCTAATTTGCATCCTATCTTGCAACCGAATGTGCTTCTTGAAACCAATGCGGCTCTTACTTATGCTAATATTATGTCCTGCATAGTACTGCACCAACTGTGTCTAGGCCCACATGCAACCTCTAATACTAATATAGCCCAAAGCAGTAAGTCAGAATGTTACACACATGACAGATGATGGCTCCTACTATAGACACTCCCATAGGGACGACAACCATAGATAACCTTAAATTACTCTCACTGAATGTGAAGGGTTTGAACCAACCGATTAAGCGACAAAAAGTACTTGACTATCTCCGTAGACAACAGGGAGACATAGCCCTATTACAAGAAACAAAACTAGAGGCGAAACACTTTCACACCCTACGTAATAAATTCTTTACTGAAGTGGTAGGCTCTGGAGCTGTGTCTAAGAAAAACGGGGTAGTGATATTATTAGCTAGGAAGGCCAATGTAGAAGTGGTTTCCTCCTCCGTAGACACGAAAGGCAGATGGATCTCGGTGAAATTAATCAAGGACAACACTGAATTTTACATTACAACGGTATACGCCCCCAACACACATGAACCTTCCTTCTGGTTAGAACTCGCAAAACAGATTGACACTATTCAGGACTCATCAGTTCATATACTAGCAGGGGATTTCAACCTTCCGTTTGACCCTGCCCTACATAGGGACTCTAAGTGCACCTTCCGACCAGGCAAAGCCCATAAGGAATTCACTAAGCTATGTAACAGATTTCACATGATAGACACATGGCGTATACAAAACCCCGACGGTAGAGACTACTCTTTCTACTCCCCACCTCACGACTCGTTTTCAAGAATTGATTACATATTCATAACTAGGAACGCTGTAGCCAGAATAGAGGACACAAACATTGCACCAAGACTCGTCTCTGACCACTCTTGCATTTCACTTACTTTATCAAATGTTAAGCCGATAACCCGCCAGTCGATGTGGCGCCTCAACGACGCCATTCTGAACGACGAGAAGCATAGAGAAACTATAGAATGCGCCCTCAAAGACTTCTTAACAATTAATAAAAAGTGTGACTTAATCCGATGGGAAGCTCTAAAGACCACCATAAGGGACTCATCATAAAAATATCATCTGCAATAAACAAAAATCATAATGCCGCCCTTTTAAAACTAGAAAAAGACATCTCAATACTCCAATGCGAATACCTAAACAGTAGAAGTGCAAAATCGCTGACTGAACTGACCAACCAAAAATATGCCTATAATAAACTTGTAAGTGAAAGGGCAGGAGTCTGGTTAGACAGAAGGAAACTTTTTAAAATCTGTGAATCTAATAAGGCGGGAAAAGGATTAGCTTAAATTTAAAATTCAAAAGAACACGATCAATTCCCTACTAGATGACAAAGGCACCCCCAATTCGGACCCCAATAAAATTGCCGACTTATTCAAAGATTTCTATGAGAAGTTATACGCCAGGAATGTAAATGTGGAGAAAGAAAGAGTAGAGGATTACCTCTCAAGATGCGCACTACCAACACTTACCCCCTCAGAACAAGAGTCCTTAAACGAACCGATATCTGAGGCAGAAGTTACAGGTGCGATCAAGTCTCTTAAGAGTGGGAAAGCCCCTGGCCCAGACGGATTTACGGCAACATTTTATAAATGTTTCGCTTAAGACACCAATTCTTAACGTGTTTCACGAGATTAGTCTTACGGGAGAGGTAAAGGGAACGATGGCCGAGGCAGTGATTGCCGTGATACCCAAGGTAGGGAAATACTCTAAACTCCCCAAAAACTACAGGCCCATCTCGTTAATAAACTTGGATTGTAAGCTTTTGGCCTCAATCCTAGCAAGACGCATCCAGAGAGTGCTGCCGTCCTTAATCCACCCCTCACAAGCCGGCTTTCTGAAAAACAGATTGTAGAGTGACAATACCAGAATCCTAGCTCACGTAATCGAAAAGGCTAAGCTCCTCTCCACGCCCACTGCTGCGATAACACTCGACGCAGAAAAGGCGTTTGACAAGGTGGATTGGACATATCTGGAAGCAGTACTACATAAATTCGAGTTGGGTCCTCTCTTTACTAAACTGGTAATGTCGCTATATGCCTGTCCCACTGCTAGAGTGAGGGCTGGTGGAGCTTTCTCCTCACCTTTCAAACTGGAACAAGGGACCAGACAGGGATGCCCCTGGTCCCCATCCCTATTCCTCCTGGCAATTGAACCCTTCCTGTACCAAATTCGGGAGAATGCTGACATCCCGGGAATTCCATTTAATGACTGCATTATCAAACTCACGGCATATGCTGATGATGTTTTAGTCCTAAGTGAACAGGCTGATAGAGCTATACCTGCCTTGCTCTCCACGATTGAGGAGTTCTCTTGTGTGTCCGGGTACTCCCTGAATAAGGACAAAACTGAGGTGAAAATGCTAAACAATATGAGTGATAGAAATATTCTAGGCGATTCTGGGCTTACCTGGCAACCGAAGAGCTTCAAATACCTGGGCCTGGAGTTTGAGAGAGACCTAATTATGACACTAAAAATCAACGAAGATATACTCTTCAAGAAAGTACACAAGCTCCTGGAAGGGTGGTCTCCGAAATTCTTGTCATGGTGGGGTAGAGCGGAGACATTAAAGATGATGGTCACCCCCTTAATTAATTATATGGCAAGCATGCTCCCTATCACCTTTATAGAGGACTTCCTACAAAAAATAGACAAATTATTTGGTAACTTCCTATGGAAGGGGAAGAAACCCAGAATCTCTATGAAAAAACTACAACTCCCAAAACTTAAAGGTGGTGTAGGCTTACCCAACTTCAGAAACTATCAAACCTCTTTCTTGTGTAAACAAGGGGCTTCCTGGCTACACGCCGTTGTGGATCAGTATAGAGAAGGCTGTCATAGGCAAAGCCCCTTTCGCAGCGGTACTCACCATGGACCTGTCACACCTCACACACTCTAAGTACATCATGCTCAACACCAAAAGAGCTCTTCTCAGATTAGACCATACACATAAATCTGGCCTACAGGTAAAGAAGTCGGCTTCCTCATCCCTATGGTGTAACCCACTCATAAAGATCGATGGCTCGTCCCCTTTTTGGGAACATTGGTCAGACAAAGGAATCAACGTGGTCTCGGATCTTTACGATGGGCACATGCCAATGCCTTTCTCAACGATCCAGTCTAAACATTCCCTTCAGCCAATTGACTTCTATGCATTCCTAAAGCTAAAGTCAGTCGTGTCCACGCGCTCGTTCACACTTTCAACACCTTGGTTAAAGTCGACGCTCCCTCACCTGCAATCCTCAGGTCACTTTGTATCAAAAGTTTACAAATTGCTCGCGCCGACACTAAGCAAATCACTAAGACGAAACAAACCTAAATGGGAAGCAGAACCTAACAATACCGGAATAGATATTAACTGGGATAGGATCCATGCCTCAGCCCTCACACACAAAGTATCACCAATCCTCTCGCAAACCAAATACATGATACTCAACAGGGTGTTCTGGACCCCCAAAAATTATTTAAACTTAATCTAAGAGATACCCCCACTTGTTGGAACTGCTCCCTAGCTGATGGTGACCTGCCACACATGCTATTCCAATGTCCTATGTTACACAAATACTGGTCCAACGTCTTTGACTATATTGAGCACATATTCAACATCAAACCCACGAGGGAATTCATTTACTTAATTCTGGGGGCCATTGATCCAATGTTATTAAGAGACCATGATCGCCAACTCCTTGACCTGCTACTCACCCTAGCGTGCAAAGTTGTCCTCTGCCACTGGAAGGCAGTTTCAGAGGTCTCTTTCACTGCTTGGAAGGAGTGGCTATCTTGCATCAGAGGAGTAGATAATCCTGCTCTACACTCTTCCCCTTGGCAAGTTACCAACAAGAAACTCTGGACCTCTCTGGATGCACCTTCCTTCTACTTTGACCCATCGTAGTATGCCCATTAATCGCTAGGCGCCTAAAACGCCCGACAAGTAGCCATCCGGAGACGAGTCACAAATAGCACGCTGCTACTCTATAATAGTCCAGCACATTACCATATACTACCAGTAGGATCTTGTACTTTATTTGTTGAGCTCGATTGTGGTTTCACAAGCTATATCTTGGAAATAAGATGCATGAGCACGACGGTTGTTTGCACACTGTATATTTTGGAAAAACTAACTGTTAATCAAGTCCACACTGAGATCACTACGGTGCTGTATTCTGTCATTGTATTGCGGAACTGTAATTTTGTTATCATAACCAATTATAATGCATCTACTGTAGCATAATGCCATCTCAAGTATCATTACCATCCTCACGTTTGACCGTCTATCCGTCAAGAAGGTGTGGTTCTGGATCAAGCTCTGTCTTACTTTACTTTGATTTCCTTGACCTCAGCAATGTAATGACATGATTGTTTGTATTATTGATTTACATTTGCTTTCTTTTTCGTTCTTTCTTTCTTGTCTAATAAAAACGATTTGAACACAAAAAAAAAAATTCAAATGTCAATAATTTTTTTAAACAGCCAAACTGAACAATTAGCAAAAGGGATAACAATTCGAAAAAGCGATTTTGAAAAGGAGCCACTCTCCTTAACAACTATAAATAAAAAGGTACTAAAGAAATGATTTTGAGTCAATTTAAAATTACAAAAAGTACGAAAACTATTTCTAAATCAAGCACGTTTTATATCATTCTCACAGAAAATAATCAAGGAAGAAAATAACAGAGACTTTGATCTTTCACCAAAAAAAGGACGACTTTAAAAAAGGTAATTATTTTTAAAACAAATGCAGTGTACTAATTTAATAATTTAAAGCCTGAAAAATGAAAAGGTTCAACAAATGAGGAAAAATAGAGAAACAATGTGATAAGATTGGGACAGGATTTCTAATCCTAACTCCATGAACGTGCAGCAGTAAGGAAAGTGTGGGATAGTGTAGGGACAGGATTTACTATTGTAACTCCAGGATGGTGCAGCAGTAGGAAAAATGTGGGATAATGTAGGGGCAGGATTTATCAATTTTAACTCCATTAATGTGCAAAATTAGAGAAAGTGTGGGATAGTGTTGAAGCAGGATTTACTATTCAAACTCCAAGAAAGTGCAGCAGTAGGGAAAGTGTGGGATAATGAAGGGGTAGGATTTACTATTCTAACACCAGGAAGGTACAACAGTAGGGAAAGTGTGGGATAGTGTAGAGGCAAGATTAACTATTCTAACTCCAGGAAGGTGCATGAGTAGTGAAAGTGTGCGACAGTGTATAGATACCATTTCATTTTCTAAAACAACAGTAAATTAAATTCAAACTTATTCACAGAAATGCAGACACTTTTGTTTCTTAAAAAAGCATTTTTAAAAATAAACAACATAATCTTACTTTTCTCTTTTTGCAGATTCTTTTTAAAGTCTCCAAAAAACAACAAACAAAGTCAAATCACAGAACATCAGAAATAAACTCCAAGGAAACAAGACCAGACTCAAAAGGTAATTCAAATAACCAATGTAAACTATGTAAAAAATCAATTCACAATACTTCAGTATTAATACTCCAGGAAAACACAGCAGTAGTGAAATTGTAAGATATTGTAGGGTCAGCATTTCTTATTCTAACTCCAGGAAGGTGCAACAGTAAGGAAAGTGTGGGATAGTGTAGGGACAGGATTTACTATTCTAACTCCATGAAGGTGCAGCAGTAGGGAAAATGTGGGATAGAGTAGGGGCAGAATTTACTATTCTAACTCCAGGACTCCAGAGATACTTTCCCTCGGGGATTTGCTCTCCTTTCGTAGGGCTGTTAAGACCTTTTTGTTTTCTTAAATCTGCTTCTTTTGTAGTCTTTCTTTAAGTTGTGTTGTGTTGGTACCTTGTCGGGCGCCAGGACGCTCCTTTGCTGGAGCAACTGCGCGCATAATAAATGACCATACCATAACATAACATAACAGGACGGTGCAGCAGTAGGGAAAGTGTGGGATAGTATAGGGGAAGGATTTACTATTCTAACTCCAGGAAGGTGCAGCAGTAAGGAAAGTGTGGGATAGTGTAGGGGCAGGATTTACTATTCTAACTCCAGGATGGTGCAGCAGTAGGGAAAGTGTGGGATAATGTAGGGGCAGGATTTACTATTCTAACTCCAGTATGGTGCAAAATTAGGGATAGTGTAGGGGCAGGATTTACTATTCAAACTCCAGGATGGTGCAGCAGTAGAGAAAGTGTGGAATGCTGAAGAGACAGGATTAAGTATTCTAACTCCAGGATGGTGCAGCAGTAGGGAAAGTGTGGGATAGTGTAGGGATAGGATTTACTATTCTAACTCCAGGATGGTGCAGCAGTAGGGACAGTGTGGGATAATGTAGGGGCAGGATTTACTATTCTAACTCCAGTATGGTGCAAAAGTAGGGAAAGTGTGGGATAGTGTAGGGGCAAGATTTACTATTCAAAATCCAGGATGGTGCAGCAGTAGGGAAAGTGTGGGATAGTGTAGAGGCAGGAGTTACTATTGTAACTCCTGGAAGATGAATCAGTAGGGAAAGTGTACGACAGAGTATAGATACCATTTCATTTTCTAGAACAACAGTAAATTAAATATAAACGTATTCACAAAAATGCAGACATTTTTGTTCCTTTAAAAAACATTTAAAAAAATAAACAACAAAATCATACTTTTCTCTTTTTGCAGATTCACAATAAACTCTCCAAAAAACAACAAATAAAGTCAAATCCTAGAACATCAGAAAAAAACTCCAAGGAAACAAGACCAGACTCAAAAGGTAATTCAAATAACCATTGTAAGCTAATTAAAAAAACAATTCACAATACTTCAGTATTAATACTCCAGGAAAACACAGCAGTAGTGTAATTGTAAGATATTGTAGGGTCAGCAATTCTTATTCCAACTCCAGGAAGGTGCAACAATAAGGAAAGTGTGGGATAGTGTGGGGACAGGATTTACTATTCTAACTCCATGAAGGTGCAGCAGTAGGGAAAGTGTGGGATAGTGTAGGGGCAGAATGTACTATTTTAAATCCAGGATGTTGCAGCAGTAGGGAAAGTGTGGGATAGTGTATTGGCAAGATGTACTATTGTAACTCCAAGATGGTGCAACAGTAGGGAAAGTGTGGGATAATGAAGGGGTAGTATTTACTATTCTAACTCCAGGAAGGTACAGCAGTAGGGAAAGTGTGGGATAGTGTAGAGACAGGATTTACTACTCTAACTCCTGAAAGGTGCATCAGTAGGGAAAGTGTGCGACAGTGTATAGGTACCATTTCATTTTGTTAAACAACAGTAAATTAAATTTAAACTTATTCACAGAAATGCAGACATTTTTTTTCTTAAAAAAGCATTTTTAACAATAACCAACATAATCATACTCTTGTCATTTTGCAGATTCTCATTAAAGCCTCCAAAATACAACAAACAAAGTCAAAACCCAGAACATAAGAAAGAAACTCCAAGGAAACAAGACCAGACTCAAAAGGTAATTCAAATAACAAATGTAATTCATGTAAAAATCATTTCACAATACTTCAGAATTAATACTCATTGAAAACACAGCAGTAGTAAAATTGTAGGAAATAGTAGGGTCAGCATTTCTTAATCTAACTCCAGGAAGGTGCAGCAGTAAGGAAAGTGTGGGATAGTGTAGGGGCAGGATTTACTATTCTAACTCCAGGATGGTGCAGCAGTAGGGAAATTGTGGGATAATGTATTGGCAAGATTTACTATTCTAACTCCAAGAAGGTGCAGCAGTAGGGAATGTGTGGGATAATGAAGGTGTAGGATTTACTATTCTAACTCCAGGAAGGTACAACAGTAGGGAAAGTGTGGGATACTGAAGAGACAGGATTAAGTATTCTAAATCCTGGAAGGTACATCAGAAGTGAAAGTGTGCAAAAGTGTATAGGAACCATTTCATTTTCAAAAACAACAGTAAATTAAGTAAAAACTTATGCATAGAAATGCAGACATTTTTGTTTCTCATTAAATCATTTTTAACAATAAACAACTTATTCTTATTTTTTTTCTTTTTGCAGATTATCATTAAAGTCTCCAAAAAACAACAAACATAGTCAAAACCCAGAACATCAGAAAGAAACTATATAAAAAATCAATTGACAATACTGCAGTATTAATACTCCAGGAAAACACAGCAGTACGGAAATTGTAGGATATTGTAGGGTCAGCATTTCTTATTCTAACTCCAGGAAGGTGCAGCAGTAGGGTAAGTGTGAGATAATGTAGGGGTAGGATTTGCTATTCTAACTCGAGGATGGTGCAACAGTAGGAAAAGTGTGGAATAGTGTAGGGGCAGGATTTACTCTTCTATCTCCAGGATGGTGCAGCAGTAGTGAAAGTTGTGAGATAATGTAGGGGCATGATTTGCTATTCTAACTCCAAGAAGTTGCAACAGTAGGGAAAGTGTTGGATAATATAGAGGCAATATTTACTGTTCTAACTCCAGGATGGTGCAGCAGTAGGGAAAGTGTGGGATAGTGTAGGGGCAGGATTTATTATTCTAACTCCAAGAAAGTGCAGCAGTTGTAAAAGTGGAGGATAGTGTAGGGGCAGGATATAGTATTCTGACTCCACAAAGGTGCAGCAGTGAAGAAAGTGTGGGGTAGTGTAGGGGCAGGATTTACTATTCTAACTTCAAGAATTTGCAGCAGTTGTAAAAGTGGAGGATAGTATATTATCTAATTTATTTTTCAAAATACACATACTAAAATAAATCTATTTTTCCACAGAAAATGCCAACTCAGGTAGCAGCTTCATACATTAAATCAAGAAAAGGAAACCGTTTATTAAAACATGCTGGATATATATATTGTAAAGAAAGGATACGTTTTCCACAGAATCATTGGAGGTGTGTGCAACACTACTCATCCCATTGCAGCGGCAGAGAGGTTACCCTTGATGATATCATTATTAAAACAACTGATCATAACCACTCTGCCTCTGCAATGGAGATTGAAGTAAGGGAAACCTTTAATGAAATGAAAGAAGTTGCATGCACCTCCAATGATTCTACCGGATCTCTTTTAAGAGAGGTTGCACAGCATGTCCCCAGTCATGTTGCTAGTAATATGCCTATTATTCCTAATTTGAGAAGAAGTATACAGAGACAAAAGCAGGCAAGTAACACACATACTGCAACTCCTCATACTTTTTCTGACATTGTAATTCCTAATGAACTCACTGTTTCTTTTGCTAATGAACCATTCCTTCTGCATGACAACAAAAACCCTCAAAAACGTATTCTTATATTTAGTACGCCCCGCAATCTAGTTAAGTTAGAAAATAGTGAAATTTGGATGATGGATGGGACGTTTAAAAGTACACCCCATCCTTTCACCCAAATTTATACTATACAGGCAAAAATTGAGATTAATGTGATCCCCTTAGTATACAGTTTGCTACCAGATAAGCAATCTGCAACCTACACTGAACTTTTATCAGTTATTAAAAACATTACCAAAAAAAGTCCTAGGAAAATAATTGTTGATTTTGAATTGACTATGATCAATGTGATCACTAAAACGTACACGGATACCCAAATTCAGGGATTATTATTATTATGGAATTTAATAGCGAACGGCTACCCCCACCGGGGGTGTCCCGGCACTGAAGACAGGTACATCAGTGATTAGGCAACTAGCAGCGTGAGAACAGGTATGTTTTTAACTTGGATCTGAAGAGGCATTCTGATTCGGTAAGTCTGAGGTCAAGCGGCAGAGAGTTCCACAGCTTGGCAGTGACTACCGCAAAAGCTCTACCACCTCTTCTCGAACGATGAAAACGGGGAGGTAGTATGAGACGGAGGTGGTTGGATCTTAGAGAGCGGGCAGAGTGGACCTGCTTCAGTCTGTCTCTGAGATAGCGTGGCCCATGACCATTGAGCTCTCTGAAAGCTAGGACCAGGGCTTTGAACTGTATATGATAGGAGATTTGGAGCCAGTGTAAATTCTTCAGGTAAGGGGAGATGGAATGCCGATAGGGGACATGACAAATCAGTCTTGCCGCTGCATTTTGGACGACTTGCAATCGATGGCATAGGTATGCAGGGGCCCCTACATACAGACTATTGGCATAATCCAAATGTGAGGTGATGAGGGCGTGCACAACCGTCCTCATTGAGTCATTTGAAAGATAGGGGGACATTTTTGTGATCATTTTTAGTTTGCCAAAACAAGCAGATGTGACCCTTAGGATTTGAGTTCATTATCGAAATGGAACCCAAGGTTCCGGGCAGAGTGGGCGGGGATAGGTGGTGGGTTAAGCTCAGTCGGCCACCATACAGACGTCAGCAGGGGTGTTTTTGAATTAAAAAACAACACCTCAGTCTTATCTGTATTCAGTTTTAATGTGTTAGATGTCATCCAATACACTATTTTGATGAGACAAGATTTAAAATTGTCGAGCCCTTTGTAAGAGTGGTCTCTAAAAGAGAGGATACCGTACCCCCATGTACGATGGGGGTACGGCTCGTACACCGATCGTACAATGGGGGTACGGCTCGTACACCGATCGTACAATGGGGGTATGGCTCGTACACTGATCGTACAATGGGAGTAGGGCTCGTACACCAATTGTACAATGGGGGTACGGCTCGTACACCGATCGTACAATGGGGGTACGGCCTGTAACCCATGTACGATAGAGGTACGGCTCGTACACCGATTGTACAATGGGGGTACGGCTCGTACACCGATCGTACAATGGGGGTATGGCTCGTACACCGATCGGACAATGGGGGTAGGCTCGTACACCCTGTGATCACAAGGGGTACGGTGCGTACCCCTGCGATCATGGGGTGTACAGACCGTACGGTGTGTATGTGTTTGTGTGCCTCTCAGTACGACTCGCCCTTACCTGACATGGACCGTGCGAATCGCGTCCTCATACCTCGGTCCGGATCATGCTCGTCGGGTCGTTCGGCATGTGTACGAGTCGTACGGTATGTGTACGAGTCGTACGGTTCACGGTTTCAGCCTTGCAATACGTACAGATCGTGACGATTCGGACGGATTCACGGAATACGGATCGTACTTCGCGACTCGGACGGATGGGTACGATTCATACGGAGAGGGCTCCGGATACAAATCGTACGGACGTTTTTTTCCCCGAATCGGAATCGACCCCTATGTGTTGAAAATATAAATTTAAAAACAATTCCTTTACATTTTCTACCTCCTAACAAAACATATTCTCACTATATAACCCATGATAGTATCCAACATGTTCCAAAATAGTGTTTGGATCAAATGTTAAACCCCATGCACATTAAAGCAGTTCTACCTCTTTTCAAACCAAAATCTCGCTATTTCACCCTTACTATTTTCTAAAAAGTTCCACAACCTAAATTTTTTCTATTAAGGAAGTAAATGTCAACCAAATTCTGGCTAATCAGCAGTCATCAGCCAGACTAGCTTGAATCCAGTGGCAAAGTGAGCAAGGGACCCACTTCTGGGCATACCCTGCCAACTTAGGGTGAACAAAGCGATCCCAAAGGGGATGATAGATGGAGCATTTGAGCAATTCAAACACTCACCCCCAATCACCTTATCTGGGTTTAATCTATCATCTATGCTTACTTTCCTGAGGCACAGCCGGGAAAGATAGTCTTAGGAACTGCTTTCAGGAGATTGCTTTTAAAATTGCTTTTAAATGTGTACTTTGCACATTGTTATTCTGACACCCACCGCATCCTGACCCTGTGTCCTCGCAGCCGAGTAGGAGCTGTCGCGGGACTGAGGCAGGGGGAAGCCAACATTTTGGGAGGAGTGCAGGGTTGCGGACTAGTTGTTCCACAAGGCCGCCCCATTCCCGCCCCATAAATGTCTCTCATCATTCGCCCGCGCCCAAGGCAAGCCCGTCTGCGCCTGTCCGCGCCTGGGCGTCGCCTCTCAACAAACATGCTGGGCAAAAGTCGGGCGACCTTCGTTGCTACGGGAGAGAGACTCTTATACCTTTAAATCCAGGTACGGGGGAGTGCAGTAAGCTCACCTCACATAATGGGGATACAGATCTGAAATACTCTACTTGCAATTTTTGCACACCTACCCCTGAGTTTGCTAGTGTAGCAGGGAAGAGAGCCCACCTAGTACAGCTCAAAATATATCAACTTAACGTGAGGTCGCTGGTCAAACATCACATGGAAATCCATGATTTTATCTCTGAGGAGCTCCCGGATATTCTTTTTATATGCGAAACCTGGCTTAAGGATGACATGATAGCCATGCCTAACCTTACCCTCCCTGCGGGATATTCGATCAGTACTATAAACCGGGACTCTAGGGGAGGTGACATTGCGATAATATATAAATCGCAGTACCCCTGCTCTTTTATTAAGGAGAATATCAGAGATTGTGAATGCGCCCGTTTTAGGGTGGACATTAGCGCGCATTTCACTTTCTCTGGATTGTATATTTACCGCCCACCAGGACCGGCTGCTAAGTTCATAGAGGCATTGTTGGATGTGATGGGGGAATTAGTAGTGGGTTCAGTCAATTTTACTATTCTGGGGGATCTTAACCTCCATTTTTATATGCCACAGGACAGTGCTATTGGTACTTTATTAGCAGATCTAGGGGCGCTGCAGATGGAGCAACGAGTGTCTGATGCCACACACATAGCTGGTCATACACTAGATCCAGTATTCTCTAACATCTCAGCCTTGAACATAGCTGTCCCTGAGCCCATGGGATAGACTGACCATTTCCTGATCGAAATAGGGTTATCTATCCCAAACGCTTACACACTGGACACTGAAAACAGGGCCCTGGGACGCCCATGGCACAAACTCAGATTAGAAGAGTTTCATGCTTACCTTTTGGCTAATCCTCCAGGAGTTATGACTCACCCTGAGGTGGCGTATACAGAGTTTTGCGATTGGATACTAAAGGCCGTAGATTCCCTTATCCCTGCAAAATTGACCAAGGGGCGTACGTCCAATCGAGCCCTTGGTACAATGAGTCTTTGAGAACCCTAAGGAAAGCTTGTAAGAAAGCGGAACGGGTTTGGAGAAGGGAATACCTAGAGGGAGAGAAAATGATCTATTTGTCAAAAGTCAAGCTTTACCATAAAGCGATTTGTGCTGTACGTGCGGCTTTTTATGCGAAGGAGATCAAGTTGAGCCCCAATCCAACTAAATGTATATTTAAAATATTTAATGAGCTAAGGAGCAACAGAGCAGCCCGTTCGAGTGTTACATCTACACAACACTGTGAGGAGCTTGCAACTTTCTTTGTGGAGAAAGTGCAAAAGATCTACCAATCCTTTCCACAAGGGGTCCCAGATACCATCCGCACTTCTGTTAGGGAGGAGTTCCGTCTTACGTTATCAGTTATACCAGAGATTTCGGAGATGGAACTCACCTGACTGGGGGGCAGAATTATGGCGGGTTACAGCAAGTACCTGACTCCGCGGAACTACACCTTGGCAGGTGTCGCTGCCTTGATGCTCTTCCTGCTGAACCAGCGGCACAGGGCAGCCGCGACCCTACGGAATCCTACCTGCTGGACAGGCTCTCGCTGACTCCTGGGGCTCAAACGCTGTGGTCTCGCCGCGCCGCATAGCTCCATCTCGCGGCCCACGGCTGGAGACTACAGCTCCCAGGGAGCCTTGCGCCCCCTTCCTGTCACTTCCTGCTGCCTGACGCTGCGCGCCCGGAGGCGCTACAAAAACAGGACGCTCCCTCGGTGGAGCGGGGGGCTATCATTGTCATCAAGTAATCCTACCTGCTGGACAGGCGCTCGCTGACTCCAGGGGCTCAAACGCTGTGGTCTCGCCGCGCCGCATAGCTCCATCTCGCGGCCCGCGGCTGGAGACTACAGCTCCCAGGGAGCCTTGCGCCTACTTCCTGCCACTTCCTGCTGCCTGACGCTGCGCGCCCGGAGGCGCTACAAAAACAGGACGCTTCCTCCGCGTCGCGGGACGCGCGCGGGCGACGCCGGGCTGTGCGCCGGCAGAGGGTGGGCCGTCTGTGGCCGCCCGGGGACGACCAGGGACGGGACGGGCCACCCCCCTTGGCACGGACACATTGGGGCAGGTACTGTTTAGCGTGGTTTTGGACTGTTCACCTGTGTTTTAAGACTATAAATGAATTCATGATCCCAAGTTGTTGCCGTAGGAATAAGGGGAATCGGGGCCTAAGTCTTTTAAGTCATATGTTAAGTGTTGAGTTACTGGGTTACTCATTATAAGGATTCGTGGCTTTTGTTGGGGGGAGGATAAGAGGTAAAGAGCTAGACTATAATATGTCTAACCACCCTAAAACACGCTGGGCTATGAGTAAAGCTCGCCAAACTGAAACCCCCAAACAAACATTGGCAAAATCAAAAGACTTAGCCCCAAGTAAAGGGAAAAAACCTACCGCTATTGACCTGATGCTAAAGAAGGTATCCGGGGAAATAGAACGCATGGAAAGGAGCCTATCTTCCTCACCTAACCCTGTTGTAGCTACTCCAACACCCTGTAGAGACCCGTTATTAGCTGATAGCCCAAACAACCCAACTGAGGCCATTCCCTGTGCTCAACTCCCACCCTCCCCGGGGATAGAAATCTCAGGCCTCAGCGAACTGACCCCCCAGAGAAAACCAACACGTCGGGGGAGGATCAAGGGACAACAGAGGCAAAATAAGCCACTCACAAGGGTTGTGCGATCTAAAAGAAATAGGCAAGAGGTTATCCTGGTAGATGATAACGTACACACCAATACAAACCCACCAGGATGGATCGAGGAAGTTCTAGGAGACCTCAAAAAACATCTAGAAACCTTTTTAATTGCTCAGTTGAAACCCACTATAAGCAAGGTGGATAAAATAGCGAATGAGTTGTCTAAACAAAGCAAGATAATTGAACTCACAACCAAGAAACCCCGCACTGGCCCCAACCAACTAAGCACTGTGGCCACTAATGACAAAATTGACAAAAACACACTGTCAAGTAACAACTGTGTTAGCCATACCCAGCATACAATTGCCCAGATACACGATGTGCCGAAAGTTCCCCAAGAGCAGAGAGGGGGAACAAACCAAGTTCAGAGAGGGGGATATAATCATAAGATGAGCACTAAAAACATTGATAAAGCCCCCCCACAACCACTAATGCAATTGGGGCAGATAGACCACTACCCAAGAAATGGTCCCCACAGCTCATCCCATATGGACCCGGACCCCTTCTCTACTAGAGATAGCCCCCCTCCACACATAAATCTTCCTCCAGATGCCAGCCCCTTTGTTATAGTATTTGCAGGGGTCCCGGAAATTAGGGCCTCAGATAAAGAATCTCATTCCCAATTACATGCGAAGATCTCCAAGTGGTTGAATATACACAGACCATTAAATAATGGGGAAAGAGGAGAGATAGTCCATGTGAGAAGAGTTAATTGGCTTGGTGGTAGAAAGAAGGACATAAGAGGAGATTGCATAGTAGCAGATTTTAGAGACACTAGACTTGTGGATTATATCCTGAAGAACCCCAACAGAAATCTTACTAGCACAATCTGTGCGCTCCCGCTGAGGTATTTCTACCCAAGGAGCAGGAGTAGTAACAAAGCTAACAACTCTGATAATGCTGGGTGGGGATGTATGACGTTACCACGCATACTATTACCACGCATATCATTACAACGCGGTATTTACAACGCATACCGTTACAACGCATAGCGCTTTGAGGTGCTGGATAGAGGTAAGTATAATTTTATATTCCAACTCCAGTCCCCGTGAATACTAGGGAAGGTGTTGGATATAAAATTAAACTTATTCCCTATCCTAGAGCGCCCCCCCAGCGCAATGCGTTGTAATGGAATGCGTGGTAATGCCTGCGTTGTAAGTGTAGTGCGTGGTAAAAAATGCGTGGTAAACGTTGTATACCGCTGGGTGGCACCCTGTAATGCCACAACACACACCACAAGCTACCCCCATCAGTTTCTACCTCCACGAGACTACTCTCAGTGGGGAAATAGATTTGACCCTTTGCAGTCACTTGAGGAAAATGACTGACTACTAATGATGGAAAATGAGCCTGTAATACCCTTAGCAACTGGGGAATTCTCAGTGTCTGCAATAGAGGTTGGTCTTGCCAGCGCAAGGCATGAGCAAAAACTGAGGCTGGAAGAACCCCCTAATCAGAGGGTCGAGATTGAAAATGCCACAGAACCCATAGAATTAGGTGACTGTATAACAAAGGTACCCAGCACAGAGGGCAGGAAGGCGAATAGGGCCGGACTAACTGTTTTGTCCTGGAATATAGCAAGCTTAGGGGCCAAACTTAAGAACAAGGAGTGGAATGAATACATAAGGGGCTTTAACATTATAGCTCTACAAGAGACATGGGCGCGAGATTCAGACTCCTGTCAACTGGAGGGCTATAAATGTTTTTTTAGATCAGCCAAAGAAGTCAATTCTGGGAGAGCAAAAGGAGGCTTAGTGATATATGCAGATCTAGATCTAAAGGGCACCTGGTCACAACCGGCCTGGGCGTCAGACACAATTCAAGCAGTTTTACTGCAGGGGCAGGGGCAGAGACTTCTGATTTTAAACTTTTATAACCCGGGCTCAAGGGATGGAAATGTCCCTATTCTGCTAGAGCTCGTGAGTAGGCTTAATGAGGAAACAGATCTAAGGCAGGGAGGGCTTGAACCAACTATCCTGTTGATGGGGGACTTTAACTGTCATCTGTGCCCTAAATTACTCCCCATCTCTCCTGATTGGTCTTCCTGCCCTGTAGAAAAGGGTCCCATTTTGAACACAATAAGGAGGGCACATTATTGAAGAAGCTTCTAGACAGCTTTGCGCTTACCCATACAATGGATCTGGTGCCGTTGAAAGCAGGGGAGACTCCCATACCTACATTCAAAGGTAGAGGCTGTGCGTCTATAATAGACTTTATAGTAATCTCTGCCTTTGCTAAAGATCAGATTTTAATAGCAAGAACGGAGTGGAGCCCCTTTAGTGATCCTAATCCCCTCTCCCTGGAAATCAAATATAATGATATACCAGCAAAAAATATGGGAGGAAGTACTATCATCCAACCAACAGACCAAGGGAGGCGCATAAGGTGGGGAATGATTAACCCGCAAGATTTCTACACCAACCTAGTGGGCAAAGGGAAAGAACACATAGAGACCTGCCTAGACCTCGCGATAGAGGGTAGAGGAGTGGTTCTGGCTTATGAATCTCTAACCAAAATAGTGGATGGGCTATTAAAAACTAAGAGGCCGATAAAGGAACTATCTTCACCAAGATGGTTTGACACAAACTGCTCGAGGGCATTAAGAGAATTAAAACAGAGTTTAAAGAAGGCCCCGAGAGATAAGAATGAAATTGCCCACTGTAGACAGAATTACAAAATGCAGGTTAAGAGAAGGAAGAGTGCTCTTCAAAAGGAAGTTTTGGCAGACCTTAGAGAAGCAGGCGAAAATAGGGATTATGGCAAATTTTGGAGAATTATAAATAGGCCCTGTCACCAAGACTCAAGCTCACCAATAATCAGCAACAATATACTACCAGACCAATGGATTAACCATTTTAAAACTCTGTACAATCAGCAGGAGGTAGTTATTGAGGATGGGATCTGGGAGGGACCCAGGGCAACCGATTTAGAATTTTCTTTGACGGAAGTTCTAAAAGCAGTGTCAGGGCTGACGCGTAATAAGGCGCCCGGACGGCACCCCCCCAGACCTATTTTTAAGTAATACTGATCTATGGGCACCAATTTTGACTTGAGTACTTAATGCCGCAATTAAATACGGTTTACCGAGATCTTGGTCAACAGCAGTAATTGTCCCCATATACAAAAAAGGCTACAGGGACAACCCACAGTTTTACAGACCAATCTCGCTGATTGATGTCTCGGCCAAAGTATTAGGTAGGGCAATTCTCAACCGCCTGATAGAGTGGACTGGTACCCATAACACCTTGGTGGACACCCAGTATGGCTTTCGGACAGGCAGGTCTACAAGTGACCAATGTCTAAACTTATATCTTTTGGCAGCCAAATAAATCAAGTCAGATTACGGGACCCTGTATATGGGATTTATGGACCCGGCAGCGGCATTTGACAATGTTAATAGAGCCAAACTCGAGGCATTTATGTTTAGATTGGGAATCGATCCAGATTTGATCAATGTACTTAAGGAACTACATTGGAACACCTCTGCCAAGGTCCGTTATAGCGCGGGGGGTGAGAACCGATCCCTTCCCGTGCTCTGGCGGGGTGAGGCAGGGGTGTATCCTGGCTCCATTCCTATTTTCTCTTTACATAAATGACCTAGAGAGTGCCCTGCTGACACTGGGAACTGACTGCCCAAGAGTGGGATCGCGCCATATACCGGTACTGTTGTATGCGGACGACGCGGTCCTCCTCGCTTGAACAGCAGTGAGTCTCCAGCTCCTAATTACTGGTTTTGCTGAATTTATGAGGAATCTGGATCTTTCTGTTAATCTAACCAAGTCTTTCATCATGGAGGCAGGGAAAAAACCTCACAAGAGATTTGTGTTTAAAATAGGAACTCATGTTTTGGACACTGTGACCACTTTTCCATACTTGGGTCTCCTGTTTGACGAAAAGATTAAGTTTGCCCCACTGATTGAGGAAAGGTCCAGGAAACTCGTCTCAGCAAACGGGGCCATACTAAACTTTGCACAAAGGATGGGACGTTGGTCTCCCGAGCAGGTGATGACACTGTACAGAGCGGTCAGTACCTCCAAAGCCACCTACGGGCAGAGGTGTGGGGTTTTAGGGATGCACATCAGATACAAGTGGAGGAAGACAAATTTTTAAAGAAACTATTAAAGCTACCTCAGAGCATCCTGGCAGCAATCACTCATAAAGAGCTGGGCACTCCATATATATCAGACCTGATCAGAGTGAGACCAATTTTGACCTGGCTTAGAATCTGGCTAAACCCAAATGCGGAATTAACAAAACAGATTATCAAGGATTGTCTCCGGAGAGACAGATGGTTGCAAATCCGCTGGTTAAAATACATTAAAGAAACCCTAGAGTCCATTGACCAGCTAATGTTATTTTCTGACCCTTCAAACGAGGACAGCTCTTGCAAATATTATGCCCAAAAGCAGCTATTACAAAAATACGACTACAGGAGGAATGATTTTGATTCTAATAAATCCTCGGTAGCAGCCCACTCGCTTGTAAGCAATGATATGGGTATGGAATCGTATCTCTTTTTAATTTACAGTCAACATGAGAGGTTTTTAATGACTCGTTTTAGGCTCAATTTGTTACACAACATTTTAGTTTACCCGTCTGGTTTTACATTAACAATTGAGCAGAAGGGTGCCTGCGGCTGCGACAATTGGTCTCCGCAGGACACCCTTCATTTTGTATTATTTTGTTCTTTTTATAAAATGCCGCGTCGAAGATTCCTGGTGGGCATTTTAAAGGAATCAAAAATTTATCATGCCAAAACTGCTTTATTATTCTTGCAAAGAGCAACTGAGACGCGTACCCTGTGCACTATCATGAGCTTTTTAAAAATTGTGGTCAAATTAAGAAATACAAGGGGTTGATGGAGGATGATATGAATTTACTGCTCCCTTCTTTTTGTTAAAGCTTGTAAATAATAATAACTTTGAAACTTGTTTTTAATATTGTAATGTTCAGTCTGATTATATGTGGACATGTAATGTTATGGATTTTTATGATGGTTTTTAACCACCGAAATAAATAAAGAACTGAACTGAAATCAGGCTCCCCGTCTGATCCAATCAGGCCGCCCCATTTTATAGAGTCATTTTCGCTGCTTCGGCAGCCGCAATGTCAAATATTGAATCGGTCCTTTTCCATGGCTATAGCTCCAGCTGCTTGGAAAGAGGGCTATGTGTCCCCTATTACGCTTCAAAACCTGAGAATTTCAGACCAATTTCTCTGCTTCCTTGGGCGGCCAAGATAGCTGAAGCCCACGTTAATAACACCTTGTCACAATTCTTGAGTACCCATAACATTCTTGACCCGTCACAGAACGGTTTTTGGCCAGGACATAGCACGGAATCGGCCCTGCTAGCCACCACGGAACACCTTCGGAATGTTTTGGATGCCGGTCAAAGTGCAGCGCTGATTCTGTTAGACCTGAGCGCTTCCTTTGACACGGTTTCACACCCCATCCTGCTCCATCGTTTGGAGGTAGCAGGGGTCATCGGTGCGGCTTCGGAATGGTTCAGGTCCTTCCGAGATCCTTCCCTGTGTCGGCCCCACCGTTCCTTTCTCAATCCCACTCTATCGGCCAGGGGGTACCACAGGGCTCAGCATTGAGCCCGACACTGTTCAACTTTTATGTAAAGCCTTTAGCTGCTGTTGCGGAATGGTGACGATGGTGTCCTACGCGGATGACACCCAGCTTGTTATCACCTTAGCTGAGAGACCATCAGTAGCGGCTACCAGATTCAGAGAAGGGATGACAGCAGTGGCTCAATGGATGACAGAAAACTATTTACAACTGAACGCCAGCAAAACTGAAGTTCTGCTGGTGGGTAAGAAGGCTGCTCTATGGAATGAACACTGGTGGCCGGCGCCCCTTGGTCCTATGCCCAGGCCTAAGACAGAGGTAAAGAACCTTGGAGTCTGGATGGATGCTACGCTTAGTTTTCAGACCCATACTAAGAGAATTGCGGCCAGCTGTATAGGACTACTAAGAGGTCTTAAACCCCTCTTGAAATTTTTTGACTCGGGAGTACGTCAGCTCATTGTACAAGCTACCATTCTGACTCGCTTAGATTATGCCAGCTCTCTGCTTTTGGGAGCTAATAAAGCAGAGATACGGCGACTACAACGAGTTCATAATTCGGCAGCCAGGATCTTGGTAGGTCTCCCTCACCACTGCCCGGCTGGGGCTACAATTCAAGGGCTTCACTGGCTTCCGATTTATAAACGGATCCAGTTTAAAGCCCTCTGCTTATCTTTCAGGATCTTAAAGACGAGTAGCCCAGCGCTTCTGTGTGACTTTTTGAACCTGTATGTCCTTCACCATCAATTGCGCTCCTCGGGTCAGTAACTGGTGAATGTCCCGCGATTCAAACGTAGCAGGGCTGGAGGGCGTTCATTTTGCCATCTGGCTGCCAAGCTATGGAATTCTCTACCGCTATCTATTCGCGGTATGGAGTACTTGATGGCATTTCGAAAAGCTATTAAAACCTTCCTGTTTGCACCAGTATAGACTATAGGTTTTGGGTTTGTCAGCGCTGTGCCGGGTGTTTTTTTCTTTCTCTTTGGTGTATGTAAATCTGGTATTGCCGGGACGCCCCTTCGCTGGGGCAGCTGTGCGCTTTAGAAAATGTTTAACATAACATAACATCATTCTTTAGCTCACTACACCACCCCCGTTCAGACATGACCATATGCAAATCAGTCTGACCCTGTGCCTCAAGTGAACCGTCCAGCCCGAACTGCCAAGCCATGTCTTCCCTGGACCGCAAACAAGCATCCTGGGATCGGTTTCCACCTAATCAGCCGTCATTAGCCATGCTAGCTTGAATCCAGTGGCAAAGTGAGCAAGGGACCCATGTCTGGGCATACCCTGCCAATTTAGGGTGTACAATGCAATATCAAAGGGGATGATAGACGGATTGTTTGAGCAAATCAAACACTCACCTCCAGTCACAAGATCTTGGTTTATTCCATCATTATTCTTTATATCACTCCACCACCCCAGTTCAGACTTAGAATTTAGGCCCAGATCTTTGTACTGGGGTGAATGTATGGCATTGTTCTGCATTCTGTCCATCAACTGTTGTTTTTGCATTTGTCACCCTGATTGGGACGGGTATGCTCAGGCGTGAGTCCCGTGCTCTCCATGCCACTGGAATCAAGCTATTCTGGCTGATGAGGGCTGAAAGCCCGAAACCGGTCCTAGGATACTTGTTTCCAGTCCAGGGAGGACCTGGCTTGGCAGTTTGGGCTGGACTGTTCCCATGGGGAACAGGGTCAAGACTGATTTGCATATGGCTGTGTTCTGGAATGGCATGGTGAGCAAAATAACAATGGATTTAGGCCCAGAGCTTTGTACTGGGGTGAATGTATGACATTGTTCTGCATTCTGTCTATCAACTGTTGTTTTGTTTCCTGGAAGGGGAGCAGGTTCTTTTTGCTCAGTCGTTCGTCTGTGGTGGTTACTGTGTGGGTCTGTAGGCTTGTCCTTGGGTTTGAAGTTTTTGTAGATGGTGGAGAGCTTGTCATAGAAGAAATTGGCGAGGTTGTCACAGAGCTCCTGGGAAGGGGTGATGCTGTTATCTGTGGCTGCTTGTTTGGAGATCTCCCTGATGATGTTGAAGAGTAACTTGCTGTGGTTGGAGATAGAGTCAATGCTAGCAGCTAGGATTTCACTCTTCTTCCCCCTCTGTAGAAGATGGTAGAAGTTTAGGAAGTCCTGTTGGTGGTGTCTTTGCTAGTGTGTGATCTTTTTTTGATGCTCTAAGTTCTCCAGTGTACCACATAGCCTGTTTTGTGGATCTCCTGTGATTGGCTGCTGTCTTTGATGGTGGCGATGTTGTCAGCACAGTTTCTGATCCAGTAGTTGAAGTTCCTGACACTCCGGTCGAGGGATGCTGCTGTGTCGGGATTTGAGCAATTTAGTGCGTCGGTCCGTTGGGTCTTGCTAGAAATGAAGAGAGCAGATATGCGCCATACCTACTCAGATATGGCACACTGCTGTTCCCTGTTTTCGCTTGCGCACTTTGTGTTGCCTACCGTTAACACAGGCAGCCTCGCACACCCCTGTAAGTATGCCTGTGTTACAAACAGGGAACCTTTGTGCACAAAACCAATCTTTTAAGGCATTTTCTCTTTTCTGTGTGTGCTGCATCACACCTAGAAAAAGGAAGTAACACGTAGTACTAAAGGTATTTCTCTTTTTTACTTCGGGGAGACTTACTATTGTGGTGCAATCCCAGGTTTACCGACCTTAGTAAATCTGTAATTGCATCAAAAGATGTGAGTGGATGCATGGCAGAGCCCATGCTTTACTGAAGAAAAGCCTGCCCGATGCAAGGAAATGCAACGCAGTGCTATTTGTTTTGTTGCATTACTTTGTACTTACACAACCACGCTGAGTGGCTTTGCTTGACTTAGAAAATCCCAAATACGGACTTACATTGCCTTGTGACGACTTGCGTCACGCAGGGACAACGCAGTTTCTTGTAATTCTGGGCCTATATGTTCGGGAAGAGCTTTATTGCTACAAAATACAATATAACGAACTAGTGTCCAGTCTTTGTAACGTTAATGCCCCGATGGACAAAAAAGGGAGAGAGAGAGGTTGTTGATTTGTTAACTTGATTAACCTCCAAGTAGCATCCCCAGTTTTCCCCTGGGGGATTTAAATTGCGTGCTACAGGACCATACAGGCACACAGTGCCCCAGCATCTGAGATCCCTGACCAACGAAAGCCAATTTAGGAAACAACTTAAAACATGGATCTTCAGCCTATCTGATGAATATGTGCGGGACACCATCTAACCCGGCCCAATTCCATCCTTCTACACTCCTTCCAGTCAGCGCCAGGATGCTTCTTCCGGAGCGACAGCCGCGCTTTATAAATACCAATTCCAATTCCAATTCCAATGTAGATTTTACAACGTCACATCCAAACTCTTGTCCGATGTTATTAGGGAGGCCAGGCCTTCTGATGTCGAGAAGAGGTCGAGAAGAGGTGTGACACAGCGGTCAGGGCGTCTGACCTTGGAACACTGAGGTTCACGGTATGATCGCCGGGGGCAGGTTAGCCCGGCACCATGTGAATCTGGGCAATAGATTGCTTAATCTTCCCGACGGCCCCCAGCGCCTTGACACCCTTGGGTAGTTGTTTGCACTTTACAAATACTGGTATTTATTATTATTATTATTTATGTCTATGGTAGGGGCCATGATAGTGGGGCTGGTTTCACATGGTATTTACATACTGGGAGTACGACACCCAGGTCAGATTACATTGTTGTTCCTGTGGTCATAGCGATGGAAACATGATTTATTGATTTTGTCCATGGTTGCATGAGTGGCCATCTACACCACTCTTGCATCCTGTCTTTTTTATACGTTTAGGTCATCATATTATTGATACCTGCACCATGGTGGGCTCTGAGCACTTCCGATGATGACTAGATGGCTTCAACCTTGCTTTTTCTTTTTTTAATAAACAATTTTTATTGAGAAAGAAAATGACAAGGTACAGTGCATTGGCGTCATAGTGTATAGGTCCATTATGAAAGCACGCCACATACAACCAATAAAGTGCATCATGTGCATAGATCATCACCACCATTCCCGTCAAAACTGGGAGAAGTGGGAGAAGCATAAACAACAATGGCAACAACACTGACATAATGTTGAACTCAGTTGGGTCCCTCCCGCTTTACTGCATACAATAGGACAAGCATGCCGGTTCTTCAGGATGGGAGCGTGTCCTCAAAGCCGGAAACCTCCAAGATGAGGCGTCGATCTCGCTGCAGTTCTATGGTAGAGGACACACACAGGTCGCCTCTATACTTGTTCCATATTCCCCAATTATGATCCCATTTTTTGGGGGCAGCCTCTATGCTTGAAGATGTCTTTCTCAGCAATCATTGCCCTGTCCATATCAATTACCCAGTCCCTGAGGTTTGGTGCCGTCTCCACCCCCCATTTCTGAGCTATGTTTTGTTTATCAATGGACCACCCAGTGGAAGCCCATGTCTGTTCTGCCTGTGTGAGATCCGTGGCTTCACACATGTTAAGGAGACAGAGTTGGGGGGTAGCCTTCAGAGACTTACCACACGCCCTCTCCATCTGCTTCGCGATTTTCCCCCAATATGATTGCATTTTGGGGCACTCTCACAATATATGAAGGAAAGTGCCTGGAAAAATACAACGCTGAAGGCACAAAGGATCGGGCCGTCTGCCCATGTTGAATAGGGTGCGTGCGTCAAAATAAACCCGGTGTAGGATTTTCAGTTGTACCAGGCGAAGGCGCTGTGGAATGGCCACCTCTCTAGGGGACGCGAGGGCATCATACCAGTCAAGTCAAGTCAAGTCAAGTCATAAAATGTATATAGCGCACTACATACCCAGAGGGTTTCAAGGCGCTTAGGAGGGGGAGGAGGATTATTTGTCAAATATCCACGTTTTAAGCTGCTTTCTGAACGCTAGGTGATTCTGGGTGAGGCGAAGGTAAGCGGGGAGTGAGTTCCATGTTTTGGCAGCCAGGTATGAGAAGGATCTGCCTCCCATGGTGGTCTTGTTGATGCGAGGTACAGTGGCGAAGGCTTGGCTGGAAGAGCGAAGTTGGCGGGAGGGGGTGTAGAAGGACAGTCGAGAGTTGAGGCAATCTGGTCCGATGTCGTAGAGTGATTTGTGTGCGTGGGTAAGCAGACGGAAAGTAATCCTCTTATTGACGGGTAGCCAGTGGAGGTCTTTAAGGTGACCAGAGATGTGTTCGTTGCATGGGATGTCTAATATGAGCCTGGCTGAGGCGTTTTGGATTCGTTGTAGTTTCTTCTGGAGTTTAGCGGTGGTACCTGCGTAGAGGGTGTTTCCGTAGTCCAGTCGGCTCGTGACTAGAGCGTGGGTGACCGTTTTCCTTGTTTCAGTGGGGATCCAGCGAAAAGTTTTTTTGAGCATGCGAAGAATGTTAAAGCAGGAAGAGGATACGGCGCTGACTTGTCTGTTCATTGAGAGTGAAGAATCCAGGATGACGCCAAGGTTCCGTGCGTGGTCTGTCGGGATGGGTGCATTTCCGAGGGCTTCCGGCCACCAGGAGTCGTCCCATGCAGAGGGGGATTTACCTAAGATGAGGACTTCTGTTTTGTCTGAGTTCAGTTTCAGGCGGCTTTGTTTCATCCATTCGGCGACTTCTTTCATTCCTTCGTGTAGGTTAGTTTTGGCGGTGCTGGGGTCCTTGGTGAGAGATAGGATCAGTTGAGTGTCATCCGCGTAAGAGATGATGTTGAGGTTGTGTTGGCGGGCGATGGCCGCGAGGGGGCTCATGTATACGTTGAAGAGGGTGGGACTGAGTGAGGATCCTTGTGGTACGCCGCAGATGATTTCAGAGGCCTCGGACTTGAATGGTGGGAGGCGGACTCTCTGGGTTCTTCCGGTGAGGAACGAGGTGATCCATTCCAGTGCCTTTCCTTGGATTCCGATGTTTCTGAGGCGTTGTAAAAGGGTGCTGTGGCAGACTGTGTCGAAGGCTGCAGAGAGGTCGAGGAGGATGAGGGCGACTGTGTCTCCATTGTCCAGTAGAGTTCGAATGTCGTCTGTTGCTGCGATGAGGGCGGTCTCAGTGCTGTGTTTGGCTCGGAAGCCAGATTGTGAGGGGTCGAGTGATTTGTTGGCTTCGAGGAAGGCGGCGAGCTGGTTGTTGACAGCTTTCTCGATGACTTTGGCCGGGAATGGAAGAAGCGAGATGGGGCGGTAGTTTTTGAGTTCGGTGGGGTCTGCTGTTGGTTTTTTCAGAAGGGCGGTGAGTTCAGCGTGTTTCCAGTCTTCTGGGAAGGTAGCGGAATGGAAGGAGCAGTTGATGACGTCTCGGAGGTGCGGAGCTATGACGGAGTCTGCTTTGTTGAAGATGTGGTGAGGGCATTGGTCTGTGGGGGATCCAGAGTGGATGGAATTCATCAGGCGGATGGTGTCCTCAGTGGAGATTGGGTTCCAGGCTATAAGGGTGTTAACAGGGGGAAGATGGTCAGCTGATGGTAGGGTGGGTTGGCTTCCGGGTTGGTTGTCAAAGCTGTTGTGGATGTCAGCAATCTTGTTGTGGAAAAAAGAGGCTAGGGAATCGCAGAGGGTTTGAGAGGGGGTGATGTCGTTGGAGTTGGCCGAGGGGTTGGAAAATTCCTTGACGATGTTGAAAAGTTCCTTGCTGTTGTGGGCGTTGTTGTCAAGTCGATCCTTGAATGCTGTTTTCTTGGCTTTTCGGATCAGTTGGTGGTGAGTACGGATGGCGCTTTTGAAGGCGTCCTTGGTGCTGGTGGATGGGTCTTTTTTCCTGGCCTTTTCAAGGGAGCGGCAGAGTTTCTTGGACTTCTTGAGGTCATCGTTGAACCATGAGGCCTTCTTGATGCCAAGTTTGTGTTGACGTTTTTTCAGTGGTGCTAAGGTGTCGGCGGTGTTGGACAACCATAGGGTGAGGTTGGAGGCGGCTTCGTTGGCGTTAGAAGAGAGGGCTGGGGAGGTTAGAAGGAGCGATGTGGAGATCTGCTCCGTGGTGATTTTGTTCCAGTTTCTTTGTAGAGTTGGTTGGAGGTGGATGATGGGTTTCGGCTTGTTGTAGGTGAAGTGAACGCAGCTGTGGTCAGTCCAGAGGAGATCCGTAGTGTGGCTGAAGGAGACATGGTTGCTGGAGGTGAAGATGGGGTCGAGTGTGTGACCTGCGATGTGGGTGGGGGAGGTGACCAGTTGTTTAAGTCCGAGGTTGGCGAGGTTGTCCGAGAGGGTGGCGGTGTTGCGGTCGTTGATCTTTTCAAGGTGAAAGTTGAGGTCTCCCAGAAGGATGTAATCTTTGGAGGGGAGCGCGTGTGGAGTGATGAAGTCTGTGATGTCTTCACTGAATTTTGCGCGGGGTCCTGGTGGTCTGTAGAGGAGGGTGCCTCGGAGTGTGGTTTTGGGGTCGATGTGGATCTGGAAGTGAAGGTGTTCGGAGTTAGCGAGGTTGGTGTCAGAGCTGGTTGAGATGCGGATTGATTTCTTATGGACGATAGCGATTCCTCCTCCTGTATGGTCGGTGCGGTCTTTGCGTGTGATCTTATAGTCATCAGGGATAGCGATGGCGATGTCAGGGGCGGAGGAAGCGTTCATCCATGTTTCCGTTAGGAAGGCGACGTCAGGAGAGATGGTGTCTAGTAGGTTCCAAAGGTCAATGGCGTGCCTGTGGACCGAGCGGGTGTTGAGAAGGATGCATTCTAGGTGGTTGGGGTCGGGAGGCTGTGTTGTGGTCGTAGCGGAGATGTTGTCGGTGCCGCTGAATTTGCAGGAGTAGCATGAGAAAGGTCCATGGGTGCGTCCAGGAGCGGCTTGGACGCAGTTGGGGGCGCGACCGGGGTTAAGGGCTAGGAGGGTGGCGGCATCGTAGGTGACGCGGGGGGGATGGGTAGCGCGAGGGGCAGGGGGTCTGGCGCTGGGCGCGGTCCAGGCGCGGACGGGCGTAGACGGGCTTACCTTTGGCGCACCTTCGGCGCGGATTGGGCGCGGTCGCTGCGCGTGAACGCTGCGCGTGGGACCATTGGCCATAAATGGATGGTGGAGGGGGCGGAGCGTGGGAGGGGCAGCAGGGAGGCGGTAGTGTGGCTGAGGGGCGGGTCAGGGGAGAACAACAACAGCAAAATGGAGGGTCCGAGGGAAGGCAGGCAGGGGTAGCACTGATAACAAAAATGCAGCGAGTTAGCAGTAAGCGCAATTCAAGCCCAAGCGCTGGTGAAATAAACACTATCAACACAGTTACAGAATATAACACAAGCCAATAGTCAAGTCAAAAGCTGAGCGAGGTCGCGTTGCGAGAGGCAGGTAATAACTAAAAGCGCTATGCAGGTAATTACTAAAAGCGCTATGCAGGTGAGGCGCTACAATGTTAGGCAGCGGCAGAATAGTGAACAGTGCGCAGAAAACGATACCAGGGAAGCACAGGAGGAACCTGGTGGAGCGACCGTCCGGAAGCAGGTCCAGGTGGTCACAGTTAGGCTGGGAGAGAGGAAGGCTCGATGACCGTGGGTGGGAGGGGCAGCAGGGAGGCGGTAGTGTGGCTGAGGGGCGGGTCAGGGGAGAACAACAACAGCAAAATGGAGGGTCCGAGGGAAGGCAGGCAGGGGTAGCACTGATAACAAAAATGCAGCGAGTTAGCAGTAAGCGCAATTCAAGCCCAAGCGCTGGTGAAATAAACACTATCAACACAGTTACAGAATATAACACAAGCCAATAGTCAAGTCAAAAGCTGAGCGAGGTCGCGTTGCGAGAGGCAGGTAATAACTAAAAGCGCTATGCAGGTAATTACTAAAAGCGCTATGCAGGTGAGGCGCTACAATGTTAGGCAGCGGCAGAATAGTGAACAGTGCGCAGAAAACGATACCAGGGAAGCACAGGAGGAACCTGGTGGAGCGACCGTCCGGAAGCAGGTCCAGGTGGTCACAGTTAGGCTGGGAGAGAGGAAGGCTCGATGACCGTGGGTGGGAGGGGCAGCAGGGAGGCGGTAGTGTGGCTGAGGGGCGGGTCAGGGGAGAACAACAACAGCAAAATGGAGGGTCCGAGGGAAGGCAGGCAGGGGTAGCACTGATAACAAAAATGCAGCGAGTTAGCAGTAAGCCCAATTCAAGCCCAAGCGCTGGTGAAATAAACACTATCAACACAGTTACAGAATATAACACAAGCCAATAGTCAAGTCAAAAGCTGAGCGAGGTCGCGTTGCGAGAGGCAGGTAATAACTAAAAGCGCTATGCAGGTAATTACTAAAAGCGCTATGCAGGTGAGGCGCTACAATGTTAGGCAGCGGCAGAATAGTGAACAGTGCGCAGAAAACGATACCAGGGAAGCACAGGAGGAACCTGGTGGAGCGACCGTCCGGAAGCAGGTCCAGGTGGTCACAGTTAGGCTGGGAGAGAGGAAGGCTCGATGACCGTGGGTGGGAGGGGCAGCAGGGAGGCGGTAGTGTGGCTGAGGGGCGGGTCAGGGGAGAACAACAACAGCAAAATGGAGGGTCCGAGGGAAGGCAGGCAGGGGTAGCACTGATAACAAAAATGCAGCGAGTTAGCAGTAAGAGCCCTCAATGTCAATGTCCCCCATCCCCCCCCCAGCACTAGTGCAATCGGGTCATGGGGTCAGGTTGGTTGTTCAGTAGTTTCTTGTAAGTGAGGGATATGGCTTTTGTGTGCATAGGGTCGAGTAATGGTCTATCCTCCAGCGGAGTGGATGCAGTTAGAGGGCCGTCTCTGGGTAAGGCAGCAGTAATAGCGTGGCTAATCTACAGGTACCTCCGTTTGAACTAGGTGATATTTAGTCTGCATGTCCTCGAACGTCACTAATATACCTTTGACCCACATGTCACCTACGGATGAGATCTCTATCATATCCCACTTATCAAATCCAGGGTACCTGCTAAGCTGACCCAGCATGTCAGGCTCCCAAAGTGGCCTTTGTAAACGTGTTGTTCCGACCCCATTTTATGTTGACCCCATGCCAAATCACGACTGTGCGCTCTGTAGGCCCTGTAAGGTGTAGTTTGTTTGGGTTTGTGTAAAGTGCTCAGTTGTACCTACCCCTTCCCAAGAGCCAATGAGCGGTGCGAAAGTTAGGGTCATCGTGCTACCCATGTGCCCACTTATTGACCGCGATAAGTTGAGAAGCTTGATAATATAGCTTCATGTCTGGCAATGTTATGCCTCTATTGTACCACTCCATCGTCAATTTATTAAGGGCGATGCGTGGGGCACGTCCCTCCCATAACAGTTCTGGCACAATGGCCTCCAACCCGGTGAAATAAGCGCCGGGGATTGTGTTGGAGGAGTTCTGCAGCACATAGAGAAAGCGCGGCCAGCATTTTAAAAGGGCAGCAAGTCCTCGAAGAGTTAAAGGAAAAGACTGCCAGTGTTTAACGTCAGAGCGGAGATGGGTCAAGGACGTGAGCAAGTTGGACTCCTGGAACAAGGCCGGGCCAGGGTGATAAAAATACCCAAGTATTTAAAGCCCTGCGAGCCCACCGGAATACTATACCCCTTTGTATTATGCGGAGGATCCCCCCACAGAACGTACATCTGTGACTTGGTCCAGTTAATAGTGTATCCGTAGTGGGCTCCAAATACGCAGAAAATATTAAAGTCTTTTTTAAGGGACCGCATGAGCGAGGCTCAGTACAGGAGAATGTTGTCTGCGTATAAGGAATACGATCTTCATGATCCTCTGTCTATTTCAGCCCTCTGATCATCGGATCCCCCCTGATCCAAACGGCCAATGGCTCGAGCACCAACGCAAATGTATTTATTTATTTATACAGGATTTGTATTGCGCATGGCTGCCTCAGCGACGAGGTGTCCCAGCGCAGCCAGAAACCAGAGAAGAGACCGGGAAGCTCAACAAGAAGCAAATATCAGATAGTAGGGAACATCCATGTTTTAAGGACTTCCGAAATGTCAAGAGATTAGGGGTGGCTCGGATGCTTGCTGGAAGAGAATTCCAGAGTTTGGCTGCCAGAAGGCCAAACGAGCGACCCCCTGCCCTCGCTTTCCTCACTCGAGGGACACAGACCAGACCATGGTTGGCCGAACGCAGAGCGCGCCTGGGCAAATAGGGTTTCAGTAAACCCGATAACCCCATAGGGGCTTGATGCCTCAGAATTTTGTGCGCGATGCATAGCACCTTAAACTGAATGCGAGCTTCAATTGGCAGCCAGTGCTGTAGCAGGGTTTCCGTTCTCTCACAGAACTGTGCATAGAGATCTAGAACTTCAGTGAGTTAGGATGATCCAAAACTCATCTCAGTATCAGAAATCCCCTTACCTAGCTAGCTACAGTGTCTCATGGATCATTATGAAATGATCAATGTCTTAGACAAACCAGAACATGATCTTTAGAATACCTCAGGAATCGTGGAACACATGAACACTCTTTCGTTATATAATCATTTCAAACCAAAACTGAGAGTCAAAGAACACACGTGCAAGTTTGAAATATTTATTATTCAATGCAAGGTTCTCAAACGCAGTATCTTGTATAATACCAAAATGCATATTATAAAAATCAGAGTTATCAGCATAGTCACTAATCCATTATAAGCAAAAGGTGAAAGCATGTTACAATGCAAAATCTATAGAAACTTGTATCACCTATATTTTGCGCACCCTATTTAGCATATTATATTATATCTAAGAAGGTCTCATTCTGGTTTTAGCAGGGCGGGCCCATACCTCTAAATGTCAGTAGGAGTAGATCACATCAACAGCTACCAGCTCTTCTTCATACGCAGCACCAAGTGTGTTGATTCATTCCCTGTAACTCTATCTTAAACCCGCGTAGAGCCCAATGTTGGCAGCCACATTATTAGTGTTATGTCTAATGTGGTGCGAGGATCAGGCCTCCCAGCAACCTTGTGTTAGGTTATTCTTAGAGTGTGCAGCTCTCAGTGTGCAGACAGTTGTACCAAGTGTACCAAGCAAAACTGATAGCATAGTAATAACATATTATTCTCAAATAAATCACATCACCGCTTCTAGGGTGAAAGCGACAACAACAAGTAGGTGTCGTGTGCAAAACTAAAGCCGAAGGAAAAATGGCTGTTAGACATGTAATACACTCATGCTAACTTAACGCAATATATGTAACAAAGTATCCATATGACAGTGCAACTTCAAGAGCACCCCGGCCACTGATTGAGATCTAGGGAGTGCCACTAGCATGCGTGCTGCCGTGTTCTGGACCCTCTGCAGGCGTTTAATGCTTGCTTTATTGGCACCTAGATATAAGGTATTGCCATAAGCAAGCCTCGCAAGAATGGAGGCCTGCAAGATGGTTTGGCGTACTCTGGGGGGAAAGAAGCCAAGCAAGGGCCTCAGTCCTCTCAGGAGCCCAAAGCAAACTGCGGCAACAGCTCTTGTTTGCTTCTCAAATGTTAGTCCGGTGTCGAACCAGACACCCAAGTTCTTAACCGTCTCCTTTAGTGACGGTGCGGGTTTCAGATGATCAGGCCACCACTCCTCTGACCAGAGCTCCTGGTCCTTCCCATACAGTAGAATCTCGGATTCACTGCCATTAAGTTGGAGGCAGTTAGCCTTCATCCAGTCCAAGATAATCAATAGATCCTCCTTGAAATTCTCCAGGTTGGTGCGGCATTTTTTAGAAAAAGCGATTACCAGCTGGGTGTCGTCTCCGTACAAAACCAAGGACAACCCCCTGCCTCTGGCCACCTCCACCAGAGGTCCCACGTACAGAGGGAATAAAAGTGGGCTCAAGATGGAGCCTTGAGGTACCCCCCGGCACAGGGCATGTTCCTGGGAATGGAAAGGCGGCACAGACACTTGGAACGACCGCCCAGCCAGGAAGGAGCGGATCCACTCCACGGCATCATCCCTAATTCCAACCGTCCAAAGACGTTGAAGAAGGATCGCATGGGACACTGTATCAAAAGCGGTGCTTAGATCCAATAGGACCAAGGCCGCAGAGTCACCTACATCCAGTCTGCTTCGGATGGATTCCTTGACCGCAAGAAGAGCTGATTCCGTGCTGTGGCGGGGGCGAAACCCATGTTGGGAAGGATCAAAGATGTTGTGCACGTCGATGCATTTCGACAAGATGGAATTTACGTGTACCTCCACCACTTTCCCGATGAAAGGGAGCTGAGATATGGGGCGGTAATTGCCAGGGTAGTCCGGGTCAAGTGATGGCTTTTTTAACAGTGGAATGATTTTAGCGTGCTTCCACGCCCTTGGGACGGAGGCGACAGGGGGCATCCCTGTCTGGTGCCCCGTCGGAGTGGAAACAAGCCCGATACATGGTTATTGACGACCACTTGCGCTGCTGGCTGAGAGTAAAGTAATCTGACCCATTTAATAAACTTGGGACCAAAGCCCATATGTGTCAGGACCGCAAAAAGAAGTTCCCACTCAATGGTGTCGAAGGCCATTGTTGCGTCAAGTGACACCAGGATTACATCCTCCTTTATGGTGTCTATTCTGCCCAGGGCCCCGTTTAGACGTCGTACGTTCAAGGCTGTGTTGTGCCCTGGCATAAACCTGGATTGGTCAGGGTGCACCAGGCCAGATAGATACGGGAGAAGCCTGTGGCCTGTACCTTTGCCAGAATTTTTGCCTCTGTAGTTAGGAGGGTAATGGGACGGTAAGACTTGCAGTCCGCTTCCAGCATACCCGGTTTATGTATAACCACTATCCATGCCAACCGGATTTCAGGGGGTAAAACGCCAATATCTAAACTCTCAGGGTCCGATTCACAGAATGAACTTAAGACTCAATCCTAAACTTACTACTATTTTGGTATTCACAGAATGCACTTACTACTTTTGGCATTCACAGAATGAACTTACTACCTTTGGTATTCACAGAAGTTAGGATTTTGTCTTAAGTTAGTCTTAAAACAGACTTAAGACAGACTTAAGACAAACTTAAGACAGACTTAAGACAGACTTTAGACAAAATCCTAACTTTTGTGAATACCAAAAGTAGTAAGTGCATTCTGTGAATACCAAAATAGTAGTAAGTTTAGGATTGAGTCTTAAGTTTATTCTGTGGATCGGGCGCTCAGTGTACATGCGTAATAAATGGGGCGAGAGCTTGGATGCCATTGGTTTAAAAAAATCGATATGAAGCCCATTAAGTCCCATAGCTTTGCTGTAGCGCAAACCTTGGATGGCCTTCTGAATTTCTAAGTCAGTGATGATGTCGCCCTCAAGGGATTCCTTATCATCTGTAGTTAGGCAGGGGATGTACGTTGTTACAACGTATGCTTTTACCACGCATGCTGTTACAACGCAAGTTTTACAACGCAAGCCATTACAACGCATTGCTTTGGGGGGTGCTGGATAGTGAATAGTTTAATTTACTATTCCAACTCCAGTCCCCGTGGATAGTAGGGAAGGTGTTGGATAGTAAATTAAAATATTACTTATCCTAGAGCGCCCCCCAGTGCAATGCGTTGTAATGGTTTTCGTTGTAAAACCTGCGTTGTAAAAGCACTGCGTGGTAAAAGTTGCGTGGTAAAGGATGTTTCCCTTAGGCAGGCGATCTTAAAGGTCGATAGAAGTTCCCGAGCAAAGGCGGACTGGGATTCAGCAGCAGTTGTATACACCAATGAGAAGTATGCTGCAAATGCGTCAGTAATATCCTAGGGATCTGTGAGCAGTTCCCCTTCTGCTCCATGAAGCGAGTCTACCCACCTAGATGCCCTCTCCTTTCTCTCCAACCATGCAAAAAACCTGCCCGTACGCTTGCCATGTTCATATATTTTATGTCGGGTGGCGGTATTTCGGGCAGTAGCCGCTTCAGTCAGAAGCTGCCGATAGTCAAGCCTCACCACATCTAGTGAGTGTTGCGCCTCAGCATCAGAAGCCATCGCCAGGGTCTGTTCTTTTGGGGGATCACCTCCTCCAGTTCAACTACACGTCTGTTAAGTTTTCTCCTGTGCCCCACCATGTGTGACAGAGCCCTACCTTTTATAACTGCACCCAAACCGAAAGCCCCTCATATCACAGATGGTGATGAGACCGACCCCGCATTTTCACTATAAAAATAATCAGTGTCCTTAAGGAGAGCCTACTTGATGTGAGGCACCTTAAGTGCCCAGCGGTTTATTGTGAGGGTGGAGCGGTGCCTGGTTTGTATGTCGTAAAGATCGGGGAATGATCTGAAATTCCACTGGTCAGACATTTGGAAGCTACGAAGAACTGGGTGTCCTGAGCGAGCGTAAAAACATGATCTATACGTGACTGACTATTGTGAGCTCCCGAATGAAAGGTAAATTGTGTGGTAGTAGGTTTAAGCCAACGCCACACATCCACCAGGCCCAGCACCGACACAAATCCTGATAGTTGGGATCCCCCCAGGGGGTCGCTCCTGGGAGGGTGGCGATCCCTTGAGCCATCCATTGCAAGGTAGAAGTCACCGCCCAACACCAGTAAACCAATTGAAAGGTCCAGCAGGAACACCCCGAAATCCCGTAAAATAGGACGCTGCAGTCCGGGGGGGGCATAAACGGACACACGATTAATTTCCTGCCCTTCCCAAGTGCCAGAAAGTGCTAAGTATCTACCTATGGGCAAACCTTACGTATGAGCACACCCGTACCTCGTGACCAGCCATACGGTAACCCCATCTGTTCATGGCCCAGCATGTACCGCCAACCAAATGTGTCTCCTGGATCAGGAGTATATCCGGAGCATGGCGTTTTTTTTTATAATCAACTTTATTCGCTCTATAAGAAAAACAAAGAAATTCATTGGTTGCAGTTCATTAAGCAATGAAGGGAACATGCTATGGTACATTGGTGTCATAAAGAGGGCGGTCCGTCACAGTATAACATAAAAGTTTGTGTAGTGGTTACAGTGTGACATAGGTTAAAAGGAGAACAGATCATCATAGTGGCATCATATTAAACCATTTACCCCACACTTTGTTAAATAAATCAGGACAATCCCGAGCCTCGAATAGGGCCTCCTCCTGGACCCCACACCAGTCCATGCCCCTCCGCCATCTCTGAATCGTAGGGCCTTGGCTTGTGACCAAAGCGCTGCTATGTCCCTTTTGGCCACCGCCACCGCTGTTCCTAAGAATCGTGTGTCCATCCTGGAGCCATCCAGGCCATGAAAGACCCCCAACAGCACACGCATTGGATCGTGTGGAACCTCCCATCCCAAGGCCTGCGTAAGTTGGAGTTCCACCCCCATCTAAAACGGTGCTAGCTTTGGAAAACACCACACCATGTGATAGAAGTCAGCAGTGGTTGAGGTACATCGCGGGCAGGCTGAAGAGGGCTTCAATCAGGTCTGGAATAGATGTGCCGGGGTGAGGTATGCCGCATGGAGGTAGTATAATTGGACGAGGCGCAGCTTGGAGGACGTGGTCGGGGTTTTGGGTGCCATAAGGGCCTCCCTCCAGTCTGCCTCCTGTAGGGGGCCCAGCCAACCCTCCCAGCGGGCCCTAAGTCGATCTAGGGAAGCAGGACCATTATTCTCCAGGGAACGGTAAATGCGGTACACCCCCCCCCCCCCCCCCGCCCAGGTCCCCCAACATCACCTGAGCTTCAAATGGGCTGAACTCCTGAAGGGAGATAGGAGGTGAGACATGTATGTAGAGGGCGTGTCTGAGCTGCAAGTATCGATAAAATTGAGAGTGGGGAAGAGCGTTGTGCTGCTGCAGGTCTGCGAAGGAACAGATGTGATCCCCCACCCAGACATCCCGAGCACTGAAACTCCAATGAGATCCCACCTACGGAGCCCCCTCAGGGACGAGACCTCCAGCAACCAGGACCCATGCCAGAGTGGGGTCTGTTGGGAGAGTTTACGGTCCCATCCCACATGCCGTATGACCTTGAGCCAAGCCAGAAACACCGTTCTGGTGACCGGGGCCATCGTCTGTGGTATTAGACTTCCATATAGAAGCGCATGGACTTGTGGAAATTCCAGCGTGGTGAGTTCCACACGATAGGCAGGGTCGGACCAGCCGTCCGCATACCAGTCATGGATGACGAGGAGTTTTGTGGCCAGGTAGTAAAGGTGAAGACTGGTCACCTCTATATTCCCATCATTGGGGGCAATGCAACAGTGTGCCATGGATATGCGTGGTCTCCCTCCTCCCCAGAGGAACCGGGTGAGGACTCCATCGACCTCACGGAACCAACCAATCGGAAGGTGGACCCCACGGTTTTGCAGTATGTAGAGGAAACGGGGGAGGACCATCATTTTGAACAGCGCACTTCTGCCGAGGGGGTTTAGGGGAAGGGTCTGCCGCCTCTTGAGGTCCGCCTTCATCCTAACGACCAGGGGCCTAACATTCAGGGCCCACTCAAGCTCCGGTAGTAGAGTTACCCAGATGGCAAGGTATTTGACCCAGTGCCTCCTAAGGGGGATAGCCGACTGCCAGTCGTAACACTCTCTGGAGGGATGCAGTGGGACCAGAGTGGACTTCGCCGCATTGAGTCAAAGCCCAGAGATCCTCTCAAAATCTGAGAGGACCTTCAAGCACCTGGGTCCAGAACTCTCGGGATCCGCCAGATAGAGCAGCACGTCTTCCGTGTATAGGGCTATCTTGTCCACCTGGCTCGAATCCCAGGTTCAGCCCTGAATACGGGGGTCCTGTCGGATGAGCGCGCCAGGGGCTCCATCGCCAGCACAAATAGGAGTAGCAAGAGAGGGCACCCCTGACGAATGCCCCTGTGGATCGGAAAGGCCTCGGAGAGCTCTCCGTTAATGAGTGCACGGCTCGGGGGTTGGTGTATAGAACCTTGCTAAAATGGCGGAACGACGGACCAAAACCCATCCTGTCCAGCACATCTTGCAGGTATTCGCAACTCACTGTGTCAAAGGCCTTTTCAAAGTCTATGAAAAGGAGGGCCAAGTATGGGGTTAGCGGCTCTCGGTCAGCCAGGCCCAGGTGGAGGCGACGAATGCAGTGGTGGGTACCTCTAGCCGGCATGAACCCGCATTGGTCGGGGTGGACCGGGTCCTGCAGGAGAGAGCAGAGTCTCTGAGCCAAGACGGTGGCGAAGACCTTAATCTCCGTGCTGATCAACGAGATCGGGCGGTAGTCCGCACAACTCAGGGAAGGCGGCTGAGCCTTCGGAATAACCACAATCGTGGCCAAATCTGTCTCAGGTGGGAACGCGCCCATCTCCGCCACATGGCGGAAAAGATCCAACAGGTGGGGGGCAAAAATATCCCCGAAGGCTGCATAGTATTCCTGCGGGTATCCATCGGGCCCGGGCGTTTTACCATGGTGCAGGAGGGAGATGGCATCCCGGACCTCCTCCAGGGTGAAGGGGCAATCCAGAGTGTCCGCAGCCTCCTGAGAGAGAGAAGGCAGCCGGGTACCAGTGTCGGCCATCAGAGCGGCCAGAGGAGCTTCTGGGGGTCGCTCACCGTAAAGGTGCGCATACAAGGCCGCAAATGTTTTACGCTATAGCCGCAGAGGTCACTTGGGGGATCCCATCGTTCGAGCGGACCTCAGGAATAATACGGTTGACTTTGGGATAGGACACAAAGTTGTGGAGGAGCTTTCCGTTCTTATCTCCCCATCCACAGACGCGAGCACCCGACGAGCGCCAAAGCACTTTAGCCGATTCCAGCGAGATTCGGCAGATCTCCTCACGGACCGCTGCCAGTTTCTAGGAAGAATCCTTCCGCCGGTCATAGAGTTGGGAAGCCTCCAGCTGTAACGCTTGGGATTCCAGCTGCGCGAGTTGGGCCGTCTGTTCCGCATGCTTCACGTGGACCAATCCTCTGGCCACTCCTCGGACAACGGCTTTGCCCACCTCCCACAGCGTTCCTTGTGAGGGAACCAATCCCACATTGGTGGAAAAATAGTCACTGGCCGAGTGACTCCACTAACTCCGAGTCCGGCAAGAACCAGGCGTTCAGCCGCCAAACCGCTCGTGGACCCGTCGGAGGAGCCCCCAGCCGGAGGGAGACGGAAGAGTGATCTGAAATCCCTCTGGGCAGGATCGCGGCATTCGAGGCCAGCTGACAGTCGGCTGCCGCCAATGCAGGAGTGAGTATGGTGGGACGCCGACGTATGGGTGTACTGATCTTCGCGGGGGTGCCAAACCCGCCACGCGTCACAGAGACCCAGGGCCGAGGTCCAGCTTGACAGGGATTTAGCGGAGGTGAGGCGGGCCTCAGACGGGGTCCCCGTCCTGTCAGGCATGGGCTGCAGAACAGCATTAAAGTCCCCCCCAACCACCGTAAGACCCTGAGGAAGGGAAGAAAGCACTTGTGTGAGGTGGCGGAGTGTTGGAGACAGAAGGGCAGGAGGAATATAGAGGCTCAAGAGGTTTAGGGGGCGTCCTTCCATAGTACCCGAGACCAACACATAGCAACCCTGCACATCTGTCTCGGCGGCAGCCAGGGTAAAGGGAAGACCTTTCCGGAGTATAATAGCCACCCCTCGGGAACCCCTTGTGAAGCCGGAGTGCCAGACACTGTCCAATCCGTAACGGGCTAGAAAGTCACACTGCGTACCTAGGAGGTGTGTCTCCTGAAGGAAGAGGATATCTGGTGTGTGGCGATGGGCAGTGCGAAGGACAGCTGAGCATTTGATGTGATCCAGGAGGCCATTGACATTCCAGGAAAGGATGTGGAGGGGCCTAGTGAGAGTGTATGTTATTGGAGGGGATGGGATAAGGAGGGACGGATAACCACAAGGGACCACTGCCCGCTGGAGGAGAATAACCACCCAAATGTAGACTCAGAGAGGGGGCACCGGAAATGATGATCTGTGCGTCATTGGTGAAGGCCCAGAGAGAGAAATGGGAACGAATGCCAGCAGCCATTTCCGGTGGCGGCCCGTTGGCGGCCAAAAATAACAAAGTGGCGAAGGCAATGAGCTGTGTGTCAGCTGTGCACCTACCCATGAGAGAAGGCTATTATGAAGAACTGCAACCAGTGGCCCACAGGCAGCGCAACTAGCGGCCCGTAGGCAGCTGAAAATAACAAACTTGCAGGAGACTACGCCCCCCCCAACCCACACCCCCCCAACTCCCCCACCCTACACTTCTGAAACGGAAGTATCTGTCGCCCTGTAAAGCCCCAACTTCCAACTACCCCACGAAGAGGAGGTGCACTAATCTAAAACGGTTAGCAAGAAACCAAACAAGCGGAATCGTGGCTAAAGTGGAACCCCCTCCATGTATACGGATGAATGTCAACAGCTGAAAAAGACAAAAAGCAGAACTTTCATAAGTCGCAGGAGAACACAATGAAGTAGTCCCAACACTACAGTGGAAGGATGGACCTTCAATCAGGCCATCCAGTGGAGCCAGGTAGGACTCCGTTCCCAGGGTCAAGAGCACACAAGTTGTGGAGAGTCATGACATGTGGATTGCTAAATGTCCAGTGTGCAGCGTCGGCTACATTCCCTCCTCTCCACCAGAACACTAGAACTACGGACTACGGGACTTACAGACAAGTCTGAATCCTTTTGCAGAGTGACGTCCGACCCGGGGATACTTCCCATATTAAGCAAGGAGGAAGCCTGGGGGGAGGAAGAGGTGTCCTGATTCGTGGGCTGAGTCTTGGACCGCCGGTGTTGCGCCCCCGGTGAATGGGAACCCCTCCTCGGCGGTTACCCCATTGTCGAGATCTGGTTCAGCGCCTCTGAGCCTTAGGCGCTTCGTGAGTCGGCTGCGCTGACGGTCTCCATGCAGGGGAGGGGGCCCCGCCAGGCAGGAGGGGACGCTCCTCCGTGAGCCAGGTCCAAGCCGTCTGGGGGGTGTCAAAGAAGAATGTCTTGCCCTGGAAGAACACCTTGAGACGCACCAGGAAGAGGAGGCCGTAATGAAGTCCCATAGCCCTGAGTTTTTGTTTGACCTCCTCGTAGGACCGGCGCTGAGTCTGAACCTCTTTGGAATAGTCCCGGAATACCATGATTTTGGAGTTCTGGAATAGCAATGGACCCAATTCCCTAGCCATTCCCAGAATTACGTCCCTGTCCCAGAAGCTGAAGATTCGAAGGATGATGGGATGTGCCGGGACCCCGGGAGCGGTTTAGGAGTAAGAGAGTGGTGAGTCCGCTCCACCGTGAACTAGGGGGAGAGTTTCTCTTTGGGCATCCAGGAGCTGATCTAGTCTTCAATGAAGGTGTCGGTGTGGTCCTTCTCCACCCCCTCCGGGAATCCCAGGAGGAGCAGGTTGTTTCTTGGGGCCCTGTTTTCAGCATCCTCGGCCCTGCGGTGTAACTCCGAAGTCTGCGTCTGAAGGCGATCCACCTGGGACTTCGGAACACTCATGTCATCCTCCACCGTGGAGATGCGGGATTCCGCTTCGGTAATACATGCCGTGGCGTTCCGGAGGTCCTGCCAATCAGGGCCACGTCCATCATCACCTCCCAGATCCTACACTCCACCGAGGCTTGGGACTTGCTTATTGCCTGCAGGATAGTGGAGAGATCTCCCTCAGCAGCCCCAGGGGCAGGCAGAGGCCCAGCCTCGTGATCCCAGCCGGACATGGTGAATTGGTCAATCTTCATTTGGGTCGGAGGGATAGGGGTCTGAGTGTTGCTATTCCTGCCCATGGCCCCGAAGATGGGGGGATCAACGTGTTTATGTGCCACCCGACTCGATGGCCAATGCGTGGAGCGCAGAACCTCGTCTGCAGACAGCAGAGAGATGTAGGCCCTCACAGCCACGAGCCCGGGACAGGCCGAGGTGCCCCCGGGATTGTGGTAGGTGTGATTCGCAGCCCAGGTAATAGAGCTGGTAGCAAGGGGGCAGTGCCACTGCAAGAGTCCTGTGACCCACCCCCACGAACAGCAAGACAGTCTTAGGCCGACCGCCCTGTTCCTCTCAGTGAAGGCAGAAGCACCGCATACCCTCAATCCGGCGCATCTCGAGGCACACGGCAGTAGGTAAGAGGGCACTCAGCAAGGGTGTCACACAAGTGTGGGGTAGGGCACGCAGGTTGCACTCCAGTCCGTGCAGGGCCTCCAGTCTCAGGAGGCAGGACCGCAGCAGCCATCCCAGGGAGGCGTGAGACCAGCAAGCCACCGAAAAAGCCGTGGAGCCAGGCCCTCCACCACCCCCAAGCAGAGGAGCAGGAGTCACAGCAGCATGCGGGAGGTCAAGCTCTCAGTCACGGATGTCTTCCCAACCGCTCCAGCACTTTCACACCGGCGACCATGGGGGCGGGGGGAAGCAACAGCTCAGCCCGCCACACGACGCGGTGGCTAATCCCCCCTCACACCGCAGCTAGTACAAATGAACAGGAGCCCCACTCACTGGCCCGTCGCAGAGGTCCGGCCCACAGGGCGGGTATGGAGGAACAACCGCAGACGGGCAGAGGCAAGGACAGCTCCTCGCCAACCCTCCGGGAACTTAGAAAGGTCAAGGTCCACCTGGCTCACACATCCGACGAAGCCAGCAGCTTCTCACGCCCCCGCACCGCGATCTCAAGATGGCAGAGGGCGCGAAAGTTCACAAATCCAAAAAGAGATTGCAGCCTCCTGATGTAGACCCTCACCGGTCAGGATGGAGGAGCAGATGACCATCAGCCTCCTGCACCCTGACTCCTTGGCCCCTGGGGACAGCCCGCTTCTCAGGGCCCACAGCTCGGGCAGCACATGTGGATGGCCTCGGCAGCTGCAAGCAGGGTCCGAGGCGGCGGCACTAGGTTGAAACACTCAGTTCACCCTGCAGGGGGGGGCGGGTCCCCGTGCAGCCGCGGCCAGGCAGGGCCCAAAGTCAGCCCCTCCCGCCGGACGGCATCCCCGCAGCGAAGCGGCTCGCACTGACCGCCTCCTCTGGCAATTCCCGTGTCACTCCCGCAGCGCAGGCGCCCCGCCGGATCAGGCAGACTCAACCATCCCTCTCCGCCTCCCTGGCAGCAGCGGCGCAGCTGGGGACTGTGTCCGCAACCCAGACAGTTTCAGGAGCCGGCCTGGCAGCCCCACACGGCCAACGCCACCCCTGGGGGACCAACTGCAGGGATCGTCTCTGTTGCTCTCTGGACCCGCCGATCCGGAGGGCCAACACCACAACAGTCTTGGACTCCGGAGGGAGTCTGCCGGTCCCCCGATTAGCCTTCCACCGCCAAGTGAGTCATCAGCAGCATGTCAGGGAGGGCACCGGGCTGTTCGGGTGAGGATTGCAGGGCCCGAGACGGGAAAGCAGGGGGGCCGCCATTTTGAGTGAGCGGGCCTCAGAGGCTCAGCGGAGGCGGCAGATGCACCAAGCAGACCCCAGGGGGAAGCAGAGCACAGCAGGGCAGACGAGGAGTCACCGTAAGTAAAAGCAGGGACCTGATGGCAGCTGTGAGAGGCAGATGCAAGGCGGATGACGGAGGGGGTCTGGAGCACTCTTAGAGTGCGACCGCCATCTTGACGCCTCAAGCCACGCCTCTCTGCATGGCGTTTTATATACTGCAGAACCCCCCCATTTTATCTTGTCCCGCAGGCCATTAACATTCCACTTGAGTATTTTCAGCGCTAGGTGTGGTCCCATAGGTGTAGTGGTACTAGGACACTGACCTGTCGAAGTTGAGAGGATGGACTCAATAAACAGGTGCTGCAGCTCAGTGAAGAGAACGGAGTGTGATGAGTGCAAATGTAAAATGACCATGCACAGGGGACCACACGCCAGGAATTAGGCGTCATCCCAAGGAAGAAAGTCAGTGGCCCGGGTGATGAAGACGGAAACCAATGACCTAAGTGGTGAGCAGCTGTGAAGTTGCGATATGATATAGACCCAGTGGACTCAGCTACCCAAGGACTAGCAAGAAACAAATATGCACAAGTACCAAAAAACAACCCCCCCACCCCAACTCCCTACCCCCACCCTGCCTCTCTGCATGACGGGTAAACAACCTCCTGCCTCCCCCAACTTGTAGAGTTGCTGTCGCCCACCCTGAACAGTGTGGGGAACCTAAAACAACACCACCCACTTAAGCAACTGTGAATGAGAGCTACATTCACCCCGGCTAACCGACAACATAATAAATGATTTGAACAATCACTATAAGCAAGCAGTGATAAGTTGAAGACTGAGTCAACCCTCCCTGAGCAAGACAGTTGACAATAGAAGATCAATGTGCACGCCACTTGTAACAAGGCAATACAATATAAAGGATATCACAAAGAGGGGCAGACAATGTCTATATGGGAGGCTCCCAGGGGTTCGTCTACTACCATCTATGGGCATTCATACTTGCAGTTCCATACAGTTCACCCTTCCGGACTCCGAGTTATCCTCGTGCGTTGAGCCATTAGGGCCCCAAGAGCCGCTCGCGGATCTGTAGGTTCACTTGCCAACAGTTCTCCAACCCTCAAGCCAGTCCCAAGCGTCCTCTGGCCTAGTAAAGAACCATAGTTTACCCTCCGATTCAATACGTAGCTTGGCCGGGAACATCATTGCATACTTGATGTCTTGGTCTCTCAAAGCGTGCTTCACTTCCAGGAAGCTGCGACGTTGCTCCTGGACCCGCAGGGTGAAATCAGGAAAGAAGATAACCTTGCTATTATCGATGATTATTGGTGGGGTCACCCTTGCCATCTGTAAAATGGCCTCCCTTTCGCAGTACCCTTGCCAGAAGAGGCCGGGGAGGAGCCCCGGGTTAATGTCTGCCACCGGGGATGCGATGTGCATGCTCAATGGAGAAGCACTTGGAGAGGCCACGCGGCTGGAGCTGTTTAAGGACCAATTCCTCCACAAATAGATTGACTGCCCGCCCCTCCGCTCACTTCAGAACACCCAGGATGCAAACGTTATTTAGTCTCATACGGCCTTCATAGTCATAGTTCGGACACTTGGCGCTTGAGAGGATCCAAGTCGGTTTTCAGCTCGTTACTGATATCGTCGACATCCCCAACTCAGTCCGAGATTTTCCTCATGTCGGCTCTGATGAGGGCCACCTCTGTGGCTACTGTGGTGATACTAGATTCGAGGGAGGTACGAACGGTTGTGATGGCAGAGAGGATGTCCTGCAGTGTGGGCTCCGTCTGCGCCCGTGGTGTTTTTGGCTGGAGTGATCCCCCTCCTGGCTCTTCTGCCAATCGAATTTGTTGAGCTTGGCCTGGACGGCGCTGCGACCGCTGCAACCTGACAACATAGTGTTGGTTGGAGGCCCAAGTCAGTAAACCGGTAGGGAGGGTGGCAGACCTGACCCACCCGGCTACTCGCCACCGACTGCCGTGGGTGACAACCCATACCAGCCTGACGGGTTCCGCCGGCTAGGTGCCCCCCCACCTGTGGGAGTCCGAGTGTAGGCCAATCCACTGCGATTCATGGTCACTAGCACGAGGGGTTCCTTGTCCCTCTGCAATGCGAAAGGGAGATGAAATTTCACTGTGTGTTCCTTGCATGTGTCAGCATTGGCGCAGTTTACATGCAGACTGCATGTCAATGCACATTGTGACTGTGAGGAGATGCCTATGTGATGCGGGACAATGGCCATTTATTCTAAGTCATGGATGTGGGGTTGTGCTCGTACATTGTCATCCCACCATTTTTGTAATCTGCTTTTATGGTGCATTTTCCCTTATGACGCTTGGGAATATCAGGCATTTTGCTGGTTTTCGCTAATTTTTTTTATCGCTAGTGGCCTCATCACAGTTTTTGGTGTTTTTGTTTTGCATATTTACGGCGTTGCGTTGACTTTATCGCGGTCATTTGACACGATATTGTGTGGCTATCGCATGGTGCCGCCTAGTTGTGTGAATACTGCGTTAACACAGCCTGCGATATGAAAACTTGCCTTAAACTAAAATTTCGGTGGTTTTCAGATGTTCTTGAGACTATGCCCCTCTGTGTTCAACCGGTGAGGAAGAAGCGGATTCATTCCAGAGCTTTGTCACCGTCATTCCCTGGTGGTGTTGGGGCAGTCAGGAGGCCGCGATAAGCTTGGCGGGACCGCTGCTGTCCTGCCAAGCATATTACGAGTCTTCACTGCACTCTAGAATCTCGCCCCATAATGCCTTGCAGGGACTTTGGTTGTCATTGTATTTTTGCCATAACTTTGCTTGGAGTGGTCCTAGAAGGATGGAACCACCACTGAATCATTCAGCATGATATGCTCTTTATGTACAAGACAGCAGCTCGTTCTTCCTTGTTGGTTAGGGGGGACCCCAAAATCATCACCTCTCTCATTGCCTGGTATATTCCAAAGCTCACTTTTGTGGAATTGTTATGTAAAGGTAAAGTTGCTTTATTGAATTCCATCTCTCTCCATTTGATGCAACGCAGCAAGTTGTGTTGATGTGTAGCGTGAAAGTTTGATAAATCATGGCCAATGTTTTGATCTAATTCTAGAGGAGTCCCAAGCAGTAATGACAAAAAGGCTGAGATATGGAACTAATACATTGGACATTTTAGGCTATTCAACATGTACGTTTTACTCAACCTTCTGAGCGTAGATCATGAGTAGATGCTGTAATACTATGTTGAACTTATGGTGGATCTACAAATAGAGTAGACAACAATCAGTTTATCAGACTGACTCCCCAGCAATTCCCATCTGGGAAACGTTTTAATAAAATTGAGAAGTAATCTGCTTTTGATGGTCTGAGGCTGTTTTGCTGATTCAAACTTATATATTGAAGAGCCAATGCTGACATGTGCTTGATTCTTAGAACATGTTTTAGCGGTAATGTTATATCAGGCTGAAGCTGTTATTTGTATTTTGCTTTTGTTCTTTGTATTTTCTTGGGATCAAATATAATCAAGAATGTCCTTAAAACAAGTGGCCTTTCCCCAATTCTAGAAGTCAGGGGTAACGCCAAAGCAACAGGTTTTGGTTTCCTGAAATATTGATATTTAGAGTAAAATGATAACATTTCAAAAGTGCTGTTTATTGTCCCAGATATATTCTCGGTTTTGATTTATTTTAAATTGTGTCTTCTTGCAAAAACATTTTTCCTCTTGAAATTAGTAAGGATTTCCCTGGATGACTATGAGTAAACAGAGCACCAGATTTAAAGGTTGTTGGATGATACTCCATCCGTCAGGGTGGAGGACATTCATCCTGCCACCCCCACTGACTTACCTCAGCGAAATTTAGAGATCACTGCAGGCTCAGTAGAGGACGCTGGAGCATCTGTGCGCCTAATAACACATAACATAACATAACATAACCTAACATAACATAACATAACATCTATGCACCTTTATAGAAACCCGTGTCATGGCGCTTCCTGTCAAGAAACACATGTTTGCTCAACAGCTATTAAAATTGACAAAGGCAGCCACCAAAACTTTACCAAACTTTAACAACAACTAATGACAACCACACCCAGTGATTTTTTTCCTGAGTGCAGGAGTCATTATTTGCTTTTTTCGGTCTCACTAGCAGTGATTGACAGAACAAAGGGCATCAGACCACTCCCCCTGAATAGGATGGGAGGCAAATGTCCCTTCGCTGACAGTCCCTACTGTGTTGGCCCAACAGAGGAAGCTTTCCATCGACTCAGCCATGTGTGGCTCTTTCGATAAAGGGTGGTGGTCCTCCGAACTCTGAATAGGGCAGGTGGGCCATCAGACTGGCGGACAGGGTAGCTCTGTCAGTCTTTAAACCTCTCTGTACGAAATTGGAATTGTACAATATTACCTCTTTCTGGAGCAAGTAAGAATCGTTGGGCAGATTTACTGATATTTCATGCAAGTCAAGACAGCAAGACAACTTGCTGTGTTGCTTTGTGTGAAAGGGGTAGAGCAGAAATGTTCCATATCTCCTAAGATATGGTGCACTTTTGCTCACTCCTTGTGCTGGTGCACTGCCAACGAAGGCACACTTGTGCCATGCTGCAAGGGTGCCTGTGTTACAGGCAGGATTGTTTTAACACAGGCAAGAAAAGATAGCTTCCTGCACAAAAGCAATCCTAAAAGGTGATTTCTTCCTTCCAGGTGTGATGTAGAATACATCATGCTCTGTCAGTTAGGGCATTATTCAGGTTTATAAGTCTTTGTAAATCTGGGTTTGCATCAAAATACATTTGTGCATGCAGAGGAAAGCCCATACTCCACCCATGTACCACCAACCTAGCCAAAGTAACATAAGGCAGGGCAAAGTAACGCAGCAGTGACTCACTCTACGCTTTGGCCGGAGTGGTCGCTCCCAGTGCCCCTAGCGCCTCTGTGGTATCGTTAGCAGCGCTCTTGCAGAATTTTGCTTTGTGATTGCAGCCTTCAGCTGTGCCTGGCTGCCGCTTTGCTGTGTATGCGCTTTAACGTGATTGTGTTTACATTTTATGCTGCATTAGCGCTCTGGCCGAATTTGCTTCGTGATTTCCGCCTCAGCTGTGCCTGGCTGCCGCTTTGTTCAGTAGGCGCTTTAACCTGATTGTGATTATATTTTTACTGCATTAGCGCGTTCTCCCCAAGCGCTCTGTTGTGCTCCCCCCTCCTCCATTTTGTTTGTTGTTGTCGTGCGCAGCCCGCCCCGCCTCCCAGCTGAGCCGCCCTCCCACAATCTACAAACGACGCTTCCCGACCTGGTAGCGCTGTGACTCACTCTACGCTTTGGCCGGAGTGGTCGCTCCCAGTGCCCCTAGCGCCTCTGTGGTATCGTTAGCAGCGCTCTTGCAGAATTTTGCTTTGTGATTTCAGCCTTCAGCTGTGCCTGGCTGCCGCTTTGCTGTGTATGCGCTTTAACGTGATTGTGTTTACATTTTATGCTGCATTAGCGCTCTGGCCGAATTTGCTTCGTGATTTCCGCCTCAGCTGTGCCTGGCTGCCGCTTTGTTCAGTAGGCGCTTTAACCTGATTGTGATTATATTTTTACTGCATTAGCGCGTTCTCCCCAAGCGCTCTGTTGTGCTCCCCCCTCCTCCATTTTGTTTGTTGTTGTCGTGCGCAGCCCGCCCCGCCTCCCAGCTGAGCCGCCCTCCCACAATCTACAAACGACGCTTCCCGACCTGGTAGCGCTGTGACTCACTCTACGCTTTGGCCGGAGTGGTCGCTCCCAGTGCCCCTAGCGCCTCTGTGGTATCGTTAGCAGCGCTCTTGCAGAATTTTGCTTTGTGATTTCAGCCTTCAGCTGTGCCTGGCTGCCGCTTTGCTGTGTATGCGCTTTAACGTGATTGTGTTTACATTTTATGCTGCATTAGCGCTCTGGCCGAATTTGCTTCGTGATTTCCGCCTCAGCTGTGCCTGGCTGCCGCTTTGTTCAGTAGGCGCTTTAACCTGATTGTGATTATATTTTTACTGCATTAGCGCGTTCTCCCCAAGCGCTCTGTTGTGCTCCCCCCTCCTCCATTTTGTTTGTTGTTGTCGTGCGCAGCCCGCCCCGCCTCCCAGCTGAGCCGCCCTCGCCCCTCCCCCTCCACCAGCCTTATATGACAGCTCCTCCCGCGCGCAGCGTTCACGCGCAGCGACCGCGCCCAATCCGCGCCGAAGGTGCGCCAAAGGTAAGCCCGTCTACGCCCGTCCGCGCCTGGACCGCGCCCAGCGCCAGAGCCCCTGGTCCTCGCATTTCCCAGCCCTCCCGCATCACCTACGATGCCACCACCCTCCTAGCCCTTGACCCCGGTCGCGCCATCAACTGCGTCCAAGCCGCTCCTGGACACACCCATGGACCTTTCTCTTGCTACTCCTGCAAATTCATCAGCACCATCAACATCTCCGCTACGACCACACCACAGATCCCCGACCCCAATCACCTACAATGCATCCTTCTCAACACCCGATCCGTCCACAGACACGCCATTGACCTATGGAATCTACTAGACACCATTTCTCCGGACATCGCCTTCCTTACGGAAACATGGATGAATGCTTCCTCCGCACCAGACATCACCATTGCCATCCCTGAAGACTATAAGATCACTCGCAAAGACCGTACCAGCCACACAGGAGGAGGAATCGCTATCGTCCATAAGAAATCCATTCGCATCTCAACCAGCTCTGACGCCAACCTCGCCAACTCCGAACACCTTCACTTCCAGATCCACATCGACCCCAAAACCACACTCAGAGGCATTCTCCTCTACAGACCACCAGGACCCCGCGCAAAATTCAGTGAAGACATCACGGACTTCATCACTCCACACGCGCTCCCCTCCAAAGACTATATTCTTCTGGGAGACCTCAACTTTCACCTTGAAAAGATCAACGACCGCAACACTCGTGGACAACCTCGCCAACCTCGGACTTAAACAACTAGTCACTTCCCCCACCCACATCGCAGGTCACACACTCGACCCCATCTTCACATCCAGCAATCATGTCTCCTTCAGCCACACTACGGATCTCCTTTGGACTGACCACAGCTGCGTTCACTTCACCTACAACAAGCCGAAACCCATCATCCACCCCCAACCTACCCTACAAAGAAACTGGAACAAAATCACCACGGACCAAATCTCCGCATCGCTCCTTCGAAACTCCCCAGCCCTCTCTTCTAACGCTAACGAAGCCGCCGCCAACCTCACCCTATGGCTATCCAACACCGCCGACACCTTAGCTCCACCGAAAAAACGTCAAAGCAAACCTGGCAGCAAGAAAGCCTCATGGTTCAACGATGATCTCAAGAAGTCCAAGAAACTCTGCCGCTCCCTTGAAAAGGCCTGGAAAAAAGACCCAACCACCAGCACCAAGGACGCCTTCAAAAGCGCCACCCGCACTCACCACCAACTGATCCGAAAAGCCAAGAAAACAGCATTCAAGGATCGACTTGACAACAACGCCCACAACAGCAAGGAACTTTTCAACATCGTCAAGGAATTTTCCAATCCCTCGGCCAACTCCAACGACATCACCCCCTCTCAAACCCTCTGCGACTCCCTAGCCTCTTTTTTCCACAACAAGATTGCAGACATCCACAACAGCTTTGACAACCATCCCGGAAACCAACCCACCCTACCATTTGCTGATCATCTTCCCCCCGTGAACACCCTTAACGACTGGAACCCAATCTCCACTGAGGACACCATCCGCCTGATGAATTCCATCCACTCAGGATCCCCCACAGACCCATGCCCTCACCACATCTTCAACAAAGCAGACTCCGTCATAGCACCGCACCTCCGAGACGTCATCAACTGCTCCTTCAACTCCGCCACCTTCCCGGAAGACTGGAAACACGCTGAACTCACCGCCCTTCTGAAAAAACCAACAGCGGACCCCACCGAACTCAAAAATTACCGCCCCATCTCGCTTCTTCCATTCCCGGCCAAAGTCATCGAGAAAGCTGTCAACAACCAGCTCGCCGCCTTCCTCGAAGCCAACAAATCCCTCGACCCCTCACAATCTAGCTTCCGAGCTAAACACAGCACTGAGACCGCCCTCATCGCAGCAACAGACGACATTCGAACTCTACTGGACAATGGAGACACAGTCGACCTCATCCTCCTCGACCTCTCCGCTGCCTTCGACACAGTCTGCCACAGCACCCTTCTACAACGCCTCAATAACATCGGAATCCAAGGAAAAGCACTTGAATGGATCACCTCGTTCCTCACCGGAAGAACCCAGAGAGTCCGCCTTCCTCCATTCAAGTCCGAGGCCTCTGAAGTCATCTGCGGCGTACCACAAGGATCCTCACTCAGTCCCACCCTCTTCAACGTATACATGAGCCCCCTCGCGGCCATCGCACGCCAACACAACCTCAACATCATCTCTTACGCGGACGACACTCAACTGATCCTTTCTCTCACCAATGACCCCAACACCGCCAAAACTAACCTACACGAAGGAATGAAAGAAGTTGCCGAATGGATGAAACAAAGCCGTCTGAAACTGAACTCAGACAAAACAGAAGTCCTCATCTTAGGTACATCCCCCTCTGCATGGGACGACTCCTGGTGGCCGGAAGCCCTCGGAAAAGCACCCATCCCGACAGACCACGCACGGAACCTTGGCGTCATCCTGGATTCTTCACTCTCAATGAACAGACAAGTCAGCGCCGTATCCTCTTCCTGCTTCAACATTCTTCGCATGCTCAGAAAAACATTTCGCTGGATCCCCTCCGAAACAAGGAAGACAGTCACCCACGCTCTGGTCACGAGCCGACTGGACTACGGAAACACCCTCTACGCGGGTACTACCGCAAAACTCCAGAAGAAACTCCAACGAATCCAAAACGCCTCAGCCAGGCTCATATTAGACATCCCACGCAACGAACACATCTCTGGTCACCTTAAAGACCTCCACTGGCTACCCGTCAATAAGAGGATCACTTTCCGACTGCTTACCCACGCACACAAATCACTCCACGACATCGGACCAGATTGCCTCAACTCACGACTGTCCTTCTACACCCCCTCCCGCCAACTACGTTCTTCCAGCCAAGCCCTCGCCACTGTACCTCGCATCAACAAGACCACCATGGGAGGCAGATCCTTTTCATACCTGGCTGCTAAAACATGGAACTCACTCCCCGTTTACCTTCGCCTTACCCAGAACCACCTAGCGTTCAGAAAGCAACTTAAAACGTGGATATTTGACAAGTAATCCTCCTCCCCTTCCTAAGCGCCTTGAAACCCTCTGTGTATGTAGTGCGCTATACAAATTTTATGACTTGACTTGACTTGACAATGCCTCGCATTACTTTGCTTTCAGTAAACAATGCAAAGCCATGCAAATCGACTGCTCATGGCTGAGTAAATGCCAAAGTGGATTTTGAAGCAGGGCTACGCTGCAAAACGATGAAAAATCCTAGTAAATCGGGGCCTGACTGTCGTGAATTTGTGCTGCCCAGTAATATTTTTATATGCAAGGACGGGTCTGCCATGCTTTTTCATTTTTTGACTTAGTTTTTTTCCTTGAAATCTTCAATATTTTGTTACAGAAAGTGAAACTGTCCACTGTTCATTTTAACTGCTTCAAAAATGCGGCTGGAATATAGTTCTGCAGTCAATTAAATAAAATAAAAGATTTGGCAGGATTAACATTTTTCACATAGTTTACTATTACTTGAAAGGAAGAGGCAGCTACGGACAGCATCCTAGAAGTTGTTCAACCTCTACCCACCTAGGTGTTAAATGTAACTGAAACAAGTCCCGTAGCTTAGTATGATATATGCACCTAGCTAACAGTGCCCTAATATTAAGATACTTATTAATCAGTGCAGTTTTACATAGCATTTCCCATACTCTCCCATGTGTCACAGCTCTTTCCAGAAGATATTTACTTTACAAACGTTTATGCATACACACAACTCAGTAACCCTGGGAGCTAAAATGGGGATGGGGCACAGAGACAGCGGGAGCATTAAATGTCAAATATGTCTTCATTATGGGTGATACTTTGACATATCACTGGGATATTAGATTTGACAGATTTTTTAAGGCTACAATTGATGGATTTGTGTGTTTTGAAAAAGGAATTATAGGGTCATTAGGATGTCCGTCTGACATCCGATCGTATCTGGGACCGCCCGCGTACAAGGCAAATTAGGATGCGACCGCTATTTCCTGGTGCTATGCTCTTCAGCACCCGCGGCAAGCCAAAACAGACACCTCACACATATCCCTGCACTACATACATGGCAGGCACCATGCGGTGCCTACCACATGGTGTAGGGATATGTAAGGGGCACCTATGGTGCCTATGTCCCTGACCCAGGGTTGACAGCCACAGAACGACCGGTCGAGAGGTATATTGTAATCCCTTTGGCGGTGCCTGACAGGCACTGCCTCAATTCTGGGACCCCAGGGAGGACCAACAGGTGGTCGGTTACAGACCACTTGTCAGGACTTTGGCGGTCTGTGTTTCTGACCACCACCCGTCAAAATGCCATTATTATATGGCAGACGGAAATCCCTGGTAAGATGGCTGAAAGACCATCAGCAACAGCCTGTTGGTGGCAGTCCTTCGGCCGTCGTAATGAGGTCCTGATTTCCAGATTTATGGAATGCTACCTAAAAAAGAAAAAAAAATCGTTTTCTGATTCTTGAATCTTGGAAGTTCCAGAGGTAAGACTCTTCTGTAGCGATTGGCTGTCCTCTGAGGGGATTGCGTCAGGTGTCTTGGAAGCCACAACTCACGGCATGGTGCATTGTGCTTGCAATTTTGAAAAAAGTCCCAACTTCTGTGGAAAGGCAGTGGCTGGTTATCATGGATGGTGTGATGTGCCCAAACCATTTTATTACCATGACTAGCAGCCCGTCCCGACGTTGTCCGGGTATGAATTGCTGCCGGCCAGTAGTATATTGTTTCGTAGGATTTCGTTATGATAGCATTTCTTATCTGTGACAGGCCTGTGAAATGCTCCGATTCACAGTGCACTGCTGATGCACTTACGAGTGCGCGTTCAGTAGTGTGTGAACTTGAGTTTCCCTACCTTATTTTCCTTGCAATATTATATAGCGCAAACTCGACAACATGGCATGAGCACAATTTACATTACAGAAGAACACATTCATCTGTGGTAGGCACGGGGAAACAAATCGATTTGTCTGGAATCACAGGATGTTGAGCTGATGCCGAGATTCGAACGTAGCTCCCCATCTCTAAAGTTCGTAATTCTAGAACTTGTGGTGGGAGATGTGTCTAAAAGTGTATGTCGGTGCTGGGCATCAATGAGAGAGACCTGTGCATTTTTCCAATCGGTGGTGAAAAAATATGAGTATGTTGCTGGAGATGTGAGCCGCCGTGCCACCAATGTACTTACGGGGGAGGGTAAACACCCATTATTCCGCAACTTTCTTTCCGCATGCCATCACTCCGCATACTTTCCTTACGAAAGTACCATGACTCCGCAATGCCATTATAACACGTGGCATTACATTTTATATGCTTTTACCACGCATACATTTACAACGAAATTCGTTGTAAATGCATGAATGATAAAAACATGTGTTTTTTTTTAATGTTTGGACTAGGCAAGTATGGGTATAGGGGTAAATGTTTTGGGGTACTGAGGTATATGTTTTGGGGTGTTTGGGTATTTTAAGGGTTCAGATATAGTTTTGGGTTCTGGGGTACAGGGGTATTTTTAGGGTTCAGGGCTAGGTTTGGGTTTTGGGGTATAGGGGTATTTTTAGGGTTCAGGGGTAGGTTTGGGATTTGGGGTACAGGGGTATTTTAAGGGTTCAGGGCTAGGTTTAGGTTTTGGGATACAGGGGTATTTTAGGGTTCTGGGCTAGGTTTGGGATTTGGGGTACAGGGGTATTTTTAGGGTTCAGGGGTAGGTTTGGGTTTTGGGGTACAGTGGTATTTTAGGGTTCAGGGGTAGGTTTGGGTTTTGGGGTACAAGGGTATTTTTAGGGTTCAGGGGTAGGTTTGGGTTTTGAGGTACAGGGGTATTTATAGTGTTTAGGGATAGGTTTGGGTTTTGGGGTACAGGGCTATTTTAAGGGTTATGGGCTAGGTTTGGGTTTTGGGGTACAGTGGTATTTTAGGGTTCAGGGGTAGGTTTGGGTTTTGGGGTACAGGGGTATTTTTAGGGTTCAGGGGTAGGTTTGGGTTTTGAGGTACAGGGGTATTTATAGGGTTTAGGGATAGGTTTGGGTTTTGGGTTACAGGGTATATTTATAGGGTTAAGATGGGTTAGTGTTTAAGGGTGTTGGGGTATTTTATAGAGTAAGTGTGGGTTATGATTATGGGGTGCAGGGGTATTTAAAGTAGGGGTGGGCGGAATTGGCGCGAACTTGGTACAATAAATCCGCAATATTTCGTTCTGTCTGATTTCCAATTATTAAAACAGAAACCTCATATATTCAAGGTAAAATAACAAGTATTTCTACATGCTAAAATGCATATAGTCATTTCACAAAAGTGAAATTAGCTTCCAGCAAGCAGTGAGAGAGGTGATGATTTTGAGATCAAGCCCCTGCAAAGCATTATGGGACGAGATTAGCAGTGGGAAGTGAATATTATAGTATCCAAATAATTCTACAAAGAGCTGCAGTTCACCTCGTCGTCCCTAGTTGTCCCTGATGAGGCAAATGCAATAGCTTTTAAAATATTATACATCAAGCTGCAGTTCACTTCGTGGTCCCTAGATGTCCCTGATGAGGCAAATGCAATAGCATTTAAAATATTACACATCAAGCTGCAGTTCACCTCGTCGTCCCTAGATGTCCCTGATGAGGCAAATGCAATAAGCATTTAAAATATTATACATAAAGCTGCAGTTCACCTCACCGTCCCTAGATGTCCCTGATGAGGCAAATGCAATAGCATTTAAAATATTATACATCAAGCTACAGTTCACCTCGTCGCCCCAAGATGTCCCTGATGAGTAAAATTCAAAAACATTGAAACCCTTTCATGAATGCTAAAAATTATGCTAATCTTATCCCATAATGCTTTGCAGGGCCTTTTAGTTGTATTTTTGCCCATAACTGTGCTTGGGGTGGTTCTAAGAGAATGGGACCTCCACTGAATTACTATTTAAAGGGAGCAGGAATGTATAGAACCTGGGAAGAAAAAACAACACTTGTGACGGAATGCCCCCAGTGATTGTCACGCCCCCAGCACACACCCACAGCACAATGCAGACACGCCCACAAGGGACTACTTTGCTGGCACGGTTCATTTACCTTTTAAATGTATATGGTGGGCGTCTGCATAGCCTATGTCCTTCTGCTGCAACTGCCCTTTCCAACGCTGTATTGGGTGTGTGGATTGGAGCTGTAGTTCCCGAGTTTACCTTGCCAAAAGGTGTCTGTTCTCTCTTTATAATAGTAGTATAGATGAGTCTTGGCCATTTAGGGCTACCATCAAAGCTGCAAGGTGTGGTTTAGGTTTCACCATATTCAGGGCGGTACCCAGACAAAATATCGATTTTTAAATATCGATATACAAAAATATCGAAGTTTAAATATCGATGGGACAAAATATCGAAGGTAAGTAATATCGACAGTCTTAATATCGATATTAGTATGATATCAGTAATATCGAAGTTTTAAATATCGATGTCAATAATATCGAAATAAATAACTTCGATGTTACTAACATCAATTTTTAAATAAATTTAGTGTATATTATATTGTATTTATTATGTTTTATTATTTATTTTAAATGTAATTTAATTAAATATTGTCTTTTACTTCTGTAGCGGGTTGTGGGTTTATAGGGGAATAGGGTGGGAAGTAATTTAATTATGTTAAATTAATTATTAATTAGTAGGAATTATTAATTAATTAATTGAGAAATAATTTGTAATTAATTTTAATTAATTGATTAATTGATAAATATGTTCTGTAGCGGGTTATGGGTTTATAGGGGAATAGGGTGGGAAGTAATTTAATAATAATTAATTAATTAATATATGTTTGTACATATTTTAATTAATAATTAATTTGTAATTAATTTATGTTAATTAGTTAATTAATTAATATACTTTTGTACATATTTATAATTATTAATTAGTTGGTAATTAATTAATATTAATTATTTAATTACATTAATTATAGTAATTTTTGTTATATATAATTTTTTGTTATTCTTAATTAATTAATTGGGAAAAATAATATTAATTATTAAATTAAATTAATTACAGCTAATGTGCTAATATATTTACTTTATTGTTATTGTTAATTAATAATTAATTGGTAATTAAATAATATTAATTAATTTTGGGTAAAGGAGTATTTTTAGGGTTCAGGGTCAGTTTTCAGTTTTTGGGTAAAGGGGTATTTTTAGGGTTCAGGGTCAGTTTTCAGTTTTTGGGTAAAGGGGTATTTTTAGGGTTCTGGCTCAGTTTTCAGTTTTTGGGTAAAGGGGTATTTTTAGGGTTCAGGGTCAGTTTTCAGTTCATGGGTAAAGGGGTATTTTTAGGGTTCAGGGTCAGTTTTCAGTTTTTGGGTAAAGGGGTATTTTTAGGGTTCAGGGTCAGTTTTCAGTTTTTGGGTAAAGGGGTATTTTTAGGGTTCAGGGTCAGTTTTCAGTTTTTGGGTAAAGGGGTATTTTTAGGGTTCAGGGTCAGTTTTTCAGTTTTTGGGTAAAGGGGTATTTTTAGGGTTCAGGGTCAGTTTTCAGTTTTTGGGTAAAGGGGTATTTTTAGGGTTCAGGGTCAGTTTTCAGTTTTTGGGTAAAGGGGTATTTTTAGGGTTCAGGGTCAGTTTTCAGTTTTTGGGGTACAGGCGTACAGGGTAAAAACAAAAAAATATTACAATAAATCAAATAAATAACATTAAAAAAATTACATTAAATTATTAAGTGTTTTATTTATTTTAAATGTATATGTATTAGTTTTAATTTTGTTTTAATATTTTTATTTAATATTTGTAAAATTATATGTATTTTTAAATTATTTTTACATTATTATTAATACATTTAAAAAAACGATATTTTTGATTCCGATATTTTTGTACTACGATATTAGTTTTTTCGATATTTTTGTACTTACCTTTATGAAGATAGGATTCCGATATTTTTGATGTCGATATTTTTGCTCCGATATTTTTGTATTTCGATATTCTGTCTGTCAATATTATGTCAGACATTCATTCAGGGCAGTTCCCTAGATCACTGTTTTGGAGTCTACAGTGGGTAGCAGGATGTTCAGCTGGTATTATGCAGTCTTTTTAATTATATTTATGTAAGATAAAAAGTTTCATGTTTTGTCACAGGTGAAGTCAAGAGATCTGATACATCTGGTGATTTTAAGTTTTCAATCAACTCTGATAAGTGAATCAAGCCTACATTGGACAGGGATTGAGGTCTGTGGAGGCAAAATGTGGGTAAAATTCACCTGACTCCCACTATATGTACATTGAATAGAATTGTCACGATCAAACAGGGCTTAAGGGTCAAATAGGTATAAAGTCGGAATGAAAGGAAAGCACTACATCTCCCATAAATCTTAGGGAAATGTTAGTCCTGTCTCTATGTCTGTCATTTTCTCTACATAATCTTTTCTGCCCGGAAGCCGGTGCATGTCACCTGAATGGCTGAGGCAGTTGTGTTGCCAGACCCGCAAGCCGCTCCGTAACCTGTTTTATTTGCCTTCCTGGATATATCGGAGCCTCTCGGAATTCCAGAAGAGCCGTCTTGCTCTATTCTTGGAAGTATTGCCTTGCCTTGTGAGCACGAGCCTTCAGAGCATTATTCGTTATCTGAAGGTCCAAGGTTAATTGTTGCCGTGCCGAAGGATTCCTCGGAAAGGAAGCTATTCCAGGAAATGCGAACATTCCTACGCGCCTGTGTGCGCTGGGGGGGAACATTTTCAAGAATCAGAGGTTCCAATATTATTGTTCTCCTACGCGCAGGAGCACTGCATTTGTATTTTTTAAATGCTTCAAATAAAGTTTCATTTATTTGAAGGCACTGGATTTATGCTTTTGTTCGCACGGGTGAAAAAACATTTCATTAGCAGAGTAGTGGACATTACCGTGCAGGAAAAGATGGAGTGACCTTGCCTGAGAGATCCTTTATTTATCCTAAAGCCCTAGAGCTGATGAGTGGCTTGGATTAGGCATATGACTTTGTTTCTTTTTGTCAAGATTGTGAAAAGAAGATCTCTTTGATTCTTATGGCTTCAGGATAACACCAGTGGACTGACTGGTAACAGATACGTTTTTACATTATCTGGTTGCTGACTATGTTTCTTTATTTGTGAGGATATACATCCACAATATCATTTATGGCTGAAGTGGTGTATTCTTCTTGCCTTCATATGTTTTCTTTCTTTATTTTTTCCTTTTGACACTTTTAATGTAAGGTGAATGCAGCAGTTTTTAAAAGTAAGTGACATACAAACACATATCACATTGATGCTGGCGTTGAGTGTGTACTTATGTGTGATATGTTTTATCGTTATTCAGGAGACACTGAGTTAACAGAGGAGACAGAGAGGTCAACCCCACTCATCATCAGTGTACATCTGCAACGATTGACTGCTGCAACTTTATTGCTTCCTTTGTCCCCTTTTCCCCTTCCCCAAGTGTGGTTTATCTGATGAGTGTTCTAGTACTCACAGGTGATTCCATATAGGGGAAAAGGAAAACTAGCTTCACATCGCTCCCGCTGTATCCGGTTTATCAGGCTAGTGTTAACCTGCATTGTGACAAGAATTCAGTGGCGGCTCCTCCACTAAGGTGGAAGAGCATCGCCCCACTGCTTTTAAGCAGTATAAGTAAAGGAAACATAAAATGATAATAACAACGGGCCTCATTTATGAAAAGTGACGCATCGCTGCGTGAAAACAGCGATGTGTCACTTTTCATTGCGCCCTCCTTGCAACACCAATGATTGGCCATATTAACAGTATGACGCATCATTACGCAAGGAGTTACAAATATGTCAGTATTTCTGACGTATCTGTATGGCGCAAAAGTGACGCATTGCTGGAGTGTGTCACAAAAGTGACACAACTCCAGTAATGTTTCCTTTCACATGGGGCTAGCCCCATGTGAAAGGGCCTGCGTCAGTCTTACGTCTGCTGTGAGGCAGGCATAAGAAATTGACGCATTTGTCTCCTAAAAGTGGCGCAGTGATATCTCATAGTTTCACTGCGTCACTTCTACGACCCTTTCTTGCGTCAATACGCCCCCCTGGTATACATTATACCAGGCGCAGGTATAATGTGGCGCAGGGGATTACAAAGTGACACATCTACCTAGATGCATCACTTTGTAAATATGGCGCAACAAGGTGCATTTTTTAAGCCGCTGGTGCGTGACAAAAAGTGACGCAACAACGGCATAAAAGTGACGCACAGCCTCATAAATGAGGCCCAAAGTTTTTATCATTTTATGTTTCTGTGCTGCTTTGTGGGCGGGCGGTACAGCGGGGCTGCTCTGCTCTCAGGGCAAGGAAGGAGTGGTTTGCCTACTCCGAGGGGCAGATTTACAAGCCCCTTGCGACACTTTTGTGAGCAGCGGTGGCGTAAAAAATGCGGACACTTACAATGTTACGCATCTAGGGAGATGCGTCACATTTTAAAGCCCTGTGTCATATTATACATGCGTCATGTATAATGCATGCAGGGTGGCGTTCCCATGCAGGAAAGCCTTGTAAAAGGGACGCAGTGAAATCTACAAGATTTGACTGCATCACTTCTAGGATGCCACTGCCACTTCACTACATCAGAAATAAAATTATACCCTATACCCCAGCCAGGACTGTGAGGTCATCGACCCAACATTTGCTATCAGTGCCTTAAATTCTTCCGGGCTAGGAAGGGGGACTTTCATTCCAGGTGGTAGCTGGAAGACTATGGAATGGTCTGCCTCTTTCTCTCAGACAAGAACAAGAGCTTCTCAGTTTCAGGCGCCATCTTAAGACCTGGCTGTTCCATCAGTAATGGGGACTTTGTTAGGATGAGAATGCACACTGTTTTTAATTTAACCCCTTCCACGCTGATGACGAGCCGGGCTCGTCATGGCATAGCCTCCTCGCACGCTGATGACGAGCCCAGCTCGTCACGTAACATGCGTTTTGAAAAATCTCAGCGTACGAGCGGAATTCCGCTAGCGCGCATGAGGTTAAGGGGGATCTGTTATCGCCAGGACACTCCCTTGAGTAGGCGTGCGCTTTATAAATACCACATAACATAACATAACTGCGTCGAAACCGTACGCCTGCTTGATTCAGGCGTAAGGAGTGATGCCGTGTAGTGAGAATAGGCCTCAAAATGCATTGCTGGAGTTGTGTTGTGCTTGCAACACGACTCCAACAATGTGTGATTTTTCGGCCGACAGATGCGTCAGAATTTCTGACGCATCTGTCAATCCTTGCGCCATGGTGCGCCATATTGTAAATACGATGCATCCAAGGGTATCGCAGGCTGGCACTGGGAAACTGACGCATCTGTGAATCTGCCCCCAAGTGCGCAGTGACTGTTTAGCCGGCCCTCTGGTGCCGGACAAAACAGTCATGCGCACTTCACATGTTCTCAATGCAGGCTGCATTACCGCCTACATAGAGAACATGTCTAGGCTCCCATTCCCAGGCTGAGCGCAGATCCATGGTGCTCAGACCAATAACAACGTTGCTTTGCAGCATTATGATTGGTCAGGGGAGCCTGGGTGCTTCCTGGTTCCTGTTCGGTACCAGCGGAGTCAGGGCGCAGAGGCGGAGAGCCATTGCCCCCACCACGACACCCAAGATCGGTGCCGGCGGCCACTGAGTTTGAACTTGTACGACTTGGATAGCTTTAGGTTTCGGACAGGGCTCAAAATCTGGCAAAACTGACTACAGAGCCAGTAGGAATAGGAGGGGCTCACAAACCACAAGGGCGCAGGTCAACAAGTGGTCACCAGGGGCCCCTAATAACCTCTGCCAGGCACCACGCTGTATATACACCGTGAGTGCAGTACCAGAGGCTGTCACTAGGAGCCAGTGGAGTCCCGCACAGAGTACTCTGGTCAATATGAACCAGAAATATCTGTTTGTAATGATTTTAAATTGCCGGTGACTGTGCTTGTTTACTCTATAAGTGCCCGCACTCTAGCGTCGAGAAGCCTTGTATCTCCCGCTGATTCAACTAGGCGTTTGTCAGTCCTTCTCCATATCACCTTGTACTGCGTTTAAGAAAAACCTCGTGATAATCATTTTAACTTCCCAACATTTCTACTTCAGTGTGTGTGATAATATCAGTTACTTCTCAAATTGTGTCAATAGCAATTTAAAGTAAATTATGATGCTCTCCCCGTATTGACTGTTGCTTACCAACTAATGGATCTTCGTAAGATCCTCCAAAAATTAACTAAGTACTATCGATTATCATCGCCACACAAAGTGCAATGAAGCACGATTGCCTATGTTCTCGAAATTGCAGAACTCAACTGCTTTTCCGGTCCGACGTATTATAAATAGCATGAAAATGACGGTGACTCAGAAAATATAATGACATGAATAGAGCTAATTCTACTTTACCAAAACATATATAGATGTCAATATATTTCTGCTTTTCAAAGCTTAAAAAGGCTGGTTTTACTCATTGCAATGAAACGGAAGTGATTGTGGCTCTGCAGTGGCTTCTGGGTATGCAAATTAGCCCCAAAACAGCTGGTTGTTGTCAGGAAGCCTGCCCTCTAGTAACAGTAGATGGTACTGCGCCTTCTAATTGGCGAACACCTTTAATTCTCCCCACGTATTCTCTCCCTCCCGCTCTCTCTCACACACATAAACACACGCACACACACACACACACACACACACACACAAACCCCCCCCCCCCTATCACCCACACCCTACCTCCGCATTTACAATGCGAACGTTCTCGAGTCGCATTGGTTAGAGCTATTAGTTTTGTAAATAACGTTATTTTCATATGTCTATTTAAAATGTTATTTTTCATGATAGGTAACAAAATAATATAATAGAAATGCAAATATACAATGAGCTTATTATCAAATGACTGTTTTTTTTCCTTAGGTTACTTTTTATAGCAAAAAGTAAGTGAAGTAAAATGCTGTGTCTGGAGTGACACAAAACATGTGGGGGCAGATTTACAAGCCCCTTGTGCCTCATTTATGCCGCTGTTGTGTCACTTTTGTGACGCAGCGGCGGAGCAAATCCTGCGCCATGGTGCGGGGTATTTACAACGTGACGCATCTGGGAGATGCGTCACGTTGTAGAGCCCTGCACCACATATAGGCGTTCCTGCGCAGGGGGGGCCTGCACCTGCTTGAAGCAGGTGTAAGGCTTGACGACGTAACTCCAGCAATGTGTCCCCTTTACGGCACAGATGCGTCACACATCGGTGCCGTTTTTGCCCCATGGTGCGCCGCATTGTAAATGCGGCGCATCATGGGTGGCGGAGCTGCGGCGCACAATTACTGGCACATCCCTGCTGATATGCAGGGATGCGCCAGTAATTGTAAATCTGCCCCGTGAATTATATTTAAACTTGTAAAAAAGGGTGAATAATACAAAAGTGAGAAGGTTGCGGACTGAGGGAAACAAGCTTCCTGGTGGTTCAGCAGTTTTGGAATGTCGCAATCGAGAGAGTGACATACACACAAATATACGTATAATAAAACATATAAGTATCCAACTTGGGCTGGTGATTCTCCTGGCCTTTGCTGCTGTAGACAGTGAAACACATCTGTGAAGCTGTGCTCCACGGAGCTGACATTTGTGTGCAGGCCAAGGAGCAGAATTCACAGGGAGGTAAACAGAAAACAACCAATAATAATACCTACAGAGGCATCTGATTAGGAGGGGTAACCTTTGGCAGCCTATTGACAGCAGAACACTAACAATCTCCTGCGTGATTCCACTTGCCACGTTTTCCTGAGTGCTGAGGGTGAGCGAGCAAGCAGTGAGCAGCGAGACTCTTCAGGCCGCAGCAGCCGAGCTCACGGCCGGGCTTTGCTCTGCCCTGCTCTGCTCTGCTTCTGCCGGGGTCTCGAGGTCTCCCCAGCAGCGGCACAGTCTGCAGCTGCACCTAACCATAAAGAGACCTCCGTAGCGGCGGGTAAATTTCGGGAACGGCCCGGTAGCGGCGGGAGCCGTGGGAGCACTGTGGTAGCCCGGGAACAGCCAGGTGGTGACGGGGGCCCAGCAGCAGCAGGAGCCGCGGGAGTGTTCTGATTCTGGTGGTTCTGGTGGCCCGGCAGCAGCATCAACAGCAGGCAGAACCCACGGAAAGACCCCCCAGAGGCGGCAGGAGCCACGAGACCAACACAGAGCCTGGGGAGCTAGCGAGCAGCAGAGGGATCACACGATAGAGCAAGTACCAGTCACTGTGAGCGCCTGGAAGCGCCGGGGAGCAACAGAAAAGAGGCAGACAGCAGAACCAAGCTCCATTTGACCCCCACAGAGGTGAGCAATCGGTCTCTGGTGTTGTTGGGGAGGTCCAAAATAATCCCCAGCTGGCGCTTGGCGCTTGGACTTCTGGTCGGACTTCACTGAATTCATCAAAAATTATTGATCCTTAAACTTGATGTGTGTTGCTGCCAGTGGCCACTAGAGCGCAGCAGAGAGCAAAAACAGTGAAAACAGTAACAGAGTCTGCAGCAGAGAAAAAAGCCAGCAGTAAAAACGAAAAGTCTTGGCAGACCAGACCTGCCTCACAGCCTCACTGCCTCACTACCTCACAGCCATGCTGCCTGACACGCTCTGCACGCCCCACTCCTCCTGCTCACCCGCCTAGTAGAAAAGGAGGCAAGGCGAGACCAAGACCAAGGCAAGGCAACTGACCGAGCAACACGCTCATACAGCACGCAGTAACCTGGAGGGGGGGAGAGACGCGAGCGCGGCAGCCGATAGAGGCGGTCGCGAAGTAAGAGCCCCAGGGCTGGGCTGACAGGTAGTCTGACTAGGTCCGACCGACCAGGGGCCCTCCCGGCGCGCTCCGCTCGCAAGCGAACCAGGAACCCCAGCAGCGACATCTCCGCAATCTGCAGCCCTCCAACTGATCCACCTGACCCCCCTTTGACCCAGTGGAAGCCTCTCCCTTGCACGAACAACAGCTCGAGGGGGTGCAGATAACAGGGGCGTAGAAATAAGGGTAAGGCCCTCGTTCTCGAACTGTTCCATTATTGTCCAATCACCTAACCATCACCAATCGTCACCGATCATTCCATCACTTAAGCAAGTGCGGAGAGCCGCGGTGAGAGTCTAAGAGAGTAGAGCAGAATGAGGTCTGGAAAGACCAGGGGCTCACCGGAGTCGATTCCAAGCAAAAAAGCAAAGACGAAAAAGGGGGACAAGAAAACAGACACCGACGGCACAACATCCCCCAGAATGGAGCAGAATCTTCTCTCCTTAACTGAGCCACCATCGGGTCTGGTCAACACTACAGCAAAACAAGGGCACCCAACGGTCCTGCTCCAAGTGTCACCAGCTACTGAGCCACTTACTATGAAAAAGCTTCACCAACCCAAAATTTACACAAAGTTTGAGTTCCTAACGGACGCAGGCTCAGCCTTTTTCTCGAGCAATAAGCATCTCCAGGGATTGCAATCCCCGCTGTCACCTTTACCGCTGCTGGGAAAATGTGTGCCACTGCGCGACAATATCACAAGCACCACAAGCACCTTGGTCCAGGGAACATCCGCAGCCAGGGTAGATCCTCATCAAAGTGGCACCCCAAAGCATAGGTCCACAAGTGCAAGCGCATCACTCGAGCCCCTAGTGTACTCATCTGTACTAGGAAAGTCCCCTGACTCGATCTGCAAACAGCAGCCACCACCTGCTCACTTAGCCAGCTGCACTCCAAGACCGCTACCGGAAGAGATCACAATTAGCCCAAAACCCACTTCGGGGACGAAAGAAGTAGACAAACTCAACAACCCGGACCCCCAAGACAGTTGTTCAAGTACGGGGGAAGCAGGGGCTGGTCTACAGCCTCCAACAACGACTAAGATACAAACCTCGGCCACTCCCAAGGATATCCAACCAGACCAGGGCGGACACACTAGGAGCCCCAACCATAGCACTCCCATTAAGGCCCACTCGGCTGGCACAGGTGCCTCATCACTCAAAGAATTGGGCAACCATGCCTCAGCACCATGTTTCTTGTATAGTGCGGCATTCTGCCAACACAATTCCAGTCAACACAATTCCAGCCGGGAAGCTGAATGTAGGGCTACACCGCTTCACCCGAATGCTCAAGGGCAAGAGGACAGGCTAACAACCAACAATCTAGACCACAAAGACCCGTTTTTCCTCAACTCCCCTTTGGCTGACAACAACATCACCAATACTGTCCCAATTGCAAATTCCCAATCTGCAAATGAGAGAGAGCAGGGAAAAGATCACAACACCGGAGCCTGGATCTCCCTTTTAAACACAATTCAGCTAGCCGTAGAAGCCCTACAATATCAATCGGACAAAATGGATCTTCAACTCAACCTCCTTAACACACTGGCAGTCTTCACTGTGGGGATTGACGACAAGCTAGGTAATTTGAACACTCTGATACAAAGAGCACAAACAAATACCTACTTAAGCTGCAATTGCAACCAGGCAGTAGACAAATTAGCTAAACTGCCTTCAATGCTAACCGACCTAATAGGGGACATAAAGTCACTGCACAGAGGCAAAGCCCCCAAAGAAATGGGCCCTACTAACTTTGCAGAAGGTAAAATCAGCAGCAAACCGTCTGACACAAGCTCAATTGGCCAGGAATCCCCTGCAAATGAGGAAATCACCCGGAAGAGATCGGAGTCCCCAAAAAAACTTAATGCAAAACAACAACGACAACAAAAAAGAAAAGGGCGCAAGCAAAATCTGTCGACAACTACAACAAATCTCTTTCCTATCTTCTCTGGCACTAATGGAAAACGCATGGAGACAACAAACACGGCCAACCCCTCAGAAGGGGAAATCCCAGCAGTTACCAGCTCAACCCAGCCGCAAAATACAATCAGCAGCCCGCTGCATCAGGAAGGTCAAGGGCCCCAAGTCCAACCGGCTGCTAACTCTTTTGCACTTTTAGACACACATACAACTACGGCGACAAGTACTAGCCAGCACACACAGTCCGCTGAGTCCTTCGCAAAGCAGGAGCTGGTTACTGAACGCCATGTGTCAGCCCTGATATCGTCAAACAGGGAAGCCTCTTACCGAACGGCCACTCCCGCCGAGCGCACTAACCAGGCCCATCTAACCTCAGCATCAATCGAAAAACCCATCCCACTGATCAGCAAGGAGGGGGCAAGGGAAACATCCACAGGCCACACGTCAAGTCAATCGCAAGACGACCAAACTCGGGCCACACTTATGACAACTGTGACTATTCACTCTGCCCACAGCCAATCTGAGCACTCAAAGACAATCTGGCCACGAGAGACGCAAACAACATTTAAGCAACCAACGCCAACCAAAGCACCAACCCACAGTTTCAACACGCCAGGTGAAGGCAGAAATCCAGCAAATCACAAAGCTCCGCCCGATCTTGGCGCAGCAGCCTACGTCCATGCTGCAAATTCAAAACGGAAGGCAGATGGTAGTAAAACACAACTAACTGAGACTCTTGTCTTCCACCCGGAATACACATCGAAAGGGCAGCAGGACGTGCTTAACAGAGGCAACATTCTCAAACTGATGAAATGAGTCCCTACCTTGGGGGGCATAAACTCCAATGATCTACTTTCGGTTGAATTTCTGCCCGCTCCGAACTCAAACAGCCAGGAGGTGACTAGGACGATTTGGTCCTCCAGTGACATTGTTGACCTAATTATGTCAGAAGCAGCTCAATTCAAGAACTGGAGTATTGAGCTCGTTCCTCTACAAAGACCAGCCTACCCCTCGCCACTCCGCAGAAGAAACAGTTCTGAACCAGCGAGGCAACAGGCTAACCCCTGCAGTGTCCTAAGGGGTGCGTTGGGAAGATCACAGACAAAAAGGGAGAACAGCATCTGGCAGCAACCATTGGATAGGCTGTCAATGACAACTGGCTTGGAACCAGTGTTCACAACAGGGAGGCGCAACTCAGCCCCAAGGAACCAGCAGCCTCGCACACTTACCACTGCCAACTCCGAGCGAGACAGCCCGCTAAACAAGTACTTACGCACCACGGGAGAATGAGTAGAAGTAAGCACAAGGAAGGCACCTAATTCAAATCACGCACTAGTAAGAGGAACAATGTCCAGAACGATTTTCACATGCCCCGAAGAGGTATGACGCCCTCACCGAACGGGAGAAGACATCAGATGAAGGGTGCCAGCTTTTGGCATCTGTTCCTGGAACATAAATGGCTTAACCTCCAAAATGGATGACCCGGATTTCATAAAGTATATCTCCCAATTCGATATTGTAATGCTGCAGGAAACCTGGCTCTCAAGCACAAAACACATCCGGGTTTCACCTGCTTCTCAACAGAGTCCGCCAGAACCAACAAATTTGGTCATCAGTCAGGAGGTTTGGCAACATATGTTTCCACCACCTCAATATCCTCGGCGGTCCTACTGGTCCCATTAACATCCTCAACCCTATCCGTAAAGATTAAGCTACAGCTGGGCACCAAAGAGGAAGAAGTCTGCTTTGTAAACGCATATGTTCAACCCAAAAACAGAGCCAAAGAATCAAGGAACATCTTGAACCAACTGGCGGAGCACGTAACCCAACTGGAGAACCCACTCCTCTTCCTGTCGGGGGACTTCATCCAAAACTTACTTGGCTAGTCATTAGAAGACGAAGCTCTGGCTCTTAATAAAATCTACAGTATACCAGCACAAAGTACTCCTCCAAATTGGAGAAAGCGCCAAAATAACGCTTTTCTCCAAGACTTAACATCAAAATCCTCGGGCACTAAATGGCAGATTTCTGACTAACTCCCCTCCAGTAGCTTCTTTCTACTCTCATAGAGCCAGCTCCATCTTGGATTACACTTTCGCCAGCCTGGCATTATTTCCATACATCCGGGAATTCAGAATGGGGGACCAGGGGGAAAGTGACCACCGCCCTCAGGAAAGCCAGCTGACAGCAAAAACGCCAATGGTAATCAGGCCAGACAACACACTGGGGGAGATTTATACAATCAACCATAGGAAAATGAAATGCTCGCCAACCAACACAACCACCTGGGCTGAAACTACCCTCCAACAGTACAACATACACACATCAGATGCAGCTGGGCTCATTTCCCACTTGGAGCAATGCACAGATTCACTGGTAAACAAACTGGCAAGAAAGACTGCTCCAAAAGGCAACCATAATACAGAGCATAGCAGTATCAGCCTAAAGAAAGGACAAAGAATACAACTACTCTCAAAAAAAGAGCTGCAAACCTATCTCTACGGAGGCTAAGAGCAGCGCCCCAAAAAGAACAATTACGAGCCACACTGAAAAACAAAGGGCTGAGCTCAAACACACAAAATGGGTAATAAAAAAAGACGCTGAAAATGAAGGTTGGGCAAAACTTTTATACGACTCCAAAAGCAACAACAGTGCCCGTTTTTGACAAACAGTAAACAAGATCCTACGCCCAGACCACAAGGACCTCGGTTCACACATTGACGAAGATCAGTGGCTTAACTACCTCGGCTGTCATTTCAACGATCTCTTGGGACAGACAGGGGCACAAAGAAGTACCAATGCAGAGCAAGCACCCGCAACGACCATGTCAACGCCGACAATCCCGGGAGATCAATTTCAACCTAGTGTTACCCCGGCACCATCAGCGGCCCAGCAAATAGCACTAATAAAAAAACAGATCCGTAAGGGCAGGAAAGAAGGCGCTCCAGGTCCTAATGCCATCCCGCTAGCCCTGTTCAAGGAGAAAGACACAGAATGGGCCACCATACTACAATCTTTATTCACAGAAGTCAGACTCCTAAATAGAATCCCAGATTCCTGGAGAAGGTCAACGATTATCTCCATACACAAAAAGGGAGACAAAACGGTCCCCGACAACTACAGTCTAATAGCCCTCCTTGATAACGAGGCCAAATACTTCGCTGGAATAATCTTAGAGGAGATTGTGACATGGGCAGACTCAAAGCAGATTATACCATGGAACCAGACGGGATTCCGGAAAAAAAACAGAACAACAACCAACATCCTGGCTATCTCGCTGCTAATTGACGGAGCTAAAACAAAAAAACTGCCGCTGTACTTGTGCTATATTGATTTCAGCGCCGCCTTCGATAACATCGAGAGAGGCATGCTGTGGCGGAAACTTGCACAATTGGGCATACCTCAACCACTTTTAGATATGCTGAAGTTACTTCACTATGACACCTGGGTGCAGGTGAAGCTGGGAAGCGGGACCCATCTGTCTTCCAAAGTCTGCACGACAAAAGGGCTAAAACAAGGGTGCGTGCTGGCCCCGACTCTGTTTAACCTGTTTATGGCAGATTTATCAGGCCGACTCGACACATGCAACTCCCACTCTCCGAGGCTGGGAGGAAAAACCCTAAGTAATCTATTATACGCGGATGACGTGGTACTTCTCAGTCACACACATATTGGCCTCCAGAATTTGCTGATCGAAATGCACAGCTACGCAATGGAAAACAACTTAAAAATCAATCTAAGTAAAACGCGCACGATGTCGATCAATACCAGGAACAAACACCAGAAGTCCTGGACTCCGGGCAGCCAAAAAATAGAGTCTTCACGCGAATATAAATACTTGGGACTTATCTTTGACACCGACGGTTCATTTGTTAGGCAGATGGAGGAAACCAAAAGAAGAGGGGCCTTGATCGTCATCACACTGAAAAATCTAGCAAACCAACTATCGGGGCCAACCCTGACACCATACTTAAAAGTCATTCAGGCTAAATTGCTCCCCTCAATTTCCTACGGCAGCGAGGCACTACGAGGAAGAGACTCCAGGAACCTAGATAACATCCAGGTAAAAGCATATAGAACTTTGTTCTCACTCCCGTCTTACACCTCGCCTGCCCAAATACGGCTGGAGTTCGGCCTAAAAAAACAAGACTTTGCAAGACAAGGAGCCTACATTATCTGCTGCCACAAACTCCGCTCTGCCTCCAATGACACCATAAACGCGATGCTGTGGCAAGATATACAAAGCAGGGATGTATCTCAGGCATGCTCCTACTTAAAGTCGTGAGAACAAAATAGGGCTGGCTCTAATCAGCAAGGCTGAGCCTATATAGCAAATAACAGAAGGGGTTGCCAGTGCTGATAATATTCACTTTGGGCTCGGATTAATCCTCCACAAACAGAAAATTGGATTCCAGAAAGGGAGCTGCTGTTTAGTAGCAATTTTATTTGTAGAAAATCAACAATATATTATAAAATTCATTTTTACATCAAGGAAGAAAACATTGGGTGAAAATCAAGGTGAAAACGGACACATAAGAATACATTCAATTGAAGCAATCCACCATTCAAAACTGCAATCATGTCACATTCGCAACACATTCAACACATTCAGACTTGACTCAAGCAAATACGTATAAATCCCTGACACCACAACTTTATTTCAGCCAGTGCTTCCCAAAAATCACTAAACTGAAGTTTTTGAAATATAGATTAGGGATCCTGCCCAGCAGAGAGCACCAACCACCATGGCTCAGGAGCAATGGTCATGAAGCCTGTCAGCTCTGCAACCTTGCAACAGGAGACATACTCCACCTGACCTGTCTCTGCGAAGAGCTCCGACAAGCCCGCCGACAGCTACTAAGGGACCAGCTCAAGCAGATAGGGACCAGCACGCGAAGGCAGGCTGTGCTTGCATGCTTGAACCCTGCGAACACAAAACTGAATTGTAGATACGTCAAGTTTCTGACTTCTATAGAGCAAAGACTACCAAATCTACAACTTGCAGCAACCACTGGTTCTGGAACCTAACGGACGAACTTTGGGCTACAAATGCCTAGCCCGCCCCGGCTCAGGGAACACTGCTAGATAACTACCCTCGGTCTCTCACCGTATGGTCTTCGGTAAGGACGATTACACAGACTACCCTTTTACCACATTTTAAGAAATTGTTTTAAATGTAACGATTGTACTGGTTTTAATTAACTATACACAATAAAAATTTACTTACTTACTTACAGCAGAACACAGCTGGCATCGTTTGCATATACATGCGCAGTGCTGTGCTAGTGGTGAAATGCCTGAGGAAAAATAAATATTACTATGTCAATTGTGTCCCCTCGCTTACCCCATCTAGTCTGCCATTTCTCTTTGTATTTGCGTCCTTTTTCTGCTCCATTTTTCCTGCCTCGAGTTTATGATGCCATTATCCGAAAAACACACGTTGCATTTCTTGATTGCACACTGCGTATTTGCGGTCAAGCCGGTTCCCAGAAATGACCCTGCCCCGGTGTCAAAACAGTATTGGGAAAGGGCTGCCTGCTGACTAAACAAACTGCATTTCGGCCTCGAGCAGGAGGCGAAACCGAACACTTCTGCAAAGATAAGGCCCAACCTTCCTGTCTTTTACTAAGAGATAAGCCGAACCCACATCAAGGAAAACCTCCTAGGCCGCTACACAATGAACGGACAGGAAAGAACTGGCCGACCACGCCAACGGTCTAAGATTACATACACACATCCACCCATGACTCAGCCAGCCAGTACCGGTTAACTTGTTCTGCTTTTTTTAAGATTGCTCAGGAAGGCTCCTCCCTATGCATGCAAAGAAATGTATAAGTATTGTACTCTGTGAATAAACTCTCAGACCACTCCTGAGCCCGCTTGGTGAAGGAGCTCTCCCTTAACTCGAGTTAATGCAATAAAGCCCATAGACTCTAACACCACAGACTCTGCGCTTCATTTATACTTGACCTTTTTAATACCTATTGAAATTATGATGGTGTAAATAATTTATTTACCACATTTATGGTGCCCGAACAGGTCGCATCCCCTTCCCCACACGCTGGTGTTTTAGGTCCGGCCCTTGCCCCCTTCTACAGCCTCGACGGACTTCAAGTGTACACGCCAGCGGGACTTCCTGCCTACTCCCTCAGGCCCACGGAGGCGGCGGACTGCGACCAGACATCCACACGAGGCGGTGAGGAAGATTGCGGAGCGTCCCAACCCAGAGCCCAACCAGTGAGAGCGCCGAGTCCGAGGTCTTCAGAGCTCCGCCATTCCTGCGCAAGCGTCAAGTGTCAGATGACCAGGTCTTCAAGTTCTGCTTCCCGGTGAGTACTACTGGGAACGCATAGAGAAGGGTTTATTTAATGAACACGGTAAAGACGAGTCTCCTTTACGAGACCGGTATGGTTGTACTGTATTTCAGTGCATAAGGGTATGCTGTATATGTTTTGAGTTTGAAATTGTTTTAATTAGATTTCAGCATGCCGCTGGTTTCAAAATTGCGTAAAATAAGCACTAAAAAGGGAATATTAGAAGAGGCAGTTAATGTCCCGCCAAGAGATACTTCCGGCCATTTTATGTATAACAAACATGGCATAAGCGCCGTTCTCTATTTAGATCTCTGGGTAGATTACACAAAGGATCTAGAGACGATGCATAGATGCCCTGCTACCGGCACATGGGATTCGGAATGCATTATGAGAGTAGAGGAGCAATTATGGAAAAGGAAATCGAGGCCCTCGCAAAAAGAGGCCATTGATTTATGGCACAAAGAGGCTAATAAGAGGGCCCAGAAAAAATTTACCAAAGCCGAGAAAGGCAGGCGAATGTCAGAACAGGCAAAAGAAAAGAAGTTACTAGAAGAGGGTGAACAGGTTCGAGCGGAACAAATGGATAGGGAAAGGAACACTGTTGTTACTGGTATCTACCCTGTACTCTCAGAGGAGATTGCGGAGGAAGTTCCCCAAAATGAACCCCTTAGAATTAAACAAACAGCACCAGAGGCGTTCCTTTCTGCCTACCTAGTAGAGACCCCCCAGCTTACATAGATGCGTCATTTCCCCCGCCCCCACCAGAGGCCCTGCTCCAGCCGTCCCAGGACCAACAACAGACTTTAAGGGGCGCGGAGGGAGGGATGGATAAGGAAGAGAGGGACGATGTCGAACTCCTCAGGTGTGCATACGATTTACAACAAGGTATCAACCCGATGCTCGTCATATCAAAACGAGTGAGGCAAGCCTTGTGCACGGATGACTTGTCTTGGTGGAAATGGCGCTTTACAGAATACAGGCAGATATTCCTATGGTCAGTATCTAGGTTGTTGGGTGCTTAGGCATGGGTTGTCATCCTAACCCACCAATAAACAAAAGATCAAAAACTTTGAGTGAGGCAAGCCGTCGCAGAATTGGACGGACTGCCTGATATAAAGACCCATTTAGATGCCATATACGAGTTTATCAGAACAGGACAGAACCCTGAATGTATAGCCTGTGCTATGGAAAATAGAAAGGTAAAGGCTAGGAACAACATTCTCCGCTTCATTATCAACTGCCTGATCCGAGAGCTCGATGAGGGTGAGGGAGATGTGGAAGCTGATTTGATAGAATGGAGCAACAGCATAGATGTCGGTAAACATGATAGGACAACACAGACAGACACTATGACGAACAAGATTAGAAAGAAAATACTAGCAATACGCAAAGCAGAGAATGAGGGCAAGGATAACTTACCAGAGGAGGGGGATGATAACGGTACGGTAGACAAACAGAATTTTCTGGGCGTGGCACGGCACTGCAGTGGTGCGAAGTACCACCGTCCCCAGAAAAAACGGTTAGTCAAAGAACAGGGTTTTTCCCCTGAGGACCTGTTCCAAACAACGGAGAAGGCCCTAGACCATTGGATAGACGACGAGCCACCCCTCACGCCACATGAGAGGGAGTTTGCTCGGTCGGCCACCCAGTGGGTGTCCCAACATCGTGTATATAATGCCGACATAGTGGCCCAGATGTTCCTGAGCCTCACACCACTCGAACAACGCTTGGCCAGTATCTATATGGTCCAACATTTGATCAAGTTGTATGAGAGCCAATATCACCACCCTGGTAAATTATATAAAATCCTGGAAAACGTAATACTAGATAGATGGATGAAACAGGGCCCGGAACTGATTAACATCATTTTAGACTTGCGTCACCAGTATGAACAATTCCTGTCCGCCTCAATGACACCCGACCCTTGTCCCAGAGGACAGTACCCTCTGCGAGAGGTCCACCCCATAAGAAACGCAGACGGTGTTTTTAAGCAGGTATATGTCTATAATCCTTTGACAAAAATAGAAATACTGGAAATGAAAAAGTTGTTACCTTCCCATGATAAAGACCCGGGGGGGTTTCATCGAGAAATAAAAGATATCCTCCGCATAGGAGACTATACACACCCTGACATCCTAAAGTTACTAAAAGTCTTGTTACCAGCAGGTATATATGAGAAACTTAAAGAAAAAGATTGGGATGTGGGGGACAAAAGGTTAAAATGGGAAGAGCTAGAAACAGAACAAGCAAGGAGAGGCCCGGGGGCTAGTCTTGGTACCCATGCTAAGGAGCTCCCCGACCTCCTCATAAAAATTTAACTAGACTATTGATGACTAAAAAGGAAGATTGGGATGCAATTTCAGCATGTAAACAGAAACCAGAGGAAGACACGAGCGATTACTACACTAGGCTAGAGAAATGCTTCGCTGTCAACAGTGGCTTAGCCCCCGGTTGTGAGGCATATCCCCACCTTTTCGTGACCAAACTGGTAGACAACGCTCTTCCTCAGATTAGGAATAGAGTGCTGAAGGTTGAGAGTACTTGGCAAGCAAATAGCCCCTCACAAATGCTGCAATACCACCAGAACAGAATAAGGGAAGAACAAGAGCAGGAGAAGAAGCGCCTAAAGGATACCCAAATGAAAGTACTGGTTGCCCAATCAGCGCCTGTGAATACTACAAAGAATAGCACCGCTCCTAATAAAGGGACATGCAATTACTGTAAACAACAGGGCCACTTTGTAAGAGAGTGCCCCGTCCTAAAGCACAATATAGCTACAGGTAAAATGAAAGAAAGGCCCTACACACCCAGACAGAGTAACACTCAACAGACACAAGCCTCCGTGCCGCAGAGGGTCCAGGCGCCCGCTGCTGCTGTACAACAAATGTATCAGTACACACAGTCAGACTACCCAGAATACCCACCTTTTTCATGAAACAGCCTCGAGAGGGAAGATGGCTTGCCCCTTATCCCAGTTCCTGTGGACCAAGAGGGTCCCTATGTACATGTTCATTTGCTGGGACAAGATACAAAGTTTCTGATTGACACAGGGGCGAGCAGGACTACCATCAGTCATGACGAGGTCCCAGGGGCACCTCTCTCGGGCTCACAGAATATATCCCTGGGATTTTCTGGAAAGCCGATTATTAACAAAGTATCAGAACCAATCTCCATTGGGGTGGGTCCACTGACACGCACTACAGACCTACTACTCACTAAAACATGTCCAGAAAATGTACTCGGTATAAAGACCCTAAAGGAACTGGGAGCAGTTATCTGTTGCTCACCAGAAGGAGTAATTGCAAAAACCACAGTTGATGGACAGAATGTAGAACAATGTCTTACATTCACCCCAGTACAAAGATCTGGGCCTAAATTCATCGTTTTTTTGCACTCCACACCACCCTAGGTCAGACAATGGCTATATGCAAATCAGCCTTGACCCTGTGCCTCATGGGAACAGTCCAGCCCGAACTACCAAGCCATGTCTTTCCCAGACCGGAATCAAGCATCCAAGGACCGGTTTCTGGCTATCAGCCTTCTTCAGCCTGGATAGCTTGACTCCAGTGATGTGGAGAGCCTGGGACTCACGTCTGAGCATACCCAGCCCACTCGGGGTGAAAATTGCAAAAACCACAGTTGATGGACAGAATGTAGAACAATGTCTTACATTCACCCCAGTACAAAGATCTGGGCCTAAATCCATCGTTTTTTTGCACTCCACACCACCCTAGGTCAGACAATGGCTATATGCAAATCAGCCTTGACCCTGTGCCTCATGGAAACAGTCCAGCCCGAACTACCAAGCCATGTCTTTCCCAGACCGGAATCAAGCATCCAAGGATCGGTTTCTGGCTATCAGCCTTCTTCAGCCTGGATAGCTTGACTCCAGTGATGTGGAGAGCCTGGGACTCACATCTGAGCATACCCAGCCCACTCGGGGTGAAAATTGCAAAAAAAAACACAGTTGATGGACAGAAAGTAGAACAATGTCTTACATTCACCCCAGTACAAAGATCTGGGCGTAAATCCATCATTTTTTTGCACTCCACACCACCCTAGGTCAGACAATGGCTATATGCAAATCAGCCTTGACCCTGTGCAGTCCAGCCCGAACTACCAAGCCATGTCTTTCCCAGACCGGAATCAAGCAAACAAGGACCGGTTTCTGGCTATCAGCCTTCTTCAGCCTGGATAGCATGACTCCAGTGATGTGGTGAGCCTGGTACTCACATCTGAGCATACCCAGCCCACTCGGGGTGAAAATTGCAAAAACCACAGTTGATGGACAGCATGTAGAACAATGTCTTACATTCACCCCAGTACAAAGATCTGCGCCTAAATCCATCGTTTTTTTGCACTCCACACCACCCTAGGTCAGACAATGGCTATATGCAAATCAGCCTTGACCCTGTGCCTCATGGGAACAGTCCAGCCCGAACTACCAAGCCATGTCTTTCCCAGACCGTAATCAAGCATCCAAGGACCGGTTTCTGGCTATCAGCCTTCTTCAGCCTGGATAGCTTGACTCCAGTGATGTGGAGAGCCTGGGACTCACGTCTGAGCATACCCAGCCCACTCGGGGTGAAAATTGCAAAAACCACAGTTGATGGACAGAATGTAGAACAATGTCTTACATTCAACCCAGTACAAACATCTGGGCCTAAATCCATCGTATTTTTGCACTCCACACCACCCTAGGTCAGACAATGGCTATATGCAAATCAGCCTTGACCCTGTGCCTCATGGGAACAGTCCAGCCCGAACTACCAAGCCATGTCTTTTCCAGACCGGAATCAAGCTTCCAATCACCGGTTTCTGGCTATCAGCCTTCTTCAGCCTGGATAGCTTGACTCCAGTGATGTGGAGAGCCTGGGACTCACGTCTGAGCATACCCAGCCCACTCGGGGTGAAAATTGCAAAAACCACAGTTGATGGACAGAATGTAGAACAATGTCTTACATTCACCCCAGTACAAAGATCTGGGCCTAAATCCATCGTTTTTTTGCACTCCAAACCACCCTAGGTCAGACAATGGCTATACACAAATCAGCCTTGACCCTGTGCCTCATGGGAACAGTCCAGCCCGAACTACCAAGCCATGTCTTTCCCAGACCGGAATCAAGCATCCAAGGACCGGTTTCTGGCTATCAGCCTTCTTCAGCCTGGATAGCTTGACTCCAGTGATGTGGAGAGCCTGGGACTCACGTCTGAGCATACCCAGCCCACTCGGTGTGAAAATACAAAAACCACAGTTGATGGACAGAATGTAGAACAATGTCTTACATTCACCCCAGTACAAAGATCTGGGCCTAAATCCATCGTTTTTTTGCACTCCACACCACCCTAGGTCAGACAATGGCTATATGCAAATCAGCCGTGACCCTGTGCCTCATGGGAACAGTCCAGCCCGAACTACCAAGCCATGTCTTTCCCAGACCGGAATCAAGCATCCAAGGACCGGTTTCTGGCTATCAGCCTTCTTCAGCCTGGATAGCGTGACTCCAGTGATGTGGAGAGCCTGGGACTCACGTCTGAGCATACCCAGCCCACTCGGGGTGAAAATTGCAAAAACCACAGTTGATGGACAGAATGTAGAACAATGTCTTACATTCACCCCAGTACAAAGATCTGGGCCTAAATCCATCGTTTTTTTGCACTCCACACAACCCTAGGTCAGACAATGGCTATATGCAAATCAGCCTTGACCCTGTGCCTCATGGGAACAGTCCAGCCCGAACTACCAAGCCATGTCTTTCCCAGACTGGAATCAAGCATCCAAGGACTGGTTTCTGGCTATCAGCCTTCTTCAGCCTGGATAGCTGGACTCCAGTGATGTGGAGAGCCTGGGACTCACGTCTGAGCATAGCCAGCCCACTCGGGGTGAAAATTGCAAAAACCACTGTTGATGGACAGCATGTAGAACAATGTCTTACATTCACCCCAGTACAAAGATCTGCGCCTAAATCCATCGTTTTTTTGCACTCCACACCACCCTAGGTCAGACAATGGCTATATGCAAATCAGCCTTGACCCTGTGCCTCATGGGAACAGTCCAGCCCGAACTACCAAGCCATGTCTTTCCCAGACCGTAATCAAGCATCCAAGGACCGGTTTCTGGATATCAGCCTTCTTCAGCCTGGATAGCTTGACTCCAGTGATGTGGAGAGCCTGGGACTCACGTCTGAGCATACCCAGCCCACTCGGGGTGAAAATTGCAAAAACCACAGTTGATGGACAGAATGTAGAACAATGTCTTACATTCAACCCAGTACAAACATCTGGGCCTAAATCCATCGTATTTTTGCACTCCACACCACCCTAGGTCAGACAATGGCTATATGCAAATCAGCCTTGACCCTGTGCCTCATGGGAACAGTCCAGCCCGAACTACCAAGCCATGTCTTTTCCAGACCGGAATCAAGCATCCAATCACCGGTTTCTGGCTATCAGCCTTCTTCAGCCTGGATAGCTTGACTCCAGTGATGTGGAGAGCCTGGGACTCACGTCTGAGCATACCCAGCCCACTCGGGGTGAAAATTGCAAAAACCACAGTTGATGGACAGAATGTAGAACAATGTCTTACATTCACCCCAGTACAAAGATCTGGGCCTAAATCCATCGTTTTTTTGCACTCCACACCACCCTAGGTCAGACAATGGCTATACACAAATCAGCCTTGACCCTGTGCCTCATGGGAACAGTCCAGCCCGAACTACCAAGCCATGTCTTTCCCAGACCGGAATCAAGCATCCAAGGACCGGTTTCTGTCTATCAGCCTTCTTCAGCATAGATAGCTTGATTCCAGTGATGTGGAGAGCCTGGGACTCACGTCTGAGCATACCCAGCTCACTCGGGGTGAAAATTGCAAAAACCACAGTTGATGGACAGAATGTAGAACAATGTCTTACATTCACCCCAGTACAAAGATCTGGGCCTAAATCCATCGTTTTTTTGCACTCCACACCACCCTAGGTCAGACAATGGCTATATGCAAATCAGCCTTGACCCTGTGCCTCATGGGAACAGTCCAGCCCGAACTACCAAGCCATGTCTTTCCCAGACCGGAATCAAGCATCCAAGGACCGGTTTCTGGCTATCAGCCTTCTTCAGCCTGGATAGCTTGACTCCAGTGATGTGGAGAGCCTGGGACTCACGTCTGAGCATACCCAGCCCACTCGGGGTGAAAATTACAAAAACCACAGTTGATGGACAGAATGTAGAACAATGTCTTACATTCACCCCAGTACAAAGATCTGGGCCTAAATCCATCGTTTTTTTGCACTCCACACCACCCTAGGTCAGACAATGGCTATATGCAAATCAGCCGTGACCCTGTGCCTCATGGGAACAGTCCAGCCCGAACTACCAAGCCATGTCTTTCCCAGACCGGAATCAAGCATCCAAGGACCGGTTTCTGGCTATCAGCCTTCTTCAGCCTGGATAGCGTGACTCCAGTGATGTGGAGAGCCTGGGACTCACGTCTGAGCATACCCAGCCCACTCGGGGTGAAAATTGCAAAAACCACAGTTGATGGACAGAATGTAGAACAATGTCTTACATTCACCCCAGTACAAAGATCTGGGCCTAAATCCATCGTTTTTTTGCACTCCACACAACCCTAGGTCAGACAATGGCTATATGCAAATCAGCCTTGACCCTGTGCCTCATGGGAACAGTCCAGCCCGAACTACCAAGCCATGTCTTTCCCAGACTGGAATCAAGCATCCAAGGACTGGTTTCTGGCTATCAGCCTTCTTCAGCCTGGATAGCTGGACTCCAGTGATGTGGAGAGCCTGGGACTCACGTCTGAGCATAGCCAGCCCACTCGGGGTGAAAATTGCAAAAACCACAGTTAATGGACAGAATGTAGAACAATGTCTTACATTCACCCCAGTACAAAGATCTGGGCCTAAATCCATCGTTTTTTTGCACTCTACACCACCCTAGGTCAGACAATGGCTATATGCAAATCAGCCTTGACCCTGTGCCTCATGGGAACAGTCCAGCCCGAACTACCAAGCCATGTCTTTCCCAGACCGTAATCAAGCATTCAAGGACCGGTTTCTGGCTATCAGCCTTCTTCAGCCTGGATAGCTTGACTCCAGTGATGTGGAGAGCCTGGGACTCACGTCTGTCCATCAACTGTGTTTTTTGCAATTTTCACCAGAAGGAGTAAGACTGTTTTTGCGTGATTTCAAAGGACATTTCGCAGTTTAAGATTTTGATCGCAGACTTCAGAACGTCCCACAGTATCTATAGGCACAAGGTTCGACTGACGTAGGTTACATTAACATCACACCACACGAGGTCACTCTCAAAGCAGGAGTAGTACTACCCCGAATACGTCGGTACAGGATCCCACCTGAGGCCAAAACGGCCTTATTAAAAATTATTCAAGAACTCATTGAACAAGGGGTGGTGGTGGAGACAGACTCGAATGTGTGTAACTCACCCGTCCTTCCTGTTCTTAAACGCACAGACCCTCAAGCACACCCAGTTTACAGACTAGTAGTTGACCTTCGAGAGCTGAACAAATGCGTGGTCCCACAATACCCAGTGGTCCCAGACATTTCCTCACTATTGACTGCTATTGATTCTGTAGCAACATTCTTTACGGTCATTGACCTGAAGAATGCATTCTTCAGTATTCCTATACATCCTGACAGTCAATACCTTTTTGGAATCAGTCTAAAAGGTCGAAGCTTCAGATTCACGAGAGCACCTCAAGGCTATACAGAAAGCCCAATCGTTTATAGTCAGGCATTGAAGAGACAACTTGACAGTATTAGTATGCCTACAAACACAGCATTAATACAGTACGTGGATGACATTCTCATCACAGCAAGATCAGAAACTGACTGCGAAAAGGCTTCCCTCACAGTCCTACACATTATGGCAGACAAGGGGCACAAAGTGTCCCCTTCAAAGTTGCAGTTCTGTGAACAGCAAGTGGCTTACTTAGGGCACTTGCTGTCCAAGGAGGGTAGGCAGCTGCCACAAGAACGAATCCAATTGATTTCCAACCTTTCACAACCCAAGACACAAAAGGAAGTACGTGGGTTCATCGGCCTTACCTCCTATTGCAGGCAATGAATCCCTCAGTACGCCCACATAGTCAAACCACTTATACAGTTGACTACATTGGAGGCAGCTACTTCTACTGTCCTCCCTTGGACATCAGAGCATACCCTAGCATTTGAGGAACTAAAATTGGCCTTATGTCAAGCGCCACTTTTAGCAACTCCTGATTACAATAAGCACTTCTCCCTGTTCGTAACAGAGCGGGATGGAACAGCGTTATCTGTCCTCACAAAAGACCAAGCAGGAAAACACAGGCCCTGTGTTTATTTCTCTAGTACACTGGACCCAGTAGCACAGGCCCTACCGGCATGCCTGAAATCTGTTGCGGCCACAGCATTGGCCATAAGACAAAGTGACCCGATAGTCCTAGGATACCCTCTGACAGTACAAGTACCACATGCAGTAGAAGTTCTCCTGAATAGGACACAGACGCAACACCTGACTGTAGCAAGATTGACAGGATACGAGCTGACACTGTTCCAACCCCACATAGAGATCAGAAGATGCAACATACTCAATGCTGCCACTCTTTTACCTTCCAGTGCAGATGACACCTCACCCCATGATTGTGTGGAAGTAATAAATGTAGTGACGAAGCCAAGACAATGTAGCACCTTGAGCTAGTAGGTGCCTTGAGTTTCTTTAGCACCCTCCCTACTAATGTTTAAATCGACTGTCGCGTACTAATGTATATGTACTTAAATACTGGGTGTTAATGTAAGGTGCGGACGTTTCCTTGGGACCACTACTACCTAACTTTGTCACGAAGCCAAGACAAGACCTGACAGATGTTGCACTCCCAGATCCTGACATAACGTTTTATGTAGATGGATCATGCATGAGAACAGGGGTGGGAGAATTAGTGGCAGCATATGCCGTAACCACTGACCGTGAGATCAAAGAGACACAAAGAATAGATATCCTGTCAGCGCAAGCAGCAGAACTCATTGCTTTGACGCAAGCTTGTAAACGAGCGAAACAGTCAAGGGTCAACATCTACACAGATTCACAGTACGCATTTGGTGTAGTCCACGATTTTGGAGTGTTATGGAGAGAAAGAGGTTTCTTGACTTCACACGGGGCCAAGATACAGCATGGCCCTCTCATACAGGCCCTTTTAGAAGCAATACACCTACCCGCAGCCATAGCTATCCTGAAATGCAAAGCGCACACCAAAGCCACAGATGCCATTTCCCAAGGTAATGATCTGGCAGACCGAACTGCTAAACAGACAGCTCAGACTCCAATTGATACAACCAACTTGCAGGTATCATTACTGACTACAACTATGGCAGTCAGGGATCCCTCCAAAGATGTACATGACATACAGACTCATGTAACCCCAGATGAAATAAAGAAATGGACTGAACAAGGAGGGGTCCAGATTGACCAGGGTTGGATGACTAAAGGCAAAACCACATGGTTTCTCCCTGATTCTATGGTACAGGTGATAATAGATACAGCACATAGCCCAGCTCATTTGGGAGAGAAGGGAATGTTGGACAGCCTGCAGAATATCTGGTTTAATAAGAACTTACGAGCAGCTGCAAAACAGAAAGTAAAGACATGCATGATATGTTGTCAGTTCAATCCGGGAAAGGGCACCTAGGTGGATCAAGGTGGATTTCATCCCCTGATCACCCTTTCGAGGTTCTCCAAATGGATTATATCCAAATGGACAGATGCAGAGGTTACAAGTATGTCGTGGTAGTGGTGTGTGCCCTAACGAGATGGACAGAAGCTTACCCCGTCCCAGATTATACTCCAGTAACAACTGCCAAACAGTTGGTAAGAGAATTCTTTCCGAGATACGGGTTACCACGTGTTATTTACTCAGACAATGGCCAGCCCTTCTCCTCTGAAATCATGAAACAGGTGTCCCTTCTGCTGGGATATACCTGGAAGTTCCACTGTGTGAGGCATCCCCAAGCAGCAGGTCTGGTAGAAAGACATAACCAGACACTAAAGACGAAACTAGCAAAGATCTGTGCAGAAAAGTGTATGGATTGGATGGTAGCCTTACCGGTTGCCCTCTTCTACATGCGTATGGTGCCACATTCCAGAACCGGCCTATCACCGTATGAGGTGGTCTTTGGTAGACCGCCAAACATGTGGGGTACGCCGATGCCTAAAAAGATAACTGATGTTGACAGTACTATGCTAACAGATTATCTGGCTTCCTTGATGTCTGCACTACTCTCTTGTCGTTCGCAGGTTGCCGCTGTCTTCCCTGACAATACTCAGGTCGAGGACCATGCCATAGCCCCAGGGGACTGGATGCTAGTGAGGAACTTTGACAGGACAAGCCCTCTGGAACCCCGGTAGAAGGAGCCAAAGTTGGTCTTGCTCACCACGAGGACGGCCGTCAAAGTCGAGGGAAGAAAGGGTTGGCTTCATGCTAGCCACTGCAAGAAATACTTTGGAGATACCGGAACTTTCGCTAAGAATAAAGACAGTACAGATTGCGAGCCCCCCTTGCTTGAAATCACTCCCCAACAAGAGTACACTGCCAAACTAAGATCTAAAAAGTCAGTTGACGTTTGATCAATTTAGTCCACCCGGTGGTGAAACGGTTAAACATGATGTCTGACTTAAAAGAAATATTGAACAGTAAAGAAAAAAGATAAAAATGAAAAAGAAGTACTGCAAGATATTATGCAGCAGATGTATAGTGTCCCTGATTATTATGTTTTTTATGTGTATTATAGTAACAGGTATTGGCTGGTTTTTGCATGCATTCTATCTACCCGCTACTTCACGCAACGCCACTACAGCACACACACACGAAGAACTGCCGCCTCACCTAAAGAATCGACGTTTAGAATTCCGCAACAATACCTTTCTCTCTATGCTACACCAGCATCAGTCGTCCACCAACGTCACTAACTGTTGGGTATGTCGTCTAATGCCCCATTCTATTTCTAAGGGAGTACCACTACTGACGCACCCCTTTTCCATGACTGGTTCTTGTTTCACTTGGAAGTTGTTGTTGCAAATGGGCCACCAGGCTGGTAGGGTACCAGATCAAGTAATGAGTTCCTACATTAGAAAGGTCTGGCGTAATGATTCACCAGATGGAAAAAGAACAAATCCCTTCTGTTATACTGATAGGAACAAAAGTCTTTCCGACAACCTGTCGGCCGAAGAAAAGGAAGAAATGATGACCGTTAATAATAGCGGTACCATCATCTTTACTGGAATGAAGAAGAATAATAGACGCCTAACTGCCCCGTCCATTTGGGTTGTACCACGGCGGGGGGTTTTGTGCATCCATGGCACTGGAGACAAACGAGTGGGGGAAAGTTCTTGCCAGGTGCATAGGAAGTTAAACACTACCATATCCCCGCGTCTGGTGAACTCTCCAAACTCCTACTTTATCTGTGGTGAAAAATCGTATGTATGGGTGCCTGCCAGGTGGAGTGGTAGCTGCTACATCGCATTCCTCCTCCCTCCCACCTACACTGCCCCTGCGGACTATCATGCAATTGACCCTCTGACTGTCTTCAACAGACTGCAAAGGGGGGTCATAGATGCCGAAGATACAGCAGGGCAGGAGGCGGAAGACTTCTTTGCCGGAGTCATTCCATTTTGGGGCCCAATAGTAAACAGTAGGAATATCCGCCACCTCACATGAGTGGTGCAAAATACAATAGATGACACTGTGGGTGTCCTTTCCAACATCACGGCCGAGGTGGCCGCAGACAGACTCATGACTTTACAAAATCGCAAGGTTTTAGACATTGTTCTGGCTGACCGTGCTGGTGTATGCCGATTGATCGCCACAAGTTGCTGTGTGTTTATTCCAGACAACACCCCCACGGTGTATCAAGCCATTGCCAAGCTGCACAAGATATCGAGTCAGCTAGACATGGATAAAGGAGAGTGGTCCCTCACCGGTTGGTTATGGGATTAATATCAACATGGGGATGGAAAGTGTTGACTGTCGTAGGGTTGATACTGCTTATCATCCTCAGCTGTTGTCTCTGCATCCAATGCGGCCCGGCCATCTGTGGTCTGTTAGCTACCACCTGTGTTCCTCGCTCACACGTGCAGAGCAAAAAGAGTGAAAGGATCATGTTGCAGGCACACATTGACAACATCATGAACATCAAAATATCATGAAGGGTGTGCTAGGGGACAAGGAGGGAATGAGGAAAAATAAATATTACTATGCCAATTGTGTCCCCTCGCTTACCCCATCTAGTCTGCCATTTCTCTTTGTATTTGCGTCCTTTTCCTGCTCCATTTTCCCTGCCTCGAGTTTATGATGCCATTATCCGAAAAAAACACGTTGCATTTCTTGATTGCACACTGCGTATTTGCGGTCAAGCCGGTTCCCAGAAATGACCCTGCCCCGGTGTCAAAACAGTATTGGGAAAGGGCTGCCTGCTGACTAAACAAACTGCATTCCGGCCTCGAGCAGGAGGCGAAACCGAACACTTCTGCAAAGATAAGGCCCAACCTTCCTGTCTTTTACTAAGAGATATGCCGAACCTACATCAAGGAAAAAGTGAGAAGTGAGTGAGAAGTGTGGCTCAATGGTTAGAGCGGCAGACCTTGATGCAGAGCACTGGCCAGGGACCAGGGTTCAATTCCCGCCTCGGCGGGATCGGGCTTAAATTCCTCTGACCGGATATTCTCGCCTCAGTGCCGAATCTAAGCATGGGCCCCACGCTGCAACTCTGGGCAATAGCTTGCTTAGTCTCCACAACGGCCCCCGATACAGCAAGGGATGCCTGGTTTCACCATGGGATGCCCAGGAGTGGACACCTCACAAGGAAAAGCCAGGAGGGGTTCCCTTGTGGTAGGAGTACAAGCGCCGGGATGCTTACGGGTTACTGTTCGCGCTATACAAATACAACACATTTACAAAACCTCCAAGGCCGCTACACAATGAACGGACAGGAAGGAACTGGCCGACCACGCCAACGGTCTAAGATTACAAACACACATCCACCCATGACTCAGCCAGCCAGTACCGGTTAACTTGTTCTGCTTTTTTTAAGATTGCTCAGGAGGGCACCTCCCTATGCATGCAAAGAAATGTATAAGTATTGTACTCTGTGAATAAACTCTCACACCACTCCTGAACCCGCTTGGTGAAGGAGCTCTCCCTTAACTCGAGTTAATGCAATAAAGCCCATTGACTCTAACACCACGGACTCTGCGCCTCATTTATACTTGACCTTTTTAATACCTATAGAAATTGTGATAGAGTAAATAATTTATTTACCACATGCCCACAAAGGTGGGGAGCGTGACCCTTACATTTTTTAGGTTTCACCTGCACAGCGCTTTCGCTGTGCTTGTTAGGTTGTGCCTGCACAGCACTTGTGAAATGTATTGTTTATAATATAAATATTAAAAGGAACGTACATCCCGCTCCCTCGCTTTCCTGCCTTTTCCTTGGTTGCTGTGCTTGGAACATAATTTTTCTCCATTTCGATTGGCTGTAGCATATTTTCCTGCATTTACCAATGCGTGTTTCTCATCTCCTTCTCTTTTCATTTTCTTATAGTCGAAATACTGTTAAAATCTGTTTTGGTTTAACTAATCTATCCATACTAATATAATAAAGAGAGAGCCCAAACCTTTGAGGCGGGTAATCTCAGGAACCACAGCACCAATCACAACACCCAATACAGCGTTGGAAAGGGCAGTTGCAGCAGAAGGACATAGGCTATGCAGACTCCCGCCATATACATTTAAAAGGTAAAAGAACTGAACAAGCAAAGTAGTCCCTTGTGGGCGTGTCTGCATTGTGCTGTGGGCGTCTGCTGGGGGCGTGACAAACGCTGGGGGCGTGTGGTACGTTCCGCCCTTCAGGCTGGACTGTTCCCATGAGTCACAGGGTCAAGGCTGATTTGCATATGGCCATGTCTGAACTGGGGTGGTGTGGAGTGCAAAAGAACGATTGATTTAGGCCCACATCTATGTACTGGGGTGAATGTATAACATTGTTTTGCATTCTGTCCATCAACTGTTGTTTTTGCATTTGTCACCCCGAGTGGTATGGGTATGCTCAGACGTGAGTTCCATGCTCTCCACACCACTGGAGTCAAGTTATCCCGACTGGAGACAGCTGATAGCCAGAAACCGGTCCTAGGATGCTTGATTCCGGTCCAGGAAAGACACGGCTTGGCAGCTTGGACTCAGTGTCAAGGCTAATTTGCATATGGCCATGTCTGAACTGTGGTGGTGTGGAGTACAAAAAACTAATTAGATCTCTGTACTGGGGTGAATGTATGACATTATTCTGCATTCTGTCCATCAACTATTGTTTTTACGTTCTGCCCTTCATGCCATGTCTCATATTGTGTGCTGTGTGCGGGGTGCGGGATTATGGGGGAAAAAAAGGGAGCTCCGGGTGTCCACCCTGCTCCTTTAAATACCCCTGTTCCCCATATTCATAACCCACTCTTACTCCTTAAAATACCCCAACACCCTTAAATACTAACCCATCTTATTCTTAACCCTATAAATATACCCTGTACCCCAAAAGCCAAACGTATCCCTAAACCCTAACAATACCCCTGTACCCCAAAACCCAAACCTAGCCCTGAACCCTATAAATACCCCTGTACCTCAAAAACCAAACCTACCCCTGAACCCTAAAAATACCCCTGTACCCCAAAACCCAAACGTAGCCCTGAACCCGAAAAATACCCCTGAACCCCAAAACCCAAACCTTCCCCTGAACCCTAAAATACCCCTGTACCCCAAAACCAAAACCAAGCCCTGAGCCCTAAAAATACCCCTGCACCCCAAAACCCGAACCTAGCCCTGAACCATAAAAATAACCCTGTACCCCAAAACCCTAACCTACCCCTGAACCCTAAAATACCCTGGTACCCTAAAACCCAAACCTAGCCCTGAACCCTAAAAATACCCCTATACCCCAAAACCCAAACCTAGCCCTGAACCCGAAAAATACCCCTGTACCCCAAAACCCATTACTATCCCTAAACCCTAAAACTAACCCCGTACCCCATAACCCAAAACTATATCGGAACCCTTAAAATACCCAAACACCCCAAAACATATACCTCAGTACCCCAAAACATATACCCCTATACCTATACTTACCTTATCCAAACATTTAAAAAAAACATGCTTTTACCATTCATGCCTTTACAACGAATTTCGTTGTAAATGTATGCGTGGTAAAAGCATATAAAATGTAATGCTTTGCGTTATAATGGCATTGCGGAGTCATGGTACTTTCGTAATGAAAGTATGCGGAGTGATGGTATCTGGAAAGAAAGTTGCAGAATAATGGGTGTTTACCCTCCCCCGGTAAGTACATTGGTGGCACGGCGGCCCACATCTCCAGCAACATACTCATATTTTTTCACCACCGATTAGAAAAATGCACAGGTCTCTCTCATTGATGCCCAGCACCGACATACACTTTTAGACACACCTCCAGCCACAAGTTCTAGAATTGCGAACTTTAGAGCTGGGGAGCTACGTTCGAATCTCGGCATCAGCTCAACATCCTGTGAATCCAGGCAAATCGCTTTGTCTCCCCGTGCCTACCACAAATGAATGTGTTCTTCTGTAATGTAAATTGTGCTCATGCCATGTTGTCGAGTTCGCGCTATATAATATTGCAAGGAAAAATAAAGTAGGGAAACTCGAGTTCACACACTACTGAACGCGCACTCTTAAGTGCATCAGCAGTGCACTGTGAATCGGAGCGTTTCACAGGCCTGTCAAAGATAAGAAATGCTATCAAAACGAAATCCTAAAAAACAATATACTACTGGCCGGCAGCAATTCATAGCCGGAAAACATCGGGACGGGCTGCTAGTACTAATATAATAAAGAGAGAGCCCAGCGTTGGAAAGGGCAGTTGCAGCAGAAGAACATAGGCTATGCAGACGCCCACCATACACATTTAAAAGGTAAAAGAACCGTGCCAGCAAAGTAGTCCTTTGTGGGCGTGTCTGCATTGTGATGTGGGTGTGTGCTAGGGACGTGACAATCGATGGGGGCATTCTGTCACGAGTGTTGTTTTTTCTTCCCATGTTCTATACATTCCTGCTCCCTTTAAATAGTAATTCAGTGGAGGCCCCATTCTCTTAGAACCACCCCAAGCACAGTTATGGGCAAAAATACAACTAAAAGGCCCAGCAAAGCATTATGGGATAAGATTAGCATCATTATTAGCATTCATGAAAGGGTTTCAATGTTTTTGAATTTTACTCATCAGGGACATCTTGGGACGACGAGGTGAACTGCAGCTTGATGTATAATATTTTAAATGCTATTGCATTTGCCTCATCAGGGACATCTAGGGACGGCGAGGTGAACTGCAGCTTGATGTATAATATTTTAAATGCTTTTGCATTTGCCTCATCAGGGACATCTAGGGACCACGAGGTGAACTGCAGCTTGATGTATAATATTTTAAATGGTATTGCATTTGCCTTATCAGGGAAAACTGGGGACGATGAGGTGAACTGCAGCTCTTTGTAGAACTATTTGGATAATATAATATTCACTTCCTACTGCTTATCTCGTCCCATAATGCTTTGCAGGGGCTTTATCTCAAAATCATCACCTCTCTCACTGCTTGCTGGAAGCTAATTGCATTTTAGCATGTAGAAATACTTGTTATTATACCTTGAATATATGAGGTTTCTGTTTTAATAATTGGAAATCTGACGGAACGAAATATTGCAGATTTATTGTACTAAGTTCGCGCCTATTCCGCCCAACCCTACTTTAAATACCCCTGCACCCCATAATCATAACCCACCCTTACTCTATAAAATACCCCAACACCCTTAAACACTAACCCATCTTAACCCTATAAATATACCCTGTACCCCAAAACCCAAACCTATCCCTAAACCCTTAAAATACCCCTGTACCCCAAAACCCAAACCTACCCCTAAACCCTAAAAATACCCCTATACCCCAAAACCCAATCCTAGCCCTGAACCCTAAAAATACCCCTTTACCCCATAACGCAAAACTATATCTGAACCCTTAAAATTCCCAAACACCCCAAAACATATACCTCAGTACCCCAAAACATATACCCCTATACACATATTTGCCTTATCCAAACATTTTTTTAAAAACATGCTTTTATCATTCATGCATTTACAACGAATTTCATTGTAAATGTATGCGTGGTAAAAGCATATAAAATGTAATGCCATGCGTTATAATGGCATTGCGGAGTCATGGTACTTTCGTAATGAAAGTATGCGGAGTGATGGTATGCGGAAAGAAAGTTGCGGAATAATGGGTGTGTACCCTCCCCCGGTAAGTACATTGGTGGCACGGCGGCCCACATCTCTAGCAACATACTCATATTTTTTCACCACCGATTGTAAAAATGCACAGGTCTCTCTCATTGATGCCCAGCACCGACATACACTTTTAGACACACCTTCCACCAAAAGTTCTAGAATTGCGAACTTTAGAGATGGGGAGCTACGTTTGAATCTCGGCATCAGCTCAACATCCTGTGATTCCAGGCAAATCGCTTTGTCTCCCTGTGCCTACCACAAATGAATGTGGTCTTCTGTAATGTAAATTGTGCTCATGCCATGTTGTCGAGTTCGCGCTATATAATATCGCAAGGAAAATAAAGTAGGGAAACTCGAGTTCACACACTACTGAACGGGCACTCTTAAGTGCATCAGCAGTGCACTGTGAATGGGAGCGGTTCACAGGCCTGTCACAGATAAGAAATGCTATCAACACAAAATCCTACAAAACAATATACTTCTGGCCGGCAGCAATTCACGGGCTGCTAGTGTTTCATAAAGTTTTTCCTTTTTTTTTTGCTTGTGTGATGCTTTACATTCAAATAGTGGATTTATATAGACCAATTTACCACTCAGAGAGATTAAGTGATTTGCTCAGAATCACAGGATGTTGCGCTGCCAAGACTCGAACCTGGGGCCTCATTTATGAAAAGTGATGCATCGCTGCGTGAAAACAGCGATGCGTCACTTTTCACTGTGCCCTCCTTGCACCACCAATGATGCGTCATATTTACTGTATGGTACAAAAGGAGGTGGTGATGGACGGAGCATCTGAACAAATCAAACACTCACACCCAGTCAAAAGATATGTGTTTAATCTATCACCGTTCTTTAGCCCACTCAGCCACCCCAGTTCAGACATGGCCATATGCAAATCAGTCTGACCATGTGCCTCATGGGAACAGTCCAGCCCAAACTGCCAAGCCATGCCTTCCCTGGACCGGAAACAAGTTTCCGAGGACCGGTTTCTGGCATGAGGCACAGGGTCAGACTGATTTGCATATAGCCATGTCTGAACAGGGGTGGCAGAGTGGGCTAAAGAACGGTGATGGATTAAACCCAGATCTTTTGACTGGGTGTGAGTGTTTGATTGGTTCAGATGCTCCGTCCATCACCACCCCCTTTTGTACCGCTTTGGCCGCCATAAGTGTGGCAGGGTATGCTCAGACGTGAGTCCCTTGCTCACTTTGCCACTGGATTCAAGCAAGACGGGCTGAAGACGGCTGTAATGCCAGAAACCGGTCCTCGGAAGCTTGTTTCCGGTCCAGGGAAGGCATGGTTTGGCAGTTCGGGCTGGACTGTTCCCATGAGGCACAGGGTCAGACTGATTTGCATATAGCCATGTCTGAACTTGGGTGGCAGAGTGGGCTAAAGAATGGTGATGGATTAAACCCAGATCTTTTGACTGGGTGTGAGTGTTTGATTGGTTCAGATGCTCCGTCCATCATCACCACCCCCTTTTGTACCGCTTTGGCCGCCATAAGTGTGGCAGGGTATGCTCAGATGTGAGTCCCTTGCTCACTTTGCCACTGGATTCAAGCAAGCCGGGCTGAAGACGGCTGTAATGTCAGAAACCGGTCCTCGGAAGCTTGTTTCCGGTCCAGGGGAGGCATGGCTTGGCAGTTTGGGCCGGACTGTTCCCATGAGGCACAGGGTCAGACTGATTTGCATATAGTCATGTATGAACTGGGGTGGCAAAGTGGGCTAAAGAACGGTGATGGATTAAACCCAGATCTTTTGACTGGGTGTGAGTGTTTGATTGGTTCAGATGCTCTGTCAATCACCACCCTCTTTTGTACAGCTTTGGCCGCCATAAGTGTGGCAGGGTATGCTCAGACGTGAGTCCCTTGCTCACTTTGCCTCTGGATTCAATCAAGCTGGGCTGAAGACGGCTGTAATGCCAGAAACTGGTCCTCAGAAGCTTGTCTCCGGTCCAGGGAAGGCATGGCTTGGCAGTTCGGGCTGGACTGTTCCCATGAGGCACAGGGTCAGACTGATTTGCATATAGCCATGTCTGCACTGGGGTGGCTGAGTGGGCTAAAGAACGGTGATAGATTAAACCCAGATCTTTTGACTGGGTATGAGTGTTTGATTGGTTCAGATTCTCTGTCCATTACCACCCCCTTTTGTACCGCTTTGGCCGTCATAAGTGTGGCAGGGTATGCTCAGACGTGAGTCCCTTGCTCACTTTGCCACTGGATTCAAGCAAGCCGGGCTGAAGACGGCTGTAATGCCAGAAACCGGTCCTAAGAGGCTTGTTTCTGGTCCAGGGAAGGCATGGCTTGGCAGTTCGGGCTGGACTGTTCCCATGAGGCACAGGGTCAGGCTGATTTGCATATAGCCATGTCTGAACTGGGGTGGCAGAGTGGGCTAAAGAACGGTGATGGATTAAACCCAGATCTTTTGACTGGGTGTGAGTGTTTGATTGGTTCAGATGCTCCGTCCATCACTACCCCCTTTTGTATCACATATTTACAGTATGACGCATCATTACGCAAGGAGTTACAGATACGTCAGTATTTCTGACGTATCTGTATGGCGCAAAAGTGGCGCACTGCTGGAGTATGTCACAAAAGTGACGCAACTCCAGCAATGTATCCTTTCACATGAGGCAAGCTCCATGTGAAAGGGCCTGCGTCAGTCTTACGCCTGCTGTGAGGCAGGCGTAAGAAATTGACGCATTTGTGTCCTAGAAGTGGCGCAGTGAAATCACATAGATTTCACAGCGTCACTTCTACAACCCTTTCTGGCGTCAACACGCCCCCATTGCATACATTATACCTGGCGCAGTTATAATGTGGCGCAGGGGTTTACAAAGTGACGCATCTACCTAGATGCGTCACTTTGTAAATATGGCGCAACAAGGCACATTTTTTACGGCACTAGTGCATCACAAAAAGTAACGCACCAGCGGCGTAAAAGTGACGCATAGCCACATAAATGAGGCCCCAGGAACCCCAGATCTTGAGTTAGCAGCTCTGGCAGCTGCGCCGTATCCTCTCCACTCCTGTGATAGTTGTCAGGGAGCTCTTTCCTTCCTCCCTTCGTCCCTGATGGTGATTGATTAAAACAGCTTATTAGTCCGCACATAGGCAAAACCAATGCATTACCAATGCTTGGTTTCTTTTCTCATTTTCAAAATTGCTCTGCCCACGGGCTCACTGACCCTCGTTATCTTGCCCCCTTGATAGACTTCAGTGTCCATTGCAGATGTCCCATTACCCTCCAAGCTCCCTCCCCCTCCACTCCCTGTACTTGCACTTGATTGGTCGTTGACAGCACTTTTGTCAGTTCCAGTCTGGTTTCTAGAGGAGGAGCGGGGTCATGTGACAAAAACAATGCTGAGCCTGCTGAATGGTGGAGTGAGGGTCAGGAGACTGGAAGCTGCTGCAGGGCACAAACCCACTGAGCTTCTTCTCTCAAGAAGCCTTCACCAACTCCAGGACTTTGAGGCATATTAGCAAGGATCCTCGTTAAAATTATCGCTGTTTTATCGGCAGGAAACTGCTGACAAAACGGCGACAATGGGCTTGCTAATGTGCGTTATAGAATTCCTATAGAATCCCAGGTTAGATGTGCAAGACATCATTCTGTGATCTCAAACTTTCTTCTTCATGGAAGTGTTTGATCTTCTAGTTGCATTGTTTACCAAAACAAAGCCAACGCAGAAAGCTCTCAGTAGTGAGCTGGGCTTAATACCGTTAAGTTTCACTTTCACCTCTTCAACCCCTCAGATGCTATTACACATACATTCAGCAAACCTTCGGCTTAAAACCTCACTCCGCCTCTCCCTTCCCACCTCTCTGAACCAGTTCAAGCTCTCTACAGCGCTGGGACGCCCCTGGGTATCCAACGCACTCTACAAATCCTCATTTCATTCCATTCCATCCAGTTAATAAAATAGATAAAAAGCTTTGACGCTTGCTTGAAGTGAGACAAATGAGCGTTACAATAACTCGCTTCTGTATCCGAAAAGTGCACAATCTATAAAGTGAAAACATTAGAGCTCAGGTGGAAAGCCTCAGCCTGTGCCCTTTTGAATGTTAAAGAGCTCCCTTCCAGTACTTTAAATGAAAATATAGAAGTGTTGGTACTCACTAGCTAGAATACCATTGAAAGTATTGCAGCAGTGCTGAGAAGTGCAGATACTCTAGCATTAAAGGCATTGTAGCAGTGCTGAGAAGTGCCGGTACTCTCTCATTAAAGGTACTGCAGCAGTGCCAAGAATGTGACGGTACTCTCCCATTAAAGGTATTGCAGCAGCACTAAGAAAAGCAGGTGCTCTCCCAGAGAAGCACAGCTGCTCTCTCATTAAAGGTATTGCAGCAGTGCTAAGAAGTGTAGGTACTCTCCCAGAGAAGTACTGGTACTCCCCCATTAAAGGTATTGCAGCAGTGCTAAGAAGTGAAGGTACTCTCCCATTAAAGGTATTGAAGCAGTGCTGAGAAGTGCAGATACTCTTCCATTAAAGGTATTGCAGCAGTGCTGAGAAGTGCAGGTACTCTCCCATTAAATGCATTACAGCAGTACTGAGAAGTGCAGGAACGCTTCCATTAAAGGTATTGCAGCAGTACTGAGAAGTGCAGTGACTCTCCAATTAAAGGTATTACAGCAGTGCTGAGAAGTGCAGGTACTCTCTCATTAAAGGTATTGTAGCAATGCTGAGAAGTACAGGTACTCTCCAATTAAAGGTATTTCAGCAGTACTGAGAAGTCCAGGTACTCTCCCATTAAAGGTATTGCAGCAGTGCTTAGAAGTGTAGGTACTCTCCTGTAGAAATACTGGTACCCCCCCATTAAAGGTATTGCAACAGTGCTGAGAAGTGTAGGTACTCTCCCAGAGAAGTACAAATACTCTCCCATTAAAGGCATTGTAGCAGTGCTGAGAAGTGCTGGTTCTCTCCCATTAAAGGTATTGCAGCAGTGCCGAAAAGTGCCGGTACTCTTCCATTAAAGGTATTGCAGCAGTGCCGAAAAGTGCCGGTACTCTTCCATTAAAGGTATCGCAGCAGTGCTGAGAAGTGCAGATACTCGCCCATTAAAGGTATTGTAGCAGTGCTGAGAAGTCCAGGTACTCTCCCATTAAAGTTATTGCAGCAGCACTAAGAAGAGCAGGTGCTCTCCCAGAGAAGTACAGCTGCTCTCTCATTAAAGGTATTTCAGCAGTGCTGAGAAGTGCAGATACTCTCCCATTAAAGGCATTGTAGCAGTGCTGAGAAGTGCTGGTACTCTCCCATCAAAGGTATTGCAGCAGTGCCGAAAAGTGCAGGTACTCTTCCATTAAAGGTATCGCAGCAGTGCTGAGAAGTGCAGATACACTCCCATTAAAGGTATTGTAGCAGTGCTCAGAAGTGCAGGTACTCTCCCATTAAAGTTATTGCAGCAGTGCTGAGAAGTGCAGATACTCTCCCATTAATTGTATTGCAGCAGCACTAAGAAGAGCAGGTGCTCTCCCAGAGAAGTACAGATCCTCTCTCATTAAAGGTATTGCAGCAGTGCTAAGAAGTGTAGTGCTCTCCCAGAGAAGATTTGTGAGCTTTGACCATGCCTTGAGCGGACCCCATTGAGGCCCCTTGACCCCGGCTTCACCTTGAATCGCACCATCGAGTAACGATCCACATCGGAACACCGGAGACCATTGTGTACCTCCGTGAAACGGGTCGCGCTGCCTTCGATCCCGAAGACGCGCCCCTACATACGTGCGCCGTTTGTGGGTTTTGTTAATGTATTACTAACTTGTAGGCATGCATTGTACGTCCTGAAGATGAACTCTGTATTCTAATATAGGGTTTGAAACGTCGTTGACCTGATTACATTATATGCCCATAATTAAATTGTATAATTTTAAGCAATAGTGTACCTACTTTAACATTGTCTGTTTAACTTATATGATCCACAGACGTCCAAACTTGCCTCTACCCCTACCCTTACCCCCGTGTTTGTTTTGTCCAAAGTGTGGTAGTCGGGCATCGGCTGGTTTTCCACTTGTACTCACACTATAATTCTTTGTATAAACTGTTACATACAATATTAAATACTGTCCAGCTGGACAAAGAATAAAGAAACTATCTAATCTATATTTATTATTGTCAACTTATCCTCTACTGCTTAGGGACCGTTGTTTTTATAATATACGTAATTACCCAAGGTCCCTGACCTACTGCTCTTTCGGGTTTCCCTTGTTTCTCGTAACGACTCCCAGAGAAGAACAGCTGCTCTCCCATTAAAGGTATAGCAGCAGTGTTCAGAAGTGTTGGTACTGTCCCAGAGAAGTACAGATACTCTCCCATTAAAGGTATTGCATCAGTACTGAGAAGTGCAGATACTCTTCCATTAAAGGTATTGCAGCAGTGCTAAGAAGTGCAGGTACTCTCCGAATAAAGGTATTACAGCAGTGCTGAGAAGTGCAGGTACTCGCCCATTTAAGGTATTGTAGCAATGCTGAGCAGTACAGGTACTCTCCGGTATAAATACTGGTACCCCCCATTAAAGGTTTTGCAACAGTGCTGAGAAGTGTAGGTACTCTCCCAGAGAAGTACAGATACTCTCCCATTAAAGGTATTGCAGCAGTGCTGAGAAATGCAGGTACTCTCCAATTAAAGGTGTTACAGCAGTGCTGAGAAGTGCAGGTGCTCTCCAATTAAAGGTATTGTAGCAATGCTGAGAAGTACAGGTCCTCTCCAATTAAAAGTATTCCAGCAGTACTGAGAAGTGCAGATACTCTCCCATTAAAGGTATTGCAGCAGTGCTGAGAAGTGCAGGTACTCTCCCATTAAAGATGTTGCAGCAATGCTGAAAAGTACAGGTGCTTTCCAATTAAATGTATTCCAGCAGTACTGAGAAGTGCAGGTACTGTCCCATTAAAGGTATTGCAGCAGTGCTGAGAAGTGCAGATACTCTCCCATTAAAGGCATTGCAGCAGTGCTGAGAAGTGCAGATACTCTCCAATTAAAGGTATTGCAGCAGTGCTGGAAAGCCCAGGTACTGTCCCATTAAAGGTATTGCAGCAGTGCTGAGAATTGCAGATACTCTCCCATTAAAGGTATTCCAGCAGTACTGAGAAGTGCAGGTACTGTCCCATTAAAGGTTTTGCAGCAGTGCTGAGAAGTGCAGATACTCTCCCATTAAAGGTATTGTAGCAGTGCTGAGAAGTGCAGGTACTCTCCCATTAAAGTTATTGCAGCAGTGCTGAGAAGTGCAGATACTCTCCCATTAATTGTATTGCAGCAGCACTAAGAAGAGCAGGTGCTCTCCCATAGAAGTTCAGATCCTCTCTCATTAAAGGTATTGCAGCAGTGCTAAGAAGTGTAGTGCTCTCCCAGAGAAGATTTGTGAGCTTTGACCATGCCATGAGCGGACCCCATTGAGGCCCCTTGACCCCGGCTTCACCTTGGATCGCACCATCGAGTAACGATCCACATCGGAACACCGGAGACCATCGTGTACCTCCGTAAAACGCGTCGCGCTGCCTTCATCCCGAAGACGCGCCCCTACATACCTGCCCATTTGCGGGTTTTGTTAATGTATTACTAACTTGTAGGCATTCATTGTACGTCCTGAAGATGAACTCTGTATTCTAATATAGGGTTTGAAACGTCGTTGACCTGATTACATTATATGCCCATAATTACATTGTATAATTTTAAGCAATAGTGTACCTACTTTAACATTGTCTGTTTAACTTATATGATCCACAGACGTCCAAACTTGCCTCTACCCCTACCCTTACCCCCGTGTTTGTTTTATCCAAAGTGTGGTAGTCGGGCATCGGCTGGTTTTCCACTTGTACTCACACTATAATTCTTTGTATAAACTGTTACATACAATATTAAATACTGTCCGGCTGGACAAAGAATAAAGAAACTATCTAATCTATATTTATTATTGTCAACTTATCCTCTACTGCTTAGGGACCGTTGTTTTTATAATATATACGTAATTACCCAAGGTCCCTGACCTACTGCTCTTTCGGGTTTCCCTTGTTTCCCGTAACGACTTCCAGAGAATAACAGCTGCTCTCCCATTAAAGGTTTAGCAGCAGTGTTCAGAAGTGTTGGTACTGTCCCAGAGAAGTACAGATACTCTCCCATTTAAGGATTGCATCAGTGCTGAGAAGTGCAGATACTCTTCCATTAAAGGTATTGCAGCAGTGCTGAGAAGTGCAGGTACTCTCCGATTAAAGGTATTACAGCAGTGCTGAGAAGTGCAGGTACTCTCCCATTAAAGGTATTGTAGCAATGCTGAGAAGTACAGGTACTCTCCCGTTGAAATACTGGCACCCCCCATTAAAGGTTTTGCAATAGTGCTGAGAAGTGCAGGTACTCTCCCAGAGAAGTACAGATACTCTCCCATTAAAGGTATTGCAGCAGTGCTGAGAAATGCAAGTACTCTCCAATTAAAGGTGTTACAGCAGTGCTGAGAAGTACAGGTCCTCTCCAATTAAAAGTATTCCAGCAGTACTGAGAAGTGCAGATACTCTCCCATTAAAGGTATTGCAGCAGTGCTGAGAAGTGCAGGTACTCTCCCATTAAAGATATTGTAGCAATGCTGAAAAGTACAGGTGCTTTCCAATTAAATGTACTCCAGCAGTACTGAGAAGTGCAGGTACTGTCCCATTAAAGGTATTGCAGCAGTGCTGAGAAGTGCAGATACTCTCCCATTAAAGGTATTGCAGCAGTGCTGAGAAGTGCAGATACTCTCCCATTAAAGGCATTGCAGCAGTGCTGAAAAGTCCAGGTACTGTCCCATTAAATGTATTGCAGCAGTGCTGAGAAGTGCAGATACTCTCCCATTAAAGGTATTCCTGCAGTACTGAGAAGTGCAGGTACTGTCCCATTAAAGGTATTGCAGCAGTGCTGAGAAGTGTAAGTACTCTCCCATTAAAGGTATTACAGCAGTGCTGAGACAAGCAGGTACTCTCTCAGAGAAGTACCAGAGCTCTACCTTTAAAAGTATTGCAGCAGTGCTGAGAAGTGTAGGTACTCTCTTTTTCAAATTAAAGGCACTGGGGCCAAAAGTTGTCAGAACTCCTCTAAACACATGATATTGGTATTACATCAATTAATTCTATAATTTCCCTCTTTCATTTCATTTTTCAAAAATGTTCTATTACTTACCTGCCTTTTATCACTGGTAACAGCACAATATATTGCCTTTTTGTACATGAACAAATCATAACACTTTAACAAACTTTCTGCAATTTATATTGTACAACTACTCAATAAGCTACAACTTCACCAAAAATCCAGTTTATTATTAAGCACATAGGTGAAACCTAATGCATTTACCAATGCTTGTTCAGACTTTGAGTTTAGCTGTCTTCGTACCGGTTCCGCTCAGCAGCCCTTTGCTGCCCGAGGTCAATCCCCACTACTGAATGTGTTGGGTTTTGTCCCGGGATGGTTAAGGAGCTGTCAGTTGCAGGGAGAGGTTACCTCAGCAGTTAGTGGGCACACCAACCTCATTTACAGGCTGCTTCTTCCGCACAGAAATAAACATTGTAAAACACACACTCAAAACAAGCACACCTTCCTATCACACAGCCAGAACTATATATTTCCCTATCAGATGCACAGTTTAATCAGCCTGGTACACCGCTATCTGAGTGGCATGACTAAAGATACAAGATTTGCCATATGTGGGTCACACATTGGCCCAATTCAGAGAATGAACTTAAGACTCAATCCTAAACTTTATACGATTTTGGTATTCACAGAATGCACTTACTACTTTTGGCATTCACAGAATGAACTTACTACTTTTGGTATTCACAGAAGTTAGGATTTTGTCTTAAGTCTGTCTTAAGTTTGTCTTAAGACAAACTTAAGACAAAATCTTAACTTCTGTGAATACCGAAAGTAGTAAGTTCATTCTGTGAATGCCAAAAGTAGTAAGTGCATTCTGTGAATACCAAAATAGTAGTAAGTTTAGGATTGAGTCTTAAGTTCATTCTGTGAATCGGGCCCTTAAAGCCTGCGGACCCGGATCAATTTGAGCCAGAGTGCCCGAGTAGGTAGCTGGCACCTTCAAGGTGGCTCTTGTGAAGTGCTTGCGGGCCGCTACCTCCTGGAGGCAGTGAGCGTACACCCGGACGGTCCAGGAGCCGCAGTGCACAAGATGGCGGCTCCGGAGTGTTGACCGAAGCGGAGATACGAACTGCTCCCTGCGGAGCCCCTCCTCCCCGCAGTTGAAGGCTCCTCGCAGCCCAGACCCATGGGCGCGGCGGTGAAGCAACGGAGGAAAAACCGGGAGTGGCCCCCTCCGGTTTCCGACACCGGTTAGAGTGAATGTGTCAGCCCGGGGGCGGGGCAGAAATCGAGGCCCCGGCTTCGGGGCCTAGCAGCGGCCGGCGCCCAAGACTGTGGAGCTGGTGAGGTCCCGACCCTGATGGCGGACGGCACACTTATTAAGGGCCTGGAGCGACGCTGACTGGTGGGCAGCCCTACTACACGGGCCCTCCCATGGCTCCTGCAGAGCTACTGACTACCTACGTGTTCTCCGGAGCGCTGATGAGGTGCACTCTGCAAACGGTGGCGCACCTGCCTCTTCATGACCTACATTTGCTCCTCGAGGCTGGTCTTTTGATTGCATCCTTGTTAGAGGTGGGGGCCAGACTCTTACTGCACCCTTAAATACTGTGACGCCTGAAAGCCCCGGCGGATCAACTGAGGGGCAGCTGATATTTCCACTCCCCCCCAGAAAAGGCCTGGTCAAGACGGGGAGCTCGGCCTCATTTCTCCACCTTGGCACTGCCTGAAGGCGTCCCCCGGTCTTACTTCACCCGGGACTGAGTGTTGACCGGTGGGCCTTGACGTGGGCTGGCGGCCTGACCTGTGGTGCCAATGTACACTGCCAAATACCGCTAGCGCCGCTTTGGGGATCGGCTGCTGCTGGTGGGCGCGGCCCGGATCCGGGGTGCTGCGCGACCGGCGGCGAGTTTCCCAGAGGTCTTTTGGGGGTGCATCCAGGCCCCTCGGGGGGTCTCAAGACCTAGTGGAGGATATAGAAGCGTCAAGGCTATTGTCACTGCGCAAATCCCCGGCTTGCCCCCCATGACGACGAGAAAAATGGCGACAGGGGGCAGAGGTTAAAGGAGTAACCCTCAGGCACAACTGTCCAAATTCGCGTGGAACAAATGCGGAGATAAAAGCGACTCGCCGAGAGCGGACAAGGATGGTGCAGAAACGTCGTCGTCCCCGGCTAAGGAACCTACGCTACACGATGTCCTGGCAGCCATAGGGGGAATGCGTACCTCCATGGACTCAGTCACGGTGGAAGTCTCCCTGCTCCATGCTGACTTTAAACAGATGAACGAAAAAGTGAAGGAGCTCAAGGTGGTGACGGTGGCGCTACAGGAGGAAACTTCCAAACTGCAACGTCAAATGTCTGACATGGAAAAGAAACAGACTCGAATGGCGCAACAACTGGATGACTATGAAGGGAGGGCCCGCCGGAACAACATAAGAATCCTTGGCGTTCCGGAAAAAACAGAAGGGCCTACTGCGGACCTCTATGTGGAGGATCTGATCACGAAACATCTAAAGCCCAAGGCGCTCTCCGCTTATTTTTCCATTGAACGAGCTCATAGGGTGCCAGGCGGGCGTCCCAAGCCTGGGGCTCCGCCGCGACCCCTGATTGCCAGGGTTTTTAATTTCCGGGACAGGGATAATATTTTGCAGGCCTCCAGAACGGGACCCCCGCTTAAGATTGACAACTACGAGGTATCCTTTTTCCCTGACTTTACGGCAAGGGTCCAGGCACAGAGACGCACAGAGACGCATCTTCCAAGCAGTTAAGCAGGAACTCCGCAGCAGGGACATCAAATATGCAATGCTTTTTCTGGCCAAATTAAGAGTTGAATGGGACGGTAAACCATAGTTTTTCGACTCACCTGATGCAACCTGGGAGTGGCTGGAGGGATGGACGAAGGTCGGCGACACGAATGGCTCCTGCCGCAACATTGTGGAACGGAGGAACGGTAGAGGGCCTGACACCACGGTGACAGAGGCAGAGATGGAAGCCAGTGGCCTGACCAAGCAGGACTGAGTGAGATTCACGGCCTATTGCTGGACCGGTCCATGGTGACATTCGCAAGTAATGGGTGGAGGGGTGTGGGGAGGGGAACCAGTGAGGGAATGACTATATGAAGGTGCCAGGGTTTGAAGATTTCGGGTATGTAACGTGCCAGATTTGCAACTTGTCTAGACAGTCATGATACTTATCTAAGGGTTGTGTCCAAGATTGAAGGCTGTATCTTATTGTTGACATTATAGATTGCCATGGGATGAGGGGCTCGCTTCACCTCAGCGCGGTTAGCATGGTTGGGGGGAGTACATACACTCTGCCATGTTGGGGGTGGGCAGTTTGAGGTCCACAGGCAGGGGAGCAGGGAGGGGGGCGGAGGGGAGTAAGAGGGATGGTCCGAGGGACAGGAGGGGTGGTAGTACTGTTTGATATGACAATGCACAGACTGTGGCCACATTGGCGAAGGGGGGGAAGGATTGTTGAGTTTTGTTCTTAGTTCGAGTTTTGGGCTGCATTTCAAAGTTCTGTCTGCTAAGATGCATACTGCGGAGATGGGTTCACAGGGATGCCTTGATTATGATGGAAGACGCGGAATTGATGGGCACTGCGGCAGATGTTAGCACCCCGCTGATGGCCCCGGTGTCTCCTATGACCTTACTTACGTGGAACGTGCACAGGCTGGGGGATAAAATTAAACGAGGATTGGTACTGCAGTATGTACGCCGTACAGCTCCGGCACTTGTATTGCTTCAAGAGATGCATCTGGTGGGCTCAACCTGTAAAGCTATGGACCGCTGGGGGTACACAATGGTAGTGCACTCAGAGTTTTCAACGGGCTCCAGAGGGGTGGGCATACTAATACGCAAACGCTTCCCTCTAATTGTTCAACAGGTCTGGAAGGACACACAGGGACAATTTGCTGCCGTCTCCTGTCTGTGGGAAGGGAGGAAATTTAATGTGGTAACAGTATATGTTCCACCGGTTCTTCATGCTGTTGTGCTTCCCACCCTTAGTGCTTTTTTACTGACACTGCCGGAAGGAGTGCTCATAATAGGGGGCGATTTTAACGCAGTTCTAAAATGATCAGCTGGACCGCCACCCCTGCAGGACGCCAGGGACGGGTAAGTCCGGACTGGCTGGCTTTGTAGATGCACTGGGCCTCACGGATGGGTGGAGGTTCAAACATCCTGGGGACCGCAGGTACACTTTTTACTCCGGGGTTCACAATAGTCTTTCCCGAAAAGATTATTTTTTCCTTTCCGCTGCCAGTCTACCCCATTTGACAGAGGCACTGATAGGCCCAAGAGGTATTTCTGATCATTCCCCGGTCTCTATGACCTATACCTCTTACCATAAAGCCCGGAGACATATCTTTCCAATCTCCCCAGGCTATTTACAGAACCCGCAGATTAGAAAAGAGTTGATTGCAGTTACAAAGCACTATTTCCAAGAAAATACGGACTCGGTACGCTCACCGGGTGTCCTAAGGGGACAGGCGATAGCTTCGATTACGGGTCACAGGCGGACGGCAAATGACGACCTACAATCGATCGAAGCTGACCTGGCCTTGTTACAGTCATGACACGAGAATGACCCCACTGAGGAGACCACGCAACGACTACGCCTCAAGCAAACTGAATTCACTGAATGTCAGCGGGAACGGGTTAGGCAACGGCTCCAACGCACGCAGCACACAATTTATGAGGTGGGGGTAAGGCGGGGAAACTCCTGGCCTGGTTCGATAGGAAGGAAAGGGCCCAGAGGACAATAGCGCAACACCGCACCCCAGAGGGCGTAGTGGTCACCACTCCAACGGACATCGTAGATGCCCTAGTTGACTATTACGAAAAAGTCTATAGCCCCACCTCACACCTGTCTACAGAAGAAGCGCAAACCAATATCAAAGATATAAAAATGCCTTCCTTATCGGAGGACAAGGCCTCACTTCTGGAATCTGATTTCACGAAGGACGAGGTCCTTGCTGCAGTTCATTCTTTGCAATCGGGTAAAGCCCTGGGTCCCAACAGGATCCCTATAGAATTTTATAAGCGCGTATCAGACCTAACGGCTCCGCACCTTCTGGAGATGTTTCTATATAGCTTGAGTAGGGGGAATTACCGCGTGATCAGCGGACAGCTACAATAATTGCTATACCGAAACCCGGCAAACCCCCGGACATGTGTACATCATATCGTCCAATCTCCTTACTGAACGCAGAAGCAAAGATATTGGCAAAAATGATAGCCCATCGGCTGACCCCACATTTAGAGACGCTGATTCACCCGGACAAATCCGGGTTCATGCTGAACAGAAATACCGCTCTCAATCTGCGACGGGTCAACACGGTGTTGGCACAGATACCTAGGGCCTCATTTATGAGAAATGACGCATCGTTGCGTGAAAGCAGCGATGGGTCACTTCTCAGTGCGCACTCCTTGCGACATACCTGATGTGTCATATTTAATGTATGACGCATCATGTCGCAAGGAGTTACAGATACGTCAGTATTTCTGACGTATCTGTAAGCGCAAAAGTGACGCATTGCTGGAGTGTGTCACAAAAGTGACGCAACTCCAGCAATGCGTCCTTTCACATGGGGCAAGCCCCATGTGAAAGGACCTGCGTCAGTCTTACGCCTGCTGTGAGGCAGGCACAAGATTTTGACGCAACGGCGTCCTAGAAGTGACGCAGTGAAATCTCATAGATTTCACTGCGTCACTTCAACGAAGCTTTTTGCGGGGGAACGCCCCCCCCTGCATACATTATACCTGACGCAGGTATAATGTAGCGCAGGGGTTTACAAAGTAACGCATATGCTTAGATGCGTCACTTTGTAAATAGTGCGCAACAGGGGGCACAAAAGTGAGGCATCGGAAGCGCAAAACTGATGCAAGGACTCATAAATGAGGCCCCTAGTCTTCCGGAACCTGAGGTGATCCTCTCACTGGATGCCCGAATGGCTTTCGACATGGTTGAATGGCCTTATCTTTTTGCAGTTCTTTGGCATCTTGGCTTCGGACCCAAATTCTGTGCGTGGGTGAAGCTACTGTATACTAAACCCTTAGCGCATGCAGTGGCTAATGGTCATATCTCCAGGGATTCTCAACTCGGTCGAGGCACGCGTCAGGGGTGCTCTCTATCGCCCCTGCTTTTAGCCATGATCCTTGAGCCTTTGGCAGCATGGATACGGTGGGACCCCATGATTAGAGGACTTAGCTGGACCGAGACGTGGGAGGATCGCATATCACTATATGCTGATGATATCCTTCTCTATTTGACCCTGCCCAGACGCTCGATTATAGTACTCCTTAACATCTGTGAAATCTTTGGGCGGGCCTCGGAGTACACTATAAACTGGTCCAAGTCTGTTTTCTTTGTCCTTAAAGGACCCCCACCGCACCTTTCGGCTGACTGTCAGTTGGTGATCACTGACGGGCCCTTTAAATATCTGGGGTCTGGGTGACGCCTAACTAGGAGGCCTTCTTTCAACATAATTTGGCGCCTCCTCTTGAGCGCTTTCAAAGTGATGTAAAACATTGGCACACCTTGCCACTGAACTGAAGTACCGGGTTTTTATGGACCCGGCGGTGCCAGGGGACACACCTGAAAACTTCGGGTTCTCCCTGTTTCGGACCACAGAAACACGAGTCTTCTAGGTGAAGTCAAAGATTGTATTTATTGGCTGCAACCAGTAACAGGTGTCCTAGAAGTACAACAGCATGTAGGTTCTCAGGAGACTGCTCAAAGATACAAAGCCAGTCTTCTTATTTATACCAAATATTGTGCTTTAGGCTCAAATTCCCTATTTTACAATCGGTTATTCAGATACTTTACTACAAAGAAAGAACAGAGTCATGATGACAAGCCCACATTCTGATAATTCCAGACCATGATCAATTACTCGGCGAGGTCCAGTATTTCCATCAGATATCGGCGGACCCCCAATAAAACAGGGAACTGGCCGAACACGTTTGGCTTCGGGCAGTGGAGTCAGCTTGCCCAGGTCATGGAGGAGTCAGCTACGGTGTACGTGTCCTTTGGACTGGGTTTTGGCGTTTAGTCATTTGGCTATGTGAGGGCAATCACAAAATGGATGCCGTTCACAAAATGGAACCTGAGGGTTTGGAACGGAAATGCTGATCTCGAGGTGATTTCGTCACTCGATCGTGACGGAAATGCTTGTGCATGGTATACTCGTTATTTCCGGTCTTTTGATACCAAAATCGTTTCGATACGATGAGGTTTATGACACGGGTCCAGAATTTCAGTACCATAGACCCTCCTTTTGCCCTTACATAGGCAAAACAACTAATACTCATGCTAATCTGAGTCTAGGTCTATGTTCACAAAGTCATTGAGATGTTGCTGTAGCATCATCCTATTACTGAGCTCGTTCCTTGATACAGGCTTCCTTACACATGATGTGGCACAGTGGCCACTTATTGCAGGAGCACACTGTACACATAGGCAGAGCAGGAAAAGAATGGCAAAGGCCATCCCAATGACTATCAGGAGTTTCCTTCCCCAGGTCGATATCAGTTCCCAGAACCACCCCATCAGTGACCAGTTTCCCTTGTCCACATGAATTGATTCAGAGATTTTGTGCAGTTTGGAGATGGCCAGGTATACTGTCGGGGCGTTATCTGGGATGAAAATGCAGCAACTTGATTGGATCACTTTACATACCCCACCTCGGTCTGCAAGTATGACGTCCAATGCGACCCTGTTCTGAAGGGTCATAAGGCGGTTCGAATTGAGCTCTGCAGTTAAGTTACTAAGGGCACCGGTAGTTTCAATTATTTCAGATTCAACTACTCTCTTCAATTGGCGAATGTTCCTGCTGTTCACCATAGGCCCCCAAAACGGCAGAAAACCTTTTACAAAGTCGCCAAACTCTTGACCCGTAGTGTCGTCTTTACTCACGACACCTCTAACTATCCTTGTCCTATGGTAATCTGCCGCGGCCGTGTAGGTGGGTGGCAATAAGAACGAGACAAAGCACGTGCCCGAGAAGTCAGGGGGCAACCAAGTGTAGGCTCTATCATTGCAAACGAAATATGTACCCTTAGTTGCTAAGAGTGGAGGAGAGGTCTGGGATGAGAAGACGTAAGTTTCAGTACAGACACTGTTCCCTAACTGAGCTCTGGGATTCTTGCCATTTCCCTGCAGACATAGGTGACCCTGATGGGGTACTATCAAGATCGGGGAGGATCCCTTCGCTAGAAAGTTCTCACTCAAGGCAGCTTCATACCCCGATGTGTTCCATCTACTGTAAGCCTTCAACTCATCTTTCGGAATCGTCCAATATGTATCAACATTTCTGCTCATGTTTGAGATTCCTACCACTAATGCCTTATTGGTTGATTTGCTTCTCGTGGAACGTGAGGGATATGGTTCGATGGCAAATAGGAACATTGTCTGAAACGCCCATAAGGAACCGTAGTAGCTGAATGGCAGGACAAAATATGGGATACCTTTATCTGTGGTATGTGGCATGAGACCACACACCCAACAATTTGTCGTGTTCATTATCAACTGGTGTTGGTGTAGGAGCTGAACGAATAAATTATTTACAAAATCCAATCTTCTGGCAGTTTTGTGCTCAGGCAGAGGGTGAAAGGAATGAGGTGAAACAAGAGGAGGAGGAGTGGGCTGCGTAGTGTGTGCAAATGACACTCGGAAAGTGAATAAAGCGTAGCCTATTAAAAACATCATTATACTAACCAACATAAAAATGCATATTATCACAAATCGTGTTCTTGCCATCACTGTGCACATTCTCGTTTCAAAGTTCATCGATTTGGCAGGTCTCTCCGCCTTGAAAAAAACTACATCTTCTAGAATTGCTGCCCGCGGCGGTTGGGTGTTTCTGCTAAAGGATGCTTCTTGTTAGTCCAGGGCAACTCCCTTAGACCAACCAGAACCGTTGACCTAACGTCTTCGGCTGCACCCCAAAGACTTTGGGCAGCCGCGACCCTAGCAGCAGAACCCGGATGGCGGTTCGAAAAAACAAAAATAAGCAAGTTCCTCAGAGGGGAGAGAGCTGCACCTTAAAAATAGAAAAGTAGTTATTTATTTGTCCATAGTCATAATTCTTGGCCTCAAATTGTCAGGTGTTAGGAAGGAATTGTTTATCTGTTCATAGTCGTAGTTCTTGGCCTCAAATTGTAATGTGTTCCTCCAGGCGCTGTTTGGTCCTGGAACAGAAGTTCAGGCTCTGTAGTGTCCAATCGCATTGAGGGTGGCACAGATCCTTGTAGAATGTCGTCACTCTCGCGTGCAGAGCTTGTTCCTTTTATCTGTGCATCACTGAAAAGCACGTAACGAGGCAAGCTTTCAGTCTCAGAGTCAGCAATCCCCTCCTGGACCCATCAGTCGTGTGGCAAAGGTAGCGGGACCCGCTTACAATGGATGCCGTGCACCCAGCTCTTCTTGCCGTGCACTCGGACTGCGGTGCGGGTTGCCAGCAGCACCTGGTGGGGTCCTGTCCAGCGAGGCTGCTCGTTCTTGGTTCGCTGGAAGTTGCGCACCAGGACCCAGGTGCCAGGTTCAATAGCGTGGCCTGGATCGTCAGAAGCTGGTGGTAGGGAACTCTGAACCTGTTCTTGTAAAACACGCAATTTAGTCATCAATTCGTACAAATAGTCAAGCAGCACAGGGTGTTCTATCTCGCTGAACTTCGTGGGCCTTGGCACTCCCCATATGTTGGCCGGGCAGCCAAACACGATCTCGTAGGGACTAAGTCCCATTCGCGAATGTGCAGTCATTCGTGTTGACAGGAGTGCCAAGGGTAGAGCGTCAGGCCATTTAAGACCCGTGCTCGCTTGGATTTTGGCTAATTTTAGTTTCAGGGTGCCGTTATAGCATTCTACTAATCCAGCTGATTGGGGGTGATTTGCAGCGTGGAATTTTTGATGAATGCCTAGCCCTTCACATACTCTCTTCATCACTCGTCCCACAAATTCACTCCCATTATCACTCCAGACCATTCTCGGCATTCCAAACCTAGGGAAGAATTCTTTGACAAGGGCTTTCGCTGTCGATAAGGCACTATTGTCTTTCACGGGGTACGCTTCTATCCATCTCGAAAAAGCACAAACAACAACGAGTACGTATTTCAGGTTGTTGCACCTTTCCATGTGGATGAAATCTAGCTGCAAAACCTTGAACGGGTACGTAGGAGAAGAAAGATGACCAGCTGGAGTTGGGGTTCCCCTACCAGGATTGTATTTCAGACATACCATACAGTTCTTGACTATATTCTCTGCATATTTAGGGATTCTAGGATTCTGCCAGACTGGAGCCAACAACTTGCAAATCCCTTTTGCACTGATGTGTGCCATTCCGTGCGCCATCGTAACCACTGCAGGCACATACGCATCGGGTAGCAACCAACGCTGATGTTCCGACAATTCAACCCAACAACCATTCGCATCCATCTTACCCATTCTTTCTCTCCACACCTTCAGCTCTTTCTCTGTGGCTTCATTTTGAATTGATATCACACTTTCAATCGTACCCTCGCACATTCCTCTGTCCGGAACCCATCTTGCCGGACCCATAACACACATTCGACTCATCACATCTCTCGCAGTTTCTTTTGCAACTCCATCCGCGAACGCATTTCCACGACCAACATCATCTGCAATCCTTTTGTGCACACTGCACTTCACGATTGCCACTTGTAACGGCAAGGTCAGTGATTCCAGAAGCTCATTCACCAATTGACCATGTTGAATCTTAGTACCGTGTGAAGTCAGAAAACCACGTTCACGCCACAATCGTCCAAGACTATGAGCAACACCGAAGGCATATTGACTGTCGGTGTACACATTCACTCGTTTTCCTTTCGCCAACACACACGCTTTCGTGAGTGCAATCAATTCCGCTGCTTGCGCAGAGTTATGTGGGATACGTGTGGTCTCGACAATGGTATGCAAAGTCGTAACAGCATATGCCGCAGTCGTATCACCATTCGGCAACTTGAAACATGAACCATCAACCCACAAAGTACCATCACATTCTGTGAGAGGAGTGTCACTAAGGTCCACTCATCCTTTCGTTTCCTCTTCTGTCCTAAAGAAACAGTTGTGTTGCTTTTCAGCATCCTCTGTCTCAACTGGGATTGGCAACAACGTGGCTGGGTTTAGAGTGTTGCATCTTTTAATGTGGACATGGCTTGCTAGTAAGGTTAACTCATAACCTGACAGTCGAGCACTAGTTAAGTGCTGTGTCCTAGTCCTATTCAACAAAGTGTCTACCGCATGCGGAACCATCACGACTTGCATATTATCCATCACCAACCCAGCAGACTGTCGTATAGAAACAGCCGCTGCTGCTGTGGCTCTCAAACAACTTGGCAATGCCCTAGCTACCGGATCTAAGGTCGACGAGAAATACGCGCATGGACGTTGACTGTCTCCAAAAGACTGTGTCAATACTGATAATGCACAACCTTCCTTCTCGTGGACATATAGTATAAAGGGCTTACTGTAGTCGGGGGTACCCAACACAGGAGCCGAACATAATGCATCACGCAATTCGGAAAAACTTTTCTGACACTCTTCAGACCATAGAATGGGATCTGGTGTATCTTTACGAGTCAATGCCACCAAAGGTATGGCCAACAATGAGAAATTCGGTATCCATTGCCTACAATATGATGTAATGCCCAAGAAGGCACGCACTTCTCTTTGTGTCCTTGGCACACTCAATTTCGCTATTGCCTGAATTCTTTCTGGGGTCAGTTTCCTTCCCTCCTTCGATAAGAGGTGACCTAAGTAGGTCACTTCTTGTCGACAATATTGTAGCTTAGGGAGAGACACCTTGTGATGGAAGTCGGACAAATTACGCAACAATAACAATGTAGCCTCCTTACAAATCTCCTCGGTATCTGCAGCTACAAGCAAATCGTCGACGTACTGAACAAGTGTAGCGCCATCGGGTAAAGCAATTGTGTCGAGCTGTCTTTTCAAAGCCTGACTATATATTGATGGACTTTCACAGTAGCCTTGAGGAGCGCGCTTGAGGCGGAAACTTCGGCCTCCTAAACTGAAGCCATAAATATCTCTGCTCTCCTTGGCAATCGGTATGCTGAAGAAAGCATTCTTCAAGTCAATCACCGAGAACCAAGTGGCTGAAGCTGGAATCATTGTTAATAGCGTAGTTATGTCGGGTACAACTGGAAATTGTGGCACAACTGTTTTATTGACCTCTCTAAGGTCAATCACGAACCTGTACACAGGTGGCTGAGAGGGATCAGTTCGTTTCAAAACAGGCAGGACAGGACTATTGCAAACGTTGCCTTTTGTCTCTTCAATCACATCTTTTTCAATCAGATCGTAAATGATCGCTAACAACGCTTTTTCACCTTCGCTAGAAATTTTGTATTGGGGAATGCGCGGCAATTTAACATTTGCTTTTATTGTCACAGCATATGGTGATATTTCCAAAAGACCCACATCATTGGGACCAGTAGCCCAAAGAGTATCCGGAAGAGAAGACAATTCTGTCGGAATTTTATCCCTTGATAAATACATTGGAGAGACTACTCTGTTACCTAGTATGAGTTGTACTCCTGAAGGAGAACAGTACAAGGTTGCATATAATCTTTTTAACAGATCTAATTCCAACAAGTTTTCACCACAACCTGTTGTAAGGATGAGGGGTGCTTCTAATTCACAAGGTCCAACAGAAAGAGACATAGGACTAGAAATTGGATTCCTAACCGGGGCGCCAGAAAAACCTACTGAAACATTCATTTCGCCAGACAAAGGTGCGCCAGGGAGTTTTGAGTGCATAATAGAACTCTTTGTAGCACCAGTATCCAACAGAAAAGGCTCTGACACACCTGATGTTATCACCTCAACATAAGGTCCATTCTGATCTACTGGGACTGAAACAACTCACTCTCTTTGTCTGTGGCTGTCCTAGCAATCATTTCCTACCATATCTCCATCCTCTGTGTAATAGTCATCAGCATAGTACTGAGTCGTCCTACCGGACGCATTATTCTGTTGGTCAAAACTGTTCATTGAATTCTGCGGTGGAAACGGACGTGTGTTCTGGGGGAATGCATCGCGTCCCCTACCTCTAGGCGTTTGTTGAACACCACGACCTCGTACGCCAGTAGCACCATTCATGCGTTGTAACAAAACCGGGCAATTATTTTTAAAATGACCTTCCTCTTTACAATACGCACACTGATTGGGACCATACGGTAAACGCTGTTGAGAAAACTCATTTCTCTGCGAGTTCCTCGAATATTGCTGAGGCTAATGATAATCGCGCTGACTATTAGTGCGGGGTGGATAGGCTTGCTGCAACAGAACTTTAGTTTTTAACTCTTTAGTCTTTTTATCTGCCCTCTCTAATTCATCTTTGCACCTATTTTCGTAGTACTGGGCTGTAGCTAAGATCTGTGCTGACGTTGAGACAGCCCAAGCACTTTCGGAATCCTTCAACTTAGCGCATAATTCCGGAAGTAAATTATGCACGAATTTATCGATGAACAACCTCTGGCCACCTTCAGTAGCCATATCCTGACCGCTATGATCTACAAACGTTTCTTCAAACCGTGTGAAGAAATCGGATACCATTTCATCTCTCTTCTGCTTACACGCAGACAACTTATCCCAATTTACGCGCAGCTCAGGCATTAACGTCTTCACGTAAGAAATTATTCTACCAGGGAGTTCTGCAATTAAAGGCTCGGGTTTAGCACCACCAATTTGTCTGTTATCTACAGCGGCAATATTAGCCCATGTGTCACCTAACTCCTGATCATGATCTGTGTGGCGAATCTTTCCCCATAGAGGCTGTGGAACCACGTTCCCAAACAACATGTCTATATCGGCCAAATTCATAATGCACGAGCTTGCTGTCTGTACAATTCCTTATAATACCCTGCAGGATTTTTACGGGGATCAGGCAATGTCTGCTTAAGGGCCAAAACTTCAGATCTCTTCCACGGAACATGTACCCATACACGCTGAAAATGTGGTGGTATGGCTGGATTGGCGTTTGCGTCCCCTTCCCTCCAAACTGGAGGAACCGCCCTCATGGGGTACTGTCGCGCCTTTTTCCTACCAGGTGCGTCATACTGAGAAGTTGCCCCTTTACTCCGATACGACAACAATAACTCAACTGCTCTTTCAACATCGGGACCTACGATCATGCCTTCTGCAAAATTGAACCGTACACGACACAACTCAGGTGGATTGCATTCTAGATCGTTTCCCTCCAAATCTTCACAGAGATAACAACACATTTGTTCAAAAACATATCTCTGCTTCGGTGCTTCCCACTGTCGGAAGACTTCCATGACAGACTGTACATCATACTTTGCAGTGTCGAGAACCCAGTTACGCGCTAACCTATCCAGTAATTCCCTCTCTCGGCGGTCGGGTAGTTGACTCCACGACTGTCTTCGTTCTATGTTAGGGGTCGTATTAGGCGACCCGAAAAGAGGTGAGCGAATGTTAGCGACAGTGTTAACCATTCTCTGTCGGACAGACGGAGAAACTGGTGGGAGAACAGTAGGAGAACTAGATTGAGGAAAGGCTGGAGCAGAGGAAATAGCAGAGGAAGTGTTAGGAGAAATAGTCGGGATAGTAGGCAAAGTTGTGGAAATTGGCGGACCTTGAGGAGGCCCCGCCAGAGAAGTAGAAACCAGCGGAGAAGAGGCTGGTTGTTGTGAAAGAACTTGGGTCTGTGGGGCAGGGCGTGGTATGACAAAGCGTTGCGGAGGTGCAGTAGCGTTTTGTGCATAGGGTGGTGGTGAACTCAATAAGTGGGACATTAAGGGGTCCCTTTCAGGGTCTTTCTTTGCTTCCTGTTCTTTATGCGGCAAAACTGGGTAGCACTTACCTACCGCTAACTTCTTCATTCTTAGCATTTGTTCGCTCTCCTGTTCTTCCTCATTATCCCTAAACGCAACGGCAGCTTGTACCATTGACATACCTCTTTTATTTTTCTTAGCTAATTTTATTTCTTTATGTTTGGCTTCCTTGTGCCATATGCGAAAAGAGTCAAACATTGCCGGCCGGGCTTTCTTCTTAAAAAGTTTAACCTCCAAATTGTCTAAGATTTCGGTGTCGAAACTACCATATTGGGGCCATTTTAAAACACCATCTTTTCTGGTGTATTGGATCCATACTTCGTTATATGCGATGGGACCTACGCCATGTTTCACATATAATTCATAAGTGGGAGTTCCAATCGGAGGAACCGGACACGGGTCCTCCAATCGGGAATCCTTACTACAGCCAAGACAAAACAAATTTCCAAGTCTGCTAAAACCAGGCATCTTCGCTCTCTAGCCTAGCTTCAAACTTCAAAGGATTATCAAGTACGATAGTCTCGTGAATACACGAGTCCTTCGGCTTTGACGCTTGCAAAATCCAAATCAAAACCTATCCTTAAAAGGATACCAAAACTAAGAATCAAACTAAGGACTGGGAGACGCTCCACTTATACTTAACTGAGGTATCGATGACGTCACCAGAAGACTCGTCTATCGTTTCGCTCTACCAATCACCAAGGGTCCAAAACAGGGCGATAGTCAGGGCAGCAGTCCTTCGAAGCCGACGCGGGGAACCTCGCAGCAAAGACCTTCGGAACCACGTCGACATACAGGGGTCGATGAAGTGGCTGGCCGTCCTCCGGAATTTCCACACGAAGCTCCTCACAAACCTCTGGCTTGGACTGGTACCGCTGAAATTGCCCCACGTTGGGCACCAAACTGAAGTACCAGGTTTTTATGGACCCGGCGGTGCCAGGGGACACACCTGAAAACTTCGGGTTCTCCCTGTTTCGGACCACAGAAACACGAGTCTTCTAGGTGAAGTCAAAGATTGTATTTATTGGCTGCAACCAGTAACAGGTGTCCTAGAATTACAACAGCATGTAGGTTCTCAGGAGACTGCTCAAAGATACAAAGCCAGTCTTCTTATTTATACCAAATATTGTGCTTTAGGCTCAAATTCCCTATTTTACAATTGGTTATTCAGATACTTTACTACAAAGAAAGAACAGAGTCATGATGACAAGCCCACATTCTGATAATTCCAGCCCATGATCAATTACTCGGCGAGGTCCAGTATTTCCATCAGATATCGGCGGACCCCCAATAAAACAGGGAACCTCCTCCTCGTAAAATAAGTCATAAAGCAAGAAGCAGGGACAGGTGTGTGTAAGATTAGGCGTGGTTTGCGTGCGATGAAAAAGGTTTATGGTGTGTAGTGTCTTGATACGAATCTAGCTCGGCCACTGGGAAAGGACCTGGCCGAACAGGTTTGGCTTCGGGCAGTGGAGTCAGCTTGCCCAGGTCATGGAGGAGTCAGCTACGGTGTACGTGTCCTTTGGACTGGGTTTTGGCATTTAGTCATTTGGCTATGTGAGGGCAATCACAAAATGGATACCGTTCACAAAATGGAACCCGAGGGTTCGGAACGGAAATGCTGATCTCGAGGTGATTTCGTCACTCGATCGTGACCGAAATGCTTGTGCATGGTATACTCGTTATTTCCGGTCTTTTGATACCAAAATCGTTTCAATACGATGAGGTTTATGACACGGGTCCAGAATTTCAGTACCACAGACCCTCCTTTTGCACTTACATAGGCAAAACAACCAATACTCATGCTAATCTGAGTCTAGGTCTATGTTCACAAAGTCATTGAGATGTTGCTGTAGCATCATCCTATTACTGAGCTCGTTCCTTGATACAGGCTTCCTTACACATGATGTGGCACAGTGGCCACATATTGCAGGAGCACACTGTACACATAGGCAGAGCAGGAAAAGAATGGCTAAGGCCATCCCAATGACTATGAGGAGTTTCCATGCCCAGGCCGATATCAGTTCCCAGAACCATCCCATCAGTGACCAGTCTCCCTTGTCCACATGAATTGATTCAGAGATTTTGTGCAGTTTGGAGATGGCCTGGTATACTGTCGGGGCGTTATCTGGGATGAAAATGCAGCAACTTGATTGGATCACTTTACATACCCCACCTCGGTCTGCAAGTATGACGTCCAATGCGACCCTGTTCTGAAGGGTCATAAGGCGGTCCGACTGGAGCTCTGCAGTTAAGTTACTAAGGGCACCGGTAGTTTCAATTATTTCAGATTCAACTACTCTCTTCAATTGGCGAATGTTCCTGCTGTTCACCATAGGCCCCCAAAACGGCAGAAAACCTTTTACGAAGTCGCAAAACTCTTGACCCGTAGTGTCGTCTTTACTCACGACACCTCTAACTATCCTTGTCCTATGGTAATCTGCCGCGGCCGTGTAGGTGGGTGGCAACAAGAACGAGACAAAGCACGTGCCCGAGAAGTCAGGGGGCAACCAAGTGTAGGCTCTATCATTGCAAACGAAATATGTACCCTTAGTTGCTAAGAGTGGAGGAGAGGTCTGGGATGAGAAGATGTAAGTTTCAGTACAGACACTCTTCCCTAACTGAGCTCTGGGATTCTTGCCATTTCCCTGCAGACATAGGTGACCCTGATGGGGTACGATCCAGATCGGGGAGGATCCCTTCGCTAGCATGTCTCACTCAAGGCAGCTTCATACCCCGATGTGTTCCATCTACTGTAAGCCTTCAACTCATCTTTTGGAATCGTCCAATATGTATCAACATTTCTGCTCATGTTTGTGATTCCTACCACTAATGCCTTATTGCTTGAGTTGCTTCTCATGGAACGTGAGGGATATGGTTCGATGGCAAATAGGAACATTGTCTGAAACGCCCATAAGGAACCGTAGTAGCTGAATGGCAGGACAAAATATGGGATACCTTTATCTGTGGTATGTGGCATGAGACCACTCACCCAACAATTTGTCGTGTTCATTATCAACTGGTGTTGGTGTAGGAGCTGAACGAATGAATTATTTACAAACTGCAATCTTCTGGCAGTTTCGTGCTCAGGCAGAGGGTGAAAGGAATGAGGTGAAACAAGAGGAGGAGGAATGGGCTGCGTAGTGTGTGCAAATGACACTCGGAAAGTGAATAAAGCATAGCCTATTAAAAACATCATTATACTACACAACATAAAAATGCATATTATCACAAATCGTGTTCTTGCCATCACTGTGCACATTCTCGTTTTAAAGTTCATCGATTTGGCAGGTCTCTCCGCCTTGACAAACTCCATCCTCTAGAATTGCTGCCCACGGTGGTTGGGTGTTTCTGCTAAAGGATGAAGATTATAAACCAGTGGCTGCATGCTCCACAGACTGAACCAGCGTATAAAGTGGACAGGTATGACCTAGGTAGTGGTGGTGTGCTGGCCGCACTCTACGACACACAAAGTGCCGCGGCCTTGCTTTGCCCGTCGGCCCATACGGGGAGGTTGTGGTATTTGGCCTCGGCTCACCTTAAATGTAAAGACATGCTTACGCAAATTACGCCACTCTGGTCATCGCGTCGACTGGGCCGTCTATGCAACAGTAAGGGCTTCGAGGCCTGGGACTTGATTGGTATCTCCACGGTTGGAGACCTCTGGAGGCGAGGTACCATCCTTTCCTTTGAACAACTTGTGGAACAACATTATCCAGCACACACGGAGCGATTCCAATATTTGCAGATTAGTCACGCCCTGAAGTCACTAGTCAAACCCGGTGCTGACTTACCTGAATCTACCCCATTAGCGGATAGGCTTCTCACGGAGCATATGCCAAAAAAGGTGACCTCATTTGTTTATCGTAAACTCGTTAATAACCTGCCTGACCCCACTCTGAAACTAAGGACTGCCTGGACTGCGGAAATGGGAGAGTTTGATGAGTCGGATTGGAAGACTGCTCTCTCCTCACCGCGGGAAGTTGCCATACCATCTAGGCTCCGATTAATACAGTTGAAAATTCTACACGCTGTTTATTACACTAGGGACACCCTTCATAAGATAAGGAAAGCCGCACATAAGTACTGTCTGCGGGGTTGAAGAGAGGACGGAACATTCTTTCATACCATCTGGGAATGCCCTCAGGTTTCCGGCTTTTGGGCTAAGGTTATGCGGACTATATTGCAAGTGGTGAAAGACTCACTTGTCCCAGGAACCGTGATGTTGCTTATTAAACATCTGGGAGCCTAATGATTTCAATCACTGCATGCAGGACTGGGCCACGCTAAGTATCATGTATGCTAAAAGTAATATAGCCAGATTCTGCGGATCTCCTTTGGTACCGGCGCTCAGGATATGTTGTTCGGATTTAGATTCTGCGATGGTGGCTGAAAGGACAGTGTATCTGAATCGGAAATGTCCGCAAAAGTGGGCCAAGATTTGGAGTGCGTGGAATGAGTATAGAGGGTTCATATGCGAGCCACCACAGTTAGATAGCGATAGCGACTCCGTGTAGGGTGAAGGGGGATGGGGGTCCAGGGAGGGGGGAGGACTGCCGGAATGCCGCAATTGTTTTGTTTTCTTAAATGTGACGATGTATTAGATTCCTTGATTTGCCGCTATCTCTGTATGCATGGGATGCTTCATAAATGCCCAATGTTTGTTTTATCGACTTAATAAAATTGTTACAAAAAAAATGAAACTGGAAAGTTTTCTTTTTCTTTTTTAAATGGTAAGTAAAGTTTATTGTTTCAGTTGGATAAAACCATAACAATACATTTTATAAAACCAAGTGCTACAGATGAAACTCTTAGTGTTTGTCTACATTCTGTTTTCCTGAATCCTAAGGCATTCTGTATCTAGTGCAAATGTTTTCTTTTAAAAAAAAATAGACATAATAATATACACAATGTACAAGTTTAAAATTAATCAGAAGACATTTGTTGGTCCATGTAAAATATGCCTCCCGAGGTTCTAGTACTATTCTCTGTTAAGTTCGGGAGAGCCCTCTGCCGCAGAGTCAACCATCCTGTTTCCCTATTCTAGGCAGGGTACCGGATTACTTTTCAGAGCATGTACATGAGCCAGAAGGAACTTTATTAGTAGGCAGTTCAAACGAGTGTCAGTTGGATTTAGGGTTGCCATGATCGCCGATCTGCACGTTCTTATGCCTCGGTCGTTCATGGCGTTTTTTAGGAAGATGGCTCGAGCATGGGCTAAATCCGGGCAAATGCAAACAAGATGTATGAAGTCCTCCTTACTGCTCCCACATAGTCTGCAAAATTTGGGTCCATCATGAACCCAGGTTGGCTGGTCCATGGTAAATGGAAATTATCCCAGGCGTAGCGCCATTAACTGTAGTTTTCTATGGACCGGAAATGTAATTGTTAGATAAGGAGCTGGAGTGAGTGTTTTATATTTAGATATAACCATCCAGGCGGGTTTTCTTGTGCTAAAGGTAGTTTTGTCAGCTAGAAGTGAATGGAATTTTGCTGACTTATTTATGGCTTGCTTGAAGGCCGGGTAGGACAAATTGGTTTCCCAGAGGTTTCTTATGCATGTGTCTGTTGAGGCTTTATCGAGAAATTGATCGTATGGGGACTTTGCGTACGTTTTTATTTCGTCCCACAATGCTTTATGCAATTCTGAAGCTGCAGTATTCTGTTTCAAGCTATACCAATGCTTGATAGTTGCGTACTTCCTACCCAGTGTTTCGTTTAGTACTCCAAATTTTAATCTGGTCTGTGCTGGTGAAACACCCTGGTTGATTTGGAAGGTTGATTTGTAGATGGCCATCTGTAATTTGTTTAGCTGGTCCGCATCTTTCCCATGGAGGGCTATGCTGCCATATGACAGAGTCGGGAGCACCTTAGCTTTTATTGTTGCCAGTAGGGGTTTGTATGATACCCCCCTTGAGCTTTTTTGCTAGAGACCTGAAGGCAAACGAGAGCGCGTTTGCTCTCTGGACAATGTAGGTTTTTTGCTGCTGGTGATTGTGTTGATTGTCAAAGTAAAACCACAAGTACTTATATTTAGGCACAGCTTCTATCTTTTTTCCCTCCAATTGGGCATGTTGATTGACTGTCCGTCATCTGGTGATGAGCATTGTTTTGCTTTTTGTTGTGTTTATCTCCAGATTGTTCATGGTTATGAATTCCGCCAATCCCTCAAGTGACCTTTGAAGGCCGATCTTAGTTAGACTCATCAGTACGACGTTGTCCGCATAGGATAAATGAGTTATAGGTAAAGGGCTTAGTTTGGAAGGGTGGGATGAAATCTTGTTAAGGCTTGGTGCTATGTCTGCCATAAAAAGATTAAAGAGATGCGGGCCAGAACACAGCCTTGCTTAAGGCCTTTGCTAGTATTGATTTTTCTTGAAAGCCGCGCTCCGTCCCCCAATTTTACTTCCATCCATGTGTTGGAATAAAGGAGCAGGATTCCTCTGAGTGCTTTTTCTGGAATATTCCAACTGCGCAGTTTACTCCACAGGACATTGCGATCCACGCTGTCAAAGGCCGCCTTTAGGTCAATGAAACAGAGATGCAGCTGCTGTTTCCTTCGTGAGTATTTGTCGGCTAGCACTGAGAGTGATAGGATGTTTGCCATTGTCCCACTACCCTTCCTCAAGCCTGTTTCATTTGGTGGGATTCTCTTTGTGCCATCAGACCTGCTAATCAGGTCTTCAAGGAGTAAGGATGCATAGTACTTCCCGTCCACATCCAGGAGAGCGATCAGTCTATAATTTGCTGGAGATGTTCTATCTCCTCATTTGAAGATAGGTGAGATTATTGAGCCTTGCCAGCTTGATGGGATTTGATTTTCAGTTTCTACCTCATCGAATAGTTTTTTTAAACTTCCGCTCCAGAAGTCCGAGTCCGCTTTAAAAACTATTGGGGGGATGCCATTCGGGCCTTGAGCTCCACTGCCGCGGCTTTTCCTTAGTATTCTTCTTATGTCGTCCTCGCAGAAACCTGGGTATCCGAGCATGTCTGCTGTCTCATTACTCTCCAATGATTGTGCATCTTCTCGATGGGACATTGATGACCGTTGACCCGCATCTGGTGGTTGAGTTGCACTGCGTTCTTCTTTCGGGTATGCTACATTTGTACAGGAGGTTATATGTTCGCCACTGGCTATGGAGCTCATTGTTCCTTGTGTGGCCTTTTTGCTGTTATTTTGTTGTTCTGAGCATGTATTGGGCAGATCTTCTGTTACGTCAGAGAATCTCTGTATTAATAATGCTGCCCAGTCCGCTTCTTGGACATTGGGTTTGGAGGATGGTTTAAACCATTGATGATTCTCCAGAATGCACTTGAGTTGGTGTTCTTTTTCGTGCGGAGTAATTTTGCCCAGAAGTCATCCTTTAGAGATCTTTTGTATTCCCACATTTTCTTTTTATACTTTTTCTTGAGATTCTGTCTTTGGGCCCAGTTGTTTGATGATGTATTTGTCTTTTTTAATGCTCTTGCATTTCTCCTTATTTCTATTTCGAGCTTTACCAGGTTTTTTGGAAGTGGGATATAGTTGAGTGCCGTACTTTTTTATGAGAAGTTGACATAATTGTTGTTAACTCTTCCGTGAAGTTCTCCCATTTTTGTATCTGGTTCCCTATAGTTGTCTCACTCCCCATTTTTATTCTCTGTACTTTTACCTGAAGATCTTCAATGTTGGCCGTTGTCCAATTCAATCGTTTCAGGTTAGTAGAGGAGGAGCTTTCTGCGACTATCTTAGTGTTACGATGTTTGGTAAGTTTTAGGTTGAAATAGGCATGCTGGTATGAATGGTCACTTTTTGATGTAAATTCAATTGAAAATTGCTGAACAAAGGGCAATAGTGGAAGTGAGACTGCTGTATAGTCGAGTCTTGATGTGGTCGAGGCTCCTAGATGGGTATGCTGTGGCGGATTATAACCTGGAGTTCTCCCGTTAAGGAACCGTAGGCCAAGATATTCCAAGGTTGTTACCAGTTGCAACTGCAAAATTGAGTCTGCCCCATGCACAAACCATATTTTGCGAGTCGGTCACCTATTACCGACTCGCAAATTATGGTTTGTGACTTACTATTAGGAAGGGGCGTGACAAGGGCGTCCCTTCCTACTTGCGAGTCTCAATCCAGTGTATGATTGTTTTGCGACCACATTTGCGGCAGCAAAACATTTGCAAAAAAACAGTTGCAGTTTACCACCTACTTTAAGTAGGTAGTAAACCAATCGCAAATGGGCAGGGGTTCCAAGGGGACCCCTTCCCTTGTGAGTGTTTGCGAAAATATTTTTTAAGAGCGGGCAATGCTCCCAGGGACCACTGTCTGCCCTTAAAAAATGAAACTGGAAAGTTTTCATTTTCTCTTTTAAATGCATCCGTTTAACTTTGAGGAAAACGGGCTGCATTTAAAAAAAACTGCTTTATTTAAAAAGCAGTCACCATCCCTTGGAGTGCTATCCTTTCCCAACGGGGTTGCAAATTGCGCTTGCCTCATGATTATTAATGAGGCATTCAATTTGCGACTCCATTGGGAATCGCAAACAGTGTCTGAGACACTGTTACACATTCACTTTTGCGATTCGCAAATTCAATGCAATTTGCGACTCGCAAAAGTGAATGGTCAGAAATCTGGCCCTTAATGTTTGGTAAGTTGTTTGTTGATGGCTTTCTCCAGAACCTTGGCCAGAATAGAGAGGAAGTAGATGGGCTGGCAGTTCTTGAGTTCACTGGGGTCGGCTGACGGCTTCTTGAGTAGGGCTTTTCCCTTGGCCTGTTTCTAATCTTCTCTAAATGTGGTCATGGCTATCGAGGTGCTCAGCAGCGAGGTGAATTGTGGCTGATTCTTTCACTTCTAAGGTTGATGATGTGATGTGGACAGGGGTTCTTAAGTGGATGGAGATGATGATGATGATGCAGTGTCCTGGAAGGGAGCGATACCAAAGGGGATAATGGACGGAGCGTTGGAGCAAATCAAACACTCACCCCCAGTCAACTGATCTGGGTTTAATCCATCATCATTCTTTAGCTCACTCCACCACCCCAGTTCAGACATGGCTATACCCAAATCAGTCTGACCCTGTGCCGCATTTGAACAGTCCAGTCTGAGCTGCCAAGCCATGTCTTCCGTGGACCGGAAACAAGCGTCCTGGGACCGGTTTCTGGCTAATCAGCCATCATCAGACAGGCTAGCTTGAATCTAGTGGCAAAGCGAGCAAGGGACCCAGGTCTGGGCATACCCTGCCAACTTAGGGCGAACAAAGCGATACCAAACGGGATGGTGGACAGAGCATTTGAGCAAATCAAACACTCACTCCCGTCAACTGATCTGGGTTTAATCCATCATCATTCTTTAGCTCACTCCACCACCCAAGTTCAAACATGGCCATATGCAAATCAGTTTGACCCTGTGTCTCATGGATACAGTCCAGCCAAACTGCCAAGTCATGTTTTCCCTGGAACGGAAACAAGCATCCTGGGACCGGTTTCTGGCTAATCAGCTGTCATCAGCCTGGCTAGCTTAAATCCATTGGCAAAGTGAGCAAGGGACCCACGTCTGCGCAAACCCTGCCAACTTAGGGCAAACAAAGTAATACCAAAGGGGATGATGAACGGAGCATTTGAGCAAATCAAACGGATTTATGACGTTACAACGCATACTATTACAACGCACGCTTTTACAACGCATTTTTTACAACGCAAGTACCTTTACAACGCATGACTGTACAACGCATTCTATAACAACGCGAAATAGTAATATTAATACAAAAGTACCATTACAACGAAATCACTTATAACGCATACCTTTACAATGCAAATAAAATTGTTTCTTTTAATTTTGTAAAATAAATCTGGCACGGGATGCAGAGAAAATAGGGGTTTTGGGTGGGGAAGTGTATTAAAATGTAAGGAAAAACTGAACGTAAATATACCGCTATCCAAAACTTTTTTTAAAATTAATACTCGAGTATTAAAATTAATACTCTGGTTTAAAAAAAATACTCACGCAATTGCCAAAATTGTCATTTTAAACGAAATATAAAACATTACTAATAAAACATATGAAAAAATAGTAGCATATTAAAAAAAAGACTAAACGAAATTACAAACAAATTTCACTCACGTTGTCGCCATTTTAAAAATAACACATGAACTAATTGTCCTACAACTCTTTTCATGAAAATAACACCACAACACTAATTACAAAATGGATGCCAAAACGGGAAGAGAAAGTTAAAAGAACACATTTTTAAACGAAAATGTAAATTATAAGTTTCCACAGAAAATAAATGCATTTAAAAAGCACATTTAAACGCTGTGTTTCTCACTAATTAAATTAACAGTGACTACAATGTATAAATACGAGCAAACCACCATTTTGAAAACAGTTGTTTATCAACTCCCAGAGTGACCAGACGCCAAACGCTGACCCTCTGACCCACTAACCTATTAAACGAGCTACGACTGGATTTCATTAAATAAAAAATATTTATCAACATTCAAGTAAGTGAGGAAAATTAATAACATCAAATTCAAGTTAAAACAATTTAAAATAAGTATAATTCGTAATACTTATATTTCCTTAATTAACTGATTTTCCATACTTCGCAAAATAGAGAAAGGATTTTCTACGTGATAAACAACTTAAAATAATATATATGTTCCGAAACATATTATTCTTTATTTTTACTACTATTATAAATTAATAGCAAAAACCTATTACTATAAAAAATGGTAACACAAATTAAACCATTTAAAATCCAAAATATATTTCCTCATTAGACATTTTTCTCACATTAGAGAAAAAAAAAAAATAGTAATATGTTTACCATGTGAATATTTTATTTTAAAAATTTCAAATGTCGGGGGGGCGTGGCTTGGACGCCGGAGAAATGGCGGCGTAATTCTGTCCTCCTCCAGGCAGCTACGATCTTCTGAATACAGAGGGCTGCAATCCGACCCCCTCTCCTGACTCAAGAGGGGATTTAGATGTCGGAACATCATTCCGGACGATTCTGAAAATTTGAGCCGAATCCGCACCCGGGAAGCAGAGAAAAACAACCTTTTGCCCTGACCGCCGGAGGATGCAGAGCGGGTCGGAGCCCGGACCCGGCTACACCCACGAGGCCTCCCGGAGCACCTGATTCGCCTCATCACTGTGCGAGGCAATGCTTTTACAGCGCGGTGTATGACTCCAGGAAATTGCACTTCAGTGGCTGGGTCGTGAGTAAAGCGCGCTCGCAAAAGTTTATTGGCAAATGTAAGGGGAAAAACGGCGCGAGAAATGACCGTTTAAAATGGCGGTTTACCGGCGCATTCGATTTCGTGCACAGAACACCCTGCGCCCCCGCTGTTATGGTCCGCGCTACTGATAGTAGGCTTGCAAGACATTTTGCACACAAATAATGCTCCCTATCGTGTGCACCCACTGTGTAATGAGTGAGATGCTGAATTCAATGAACTGACGAAAACGAGTGAATACCAAGCCAGTGCACGTTGTCTGCCAGTGTCTCACTAACGATTCACTCTCAGTGTGGGATCTTGATTGGCCACAAGGTTGTTGGAGATCTGAGATCAGTATATATTTTTGCCCCTGTGTGTCACACTGATAGTGTTTTCAACAGCAACCTGTAAGCAAAGAGACGCGCCACGATATGTACAAAATGGCGGCTCCTACTGATGTTTCTCCGTGTGGGGCTATGTATCCAGACTGACTGTAATGCGCACATAACCTTCCCGTAAACAAAGCTCAAATCACTATCCACAATTCCCCACTAGACCTAAAGGCACATCTGCGCGCTATGAACTCCACATAAAGGAGCTTAATTAATCAATGCGCTGCCCTACACTGGCGCAACACGACCCAGACACAGCATTGTGAGCTTTATGAACCCCAAGGAAACAAGCTGTTATCTGTAGATACTACTCTGCGCCGCACGCTGACCAAGGGTGCTACGACAGTGCTCCCAGACCAGACCAACAAATAGAAATACAAAGGCACTGGCAATCTCTCGCCAACTAGCTTCAGAATGGGGGACAAAGACAATGGGAAAACTTCCAAGCGCTTGAAGTCTGACCCACCGACACCAGTCAAAGGGAAAAAGGAACTAGCGGAAGCAATGGAGACTATCTTGAGCAGACTGGAAGAAGTTAGAGACCTAGCCAAATCCACCAAAGAGGAGGTTGTTGCAGTTCGGCAAGATATCAAGGACATCAACTCGAGGCTGATGGAATCCGAGAGCAGGATAAGTAAACTGGAAGATTCCGAAAATTAAACCTGTGGAGCCATCAAGAAACTCACCCTGTGCTCGGATCATCTTGTGAGGAAAGTTGCGGAATTGGAGGACAGAAATAGGAGGGGGAATCTGAGAATTTTTGGAATACCAGAAAAAGCGGAGGAATCCCTAGGATCATGCATAACCTTCCTTGAACAGTGGTTTACACAGGCCACAAATCTAACTTTCACTCAGCCACTAGAGTTCGACAGGGCACATAGAGTACCGGGGCGAGTCACTAAGGATCAGAAAGGCCCGAGAGCGATAGTGTGCAAGCCGCTAAGATATCAACACACGGAGCAGATACTTACCTTCGTCCGTAAACATAACCATGTACTATGGAAAGGACACAAAATCTTCATCTCACAGGACTTCAGTAAAGAAACTATGGATATCAGGAAAGCTTTCCTTGCAATGAGACCACAACTGAAGTCACTTGGATACATGTATGGTTTTATCAGGCCGACCAAGTTCAAAGTAACAATACAGGGTGTAACTCATGTGTTCTCTGAACCGCAAAAACTACGGCACCTACTATTCAACCAGGGAGACGGCAATATGGAAGTTTCTCCTTCGGACCAGATGAGCGCTTCTGCATCCGGTCTAGGATGAGCTTTTGATTATCCTATAATAATAAACCCATGATCTCTGACTCCTCCATGGCTTTTGTCACTACTTATTGGGTCTGCTCCATGTTGTGGCCTCAACCTGTTAGATATATTGGCCGGAAATGGATGTCTAGTTGTACGGCTCTACTAGTACATTTATGGTTCACCCACTTTGTTCCCTGTTCTATGATCCATTTGGATGCAATGTCAGTGGTTCTTCTCATGATTCGAATTTGACAGTATAGTCTCTCTGGGGCCTATTACAGAAACTACTGTTGAGATTACTATGTTAGTATTCTTATGCTCCGATACTTGCGTAATATGTTGTAACTTTGTTTTGTAGTGCATCTCCTAGGTTTTATGTACATTCTGGACATTTCATCAGTTATTATTGACGTACCTCATTCCCACTGCTACAGTCACTATAGTCACTATAGTGGCCTTTGCTGGGTTCACTGTTACAGCACTACTGTTATATCTCTTTGCCTACGTAATTGTTACACTTTTGATCTGAGGTGTGTTTTGCAGCTCTTACGATTAATAGTTTTGAGTAAGCTGCTTGGAGGCGGCCTCGCGGTCGTTCCCGAGTCGCCATGTTCTTTCTCTACTATTGGGGTGGGAGGGGAGGGTTTTGGGGAAGGAAGGTGGGGGGAGGGAGGATGGAAGGGGTGAGGGGGGATGGAAGGGGTGAGGGGGGATTGTTTTTGCATATTGTGTATTGTTTTGCTTTGTTTTCTCTAATTTGCATCCTATCTTGCAACCGAATGTGCTTCTTGAAACCAATGTGGCTCTTACTTATGCTGATATTATGTCCTGCATAGTACTGCACCAACTGTGTCTAGGCCCACATGCAACCTCTAATACTAATATAGCCCAAAGCAGTAAGTCAGAATGTTACACACATGACAGATGATGGCTCCTACTATAGACACTTCCATAGGGACGACAACCATAGATAACCTTAAATTACTCTCACTGAATGTGAAGGGTTTGAACCAACCGATTAAGCGACAAAAAGTACTTGACTATCTCCGTAGACAACAGGGAGACATAGCCCTATTACAAGAAACAAAACTAGAGGCGAAACACTTTCACACCCTAGGTAATAAATTCTTTACTGAAGTGGTAGGCTCTGGAGCTGTGTCTAAGAAAAACGGGGTAGTGATATTATTAGCTAGGAAGGCCAATGTGGAAGTGGTTTCCTCCTCCGTAGACACGAAAGGCAGATGGATCTCGGTGAAATTATTCAAAGACCATACTGAATTTTACATTACAACGGTATACACCCCCAACACACATGAACCTTCCTTCTGGTTAGAACTCGCAAAACAGATTGACACTATTCCGGACTCATCAGTTCATATACTAGCAGGGGATTTCAACCTTCCGTTTGACCCTGCCCTAGATAGGGACTCTAAGTGCACCTTCCGACCAGGCAAAGCCCATAAGGAATTCACTAAGCTATGTAACAGATTTCACATGATAGACACATGGCGTATACAAAACCCCGACGGTAGAGACTACTCTTTCTACTCCCCACCTCACGACTCGTTTTCAAGAATTGATTACATATTCATAACTAGGAACGCTGTAGCCAGAATAGAGGACACCAACATTGCACCAAGACTCGTCTCTGACCACTCTTGCATTTCACTTACTTTATCAAATGTTAAGCCGATAACCCGCCAGTCGATGTGGCGCCTCAACGACGCCATTCTGAAGGACGAGAAGCATAGAGAAACTATAGAATGCGCCCTCAAAGACTTCTTAACAATTAATAAAAAGGGTGACACCTCGGACTTAATCCGATGGGAAGCTCTAAAGTCCACCATAAGGGGACTCATCATAAAAATATCATCTGCAATAAACAAAAATCATAATGCCGCCCTTTCAAAACTAGAAAAAGACATCTCAATACTCCAACACGAATACCTAAACAGTAGAAGTGCAAAATCGCTGACTGAACTGACCAACCAAAAATATGCCTATAATAAACTTGTAAGTGAAAGGGCAGGAGTCTGGTTAGACAGAAGGAAACGTTTTAAAATCTGTGAATCTAATAAGGCGGGAAAAGGATTAGCAGCCTACCTTAAATTTAAAATTCAAAAGAACACGATCAATTCCCTACTAGATGACAAAGGCACCCCCAATTCGGACCCCAATAAAATTGCCGACTTATTCAAAGATTTCTATGAGAAGTTATACGCCAGGAATGTAAATGTGGAGAAAGAAAGAGTGGAGGATTACCTCTCAAGATGCGCACTACCAACACTTACCCCCTCAGGACAAGAGTACTTAAACGAACCGATATCTGAGGCAGAAGTTACAGGCGCGATCAAGTCTCTTAAGAGTGGGAAAGCCCCTGGCCCAGACGGATTTACGGCAACATTTTATAAATGTTTCGCTTACGACACCAATTCTGAATGTGTTTCACGAGATTAGTCTTACGGGAGAGGTAAAGGGAACGATGGCCGAGGCAGTGATTCCCGTGATACCCAAGGTAGGGAAAGACTCTAAACTCCCCATAAACGACAGGCCCATCTCGTTAATAAACTTGGATTGTAAGCTTTTGGCCTCAATCCTAGCAAGACGCATCCAGAGAGTGCTGCCGTCCTTAATCCACCCCTCACAAGCCGGCTTTCTGAAAAACAGATTGTAGAGTGACAATACCAGAATCCTAGCTCACGTAATCGAAAAGGCTAAGCTCCTCTCCACGCCCACTGCTGCGATAACACTCAACGCAGAAAAGGCGTTTGACAAGGTGGATTGGACATATCTGGAAGCAGTACTACATAAATTTGAGTTAGGTCCTCTCTTTACTAAACTGGTAATGTCACTATATGCCTGTCCCACTGCTAGAGTGAGGGCTGGTGGAGCTTTCTCCTCACCTTTCAAACTGGAACAAGGGACCAGACAGGGATGCCCCTTGTTCCCATCCCTATTCCTCCTGGCAATTGAACCCTTCCTGTACCAAATTCGGGAGAATGCTGACATCCCGGGAATTCCATTTAATGACTGCATTATCAAACTCACGGCATATGCTGATGATGTTTTAGTCCTAAGTGAACAGGCTGATAGAGCTATACCTGCCTTGCTCTCCACGATCGAGGAGTTCTCTTGTGTGTCCGGGTACTCCCTGAATAAGGACAAAACTGAGGTGAAAATGCTAAACAATATGAGTGATAGAAATATTCTAGGCGATTCTGGGCTTACCTGGCAACCGAAGAGCTTCAAATACCTGGGCCTGGAGTTTGAGAGATACCAAATTATGACACTAAAAATCAACGAAGATATACTCTTCAAGAAAGTACACAAGCTCCTGGAAGGGTGGTCTCAGAAATTCTTGTCATGGTGGGGTAGAGCGGAGACATTAAAGATGATGGTCACCACCTTAATTAATTATATGGCAAGCATCCTCCCTATGACCTTTACAGAGGACTTCCTACAAAAAATAGACAAATTATTTGGTAACTTCCTATGGAAGGGGAAGAAACCCAGAATCTCTATGAAAAAACTACATCTCCCAAAACTTAAAGGTGGTGTAGGCTTACCCAACTTCAGAAACTATCAAACCGCTTTCTTGTGTAAACAAGGGGCTTCCTGGTTCACTGAAGGACCTGGCTACACGCCGTTGTGGATCAATATAGAGAAGGCTGTCATAGGCAAAGCCCCTCTCGCAGCGGTACTCACCTTGGACCTGTCACACCTCACACACTCTAAGTACATCATGCTCAACCCCAAAAGAGCTCTTCTCAGACTAGACCATACACATAAATCTGGCCTACAGGAAAAGAAGTCGGCTTCCTCATCCCTATGGTGTAACCCACTCATAAAGATTGATGGCTCGTCCCCTTTTTGGGAACATTGGTCAGACAAAGGAATCAATGTGGTCTCGGATCTTTACGATGGGCACATGCCAATGCCTTTCTCAACGATCCAGTCTAAACATTTCCTTCAGCCAATTGACTTCTATGCATTCCTAAAGCTAAAGTCAGTCGTGTCCACGCGCTCGTTCACACTTTCAACACCTTGGTTAAAGTCGACGCTCCCTCACCTACAATCCTCAGGTCACTTTGTATCAAAAGTTTACAAATTGCTCGCGCCAACACTAAGCAAATAACTAAGACAAAACGAACTTAAATGGGAAGCAGAACCTAACAATACCGGAATAGATATTAACTAGGATAGGATCCATGCCTCAGCCCTCACACACAAAGTATCACCAATCCTCTCGCAAACCAAATACATGATACTCAACAGGGTGTTCTGGACCCCCCCAAAAATTATTTAAACTTAATCTAAGAGATACCCCCACTTGTTGGAACTGCTCCCTAGCTGATGGTGACCTGCCACACATGCTATTCCAATGTCCTATGTTACACAAATACTGGTCCAACGTCTTTGGCTATATTGAGCACATATTCAACATCAAACCCACGAGGGAATTCATTTACTTAATTCTGGGGGCCATTGATCCAATGTTATTAAGAGACCATGATCGCCAACTCCTTGACCTGCTACTCACCCTAGCGTGCAAAGTTGTCCTCTGCCACTGGAAGGCAGTTTCCGAGGTCTCTTTCACTGCTTGGAAGGAGTGGCTATCTTGCATCAGAGGAGTAGATAATCCTGCTCTACACTCTTCCCCTTGGCAAGTTACCAACAAGAAACTCTGGACCTCTCTGGATGCACCTTCCTTCTACTTTGACCCGCCGTAGTATGCCCATTAATCGCTAGGCGCCTAAAACGCCCGACAAGTAGCCATCCGGAGACGAGTCACAAATAGCACGCTGCTACTCTATAATAGTCCAGCACATTACCATATACTACCAGTAGGATCTTGTACTTTATTTGTTGAGCTTCATTGTTGTTTCACAAGCTATATCTTGAAAATAAGATCCATGAGCACGACGGTTGTTTGCACACTGTATATTTTGGAAAAACCAACTGTTAATCAAGTCCACACTGAGATCACTACGATGCTGTATTCTGTCATTGTATTGCGGAACTGTAATTTTGTTATCATAACCAATTATAATGCATCTACTGTAGCATAATGCCATCTCAAGTATCATTACCATCCTCACGTTTGACCGTCTATCCGTCAAGAAGGTGTGGTTCTGGATCAAGCTCTGTCTTACTTTACTTTGATTTCTTTGACCTCAGCAATGTAATGACATGATTGTTTGTATTATTGATTTACATTTGCTTTCTTTTTCGTTCTTTCTTTCTTGTCTAATAAAAACGATTTGAACACAAAAAAAAATTTCAAATGTCAATAATTTTTTTGAACAGCCAAACTGAACAATTAGCAAAAGGGATAACAATTCGAAAAAGCGATTTTGAAAAGGAGCCACTCTCCTTAACAACTTTAAATAAAAAGGTACTAAAGAAATGATTTTGAGTCAATTTAAAATGACAAAAAGTACGAAAACTATTTCTAAATCAAGCACGTTTTATATCATTCTCACAGAAAATAATCAAGGAAGAAAATAACAGAGACTTTGTTCTTTCACCAAAAAAAGGACGACTTTAAAAAAGGTAATTATTTTTAAAACAAATGCAGTGTACTAATTTAATATTTTAAAGCCTGAAAAATGAAACGGTTCAACAAATGAGGAAAAATAGAGAAACAATGTGATAAGATTGGCACAGGATTTCTAATTCTAACTCCATGAACGTGCAGCAGTAAGGAAAGTGTGGGATAGTGTAGGGACAGGATTTACTATTGTAACTCCAGGATGGTGCAGCAGTAGGAAAAATGTGGGATAATGTAGGGGCAGGATTTATCAATTTTAACTCCATTATTGTGCAAAATTAGAGAAAGTGTGGGATAGTGTAGGAGCAGGATTTACTATTCAAACTCCAAGAAAGTGCAGCAGTAGGGAAAGTGTGGGATAATGAAGGGGTAGGATTTACTATTCTAACACCAGGAAGGTACAACAGAAGGGAAAGTGTGGGATAGTGTAGAGGCAAGATTAACTATTCTAACTCCAGGAAGGTGCATGAGTAGTGAAAGTGTGCGACAGTGTATAGATACCATTTCATTTTCTAAAACAACAGTAAATTAAATTCAAACTTATTCACAGAAATGCAGACACTTTTGTTTCTTAAAAAAACATTTTTAAAAATAAACAACATAATCTTACTTTTCTCTTTTTGCAGATTCTCTTTAAAGTCTCCAAAAAACAACAAACAAAGTCAAATCACAGAACATCAGAAATAAACTCCAAGGAAACAAGACCAGACTCAAAAGGTAATTCAAATAACCAATGTAAACTATGTAAAAAATCAATTCACAATACTTCAGTATTAATACTCCAGGAAAACACAGCAGTAGTGAAATTGTAAGATATTGTAGGGTCAGCATTTCTTATTCTAAGTCCACGAAGGTGCAACAGTAAGGAAAGTGTGGGATAGTGTAGGTACAGGATTTACTATTCTAACTCCATGAAGGTGCATAGGGAAAATGTGGGATAGAGTAGGGGCAGAATTTACTATTCTAACTCCAGGACCCCAGAGATACTTGCCCTCGGGGATTTGCTCTCCTTTCGTAGGGCTGTTAAAACCTTTTTGTTTTCTTGAATCTGCTTCTTTTGTAGTCTTTCTTTAAGTTGTGTTGTGATGGTACCTTGTCGGGCACCAGGGCGCTCCTTTGCTGGAGCATCTGACGAGTAATAAATGACCATAACATAACATAACATAACATAACAGGACGGTGCAGCAGTAGGGAAAGTGTGGGATAGTATAGGGGAAGGATTTGCTATTCTAACTCCAGGAAGGTGCAGCAGTAAGGAAAGTGTGGGATAGTGTAGGGGCAGGATTCACTATTCTAACTCCAGGATGGTGCAGCAGTAGGGAAAGTGTGGGATAATGTAGGGGCAGGATTTACTATTCTAACTCCAGTATGGTGCAAAATTAGGGATAGCGTAAGGGCAGGATTTACTATTCAAACTCCAGGATGGTGCATCAGTAGAGAAAGTGTGGAATGCTGAAGAGACAGGATTAAGTATTCTAACTCCAGGATGGTGCAGCAGTAGGGAAAGTGTGGGATAGTGTAGGGATAGGATTTACTATTCTAACTCCAGGATGGTGCAGCAGTAGGGAAAGTGTGGGATAATGTAGGGGCAGGATTTACTATTCTAACTCCAGTATGGTGCAAAAGTAGGGAAAGTGTGGGATAGTGTAGGGGCAGGATTTACTATTCAAACTCCATGATGGTGCAGCAGTAGGGAAAGTGTGGGATAGTGTAGAGGCAGGAGTTACTATTGTAACTCCTGGAAGGTGAATCAGTAGGGAAAGTGTACGACAGAGTATAGATACCATTTCATTTTCTAAAACAACAGTAAATTAAATATAAACGTATTCACAAAAATGCAGACATTTTTGTTCCTTAAAAAAACATTTAAAAAAATAAACAACAAAATCATACTTTTCTCTTTTTGCAGATTCACAATAAACTCTCCAAAAAACAACAAATAAAGTCAAATCCTAGAACATCAGAAAAAAACTCCACGGAAACAAGACCAGACTCAAAAGGTAATTCAAATAACCATTGTAAGCTAATTAAAAAAACAATTCACAATACTTCAGTATTAATACTCCAGGAAAACACAGCAGTAGTGTAATTGTAAGATATTGTAGGGTCAGCAAATATTATTCTAACTCCAGGAAGGTGCAACAATCAGGAAAGTGTGGGATAGTGTAGGGACAGGATTTACTATTCTAACTCCATGAAGGTGCAGCAGTAGGGAAAGTGTGGGATAGTGTAGGGGCAGAATGTACTATTTTAAATCCAGGATGTTGCAGCAGTAGGGAAAGTGTGGGATAGTGTATTTGCAAGATATACTATTGTAACTCCAAGATGGTGCAACAGTAGGGAAAGTGTGGGATAATGAAGGGGTAGTATTTACTATTCTAACTCCAGGAAGGTACAACAGTAGGGAAAGTGTGGGATAGTGTAGAGACAGGATTTACTACTCTAACTCCTGAAAGGGGCATCAGTAGGGAAAGTGTGCGACAGTGTATAGGTACCATTTCATTTTGTTAAACAACAGTAAATTAAATTTAAACTTATTCACAGAAATGCAGACATTTATTTTCTTAAAAAAGCATTTTTAACAATAAACATCATAATCATACTCTTGTCATTTTGCAGATTCTCATTAAAGCCTCCAAAAAACAACAAACAAAGTCAAAACCCAGAACATAAGAAAGAAACTCCAAGGAAACAAGACCAGACTCAAAAGGTAATTCAAATAACAAATGTAATTCATGTAAAAAATAATTTCACAATACTTCAGAATTAATACTCATTGAAAACACAGCAGTAGTAAAATTGTAGGAAATAGTACGGTCAGCATTTCTTAATCTAACTCCAGTAAGGTGCAGCAGTAAGGAAAGTGTGGTATAGTGTAGGGGCAGGATTTACTATTCTAACTCCAGGATGGTGCAGCAGTAGGGAAATTGTGGGATAATGTATTGGCAAGATTTACTATTCTAACTCCAAGAAGGTGCAGCAGTAGGGAATGTGTGGGATAATGAAGGTGTAGGATTTACTATTCTAACTCCAGGAAGGTACAACAGTAGGGAAAGTGTGGGATACCGAAGAGACAGGATTAAGTATTCTAACTCCTGGAAGGTACATCAGAAGTGAAAGTGTGCAACAGTGTATAGGAACCATTTCATTTTCAAAAACAACAGTAAATTAAGTAAAAACTTATGCATAGAAATGCAGACATTTTTGTTTCTCATTAAATCATATTTAACAATAAACAAATTATTCTTATTTTTTTTCTTTTTGCAGATTATCATTAAAGTCTCCAAAAAACAACAAACATAGTCAAAACCCAGAACATCAGAAAGAAACTATATAAAAAATCAATTGACAATACTGCAGTATTAATACTCCAGGAAAACACAGCAGTACGGAAATTATAGGATATTGTAGGGTCAGCATTTCATATTCTAACTCCAGGAAGGTGCAGCAGTAGGGTAAGTGTGAGATAATGTAGGGGTAGGATTTGCTATTCTAACTCGAGGATGGTGCAACAGTAGGAAAAGTGTGGAATAGTGTAGGGGCAGGATTTACTCTTCTATCTCCAGGATGGTGCAGCAGTAGTGAAAGTTGTGAGATAATGTAGGGGCATGATTTGCTATTGTAACTCCAAGAAGGTGCAACAGTAGGGAAAGTGTTGGATAATATAGAGGCAATATTTACTGTTCTAACTCCAGGATGGTGCAGCAGTAGGGGATAGTGTAGGGGCAGGATTTATTATTCTAACTCCAAGAAAGTGCAGCAGTTGTAAAAGTGGAGGATAGTGTAGGGGCAGGATATACTATTCTGACTCCACAAAGGTACATCAGTGAAGAAAGTGTGGGGTAGTGTAGGGGCAGGATTTACTATTCTAACTTCAAGAATTTGCAGCAGTTGTAAAAGTGGAGGATAGTATATTATCTAATTTATTTTTCAAAATACACTACTAAAATAAATCTCTTTTTTCCACAGAAAATGCCAACTCAGGTAGCAGCTTCATACATTAAATCAAGAAAAGGAAACCGTTTATTAAAACATGCTGGATATATATATTGTAAAGAAAGGATACGTTTTCCACAGAATCATTGGAGGTGTGTGCAACACTACTCATCCCATTGCAGCGGCAGAGAGGTTACCCTTGATGATATCATTATTAAAACAACTGATCATAACCACTCTGCCTCTGCAATGGAGATTGAAGTAAGGGAAACCTTAAATGAAATGAAAGAAATTGCATGCACCTCCAATGATTCTAACAGATCTATTTTAAGAGAGGTTGCACTGAATGTCCCCAGTCATGTTGCTAGTAATATGCCTATTATTCCTAATTTGAGAAGAATTATACAGAGACAAAAGCAGGCAAGTAACACACATACTGCAACTCCTCATACTTTTTCTGACATTGTAATTCCTAATGAACTCACTGTTTCTTTTGCTAATGAACCATTCCTTCTGCATGACAACAAAAACCCTCAAAAACGTATTCTTATATTTAGTACACCCCGCAATCTAGTTAAGTTAGAAAATAGTGAAATTTGGATGATGGATGGGACGTTTAAAAGTACACCCCATCCTTTCACCCAAATTTATACTATACATGCAAAAATTAAGAATAATGTGATCCCCTTAGTATACAGTTTGCTACCAGATAAGCAATCTGCAACCTACACTGAACTTTTATCAGTTATTAAAAACATTACCAAAAAAAGTCCTAGGAAATTAATTGTTGATTTTGAATTGACTATGATCAATGTGATCACTAAAACGTACACGGATACCCAAATTCAGGGATTATTATTATTATGGAATTTAATAGCGAACGGCTACCCCCACCGGGGGTGTCCCGGCGCTGAAGACAGGTACATCAGTGATTAGGCAACTAGCAGCGTGAGAACAGGTATGTTTTTAACTTGGATCTGAAGAGGCATTCTGATTCGGTAAGTCTGAGGTCAAGCGGCAGAGAGTTCCACAGCTTGGCGGTGACTACCGCAAAAGCTCTACCACCTCTTCTCGAACGATGAAAACGGGGAGGTAGTATGAGACGGAGGTGGTTGGATCTTAGAGAGCGGGCAGAGTGGACCTGCTTCAGTCTGTCTCTGAGATAGCGTGGCCCATGACCATTGAGCGCTCTGAAAGCTAGGACCAGGGCTTTGAACTGTATGCGATAGGAGATTTGGAGCCAGTGTAAATTCTTCCGGTAAGGGGAGATGGAATGCCGATAGGGGACATGACAAATCAGTCTTGCCGCTGCATTTTGGACGACTTGCAGTCGATGGCATAGGTATGCAGGGGCCCCTACATACAGACTATTGGCATAATCCAAATGTGAGGTGATGAGGGCGTGCACAACCGTCCTCATTGAATCATTTGAAAGATAGGGGGACATTTTTGTGATCATTTTTAGTTTGCCAAAACAAGCAGATGTGACCTTTAGGATTTGAGTTCATTATCGAAATGGAACCCAAGGTTCCGGGCAGAGTGGGCGGGGATAGGTGGTGGTTTAAGCTCAGTCGGCCATCATACAGACATCAGCAGGGGTGTTTTTGAATAAAAAAACAACACCTCAGTCTTATCTGTATTCATTTTTAATGTGTTAGATGTCATCCAATACACTATTTTGATGAGACAAGATTTAAAATTGTCGAGCCCTTTGTAAGAGTGGTCTCTAAAAGAGAGGATAAGCTGAGTATCATCAGCATAAGAGACCACTCTGACACCACAGCTCTCAACAACCTTTGCCAATGGTGACATGTAGACATTAAAAAACAGAGGGCTGAGTGCCGAGCCCTGTGGGACACCACACTCGAGTGGCATCTTATTTTTTGACAGGAAGGGACGGCACCATACCTGTTGCGTTCTGACTGTTAGAAAGGATTTTATCCACGCCAGTGGAGTGCCCTGAATACCTAGATCATATAGTCTATTCAGTAATGTAGAGTGGGTCACAGTGTCAAAAGCCGTGGACAGATCGAGGAGGACCAACATGGCCACCTCGTCTCTGTCCACGCTTTCTCTTATGGTCTCTGATACTTCCAGAAGGGCCGTCTCAGTACTATACCCGGATCTAAATCCAGATTGAGAGTCATGCAAAAGGGAGTTAGATTCCAGGTGGTCGGCCAGCTGCTCCTGTACCACCTTTTCCAAGATCTTGGCAGGCTTGTGTAGGAGGTAAATGGGGCGATAATTGCTGAGTACGGATGGATCAGCATCCACTTTCTTCAGTATGGGGACAAGCATTGCCTGTTTCCAATCTGAAGGGAATATACCAGAGGAAAGAGAAGTATTCCAGATGGAGACTAGGGGGGAGGTGATAAGTGGGCATAGCTGCGTGAATATAAGAGCTGGGACGGGATCGAGAGGGGAGCCAGATTTGCATTTTTTCATTCTGTGTAAGACTGAGTCTTTGGCAATGGGGTCGAATGCAACAAGTGAGGTGGTACTGGCCACAGAAGGGGAAAGAGTAGGCACAGCCTCATTATGCCCTTTCGGAGGTAAAAATGAAGTGAAAATATCCACAATTTTGTGATGAAAAAAGTGGGATAGATCATCACACAGTTCTTGGCTAGGTGAGGAGGGGCGGGAGAGTGCCGAAGGCTTAGTGAAATCTTTCACAATTTGAAAGAGGGTTTTGGCCGAGTTGTCAGCCGAGTTGATTTTATTGGCAAAATACTCTTTCATGGTGGTTTGTTTTAACTTATGGAATCTCTTCAGCGCTGCTTTATATAGATTTTTTTCATTCGGATCATATGTCCGTCGCCATTGTCGTTCAAGTCTTTTCATTTACTTTTCTCCACTCGGAGTTCCGATGAAAACCAGGAGGCGGAAGGTTTCAATCTGGCCGATTTAAGGGGGAGAAGAGGGGCGATCCCATTAATCATTGTGACCAGAGTGGAATTAAATGTATCCACATCTGCATCTATATTATTGGTTGAGAGCCACTCCACGTTAGATAATGCTGGTTCAAGGGCCTCAAGAGTGACTTTGTGCCATTTTCTACCTAGATCAGGTTTAACATTGTGCTTAGTTACTGGGGAGGGGATGGAGAGAGGGAACGAGATGAGAAAGTGGTCGGACCAAGCCAGCGGACTAGGGGTCGAAGTGCAAAGTGCAGGAAGGTTAGAGAAAATCAGGTCTAAGGTGTGTCCAGCAGAGTGGGTTGAACCATGCACTCTCAGGTCTAAGTTTATGCCCGCTAGGGTTTCTACAAGGGACCTCGCTTTTGAACAGGTAGGGTCATCCACATGTAGGTTGAAATCACCTAGGATGGTAAAGTGCGGGTGTTTGAGGGAAAGGTCCGCTAGAGTGGCCAGTAACTCAGTAAGGTGGGAAGGCTGAGTGCCAGGCGGTTTGTAGATAAGAGCGCCCGCCAAGACCAACTGGGCAGAGTCCGTGATGCTGAAGTACATTGCCTCTATAGGACCAGAGTTGGGTAGTTTCCTGGATGTTATTTCCCATTGGGACCAAAAAATAATAGCAACCCCTCCTCCCACTTTAGTCCCGGAGCGGTTAATGCCAGAGAAGCGGTAATCGGGGGGGATTGCTAATGCTATATCCGGATTAGAGGCGTTTTTGACCCAGGTTTCGGTAAGAAACATTAGGTCCCATGCATGGGTGTTGATAGAAAGCCATATATTGCCTGCATGGCGTGGTAGAGAGCGGCAATTGACGAGGCACGCCTTGACCTCCCTAGGCGGCTCACAAATTAGAGGCTTATGTCCATATTTGATAGGGCTAGTAGTAGCTTCCAGAGGGAAGCCACAATCATTGCAAACAAAGGAGTCAGCAAGTAACTGAGAGGGGTTGCACTTGGCGCCGCAGCTACCGGTCTGAGGACTCATGGTCAGTAGTTGTGCCCTGGACCAGCGAGTTCGCCCCATTGTAAATCCTCCTGCAGCCTGCCTGGCGCTGGGCGCGATACAGGCGCGGACGGCGCGCCGGCGGCGCGCCCGCTGCGCACGTCCGCTGCGCGTCCTGTAGTGCATCGCTTTAAATGCCTGGTGTGCTGCCCCCAAACTCCGCCCTCCCAGCGTCCAGAGATCGTGAATGGCCGCCCCACCTACCCTCCACAACAATCGGGCGAGCCCGTGGTGGAACGGGGTAGGGGGCCGAAGTAACTGGAAAAAGGCTGGAATTATCGAGCAGGAGCAGGGGATTGAGAGCCACACTCACAAGGTACTTTAAAACAATAAACAATAGACCCGGGGAAAGTATTAAAAAATTCTGGCACCTGGGGCTGCTAGCGCATTTACCAAATAGTGCGCGTCGGCCGGGCCAAGGGGAAGGCTTGTGCAAATAAAATTCACAGCATAATGAAAATCAAATACAATTTTACAAACATAGCATGACCTGGGCTGCTGGCGCGTTTAAAGACTGCGCTCGTCCACAGCGAACAGGTACAGAGCGATGCTTTAATGCCTGGTGTGCTGACCCCAAAGTCCGCCCTCCCAGCGTCCAGAGATTGTGATTGGCCGCCCGCCTACCCTCCACAACAATCGGGCGAGCCCGTGGTGGACCGGGGTAGGGGGCGGAAGTAACTGGAAAGAGGCTGGAATTATCAAGCAGGAGCAGGGGATTGAGAGCCACACTCACAAGGTACTTTAAAACAATAGACTCGGGAAAAGTATTAAAACATTCTGGCACCTGGGGCTGCTAGCGCGTTTACCAAATAGTGCGCTTCGGCAGGGCCAAGGGGAAGGCTTGTGCAAATAAAATTCACAGCATAATGAAAACCAAATACAATTTTAAAAACATAGCATGACCTGGGCTGCTGGCACGTTTAAAGACTGCGCTCGTCCACCAGGGATGTTTTTTCCATGTTTCCCAGGCATTCTGGCATAAACTACAAAAAACATCCCTGGTTGCAGATTACTCAACTGATAGCAAACTGCAGTTTGAATTAAAAAAATTAACAGCTCTTTGCTTTGTTCCTCCCGAAAGTGTAGACGAGTACTACACTGCTATTACAGAATCTGAATATTTTAATCAAAATGAAGATAACTTGGCACCCATACTAAATGATTTTGAAGACCCATGGCTTGGACACCTAAGCAGATCAGGTCGCAGGAGGAAGCCACGTTACCATGTGGAGTGGTGGAACTGTTACACGAGCTGTTTAGAGGGAGAAGCAAAAACAAATAATGCAATAGAGGGATGGCATAACTCCTTCAACCATACAATTGGCAAACCACACCCTAACTTCTACTCTTTTCTGGAAACTATGAGGAAGGAGCAAAGTTTTTAAGATTTGAGAATTTCACAAACATTAACTGGTAGCCTAAACCCACGAATATCAATCAAATCAAGGGAAATGTCTGAGAGACTATTGGGTGTACTACAACAGTTTTCGGTATTTGTGGCTCTAAACTACCTAGAAAATGTTGCTAACATTCTCCATTTTTAAATATACATTTCTTCTTACTTTCCTGCTTTGACCTAAATTTTACCTAATACAAAATTCAATTGGCAATAAAAAATTTCAAAAACATTTTTTTAAAATTATCGTCGGGTCAGCCTACCTGTAGTTGACTTCTTTCTTTTTATTCTTCTTTTTTCCTCAATAATATATCCATTTTGTGAAAACCAATATAAAAACCCAATAATCCAAAGTAGAAGGAATAAAAATGTTTTCTTCTTTTTCAAAAGGGTTTTCTCTATTTAAAGTTCAAAAATCTTAAAACATTTCTTATATTTAAAAATGCATTATTCACTTTAAAAAAAAAAATCTTCTTGATTTTCCCAAAAAAATGTTCTTCATGAAAAAGCTTCTTTACAAATGCAATATTTGTTTTCTTGTTTTAAAAACAAAGAAAAACTATAAAGCCAAGATAAAAAAATATGAAATTCATGTGGAACTTCTTAGAAAAAAAAATTGTTTAAACATATTGTTTCCAAAGTAAGAATTTAACTAATTTTCAAGACCACAAAATCGATGTTGTAATTAAATCCTTTTTACCCTCCGTCCAAAGACATTGGCAAACTTTTTCAAGTGTGAATACCCTTCTAATTTTGTAAAAAGGTCCATAGAATATTTTTTTACAAAATCCATTCTGGATAAGGAAGTGTATTTCAATTTAAAAAAAATTCAACTGTCATGATGTTTGCAAAAAAACTCCATTTCCATAATCTTCCTGATAAAATTCCCAAAAATCGAAATGCAAAATGTTTCCAACTCCTTCTTGAATTTTTTCCATAATCCGTTTTCTTCTTGATTTGAAAACATGATGCAGAAAATGCAAAAACACTATAATTGCATCCCAAAATTAAAAATAACTCCTAGCCAAACATTTTCTCTCTATTTCACCCTAAGTACTATCCTAAAAATTTTCGAAGTACTTACTTATGTAATTACGTTACGCCATGTGTTCAAAATGTAAACTTAAAAAACAATTTCAAAACAATTTCAACCTCCTAGCAAAACATATTCTCACTATTTGACCCTTGCTAGTTACCTACTTGTTCCTAATTTATGTTTGCGTAATTACAAAACATCATGGGTTCGATTCCGATTCGGGAAAAACCGTTCTGAATAGCCGTTCGGAGCGTTTTTCCCGTACGAATCGTACCCTGCAACGTCCCCCGTACGTACGACGAAGTACGATTCGTACCAGGAGCCGTACTCCGTACGAGTCGTACAAGACACCGTACGACTCTAATCTCCGTACGATTCTCCCTCGGAACCCGCTGTACGCGACATCTGTACGGTTCGTGGCTGATTTTTACGACCCAGCAAGTACGATACGTGTCGGGTACACACCGTACAAACCTTTTTTCTACGGGAGCTGAAAACAGCCGTAAAAGCAGAGTTCACGCCGAAACAGGTACGGAACGGCCCCCCCGGGTACGGTGCATACCCCCCATGATCGCAGGGGTACGCACCGTACCCCTGCGATCATGGGGAGTACGAGCCGTACCCCCATTGTACGATCAGTGTACGAGCCGTACCCCCATTGTACGATCAGTGTACGAGCCGTACCCCCATTGTACAATCGGTGTACGAGCCGTACTCCCATTGTGCGATCAGTGTACGAGCCGTACCCCCATTGTACGATCGGTGTACGAGCCGTACCCCATGTACGATCGGTGTACGAGCCGTACCCTATGTACAATCGATGTGCGAGCCGTACCCCCATTGTACGATCGGTGTACGAGCCGTACCCCCATTGTATGATCGGTGCACGAGCCGTACCCCCATTGTACGATCGGTGTACGAGCCGTACCCCATGTACGATGGGGGTACGGCTCGTACACCGATCGTACAATGGGGGTACGGCTCGTACACCGATCGTACAATGGGGGTATGGCTCGTACACTGATCGTACAATGGGAGTACGGCTCGTACACCGATTGTACAATGGGGGTACGGCTCGTACACCGATCGTACAATGGGGGTACGGCTCGTACCCCATGTACGATAGGGGTACGGCTCGTACACCGATTGTACAATGGGGGTACGGCTCGTACACCGATCGTACAATGGGGGTATGGCTCGTACACCGATCGGACAAAGGGGGTAGGCTCGTACACCCTGTGATCACAGGGGTACGGTGCGTACCCCTGCGATCATGGGGTGTACAGACCGTACGGTGTGTATGTGTTTGTGTGCTTCTCCGTACGACTCGCCCTTACCTGACATGGACCGTGCGAATCGCGTCCTCATACCTCGGTCCGGATCATACTCGTCGGGTCGTACGGCATGTGTACGAGTCGTACGGTATGTGTACGAGTCGTACGGTTCACGGTTTCAGCCTTGCAATACGTACAGATCGCGACGATTCGGACGGATTCACGGAATACGGATCGTACTTCGCGACTCGGACGGATGGGTACGATTCATACGGAGAGGGCTCCGGATACTAATCGTACGAACGTTTTTTTCCCCGAATCGGAATCGACCGCTATGTGTTGAAAATATAAATATAAAAACAATTCCTTTACATTTTCTACCTCCTAACAAAACATATTCTCACTATATAACCCTTGCTAGTATCCAACATGTTCCAAAATAGTGTTTGGATCAAATGTTAAACCCCATGCACATTAAAGCAGTTCTACCTCTTTTCAAACCAAAATCTCGCTATTTCACCCTTACTATTTTCTAAAAAGTTCCACAACCTAAATTTTTTCTATTAAGGAAGTAAATGTCAACCAAATTCACCATACAAAACAATGAAGCGTTTTTTCTAAGTTATAAACTGCAAAGTTTTTCAATGCATGCAGGGGAAAATCAAATATATATTTCATAACAATGCATTTTCAAATATACTTTATTATAAAAAAAATATCATAAACCATACTATTTTTTTTAAATACTTTATACATTTCAAACCCAAATTACTTTTTCCTTTTACTTTTAGCGACCCGACATAGACATATTCTAGTAAAATGATCGGCGACATGCTGTTTTTTCAAAATTAACATTCTTATTGAAAACCGCATCCTCTCCCTATCCTTTCTTTACAATATATATATACTTAATTACTACCTAATATGTTTAAATAAAGTAAAAAAGAGTTTCCTACCTGAGCGCAGATCAGCTTCCTGCTGCTTCCTCCATCGATGCTCTTCAAAATGGCCGCTTACGTGAACGTCAACGCGTCGACGTCATATGAAGCTGCAAAGATTGAAAAAGGACTATTGATTTTATTATTATTTTCGTATCTAAATTAATTTATTTTATTGTTATATTAATTTATAAAACAAATTAAAAATATGTAAAAATGTGATGATAATTTATACTTACTTAAAATATTTTTTTAATAAAAAATAAACAAACAAAACTGTTGTACCTTTTTTTCAGAAATGTATTAATCTAAACTTTTAATTAAACTTTAATGTTTCAACATGTAAATTAATGTTATTTCTTCTTACCTCTATGCTTATTCCATTTCCATCCAAAACTTCTCCATTCATCCTTTTTCTTTCCTTCAAAAGTAGTTCCGCAGGATCAATATCTTCAACTATAAAAATAAATGAAGGACAATTATTCCCATTCAAATCAATGCAAAAGCGTGGGAATTGTATTTAAGTAATTATTAATTAATATTTTTTTTAAATATTAAAATGTTAAAATAATTTTAAATTAATCTAAAATATATTTAAACTTTTCTAAATTATTTTTAAATTTTTTTAAATTGAATAATATAAATTTTAAAGTATTTTTCATTTTTGTTATTTACTAATACTTTTTTAAATTTAAAATAACATATTAAATTCTTATAATAAACTTTCTAATATGTTTATAAAAAAATAAACACTTTATTACTTTATTAATAATTCCACTTAACTTGTATTTTTAATTATTACCTGAGTATTAATTTACTACAACAAAACTCCTTTTCCTTCCTAATAAATTATTTTTTATTTATTTTAAATAATAACAATCCAAATTTTCAAAACTAAAGAATATATTCCTTCTAAAAATATTTTATTTTTTATTACCTGAGTATTAAATTTCATCAACCATACTCCAATATCCCACTTAGAAATCTTTTTTTAATTTTTAAATTCTCTGTTAATTAATATTTTTCTATAATTTCAATTATGTATTAATAATTAATAATAATAATAATAATAATTAATAGTAATGTATAAATATTTATTATTATTATTTAAATATAACTTTTTATTAATACATGAGTATTAATTTACTTAAAACATACTCCATTTACCCTCATACAAATCTATTGATAAAAATCAAAATGTAACTTATTAAAAAATATCTAAGTATTACCCTCATACAAATAAATAAAAAACATACAATAAAACTTAATACTTACGTTGTAAAGACACTTGCGTTGTAAAGGCACTTGTGTTGTAAATACATAAGTTGTAAAAACATGCGTTGTAAAAGTACTTGCGTTCTAAAAGTTGCATTGTAATGGTAGTGCGTTGTAAAAGTTGCGTTGTAAAGGATGTTCCCCAATCAAACACTCACACCAAGTCACCTGATCTGGGTTTAATCGATCATCATTCTTTAGCTCACTCCACCGCCCCAGTTTAGACATGGTCAGATGCAAATCTGTCTGACCCTGTGCCTCATGTAAATGTATAGGCATTTATATAGCGCACTACTTACCCGGAGGGTCCCAAGGCGCTTCGACCGCTGCGAAACCCTTCCTGGCTTCCCTGAGAGATGGTCCCTTAATGGGTATCTCCAGGGTGAGACCAGGCATCCACGGCGGTCTGGTGGGGCCGTTAGTGAAGATGAGGCAAGCTAATGCCCAGAGTTGCCGAGTGTGAACGCTGACCAGAGTGGGCACCGAGGCGAGAGAATTATCGAGTCCGCTGACCCTGGTCCAGAAACCTGCCGCGCCGGAAATCGAACCCTGGTCCCGGGCCGTCCTCTGCTCTCGGGTCTGCCGCCTCTAACCAGTGAGCCACACTACTTCACTATGGGTACAGTCCAGCCCGAACTGCCAAGCCATGTCTTCCCTGGACCGTAAGCAAGCATCCTGGAACCGGTTTCTGGCTAATCAGCCGTCATCACCCAGGCTAGCTTGAATCCAGTGGCAAAGTGAGCAAGGGACCCACGTCTGGGCATATCCTGCCAACTTAGGGCAAATGAAGCGATATCAAAGGGGATGATGGAAGGAGCGTTTGAGCAATTCAAACACTCACCCCCTTGTCAACTCATCTGGGTTTAATCCATCGTAATTCTTTAACTCACTCCACCACTCCAGTTCCGACATGGCCATATGCAAATCAGTCTGACCCTGTGCCTCATGGGAACAGTCGAGCCCGAACTGCAAAGCAGTGTCTTACATGGACCAGAAACAAGCATCCTGGGACCTGTTTCTGGATAATCAGCTGTCATCATCCAGGCTAGTTGGAATCCAGTGGCAAACTAAGCAAGGGACCCACGTCTGGGCATGCCCTGCCAACTTAGGTTGAACAAAGTGATACCGAAGGGGCATACCCTGCCAACTGAGGGTGAACAAAGCGATACCAAAGGGACAGAGCGTTTGAGCAAATCAAACACTCACCCCCAGTCAACTGATCTGGGTTTACTCTATCATCTTTCTTTAGGTCACTCCACCACCCCAGTTCAGATATGGCCATGTGCAAATCAGTCTGACCCTGTGCTTCATGGGAATAGTCAAGCTAAAACTGCCAAGCCATGTCTTCCCTGGACGGTAACAAGCATCCTGGGATTGGGATCTGGCTAATCAGCAGTCATCAGCCAGGCTAGCTTGAATCCAGTGGCAAAGTGAGCAAGGGACCCACTTCTGGGCATACCCTGCCAACTTAGGGTGAACAAAGCGATCCCAAAGGGGATGATAGATGGAGCATTTGAGCAATTCAAACACTCACCCCCAATCACCTTATCTGGGTTTAATCTATCATCTATGCTTACTTTCCTGAGGCACAGCCGGGAAAGATAGTCTTAGGAACTGCTTTCAGGAGATTGATTTTAAAATTGCTTTTAAATGTGTACTTTGCACATTGTTATTCTGACACTCACCGCATCCTGACCCTGTGTCCTCGCAGCCGAGTAGGAGCTGTCGCGGGACTGAGGCAGGGGGAAGCCAACATTTTGGGAGGAGTGCAGGGTTGCGGACTAGTTGTTCCACAAGGCCGCCTCATTCCCGCCCCATAATTGTCTCTCATCATTCGCCCGCGCCCAAGGCAAGCCCGTCTGCGCCCGTCCGTGCCTGGGCGTCGCCTCTCGACAAACATGCTGGGCAAAAGTCGGGCGACCTTCGTTGCTACGGGAGACAGACTCTTATACCTTTAAATCCAGGTACGGGGGAGTGCAGTAAGCTCACGTCATATATGGGGGATACAGATCTGAAATACTCTACTTGCAATTTTTTCACACCTACCCCTGAGTTTGCTAGTGGAGCAGGGAATAGAACCCACCTAGTACAGCTCAAAATATATCAACTTAACGTGAGGTCGCTGGTCAAACATCACATGGAAATCCATGATTTTATCTCTGAGGAGCTCCCGGATATTCTTTTTATATGCGAAACCTGGCTTAAGGATGACATGATAGCCATGCCTAACCTTACCCTCCCTGCGGGATATTCGATCAGTACTATAAACCTGGACTCTAGGGGAGGTGGCATTGCGATAATATATAAATCGCAGTACCCCATCTCTTTTATTAAGGAGAATATCAAAGATTGTGAATGCGCCCGTTTTAGGATGGACATTAGCGCGCATTTCACTTTCTCTGGATTGTATATATACCGCCCACCAGGACCGGCTGCTAAGTTCATAGAGGCATTGTTGGATGTGATGGGGGAATTAGTAGTGGGTTCAGCCAACTTTACTATTCTGGGGGATCTTAACCTCCATTTTTATATGCCACAGGACAGTGCTATTGGTACTTTATTAGCAGATCTAGGGGCGCTGCAGATGGAGCAACGAGTGTCTGATGCCACACACATAGCTGGTCATACACTAGATCCAGTATTCTCTAACATCTCAGCCTTGAACATAGCTGTCCCTGAGCCCATGGGATAGACTGACCATTTCCTGATCGAAATAGGGTTATCTATCCCAAACGCTTACAGACTGGACACTGAAAACAGGGCCCTGAGACGCCCATGGCACAAACTCAGATTAGAAGAGTTTCATGCTTACCTTTTGGCTAATCCTCCAGGAGTTATGACTCACCCTGAGGTGGCGTATACAGAGTTTTGCGATTGGATACTAAAGGCCGTAGATTCCCTTATCCCTGCAAAATTGACCAAGGGGCGTACGTCCGATCGAGCCCTTGGTACAATGAGTCTTTGAGAACCCTAAGGAAAGCTTGTAAGAAAGCGGAACGGGTTTGGAGAAGGGAACACCTAGAGGGAGAGAAAATGATCTATTTGTCAAAAGTCAAGCTTTATCATAAAGCGATTTGTGCTGTACGTGCGGCTTTTTATGCGAAGGAGATCAAGTTGAGCCCCAATCCAACTAAATGTATATTTAAAATATTTAATGAGCTAAGGAGCAACAGAGCAGCCCGTTCGAGTGTTACATCTACACAACACTGTGAGGAACTTGCAACTTTCTTTGTGGAGAAAGTGCAAAAGATCTACCAATCCTTTCCACAAGGGGTCCCAGATACCATCCGCACTTCTGTTAGGGAGGAGTTCCGTCTTACGTAATCAGTTATACCAGAGATTTCGGAGATGGAACTCACCTGACTGGGGGGCAGAATTATGGCGGGTTACAGCAAGTACCTGACTCTGCGGAACTACACCTTGGCCGGTGTCGCTGCCTTGGTGCTCTTCCTGCTGAACCAGCGGCGCAGGGCAGCCGCGGCCCTACAGAATCCTACCTGCTGGACAGGCGCTCGCTGACTCCTGGGGCTCAAACGCTGTGGTCTCGCCGCGCCGCATAGCTCCATCTCGCGGCCCACGGCTGGAGACTACAGCTCCCAGGGAGCCTTGCGCCCACTTCCTGCTACTTCCTGCTGCCTGACGCTGCGCGCCCGGAGGTGCTACAAAAACAGGACGCTCCCTCGGTGGAGCGGGGGGCTATCATTGTCATCAAGGAATCCTCCCTGCTGGACAGGCGCTCGCTGACTCCTGGGGCTCAAACGCTGTGGTCTCGCCGCGCCGCATAGCTTCATCTCGCGGCCCGCGGCTGGAGACTACAGCTCCCAGGGAGCCTTTTGCCTACTTCCTGCCACTTCCTGCTGCCTGACGCTGCGCGCCCGGAGGCGCTACAAAAACAGGATGCTCCCTCGGTGGAGCGGGGGGCTATCATTGTCATCAAGGAATCCTACCTGCTGGACAGGCGCTCGCTGACTCCTGGGGCTCAAACGCTGTGGTCTCGCCACGCCGCATAGCTCCATCTCGCGGCCCGCGGCTGGAGACTACAGCTCCCACGGAGCCTTGCGCCCACTTCCTGCCACTTCCTGCTGCCTGACGCTGCGCGCCGGGAGGCGCTACAAAAACAGGACGCTCCCTCCGCGTCGTGGGACACGTGCGGGACGCGCACGGGCGATGCCAGGCTGAGCCCGGGCAGAGGGTGGGCCGTCTGTGGCCATCCGGGGACGACCAGGGACGGGACGGGCCACCCCCCTTGGCACGGACACATTGGGGCAGGTACTGTTTAGCGTGGTTTTGGACTGTTCACCTGTGTTTTAAGACTATAAATGAATTTATGATCCCAAGTTGTTGCCGTAGGAATAAGGGGAATCGGGGCCTAAGTCTTTTAACCACATCGATGCTCGATGAGTTCCAGCCCTGTGCTGGAATATGCAAAAACCCATTATTCATGACGAGCTGGGCTCGTCATGAGCGTGCTGGGAGGCTACTGCATGACGAGCCCAGCTCGTCATGAGTGTGGAAGGGGTTAAGTCATATGTTAAGTGTTGAGTTACTGGGTTACTCATTATAAGGATTCGTGGCTTTTGTTGGGGGGAGGATAAGAGGTAAACAGCTAGACTATAATATGTCTAACCACCCTAAAACACGCTCGGCTATGAGTAAAGCCAAACTGAAACCCCCAAACAAACATTGGCAAAATCAAAAGACTTAGCCCCAAGTAAAGGGAAAAAACCTACCGCTATTGACCTGATGCTAAAGAAGGTATCCGGGGAAATAGAACGCATGGAAAGGAGCCTATCTTCCTCACCTAGCCCTGTTGTAGCTATTCCAACACCCTGTAGAGACCCGTTATTAGCTGATAGCCCAAATATGACGGGGAATGTAGCCTCCCCAAACAACCCAACTGAGGCCATTCCCTGTGCTTAACTCCCACCCTCCCCGGGGATAGAAATCTCAGGCCTCAGCTAACTGACCCCCCAGAGAAAACCAACACATCGGGGGAGGATCAAGGGACAACAGAGGCAAAATAAGCCACTCACAAGGGTTGTGCAATCTAAAAGAAATAGGCAAGAGGTTATCCTGGTAGATGATAACGTACACACAAATACAAACCCACCAGGATGGATCGAGGAAGTTCTAGGAGACCTCAAAAAACATCTAGAAACCTTTTTAATTGCTCAGTTGAAACCCACTATAAGCAAGGTGGATAAAATAGCGAATGAGTTGTCTAAACAAAGCAAGATAATTGAACTCACAACCAAGAAACCCCCACTGGCCCCAACCAACTAAGCACTGTAGCCACTAATGACAAAATTGACAAAAACACACTGTCAAGTAACAACTGTGTTAGCCATACCCAACATACAATTGCCCAGATACACGATGTGCCGAAAGTTCCCCAAGAGCAGAGAGGGGGAACAAACCAAGTTCAGAGAGGGGGATATATTCATAAGATGAGCACTAAAAACATTGATAAAGCCCCCCCACAACCACTAATGCAATTGGGGCAGATAGACCACTACCCAAGAAATGGTCCCCACAGCTCATCCCATATGGACCCGGACCCCTTCTCTACTAGAGATAGCCCCCCTCCACACATAAATCTTCCTCCAGATGCCAGCCCCTTTGTTATAGTATTTGCAGGGGTCCCGGAAATTAGGGCCTCAGATAAAGAATCTCATTCCCAATTACATGCGAAGATCTCCAAGTGGTTGAATATACACAGACCATTAAATAATGGGGAAAGAGGAGAGATAGTCCATGTGAGAAGAGTTAATTGGCTTGGTGGTAAAAAGAAGGACATAAGAGGAGATTGCATAGTAGCAAATTTTAGAGACACTAGACTTGTGGATTATATCCTGAAGAACCCCAACAGAAATCTTACTAGCACAATCTGTGCGCTCCCGCTGGGGTATTTCTACCCAAGGAGCAGGAGTAGTAACAAAGCTAACAACGCTGATAATGCTGGGTGGCACCCTGTAATGCCACACACACACCACAAGCTACTCCCATCAGTGTCTACCTCCACGAGACTACTCTCAGTGGAGAAATAGATTTGACCCTTTGCAGTCACTGGAGGAAAATGACTGACTACCAATGATGGAAAATGAGCCTGTAATACCCTTAGCAACTGGGGAATTCTCAGTGTCTGCAATAGAGGTTGGTCCTGCCAGCGCAAGGCATGAGCAAAAACTGAGGCTGGAAGAACCCCCTAATCAGAGGGTCGAGATTGAAAATGCCACAGAACCCATAGAATTGGGTGACTGTATAACAAAGGTACCCAGCACAGAGGACAGGAAGGCGAATAGGGCCGGACTAACTGTTTTGTCCTGGAATATAGCAGGCTTAGGGGCCAAACTTAAGAACAAGGAGCGGAATGAATACATAAGGGGCTTTAACATTATAGCTCTACAAGAGACATGGGCGCGAGATTCAGACTCCTGTCAACTGGAGGGCTATAAATGTTTTTTTAGATCAGCCAAAGAAGTCAATTCTGGGAGAGCAAAAGGAGGCTTAGTGATATATGCAGATCTAGATCTAAAGGGCACCTGGTCACAACCGGCCTGGGCGTCAGACACAATACAAGCAGTTTTACTGCAGGGGCAGGGGCAGAGACTTCTGGTTTTAAACTTTTATAACCCGGGCTCAAGGGATGGAAATGTCCCTATTCTGCTAGAGCTCGAGAGTAGGCTTAATGAGGAAACAGATCTAAGGCAGGGAGGGCTTGAACCAACTATCCTGTTGATGGGGGACTTTAACTGTGATTTGTGCCCTAAATTACTCCCCATCTCTCCTGATTGGTCTTCCTGCCCTGTAGAAAAGGGTCCCCATTTTGAACACAATAAGGAGGGCACATTATTGATGAAGCTTCTAGACAGCTTTGCGCTTACCCATACAATGGATCTGGTGCCGTTGAAAGCAGGGGAGACTCCCATACCTACATTCAAAGGTAGAGGCTGTGCGTCTATAATAGACTTTATAGTAATCTCTGCCTTTGCTAAAGATCAGATTTTAATAGCAAGAACGGAGTGGAGCCCCTTTAGCGATCCTAATCCCCTCTCCCTGGAAATCAAATATAATGATATACCAGCAAAAAATATGGAAGGAAGTACTATCATCCAACCAACAGACCAAGGGAGGCGCATAAGGTGGGGAATGATTAACCCGCAAGATTTCTACACCAAACTAGTGGGCAAAGGGAAAGAACACATAGAGACCTGCCTAGACCTCGCGATAGAGGGTAGAGGAGTGGTTCTGGCTTATGAATCTCTAACCAAAATAGTGGATGGGCTATTAAAAACTAAGAGGCCGATAAAGGAACTATCTTCACCAAGATGGTTTGACACAAACTGCTCGAGGGCATTAAGAGAATTAAAACAGAGTTTAAAGAAGGCCCCGAGAGATAAGAATGAAATTGCCCACTGTAGACAGAATTACAAAATGCAGGTTAAGAGAAGGAAGAGTGCTCTTCAAAAGGAAGTTTGGGCAGACCTTAGAGAAGCAGGCGAAAATAGGGATTATGGCAAATTTTGGAGAATTATAAATAGGCCCTGTCACCAAGACTCAAGCTCACCAATAATCAGCACCAATATACTACCAGACCAATGGATTAACCATTGTAAAACTCTGTACAATCAGCAGGAGGTAGTTATTGAGGATGGGATCTGGGAGGGACCCAGGGCAACCGATTTAGAATTTTCTTTGACAGAAGTTCTAAAAGCAGTGTCAGGGCTAACGTGTAATAAGGCACCAGGCCCGGACGGCACCCCCCCAGACCTATTTTTAAGTAATACTGATCTATGGGCACCAATTTTGACTTGAGTACTTAATGCCGCAATTAAATACGGTTTACCGAGATCTTGGTCAACAGCAGTAATTGTCCCCATATACAAAAAAGGCTGCAGGGACAACCCACAGTGTTACAAACCAATCTCGCTGATTGATGTCTCGGCCAAAGTATTAGGTAGGGCAATTCTCAACCGCCTGATAGAGTGGACTGGTACCCATAACACCTTGGTGGACACCCAGTATGGATTTCGGACAGGCAGGTCTACAAGTGACCAATGTCTAAACTTATATCTTTTAGCAGCCAAATACATCAAGTCAGATAACGGGACCCTGTATATGGGATTTATGGACCTGGCAGCGGCATTTGACAATGTTAATAGAGCCAAACTCTGGGCATTTATGTTTAGATTGGGAATCGATCCAGATTTGATCAATGTACTTAAGGAACTGCATTGGAACACCTGTGCCAAGGTCCGTTATAGCGCGGGGGGTGAGTACCGATCCCTTCCCGTGCTCTGGCGGGGTGAGGCAGGGGTGTATCCTGGCTCCATTCCTATTTTCTCTTTACATAAATGACCTAGAGAGTGCCCTGCTGACACTGGGAACTGACTGCCAAGAGTGGGACCGCGCCATATACCGGTACTGTTGTACGCGGACGACGCGGTCCTCCTCGCTCGAACAGCAGTGAGTCTCCAGCTCCTAATTACTGGTTTTGCTGAATTTATGAGGAATCTGGATCTTTCTGTTAATCTAACCAAGTCTTTCATCATGGTGGCAGGGAAAAAACCTCACAAGAGATTTGTGTTTAAAATAGGAGCTCATGTTTTGGACACTGTGACCACTTTTCCATACTTGGGTCTCCTGTTTAACGAAAAGATTAAGTTCGCCCCACTGATTGAAGAAAGGTCCAGGAAACTCGTCTCAGCAAACGGGGCCATACTAAACTTCGCACGAAGGATGGGACGTTGGTCTCCCGAGCAGGTGATGACACTGTACAGAGCGGTCAGTACCTCCAAAGCCACCTACGGGGCAGAGGTGTGGGGTTTTAGGGATGCACATCAGATACAAGTGGAGGAAGACAAATTTTTAAAGAAACTATTAAAGCTACCTCAGAGCATCCTGGCAGCAATCACTCATAAAGAGCTGGGCACGCCATATATATCAGACCTGATCAGAGTGAGACCAATTTTGGCCTGGCTTAGAATCTGGCTAAACCCAAATGCGGAATTAACAAAACAGATTATCAAGGATTTTCTCCGGAGAGACAGATGGTTGCAAATCCCCTGGTTAAAATACATTAAAGAAGCCCCAGAGTCCATTGACCAGCTAATGTTATTTTCTGACCCTTCAAACGAGGACAGCTCTTGCAAATATTATGTCCAAAAGCAGCTATTACAAAAATACGACTACAGGAGCAATGATTTTGATTCTAATAAATCCTCGGTAGCAGCCCAGTCGCTTGTAAGCAATGATATGGGTATGGAATCGTATCTCTTTTTAATTTACAGTCAACATGAGAGGTTTTTAATGACTCGTTTTAGGCTCAATTTGTTACACAACATTTTAGCTTACCCGTCTGGTTTTACATTAACAATTGAGCAGAAGGGTGCCTGCGGCTGCGACAATAGGTCTCCGCAGGACACCCTTCATTTTGTATTATTTTGTTCTTTTTATAAAATGCCGCGTCGAAGATTCATGGTGGGCATTTTAAAGGAATCAAAAATTTATCATGCCAAAACTGCTTTATTATTCTTGCAAAGAGCAACTGAGACGCGTACCCTGTGCACTATCATGAGCTTTTTAAAAATTGTGGTCAAATTAAGAAATACAAGGGGTTGATGGAGGATGATATGAATTTACTGCTCCCTTCTTTTTGTTAAAGCTTGTAAATAATAATAACTTTTAAACTTGTTTTTAATATTGTAATGTTCAGTCTGATTATATGTGGACATGTAATGTTATGGATTTTTATGATGGTTTTTAACCACCGAAATAAATAATGAACTGAACTGAAATCAGGCTCCCCGTCTGATCCAATCAGGCCGCCCCATTTTATAGAGTCATTTTCGCTGCTTCGGCAGCCGCTATGTCAAATATTGAATCGGTCCTTTTCCATGGCTATAGTTCCAGCTGCTTGGAAAGAGGGTTATGTGTCCCCTATTACGCTTCAAAACCTGAGAATTTCAGACCAATTTCTCTGCTTCCTTGGGCGGCCAAGATAGCTGAAGCCCACGTTAATAACACCTTGTCACAATTCTTGAGTACCCATAACATTCTTGACCCGTCACAGAACGGTTTTTGGCCAGGACATAGCACGGAATCGGACCTGCTAGCCACCACGGAACACCTTCGGAATGTTTTGGATGCCGGTCAAAGTGCAGCGCTGATTCTGTTAGACCTGAGCGCTGCCTTTGACACGGTTTCACACCCCATCCTGCTCCATTGTTTGGAGGCAGCAGGGGTCATCGGTACGGCTTCGGAATGGTACAGGTCCTTCCGAGATCCTTCCCTGTGTCGGCCCCACCGTTCCTTTCTCAATCCCACTCTATCGGCCAGGGGGTACCACAGGGCTCAGCATTGAGCCCGACACTGTTCAACTTTTATGTAAAGCCTTTAGCTGCTGTTGCGGAAAGTTGGGACCTGACGATGGTGTCCTACGCGGATGACACCCAAATTGTTATCACCTTAGCTGAGGGACCATCAGTAGCGGCTACCAGATTCAAAGAAGGGATGACAGCAGTGGCTCAATGGATGACAGAAAACTATTTAAAACTGAACGCCAGCAAAACTGAAGTTCTGCTGGTGGGTAAGAAGGCTGCTCTATGGAATGAACACTGGTGGCCGGCGCCCCTTGGTCCTATGCCCAGGCCTAAGGCAGAGGTAAAGAACCTTGGAGTCTGGATGGATGCTACGCTTAGTTTTCAGACCCATACTAAGAGAATTGCGGCCACCTGTATAGGACTACTAAGAGGTCTTAAACCCCTCTTGAAATTTTTTGACTCAGGAGTACGTCAGCTCATTGTACAAGCTACCATTCTGACTCGCTTAGATTATGCCAGCTCTCTGCTTTTGGGAGCTAATAAAGCAGAGATACGGCGACTACAACAAGTACAAAATTCGGCAGCCAGGATCTTGGTAGATCTCCCTCACCACTGCCCGGCTGGGCCTACAATCAAGGGCTTCACTGGCTTCCGATTTATAAACGGATCCAGTTTAAAGCCCTCTGCTTATCTTTCAGGATCTTAAAGACGAGTAGCCCAGCGCTTCTGTGTGACTTTTTGAACCTGTATGTCCTTCACCATCAATTGCGCTCCTCGGGTCAGTAACTGGTGAATGTCCCGCGATTCAAACGTAGCAGGGCTGGAGGGCGTTCATTTCGCCAACTGGCTGCCAAGCTATGGAATTCTCTACCGCTATCTATTCGCGGTATGGAGTACTTGCTGGCATTTCGAAAAGCTATTAAAACCTTCCTGTTTGCACCAGTATAGACCATAGGTTTTGGGTTTGTCAGCGCTGTGCCGGGTGTTTTTTTCTTTCTCTTTGGTGTATGTAAATCTGGTGGCGCCGGGACGCCCTTTCGCTGGGGCAACTGTGCGCTTTAGAAAATGTTTAACATAACATAACATCATTCTTTAGCTCACTACACCACCCCCGTTCAGACATGACCATATGCAAATCAGTCTGACCCTGTGCCTCATGGGAACCGTCCAGCCCGAACTGCCAAGCCATGTCTTCCCTGGACCGCAAACAAGCATCCTGGGATCGGTTTCCACCTAATCAGCCGTCATTAGCCATGCTAGCTTGAATCCAGTGGCAAAGTGAGCAAGGGACCCATGTCTGGGCATACCCTGCCAACTTAGGGTGTACAATGCAATATCAAAGGGGATGATAGACGGAGTGTTTGAGCAAATCAAACACTCACCTCCAGTCACCTGATCTGGGTTTGTTCCATCATTATTCTTTATATCACTCCACCACCCCAGTTCAGACTTAGAATTTAGGCCCAGATCTTTGTACTGGGGTGAATGTAAGGCATTTGTTCTGCATTCTGTCCATCAACTGTTGTTTTTGCATTTGTCACCCTGAGAGGGACGGGTATGCTCAGGCGTGAGTCCCGTGCTCTCCATGCCACTGGAATAAAGCTATTCTGGCTGATGAGGGCTGAAAGCCCGAAACCGGTCCTAGGATGCTTGTTTCCAGTCCAGGGAGGACCTGGCTTGGCAGTTTGGGCTGGACTGTTCCCATGGGGAACAGGGTCAAGACTGATTTGCATATGGCTGTGTTCAAACTGGAATGGCATGGTGAGAAAAATAACAATGGATTTAGGCCCAGATCTTTGTACTGGGGTGAATTTATGACATTGTTCTGCATTCTGTCTATCAACTGTTGTTTTGTTTCCTGGAAGGGGAGAATGTTATTTTTGCTCAGTTGTTCGTCTGTGGTGGTTACTGTGTGGGTCTGTAGGCTTGTCCTGGGGTTTGAAGTTTTTGTAGATGGTGGCTGCTTGTCATAGAAGAAATTGGCGAGGTTGTCACAGAGCTCCTGGGAAGGGGTGATGCTGTTATCTGTGGCTGCTTGTTTGGAGATCTCCCTGATGATGTTGAAGAGTAACTTGCTGTGGTTGGTCAATGCTAGCAGCTAGGATTTCACTCTTCTTCCCCCTCTGTAGAAGATGGTAGAAGTTTAGGAAGTCCTGTTGGTGGTGTCTTTGCTAGTGTGTGATCTTTTTTTGATGCTCTAAGTTCTCCAGTGTACCACATAGCCTGTTTTGTGGATCTCCTTTGATTGGCTGCTGTCTTTGATGGTGGCGATGTTGTCAGCACAGTTTCTGATCCAGTAGTTGAAGTTCCTGACACTCCGGTCAAGGGATGCAGCTGTGTCGGGATTTGAGCAATTTAGTGCGTCGGTCCGTTGGGTCTTGCTACAAATGAAGAGAGCAGATGTGCGCCATACCTACTCAGATATGGCGCACTGCTGTTCCCTGTTTTCGCTTGCGCACTTTGTGTTGCCTAGCGTTAACACAGGCAGCCTCGCACACCGCTGTAAGTATGCCTGTGTTACAAACAGGGAACCTTTGTGCACAAAACCAATCTTTTAAGGCATTTTCTCTTTTCTGTGTGTGCTGCATCACACCTAGAAAAAGGAAGTAACACGTAGTACTAAAGGTATTTCTCTTTTTTACTTCGGGGAGACTTACTATTGTGGTGCAATCCCAGGTTTACCGACCTTAGTAAATCTGTAATTGCATCAAAAAATGTGAGTGGATGCATGGCAAAGCCCATGCTTTACTCAAGTAAAGCCCACCCGATGCAAGGAAACGCAACGCAGTGCTATTTGTTTTGTTGCATTACTTTGTACTTACACAACCACGCTGAGTGGCTTTGCTTGACTTAGAAAATCCCAAATACGGACTTACATTGCCTTGCGACGACTTGCGTCACGCAGGGACAACGCAGTTTCTTTGTAATTCTGGGCCTATATGTTCGGGAAGAGCTTTATTGCTACAAAATACAATATAACGAACAAGTGTCCAGTCTATGTAATGTTAATGCCCCGATGGACAAAAAAGGAAGAGAGAGATGTTGTTGATTTGTTAACTTGATTAACCTCCAAGTAGCAATCCCAGGTTTCTCCTGGGGGATTTAAATTGCGTGCTACAGGACTATACAGGCACACAGGATACATATGTAGGATTTACAATGTCACCTCCAAACTCTTGTCCGATGTTATTAGGGAGGCCAGGCCTTCTGATGTCGGGAAGAGGTGTGACACAGCGGCTAGGGCGGCTGACCTTGGAACACTGAGGTTCACGGTATGATCGCCAGGGGCAGGTTAGCCCGGCACCATGTGAATCTGGGCAATAGATTGCTTAATCTTCCCGATGGCCCCCAGCGCCTTGACACCCTTGGGTAGTTGTTTGCACTTTACAAATACTGGTATTTATTATTATTATTATTTATGTCTATGGTAGGGGCCAGGATAGTGGGGCTGGTTTCACATGGTATTTACATACAGGGAATACGACATCCAGGTCAGATTACAGTATTGTTCCTGTGGTCATAGCGATGGAAACATGATTTATTGATTTTGCCCATGGTTGCATGAGTGGCCATCTACACCACTCTTGCAGTCTTTTTATACGTTTAGCTCATCATATTAGTGATACCTGCACCATGGTGGGCTCTGAGCACTTCCGATGATGGCTAGATGGCTTCAACCTTGCTTTTTCTTTTTTTAATAAACAATTTTTATTGAGAAAGAAAATGACAAGGTACAGTGCATTGGCGTCATAGTGTATAGGTCCATTATGAAAGCACGCCACATACAACCAATAAAGTGCATCATGTGCATAGATCATCACAACAGTTCCTGTCAAGAGCGGGAGAAGCACAAACAACAATGGCAACAACATATGTACTGACATATTGTTGAACTCAGTTGGGGCCCTCCCCCTTTACTGCATACAATAGGGCAAGCATGCCGGTTCTTCAGGATGGGAGCGTGTCCTCAAAGCCGGAGACCTCCAAGATGAGGCGTTGATCTTGCTGCAGTTCAATGGAAGGGGACACACGCAGGTCGCCTCTATACTTGTTCCACATTCCCCACTTATGATCCCATTTTTTGGGGCAGCCTCTATGCTTGAAGACGTCTTTCTCGGCAATCATTGCCCTGTCCATATCAATTGCTCAGTCCCTGAGGTTTGGTGCCGTCTCCACCCCCCATGTCTGAGCTATGTTTCGTTTAGCAATGGACCACCCAGTGGAAGCCCATGTCTGTTCTGCCTGTGTGAGATCCGTGGCTTCACACATGTTAAGGAGACAGAGTTGGGGGATAGCCTTCAGAGACTTGCCACACACCCTCTCCATCTGCTTCGTGATTTTCCCCCAAAATGATTGCATTTTGGGGCACTCCCACAATATATGAAGGAAAGTGCCTAGCAATTACAACGCTGAAGGCACAAAGGATCAGGCCGTCTGCCCATGTTGAACAGGGTGCGTGCGTCAAAATAAACCCGGTGTAGGATTTTCAGTTGTACCAGGCGAAGGCGCTGTAGAATGGCCACCTCTCTAGAAGACGCAAGGGCGTCACGCCAGTCCTCATTGTCAATGTCCTTCAGGTCCTCCCCCCAGCGCTAGTGCAATCGGGTCATGGGGTCAGGTTGGTTGGTCAGTAGTTTCTTGTAAGTGAGGGATATGGCTTTTGTGTGCATAAGGTCGAGTAATGGTCTATCCTCCAGCGGAGTGGAAGCAGTTAGAGGGCCATATCTGGCTAAGGCAGCAGTAATAGCGTGGCTAATCTACAGGTACCTGTAAGCCTCCGTTTGAGCTAGGTGATATTTAGTCTGCATGTCCTCGAACGTCACCAATCTACCTTTGACCAACATGTCACCTACGGATGAGATCTCTATCATATCCCACTTATCAAATCCAGGGTACCTGCTAAGCTGACCCAGCATGTCAGGCTCCCAAAGAGGCCTTTGTGGGCGTGTTGTTCCGACCCCATTTTATGATGACCCTGTGCCAAATCACGACTGTGCGGTCTGTAGGCCCTGTAAGGTGTAGTTTGTTTGGGTTTGTGTAAAGTGCTCGGTTGTACCTACCCCTTCCAAAGAGCCAACGAGCGGTGCCAAAGTTAGGGTCATCGTGCTACCCATGTGCCCACTTATTGACCGCGATAAGATGAGAAGCTTGATAATATAGCTTCATGTTTGGCAATGCTATGCCTCCATCTTACCACCCCATCGTCAATTTATTAAGGGCGATGCGTGGGGCACGTCCCTCCCATAACAGTTCTGGCACAATGGCCTCCAACCCGGTGAAATAAGCGCCGGGGATTGTGTTGGAGGAGTTCTGCAGCACATAGAGAAAGCGCTGCAATGCCAGCGTTTTAAAAAGGGCAGCTCGTCCCAGAAGAGTTAAAGGAAGAGACTGCCAGTGTTTAACGTCAGAGCGGAGATGGGTCAAGGACGTGAGCAAGGTGGACTCCTGGAATAAGGCCGGGCCAGGGTGATAAAAATACCCAAGTATTTAAACCCCTGCGAGCCCACCGGAATACTATACCCTTTTGTATTATGCGGAGGATCCCCCCACAGAACGTACATCTGTGACTTGGTCCAGTTAATAGTGTATCCGTAGTGGGCTCCAAATACTCAGAAAATATTTAAGACTTTTTTAATGGACCGCATGGGTGAGGCTTAGTACAGGAGAATGTTGTCTGCGTATAAGGAATACGATCTTCGTGATCCTCAGTACATTTCAGCCCTCTGATCATCGGATCCCCCCTGATCCAAACCGCCAATGGCTCGATCACCAACGCAAATTTATTTATTTATTTATGTATACAGGATATGTGTTGCGCATGGCTGCCTCAGCGATGAGGCGTCCCAGCGCAGCCAGAAACCAGAGAAGAGACAGGGAAGCTCAACAAGCAGCAAATATCAGACAGTTAGGAACAGCCATGTATTTAAGGACTTCCGAAACGTCAAGAGATTAGGGGTGGCTCGGATGCTTGCTGGAAGAGAATTCCAGAGTTTGGCTGCCAGAAGGCCAAACGAGTGACCCCCTGCCCTCGCTTTCCTTACTCGAGGGACACAGACCAGACCACGGTTGGCCAAATGCAGAGCGCGCCTGGGCAAATAGGGCTTCAGTAAACCCGATAACCCCATAGGGGCTTGATGCCTCAGAATATTGTACGCGATGCATAGCACCTTAAACTGAATGCGAGCTTCAATTGGCAGCCAGTGCAACTTCAAGAGCACCCAGGCCACTGATTGAGATCTAGGGAGTGCCACTACCATGCGTGCTGCCGCGTTGTGGACCCTCTGCAGGCGTTTACTGCTTGCTTTATTGGCACCTAGATATAAGGTATTGCCATAATCAAGCCTCGCAAGAATGGAGGCCTGCAAGATGGTTTGGCGTACTCTGGGGGGAAAGAAGCCAAGCAAGGGCCTCAGTCCTCTCAGGAGCCCAGAGCAAACTGCGGTGACAGCTCTTGTCTGCTTCTCAAATGGAAGTCCGGTGTTGAACCAGACACCCAAGTTCTTAACCGTCTCCTTTGGTGACGGTGCGGGTTTCAGATGATCAGGCCACCACTGCTCTGACCAGAGCTCCTGGTCCTTCCCATACAGTAGAATCTCGGATTCACTGGCATTAAGTTGGAGGCAGTTAGCCTTCATCCAGTCAGAGATAATCAATAGATCCTCCTTGAAATTCTCCAGGTTGGTGCGGCATTTTTTAGAAAAAGCGATCACCAGCTGGGTGTTGTCTGCGTACGACACCAAGGACAAACCCCTGCCTCTGGCCACCTCCGCCAGAGGTCCCACGTACAGAATGAATAACAGTGGGCTCAAGATGGAGCCTTGAGGTACCCCCCCCGGCACAGGGCATGTTCCTGGGAATGGAAAGGCGGCACAGACACTTGGAACGACTGCCCAGCCAGGAAGGAGTGGATCGACTCCAGGGCATCATCCCTAATTCCAACCGTCCAAAGACGTTGAAGAAGGATCACATGGGACACCATATCAAAAGCGGCGCTTAGATCCAATATGACCAAGGCCGCAGAGTCACCTACATCCAGCCTGCTTAGGATGGATTCCGTGACCGCAAGAAGAGCTGATTCCGTGCTGTGGCGGAGGTGAAACCCATGTTGGGAAGGATCAAAGATGTTGTGCTCGTCGATGTATTTCGACAAGATGGAATTTACGAGTGCCTCTACCACTTTCGCCATGAAGGGGAGCTGAGATATGGGGCGGTAATTGCCAGGGTAGTCCGGGTCAGGTGATGGCTTTTTTAACAGTGGAATGATTTTTGCGTGCTTCCATGCCCTTGGGACGGAGGCGACAGGGGGCATCCCTGTCTGGTGCCCCGTCGGAGTGGAAACAAGCCCGATACATGGTTATTGATGACCACTTGCGCTGCTGGCTGAGAGTAAAGTAATCTGATCCGTTTAATAAACTTGGGACCAAAACCCATACGTGTCAGGACCGCAAACAGAAGTTCCCACTCGATGGTGTCAAAGGCCATTGTTGCGTCAAGTGACAGCAGGATTGCATCCTCCTTTATGGTGTCTATTCTGCCCAGGACCCTGTTTAGACATCGTAAGTACAAGGCTCTGTTGTGCCCTGGCATAAACCCGGATTGGTCAGGGTGCACCAGGCCAAACAGATACGGGAGAAGCCTGTGGCCTGTATCTTTGCCAGAATTTTCACCTCTGAAGTTAGGGGGGAAATGGGATGGTAAGACTTGCAGTCCGCTTCCGGCATACCCAGTTTATGTATAACCACTATCTATGCCAACCGGATTTCAGGGGTTAAAACCCCAATATCTAAACTCTCAGTGTACATGCTTAATAAATGGGGCAAGAGCTTGGATGCCATTGGTTTAAAAAATTCGATCTGGAGCCCATTAGGTTCCATAGCTTTGCTGGAGTGCAAATCTTAGATGGCCTTCTGAGTCAGTGATGTTGTCGCCCTCAAGGGATTCCTCATCATCTGTAGTTAGGCAGGCGATCTTAATGGTCGATAGAAGTTCCGGAGTAATGGCGGACTGGGATTCAGCAGCCGGTGTATACACCGATGAGAAGTATGCTGCAAATGCGTCAGTATTTTCCTAGGGATCTGTGAGCAGTTCCCCTTCTGCTCCATGAAGCGAGTGCACCCACCTAGATGCTCTCTCCTTTCTCTCCAACCATGCAAAAACCTGCCCGTACGCTCGCCATCTTCAAAATATTTTATGTCGGGTGGCGGTATTTCGGGCAGTAGCCGCTTCAGTCAGAAGCTGCCGATAGTCAAGCCTCACCACATCTAGTGAGTGTTGCGCCTCAGCATCAGAAGCCATCGCCAGGGTCTGTTCTTTTGGAGGATCACCTCCTCCAGTTCGACTACACGTCTGTTAAGTTTTCTCCTGTGCCCCACCAAGTGTGACAGAGCCCTACCTTTTATAACTGCACCGAAAGCCCCCCTAATCACAGATGGTGATGAGAACGGCCCCGCATTTTCGTTGAAATAATAATCAGTGTCCTTATGGAGAGCCTCCTTTCTGGTGAAGAATTGGCTTGGTAGTTTGGTCTGCCCTGTTCCCATGATACACTGGGCCAGGGACAGACTAATTTGCATATAGCCAGGTTCTGAGCTGGGATGGGGCAGTGAGATAAATAACGGTGATGGATCAAGCCCTGATCTGTGGACTGGGTAAGAGTGGTCTGCTTAATTCAGACACTCTGTTCATCACCACCCCCTTTTCTGTATCCTCCTTGATGTGAGGCACCTTAAGTGGCCAGGGGTTTATTGTGAGGGTGGAGCGGCGCCTGGGTTGTCTCATGGTTAATGTCGTAAGGATCGGGGAATGATCTGAAATTCCACGGGTCAGACATTTGGAAGCTACGAAGAACTGGGGGTCCTGAGCGAGCGTAACAACATGATCTATACGTGACTGACTATTGTGAGCTCCCGAATGAAAGGTAAATTGTGTGGTAGTATATTTAAGCCAATGCCACACATCCACCAGGCCCAGCACTGAGACAAATCCTGATAGTTGGTATCCCCCAGGCGTTCGCTCCTGGCAGGGTGAGCCATCCATTGTGAGGTAGAAGTCACCGCCCAACACCGGTAAACCAATTGGAAGGTCCAGCAGGAGCACCCTGATATCCCGTAAGATAGGACGCTGCAGTCCGGCGGGGGCATAAACGGACACAAGATTAATTTCCTGCCCTTCCCAAGTGCCAGAAAGCGATAAGTATCTGCCTATGGGCAACCCTTACGTATGAGCACACCCATACCTCGTGAACCCGAAGTGAAACCTGAGTGACCAGCCATACGGTAACCCTATCTGTTCATGGCCCAGCATGCACTGTCAACCGAATGCCTCTCCTGGATCAGGAGTATATCCGGCGCATGGCGTTTTTTTTTTGATAATCAACTTTATTTGCTTTATAAGAAAAACAAAGAAATTCATTGGTTGCAGTTCATTAAGCAATGAAGGGAACATGCTAGGGTACATTAGTGTCATAAAGAGGGCGGTCCGTCAGAGTATAACATAAAAGTTTGTGCAGTGGTTACAGTGTCACATAGGTTAAAAGGAGAACAGATCATCATGGTGGCATCATATTAAACCATTTACCCCACACTTTGTTAAATAAATCAGGACAATCCCGAGCCTCGAATAGGGCCTCCTCCTGGATCCCACACCAGTCCACGCCCCTCCACCATCTCTGCACAGTAGGGCCTTGGCTTGTGACCAAAGCGCTGCTATGTCTCTTTTGACCACCGCCACCGCTGTTCCTAAGAACCGTTTGTCCATCCTGGAGCCATCCAGGCCATCAAAGACCCCCAACAGCATACGCATTGGATTGTGTGGAACCTCCCATCCCAAGGCTTGCGTAAGTTGGAGTTCCACCCACTCTAAAACGGCGCTAGCTTTAGAAAACACCACACCATGTGATAGAAGTCAGCAGGGGTTGAGGCACATCGCGGGCAGGCTGAAGAGGGCTTCAATCGAGCCTGGAATAGACGTGCCGGGGTGAGGTATGCCGAATGGAGGTAGTATAGTTGGACCAGGCGCAGCTTGGAGGACCTGGTCAGGGTTTTGGGTGCCATAAGGACATCCCTCCAGTCTACCTCCTGTAGGGGGCCCAGCCAACCCTCCCAGCGGGCCCTAAGCCGATCTAGGGAAGCGGGACCATTATTCACCAGGGCCCGGTAAATGCGGGACACTCCCCCCACCTGCCCAGGTCCCCCATCATCACCTGAGCTTCCAACGGGCTGAACTCTGGAAGGGAGATAGGAGGTAAGACATGTATGTAGAGGGTGTGTCTGAGCTGCAAGTATCGATAAAATTGGGAGAGAGGAAGAGCGTGGCGCTGCTGCAGGTCTGCGAAGGAAGACAGACATCCTGAGCACTGAAACTCCAATGAGATCCCACCTACGGAACCCCCTCAGGGACGAGCCCTCCCGCAACCAGGACCCATGCCAGAGTAGGGTCTGTCGGGAGAGTTTATGGTCCCATCCCACATGCCCTAGGGCCGTGTGCCAAGCCAGAAACACCGTTCTGGTGACCGGGGCCATCGCCTGTGGTATTGGACTTCCATATAGAAGCGCATGGACTTGTGGAAATTCCAGCGTGGTGAGTTCCACCCGATAGGCAGGGTCGGACCAGCCGTCCGCATACCAGTCATGGATGACGAGGAGTTTTGTGGCCAGGTAGTAGAGGTGAAGACTGGTCACCCCCATACCCTCATCAAAGGGGGGAATGCGACAGTGTGCCATGGATATGCGTGGTCTCCCTCCTCCCCAGAGGAACCGGGTGAGTACTCCATCGACCTCACGGAACCAACCACTCGGAAGGTGGACCGTGGTGTTTTGCAGTATGTAGAGGAAACGGGGGAGGACCATCATTTTGAACAGCGCACTTCTGCCGAGGGGGTTTAGGGGAAGGGTCTGCCGCCTCTTGAGGTAGCTTGTCTCCTTTCTGGTGAAGAATTGGCTTGGTAGTTTAGTCTGCCCTGTTCCCATGATGCACTGGGCCAGGGACAGACTGATTTGCATATAGCCAGGTTCTGAGCTGGGATGGTGCAGTGAGATAAATAACGGTGATGGATCAAGCCCTGATCTTTGGACTGGGTAAGAGTGGTCTGCTTAATTCAGACACTCTGTTCATCACCACCCTCTTTTCTGAATCGTTTTTGGCCACTATAGGTGTGGCAGGGTATACTCAGACATGAGTCCCTTTCTCACTGCACCATCAGGATTCAAGCATGCCGGGCCGAAGACGGCTGAAATGCCAGAAACCGATCCCCGGTAGCTAGACTCCTTTCTGGTGAAGAATTGGCTTGGTAGTTTAGTCTGCCCTGTTCCCATGATGCAGTGGGCCAGGGACAGACTGATTTGCATATAGCCAGGTTCTGAGCTGGGATGGTGCAGTGAGATAAATAACGGTGATGGATCAAGCCCTGATCTTTGGACTGGGTAAGAGTGGTCTGCTTAATTCAGACACTCTGTTCATCACCACCCCCTTTTCTGAATCGCCTCTTGAGGTCTGCCTTCATCCTAACGACCAGGGGCCTAACGTTCAGGGCTCACTCAAGCTCCGGTAGAAGAGTTACCCAGATGCCAAGGTATTTGAATGAGTGTCTCCTAAGGGGGATAGCCGAATGCCAGTCGTAACACTCCCTGGAGGGATGCAGTGGGACCAGAGTGGACTTCGCCGCATTGAGTCAAAGCCCAGAGATCCTCTCAAAATCTGAGAAGACGTTCAAGCACCTGGGTCCAGCACTCTCGAGATCCGCTAGATAGAGCAGCACGTCGTCCGCGTATAGGGCTATCTTGTCCACCTGGCTCGAATCCCAGGTCCAGCCCCGAATAAGGGGGTCCTGTCGGATGAGCGCCGCCAGGGGCTTCATTGCCAGCGCAAATAGGAGTGGCAGAGAGGGCACCCCTGCTGATCGGAAAGGCCTTGAAGAGCTCTCCGTTAATGAGTACACGGCTCGGGGTTTGGTGTATAGAACCTTGATAAAATGGCGGAACGAGGGACCAAAACCCATCCTGTCCAGCACATCTTGCAGGTATTCCCAACTCACTGTATCAAAGGCCTTTTCAAAGTCTATGAAAAGGAGGCCCAGGTATGGGGTTAGCCGCTCTCGGTGAGCCAGGGCCAGGTGGAGGCGACGAATGCAGTGGTGGGTACCTCTAGCCGGCATGAACCCGCATTGGTCGGGGTGGACCGGGTCCTGAAGGAGAGGGCGGAGTCTCTGAGCCAAGACGGTGGCCAAGAGCTTAATCTCCGTGTTGATCAACGAGATTGGGTGGTAGTCTGCACAACTCAAGGACGGCAGCTGAGTTATCGAAATATCCACAATCGTGGCCAAATCTGGCTCAGGTGTGAACGCGCCCGTCTCCGCCACATGGCGGAAAAGATCCAACAGGTGGGGGGGCCAAAATATCCCCGAAGGCTGCATAGTATTCCTGCGGGTATCCATCTGGCCCGGGCGTTTTACCAGGGTGCAGGAGGGAGATGGCATCTCGGACCTCCTCCAGGGTGAAGGGGCGATCCAGAGTGTCCGCAGCCTCCTGAGAGAGAGAAGGCAGCAGGGTACCAGTGTCGGCCATCAGAGCGGCCAGAGGAGCGGCCGGGGGGTCGCTCACCCTAAAGGTGCGCATACAAGGCCGCAAATGTTGGTGCCATGGCCACAGAGGTCACTTGTGGCCTTCCATCGTTCGAGCGGACCTCAGGAATAATACAGTTGACTTTGGGATAGGACACAAGGTTGTGGAGGTGCTCTCCATTCTTATCTCCTGTTAGACCTGGCATCATTGGCATGAGTCTCTCCTCCATTTTTTCTGTTTGCCTCCTCTGTTTACGATGTTTTTGCTGGTATATGCTTTGGGCACTGTGCCACTGCTGATCAGTGCCACAGTGCAAGTGCTCCCTATGTGAAATTGCTGTATTGATTGACTTCCATGTTTGGCTTATTTGGTTTACTGTCAGTCCCTAGTAGAGTGCACCAGAAGTGCCAGGGCTTGCAAATACAAATGCTGCTAGTGGGCCTGCAGCACATGTTGTGCCACCCACAAGAGCGGCCTAGTAAAAGTATGTCTGAAGGTCTACCATTGCTAGACCACGTGCAGTCTGACTGTCACGAGGACTGCGCAAGTACACCTACTTGCCCGTCCCTAAACCTTCCCTTAACTTCATGTTAGTCACCCCTATGGTAGGCCCACGGGCAGGGTGCATTGTAAGCATAAGGTAGGACAAGCCTGACAAGGTTGGCATGTCCTAATAGTGAATTACAGCCATAGTCGTTTTTCACTATTGTAAGGTAACCTGCTCTCCATCAGTTAGAATGGGCTGCCAGGATTATTAATGCTATAATCCTAGCGGGCTCGGGGAGCATGGTGCAATGTCGAGTTTGGTATCCCTGAACTCAGGGTTTAATAATGCATCCGTTTGTGTGGATGGTTTTTAGACTCTGTGTTTGAAAATAGCACTTTTAGAAAGTAGCTATTTTCTTGTCTAACTGTCTACCGGTCTCTGCTGGTTTTGGTGTGCGTGTGACAGGAGCTGGGTGGCTCCAGAGAGTCTGAATGAGTCAGTGTGGGATGAGTGGGGCATTTGCATTGAGAGTAGGGGAAGAGTAGCTCCTGATAGCCTGCCCTGCCTGAAACAATGTTGGCTCCGCCCCCCTGCCAGGCGACTGATGACTCTGTGCTTGCCTGGGACTTTTCTGGCCCGCCTCCTGCCGGGCAGCTGATGGCCCTGCCCCTGCCAGTGACAATGCTGGCTCCGCTCCTGCTGAGCGGCTGAGGACTCTGCCCTGCCCAGTGAATAGGCCAGGTGCTTCGGCCTGGCAACACCCACAACAAACCCAAGATGGGGGGAAATTCCCCTGCATGGACAAAGGGATCAAAGCCAAAAAGGGGTATAAGAGAAGGACCCCTGAACCAAGAATTCAGATCACTTCTGACAAGGAAACCTGAACCAAGGACAAGAAACCTGCTGATCTAAGGACTGCCTACCCCTTCTGCCAGAGTGCTGTTTGTTGGGGGAATCCTGCATTGCTTCTTTATTTTTGCCAAGGAACCAGGAGAGAGGAACTGTGTGTGTACTCTCAATCTTCGCTAAGAAAATCTCCAAGGGCTGGAAGAGTGCCAGTCTCCTGTTGAAGTCACAGGGCTAAAGGACTTCATCTGCTTAAAGTGCTATTTGCTGGAGTTTGTGAATCCAGCACCTCTGAAAGAATCCAGCAATCTCGACGCCGACGGACGCCGCCGAATCCAGCTCGACATCGTGAGTAACGGCTCCAGTGTCCCGCTTCCTCGACGCCGGACGCCGGGCCCGATCGACGCCAGCAGCAACGCCAGTGGGTAGTGAGTTCGGCTCCAGCTCCAAGTGACCTCGTGTCTGCACCGCCACTGATCGCATCGACTTCGAGCCCTCTCGACGCCGTGAGCGCTGCTCACTCTTGCATCATCGACATCGACGACGTCGTATCCTGCTTCATCCCGTGAGCGCTGCTCCCGCCTGACTTCGGTCGACGCCGCTGCAGATCGCCCCGACTCCGAGGCCCGATCGACGCCGAAGACGCGACGCCGGACATCTCGACGCCGCTGATCATCGAGTGCTTCACTTTTCCAAGGTACTGTGTTGTTGGGGTCTGTGCGACTCCGGGCTCGACGTAGCGCTCCTCGCGGTCGACGCCGAACCTTTGGATTAACTTTGCCTCGACGTCGTGTGACTCCCGTGTGGGTTACATTGTTGCCAAGAACTGTGTTTTAGAGAAGAAGAGTTGCTTTTGATACTAAAGACTTTTGTGCTAAGAAGAAACCGTGCTTGAACTATTATTTTTCCTTCCAACCGTATTTATTAAGATTGTAGTATATTTTTGTCGTTATTTGGTCTTGTGCTAAGCCTTATATAAAAATACTTATTTTTATAATACTACTGTGTCGTGTCCATTTGTAGTGTATTCACTTTATTACTGTATGTGGTCATAAATGCTTAACGCACTGCCTCTGAGATAAGCCTGTCTGCTTTGCCAAGCTACCAAGGGGGTGAGCAGGGGTTATCTAAGTGTGTGATCTCCTTGCCCTGACTAGAAAAGGTGTGCCCCTATTTGTCAGAAGTGTATACCTCTGCCAACTAGAGACAGCCGCTTCTAACATCTCCCCATCCATAGACGCGAGCAACCGACGAGCGCCAAAGCACTTTAGCCGATACCAGCGAGATTCGGCGGATCTCCTCGCGGACCTCTGCCAGTTGCTGGGAAGAATCCTTCCACCCGTCAGAGAGTTCGGCAGCCTCCAGCTGTAATGCTTGGGATTCCAGCTGCGCGAGTTGGGCCGTCTGTTCGGCAAGCTTCTCGTGGACCAATCCTCTGGCCACTCCTCGGACAATGGCCTTGCCCACCTCCCACAGCGTTCCTTGTGAGGGAACCAATCCTGCATTGGTGGAAAAATAGTGATTGAGTTCCTGGCTGAGTGACTCCACTAACTCCGAGTTCGGCAAGAACCAGGCGTTCAGCCGCCCAACCGCTCGTGGGAAGGAGACGGAAGAGTGATCTGAAATCCCTCTGGGCAGGATCGCGGCATCCGAGACCAGCTGATAGTCAGCTGCCGCCAACAGCAGAAGATCAATGCGGGAGTGAGTATGGTTTGACGCCGACGTATGGGTGTACTGATCTTCGCGGGTGTGCCAAACCCGCCACGCATCACAGAGACCCAGGGCCGAGGTCCAGCTTGACAGGGATTTAGCGGAGGTGAGGCAGGCCTCAGATGGGGTCCCCGTCGTGTCACGCATGGGCTGCAGAACAGCATTAAAGTCCCCCCAACCACCGTAAGACCCTACGGAAGGGAAGAAAGCACTTGTGTGAGGTGGCAGAGTGTTGGAGACAGAAGGGCAGGAGGAATATAGAGGCTCAAGAGGTTTAAGGGGCGTCCTTCCATAGTACCCGAGACCAACACATAGCAACCCTGCACATCTGTCTCGGTGGAAGCCAGGGTAAAGGGAAGTCCGTTCCTGAGTAAAATAGCCACCCCTGGGAAACCCCTTGTGTAGCCAGAGTGCCAGACCCTGTCCAATCCATAACGGGCTAGGAAGTCACACTACGTACCCAGGAGGTGTGTCTCTTGAAGGAAGAGGATGTCTGGTATGTGGCGATGGGCAGCGTGAAGGACAGCTGTGCATTTGGTGTGATCCAGGAGGCCATTGACATTCCAGGAAAGGATGTGGAGGGGCCTAGTGAGAGTGTATGTCATTGGAGGGGATGTGATAAGGAGGGACGGATAACCACAAGGGACCACTGCCCGCTGGAGGAGAATAACCACCCAAATGTAGACTCAGAGAGGGGGGCACCGGAAATGATGATCTGTGCATCATTGGTGTAGGCCCAGAGAGAGAAGGGGGAACGACTGCCAGAAGCCATTTCCGGTGGCGGCCCGTAGGCGGCCAAAAATAACAAGGTGGCGAAGGCAATGAGCTGTGTGTCAGCTGTGGACCTACCCATGAGAGAAGGCTATTATGAAAAACTGCAACCAGTGGCCCGCAGGCGGCGCAACTAGCGGCCCGTGGGCGGCTGAAAATAGCAAAGTTGCAGGAGACTATGGCCCCCCCAAACCACACACCCCCAACTCTCCCCACCCTACACTTCTGAAACGGAAGAATCTGTTGCCCTGTAAAGCCCCAACTTCCAACTACCCCACGAAGAGGCGATGCACTAATCTAAAATGGTTAGCAAGAAACCAAACAAGCGGAATTGTGGCTAAAGTGGACCCCCCTCCATGTATATGGATGAATGTCAACAGCTGAAAAAGACAAAAAGCAGAACTTGATAAGTCGCAGGAGAACACAATGAAGTAGTCCCGACTAAGCATGGGCGGAAAATCCGTTACGCTCGCGGATTTTGCGGATTTTTGGGAAATTCGCAATCCGCGAGATTTGCGAATTTCCCGCAAAATCCGCAAATTCGCACGCAGCGGATTTTTTTTGCGGCTCGCGTCGTTGGTGATACAATTTTTGCGGCGCGCGGCGTTTATCATCGTTTGCCGAGTTGTTTTTCTCGATATTTTGCGAGTGCTGCGCCATTTTGGATCTTGCTGTGTGATCCCGCGGGAATTTGGCGAGCGCGATTACGTCATCGCGGCTTGCCAACTTGCACAGCGAGAGTTTGTCAACGCGAGTACGGCGAGATCACGTCTCGCGGTACTTCGCAATTGCGAGATTTGAGATGCGGCGAGCAGCAACAATCTCGCACAAGCGAAAATATAAAATTTGCAATTCTGCACAAGAAATCCACCAGCAAGCAGCATAAACCTTCTTGAAATGATGATTTTTATCTGAATAACTCCTTAGGTTGACATTTGCCTGCACTTTTTTATTGAGGAGTCCATTTTGGGGAGGGGGGGAGGGGGGTGGGAGGAAGGAAGTGCCCCACAGTCTTCAACTTCCTGTTCCAGTCCAGCAGGCTTCTCCCAGTGCTTTGTCCATCTCCTGGTCACTTTTCATTTGGATCTGGAGCTGGAAGGATTAATTTTTGTATTTGAGGCCTTTTTGACTTTCTTTGGATCACTGTTGGATTAGAAATTTTACAAGTAAGTTTGTTTGGGGCATTACAGTTGCTGCAACTAAAATTTTGGAATTTTCGATGTTTGGGCTGTTTTGGGGCCTTTTGCCCAGGGGTACTCAGTGGTGGGTGGACTGAGTCTTTCTGTGGGTTGTCTTGAACTTAAACATCATGGAGGGCATGGATGGAATGGGATTGTGCTGATTTTTCAGTGATTTTCGTTTTTTGGGGCTGTACTTGTGGCCTTTTCACCAGGGGTATTTGAGTCTAGCATGGGCCTAGTCTTTCTGTGGGCTGTCTTGAACTTAAACATCATGGAGGGCATGGATGGAATGGGATTGTGCTGATTTTGCAGTGTTTTTCGATTTTTGGGGGTGTTCATGGGGAGGGACAGGCCATGTGGCTGGTGGCCATTTTGAGTGCTGCTACAGGCCCTGGCCATGTGCTGGGAGGCATGTGGCCATTTTGAATGCAGGCTTTGTTGTTAGGCCTGCAACCATTTTGCCTACTTTTCAACCTTTATGCCCAGGGGTAGTGAGTCTTGCATGGGCCTAGTGTTTCTGTGGGTTGTCTTGAATTTAAACATCATGGAGGGCATGGATGGATTGGGATTGTGCTTATTTTTCAGTGATTTTCGTTTTTTGGGGCTGTACTTGTGGCCTTTTCACCAGGGGTATTTGAGTCTAGCATGGGCCTAGTCTTTCTGTGGGGTGTCTTGAACTTAAACATCATGGAGGGCAGGGATGGAGTGGGATTGTGCTGATTTTTCAGTGATTTTCGTTTTTTGGGGCTGTACTTGTGGCCTTTTCACCAGGGGTATTTGAGTCTAGCATGGGCCTAGTCTTTCTGTGGGGTGTCTTGAACTTAAACATCATGGAGGGCATGGATGGAATGGGATTGTGCTGATTTTTCTGGGTTTTTTTTCGATTTTTTTGGGGTGTATAACTGAACTGATGTTCCTCTGTCTTCCATTGTTTTTAGGTGCACAAGACTCAAGAGAACCACCAGTGCCAGGAAGAAGTCCTGCAGCGGTGTGTGTGTGCAGCATAACGTCACGCGACGTCACGTCTGGCCTCAGACAACTCTACAATTCGTGCAACTGCGGCCTGCTGTCTGACCTGCTCTGAAGAAGATGGCCCCAAAAAAAGGTGTCCGTAGCTCCTCTAGCAAGAAAGTTGCTAGTAAGGAGCAGAAGAAGCAAGTTACCAAGGAGGCTGGTGTGCCAACCGCCACGTTTTTTGGGATCAAAAAAAAAAGTACGCCTGCAGCAGCAGGCTCTGCTGGGGACCAAGCTGGGAGCAGCACCCCCGCTCCATTGGGTTCAGTGCCTCCACCACCACGCCAACTTAAGTCAAAGCCCTTGAGTGCTTCAGAGGCAGTCAGTGTACTTCTCCAATCACCATCGACCAGTGATGTTGGCTCATCGCAAGAAAGTAGCAGCAATGTCCCTGAATCAACACAGGTTGTTGTAACTCATCTGACAAGTGTTGAACAACCACAGCCGCAACAACAACACCATGTGCAAGTACAAGCCGAAGTACATGTGGAAGGAGAGGCAGCGCAAGGAGATGCGCAAGCAGAGGTGCATGGAGGGTCACAAGTGCCCACAATAGTTGTTCCTCCCGAAGTAGGGGCACATCAGGAAATCGACAATCAAGCCGAGGTATCATTGGAAGCCACTCCTCCTGATGATCATTCATTGTCTTCCACATCCCTAGCAAGGAAAAGATCAAGGTTGGTGTCCACATCTTCTTCAAGCCCACCTCCTTCTGATGAAATGGATCCCAATTGGGAACCAGCACCACTGCCGTCTGAGAGTGAGGCACACCATGATTTGACAAAGGTACCTAAGCGTAAAAGGAAGGTCGTCGACAAACTCATACCTATGGAGTGTGATGAGGCTCAACAAGAAGTGACGCATACTGCTGCTGATGAAGCCCTTCACGACGACGATCCAGTCATCATAAAGGTCACTGCAGGCCCAGCGGGCATGCAGCAAAGAGACATTTTGACCCTATCCCGAGAAGCTGCTGAGCGTGATGATGATGTCGACGAGGAGGCAATGGAAATGGAAACACAACAATCATTACATTTGGAGTTAACTAGTACACCAACACCTACCGCTTCCATATTTCTTCCTCGCAAGAAGGGACCCACCTCGACCTCAATTCGTGGTGGTGAAAGTGCAAAACGTACTGAAGTTCAGCAATCCACATCCTCCACTTCATCTGGCATTAGCAGCAGGACCACCACCACCAGTATCGCCGCCTCCTCCGGCCCCCAAAGACATTTCAAGTCTCCAGTTTGGGACTTCTTTAGTGTTTGCCCAAGAATGGAAAACGTAGCCATTTGTAGCATTTGTAAGCTTCGAGTTAGTCGTGGTAAGTTTGGTACCAACTATGGTACTGGAGGCCAGAGAGGTCATCTTAAGAGAGCGCACCCTGTCCAATGGCTTCCGCACCTAGAGGCGTTCAAGCAAGCCGGAATTGCACGTAATGAAAACATTGATTTTTCATCTGATGATGACGAGGAGGAAGAAGACGATTCAAACACTTCACTTACACCCAGTACCCCTGTCAGCAGCACACCCCATGTGAGGCACACTAAGAGTGTGGGAGAGAGTGAGACATCAATGCGGAAAAGTTCATCAGCGAGCGTAACTGGGTCGAAGATATCATCATCATCCCGTAAATCCTTGGTCCAGGGCAACATTAAAAAGATGTTGTTTACAGAAGCGCAATATGAACGCAACCACCCACTGACGCGTCTGTATAACACTAAGCTGGCTAAAATGCTAGCTCTGGACCTTCTCCCTTTTTCTTTTGTAGAAGGGGTTGGTTTTCTAGAATTAGTGGCAGAGCTCTGCCCAAAATGGAAGGTTCCTAGCCGGTTCTATTTTGCCCGAGTTGCGGTTCCAGCACTACATGAAGATGTTCTGAAGGTGATTGGGGCAGCTTTGCAGAAGAGTGCTGTTCACACTATACATCTGACAACAGACATGTGGACCAGTGGCGCAGGCGCTGATTACATGTGCATCACTGCACACTGGGTCTCTTTTTCAGGGGCTAAAGCAAAGCTAAACACAGGTGTTGACACGGACATTGTTTTTAAAGCTGCTCGGAAACATGCAACACTAGCCATGTTTGGTTTGGAGAAACGTCACACAGCAGAAAACATTTTGGATGTCTTTAACACAAAGGTCCTTAACTGGCTGTCCCCACTAAAACGCCAGGTTGGTTATGTTTCCACGGACAATGGCGCCAATATAGTTAAGGCCATGAAGAAGGGTGACTATTTCAGAGTGCCGTGTTTGGCGCACTGTATAAACCTGGTTGTCCAAAAATTCTTGGGTGATAAAGGCAGAGCAGCGTACAGAGTATTGGACACCTGCCGAAAAATGTGCAAGCATTTCAGCCATTCTTTTAAGGGCCGGAAGCAGCTGAGGAGCCTGCTATATCAACGTCAAATGCCAGTGAAAGCACTCATCCAGGAGGTGGTAACACGTTGGAACTCAACCTTCTACATGCTTGAGCGTCTGTATGAGCAGTATACGGTACTCGATCAATATTTCTTGACAGAGGGTACAGAGGACCTGAGGATGGGTGCGGCGCAATGGAACATAGTTCAAAGCCTGACACGCATGCTTCGTCCTTTTGAGTTCTTCACGTGTGCAGTCAGCAAGGAGGACTGTAATTTGGGAAAAGCTATCCCATTGTTGTACATGCTGGAGGACCAACTGAAGGAGGTGTGTTCTGTGTTTGAAAAAGATGTAAAAAACCAAGACTCTTTTCATCTGGCTGAGAAATTATTAGAGCTCCTACAAGGTTATGAACGTCTTAAAACGATCCACTCAGAAGAGCATTACATTTGTGCTACTATTCTGGATCCACGCTACAAAAAGGCGCTGGCAGGCCAAGCATTCTTTCCTTTTGATGATGAACATGTTCCAAAGTACAAACATTGGCTAGCCTTGTCAGCCAAGAGGTTTGAAATAGAATGGCTGAAAATTGAAGGAAATGGCAGTACATCAGCAGGCCATCCCCAGTCAAAACAATCCACTTCTGCACCTGTGGCTGTGGCACAAGTGACCTCTCAGCCGTTAAAGACACCGGCAACCGGATCATCTGCACCAGACACAACAGAAACATTGGAGGCTGAAGAGGATTGGCTAGCTCTGCGTGGGTTTGGTTCTCAAAAGGTCAGAGGCACAGCAAGAGCTAAGCAAAGTGGAGGAACCTTGGATGAGGACCTTGAGTCGATGGTGAAGGACTATCTGAATGACTCAACAGAGGTCTATGTTAATTCTGACCCATTGGCGTATTGGCATGGGAAAAAAGAATTGTGGCCACAGCTCACCAACCTGGCTTTAAACTACTTGTCTTGCCCACTCGCAAGCGTGTCTTCTGAACGTGTTTTCAGTGCTGCTGGTGGCATTGTAACTCCCAAACGGAGCCGCCTCTCGCCCAAAAATGTGGAGAGGTTAACAATGATCAAGATGAATCAGCACCTCATACCACCAGATTTCAGAGTACGAGAAATCGCGCCGGGTGAAGACGAGGTGGCCAGCAACATAGATGAGGGAATTTCTACTCTGTCAGGTGACACTGAGCTCACCCTGCCTGAATTCGCAGAGTATGATGACGAAGCCTTATTCTCATTCCTGGACCGTGATACTGAGCCCTGAAAATGAGACAACGAATCAATAACTTTCTTTTTCGTCCTTATTCACTTTTATTCCTGTGTGTCTGTCTTTCTTTGTTGTGCACAGTTAATATATTTCAAACTTTAATCAGATAATCACAAAAACAAGCCCATCAGCAGAACTGTCTTCACTGGTTTGCTAATTGATTTGAAGTTGCCGCAGTCTGCATTCCTCAGGTTCACAAGTTCAGAAGAACATGCTCCTCTATCCTCCTCCTTCAGACTCCTATTTCCATCAAACCAGAGGGCTGGTTTACGCCCAATGAAGAAAGACTCAGCACTTGTGGAGGTGTTGTTCTACCTCTTTGCAGGTGAGTTGACGGCTCTGGGACCATTGTTGGGAAGCTCTAATACCGGATAAAAGTGTTTTGGATCAAATCCGAGGCGCAAATTTTTTAGTGTTTTTGCTGACTTGCTTGCCTTTGAGGTGCTCTTAGGGGGGCTTCCTGGTGTTTGTGGGTGAGTTTCGGGGTCTGGGAGCACTGCTGGGACACTCTAATCTTGATTGCATTTGCTTTTCAGGAAATCCGTGGTGGCAACCCCGACTTATGGCCTAGCTACGCAGGGCGTTTGGACCGAAGGCCAAGAAATATTGCAATTATGAGATTTTGCTTTTGGCCTGTTTGGGGGTGTTATGCTTCTTGGCGGGTGGGTTGGCGGGTCTTGGGGCATTCCTGGGAAGGTCTAATACCGGCTAGAAGTGGTTGGGACAAAATCCAGGCCGAATTTTTTTTGCTATTTCTGACATTTTGCTCAATGTAGCGTTTTCGGGGGCCTGTTTGGGGGGCTTCCTGGTGTTTGTGGGTGAGTTTCGGGTTCTGGGAGCACTGCTGGGACACTCTAATCTTGATTGCATTTGCTTTTCAGGAAATCCGTGGTGGCAACCCCGACTTATGGCCTAGCTACGCAGCGTGTTTGGACCAAAGGCCGAGAAATATTGCAAGTATGAGATTTTGCTTTTGGCCTGTTTGGGGGTGTTATGCTTCTTGGCGGGTGGGTTGCCGGGTCTTGGGGCATTCCTGGGAAGGTCTAATACCGGGTAGAAGTGATTGGGACAAAATCCAGGCCGATTTTATTTTGGCTATTTCTGACATTTTGCTCAATGTAGCGTTTTCGGGGGCCTGTTTGGGGGGCTTCCTGGTGTTTGTGGGTGGGTTTCGGGGTCTGGGCGCACTGCTGGCTATATATACTTTACTTTGCAAGAGGTTTGAAGCAAATCCATGGTGGCAGAGGGGAGTTAGGGCCTAGCTGCAGAGCGCGCGCGGAGAGATTTGGGAAATTTGGGAAAAACTGACAAAGTCCCCATTTTTGTACTTTTGCTCTTTGGCTGTTTGGGGGTCTTCTACTCGTTTTCTCCTGGGTTGACGGCGCTGGGGCCATTGCTGGGAAGCTCTAATACCGGATAAAAGTGGTTTGGACCAAATCCCAGGCGGAATTTTATGTGTGTTTTTGATGACTTGCTTGCCTTTGAGGTGCTTTTAGGGGGGCTTCCTGGTGTTTGTGGGTGAGTTTCGGGGTCTGGGAGCACTGCTGGGACACTCTAATCTTGATTGCATTTGCTTTTCAGGAAATCCGTGGTGGCAACCCCGACTTATGGCCTAGCTACGCAGGGCGTTTGGACCGAAGGCCGAGAAATATTGCAAGTATGAGATTTTGCTTTTGGCCTGTTTGGGGGTGTTATGCTTCTTGGCGGGTGGGTTGGCGGGTCTTGGGGCATTCCTGGGAAGGTCTAATACCGGCTAGAAGTGGTTGGGACAAAATCCAGGCCGAATTTTTTTTTGCTATTTCTGACATTTTGCTCAATGTAGCGTTTTCGGGGGCCTGTTTGGGGGGCTTCCTGGTGTTTGTGGGTGAGTTTCGGGGTCTGGGAGCACTGCTGGGACACTCTAATCTTGATTGCATTTGCTTTTCAGGAAATCCGTGGTGGCAACCCCGACTTATGGCCTAGCTACGCAGCGCGTTTGGACCGAAGGCCGAGAAATATTGCAAGTATGAGATTTTGCTTTTGGCCTGTTTGGGGGTGTTATGCTTCTTGGCGGGTGGGTTGCCGGGTCTTGGGGCATTCCTGGGAAGGTCTAATACCGGGTAGAAGTGGTTGGGACAAAATCCAGGCTGTTTTTTTTTTGGCTATTTCTGACATTTTGCTCAATGTAGTGTTTTCGGGGGCCTGTTTGGGGGGCTTCCTGGTGTTTGTGGGTGGGTTTCGGGGTCTGGGCGCACTGCTGGCTATATATACTTTACTTTGCAAGAGGTTTGAAGCAAATCCATGGTGGCAGAGGGGAGTTAGGGCCTAGCTGCAGAGCGCGCGCGGAGAGATTTGGGAAATTTGGGAAAAACTGACAAAGTCCCCATTTTTGTACTTTTGCTCTTTGGCTGTTTGGGGGTCTTCTACTCGTTTTCTCCTGGGTTGACGGCGCTGGGGCCATTGCTGGGAAGCTCTAATACCGGATAAAAGTGGTTTGGACCAAATCCCAGGCGGAATTTTTTTTGTGTTTTTGATGACTTGCTTGCCTTTGAGGTGCTTTTAGGGGGGCTTCCTGGTGTTTGTGGGTGAGTTTAGGGGTCTGGGAGCACTGCTGGGACACTCTAATCTTGATTGCATTTGCTTTTCAGGAAATCCGTGGTGGCAACCCCGACTTATGGCCTAGCTACGCAGCGCGTTTGGACCGAAGGCCGAGAAATATTGCAAGTATGAGATTTTGCTTTTGGCCTGTTTGGGGGTGTTATGCTTCTTGGCGGGTGGGTTGCCGGGTCTTGGGGCATTCCTGGGAAGGTCTAATACCGGCTAGAAGTGGTTGGGACAAAATCCAGGCCGAATTTTTTTTTGCTATTTCTGACATTTTGCTCAATGTAGCGTTTTTGGGGGCCTGTTTGGCGGGCTTCCTGGTGTTTGTGGGTGAGTTTCGGGGTCTGGGAGCACTGCTGGGACACTCTAATCTTGATTGCATTTGCTTTTCAGGAAATCCGTGGTGGCAACCCCGACTTATGGCCTAGCTACGCAGCGCGTTTGGACCGAAGGCCGAGAAATATTGCAAGTATGAGATTTTGCTTTTGGCCTGTTTGGGGGTGTTATGCTTCTTGGCGGGTGGGTTGCCGGATCTTGGGGCATTCCTGGGAAGGTCTAATACCGGGTAGAAGTGGTTGGGAAAAAATCCTCGCGGAAAAGCCTTTTGGCACTTTTTGTAACTTAGGGTTCGTTAGGGTTAGCCCTAGCAGCAGGATTGCATGTGTTTCGGGGTGTTCTAGATTTTTGCAACTGAGTTCTTGGGTCTTAGAGCACTCGTGAGAATGTGTAATTGTGGTTGCAAGTCATTTGAAGAAAATCCATGGTGGGAAAGGGGGGATTTGGCATAGTTAAAGAAAGCCTTTGCCACTATTCTTAACTTAGGGTTCGTTAGGGTTAGCAGTATTTCTATTGCATGTGTTTGGGTGGGGGGGGTTTCGAGTCTTGGAGCGATGCTGGCTATGGATACTTTTGCTTGGTTGCTTGCAAGTGGTTTGAATGCAATCCACGGTGGGTAAGGGGGTACTTGGGCCTACTTTTACTTTCAAAGTACGTTTTGTCACCAGTTTTCTGCTAGGCCTCGTTTTTTGAGATTTGATTGGGGGTCTTCTACATTTTTGCAACTGGCTTTAGTAAGGGTCTGGGACCGTGGGAGCACTGCTGGGAAGATCTAATTTTGTTCTAAAACACAGTTTACAGGACACCTAGCTTGAGGGGAAAGATCCGCTACATTAATTTGCCCCTACTTATTTATCCTTCAAAAGGTGACTCAGACAGTGTACGCACTTTCAAAAATATTGTACTGTCTACTAGGAATATCAAAGTGTGACTTTTTGCACTCCACAGCCTACATACCTTATATTTATTTATCAGTGGTGCTGTAATATTATATCACTTCCTGTTTTTCGTTGAATAATTACATGCCGGGTTTCAGTCTCTGCAATGGGGAAAAAAGGATGGAGTCAGGCTTCACATTAGCGAGCCACAATTCAGCATCAGGCAGGCAGTGGACAGGGTGTCTTCTGGTGACCAACATCGATGGACGAAGCGTCAGCTGCAATGGAGGAGTGCCGCTAATAAGAGGATTTTTTTTCTGCAGGCAACTTACTTACCAAATTCAACAGGACAACTACAACAACATACAGATACAGTATCCTTTGTCTTTTTCTCTGACTGTGACTGCATTTCTTGGATCTCTCTCTGCTTCTAAATTGATCCCTTAACACATCACTTAGTCCACTCCACTATCACATCTGCACCACACATAGTCATTTGTAAGTGCTCCTACGTAATCCGCAAGTCGCAGCACGCCCCAGCCCGTAGAGGACTGGGATGGCCCCAATGATGAAGCATGTCACCAAGGGGCAACCCTGGTGAGTGAGGGGACACCTAGAAAAAGAGCAATTTCTCCTTTTCTATCTACTATACCTTCCAGACCAACCCCATTGAGTGTTGTGAATGGATTTATAGTGACCAGCAAGGCTCTCAGGTATCTGGCAACAGAGACCTTATGTTGAATATAGTTATCAATAATTCCACACACGCCCTGTACTGTCGCATTCTTTCTTCCACAGTTGTCGAAAGTACTACTTACTTTTCACTGACATGCATCCAGTAGTGCATGCACTTTCAAAGATTGATGGATAGGTTTGTACCCAAAGATTTGTTTATGTTCACAATTGTTTGTCCATGCTGTGCTATTTTTTTTTGTCTCCCAAAACCTTTCCCAAAACCCCCCGTACCCATCCATTTTTCAAACCCTAACCCTCTTCCCCCGGGCTGTGTGGTTTTCATTGATGTGTGACTAAATTACAGCAATAAATCCACACACTTGCTGGGGAGGATAAGGTGATAGCAACAGGCTGGTGAAGAAATCCGAGGATATATTCTTACTCTGATTGACAAAGACCCATGGCTAATGTCAAAGAACTTCAACCGAATTAGTTATACTTTAACATTTGTTAGGCTACAATGTGGCACTGTTCTAGTGTACTTCTGTCACCTGCTATATTCTCTATTGTACCGTTGTATTGCTCAGGAGGACAAACCAGATTTCATTTTCTTTTTTTTCATAGGCATGCAACTGCCACTGTGTCACACCACTAGTACCACCGCTATGAGGAAATTTTATCCGCCCAGGATTGCCAACCTTATTCGCTGTTTCCCGTGGAGCCAGCCCTGGGCCTAGCCCTACTTGCAAACAGAAATTACAGGTAAGATAGGCGTTTGGTTGGAGGTAGTATAATGGAGTATTAGGAGAGACGAGAGATTGGATTGACGGTAGTACTACTAAAGTCCTAGGACTATTCAGGAAAACAAACTTACTGTTAAACCCCCACCCACCAGACTCAAAAGCAGTAAAAAACAGGTATGGTCAGATAAAGTTTCAAAAAGTATATTTTTATAGCCCTAACAAAAGAATCTCCCGCAAGACCCTCCCTAACCCCAACGATTGTCCTTCAAAAGTCCCCAAAAATCCCAACTCCCAATTCCCACCCCCCAAAAGTCTCTAAAAAAGGGGCAAGGGACACTATGGCAGGGTGCTGTTGGAATTAGCAGCCAGGGCATCATGCTCCTTGCGGAGGGTGGCAAGTTCGAAGCGGAGGCCCTCCACCACGTTCTTATAGTTATGGACCTCCTGCTCCAGGTAGGACAGTCTGAGGGATAAGCGGCGCCGGTGTGCCTTGCAAATCCTGTGAGGGGCAGCTGCTTTCTTTGCTGCTGGGCGGTGGCGTTTGGCTTTGGTAGCCCGGCTCCGTACCGCTGGAGCACTGCGCTGGCTGGCAGCCCGCACGGAGGAGGATGCAGCTGTCCCAGTGGACGTTGTTGTTGTACCAGACTGCGTCTCCTCCTCCTCCAGGGCCACCAGCCGCCGATATTCAGCAACAGTGGCATCCAGCCTCCGTTGCCGGGCCATTCGAGCCAGCTCCTTCCTCCTTGATGGTGTCTTGGATTTGGAAGGAGCAACTACATGAAAAAAGAAAGACATAGTCTGTAACCAATGCTCCTTAAGATTAACACAAAATGATTGAGCAGAAAGTTGTCACAGTACAAGTAGCAAATTGAAAGCACAGTACATAACTATTGAGGACAGTATCTATGTAACCTCCGACTTCTTCATCCTTGCTCTAACATTAGTGGGAGTTTCAGGAACAAATTCTACGAGCACTATGGACTTCCATTACAGTTGACTATGACAGTACACCACTCTTATTCTTCTTCTTCTCTCTTGTTTAGGAAAATTGGTACGTTATCTTATGCAAGCCGGCATAATGCCAGCGCAGTGAACTTGCACCCGAGAAAAACAGACGCACACCATGGTGAGTGAGACAGACTTGCGTTACTGTACCGGTCCAGTACATGCAGGTGGTGAAGCTCTTACTTTTCTATTACGGGTGGCACTGAGAATACTCTGTTAAAAGGGCTACTGCTTAATTAATTTAGCTTTCACCCTACAGTGCAAATGAGTATTAGAAAAGGAAAATGAAGAAGCTAAATTATCTGATTATCTATCACTTCACATGGGATGTATTTGATGACATATGGGATGACTTTAGGTGCTTTGCTTATTATTGAGTGAACAGTGATACCCCCACACATGATTGACGTACTACTACTAAACTAAAGGTATTAAGAGAGGTAGGGAGTGTCCACCGTAATAACCGGATATATGCTGTGCTTGCAGTTGCAATACAAACTATTGCTACTATTCATGGTAGTATTTGGACAACGTTACAACTTCTTTTCCTTGCCTTTCCTACACTGGAACGGACGTGCGGGTGCGGTGTTACATGCTCTTCAAAGTAACACTTAGTTCATCCAGTGACCGTCTACTCTCTCTAGATACACATATGCTATCTAAGAGTCAGATAGTACCATGAATGATCCAGGCATCCATCCATTCAAAGTATATTGCACACATACAGTTTCTGTCTCACCCACCCAGGCTGTTCTCCTTCCACCCATCCTTGCTTCATCATTCACCCAGCCATGCACCATACCATTTTCTTACCTTCCCAGCCACCTCGGGGACCAAGCAAACACATATCATTCTTCTTTGCCAGTCATCATTACATTTCTCGTGCTTCCACACTTACTTACACCCTTCTTTCGCTTTTCGTTCATCCCATCCATCAAGTTCACCTCAGATCTGATTGGGATTCTTCTCGCCAAAAACTTCACAGCTAAGTCGAAGTACATTTAGAGGAGGCTACTACCTGCTTTTTTTATAATACACCCGTGCAGAAAGCACACTCTGCAGTCTTCAATCTCAATGACTAAGGAATGTATAGCTTACCTCTGCCCGCCACCACCGTGTGAACCCTCACAGGCATGTCCTTGTCCGGCACTTGCACCGCCTCCTCCCCAGAGTTGTCCTCCTCGTCCAATGCCACCACCACCTCCGCGCTGGCCCCGTCTCCAGATGTTCCACCTACAAAGTACATTTAATAATGTGAGAATACACCACTCACTACTATATAATATTTGGTCTAGGAGGAAGAAAGAAATGTGAAAAAAACAGTGTGCAATTTAATAATTTATGACTGTGTACTCTAGAGTAAAAATGTCCCTTTTTCCAGGGAAGGCTGTTGTCTTGCTGCACTTTTTGGCACAACTGATGAATGTTTGCTTTTTACTTTTTAACACGCACCACTTTTTCTCCCAACAGACAGAACCTTGACTTCTAAGAACACGAGCAGGATCAAGTTCAAACCAGGTGAGAGCTCGGCTCGACCACAAGAAATGTGTCCAATTAATCGTCAGCACTAAGCACTTTTCCATTTTCAGTTACACGTTCACTTTTATGACAAACTTGAATTTAATAAATGTGTTTACTTTTAATAAAGCTTTTAAACTTAAATAGACTCTGTGGTTTTTGGTCCTCCAGACTAGAGTGGATGAGCTAAAGGTTTTCTAATTTTTGCAAGCATGAGTCCGTGCCTCTGCCATCGGTGACTTTGGGAGCTAAATGACTCTGCCACACTATCTAGTCAGTAAGGAGATTGGGGGTTCAACTACAAAGTCTGTTATGACTGAGGTATGTGGAAAGTCTAACAGTTACAGCACCTATTATAATTGATAAGCTAAGCGATGCATTATTTAGTGTCCATAGTTCTGTTTGTGCAGATTTGTTCCTGCAACAGTAGTAGAATGGATTGTCCTCCTATCCAAACCAAAAGTAAAGTAGTATCTTATTCTTTCTTGGTGGTGGTCATTCACCTTTTTATTGTTGGCAATGGTCAAAGCATAAACATTTAGAATACTTGAAAAGACATTATGGACAATCCCAGAGGACTGCACTCAGTGCATAGAGCTATTGCTGACTAGAATGGGAGTCCAATGGAAATGCCAAATGTGCAATCTTAGTTAGCTACACCGACAGACTAATAAGAATAATCCAGTAATACCACACGGAGTCATAGTCGAGGCAGGATAAGAATTTAGATCCTGTCTACAAGAAGATCAAAGACGATTTAGAAAAAATCGAATGAGGAACGCTAGGAAAAAATAAGTACTCTATATTAAAATTAAAACTTACTGGGGCCAGCAAAGGAGCCCTCGCCTGCCCGGTCCTGGCCTGCATCGCCAACAGCACCCTCCTCCTCCTCCTCCTCCTGTGTCCTCCTCTTGCCCCTGGGGGAAGCTGATGTACAACATGAAAGAAAGAAAAACAGAAAACATGGATGATATTTCTCAACCAAATCAAACATTTCAAAAGAACTAACAAAGTAACAAAATATTTTTGCGAAATAGCAAATAGGGAACGACTCCACGGGATATATTATTGACCAATCTCATGTGGTCGACTACGTCATTACTTTAGTATTGCTTGATTTGCGGACCGTCGAATTGGAAACTACCCTATGTAACTCACTAAACAAAGTACTAAAAAGGTTTGCCTAGGATTGGCAGGCAGCAGTCCGCAGCACGCAAAGTGACAGCCAAAGTCCATCGTGATTGAAGATCAGCGACAACACTAAAGTTTCCTACTACATTAACCAGTCATTAAAATACTCAAACTATTAATCCACCACCACTATTTCTTCTTATCGCCATGTGTACAAAGGAAGGACTGGACTTGAGTCTGTAGGGGCTGATTTAGAAGGCCCTTGCGGCTCTTTTGCTCCATTGTTGCGTGACTTTTGTGACGCAGCGACAGCACAAAAGAGGCGCAATGGTGCGGCGTATATTAACAGCGTGACGCATATGGGAGATGCATCACGTTGTAAAGCCCTGCGCCAATAGGGGGCGTTCCGGCGCAAGGGAGGGCGTTCCTGCGCAGGAACGCATCCTAAAAGTGGCTGAGGGAAATCTACAAGATTTCAATCAGTCACTTTGAGGACAATGATGCGTGACTCAAACCCTGCGCCTGCTTGAAGCAGACGTACGGCTTGACGCAGCATTGGGGAGATAGGGCACCCCAGAGCATTGATGGAGCTGCACCATCATTGCGACGCAACTCCAGCAATGCGCCGCCTTTACGGCACAGATGCGTAACGCTTTGGTGACGTTTTGGGCCCATGGTGCGCCGCATTGTAAATACGGCGCACCATGGGTGATGGTGGCGTGACGCACAATTACTGGCGCATCCCTGCTACTTTGCAGGGATGCGCCGGTAATTAAAAATCTGAACTTTAGTGTGTAGCATTACGCAGTTCTTTCAACTACACTCATACATAATTTCACAGGCCAATGAAATGAACACAAAATCTAAAACAAATAAGCATAGTAGCAACACTACTGAGAAGAAGGAGAGCAGTGTACCTGAAATGCACAGAAGATTTTGAAATATAATTTACCTACAATGTAATGAGCAGCATTATTGCTCTTGGTAAAAAACAAAAATTTGCAATATAATAACACAGCAGGAGAAAACATAGTAGTAAAGACATAGCTACTACTACTCACCAAGCCCGGGGATCTCAAGGCTAAGGAGGTCGAGCAGATCTCGCTCACGGGTCAGGACATCCGTCCAGCGGTGGGTGGCCTGGTTGTAGGTGCGCCAGACCCGAGAGTGGTGGTAAATGGCCTGGCACACCTTCTCCCACCGCTTCCGGCGCTCCCGGGCCCCGTACCCGGCACTGATCTTGCCGCCTCCCATGATGGTCCTGGGGAGGCGGCGCTGAACATAAAAAACGAGTTGGCCCACCTCCTCCGGGGTAAAGATCTCCCGTGGCATCACTAGCTCCCCCCTCAAACGCCCGCACGGGAGCCGGACACGGGGTGCGGGACCCTTCCCCTTCTCGGGATGCTTCCCGGCTCCCTTCACCATGGTCTGGGCGGAAAGGAATAAAGAAAATAGAATAGGGAAGAGAAGAAAAGAAAAGAGTTTACAAAAGTAGTTTAAAATTAACCAAAAGTAGCAGTAAACACAAAACTATAAGGCTAGAAAAATAGAGGGATAGATAATAAGTAAAATAGATTAAAAAAAACTTCAAACAAGCAAAGGATGGCAGAGATTGACAGAGGATACAAAGACCATGCCCAGAACCATAGCAATGAATGAGAAACAAGATGGCCGCGCCCGTTCACGACCGCGCGGGTAAGTTCGCGCGAGATTTTCCTTGCGAACACGCGCGAAACTGTACTGGCAAGCCGCGGACTTTGCGAGATTACACTTCGCGCCCGGAAACGGAAATACGTCAGGCAAACAAGATGGCTGCGCCCTTGAACGACCGCGAGGGTAACTTCGCGCCTTGCGCTACGAGCGGCTCGCAAAAACACACAAAACCTTGCCAACTAACACGCCGCAAAAAAAACAAATTGCATATTCGCACGAATTTGCGGCTTCCGAATCCGATCTCGCGCGTGTTCGCGCCCTGCGAACCCCGCGAAATTGCAGAAAAACAAGTTTTTCAAAACTGAAAGCACTCGGCAGGGGCAAGAGTTCAAACTCATCATTAGTAACAATTCCCGGTAGTGCTTCCTGACTGGGGCCCTTCCAGAATTCAGTTGCTAGTTGCAACAATTGTATGACCCTGCTCTGACCCTCACAGCAGGCTCATAGAATAGCTACAAGTAGGCCACAAAGGTCCTGGGGAAAAAAAATGCACTGCAACAGAAAGCAAAATTACAGATAAGGAAGCAGGTGCCAGACTGGAATTTTAAAACAGTGACACATTAATAAACTAACCCCAAATTAATTCATCTCAGTTGAAGCAGGGCTGGTGTGCTTGCTTTTCCCCCCCATAATCTACAGTAATGATGAACCAGAGGGTGGCATTGATGTAACAGAGGGTTGCAGTGGTGAAACAGAGGGTGCAGTTGCGCGCCGAAATGTAAGTTCGCAATTGCGAACTGGTACGAAACCCTCGCGAACTGGCAGAAATCCTTGCGAACACAAAAAAAAAAAAAATTCGCAAGAATTCGCGGATTTTGCGGATTGCGAGTTCGCAAATCCGCAAAATTCGCGAACGCGAGATTCGCAAAATTTGCCCATGCTTAGTCCCGACACTACAGTGGAAGGATGGACCTTCAATCGGGCCATCCAGTGGAGCCAGGTAGGACCCCGGTCCTAGGCACACCCGTTGTGGAAAGTCATGACAAGTGGATTGCTAAATGTCCAGTGTGCAGCGTCGGCTACATTCCCTCCTCTCCACCAGAACTACGGACTACGGGACTTCCAGACAAGTCTGAATCCGACAATGACTTTCGCAGAGTGATGTCCGGCCCGGGGATACTTCTCATATCAAGCAAGGAGGAAGCCTGGGGGGAGGAAGAGGCGTCCTGATTCGTGGGCTGAGTCTGGGACCGCTGGTGTTGTGCCCCCGGTGAATGGGAACCCCTCCTCGGTGGTTACCCCGTCATCGAGCTCTGGTTCGGCGCCTCTGAAGGCAAAAGCACCGCATACCCCCAATCCGGCGTGTCTCGAGGCACACAGCAGCAGGTAGGAGGGCACTCAGCAAGGGTGTCACACAAGTGCGGGGTAGGGCATGCAGGTTGCACCCCAGTCCGTGCAGGGCCTCCAGTCTCAGGAGGCAGGACCGCAGCAGCCACCCAAGGGAGGCGTGAGACCAGCAGCCCACCAAAAAAGCCACGGAGCCAGGCCCTCCACCACCCCCAAGCAGAGGAGCAGGAGTCACAGCAGCATGCAGGAGGTCAAGCTCTCAGTCACCACAGATGTCTTCCCAACCGCTCCAGCACTTTCACACCGGCAACCATGGTGGCGGGGGGAAGCAACAGCTCCTGACGCGGTGGCTGATCCCCTCTCACACCGCAGCTAGTACAAATGAACAGGAGCCCCACTCACCGGACCGTCGCAGAGGTCCGGCCCACAGGGCGGGTAGGGAGGAACAACCACGGCCGGGCAGAGGCCAGGACAGCTCCTCGCCAACCCCCCGGGAACTCAGAAAGGTCAAAGTCCACCTGGCTCACACATCCGACGAAGCCAGCAGCTTCTCACGCCCCTGCACCGCGATCTCAAGATGGCGGAGGGTGCGAAAGTTCACAAATCCAAAAAGAGATTGCAGCTCCTGATGTAGCCCCTTACCGGTCAGGATAGAGGAGCAGATGACCATCAGCCTCCTGCACCCGGACTCCTTGGCCCCGGGGGACAGCCCGCTTCTCAGGGCCCACAGCTCGGGCAGCACACGTGGATGGCCTCGGCAGCCGCAAGCAGGGTCCGAGGCGGCGGCACTAGGTTGAAACTCTTCTATCAGGTCACCCCGCAGGGAGGGCGGGTCCCCAAGCAGCCACGGCCAGGCAGGGCCCACAGTCAGCCCCTCCCGCCGGACAGCACCCCCGCAGCGGAGCCGCTCGCCCTCACCGCCTTCTCTGGCAATTCCGGTGTCACTCCCGCAGCGCAGGCTGGATCAGGCAGACTCAACCATCCCTCTCCGCCTCCCTGGCAGCAGCGGCACAGCTGGGGACCGTGTCCGCACCCCAGACAGTTTCAGGAGCCGGCTCGGTAGCCCCACACGGCCAGCGCCGCCACGGGGGGACCAATGCACCTTTCCTTGTCGCGGGGCACCTCCACCGCCTGCAGGGATCGTCTCTGCCACTCTCCGGAACCGCCGATTCAGAGGGCCACCACCACAACAGTCCCGGACTCCGGGGTGAGTCTGCCGGTCCCCCGATTAGCCTTCCACCACCAGGTGAGTCATCGGCAGCATGTCAGGGAGTGCACCGGGCCGTTCGGGTGAGGATTGCAGGGCCCGGGATGGGAAAGAAGGGGCCGCCATTTTGAGTGAGCGGGCTTCAGAGGGAGAGAGGCACAGCAGAGGCGGCACATGCACCAAGCAGACCCCAGGGGGAAGCAGAGCACAGCAGGGCAGACGAGGAGTCACCGTAAGTAGAAGCAGGGGCCTGATGGCAGCTGTGAGAGGCAGATGCGAGGCGGATGACGGAGGGGGTCCAGAGCACTCTTAGAGTGCGACCGCCATCTTGATGCCTCAAGCCACCCCTCTCCGCATGGCGTTTTATATACTGTAGACCCCCCCCCACTTTATCTTGTCCCCCAGGCCATTAACATTCCACTTGAGTATTTTCAGCGCTAGGTGTGGTCCCATAGGTGTAGTGGGACTAGGACACTGTCCTGTCGAAGCTGAGAGGATGGACTCAATAAACAGGTGCTGCAGCTCAGTGAAGAGAACGGAGTGTGATGAGTGCAAATGTAAAATGACCATGCACAGGGGACCACACGCCAGGAATTAGGCGTCATCCCAAGGAAGAAAGTCAGTGGCCCGGGTGATGAAGACAGAAACCAGTGACCTAAGTGGTGAGCAGCTGTGAAGTTGCGATATGATATACACCCAGTGGACTCAGCTACACAAGGACTAACAAGAAACAAATATGCACAAGTACCAAAAAACAAACAAGAAAAAAAAAACAGTCACTCCCCCCACCCCAACTCCTTACCCCTACCCTGCCTCTCTGCATGACGGGTAAACAACCTCCCACCTCCCCCAACTTGCAGAGTTTCTGTCGCCCACCCTGAACAGTGTGGGGAACCTAAAACAACACCACCCTCTTAAGCAACTATGAATGAGAGCTACATTCACCCCGGCTAACCGACAACATAATAAATGATTTGAACAATCACAATAAGCAAGCAGTGATAAGTTGAAGACTGAGTCAACCCTCCCTGAGCAAGGCAGTTGACAATAGAAAAACAATGTGCGCGCCACTTGTAACAAGGCAATACAATATAAAGGATATCACAAACAGGGGCAGACAATGTCTATATGGGAGGCTCTCAGGGGGTCGTCCACCACCATCTATGGGCATTCATACTTGCAGTTTCATACAGTTCACCCTTCCGGACTCCGAGTTATCCTCGTGCGTTGAACCATGCCGAGGTCCACGTCCACTAGGGCCCCAAGCGCCGCTCGCGGATCTGTGGGAGCACTTGCCAACAGTTCTCCAACCCTCAAGCCAGTCCCAAGCGTCCTTCGGCCTAGTAAAGAACCATAGGTTACCCTCCGATTTAATCCGTAGCTTGGCCGGGAACGTCATTGCATACTTGATCTCTCAAAGCGCGCTTCACTTCCAGGAAGCTGCGCCGTTGCTCCTGGACCCGCAGGGTGAAATCAGGAAAGAAGGTAACCTTGCTATTATCGATGATTATTGGTGGGGTCACCCTTGCCATCTGTAAAATGGCATTCCTGTCACTGTACCCTTGCCAGAAGAGGCCGGGGAGGAGCCCCGGGTCAATGTCTGCTACCGGGGACGCGATGTGCATGCTCAATGGAGAAGCATTTGCAGAGGCCACGCGCCTGAAGCTGTTTAAGGACCAAGTCCTCCACTAATAGATTGACTGCCTGCCCCTCCGCTCGCTCCAGAACACCCAGGATGCGAACGTTATTTAGTCTCATACGGCCTTCATAGTCATAGTCATACTTCAGACACTTGGCGCTTGAGAGGATCCAAGTCGGTTTTCAGCTCGTTAGTGATATCTTCGACATCCCCAACTCAGTTCAAGATTTTCCTCATGTCCACTCTGATGAGGGCCACCTCTGTGGCTATTGTGGCGATACTAGATTCGAGGGAGGTACGAACGGTTGTGATGGCAGAGAGGATGTCCTGCAGCGTGGGCTCCGTCTGCGCCCCATGGGGTTTTTGGTTGGATTGATCCCCGTCCTGGCTTTTCTGCCAAGCGAATTTGTTGAGCTTGGCCTGGATGGCGCTGCGACCGATGCGACCTGACGCCATAGTGTTGGTTGGAGGCCCAAGTCAGTAAAGCGGTAAGGAGGGTGGCAGACCTGACCCAACCGGCTACTCGCCACCGCCGGCCGTGGGTGTCATCCTATACCAGCCTTTCGGGTTCCGCCGGCTAGGTGCCCCCCCACCTGTGGGAGTCCGGGTGTAGGCCAATACACTGCGATTCACAGTCACTAGCACGAAAGAGGGGGGGTAAGAAGCGGCGACCCACCTTGGAATAGTAAAGTACTGACTGGGTGCCAGAGGAGCACCCATTGATCACCGCCCCTCCTGGAGTCCAAGGAAACATGGACTTGAATCTCCGAGGTCAGGGCCACGAGGCCGCCTCCAGTCCCAAACGCAGGCACAAAGCAAGGTGTGTATTTGTCCTGGGCTCAGGGAGAAGCGATCGACCTTAGACTCACTGCCGGTCATCCTGTATCGCTACACCCCTGAGAGACTCCGCGATGCAGAGACGTCAGGCACGCCAAATCTAGGGCTCGCCTCCCCGCCAGTCACGTCCGCTGAGACAGCAGGGATTTATGGCCCAACAAAAGAACGTCTGCCTGCCATGGAGGGCGAGATGTGAAGTCCGCTTCTTTTGAGGGGCCTGAGCGGTGACGGTCTCGGTGCGTTCACGTGATAGAGCGAGGCCCGACCGCGAGACAGCAACCCCTGGGCCTTCGCACCACGCCACAACCTCGGCGTCAAGTTCAGCGCGCGCCCCGGATGGAGAGGGTGCACGCCGTGCAACAGGAGCCCCTGCGGCCGATCGGAGTTCGTCTCGCCCCACTGGAGCCACAAACAGCAGCAAAACAGGGCACAAACGTTGGGGCTGAGAACACAAGGCAGCTGGAGACCAAAGCAGGTGAAGGTGGCTGGGGTATACTGGTATTTAACCGATATTACTAGAATGGCGCGACGGAGCTCAGCAACCGTGCAGCCATTTCCCTCTGCAGTTCCAACCTTGCTTTATGTCCCTCTTTATTTTTTTAATTATTGTAGACCTCACAGTCCTGAAATATGTCTAAAGGATGGCCGAGTCTGCAGTGTGCACTGAACAACAACTTTCTTCACCTCCATTCCTGGTCCCTGAGATTTTGTTAATGGATTTTGCCTTGATACGTATGATCACAATGAAGAGCACGTACCTGTGTCCCTGGAGCTACAACGTATTGAAATATAATCAACCAGCTCACTACAATAGTCCCATAATATTCTACAAACCTCCAGAAGGCATGGTTGAGTTTAGGCCTTGCCAAAGAGGTAACTGATGCGTGTGTCTCTGGTGTCGTGTCTGCGCCACCCGTCACACATTGTCCAAGTTGCTATATAGCATGCCCACGGAGTGGAGCCTCGGCCGAGGGGTACATGAGGGTCAGCAAGCATGCCTGGGTTCCGGGATCATACATGCCAACTGTTGTGTGTGTCGCTATTAGCGCTGCATAAGCAAGAGGTCTACCCTCAACCGCAGAGCGAGTTCAGCCAAGCATGTACTCTACATCTGTTTCCGCCCTGTCCTTACCACATGCACGTGGTTGCACACCTTCAGCGCAGAACATCACGGTGTCATTGTCATGCTTGTGGACATGCGCAGACGGGCATGACAATGGTGTGCCGTAGGGGTGCAGATGATGCAACCGTGCTGCGCACACTAGTGAATAGGCTCGGGGAGGGAGGAGCAGCAGTGAGGCTACGTACTACACATTGATGCCGCTCATATGCACAGCAGTACATGTCATACAGGAATCACAAAGTCACACATATCACACACCAATGAATCAGTGAGCCTGCCAACACATCATGCAGAACCAACTGTTGGCTCATATTTCTCTGCACTGTCTCAGGTGACCACGGATATGCGCTTGGATGATGACACGCCTCCGAGTCACGAACACACAGGCCCAGAGGTAGTACAATGCTGCCCACAAACGCACCAGGGGCATGTGGAACACACATTTGACATGTTGAAGTAATGTTTCAGGTGCCTGGGTGTCACAGTTGGAAGGCTCCTGTACAGCCCAGACATCGTGTGCAAGATGATCATTGCATGTTGTGTGTTGCACAACATATGTGTACGCAGCAAGGCACCATGGATACCAGTTTCCGAGGCACCGGATGATGATGATGAGGATGGACCACACCCCACCGCAGCCACAGCAGGAATAGCCCGCCGGGACACCATCATTGCAAATTTCTTCAGTTGATCACATCCCATTGTGACTGTCCTTGGCAATCATGAGAAAGTACAGAATGTCCACAGGCACGGCATGTGCAAATAAATGCATTCCACACTTACATTCACTAAGTGCATGTCACTGGTCTCTACAGCCCGATCACTCAGACAGGTGTGAGTGGGAAATGTGTTGATGATGATTTTATGATGTGTTCATGGATGGTGAGTGTGTCACCTCTGTGCAGAGGTGCTGTTTGGGGTGTCATGTATTCAAACTGCCAGTTCTGTGTGTCACAGTTAGTAGGGTATCCCACTCTTTTGCGTTTCACATGTGTCCAGGGTCATTCCATTTTGCCTGCCATTTGTGAGTCCTACAGGTGACAACAGGGCTCCTTGTGGGGTCAGTTATGTACCACCATGATGCAGGGATGCCCCCTGTGACTCAAGTCCCACAACATGGGCGACATGTTCGTAAGGGGGAGTTAGTGTCCTAAATTCGTCCACGCTGTCATGATTGCTTGATCGTGGTCTTGACATGTCTGTGTGCATGAGGGGTTCCTTGTCCCTCTACAATGCGAAAGGGAGATGAGATTTCACTGTGTGTTCCATGCACGTGTCAGCATTGGCACAGTTTACATGCAGACTGCATGTCAATGTACATTGTGACTGTGAAGAGATGTCTATGTGATGCAGGACAATGGTCATTTATTCTAAGTCATGGATGTGGGGTTGTGCTCGTACATTGTCATCTCACCGTTTTTGTACTTTGTTTTTATGGTGCATTTTCCCTCATGACGCTTGAGAATATCAGGCCTTTCTCTGGTTTTCGCAATTTTTTTTATCGCTAGTGGCCTCATCACAGATTTTGGTGTTTTAGTTTTTGCATATTTACGGCGTTGCGTTGACTTTATGGCGGTCATTTGACACGTTATTGTGTGACTATCGCATGGTTCCGCCAGGTTGTGTGAATACTGCGTTAACACAGCCTGCGATATGAAAAGTTGCGTTAAGCTGAAATTGCGGTAGTTATCAGACGTTCTTGAGAATATGCTCTTCTGTGTTCGGCCACTGAGGAACAAGCAGATTCATTCCAGAGCTTTGTCCCCGCCATTCCCTGGTGGTGTTGGGGCAGTCAGGAGGCCGCGATAAGCATATTACGAGTCTTCACTGCACTCTAGAATCTCGCTCCATAATGCCTTGCAGGGCCTTTGGTTGGCATTGTACTTTTTCCATAACTTTGCTTGGGGTGCTCCTAGGAGGATGAGACCACCACCGAATCGCTCAGCATGATATGCTCTTTATGTACAAGACAGCGGCTCGGTCCTCCCCCTTGGTTAGGGGGGACCCCAAAATCCTCAACTCTCTCATTGCCTGGTATATTTCAAAGCTCACCTTTTGTGGAATGGTTATGTAAAGGTAAAGTTGTTTTATTGAATTCCAGCTCTCTCCATTTGATGCAGCTCAGCAAGTTGTGTTTATGTGTAGCGTCAAAGTATTATAAATCATGGCCAAAGTTTTGATTAATTCTACAGGAGTCCCAAGCATTAATGACAAAAAGGCTGAGATATGGAACTAATCCATTGGACATTTTTGGCTATTCAACATGTACGTTTTACCCAACCTTCTGAGGGTAGATCATGAGTCGATGCTCTAACACTATGTTGAACTTATGGTGGATTCACAAATAGAGTAGACAACAATCAGTTTATCAGACTGACTCCCCCGCAATTGCCATCTGGGAAACTTTTTCATAAAATTGAGTAGTAATCTGCTTTTGATGATCTGAGGCTGTTTTGCTGATTCAAACTTATATATTGAAGAGCCAATGCTGACATGGACTTGATTCTTAGAACATGTTTTAGCGGTAATGTTATATCAGGCTGAAGCTGTTATTTATATCTTGCTGTTGTTCTTTGTATTTTCTTGGGATCAAATATAATCAAGAATGTCCTTAAAAAAATTGGCCCTTTCCCCAATTCTAGAAGTCAGGGGTAACTCCAAGGCAACATGTTTTGGTTTCCTGAAATATTGATATTTAGAGTAAAATGATAACATTTTAAAAGTGCTGTTTATTGTCCCTGATATATTCTCGGTTTTGATTTATTTTGAATTGTGTCTTCTTACAAAAACATTTTTCCTCTTGAAATTCGTAAGGATTCCCCTGGCTGACTATGAGTAAACAGAGCACCAGATTTAAAGGTTGTTGGATGATACTCCTTCCATCAGAGTGGAGGACATTCATCCTGCCCTCCCCATGGACTTACCTCTGCCAAATTTAGAGATCACCACAGGCTCAGTAGAGATCTATGCACCTTCATGGCGCTTCCTGCCAAGATACACATGTTTGCCGAACAGCAATAAAAACTGACAGAAGTAGTCACCAAAACTTTAACAAACTGTTATGTCGTACTTTAGTATTATGTTGGGTATTTCTTTAAGGCTCGTGTTAGGTGCGAGCTCATCTTTGGAATGCCTGTTACATCGTGTGTGTTCTTACTGTGAGAGTCAGTTGTAGCCTGACTCGTTAGCTGTACAGCTGTGCTTCCTGGCACCACCTGTTCTTATCTGTAATCTTAAATAAAGAACTACTGAAGGAACCTTGTATCCAAAGGATGTTGTTGTAAAAGCTGGAGATTGGGTAAGGATCAAGAAGCCTTTCAAGGTTTTGAAAGGTGAGAATAAATTCGATTCGCCTAAAAGAGTCGTTGATGTTCTTAGGAACTCAGTCAGATTAAGTGATGGTAAGGTTTGGAACCTTAAGGATGTTGCTTTTGACATTTGTCAGGATCATGATGAGGAGCCACCAGTGAGGAGGATATCTGGCGATTTTGATTGGGTTGAAGACTATTTTGATAACAGTGAGTTGCAATCTCAGCTAGCGTCTGGGAGTTCACTTCCTCAGTTAAGGGAGGGGGAAGTTGAGGCTGGTGTTCCTGATTGTCAGGCTGGTGGGTCTTCGCATGATCCAGGTCGTAGTGTGTGTTCACCTGCTCAGGATGACGTAGGGTACAAGGGTGGAAATGAGAAATCTTCTTTTGTGGATCCTGATGCAGTTTCTGTTCCTTGTTCGTCTAGCGTGGATGGTTCAAAGAGGACAAGGGTTTTGCCTAGTTGGCTTAAGGATTATGTTAGGTAGGGTTCTTAGGGTTTGTTTGTTTTTGTTTTATTTTCCTCCTTCCTTCCCAGTCCTTCTTCTTTTTCCCTTCCCGTGTTTTCCTTTGGGTTTTTGTGAGGGGGGGATGTGTTATGTCGTACTTTATTATTATGTTGGGTATTTCTTTAAGGCTCGTGTTAGGTGCGAGCTCATCTTTGGAATGCCTGTTACATCGTGTGTGTTCTTACTGTGAGAGTCAGTTGTAGCCTGACTCGTTAGCTGTACAGCTGTGCTTCCTGGCACCACCTGTTCTTATCTGTAATCTTAAATAAAGAACTACTGAAGGAACCTTGCCTCCACCTCTACTTTCCACAAACTTTAACCAAAACTAATAACACCCACACCCAGTAGTCAATATTTGCGTTTTTTCTGTCTCACTAGCAGTGATAGACAGAAAAAAGGTCATCACACCATTCACCCTAAATAGGATGGGAGGCAAATGTCCCTTCGCTGACAGTCCCTACTGTGTTGGCCCAACAGAGGAAGCTTTCCATCGACTGAGCCATGGGTGGCTCTGTCAATCAAGGGTGGTGGTCCTCCTAACCCTTAATAGGGCAGTAGGGCCATCAGTCTGGCGGACAGGGTAGGTCTCTCAGTCTTTAAATCTCTCTGTACGAAATTGGAATTGTACAATATTACCTCTTTCTGGAGCAAGTAAGAATCGTTGGGCAGATTAATTGATATTTCATGCAAGTCAAGACATCAAGACAACTTGCTGCGTTGCTTTGTGTGAAAGGGGGAGAGCAGAAATGTGCCATATCTCCTAAGATATGGAGCACTTTTGCTCTCTCCTTGCGCTGGTGCACTGCCAACAAAGGCACACTTGTGCCATGCTGCGAGGGTGCCTGTGTTACAGGCAGGATTGTTTTAACACAGGGAAGAAACGATACCTTCCTGCACAAAAGCAATCCTAAAAGGTGATTTGTTCCTTCTATGTGTGATGCAGAATACATCACGCTCTGTCAGTTAGGACATTATTCAGGTTTATAAGTCTTTGGAAATATGGGTTTGCAATTGCATCAAAATACATTTGTGCATGCACAGGAAAGCCCATACTCCACCCATGTACCACCTACTAAGCGCAAAGTAACATAAGGCAGGGCAAAGTAACGCAGCGCAATGCCTTGCATTACTTTGGTTTCAGTAAACAATGCAAAGCCATGCAAATCGACTGCTCATGGCTGAGTAAATGCCAAAGTGGATTTTGAAGCAGGGCTACGCTGCAAAACGATGCAAAATCCTAGTAAATCGGGGCCTGACTGTCGTGAATTTGTTCTGCCCAGTAATATTTTTATATGCAAGGACGGGTCTGCCATGCTTTTTCATTTTTTGACTAGGTTTTTTCTCTTGAAATCTTCAATATATAAAAGTGAAACCTTCAACTGTTCATTTGAACTGCTTCAAAAATGCGGCTGGAATATAGTTCTGCAGTCAATTAAATAAAATAAAAGATTTGGCAGGATTAACATTTTTCACATAGTTTACTATTACTTAAAAGGAAGAGGCAGCTGCGGACAGCGACCTAGCAGTTGCTCAACCTCTACCCACCTAGGTGCTAAATGTAACTGAAACAAGTCCCGTAGCTTACTATGATATATACACCTAGCTAACAGTGCCCTAATATTAAGATACTTATTAATCAGTGCAGTTTTGTTAGCATTTCCCATACTCTCCCATGTGTCACAGCTCTTTCCACAAGATATTTACTTCACAAACGTTTATGCTTACACACAACTCAGTAACCCTGGGAGCTAAAATGGGGATGGGGCACAGGGACAGGGGAGCATTAAATGCCAAATATGTCTTCATTATGGGTGATACTTTGACATATCACTGGGATATTAGATTTGACAGATTTTTTAAGGCTACAATTGATGGATTTGTGTGTTTTGAAAAAGGAATTATGGGGTCATTAGGATGTCCGTCCGTCATCCGATCGTATTTGGGACCGCCAGCGTACAAGGCAAATTAGGATGCGACCGCTATTTCCTGGTGCTATGCTCTTCAGCACACGCGGCAAGCCAAAACAGACACCTCACACATATCCCTGCACTACATACATGGCAGGCACCATGCGGTGCCTACCACATGGTTTAGGGATATGTAAGGGGCACCTATGGTGCCTATGTCCCTGGCCCAGGGTTGACCGCCACAGAACGACCGGTCGAGAGGTATATTGTGATCCCTTTGGCGGTGCCTGACAGGTACTGCCTCAATTCTGGGACTCCAGGGAGGACCAACAGGTGGTCGGTTACAGACCACTTGTCAGGACTTTGGCGGTCTGTGTTTCTGACCACCACCCGTCAAAATGCGATTATCATATGGCAGACGGAAATCCCTGGTAAGATGGCTGAAAGACCGCCACCATATATATGTGAGATAACAATCCCAGGCATACAATTAAGGGAAAAAGGCAAAATAGATTAAGGCAAACATACAACTAATTCAATATGAAAAAATACATTTTTAATATGATAGAGACATATAATAAAAATCAATACATTGATCCAAATTGATAAAATAACATTGTACTAATACATATGTTGTCACAATAAAAAGTTATATGATAAGAAGAACAGATGGTTTCCTGTCGACGCGTTTCGACATATACACTATGCCTTCATCAGGACTTTTACCATCATATTTCTGTGAAAAAAGTATTATAGAAATATTTTACTACATGGTTCCTTAATTCTATAAACAAGATAAGTGAATCAGTTTCAGTTTGCCAAAGAATTCTATTGCCAAATATTTCTCCCAAATCTGATATACTGCTGAATGATCTAATGCCTGTATTCTTATCAGGTACCTATGCATTACTTATTTTATAACACCATCACAAATAAAACATACATGTCTTCAACATAGCACCACATTTGAGATAATGCGAACGATGGTTATGTTTAACTTCTTTCTATTGTTCTTTTACAAGGTTGATATTTCCTATTTGTACATAACGTCCAGATACAATAGTCATTAACAGTACATAGTTACACTTTGGATTTTATTAATATACTATCTACAGACCAAACATTTTACTAGCAAGAGAAAAGGGGTGAAAAAATTATAGTCTGAAAAATAGGAAGAATTTAAGTATGAGAATACAGGTAGAACCATTGGAAGGAAGACCTAATCCTATATTCTTTCTCTGAACCAAAAATACTGTAAGGATAAGAATTCAACATTCAGATATATCCCTACTTTAGAGTCTGATATCATTCCTACTGTGTATCCTACTAGTTATTTTTACTTGTAAACCTGGATGTTCACACACCTGAGTGTGGGTTTACAATATGGTCCACTTCACACATTTCCTACTATTTTCATATTTATATAAGGCTAAGTTTATTTGTTCCTGAATAAGGGTAAGTTTCAAGAAATGTGCTCACTACCTATTCCAGATTTTTACCTTTATAAAGCTGTAAAGCAGTTTTAGACTGGTTTAAAATTAGATATTCAAATTTCAAGATTCCAAAGTTAGCTTGTAGGAAATCTGCGGGTAGAAAGATGAAAAATCAGGGCCTGACCTTTACATTTCAAGTTTTAAGTTATATTTATCACTTCCACTAAATTTTTTTGTTACAGCTGACACAGTTGCAGTCCTAATTTTTAACCAAATGCAGTCTGTAAGTGAAGTTTTATCTTAATGACTGCAAGAAAACAGTATTATTCTCTGCAAAGCAATTACCTGTGTACACGCATTCTTATTAAATAATCAGTCCTCTCACGAAAATACCGCAACATTTTATTTACACGGAGACATAGGCTCTCTTACCATTATTTTCAAGTTGGTTCTAGCTTCACGGGAAACAAAACATCGATATTTTGAAGTCTAAAATCTCTTTTGTGGGAGTTTATTCTACAAAAATAAGGGAGGACCAACAGGTGGTCGGTTACAGACCACTTGTCAGGACTTTGGCGGTCTGTGTTTCTGACCACCACCCGTCAAAATGCGATTATCATATGGCAGACGGAAATCCCTGGTAAGATGGCTGAAAGACCGCCACCAACAGCCTGGTGTTGGCTGTCCTTCAGCCGTCATAATGAGGCCCTGATTTCCAGATTTATGGAAAGCTACCTAAAAAAGAAAAAAAAATAGTTTTCTGATTCTCGAATCTTGGAAGTTCCAGAGGCATGAATCTTCTGTAGCGATTGGCTGTCCTCTGAGGGGATTGCGGCAGGTGTCTTGGAAGCCATGACTCATGGCATGGTGCATTGTGCTTGCAATTTTGAAAAAAGTCCCAACTTCTGTGGAAAGGCAGTGGCTGGTTATCATGGATAGTGTGATGTGCCCAAACCATTTTATTACCATGATGAGTCTTGCCCATTTAGGGCTGCCATCAAAGCTGTAAGGTGTGGTTTAGGTTTTACCATATTCAGGGCAGTTCCCTAGACCACTGTTTTGGAGTCTACAGTGGGTAGCAGGATGTTAAGCTGGTATTATGCAGTCTTTTTAATTATATTTATGTAAGATAAAAAGTTTCTTGTTTTGTCACAGGTGAAGTCAAGAGATCTGATACATCTGATGAGTTTAAGTTTGCAATCACATCTGATAAGTGAATCAAGCCTACATTGGACAGGGATTGAGGTCTGTGGAGGCGAAATGTGGGTAAAATTCACCTGACTCCCACTATATGTACATTGAATAGAATTGTCACGATCAAACAGGGCTTAAGGGTCAAATAGGTATAAAGTCGGAATGAAAGGAAAGCACTACATCTCCCATAAATCTTAGGGAAATGTTAGTCCTGTCTCTATGTCTGTCATTTTCTCTACATAATCTTTCCTGCCCGGAAGCCGGTGCATGTCACCTGAATTGCTGAGGCAGTTGTGTTGCCAGACCCGCAAGCCGCTCCGTAACCTGTTTTATTTGCCTTCTTGGATATATCGGAGCCTCTCGGAATTCCAGAAGAGCCGTCTTGCTCTATTCTTGGAAGTATTGCCTTGCGTTGTGAGCACGAGCCTTCAGAGCATTATTCGTTATCTGAAGGTCCAAGGTTAATTGTTGCCGTGCCGAAGGATTCCTCGGAAAGGAAGCTATTCCAGGACACGCGAACATTCCTACGCGCCTGTGTGCGCTGGGGGGGAACATTTTCAAGAATCAGAGGTTCCGATATTGTTGTTCTCCTACGCGCAGGGGCGCTGACTCGCATTTGTATTTTTTGAAACGCTTCAAATAAGGTTTCATTTATTTGAAGGCGCTGGATTTATGGTTTTGTTCGCACCGGTGGTAAACATTTCATTAGCACAGGAGTGGACATTACCGTGCAGGAAAAGATGTAGTGACCTTGCCTGAGAGATCCTTTATTTTTCCTAAAGCCCTAGAGCTGATGAGTGGCTTGGATTAGGCATATGACTTTGTTTCTTTTTGTCAAGATTGTGAAAAGAAGATCTCTTTGATTCTTATGGCTTCAGGATAACACCAGTGGACTGACTGGTAACAGATGGTTGTTTACATTATCTGGTTGCTGACTATATGTTTCTTTATTTTTGAGGATATACATCCGCAATATCATTTATGGCTGAAGTGGTGTATTCTTCTTGCCTGCATATGTTTTTCTTTCTTTATTTTTTCCTTTTGAGACTTTTTATGTAAGGTGAATGCAGCACTTATTAAAAGTAAGTGACATACAAACACATATCACATTGATAGAAAACTGCTGGCGTTGAGTGTATACTTATGTGTGATATGTTTTATCGTTATTCAGGAGACACTGAGTTAACACAGGATACAGAGAGGTCAACCCCACTCCTCATCAGTGTACGCCTGCAACAAATGACTGCTGAAACTTTATTGTTTCCTTTGTTCCTTTTTTCCCTTCCCCAAGTGTGGTTTAACTGATGAGTGTTCTAGTACTCACAGGTGATTCCATACAGGGGAAAAGGAAAACTAGCTTCACATCGCTCCCGCTGTATCCGGCTTATCAGGTTAGTGTTAACCTGCATTGTGACAAGAATTCAGTGGCGGCTCCTCCACTAAGGTGAAACAGCATCGCCCCACTGCTTTTAACCCCATTGGTGCGGCTGATATTTTTCTCCTGTGCTGGGCCCCCATGATAATGGGTGTGGTCGTGACGGAACCATTCCGTCATCAGCACAGCTCAACCGTGACTGATGACGGAATGGTTCTGTCACCAGCATCGAAGGGGTTAAGCAGTGTAAATAAAGGAAACATACAATGATAATAACAAAGGGCTCATTTATGAAAAGTGACGCATCGCTGTGAGAAAACAGCGATGTGTCACTTTTCACTGCACCCTCCTTGCAACACCAATGATACAGTATGATGCATCATTGCGCAAGGATTTACAGATACGTCAGTATTTCTGACGTATCTGTATGGCGCAAAAGTGACGCATTGCTGGAGTGTGTCACAAAAGTGATGCAACTCCAGCAATGTTTCCTTTCACATGGGGCTAAACGGCCTGCGTCAGTCTTACGCCTGCTGTGAGCAGGCATAAGAAATTGACGCATTTGTGTCCTAGAAGTGTCACAGGGAAATCTCATAGATTTCACTGCGTCACTTCTGCGACCCTTTCTTGCGTCAATACGCCCCCCTTGCATACATTATACCTGGCGCAGGTATAATGTGGCGCAGGAGTTTACAAAGTGACGCATCTACCTAGATGGGTCACTTTGTAAATATGGCGCAACAAGGCACATTTTTTACGCCACTGGTGCGTCACAAAAAGTGGCGCACAGCGGCGTAAAAGTGACGCACAGCCTCATAAATGAGGCCCAAAGTTTTTATCATTTTATGTTTCTGTGCTGCCTTGTGGGCAGGCGGTACAGCGGGGCTGCTCTGCTCTCAGGGCAGGGGAGGAGATTTTTTATTTAATTTATTTAATAGAGTTTTATATAGCGCTGACTAGACCCGGAGGTATCAGAGCGCTTTACATGAGAATCAACAATGTAGCAGAAAAGGTTCAACAATTACACAATAAATCCCAAAAAATAGGCAATACAATTAGGAGAGGAGAGAAAGGTAAGAGAAAAGTAGTGGAAAGGGCAGGGGAGGTGAGAGTGGGAGGATAAGGGAAGAGACAATAAGGAGAGACGAAAAGAAGTCTGTCTAAAGACCGACTGGGAAGGTGAAGACCAAGGAGGGAATCCACGGCCCATCTCACCTATAGCTAAACCAGGTAGCTCCATCAGGCATCAGACAAAAAAAGTTCAGTCTCAGGTGTCGAGGGAAGAAGTTCGCAGAAAAACAGGATGGGAGGGAGAAACGGCAGAAAGACAAAGGAAAGTCTGCCCAAAGACTGGCTGGGTAGGTGGCGGTCGAGGGGGAAGTCCCAAAAACCCATCTCCTCTATAGCTATCAGGTAGCTCCACCGGGCTATGGCCAAATAGCTAGGTCTCAATGGGAAACATCTAAATAACATGGCGGGCAAAATAAATGGAGCGTAGAGGGGAGGGAACAGGGAAGGTGAGAAAGGGAGGATAGTGGTAGAGACAAAATGAAATCTGTCTAAAGGCCGACTGGGTAGGTGACGACCAAGGAGGGAATCCACGGCTCATCTCCTCTATAGCTAAACCAGGTAGCTCCATCGGGCATCAGACAGAAAAGTTCAGTCTCAATACATTGAGAGGAGAGAATTAGAGATATAAATAGAGGGACTCCTCTAGCTATCCGGTAGCTCCCCCGGGCTCTTGCCAAAAAGCTAGGTCTCGATGGGAAACATTTAAAGAACATGGAGGGCAGAATAATGGAGTGTAGAGGGGAGGGTGAGAACGGTAGGAAAGAGGAGGAGACAACAAGGAGAGACAAAAAGAAGTCTGTGTAATGAGGTAGCACTAATAGGTTGCACTTTATGGGGCAGATTTATGTTGGGAATGCGCCACGTTTGTGTCAAGCAACTGCGGCGTAAACGTGGCGCATCCCTACGACCCATTTACAACGTGACGCATCTAGGCAGATGCGTCACGTTGTAAAGCCCTGCGCCACTTGTGGGCGTTCCGGCGCAGGGTGGGCGTTCCGGGGCAGGTGCGCCTCACAAAAGTGGCTGAGTGAAATCTATAAGATTTCACTCAGTCACTTTCAGGCCAATGCTGCGTCAAAACCATGCGCCAGCTTGAAGCAGGCGTAGGTCTTGACGCAGCATTGTAAAGATGGGGCACCCCGATCTGGAGCTGCGTCGCGCTTGCGACGCAACTCCAGCAATGCGTCACCTTTACGGCACAGATGCGTCACGCATCTGTGCCGTTTTTGCCCCATGGTGCGCCGCATTGTAAATGCGGCGCACCATGGGTGGTGGAGCAGCGGTGCCTCCCTGGGGATGCGCCAGTTATCATAAATCTGCCCCTGTGTCTGGAATGATACAAAACACGTGGGGACAGATTTACAAGCCCCTTGCGCCTCATTTATGCCGCCGTTGCGTCACTTTTGTGATGCAGCGGCGGCGCAAGTCCTGTACCACGGTGCGGGGTACTTACAACGTGACGCATCTGGGAGATGCGTCACGTTGTAAAGCCCTGCACCACATATAGGCGTTCCTGCGCAAGGGGGGGTGCGTTCTGGCACAGGAACGCCTCCTAAAAGTGGCTGAGTGAAATCTACAAAATTTCACTCAGTCACTTTTAGGGCAATGCTACGTCAAAACCCTGTGCCTGCTTGAAGCTGGCGTAAATTATAGATAATAGATTTACACTAATATTTACAAAGTATTGGATCTTCCTAAGATCCTCCAAAAATTATTATAATACATTCGATTATCTTCGCCACACGCAGTGCAATGACCCTCGACGAGTAATAAAGATACCCCATTCTAATTCTGAAGCACAGCTTTTCCGATCCCTCGTATTATAAATGGCATGAAAATGACGGCGACTAAAATAAATAATGACATCATTAAATCGAATTCTATATCACCGACGCATGTATACACATAAACATATTTCTGCTTCTCAAACCTTAAAAAGGCTGTTTTGACTGGGTTCAATGAGACGGAAGTGATTGTGGCCCTGCAGTGGCTTCTGGGTATGCAAATTGCCTCAAACACAGCTGGTTGTTGTCAGGCAGCCTGCCCTCTAGTAACAGTAGATGGTACTGCTCCTGCTAATTGGCGAACACGTTTAATCCCCCCCCACGTATTCTCTCGCTCTCTCTCTCTCACACACACACGCAAACGCACACACACACGCGCACACACACACACACCCCTGCGTATCACCCACCCCCTACCTCCACATTTACAATGCGAACGTTCTCGCATTTGTTAAAGCTATTGGTTTTGTAAATTATGTTATTTTCATATGTCTATTTAAAATTTTATTTTCCATGATAGGTAACAAAATAATATAATAGAAATGCAAATATACAATGAGCTTATTATCTAATGACAGTTTTTTTTTCCTTAGGTTATTTTTTTATTGCAAAAAGTAAGTGAAGTAAAATGCTGTGTCTGGAGTGACACAAAACATGTGGGGGCAGATTTACAACCCCCTTGTGCCTCATTTATGCCGCTGTTGTGTCATACTTTGGCTCGTTGTTGTGTCTGTCCTATGTATATTAAATCACACGGGCATATTATGCAGTATATCATGTTTGTGGAGTTGCAGTTTGTATGTGATTTTAAAGGGACCTGTTGTTGTCCGTGGGAAAAAACTTTAGTTTGGAGTGTTGCTGGACAGGCTTTACATGAGCCACAGCGGTAGTGTCCCACAATGGGAGGTAAGTTCCACATGGATGTTATAGATGGTTCCTTCGGGGTCGTCACGTTCAAGTAAACGATCCATCAATATATATGTCAATCCATTCAGACTACAAATAAACATGTGGATGAGAGACATTGACGACATCATTTGTATCTGGGCAGGAACTGAGGTGGGAATCACCAACTTTTTTGACTGGCTCAATGGTAGATCTCCAGACATACAATTCACTATTCAATTTGACAAAAAATCCATTGACTTTTTGGATCTTACAATTTTTGTGGAAAATGAGATCCTACAAACCACTCTTTTCAGAAAGCCTGCGGAGAGAAATTCCTTACTTCTTTACTCTAGCCATCACCCCAGGGGACTCCGAGACAATTTGCCTTTCAGCCAATTCTTACGGATTCGCCGTAATTGCAGCAAAAAAGAGGACTACATGGAGCAATCCACTATATTGATGGATCGTTTACTTGAACGTGGATACCCGAGGCGTCTGGTGAAGAAAGCCAAAAAAAGAGCATGGTTTCATCCAAGGGAAGTCCTACTACAATCTGGGTCACAACAGAGCAATAATGAACAACGCCTCATCTGCGTTACCACTTTTTCAACAAAAAGTAATGCAATAAAGAAAACCATCAATAAATATTGGAACTTGGTCTCAGAGGATGTCAACTGCAGTGATTTACCACTTCACGCTTTCAAAAAGGCAAAGAACATTCGCGACCATGTGGTGTGCTCATTCCTGACGACCCCGAAGGAACCATCTATAACATCCATGTGGAACTTACCTCCCATTGTGGGACACTACCGCTGTGGCTCATGTAAAGCCGGTCCAGCAACACTCCAAACTAAAGTTTTTTCCCACGGACAACAACAGGTCCCTTTAAAATCACATACAAACTGCAACTCCACAAACGTGATATACTGCATAATATGCCCGTGTGATTTAATATACATAGGACAGACACAACAACGAGCCAAAGTACGCTTCCTGCAACACTGCAGCCGCATAAGGTGTAAGGTTGAAGGAGCTCCTTTAGTAGATCACTGCAATGACCTTAATCACTCCCCGGAAAGCCTTAAGTGGACCATTTTGGAACAGGTGAGATTAGGTCCCAGGGGTGGCAGTATAGAACCCATCCTCAACGTCAGGGAGATTAAATGGATCCGTGTCTTTGACTCTGTACGTAGGGGGCTGAATGAATCTGAGAGTAGTTTTGCTCAAATGGCTAACCTCTAAATTGATTGTGCGTTTAACCACCATGTGGTAGGTTCACGCAGACTTTGTAATACCATCAGTATGTTATCCTACTCAGACCGTTTTACAAGTCATTTATAATACCTTTTGCCGATGTACCTTACGCAGGACCACTATACTTGGCTTTTTTGTGATTTTTTGTGATCCATTACGATTATGTGTTATTTAAGAACTAATCGAATGCAAAAAATTCCATATGCAGTAGTGGTAAACTTTAACATCATTTATAGAGGCGTTTTGAATAATATATTGTGTAATCGTATTGCGCCCTTAACCACCATGCATGGTAGGTTCGCGCATTTTTCTAATGATGTACCTTATTTCTTTCTGAATGATGAATAATGTGCGAGCCTCGCAATATTCAGGCTGTCTAGAGAGGTATCCCGTGACTAAATGTGCGCCTCGACCGCCCTGTGATTTGGTAGGTCCGCGCAACCCATGATTTTTCAACTGTATTTTTCCAACAGTAATTTTCTAACAATAGTACACCATGTCCTTTAAACATTTGGTGGTAATGCTGGTTCTATCGGATCACAAATAACAACATTTCCCCACCCATATAATATGGGTTTTGACCTCAGGTAGCTGCATTTCCATTCATTATCACGGAAGTCTTTTCTCTACCGCGCTACGTGTTTCCATAGCAACGTGAGTCTTTCTTCACGCAGCTCTGTAAATCTTTCTTGTTACCAGGGCAGCACTTCCTGGTTCTAGCCTGACGGAGTAAGACGCTGACTCTCATGCTCTTCAAACCCGTATAATCCCTTCAGGGTGAGTGTTTTATAGGCGGTACCTGTGGGCGTTTGCTCGCGTTCTTTCACCGCTTTTGACTTAGCCGCTAGCGTGTGCATCTCCTGACTCCGGTTTTTTACCGCTTGTATTTTCAGATAATACAAAGTGACAATCTGACTTCTATAATAATTTTACCCCGCAATGACGGAGGTGATAACAAAGATCAATACGATTGATTCCTCTGATCCAACCATGTCTTAATGCAGAGGTAGGCTTTTTAATAAAGTAATCTCTACAAGTATTGTTGAGTGATAATTCTGTGGCGATCATAATAATTGATTGGCGCCTTTATTATCATTATTTCTATCATGATCCTTTAGATATGGACAACAACCACTACAATTATGTTACAGCAATGACAAGGACCACGTCTTTTCAGGCCGCTTTTTGATTTCTCACCAGGTAATTTCATGTAACCTATGGTTCTATCCTCAGTATAACTTTTTCCTCCTTTTTAGTTAGTTTAATTTTAATTTAAATACCTTGAACATAACGGGTCTTCCCGTTATATAGAATCTTGGGACTCCTTATGAGACCGGTTTTAAAACTCGTGTTATACTTCTATTTTTGTCTAGGAACAGCCCCACCTTACCTCCTTCCCTCCCTTCACGTCCTGACGAAGACCCGCGTAGTAAGGATCTACTGTCCTACAATTTCTGGGTCGAAACGTAGACTTTCTTCTACAAACCTGAACTCCTAAGGGTAGCCTGATGTACACAGCAGATTAGGAGCTTCTATTTGAAATGTTTTTTGATGCTTGCACACTGTTTTTTGACCCCTCTTATGGGGATCTATGATTTTTTGTGATGGTGATCTGTAGATTCATGCACATGAGAAACTTTGACTAGTGATGTATAACTATCATAAAATGTGTACCCCTTCCCCAGCACTCTCCCCCCTTTCCCTGTGGGCGCATTGAACTTGTGTATATTGTGTATATATTTTCAATTGATTTTTTGATCATTGATTGACTATAATGGTGCGGTGAAAATAAAAACACCATGCACTCTGATTTATTCTCTTGGATTAATTTAAAACATTGTGACCGTTTTAAATCTTTTGTGTTTGGTCTGGGACCACTTCTATATATACTGAAGCTGGCGTAAGGCTTGACGCAGCATTGGAAGAATAGGGCACCACCGAGCATTGCTGGAGCTGCGTTGCGCTTGCGACGTAACTCCAGCAATGGGTCACCTTTACGGCACAGATGTGCCACGCATCTGTGCCGTTTTTGCCCCATGGTGCGCCGCATTGTAAATGCAGCGCATCATGGGTGGCGGAGCTGCGTCGCACAATTATTGGCGCATCCCTGCTGATATGCTGGGATGCGCCAGTAATTGTAAATCTGCCCCGTGAATTATATTTAAATTTGTAAAAAAAGGGTGAATAATACAAATGTGAGAAGGTTGCGGACTGAGGGAAACAAGCTTCCTGGCGGGTCAGCAGTTTTGGAATGTCGCAATCGAGAGAGTGACATACACACAAATATACATATAATAGAAAAATATAAGTATCTAACATGGGCTGGTGATTCTCCTGGCCTTTGCTGCTGTAGACAGTGAAACACATCTGTGAAGATGTGCTCCATGGAGCTGATATTTGTGTGCAGGCCAAGGAGCAGAATTCACGGGGAGGTAAACAAAAAAAAACCAATAATAATATCTACAGAGGCATCTGATTAGGAGGGGTAACGTTTGGCAGCCTATTGACAGCAGAACACAGCTGGCATCGTTTGCATATACATGCGCAGTGCTGTGTTAGTGGTGAAATGCCCACAAAGGTGGGGAGCGTGACCCTTACATTTTTTAGGTTTCACCTGCACAGCGCTTTCGCTGTGCTTGTTAGGTTTCACCTGCACAGCGCATTCGGTGTGCTTGTGAGGTTGTGCCTGCACAGCACTTGTGAAATCTATTGTTTTTAATATAAATATTAAAAGGAACTTACATCCCGCCCTCTCGCTTTCCTGCTTTTTCCTTGGTTCCTGTGCTTGGAACTTAGGGCTAGATTCACAGAATGAACTTAAGACTCAATCCTAAACTTACTACTATTTTGGTATTCACAAAATGCACTTACTACTTTTGGCATTCACAGAAGGAACTTACTACTTTTGGCATTCACAGAAGGAACTTACTACTTTTGGTATTCACAGAAGTTAGGATTTTGTCTTAGGTTTGTCAGATTTAAGACAGACTTAACCCCTTCGATGCTCATGACGAGCTCAGCACGTCATGAGATATACCTCTAGGGTGCTCATGACGAGCTTAGCTCGTCATGACCACACTCATTTTCATTATGGCCCAGCGCAGGAGAGGATGTTCTAAAGCACCCAAGTGTTAAGACAAAACCCTAACTTCTGTGAATACCAAAAGTAGTAAGTGCATTCTGTGAATACCAAAATAGTAGTAAGTTTAGGATTGAGTCTTAAGTTCATTTTGTGAATCGGGCCCATAAATTTTCTCCATTTCGATTGGCTGTAGCATATTTTCCTGCATTTACCAATGCGTGTTACTCCTCTCCTTCTCTTATCAGTTTCTGGTAGTCGAAATACTGTTAAAATCTGTTTTGGTTTAACTCATTTTTCATAAAGTTTTGCCTTTTTTTGCTTGCGTGATGCTTTAGATTAAAATAGTGGATTTATATAGCCCAATTTATCACTCAGAGAGATTAAGTGATTTGCTTAAAATCACAGGATGTTGCGCTGCCAAGACTCAAACCGGGAACCCCAGGTCTTGAGTCAGCAGCTCTGGCCGCTGCTCCGCATCCTCTCCACTCCTGTGATACGTGTCAGGGTGCACATTCCTTCGTCCCTTCGTCCCTGATGGTGATTGATTAAAACAGCTGATCAGTCAGCACATCGGTGAAACCAATGCATTACCAATGCTTGGTTTCTTTTCTCATTTTCAGAATTGCTCTGCCCACGGGCTCACTGGCCCTCGTTATCTTGCCCACTTGATAGACTTCACTCTTCAGCGCAGATGCCCCCTTACCCTCCAAGCCCCCTCCCCCTGCCCTTCCACTCCTTGTACTTGCACTTCATTGGTCGTTGACAGCACTTTTGTCAGTTCCAGTCTGGTTTCCAGGAGAGGAGCGGGCCATGTGACACAAACACTGCCGAGGCTGCTGAATGGAGGTGGGGGACAGGGCGACTGGAAGCTGCTGCAGGGCACAAACCCACTGAGCTTCTCCTCCCAAGAAACCTTTACCAACTCCAGGACTTCATTATTTGATCTCGAACTTTTTTCATCATGGAAGTGTTGGATCTTCTAGTTGCATTGTTTACCAAAACAAAGCCAGCTCAGAAAGCTCTCAGTAGTGAGCTGGGCTTAATACAGTTAAGTTTCACTTTCACCTCTTCACCCTCTCAGATGCTCTTACACATACATCCAGTTACTACAAGAGATAAAACGCTTTGACGCTTGCTTGAAGTGAGACAAATGAGCGTTACAATAACTCGCTGCTGTATCCGAAAAGTGCACACTCTATAAAGTGCAAACATTAGAGCTCAGGTGGAAAGCATCAGCCTGCCCCTTTTGAATGTTAACACCTTAGCAGCTATGGAATGTCCAGCTCCAGTGCTGGACGTTCCATTGCGCAGGTGCAGTTGGAACGTTCAACGGCCGACGGCAGCACTCCCGAGGTAGTGGTGCCGTCGGCCGCTGAACGTTCGAAGCACTTAAGGGGTTAAAGAGCTCCCTACCAGTGCTTTAAATGAAAATATAGAAGTGCTGGTACTCACTAGCTAGACTACCTGTTTGCTTTGGAGAAGTGCCGGTACTCTCCCATTGAAGGTATTGCAGCAGTGCTGAGAAGTGCAGATACTCTCCCTTTAAAGGTATTGCAGCAGTGCTGAGAAGTGCCGGTACTCTCCCATTAAAGGCATTGTAGCAGTGCTGAGAAGTGCTGGTACTCTCCCATTAAAGGTATTGCAGCAGTGCCGAGAAGTGCCGGTACTCTTCCATTAAAGGTATCGCAGCGGTGCTGAGAAGTGCAGATGCTCTCCCATTCAAGGCATTGTAGCAGTGCTGAGAAGTGCCGGTACTCTCCCATTAAAGGCATTGTAGCAGTGCTGAGAAGTGCCGGTACTCTCCCATTAAAGGTATTGCAGCAGTGCCGAGAAGTGCTGGTAATCTTCCATTAAAGGTATCACAGCGGTGCTGAGAAGTGCAGATACTCTCCCATTAAAGGTATTGCAGCAGTGCTGAGAAGTGCAGGTACTCTCCCATTAAAGGTATTGCAGCAGTGCTGAGACGTGCAGGTACTCTCCCATTAAAGGTATTGCAGCAGTGCTGAGAAGTGCAGATACTCTCCCATTAAATGTATTGCAGCAGCACTAAGAAGAGCATGTGCTCTCCCAGAGAAGTACTGGTACTCCCCCATTAAAGGTATTGCAGCAGTGCTAAGAAGTGTAGGTACTCTCCCAGAGAAGAACAGCTGCTCTCCCATTAAAGGTATTGCAACAGTGCTGAGAAGTGTAGGTACTCTCCCAGAGAAGTACAGACACTCTCCCATTAAAGGTATTGCAGCAGTGCTACGAAGTGCAGGTACTCTCCAATTATAGGTATTGCAGCAGTTCTGCGAAGTACAGGTGCTCTCCAATTAAAGATATTCCAGCAGTACTGAGAAGTCCAGGTGCTTTCCCATTAAAGGTATTGCAGCAGTGCTGAGAAGTGCAGGTACTGTCCCATTAAAGGTATTACAGCAGTGCTGAGAAGTGCATGTACTCTCCAATTAAAGGTATTGCAGCAATGCTGAGAAGTGCAGTTACACTCCCAGAGAAGTACCATTGATCTACCTTTAGATGTATTACAGCAGTGCTGAGAAGTGCAGGTACTCTCCAATTAAAGGTATTGCAGCAATTCTGAGAAGTGCAGGTACTTTCCCGTTAAATGTATTACAGCAGTGCTGAGACGTGCAGGTACACTCCCAGAGAAGTACCGTTGCTCTACCTTTAAATGTATTGCAGCAGTGCTGAGAAGTGTAGGTACTCTCTCTTTCAAATTAAAGAAGTGCAGGCACTCAGTACCATACAGTACCTGCCCATTTAAAGCGCTGGCTCGTACAGGAGGACTGGGGCACTTCAACCCTCCCTTCAGGTTTGAGTGAATCTTGCCCACCTTAGAGGGCCCTACGTAATAGCCAACTACTTGTGCTTCAGAAAACTATTGGAAACATAACTTTAGAATTGTCTCCTCCTGGCCACGCCCACATTCGGGGCGGTGAAGAAGATGTTGGTCAAGGTCTAACCTACCGACAAGACCCTAAACTCACTTCACCGTCCTGAGCCATATTAGTAATTTAGGGGCCAGATGCATTAATGCATTTTGTAATCGAATACCCTGCAATTTGATAATTCACAGGGTTTGCGACAAGAACATTTGTTTTTTTAATATAATAAATCCATTAAGCGATTCTGTAACCTGCTGCTGAATCCCTAAATGGACTTAGGAACCCATTTGGAACCACTGTTTTAGAAGGGTCATGATTTGAATTGTGCAGCAGGGGCAGTGGCACAAAGCTCAAACTTTATCCTGAAACACCTAATATTGCTATATTTATTTTACTACTGTACAGGCAGACACAATTGCATTTATCTTGCAGTTAAAATGTGCTTGATTTGAATGGTCTAGCAGATGCAGTGGAACTGGGGCCAAATGTTGTCAGAAATCCTCTAAACACATGATATTGGTATTACATCAATTAATTCTATTATTTCCCTCTTTCATTACATTTTTCAAAAATGTTTTATTACTAAACCTGCCTTTTATCACTGGTAACAGCACAATATATTGCCTTTTTGTATATGAACAAATCATAACACTTTAACATACTTTCTGCAATTTATATTGTACAATTACTCAGCAAGCTACAACTTACACCAAAAATCCAGCTTATTATTAAGCACATAGGTGAAACTATCAGCGGCAACTGAAAAAAGAAAACGAGCCACAGCACAGCAATACTACGTGGGAGGGGACAACCAACTAAGCAAAGGGGAGCAAAGGGATATCGGACAATCGGACAATCGGGCAACTAAACCTCCCGCTTCAGCTTAAAACTTGCACGGACCAGCCCGCGAATCCGCTAACTGCGCCAGTAGTACTAGACCACTCCAGGAGGAACTGGATACACCAGGACTAAACCGGTGAGTGGTGTGTTTGGCGTGTTGGTGTGGGGTGCGCAGGGGGGGGATGCTAAAGGACTAGTGTTTTTGCCACAGAGACAGTAAAATCAAAATAACGGTCAGTGTGCACCCTAAGCTTCCCCAGCTCTCCCCAGCTTCCCCAGCTTCCACCTTCCACCTTCCACCATCTGTCGGTCGGTTGCAACTTAGGGCCAACAGCCTAACATGAGATCTGGCAAGATTCGAGGGAGCCAAACAAATAAGGGAGGGCCAAACAAGCGAAAACAAAGGTCTAACCCATCTAAGGGGGAGATGGAGGCTCAGACAGACGTGTCTACAGCTATAGAGAAGAGCCCCCTACCAGAAACAATTGACCTAACGGTCTCAAGTGAGTTAACGGAGCAAATACAGGCCCAAATTGCCACAACCAAACAAACAAGAAATCAACGAATAAAGAAGGGGGAAATAAAATGAACATAACTTTGGTTCAGCCTAAAATTTATACAAAATTCTGTTTTCTAAAGAATCCAGGGGACGTTTTATTTTCAAAGATTAACAAAGTATCAGGCCTTCAATCGCCTCTTGAACCATTCCAATCAGCCTTAAACCACCATCCCAGAGATAAGCGGCCCCGATTGGACGATAGCTACAGCAATAGCATCGGTAATAGCAGAGGAGACAAAAGTATAACATCTATAACACCACCCCAAAAAACTTCAACACCTCAGCACAATAATATCAAAACGGGGCAAAAGTTCGAGATGGCAGGTACCCCGGTAGGACGGAAAACGACCATAGACGCCAATCTAATACAAATACATCGGCCAAAGGAAGCCATGGATATGCTGCCATCAAAAATAGAGAAAATTAACTCTAACATCAACAGTAACATCGAGAATGTCAGCATGAGCAAAGAACTAGGCCATGAGGGCCACGAGGGCATAAGTAATAATGAGGAGGGCATTAGAAAAGAGGAAACTGTAACCCCACCAGCACGGTCAGCAGAGATGGAACCCTCATTAGTAGTCCTTGATACAACAAACAACAAACCCACACCAGCACCTAAGGCGTCAGAAGGGATGCGAAATAAAGATGTAAGCCAGAAGAATTGCACTCCAGAGGTGATCGAAATCTCTTCTTATCTAAGGAAAGAGGAGTGGGAGGAACTCATGGCGGCCTACCCAAAAGACCTGAGCACAAGTAGGACGGCCAGTGAGACATCAAAATGTGGAATGACCCACCTGCAGACAAATATAGCAGGAATGGAGGGGCCAGGAATAGCGCAACCCTTAAAAAAGCGACCCGTGCCCAAAGAAGCGGGACTCAAAGAGTGTCATGGAAGCCAGGATGCAATTCCAGCTCAGGCCAGGCAAGAAAGCGCATGGCCAAGTCTCCTCAATACAGTACAACTCTTGGTGGATGCAGCACACTACCAATCGGACAAAATGGACGCCCAATTAACGTTGTTACACGCTGGCAGTATTCGTAGTTGCAATAGATGGGAAGCTGGGCACACTAAATTCGCTTCTTCAGAGTAAACTCAACCAACTTGAGGACACCAAAAGGAGAAATGGCATTGAGTGTGAATGTGGCCCAATCATTGACAAACTGGCCACCCTGCCAACACTAATGTCAGACTTATGCGGACATCTCAAACGATCTGCCGAACATAGTCAGAAGATCGGCAGCGACGTACTGGGTTGCCCAAAATTAAATGGACCCGGCAAAGTGCCTACTGCACAAACAGGGGCGGCTGAGGTTGACGCCACCCGCAGCAAGGACACCGCTGCCAAACGGTATGATAAAATATCGAAGAACGGTGGCAAAGATCACCCAAGGACGGAACAGAAAACCCAGGACACAGGGGAGAATAGGACGGAGCCAATAACGCCTCTATCAGCAGGTGTCGAAGACGACGCGGACACAAACCATAAATTAAATGCCAAACAGAGGAGAGCTAAAAAACGTAAAGGGAGAAAACACAAGCTCTGCTCGAAACGTGAAGGCTTTAGGCAACTTTTCGGGCAAACTAAGACCGCAGAACAAAGCACGAGCAACCTGGTGGAAGAAATATCACCAAATTGTGAACACGATGAAAGAGGAAGCATATCTGAAGACATTGCACAACCAGCAAATAAAAGCTCAGTGAAAAAAGCAGCTGATCCACTAAGTAATCAAGCGGCGGTGCCCCAATACTCTGGGTCCATCACTTCACTGGCCGACCCTGGGTCACGGAACCGGCTAAAGTACAACATCCAGCCTTGCTCAAAACCCATGGGAAGCCCAAAAGCTACAACAAGCCCAAGGGGAGAAAAAACAGGAAGACAAGATCTAGGACTCACTGAAAACCAAATATTAGCCATCACTAAAGAAACTGTGTCAACGTATCTACAAGTGGACCAGCCAATGTCAAAAATTTCCCCTGTAGCCCTGACTTTAAACAAGCAGCTTCCATGCTGCGAAACCTCTGATCCAACTGAATGTGCAAGGGATCAAAGCTCAGCACGGGAGCACAACCGAGAGGGCTTTCGGGCATCAGTAAATACAATAAGTAATATGAAGCGGACAACAACACTAAACACGGACAATGTATTTGGAGGTGCTATCAACCAAGGGGAAGCTTCGGATGCCATATGGTTCACCCCTGACTTTACCTCCAAAGGAAGTCACGATATCCTCAACAGAGGCAACATCTTGCGATTATTGGCCCACATCCCTTCACTGACATCTGTGGCAAGCTCTGACCTGAAGTCTATTGAATTTATAGCTGCGGAAGGCACAGGAAAAGAAGCGACAAAGGCAATTTGGGCTTCGGCAGAGCTGGCACAAAAGACCCTTATGGAAACCGAGACTTTTAGAAACTGGGGCATCATGTTGAAGCCCTTTACAAAGCCACGATACCCGGACGTACTGTGCTCTGAGAGAAGCCTGAACCCGCTAACGTACAACATCCAACTTGAGGACACCAAAAGGAGAAATGGCATTGAGTGTGAATGTGGCCCAATCATTGATAAACTGGCCACCCTGCCAACACTAATGTCAGACTTATGCGGACATCTCAAACGATCTGCCGAACATAGTCAGAAGATCGGCAGCGACGTACTGGGTTGCCAAAAATTAAATGGACCCGGCAAAGTGCCTACTGCACAAACAGGGGCGGCTGAGGTTGACGCCACTCGCAGCAAGGACACCGCTGCCAAACGGTATGATAAAATATCGAAGACCGGTGGCAAAGATCACCCAAGGACGGAACAGAAAACCCAGGACACAGGGGAGAATAGGACGGAGCCAATAACGCCTCTATCAGCAGGTGTCGAAGACGACGCCGACACAAACCATAAATTAAATGCCAAACAGAGGAGAGCCACAAAACGTAAAGGGAGAAAACACAAGCTCTGCTCGAAATGTGAAGGCTTTAGGCAACTTTTCGGGCAAACTAAGACCGCAGAACAAAGCACGAGCAACCTGGTGGAAGAAATATCACCAAATTGTGAACACGATGAAAGAGGCAGCATATCTGAAGACATTGCACAACCAGCAAATAAAAGCTCAGTGAAAAAAGCAGCTGATCCACTAAGTAATCAAGCGGCGGTGCCCCAATACTCTGGGTCCATCACTTCACTGGCCGACCCTGGGTCACGGAACCGGCTAACGTACAACATCCAGCCTTGCACAAAACCCATGGGAAGCCCAAAAGCTACAACAAGCCCAAGGGGAGAAAAAACAGGAAGACAAGATCTAGGACTCACTGAAAACCAAATATTAGCCATCACTAAAGAAACTGTGTCAACGTATCTACAAGTGGACCAGCCAATGTCAAAAATTGCCCCTGTAGCCCTGACTTTAAACAAGCAGCTTCCATGCTGCGAAACCTCTGATCCAACTGAATGTGCAAGGGATCAAAACTCAGCACGGGAGCACAACCGAGAGGGCTTTCGGGCATCAGTAAATACAATAAGTAATATGAAGCGGACAGCAACACTAAACACGGACAATGTATTTGGAGGTGCTATCAACCAAGGGGAAGCTTCGGATGCCATATGGTTCACCCCTGACTTTACCTCCAAAGGAAGTCACGATATCCTCAACAGAGGCAACATCTTGCAATTATTGGCCCACATCCCTTCACTGACATCTGTGGCAAGCTCTGACCTGAAGTCTATTGAATTTATAGCTGCGGAAGGCACAGGAAAAGAAGCGACAAAGGCAATTTGGGCTTCGGCAGAGCTGGCACAAAAGATCCTTATGGAAACCGAGACTTTTAGAAACTGGGGCATCATGTTGAAGCCCTTTACAAAGCCACGATACCTGGACGTACTGTGCTCTGAGAGAAGCCTGAACCTGAGGGAGCACGCAGAAGGCAGTAAAATCTCGGTACTTAGGGGTGCTGTCGGGCCAAGTTGTACTGGCAGAAATGGGTTCTTTGAACTCACTCTCGGGGAACAACATGGAAGACAAGCCCCTAACGGGTGGCAGGAACCAAGACGGTTCGTGAGAACCATAACAAACAGTAATTGACAAGTGCAGCGGACAACAACGGAGCACCTACAGGATCAATTGCATTTATGTTCCTGGAATATAAATGGCCAAGCATCTGAAATGCTGGACTCGGACTTCATAGCTTATATTCGATCCTTTGATTTAATCGCGCTACAAGAAACCTGGCTTGCCGAGCCCCCGCACCTTCAGGGGTACCTACGCTTTTTCTCCGGCGCAAAGAGCTTAGCCAAGTATGGTCACTTAAGAGGAGGTTTGGTAATATATGTAGCTACAGCTAGCTTTGCGATGGCTAAAGAAATCGGGCCCTCGGCGACAGCTGCACTTGCAGTTAACCTGACTCTGACTACAGGACAAGGCAAACAGCATGTACGATGGGACCCCCTCAAAAGAACAATTGTGGCCAAGGAACAGAGGGGAGCAAAGACATATAGACTAGTGGGATGTTCCTTCAGTGGCCATGCATTACAGTTATATATCTATCCACAAATTTTGTAATGGATGACAGGAAAAATTTCTTTTTAGTAAACAGAGATTATTCAAAAATTACTTTATTTTCTTTTTTTCATTTCATATGATTACTTTTTTTTGAAAAACAATACATTTCATGTGGAATACATCAATTTTTTAGATCAGAGGAGAAAAATTCCTACTTCATACAAGTAAACGATAACAACACAATTAAGTCATAAATGTATACAATAACACAATACATCCAAGAAATATCCCCTTGATATCAAACATTCCAGTCAAAACTGCTCACATACTAACACTCATACCACAAACACTTCTCATCTCCAAGTGAGGAAGAGGAACTGAATTATAGTTGGCAAGATCGCAATGCCAATCCTAGGGCCACCCAGATTTATTATTCGGCCCCTGCACCAGGTCTACGCGCGTTTCGGCGGCTCTATGCCACCTTCATCAGGACCTTTTTCATCACGTTTCATTTATGCATATACCAAGGGATCTAAAATGTTATGTATAAACAAAGGGGAGAAAAAAGAAAGGACTGTCACCATACCAACACAACCATATAGTGATAAATTTATACAATACTTTTCTTCACTGTTCAGTTTAGACACAAGAGCTCATCACCGTGACCACCTGCTACTACATGTACATATATTACAACCTGATGTAAAGTATCAAACTTCCATAGGTGTGGGCAAGGTTTCTCTCACTAAAAACCTGGTGTATGTACATTTATTAGAACCTGTTCTCACATAAGAGTAATTACAGTGTAACAACTATGTCTAGTGTTAAAATTCCATGGGTGTGGACTGAGTTGCTCTCATTTAAAAAGACACAGGGTTTGTCACTGCGAACAAACACATCAGGGCACTGAGATACAAGGATGTTTAATCTACTTACAATAAAACATCTCTGTGTCCTATCGCCTTAGATCATGTAAACAAATTCATGTGTGGAATTGTCGACGACCAGCAGCATCTACATGAAAGGTTAAAGCAGACCTTAGTTTGAATTCCCAGAATGGAGTTTACTGAGTTTAAGGTGTTTCCATACCGGAAAGCTTACCAGTAACGCCATACAGTGAGGTATCTATTTTCAAAAACGATTCCGAATTTCTTGCTACCACATGACAGATACTTCTCCCATTCCAGTTGACTATAACAAAAATACAGTAATTAGAAAATTTGATTTTTCAAGGGTGATAGATTAATAAACCTATTCCCATTATATGAAACACACACCTCTTTCATGAACTTGATAATATCGATTTTTTAGAGCCCAGATATACGTGGCCTGTGTGGGGGGGGTTGTATTCAATATTTTAATTATCTAAGACAAAAAGAAAAAAGAGAGAAGACAATATTCATGAGTGACATCAAAGCATTTGTTTGAAAGAGATTTTTGCCTAATTTAGTCGTTGTTCTGAGATGGTGGTCTTACTTATATCAGTAATTTGCATCCGGTCCATTGAGTGCTGGTCTTCCTTAATTATAAGTCCCTAAAATATAAGAACGATATATAAATAAATGCGTGTCTCAATCAGAGACAACATGAAAGATATACACTCAGAATGTACTTATAACACTAAGAAACATTCGGGGCTGACCAGTGCGCGTTCCAGCATTTAATGTCAAAGTACAGTACAAGACATCCGAAGAGTCCCACTGTCCCTAATAGTTACCCAACGAAGTTAAAAAGACACGGAAGAGATCAGCTAGTCTATAGGCGACTCAGATTCTCACAGCCTATTAGCTCGTGAGAAGTACAAGCAAACCGAAAATAAGTTCCCCCTTGTTTGTTATTGTGGGAAATAATCCCGACATCGTCGTGCAACTTCACAAGGACCCTCTGGTTTCTCCTGTAAGCTGTTAGTCTCACTTACCTAGCATCTCTTAAACGCACGTCGTCGCCCCTCGCCACTCCCGGAAGACTCAACAAACGCTGACAGGATTCTAATGTCCGGTTTTAAGCTCACTGCGGGACCATAAATCACGCGATACCTCGCACGGTGAAAATTCAATGGGGCCCGCCTCACATGATAGTAATAAAAAACGGACTACCGAACACACTCCATCTTACTAGTTAACCGCCTATACATGAATAGGTTCTAGATGTAAGAATCACGCGATGTCTCACAGGGTGATGATTCACTGGGGAACGCCTCACACAATAGTAATCGAAAACGGACTACTGACCCCACTCCATCTTACTAAAGAACAAACTATCTACATAAAGATTCTAAGTGTAGGTACAATGAAAGATGTTACTCATGAAGACATAGACAAAATATGATGCGTATAATGAGAGAAGTATCTCTGTATCTAGTAGCCGATCATGTAAAAATCAACTATAACACGGGCGCTTAAAGAATGGGACAATTTTTAAGAAGAATATCTCACAGGAGATAGCAGTCAGTGTCTCAGATACATTCATATAAAATGAGGGTTTAGTTACTTGGTGACATACCAAGAAATTTCTTCATTCAACCCTCGTTTAACACTGTCCAGAAGATATATCCAAAAGGTTTCCCGTTTCTTACGAGTAATTTCATTTGGTTGACCCATTTTGGGTATTACCTTCTCCAAGATAGACCACTTAATATCATGTTCTGTATGGGATTTCTCTAGACAATGCTGAACTAGAGGGGCTGATAATTTCTTAGTCCGGATAGCCGACTTATGTTCACTGAAACGGACGCGGAATTCGCGACCCGTCTCACCCACATAAGCCAAGCCACAGCTACAAAAAAGAATATACACAATGTTACTGCTGCGACAGTTCGTCAAAAATCGCAGTTTAATCTGTTTTTCGTTATATGTAATCTCTTCAGATATAATGACTGACTCACAAGCATGACAGGAACCACATCTGTGATTACCTAAAACTACTGGTAATCCTGTCACTGAGCGCTGATTATTGGAGAAAGAATTAACAGTTTTTTGTCTGATATGTACCAGCATGTCCCTCAAATTCCTATTCCTTCTGTAGGCTAGTAGAGGGAGTGGTAATGGAGAAACGTTCTCATCCGAGTTCAGAATTCTCCAATTTTTATTGATAATATTCCTGATCTTAAAATTCAATGTAGAGTGGTTAATCACACATGTGATCCGGTTTTGTTTAACATGTGTATTACCTTGAAGAAGTGCAGATCGATCGTAATACTTAGCTCTTTTATAGGCATGACGCACCAAACGGTGCGGGTAGCCCCTTTTAAGCAGCCTATCTTGGAGTGCATCTCCATGTTTGTGGAATGAGTTCATGTCTGTACAATTTCGGCAAATTCGTAAGAATTCACCGAAGGGGATGGATTCCCTCTGGCAGTTTGGGTGATAACTCTTGAACTCTAAAATGGTATTCTTGGCAGTATTTTTTCTAAACAGGCTAACGGTCAATAGACCGTCACTGCCTTCAATGCTAATATCCAAGAAGTCTACTTTACAAGTACTGAAGTTCATGGTGAATCTAAGGTTAGTATCACTAGCATTTAACCAAAGGCAGAATGCCTGTAGTTGCTCTTCGGGTCCACTCCAAATAAAAAAAATATCATCAATAAAACGCTTCCAAACAGAAATATTTTCAAAAAATGGGGCCAGTTCATTATAGATGTTTTTGAGCTCCCATTCTCCCATAAAGGTATTCGCCACACTAGGGGCACATGAAGCTCCCATTGAGGTACCCTTAATTTGCTTGAAGACATTCCCATTATATTCAAAAAAGTTATTCAGTAACACAATCTCCAAACATTGGAGAATGAAGGCATCAGGACGATCAGATGGATGTCTCAGTAAAAGATCAGAGACCGCCTGTAACGCTCGACACTGGGGAATGTTGGTATACAACGCCTCAATGTCGAGCGTCACAAGAATGTCTCGATCAGGGTTGAAAGGTAGGCCCTCTATCTTGTTGATTATGTTGCAGGTGTCGCGGATATATGAGGCATATGTCTGAGTCAGAGGACACAGAAACTTGTCCACATACTTCGAAAGTGGTTCAGTGCACGACCCAATGGTGGAAATTATGGGTCGCATAGGTGGGTTTGTTTCCGATTTGTGCGTCTTAGGAAGACCATACAAAGCAGAAGTGGTAGGAAAGGCTTTATTAAGGAAAACATACTCATCTTCACAAATATAGCCATCTGCAAATGCCACTTGAGTAGTTTCCTGTATGTGTCTGTTGAGTCTTTCCAATTCCTTACGTTGGGCGGGTCTGTAATGATCAGTCACCGACGGAACATCCCACTAGTCTATACAGGACAAGGCAAAACAATTAATAACTGCATCCTGGTCAATGCTTATATTCACCCCAAAGGAAAGAAAAAAGCAGCGGAGGAGTTATATGCATACATAGAAGAGTGTATCACGGGGGAAAAAACAGCGAACTTAGTACTCACTGGGGATTTTAACCTTAATCTTATGGGAACAACACAAGAGGAGGGTATCATGGCACAAAATACATTCTGGGCCCTACCACAACAAGGCAAGCCACAACCAGCCGAACAATCAAAATTGGGAAAGAAAGTACTTGAGGCACTAGAAAACTTTAACATCAGGGCACTAAATGGCAGGTTTGCAGGGGATTACCCGCCAGCCTCAACTTTTCACTCAAGAACAGCGAATAGCACGCTAGATTATACCTTCATGTCACTTCCACTCTTCCAATTCACAATATCTTATCGGATAGGGAACCAAACAGATAGTGATCATTGTCCTCAGGAAATCACTATGGACCTCGCAAAACCAATTTACGAGCGTTCGACGGCTCCTAAAGAGTCGATCTACACCGTAAACTTTAAAAAGATCAAGTATTCGGCCGCAATGGGTGAATTTCTGATTGGACTGGCAAAACAACATTATATGGAGCGCACAGGCCCCAATGAAGTAGCGAAATGGGTGCAGTTTACTACTACCCTGGGGCAATATGCAACAAAGCCAAAAGTGCGCACAAGGACGAACAAGCTGGGCACCCTTCCCCAAGCATATAGAGGGAAAATAAAAGAAATGAAACACTCAATCTCTAAGTTAATGAGAGCAGCACAGCAGGACCATAATAACAAAGGGATGCTGCATCAACTCTCTAAATCAAAAGCTTCATTAAAAAAACTAAAGTGGGAAGCAAACAGAACTATAGAGGAACAACTTTGGGCAACACTCCATGAGGACATAAAAAAGAATGACGGTGCAAGTTTTTGGAAAACAATAAATTCAGTAACGCACCCAGCAAAAATGGAGACTACATCAAACATCACAGAGGCAACTTGGGCAGTATATCTCGAAAACCATTTTAACCGAGATTTGTCGGCCAATCAGAATATGAGCAAATCTATCCCTGTACGAGCCCATGACGTCGGCAACAGGCTACAAAGGTTCCCAATTGATCAGGACATGGCAGGGGATGCAGATCATATATTACTGGAACCCATAATAAAGCGGCAAATAAAGAAAGGAAGAAGGGAAGGTGCGCCGGGTCCAAACGGGATTCCGCCCGTCCTCTTCAAACAAGATATGGACTATTGGGCAGCGGCACTTGAACCCCTTTTTCGGAAGATCAGGTACTCTAACATCTTACCAGACACTTGGAAGGGCTCCATCATTGCCCACATATATAAAGCAGGGGACAGAGGCCTTCCTCAAAATTATCGGCTAGTTGCCCTAATCGATAATGATGCGAAGTATTTTGCAGGTCTAATACTGGAAGAACTAAAGGCATGGGCCATGAGGAAGTCTCTTATACCTGTTAATCAAACAGGCTTCGTTAAAGCAGTGGGGACAACAACAAACATACTGACTATGGGTATGCTTATAGATAAGGCAGAGACGAAAAAAATGCCCCTGCACCTCTGCTATATCGACTATAAGGCGGCATTCGACAACATCAACCGCAATCTACTATGGACAAAACTCAATGATTGGGGCATCCCAAAAGGGTGGTTGGAGCTGTTAATCAATCTACATACAGACACTTGGATTCAGATTAAGGTGGGGGACGGCTCAATGCTGTCAAGGCGGATACAAACTAACAACGGCCTTAAGCAGGGCTGCGTGTTGGCCCCCACACTGTTCAACCTGTTCCTGGCGTACTTGGTGCCCCTATTAAACAACTGCAACTCACACTCGCCAAAATTAGGAGGCCTAAATTTACCATGCCTCTTATATGCAGACGACCTGGTGCTAATAAGCCATACAAGAGTAGGGCTCCAAAATCTCTTAAATACGACCCAGAGATATTCCGAGTTAAATGATTTAACAGTGAACCTCGAGAAGACGCAAACAATGACAATCAGCAAGAACAAAAATAAGAAAGGCTTCTCGTGGTTCTGGAATAACACCTGCATCAAAGACACCTCGTCGTACAAATATCTAGGTGTGAAGATTGACAGTGGTGGCCAATTCAGTGAACAAAGGGCCAGCATAAGAGGCAAAGGTCTCGCTCTGGCAATCGCCTTAAAAACACTAAATAACAACCACTCCGGCCCTTCTCTGACCCCTCTACTGCATGTCATACGTGCCAAACTGCTACCAACACTAACTTATGGGAGTGAGGCCCACGAGGCAGAGATGCCGTAACACTTGACAGTACAATCGTGTCGGCATACAGAATCATCTTCAGCCTTCCAAAGCGATCCTCCCCAGCACAGATCAGATTGGAGTTTGGTTTTCGGTCACAGCTTCTGGCACGACAAGGGGCATATATCTGCTTATGGGACAAAGTAAGAAAAACAACTGAAGGAACGTTGAACGAATATCTATGGAAAGAGCTAGAGCAGACCCAAAACTCACCAGCAGCAAAATATCTGGAAAAGAGCATAGTGAACACCGGGCTGGCAGAACTCTGGGCGTCCCCTGCAGATCACAAATCACTCAACAAACTGGTGAAGAAATCGATCAAGCTCCACTCATGGGTTCAGGATAAAGCCACCCTATCAAAAAGATCTCACGCATGGATGGTATTAAACACATACCTGATACAAGCCTCCCAGCCTTATCTCGGTCTAGGCTATACAAAAAAAAAAAAAAAAGCTGTCCTTTTTAAGATATAGATTGGGCCTGCTACCATGCATCTTACACCTCCCTCACTGGCTGAGATCGAAAGCAGGAACACTATGCAGGCTATGTGGCATTGGGGCTGAAGACATGATGCACCTGCTATGCTCGTGTAAAGAACTGCAAGAAGAAAGGAAGCTCCTGCTGAAACGACATTTTATTCTACAGGGGGTATGCACACGAAGGAGTGCAGTGCTAACCTGCTTCTCAGCACAGGACCCTCAGCTGAGCTGCAGCTTCGTGAAATTTTTAAAAGCAGTGGAAAAAAAACTACCAAAAACTGACCCATGAATAATCTACAAACAGGACATATGATTTAATTTATATTGATGAATCATCTATGCTGCAAATTTTAATGAATTTTATGGAAAACATGAATAGACTAACAGGCCTACAAAGCGGATGAGAAGTACAGAACGGCCTAATGTGGGCGGCCGGCAAACAAAATCATTTTTTATGCTGAATTGTTTATGCTTATCGCACTATAGTATAGAATTGACCTTAAACGCATGCTTTATGAGCATTTTAACTTTTTTTTTTTTATTGTGTACTGTATCGCATTGGTTTTAATTAACTGTGCAATAAACTAAACTACCTACCTACCTACTAATGCATTTATCAATGCTTGTTCAGACTTTGAGTTTAGCTGTCTTTGTACCGGTTCCGCTCAGCAGCCCTTTGCTGCCCGAGGTCAATCCCCACTACTGGTTGCGTTGGGTTTTGCCCCGGGAAGGTTAAGGAGCTGTCTGTTGCTGGGGAGAGGTTACCTCAGCAGTTAGTGGGCACACCATCCTCATTTACAGGCTGCTTCTTCAGCACAGAAATAAACATTGTAAAACACACACTCAAAACAAGCACACCTTCCTATCACACAGCCAGAACTATAGATTTCCCTATCAGATGCACAGTTTAATCAGCCTGGTACACTACTGTCTGACTGGCATGCCTAAAGATACAAGATGATTTTTCATATGTGTGTCACACATTGTATGGTTTTGCACTATCTGGGACGTGCATATTTACATCCAGAAGCAAAGGGTCACCTCACACACCAAACAAGTCACATGACTTCCAACTTCCGCGTCAAATGTTCGCCATAGAACCTGGAGCCCGAATGTCGTTACTCAGGTGATAGCAGGGAGTGCACGTACATATTGCAATGAAAGGAAAGGAAAAAAAGTGTTTAAAGTGGGACATAGGACATCAGATACTCAGCGTAGAGAGGTACAGCACACTACTAACCCAACCAGAGCTCTGGACATAGACAGATTGGTTGAGGTCACCACGGCCAGTTACAGAGTGGACAGATTAGACGTGAGATCATAGTTTGGAGATGCTTTTTGTTTCCTTGCCTTCAAGGGACTTATAAACACATTTAAAGTGTTTGCCCTCTTCTGGCAGACCCGCATAGACGCCCATAAGCCACACTGGGCCAAGAGTTAAACAATGACAACAGCTAAGCAATGTGGATGAGCGCCAAACAGGATGAAATAGGTTGGTGGTTGTTGAACATGTTTGAGAGATGTGGAGCTTTGTCTGATAACGTCACCTTCAAGATTAGACTTCTAGATTATAAGCATTCTTTGGAGTCTTTGATACAAACAAGGGAATAGCTTCCATAGGTGCAGGAGGTGCAGTGGCACCGGGAATAATGTGCCTCAGGGGCCCACTGAAACAAAATACAAACCTTAGGAACTGGTCCCAGTGGTAACATGCACATAAAGAACGCAAAGTTATGTAAAATAGAAATATAGTGATTGTGTGCAAACAATTGAATACATTTTAGTTTATAACAAGCAAAGGGCAGCATTCATGAAATAAACCCAGCCCTGACATAAGAAATAATTGGTGCAGGCTGCACATAAACTTTGTGAACGATTTACAAGCCTCTTGCGACATATCTACGACACCATTGCGTCAATTCTGTGCGTCATAAACAATGCACCACTATGCAACAACATACAACGTAACGCATCTAGGGAGATACGTCACGTTGTAAAGCCCTGCGCTACATTATACCTGCGTCAGGTGTTATGTATGCAGGGTGGCGTTCCGTCGCAAGGAAGCCTCGTAAAAGTGAGGCAGTGAAGTCTACAAGATTTCGCGGAGTCACTTTTATGACCCCGCTGCTTCAAAACCTTACGCTTTCTTGAAGCAGCCGTAAGGAGTGACGCAGCACAATAGGTATAGGCCGCCCCAGAGCATTGCTGGAGTTGCATAGCGCTTGCAACACGACTCCAGCAATGCGCTGCCCTTACGACAAAATATGCGACATGCATCTGGCTATCCTTGCACCGCATTGTAAATGCAACGCATTGTAAATGCAACGCATTGGTCGTGACACAAGGGTATTTCTACTTGTGGGTTCTTTACTGGTGCATCCCTGCTAATATGAAGGGATACGCCAGTCTTTGTAAATCTGCCCGGAAAATTTCCCCAAAGAGCAGCCATAAATGTGGGCTGAAAATAAAGCGACCGTTGCATAGACCAAATTGGAATGTTTTTATTTATGTTGCAAAAACGAAGCACTACTGGTTATTTTCTGCTTATTACACCATATGGCACAATAGTCTGAGAAACAGGTATAGTGCTGTCTCCTTCCTGGAGCTTCCACAAATCATCTTGCAGGTGGTGTGAACACACTGCAAGGAACTGTAGATAAGGAAAACAAAAGGCTGCAATAAAATAGCACCTGCTGTTTTTTCACTGTTTTTCCCTTTGGTAGGAAGTTACAGTAGCTTAGGGGCATATGTAGGTAATTTCCATTTTGCGATTCCCAAATAGCGATTTTTAAGGAATCGCTATTTGAGAATAGCAAAATGGAATGTTGGTAAAACTTTACAATTTTTTTGCGAATCTCTAACATTCCTTAATTGCGATCAGCAAATTGCGAATTGCAATTAAGGAATGAGTGTACCATTCCTTCCTATGGGCTAAGAGACCCATAGGAATGAATGGGGATACATTCTCAAATTGCGATTTTCTATGAGAAAATCGCAATTTGAGAATCGCAATTGCAAGGGTGCCAGGGTGTCCAAAGGACACCTGTTGCACCCCTGGAATGTGCCTCTAAGTACATGTGGCGCACATACATGCCCTACACGCCACATGGCACTTTGAATAAAAAAAAAAAATGCATTTAGAAAGGGAATCGCAAAATACCATCTACAAAATACCATCTACTTGGAGTAGGTGGTATTTTGCGATTCCTTACGCCAAAATCACATTTTCAAATTCACTCCTACATAGCATTTAAGGAATCGCAAAATTACGATTTCTTAAATGCTTGAGCAAAATAAGGAATCACAAATTTTGCGATTCCTTATTTTGCTAATGTGCACCTACATACCAAAGCACCGTTTGCGATTCGCAAACGCCAAAATTCGCCAAATTTTGGCGTTTGCGAATCGCAAACGCCTACCTACATATGCCCCATATTCTTAAAGTAAATTCATTTTTTTGTTTTTTTTATAAAATATCGTGTGCGCTTACTAGACACCTACTTTTCATTTGTAAAAGGATCACCTGCAATATTCCCCAAGTAAAATAACCTTGTAGAAGTTGCTCAGTGCATTAAGTTATTTTACTAGACAAAATCTGAATGTTTTTATTCATGTTTGGAAAACCAAGTACATTACAAAAAGCAGTTAATATGGTCCCAGTGGTGAAGGCCATGGTAACAACCCTGACAAAAACAAACAGCATAAAAAAAAAATTTATTCAGGCTGCAAGACAGAAACAAAATAGAAACCTTGGGAACGGTCCGAGCTGTAACATGCTCCTAAATAAATAAATCTAGACCTGTCTAGGCTTGGCCAAAAAAGGTGATTCAATTACTTATTTCCCTTTAAACCCATTTGAACATGCGTAGAGGAAGCCATTGGTGAAAACCGTGGAGTAGCTTCCATAGGTGTAGAGTGTGTAGTGGCACCGAGGCTCTGATATATAGGAGGCCACTGAAGCGTGACCTTGCGGCCGTTTGTATAGTATTATAATTTATTAAAAATAAAGAAGCAAACCTGGGGGCATATTATCAAGGATTTATCTCCGCTTTTTTGGCTTTAAAAGCCAAGAAAGTGGAGATAAAATTATCTCCCTATCAGCAACAGGGTGGTAACACGCAAATTCGCATGTTAGCACCCTTTTTCTCTACGCTTCCCCTTGCATCTCTAATGAGATGCAAAGGGGGCGTTCCGGAGAAAAATAATAGGAGAAATGTTGTTAAGCGACATTTCTCCTATTATCAAGGATTTCGCTAACCATGTTAGTGATAAAAAAAGCAGCGCTAACCGCAGTTAGCACTGCTTTTTTTACACCTGATATTTTCCTGACTTAGCCATGATATCCTATGGAAGGTGGATATCATGGCTAAGTTTGTGAGCCCCTATCATCAAGCTAACGCCAAACTTTGAGAGATTATCATTGGTTTTCCAGCGATAATCTCTCAATTGGCAGTTAGCGTGAGGATTCTTATCACTTCTGAGATAAACCTTGCTAATAGCAAGTTATCTCTGCGATAATTTCCGGCGATGCTTAGCGTTAAAACATTCGTTGCTAAGCATCGTTAGCGAGAAATATCGCTTAACGTTGGTAATATGCCCCAAAGTTTTTTTTATTAGACAAAATCGGAATGTTTTTATGTTTTGTAGACCAAGCACATTACAAAGCGCAGTGAAGACGGTCCCAGTGATAACATGCCGATAACAAAAGCAACTGTAACATAAAATAGAAGCACAGTGGTTCGGTGCAAACAATTGAATAAACCTTAGTTAATAAAATTAAAGGACAGCACTCGTGAAACATTCAGAAAACATATATGCACACTGCAAGACGGAAACAAAATACGAACTTTACCATGAGGTTCCTGCGGTACCATGCTCTGAAATAAATGCAGCCCTGACAAAACAAACAGCATTCAAAAAGAATTTGTCCAGGTAGCAAGACGGAAACAAAATACAAGAGTTAGGAATGGGACGAGCAGTAATATGCCCCTAAAAAAAAATAAACTCAGACCTGACGATAAAATAGAACATTAAAAAATCATTTGTGCAGTCTTGTAAATAAAGAAGAGTGCGCCAACACAAAAAGAAACTAGCAGTGCTGTGTCTTGCATCAGTGAGAGGGCAGAAAAGAAAACAAACATACAGAAACAAGCATTTGCACTGCAATAGGTCTCGCATTAGGAAAGTGTGAGCTATTGGTATTGTAAATGACAATTTTTTTAAATATGTGTTGTCTTTGAAAATATATAAATTAATAGCATTGTTATTCACAAAGCCAATCGCTTACACTTTCCTAATGCGAATCCTATTGGCTATGGCAATGCTTGTTGGTAGCAAGCATGGAGAGTGCTGTTGTGGTGCTGAGTGATGATGTGGTTGAGCTGAGTGATGTGGTGGTGTATTAGAGTGATGTGGTGGTGTCCCAGAGTGATGTGGTGGTGTCCCAGAGTGATGTGGTGGTGTCCCAGAGTGATGTGGTGGTGTCCCCGAGTGATGTGGTGGTGTCCCCGAGTGATGTGGTGGTGTCCCTGAGTGGTGCCCCCGAGTGATGTGGTGGTGTCCCTGAGTGGTGCCCCCGAGTGATGTGGTGGTGTCCCCAAGTGATGTGGTGGTGTCCCTGAGTGATGCCCCCGAGTGATGTGGTGGTGTCCCCAAGTGATGTGGTGTGTCCCGGAGTGATGTGGTGATGTCCCTGAGTGATGTGGTGATGTCCCTGAGTGATGTGTTGGTGTTCCTGAGGGGTGTGGTGTGTGAGGGTGAGGGTGAGTGAGGGTGAGAGGGTGAGGGGTGTGAGGTTGTGATGGTGTGTGAGGGTGGGTGAGGGTGTGATGGTGAGTGTGGGTGTGGGGGTGTGAGGGTGATGGTGGTGATGGTGTGTGAGGGTGAGTGAGGGTGTGTTGGGGGTGAGGGGGTGAGTGAGGGTGAGAGATTGAGGGGGGTGAGTGAGTGAGGGTGGGTGGGTGACGGGGTGAGTGAGAGGGTTGTGAGGGGGAGGGTGAGTGAGGGTGTGTGAGGGTGGGTGAGTGTGTAAGGGTATGTAAGGGTGAGAGGGTGTGTGAGGGTGCGGAGGTGTGAGGGTCCAAAGTAAATGGTGGCAGGGCAGACATCATAAGAGAGAGAAGAGCCTCTGGGGAGATGGAGGGGTGAGGGGGGAGTGAGGAGAGAGGGGAGTGAAGAGAGAAGGGAGTGAGGAGAGAGGGGGAAGAGTGGGAGGGTAGAGCGGGATTGGAGAGTGGGGAGAGTGAGGAGAGGGGAGAGTGAGGAGAGGGGAGAGTGAGGAGAGGGGAGAGTGAGGAGAGGGGAGATGGAGGAGAGGGGAGATGGAGGGGAGAGAGGGAAGAGCGAGGAGAGAGGGAGGGGAGTGAGGAGAGAGGGGAGAGTGAGGAGAGAGGGGAGAGAGCAGGCCCTGCAGCAGGAAAACACCATGGTTCACCGACGAACTAAAGAACTCCAAGAAGAACTGCCGAGCCCTCGAGAAAGCCTGGAGAAGGGAGCCTACCACGGACAACATGACCACCCTCAAGCTCGCCACCCGGAAACACCACCAACTGATCCGCGCCACCAAGAAAAATACATACAAGGATCGTCTGGACAACAACGCACACAACTGCAAGGAACTCTTCACCATCGTAAAAGAGCTCTCCAACCCCAGCGCCGGAAGCAATGACATCACCCCGTCGCAAGACCTCTGCAACTCCCTCGCCTCCTACTTCCACAACAAGATCGCGGACATACACAACAGCTTCAGCAACCAACCAACGCAAGCCACAACCGCAACAACGCCACCCACCACCACCCTCCGCACCTGGACTCCAATCAACACAGAAGACACCATCCGCACAATGAACTCCATCCACTCCGGATCTCCAACTGACCCCTGCCCTCACCACGTCTTCAACAAGGCCGACGCTGTCATCGCACCCCACCTGCGGGACATCATCAACACATCCTTCGACACCGCCACCTTCCCTGAGAGCTGGAAGCACGCCGAACTCAGCGCTCTTCTCAAGAAACCCACAGCAGACCCCACCGACCTCAAGAACTACCGCCCCATCTCGCTCCTCCCGTTCCCGGCCAAAGTCATCGAGAAGACCGTCAACAAACAGCTGGCAACCTTCCTCGAGACGAACGGATCCCTCGACCCCTCACAGTCGGGCTTCCGGGCGAACCACAGCACCGAGACCGCCCTCATCGCTGCCACCGATGACATACGAACTCTGATGGACAACGGAGAAACAGCGGCCCTCATCCTCCTAGACCTCTCCGCGGCGTTCGACACGGTCTGCCACCGCACACTAGCACAGCGCCTTGGCAACATCGGAATCCAGGACAAGGCACTAGAATGGATCATCTCCTTCCTCGACAGAAGAACACAGAGAGTCCGCCTACCACCGTACAAGTCAGAGGCCACCGAAGTCATCTGCGGCGTCCCTCAAGGATCCTCACTGAGCCCCACCCTCTTCAACGTCTACATGAGCCCCCTTGCGGCCATCGTACGCCATCACAACCTCAACATAATCTCCTACGCCGACGACACCCAGCTGATCCTCTCCCTGACCAACAACCCCGCCACCGCCAGAGCCAACCTGCACGAAGGGATGAGAGAGGTAGCCGAATGGATGACGACCAGCCGCCTGAAACTGAACTCGGACAAGACGGAGGTCCTCATCCTGGGCGCCTCGCCCTCCGCCTGGGACGACTCCTGGTGGCCCTCCGCCCTGGGCACCGCACCCAAACCAACGGACCACGCACGTAACCTGGGCTTCATCATGGACTCCTCCCTCTCCATGACCAGACAAGTAAACGCCGTCTCCTCGTCTTGCTTCAACATCCTGCGCATGCTACGCAAGATCTTCCGGTGGATCCCCACCGACACAAGGAAGACGGTCACCCAGGCCCTCGTCACCAGCCGACTGGACTACGGCAACGCCCTCTACGCCGGAACCACTGCCAAGCTCCAGAAGAGACTTCAGCGGATTCAGAACGCCTCGGCCAGGCTCATCCTCGACATCCCCCGACGCAGCCACATCTCCGGACACCTGAGAGATCTGCATTGGCTCCCGGTCAACAAGAGAATCACCTTCCGTCTCCTCACCCACGCACACAAAGCCCTACACGACCAAGGCCCGAGCTACCTCAACAACCGGATCAACTTCTACACTCGTAAGCGCCTCCTCAGATCAACCAGCCACGCCCTCGCCGCCGTCCCCCGCATCCGAAGAACGACAACAGGAGGAAGATCCTTCTCCTACCTGGCCGCCAAGACCTGGAACTCACTCCCGACCGACCTACGCCTGACCCAAGACCACCTCTCCTTCAGGAAGAAGCTCAAGACCTGGCTGTTCGAGCAGTAACGGCACCCCCCCCCCACCCAGCGCCTTGAGACCCTACGGGTGAGTAGTGCGCTCTACAAATGTCATGATTGATTGATTGATTGAATTGAGAATGAGGAGAGAGGGGAGAGTGAGAAGAGAGGGGAGAGTGAGGAGAGAGGGGAGAGTGAGGAGAGAGGGGAGAGTGAGGAGAGAGGGGAGAGTGAGGAGAGAGGGGTAGGGGAGAGTGAGGAGAGAGGGGAGAGTAAGGAGAGAGGGGAGAGTAAGGAGAGAGTGAAGAGGGGAGGGGAGAGAGGGAGTAAAGACAACACAGACAACCAGATGGGCGGGAGTAAAGACAACATGGAAAATGCGAGGGGTAGAGGGGTAAAAACACAAACAGGAGGGTGCAGGAAGAAATTGAACGGGGACAACGGGAGGTGGGGGTCTGGAAAGGCAACACAAACTACCAAGGGGAGAGGGCCGTAGCAAAGTGAACACGGATAACGGGAAGGAGCAAAGAAAACGGGGACAGATAGCGCAACTGGAAAGTTACAATGCAAGCTGAGGCATGATGCAATTTAGCTGTGACCTGGAAGCATGTTAAAGGTCCAGCCAGGTGGCTCTTGTGTCACACTTGGCATGGAACTCTTGCCAGCTGTTGAGGGGTGCATTCCTGCTCAGGCCGAGACCTAAAAATCCCCTTGAGGGTGAGAACAGAAATGGAGATCTCGACCCTCTGAAAGCACTCGGTGCAGGTAGTAAAAAGTGCAAGCAGCAGCTCTAAAATAAAAGAGCGGAAGTGAAAGCACAGCGAGGCCAAATAAGGGAGGGGCAGGGCTGCTTCATGGATCAGGGAGGAGATGATGGGGGGGGGGGGCTATTCTTTCACTGAGCACAACTGTGCCTTGGCTGAGGTTTAAATGACGCTACTCGGGAGTAAACACAAACAAGAAATGCCAGTAACAGACGGAAAAACAGCGATGTAACTGTAAGCATCAGTGCGTTCAAAAGCAGAAAGATAAAAGCGCAGTTACAAATGGTCATATACGTATCTTCAAATACACACGCATTCCTACACAATATTTTGTTCTGTCCAAAAAACAACATAAACGTGATATTGCAGAGGGGCTACTTTTATCAGACGCACTCGTATTACACAAAAATAGCGCTACGAGGTAACTTCGAGCGCTGTGAGGTAACCAGATGGGCGGGAGTAAAGACAACATGGAAAATGCGAGGGGTAGAGGGGTACTGGGGTAAAAACACAAACAACAGGAGGGTGCGGGAAGAAATTGAACGGGGACAACGGGCGGTGGGGGTCTGGAAAGGCAACACAAACTACCAAGGGGAGAGGGCCGGAGCAAAGTGAACACGGATAACGGGAAGGAGCAAAGAAAACGGGGACAGATAGCGCAACTGGAAAGTTACAATGCAAGCTGAGGCATGATGCAATTTAGCTGTGACCTGGAAGCATGTTAAAGGTCCAGCCAGGTGGCTCTTGTGTCACACTTGGCATGGAACCCTTGCCAGCTGTTGAGGGGTGCATTCCTGCTCAGGCCGAGACCTAAAAATCCCCTTGAGGGTGAGAACAGAAATGGAGACCCCGACCCTCTTAAAGCACTAGGGGGCAGATTTATGTTAACTGGCGCATCCCGAGGGATGCGCCAGTTAACATGCGCCACAGTGCGCCACAGCTACGCCACCCATGGTGCGCCGCATTTATGATGCGGCGCACCATGGGGCAAAAACGGCAGAGATGCGTGACGCATCTGTGCCGGAAATGTGGCGCATTGCTGGAGTTGCGTCGCAAGCGCGACGCAGCTCCAGCAAGGCTCTGGGGGGGCCTATTCTTTCAATGCTGCCTCAAGCCTTACGCCTGCTTCAAGCAGGCGCAGGGTTTTGACGCAGCATTGCCCTGAAAGTGACTGAGTGAAATCTCATAGATTTCACTCAGCCACTTTCAGGAGGCATTCCTGCGCAGGAACGCCCCCCCTGCGCAGGAACGCCTCCTCATGGCGCAGTGCTGTACAACGTGACGCATCTCCTAGATGCGTCACATTGTGAATAGGGTGCGGGGATGCGCCACGTTTCCGCGCCGTTGCGTCACGCAACGGCGGCGTAAACGTGGCGCAAGCCCTTCATAAATCTGCCCCTAGGTGCAGGTAGTAAAAAGTGCAAGCAGCAGCTCTAAAATAAAAGAGCGGAAGTGAAAGCACAGCGACTCAGCGAGGCCAAATAAGGGAGGGGCAGGGCTGCTTCATGGATCAGGGAGGAGATGGGGGGGGGGTGTATTCTTTCACTGAGCACAACTGTGCCTTGGCTGAGGTTTAAATGACGCATTTATGATGCGGCGCACCATGGGGCAAAAACGGCACAGATGCGTGACGCATCTGTGCCGTAAAGGTGGCGCATTGCTGGAGTTGCGTCGCAAGCGCGACGCAGCTCCAGCAAGGCTCGGGGTGCCCATCTTAACAATGCTGCATCAAGCCTTACGCCTGCTTCAAGCAGGCGCAGGCTCTTGACGCAGCATTGGCCTAGAAGTGACTGAGTGAAATCTCATAGATTTCACTCAGCCACTTTTGCGAGGCGCACCTGCCCCGGAACGCCCCCCCTGCGCCGGAACGCCCACAAGCGGCGCAGGGCTTTACAACGTGACGCATCTGCCTAGATGCGTCACGTTGTAAATCGTTCGTAGGGATGCGCCCCGTTTACGCCGCCTTGCGTGACGCAACAGCGGCGTAAACGTGGCGCAAGGGCCTCATAAATCTGCCCCCATGGGTGGCGGAGCAGTGGCGCACTGTGGCGCATGTTAACTGGCGCATCCTGGGGATGCGCCAGTTAACATAAATCTGCCCCACGGTTCCGTTTCTTTATCATACGGAAGGAGTCAACAACCCACAAGGTGGCAGCAGAGGCTTTTAACACACCGATGTGCTCAAAATTGCTAAGGAACGCGTCTCACTGTGATGTAAAATGGCGAGTTCATGTGAAAAAATGTGGTGTAAGGACGAGTGTGGAAATACAATGTGCAAACATGCCAGGTTCGTCCTAAAGGAAACAATGAGGTAGTGAATGAAAATAAACATCTAAAACGTGTTTTTGCTCAATATATGATCGCAAACGTGGCACATGCGAGTCTGAGCAATGTTCCACAGTGCGAGGTGCCAAGAGTGACTTAGTACCGATTCAGGTAATATATCGAAGATGTATGAAGGCAGTACTGGACCCACAGAGTGAGAAACACCAGGAGTTGAATCATGCTATCGGCGCTTACCTCAAAGTACAGTTGTTAAAGTGTACAGAAGTACGAAGTTGTGACCAGCTCTTTGTTGGTACCATTGGCGTGTTCTCGGTGGAAACGGAAGACGCGCAGCAATTAGTAAAAGAAAAGTCATGAAAGTAACAAGCTCTCGGCATTGCAGTTCAGTTCCGAAAACGAGGCCTGACACGCAAAAGGGATTTCCGGCCGGGAGAAAGGAGAGGCGTGACACGCACTGAAGGGGCGGAGAAACAACGGAGCGGGCTGCGGAGTCTGGTCTGACACGGAGGGACAGGACGAGAGGAGCCGGGGGGGGGCGTCGGGGCACTTTGACGGTGCCAGCCCCCCCCCCCCGTGATGGAAGCCCTGCTTGTGCCCGGTGAGCGGGGTTGGAAGTGTGTGTGTGCGGGTTTGTAAGACGGGGAGGGGGGTGCGCGCGCTTGTATGTGCCTGCGTGTGTTGTGCCTGTCTGCGTGTATGTGTGTGTGTGTGGGTGGGGTGAGGGGGCGGCAGCGTGTGTATGTGTGCGCGTGCGTGCAGAGGGGTGGGGGATGGCTCTATCTGTGCCGTTAATGCGTGCGAGGGAAGCGAGTTAGGGAAGCGAGTTAGTCTGCGCAAGCGCAGCTTAGACGCTCGCTCCCGAGGTGAAATCTGACAGAGTGAAAGCGCGCGTCTGATTGCTGTCCACTCTCCTAAATACGGGCAGCATAAGTTGTCGAGCTGATGCATTCATGCTTCGCATGAATGCCACATCAGCTCGACCTAAAAACTGGGAAGTCCATAGCTGTTGTGCCTGCAATAGCATGTACGAAAAAGTAATTAACAAAATAGTGCCCTGCAATTTTAAATAAATCAGACAGAGAAACGTCACAGGTAATGGGGAAGTCCTTATGAAAGTTACCAACAGTCGAAAAGGAGGGACGAAGGCGTGACTAATGCACAAATTAACCAAAGCCAAAAAGGATTTCCAAAATACAGTCAAGGGAGACAATTCAAAACACGGGTGAGAAATGGGCAGAGCATAAAGCCCATATTCTGAACAAACCACGTCTCGAAGAGACAGGAGAAGCGCTGCCTAGGTGAGACCTAAAACGCAGGGCCTCATTTACAAGAAACGGCATCAGCGTCATATTTCTTGAGCTGCATCAAATGCCCTTGCGACGCCATAGATGCGCTGCATTTACAATACAGGGCTCCATGACGCAAGGATTAATGGATGCATCAGAAAATCTGACGCATCTGTTGGTGCCAAAGTAATACATCTCTGGATTGCATCGTAAAAAGGACGCAACTCCAGAAATGCGTCAGAACACAGAGGCAAGTCCCATTTTAAAAGCCCTGCGTCAATCATTATGCCTGGTCTGAGCAGGTGTAGGGATCCTGATCCTAATTAGGAGAGTCCTTACTACACTGCACTGCACCAAAACCGCGTAAATGAGGTCCACAGGGGGCTTAATTACAAGCCCCTGTGCACCTCTGGAACGTCACTTTTAATGACGGTCCGGCGGCTCACACTACAGGGCCTTACCTACAAGGCCACGTAAAGCCACCCTGCCTGGCTTTTCATGGCCTTGTAGATATGGACTGAGGCAACGCAGCGCAAGCTGCTGTGTTGCCTCATCCTACAATAGGGAGGCGTCCCATGGATGTTACGGTGGGTGTTTCTAAGCGACACCCATAATATTTGACACGTTTCCTGAGTGAGGAGTAAGGGAGGCACAACGGGGAGAAATACCTTTATTTCTGCTCCTTTTATTTTTCTGTGCACACACATAGAGGAAAACACCTCTTGTGATTAATTCTGTGCATGAAAATGTCACTTTCTCTACAAAACAATTATCCCTGCAAATCCTGAGCCATTGCACCATGGTGCAAGGGTGCCTGTGTTGGCGCATGACAGTATACAGTGTGACAGTGCAGGGGAAAAGGACAAGAATGCGCTGCCTCTGATAGAGATGGCGCATTCCTGCCCTTTTTTGTGATGCAGGGCAGTGCAACAAGATTCCTTGCGGCGCTGCCCTGCACCAAACCTCATAAATGAGACCCTCACAGGCCAAGAGTTATAGAGGTTTTGTGTCTGTCGATAATGCCTTAAAAAATGCACCCGATGCAAAACCTTTGTGGGGATTTATGAACCAACGTAAATAGGTATTTGAGTTGGTTTGTAAGGAAAAGTAGCGTAAATCATTGTAAAGTGCTGCTTTGCATTACTTATGGGCATATTCATGAAAACATATCACAGGGAAAATGCAGAAATGCGCCGTATGTAATACAATACAGTGCATTCCTGTCCTTTCCCGTACGCTGGTGCACAATGGGCTGCCCATCCCCAAAGGAGGCCCTTTCAACCTTGGTGCAAGGGTGCCTGCGTTGCAGGCAGGACTGTTTTTGTGAAGGAAGGGGCACCTTCATGCACAAAAACAATCCTAGGAGGTATAGTCCTGCAGATTTCAGAACACATAGAAAGAAATAGAGATTTTTCTCCCCATTACACTTATGAGAAGGCATAACTTTTTATCGCACTACCAGGTTTACCCTTCCAGTACAACATCTATGCTAAACTCACAACACACACCTTTGAACTATTGCGCAAAGGTGTGTGTGTGGCGCTCAGCAGCAAAATTCTGCTCGGGACCTAGGGAGAGGGGAGGAGAATGCCATATCTGTAGATATGGTGCTCCCCTGCTCTCTCCTCATCACGCAACGCACAACAGCAACTTTGGTTTCTGTGTTGTATTGTGTGATTTTTCAGGAAATCTGAGCCACAGTGGCAAAACAAGTTGTTTGTGTTTTAGATGTCAAAGTCCTTGGTAATGGATGGATGAGTATCTGTGCACTGAATACCTCTGTTAACATCTCCAAAGGCAAATAATAATCCAGTGGGAGATGGAAATGACACAACGATTTGTGGTCTGTCATCCTTTGCTCTGAAAAACTGCAGAGATGTCATAAAACATAATTAGTAGGAAGCCCTGCCAGGTGTCACACATCACTTGTTAGGGTAACACATATTAGGCGCAGATGTTTGTGTTACTTTTTTAATGCAGACACAACTCAAAATCTTTTGTGACATTTACAAACGAACGTAAATTGGTGTTTGCTTTGGTTTGTCAGAAAAAGTAAACCAAATCAGTGCAAAGCGCTGCTTTACATTACTCTGCGTAAAGGGGGCGTTCTGAGGGTGCTACATGGGAGTTCCTGTGCTACAACCCCTGGTTTTATGCACAAATCCCTATCAACTAACAAAAGGAGACAGTGATTTGCAGCAAAAACGAATTTGCAGCCAGAAAGAATGCACCTTGAAAGCAGGCTGTAAAAGGGGAAATGTTTTCATTTCTCCTTTCTTTTCTGACTTTGCATGTGTTCTGCACTGTACAACACGTGTACAACAGGAACAGTTTTAAAAGTTGTCTAGGCATAGTAGTTTGTACCGGAAGGGATCCCTTTCAGTATAAAACCTCGGCTAGTCTCACGCACACACCCTTGCACTCTGGTGCAAAGGTGTGTTGTGTGTTGTGTGTGGCGCAGGGGCTAGCGAGAGTGGAACAGAGTGCCTTATCACTGTAGTTATGGAGCTCTCCTGCTCTCTCGCTGTCACGCAACACAGCGCAGCAACTTTGGGTGCTGCGCTGCGTGACAGTTTTGCAAATCTGGGCCTCACTATTGGGTATTTGATTCAGTCATGAAATTGCCTGGTACAGAGGAGGGCTGCACAAAAGGGCAGGAAAGGTGGTAATAGGGGTGGGGATGTGGAAGGCATGTAAATGGAAAGACGGGAGAGTGCAAGATTAATGGAACATTTCCACCTCTGCAAAACATTCCGCACCCCCTGATAGATCTGTTGCCACTTCCTGCGTGTGATTGTCCCAGATGTTTTGTGAGATAAATGCATCTAATCCCCGGTAGTGTGAAGCTGCTTTGCCCAATGATAAGTACATTTTTACTGGGCCAGATGTGTCTAAAGTTCCTGTTTATTGCATACTCCCTGAATGATTAATTCACTGCAGTGAATTCCAGTATCCAACTCCTTCATATACCGTTATGTAGACCAGTGAAGCTGGCGCTTGAGTACGGTGACTGAGGCCGCTAGGCCATGCGCAACATGCACCAGCAGGGAACATACTGACGCACATGTACAGTTAAGGACTGACCCCGAGTGGTCAAGAAATCTTTTATTTATCAGTTTTGCTATGCCCGGCTGAACTGTTGCATGCCGACGTCACTACCTGTGATGGTGAGCCCGGGTGGCTCACTACATCCAATCCACCATTAGATATGTGCGGACAATCTCACCTGGGCACATGCAAAGTCACGGAGTCTCTGGTTGGATGCAGGATTTGGACTTAGCTCATACCTGTGCCCTGTTTGACGCTGGAAAACAGTGGTCTCTGCAGGCCTCTCCACTCAGGTGTGGTCCCTCCGGAGGTCTAGCGCTGATCTAGGACAGGCAACGGTGGATATGCTCCATTCCTCTCTTGAGTGGTGGTTCACTCGTCGTCCTCTAGCATTGGCACACCTATGTTTTCACCTCATACTCCTCAGAGTCTCTTACGTCTGAGCCTTGGGTGTGCCAGATCTAGGATATACTTCTAGTGGTCATTTCTTGACTCCTATGAGCACTGGTTATGGTTACATTCATGACTGTCACTGTCCGTGATGACTCTCTTCCATAGGGAGTACAACATTTCCACCTTGGGTGTCAATTTATTATCAGGATGTGGTACCCAATCCGCAAAGCAGCCCTTCTGGTCTGTCTGTCTGTCTCAATGGTCTTCCTTCTCCTCTCATGCATGTCTGCCTTATTGAGAGCTGGATGAAAACAAAAACAATGGTTCTGTCGGGTATGCGTAGCTTATTTCTTGTACAAGTAATTCAATTATCTTATTTATTATTTATAATCCTCAGAAGATAACACCAAAGCAATTTTATCCATAAGGAACGGATTGCAGCTGTCTGACAGGACTTATGCCTGCCGACGCCTTCAGAAATTGTTCTGCCGAACTTGCCGCGTACAATATTTCATTAGAAGTGAGACTGAATTATCCACTTCACTTTGAGCGTGCCACTGTGTGCCTCTGATTATCGTGAAAGCAGACTTAACACAATTCTTCCCGCTTCCATGCCATTCATCTGGAATTAATGTGATGAGTCCATGACTATGCAGCCCAGACCTGAGCCCAACTGTTCAACTACCCAGGGTTTCCCTAGGCTGTCATCCCTCCTTCCCCCCATTGTACTGATGAAGACCCGCAATGACTACTCAATAGTGCATAGATTGCGTTGAAACGTCGACTCTACTTCTTGGTCCAGATCAAGGCTTTGCACGCAAAAACTTAAATTGGATTAGCAGCAGGGCCATTGGTTTCATTCTGGCCTTCCCTTCCCTTGTACATATTTTATTCACCTTGTACATAATACACACTCAACTGTATCACTGAGCACAATATGTCACTTGCTCACTTTTCACCTTAAAACTTCACCTTGTTGACAGCTTTATATTGAAGTATGGGTATATATAAATGATGCAATTTATATAAAACAACGTATTACCCATCAACCTGTATTTTTTCGTCTGTTCCTTATGGATAAAATTGCTTTGGTGTTACCATCTGAGGATTATAGATAATAAATACGATAATTGAATAACTTGTACAAGAAGGGCCCGATTCACAGAATGAACTTAAGACTCAATCCTAAATGTACTACTATTTTGGTATTCACAGAATGCACTTACTACTTTTGGTATTCACAGAAGTTAGGATTTTGTCTTAAGTCTGTCTTAAGTCTGTCTTGAGTTTGTCTTAAATCTGTCTTAAGACAAACTTAAGACAAAGGGGCACATGCATCAAGCATTTTTGGAGTCGCAAACGGTGCGATTCCTTAAAATCGGCCGTTTGCGATTCCAAAAATGCTTTTTGGAATGCATCAAGCATTTTTAGAAATCGCACATTTTTGCGATTTCTAAAAATGCGATTGCTTTTAAGAAATCGCAAATCTGCGATTTCTTAAAAGCAATGCATGATTACTTTTATAATTGCGAATTCGAAATTAGGGTGTCAAATTTACCGAGTGGTTGAACCACTCGGTAAATTTGCAAAAAAGTGTTAAAAACGCTGCAAAAGCATTTTTTACACATTCATGTTACGGACACACATGTCCTTAGGACATGTGTGTGTGCAACATGATGCGAAAACAACATTTCATGGGTGCAGGGGGGGGTCATTTGAACCCCCCTCTCCACCCTTGAAATGCAATCAGGATTTGCGATTAGCAAAGTGCGAATTCGCAATTCCCATTCATTCCTATGGGCATTTTAGCCCATAGGAATGAATGGGAATTGCGAATTCGCACTTTGCTAATCGCATAATATTTGAGAATCGGTAAAAATTGCGATTTTTACCGATTCTCAAATATTTTGAGAAAATGTACATGCATCCCATTTTGCATTTCCTAATTTGCGATTCCCTAAAAATCGCAAATTAGGAAGTGCAAAATGAAACAATGATGCATGTGGGCCAAAATCCTAACTTCTGTGAATACCAAAAGTTGTAAGTTCATTCTGTGAATGCCAAAAGTAGTAAGTGCATTCTGTGAATACCAAAATAGTAGTAAGTTTAGGATTGAGTCATAAGTTCACTCTGTGAATCGGGCCCATAAATATTCACTGCCTACTGCTAATCTTATCCCATAATGCTAGCAGGGCCTTTGGTTGGGACTGCATTTTTGCCCATAACTGTGCTTGGGGTGGTCCTAAGAGGATGAGACCACCACTGAATCATTCAGCATAATATGCTCTTTGTGTTCAAGGCATCTGCTTGGAACTCCCCCTAGGTTAAGGGGGACCCTAATATCATCACCTCTCTCATTGCCTGATGTATGGCAGTTTTAAAGTTCAATTTTTATAAATTTGCTATATGTTTATTAGCATGTAAAGTTGCTATTTTAACGCATGTGTGGGTATAGTTTAGTAGTTGTGTTAACCATAGAATGTGTAGTCTCCCAGTAATATAGGGGTATATTATCAAGGGGTTTATCTCTGCTTTTTTGGCTTTAAAAGCCAAGAAAGCGGAGATAAAATTATCTCCCTATTACCAAGCTGTCGCTAACACCAGTTAGTGACAGCTAATAGGAGATAGCGACCATCTTGGGCCCCGCTTTGCATGTCAGTGATATTTATCACTAATGACATGCAAAGTGGGCGTGCCAAGATGTTAGCGACTGGAAACAGTCGCTAACATCGCTATCTCCTATTACCAACTTTTGGAGATATTCGCGCTAAGCGCGAATATCTCCAAAAGCTAACACCTGCCCTGAGCAGTTCTTCACCATGTTATCCAATGGGAGGTGGATAACATGGCTAAGAGCATTTGCTCGATAATGCATGAATATCGCTGACTTTTCAGCGATATTCATGCATTGCGGCCGTTTTTTATCGCATTAGCGATAAACCTTGCTAATAGCAAGGTTTATCTGCGATAAAAATCGCCGATGTGCGGCGATAATTTTTGTCTCTAAACAAGTTAGAGACAAAAATTATCGCTAGTTGTTGGTAATATACCCCATAGTCTGTACCCACATTCACGGAAAACTCTGCCTTGATTTCTATGTAACTACACTTAAATGGATCCACGAACTGTGGCAGATAAACAGCTAAATAGAGGTCAGTACATACAGCATTACTGTGCTGGGGCCGCTACTAAAGCCTCAAGCACTAAGCATCATCTGAAGCCAATGCCACCGTTTATTTTTCCAATTTGATGCATGTCTGTGTGAAGCATGAGTATTCAGTGACTCTTGTAATTCTGAGCCAGGCCTGTCTCAGACATCATATTGACTTCTTTTTTAGGGCTCGCCTGAGACAAACTATACAGTTACAGGCCATAACATACCATACAATCACAGCCCGTACCATACCATAAAAAAGCAGGTGATACAATACCATACAATGACAGACCATACTCTACGATACTATAATATGCAATGACCGGCCATACCATACTAAACTCTACAAATTACACGTCCTACCATACCATAGCATACCATACAATGACAGGCCATATCATAACTTACTATACTATACAATGACAGGCCATACCATATCATACTATACAATGACAGACTTACTTTACTATAAAATGACAGGCTATAACATACCATACTAAACTCTATCATACCATACCATATCTTGCCATACTATATAACCCACTACATAATGACGGCCGCAATACAACCCTCTTGAGCTCTCTATGTGCTGCTGCATCGTTCTTGCTCCTGTCTACTCCTTGCTTTATTCCCATTGTTTGAGTGTTGCCACTTTCTCCTTGCTTTATCCTCATTTGCACTGCTTTCACAATGCTTTCTGCACTGTTTTTGTGTGCCTTCTTGCTCGTCCTTCATTTTCACAGCTTCCTCTTTGCTTTTTTCCCTGTATTATGTGTGCCTTCTCCTTGCTTTTCCCTTTTTTCACTGCTTTCTCCTTGTTTTTGTCCAGTTTTTTTGTACAGCCTCCCCTCACAACACCGGATCACCACCTCATTTCAGGCTGTTCGAATGAGCCTCCAGGCCTGCAAGTGTCTAGATACCCCGTCAGATGATTAGCTGTGCTTTACATATCCTGATTGATTTATTGACTATACTATACAATGACAGGCCATACCATGCCATTCTATACAATGACAGCCGTAACATACCATGCAATGATTGCCCATACCTGACAATACAATTACAGGCCATACCATAATATACTATACAATGACAGGCCATACCATGCCACATTAAACTCTACAATGAAAGGCCATACCATGCTGTATCATATCATACCATACCACACCATACCATGACAAGTCATTCCATACCTCACTAAACTCTACAATGACAGTCCATACCATACCACACAAAGATTGGCCATACAATACCATACCATTCCATACCATACCATACCATACCATACAATGACAGCCTGTACCATGTCATACACTGGACCCCCTGTGTCCTTCTAATTATAATCTTATCTCCCTGTTATCTTACACAATAAAGATCCTGGAAAGTGTAGTGAGAAAGGCCACTCGAAATTTGCGGAAGAAAACTATCTTCTAGATGAAGTTCAATTTAGGTTCCGCCCGGGACACAGTACCGAAACTGCTCTGGTGACAGTCCTTGATGACCTTCGAATGCGGACCTACAATGACCAAACCACCATCTTAGTGCTACTAGATATGTCAGCCGCATTCAACACTGTCAATCATAAGACCTTGATTAAGAGACTCAAGGAGAATGGTATTATGGGCAAGGCATTGGACTGGCTGCAGTCCTATCTTTTAGACAGGCAGCAGGCAGTAACCATGACGCCATTTCTCTCTCAGAATAGCCCCATAAAACATGGGGTCCCGCAGGGTTCGGCTATAAGCCCAATCTTTTTTAATTTCAATCTGCGCCCACTCATCTCCTTCATAAAATCTTTTGGTATTAAAGTTATAAATTATGCAGACAATACCCAACGTGTCTTTTCATTTGAGGGCAACAATGCAGTCCCCCTGGAAAAATGTCATAGCTGTATGCAGGAGACAGCAGACTGGCTCAGAGATAATGGCGATAAGATGGAAATACTGTACTGTGCCTCAAGTAAAAACCCCCGTCCTTTACCAGCGGATTTTCGGCCAGCCTCTGTAAATAATCCCTGCTACCTGTTAAGACAGCTCGTAATTTAAGACTTACTAGATAGTAACCTACAATTGGACACCCAAGTAAATAAAACAGTGAGCACCTGTCCATCTCTGCTCTGAGCTCTTCGAAAAATACTCCCTTTTCTACCAGCCTCAGCTAGACCTCAAGTGGTAAGGAGTATTATCATGAGCAGACTAGACTATTGCATTGCCCTACTCCTGGGAACCCCAGTCTCCTTGCTAAAAAAGCTGCAAAGGATGCAAGTAATCGCAGCTAAGCTTGTATTAAACAGACAACGCAGAGCTTCTGCCTCGCTTGCCTTAAAAGATCTTCATTGGTTGCCCATTGCACAGAGAGTTCAGTTTAAGGCACTCTGTATTGTTTACAGGGCAGCTCATAAAATGGGGCCTAAGCCTTTACAGAGGAAATTCCTCTGGTACTCCCCAGCTAGAAGCCTCTGTTCTTCTTCAGCTGATTTGGTATGTACCCCACATTTTAACCCCTTCGATGCTGGTGACGGAACCATTCCGTCATCAGTCACAGTTGAGCTGTGCTGATGACGGAATCGTTCCGTCACAACCACACCCATTAACATTGGGGCCCAGCACAGGGGGAAAATATCAATAGCAGCGATGTGGTTAACAAAGCTAACTGGGAGGCAGATCGTTTAGTCTTGTAGAATCCAGACTTTGGAATTCATTGCCTATCAAGATCAGACAAATTAATACTCTGCTGCGGTTTAGGAAGGAACGGAAAACCAGACTAATTCCAAGTAATTAATTCTTCAGTCCCCTCAACCTGACCTTTCAGTTACGCACAGTGTCCTTTAGTGGTAATCCCAGCACCAGGATAACCGTTGGGTGGCAGCCGCACTATAGAAATGTTAATTACAATTTCAATTACAATTACAAGACTGGCCGTACCATACTGTACCATACCATACCATACAATTACAGGCCATACCATGCCATACATGATAGCCTGTATCATACCATACAAAGACTGCCCCTACCGTACCATACAATGACAGGCCATACTAAACCATGCAATGGCAGGCCATACTATACCATGCAATGACAGGCCATAACATACCATACTATAACAAACTCTACAATAGACCATGTCATACTATACAATAACAAGCCATCCCATCCCATACCATACTATATATACAATGCCAGGCCATGCCATACTATACTGTGACAGGCCATACCATGCCATTAAATACAATGACAGGCCATACTATGCTATACTATACAATGACAGGCCATATTATATTGTAGAATGACAGACCATACCTTTCTCAGTTAATCAGCATTTGTATAGCACAGCAATGTCACCCCTAGGGGTATCTGAGCACAGCAATGTCACCCCTATGGGTATCTGAGCACAGCAATGTCACCCCTAGGGGCATCTGAGCACAGCAATGTCACCCCTAGGGGCATCTGAGCACAGCACTGCCACCCCTAGGGGTATCTGAGCACAGCACTGCCACCCCTAGGGGTATCTGAGCACAGCAATGTCAACCCTAGGGGCATCTGAGAACAGCACTGCCACCCCTAGGGGTATCTGAGCACAGCACTGCCACCCCTAGGGGTATCTGAGCACAGCACTGCCACCCCTAGGGGTATCTGAGCACAGCACTGCCACCCCTAGGGGTATCTGAGCACAGCAATGTCACCCCTAGGGGTATCTGAGTACAGCAATGTCACCCCTAGGGGTATCTGAGCACAGCAATGTCACCCCTAGGGGTATCTGAGCACAGCAATGTCACCCCTAGGGGTATCTGAGCACAGCAATGTCACCCCTATGGGCATCTGAGCACAGCAATGTCACCCCTAGGGGCATCTGAGCACAGCAATGTCACCCCTAGGGGTTTCTAAGCACAGCAATGTCGCCCCTATGGGTATCTGAGCACAGCAATGTCACCCCTATGGGTATCTGAGCACAGCAATGTCACCCCTATGGGTATCTGAGCACAGCAATGTCACCCCTAGGGGTATCTGAGCACAGCAATGTCACCCCTAGGGGTATCTGAGCACAGCAATGTCACCCCTAGGGGTATCTGAGCACAGCAATGTCACCCCTAGGGGCATCTGAGCACAGCACTGCCACCCCTAGGGGTATCTGAGCACAGCAATGTCACCCCTAGGGGCATCTGAGCACAGCACTGCCACCCCTAGGGGTATCTGGGCGCTGTGGGTGCGATGTCTCCATCGAAAAGCCGCGTCTTGAGTTTCTTCCTGAAGTCTGCTAGGGAGGGTGCTGAAAGAAGAGGGAGGGGCAGGTTGGTTCATAACATAACATAACACAGAATGACAGGCCATACCTTACTATACCATTACAGACTATACCATACTACATAATGAGAGGTCATACCATACTAACTATAGAATGACAGGCCATGCAACACTATGGAATGACAGGCCATTAAAAGCCACACACCAAAAAAATGATTGACAAAGTCAATAGATCTTGAAAAGCTGAGCTCTATCTGGCTTTAGTGCGACACAAGCAAAAGGATGCTTGTTTCTGGTCTAGGGAGGACCTGGCCTGACAGTTCGGGCTGGACTGTTCCTATGAGGAGCAGGGTCAAGACTGATTTGCATATGGCATTGTCCCAACTGGGGTGGCCGGTGAGCAAAAGAACACACAAGGATGGATTAAACCCAGATGAGTGTTACTGGGGGTGAATATTTTCATTGCTCAGCATTCTGTCCATCATTTGTTTCTTTTGCAACAGATGTATTTAGTGCTCAAAAACCACCAAAGAATTATTAAGCACTGACATCTAAAATTACAAACCATTGGCTTTGCCGTGGTTTCTTTTTTAGAGTGCGTGAATGTGTGTGTGAGAGAGAGAAAGAGAGAGAGAAGAGGAGAGAGAAAGCTGAGGGTGCGAGTGTGTGTGAGAGAGAGAGAGAGTGTGTGTGTGTGTGTGTGTGTGTGTGTGTGTGTGTGTGTGTGTGTGTGTGTGTGTGTGTGTGAAAGAGAGAAGAGAGAGGATGTGTGTGTGTGTGAGAAAGAGAGAAGAGAGAGAGGGTGTGTGCCTGTGTATGTGTGTGTGAGAGAGAGAGAGAGAGAGAGAGAGAGAGAGAGAGAGAGAATGTGTGTGTGAACGAAGGAAGAGATAAAGAGAGAGGATGTGAGTGTGTGTGAGACAAAGAGAGAGAAAGAGAAGGTGTGTGTGTGATTGCGAACGAGAGAAGAGAGTCAGTGTGTATGGAGTGGATGGTGGAGGAAATGGAACGCTTCAACCAACCTGCATGTGCAGTACCAACCGCTGTTACTAGAGGGCAGGAGGCCTGACAACAACTAACTGTTTTGGGGAAATTTGCATACCCAGAAGCCACTGCAAATCCACAAACTCTTCCGTTCAATGTCATCGGCATAAGAGCATTTTTTAGCTTTAAGAATGAGAAGTAACTTATGTGTGTATGTATTTTGCTAAGATAAAGTTACAATTTCACTGTACATCTGTTTTTAATGTAACCGTAATTTTCTTGAGCAGTTTGTATTATCCATGAGAGACTGGGAAACCACCACGTACTTGTTTTTGGGATTATTATTGAAGTTCATGTGCACTTCGTGTGGCCGTGATTGTCAATAACTACCAAATTTTTGGAGGGATTTTGCAGACGCAAAGTTCTTATTAGAAGTCTCAATAATAGAAGAATGCAGTGTATTGCACGAATAAGTTTGAACAGGGAAATGTATGTATGTGTGAACGTGGAGGAACTAAAGGAGGGAAAGGGAGGGGTAGTTGCATGCCTCTTTGAATGGCGATGATTATCAATATTTGATTAAGCTTTGAAGGGTTTTTGCAGACGCAAAGTTCAAGTGTTCATAGAAAGAAAAGCTGAACACTTAGAGATTGCGTTAAATGTGTAGTACGAACATGTTTCAAAGGTGAAATTGATGTGCACGCGAAGGTGTGGAAACTAGTGCCTCCCAGAAGGAGGAGTATGGGTGCGACGGTGCGTGGCTCTTTCTTGCCGCTAGAGGTCAGACCCCTCCGAGGCAAAACTAAAGCATCCCCCAATTATAAATCATTAGGAGCATACTTATGGGTAATAGTGACCAGAACACTCTGTACAGAACTCTACTAAGGTGACCAACTGGCATGGGTGCAAATTCAGGACCGAAAAAATAAATTCAGGACAAAAGGTATGTATTTCCGGCATGTCAGGGTAGGTCATGCAATCTATACTATTATAATAAAGAGAGAGCCCAAACCTTTGAGGCGGGTAATCTCAGGAACCACAGCACCAATCACAACACCCAATACAGCGTTGGAAAGGGCAGTTGCAGCAGAAGGACATAGGCTATGCAGACGCCCACCATATACGTTTAAAAGGTAAAAGAACCGTGCCAGCAAAGTAGTCCCTTGTGGGCGTGTCTGTATTGTGCTGTGGGTGTGTGCTGGGGGCGTGACAATTGCTGGGGGCATTCCGTCACGGGTGTTGTTTTTTCTTCCCAGGTTCTATACATTCCTGCTCCCTTTACATAGTAATTCAGTGGAGGTCCCATTCTCTTAGAACCACCCCAAGCACAGTTATGGGCAAAAATACAACTAAAAGGCCCTGCAAAGCATTTTGGGATAAGATTAGCATCATTATTAGCATTCATGAAAGGGTTTCAATGTTTTTGAATTTTACTCATCAGGGACATCTTGGGACGACGAGGTGAACTGCAGCTTGATGAAGAATATTTTAAATGCTATTGCATTTGCCTCATCAGGGACATCTAGGGACGGCGAGGTGAACTGCAGCTTGATGTATAATATTTTAAATGCTATTGCATTTGCCTCATCAGGGACATCTAGGGACGACGAGGTGAACTGCAGCTTGATGTGTAATATTTTAAATGCTATGGCATTTGCCTCATCAGGGACATCTAGGGACCATGAGGTGAACTGCAGCTTGATGTATAATCTATACTTCTATACTTCATCTATATATACAACTATTATAAAGAGAGAACAGACACCTTTTGGCAAGGTAAACTCGGGAACTACAGCGCCAATCCACACACCCAATACAGCGTTGGAAAGGGCAGTTGCAGCAGAAGGACATAGGCTATGCAGACGCCCACCATATACATTTAAAAGGTAAAAGAACCGTGCCAGCAAAGTAGTCCCTTGTGGGCGTGTCTGCATTGTGCTGTGGGTGTGTGCTGGGGGCGTGACAATCGCTGGGGGCATTCCGTCACGAGTGTTGTTTTTTCTTCCCAGGTTCTATACATTCCTGCTCCCTTTAAATAGTAATTCAGTGGAGGTCCCATTCTCTTAGAACCACCCCAAGCACAGTTATGGGCAAAAATACAACTAAACGGCCCTGCAAAGCATTATGGGATAAGATTAGCATAATTTTTAGCATTCATGAAAGGGTTTCAATGTTTTAGAATTTTACTCATCAGGGACATCTTGGGACGACGAGGTGAACTGCAGCTTGATGTATAATATTTTAAATGCTATTGCATTTGCCTCATCAGGGACAACTAGGGACGACGAGGTGAACTGCAGCTCTTTGTAGAATTATTTGGATACTATAATATTCACTTCCCACTGCTAATCTCGTCCCATAATGCTTTGCAGGGGCTTGATCTCAAAATCATCACCTCTCTCACTGCTTGCTGGAAGCTAATTTCACTATTGAGAAATGACTATATGCATTTTAGCATGTAGAAATACTTGTTATTTTACCTTGAATATATGAGGTTTCTGTTTTAATAATTGGAAATCTGACGGAACTAAATATTGCGGATTTATTGTACCAAGTTCGCGCCAATTCTGCCCACCCCTACTTTATATACCCCTGCACCCCATAATCATAACCCACCCTTACTCTATAAAATACCCTAACACCCTTAAACACTAACCCATCCTAACCCTATAAATATACCCTGTACCCCAAAACCCAAACCTATCCCTAAACCCTATAAATACCCCTGTACCTCAAAACCCAAACCTACCCCTGAACCCTAAAAATATCCCTGTACCCCAAAACCCAAACCTACCCCTGAAGCCTAAAATACCACTGTACCCCAAAACCCAAACCTAGCCCATAACCCTTAAAATACCCCTGTACCCCAAAACCCAAACCTACCACTGAACCCTAAAAATACCCCTGTACCCCAAAACCCAAACCTAGCCCAGAACCCTAAAATACCCCTGTATTCCAAAACCCAAACCTAACCCTGAACCCTAAAAATACCCCTGTACCCCAAAACCCAAACCTCGCCCGGAACCCTTAAAATACCCCTGTACCCCAAAACCCAAACCTACCCCTGAACCCTAAAAATACCCCTATATCCCAAAACCCAAACTTAGCCCTGAACCCTAAAAATACCCCTGTACCCCAGAACCCAAAACTATATCTGAACCCTTAAAATACCCAAACACCCCAAAACATATACCTCAGTACCCCAAAACATATACCCCTATACCCATACTTGCCTTATCCAAACATTTTTAAAAAACATGCTTTTATCATTCATGCATTTACAACGAATTTAGTTGTAAATGTATGCGGCGTAAAAGCATATAAAATGTAATGCCACGCGTTATAATGGCATTGCGGAGTCATGGTACTTTCGTAATGAAAGTATGCGGAGTGATGGTATGCGGAAAGAAAGTTGCGGAATAATGGGTGTTTACCCTCCCTCGTAAGTACATTGGTGGCACGGCGGCTCACATCTCCAGCAACATACTCATATTTTTTCACCACCGATTGGAAAAATGCACAGGGCTCTCTCATTGATGCCCAGCACCGACATACACTTTTAGACACACCTCCCACCACAAGTTCTAGAATTACGAACTTTAGAGATGGGGAGCTACGTTCGAATCTCGGCATCAGCTCAACATCCTGTGATTCCAGACAAATCGCTTTGTCTCCCCGTGCCTACCACAAATGAATGTGTTCTTCTGTAATGTAAATTGTGCTCATGCCATGTTGTCGACTTTGCCCTATATAATATTGCAAGGAAAATAAAGTAGGGAAACTCGAGTTCACACACAACTGAACGCGCACTCTTAAGTGCATCAGCAGTGCACTGTGAATCGGAGCATTTCACAGGCCTGTCACAGATAAGAAATGCTATCAAAACGAAATCCTACGAAACAATATACTACTGGCCGGCAGCAATTCATACCCGGACAACGTCGGGATGGGCTGCTAGTACTATTATAAAGAGAGAACAGACACCTTTTGGCAAGGTAAACTCTTGAACTACAGCGCCAATCCACACACCCAATACAGCGTTGGACAGGGCAGTTGCAGCAGAAGGACATAGGCTATGCAGACGCCCACCATATACATTTAAAAGGTAAAAGAACCGTGCCAGCAAAGTAGTCCCTTGGGGGCGTGTCTGCATTGTGCTGTGGGTGTGTGCTGGGGGCGTGACAATCGCTGGGGGCATTCCGTCACGAGTGTTGTTTTTTCTTCCCAGGTTCTATACATTCCTGCTCCCTTTAAATAGTAATTCAGTGGAGGTCCCATTCTCTTAGAACCACCCCAGGCCCAGTTATGGGCAAAAATACAACTAAAAGGCCCTGCAAAGCATTATGGGATAAGATTAGCATAATTTTTAGCATTCATGAAAGGGTTTCAATGTTTTTGAATTTTACTTATCAGGGACATCTTGGGACGACGAGGTGAACTGCAGCTTGATGTATAATATTTTAAATGCTATTGCATTTGCCTCATCAGGGACATCTAGGGACGGCGAGGTGAACTGCAGCTTGATGTATAATATTTTAAATGCTTATTGCATTTGCCTCATCAGGGACATCTAGGGACGACGAGGTGAACTGCAGCTTGATGTGTAATATTTTAAAAGCTATTGCATTTGCCTCATCAGGGACATCTAGTGACCACGAGGTGAACTGCAGCTTGATGTATAATATTTTAAATGCTATTGCATTTGCCTCATCAGGGCCAACTAGGGACGACGAGGTGAACTGCAGCTCTTTGTAGAATTATTTGGATACTATAATATTCACTTCCCACTGCTAATCTCGTCCCATAATGCTTTGCAGGGGCTTGATCTAAGAATCATCACCTCTCTCACTGCTTGCCGGAAGCTAATTTTACTTTTGTGAAATGACTATATGCATTTTAGCATGTAGAAATACTTGTTATTTTACCTTGAATATATGAGGTTTCTGTTTTAATAATTGGAAATCTGACTGAACTAAATATTGCAGATTTATTGTACCAAGTTCGCGCCAATTCCGCCCACCCCTACTTTAAATACCCCTGCACCCCATAATCATAACCCACCCTTACTCTATAAAATACCCCAACACCCTTAAACACGAACCCATCTTAACCCTATAAATATACCCTGTACCCCAAACCTATCCCTAAACCCTATAAATACCCCTGTACCCCAAAACCCAAACCTACCCCTGAACCCTAAAATACCACTGTACCCCAAAACACAAACCTAGCCCATAACCCTTAAAATACCCCTGTACCCCAAAACCCAAACCTACCCCTGAACCCTAAAAATACCCCTGTACCCCAAAACCCAAACCTAGCCCAGAACCCTAAAATACCCCTGTATCCCAAAACCCAAACCTAGCCCTGAACCCTAAAAATACCCCTGTACCCCAAAACCCAAACCTAGCCCTGAACCCTTAAAATACCCCTGTACCCCAAAACCCAAACCCACCCCTGAACCCTAAAAATACCCCTATACCCCAAAACCCAAACCTAGCCCTGAACCCTAAAAATACCCCTGTACCCCAGAACCCAAAACTATATCTGAACCCTTAAAATACCCAAACACCCCAAAACATATACCTCAGTACCCCAAACATATACCCCTATACCCATACTTGCCTTATCCAAACATTTAAAAAAAAACATGCTTTTATCATTCATGCATTTACAACGAATTTCGTTGTAAATGTATGCGTGGTAAAAGCATATAAAATGTAATGCCACGCGTTATAATGGCATTGCGGAGTCATGGTTCTTTCGTAATGAAAGTATGCGGAGTGATGGTATGCGGAAAGAAAGATGCGGAATAATGGGTGTTTACCCTCCCGCGTAAGTACATTGGTGGCACGGCGGCCCACATCTCCAGCAACATACTCATATTTTTTCACCACCAATTGGAAAAATGCACAGGTCTCTCTCATTGATGCCCAGCACGACATACACTTTTAGACACACCGCCAACCACAAGTTCTAGAATTATGAACTTTAGAGATGGGGAGCTACGTTCGAATCTCGGCATCAGCTCAACATCCTGTGATTCCAGACAAATCGCTTTGTCTCCCCGTGCCTACCACAAATGAATGTGTTCTTCTGTAATGTAAATTTTGCTCATGCCATGTTGTCGAGTTCGCGCTATATAATATTGCAAGGAAAATAAAGTAGGGAAACTCGAGTTCACACACTACTGAACGCGCACTCTTAAGTGCATCAGCAGTGCACTGTGAATCGGAGCATTTCACAGGCCTGTCACAGATAGGAAATGCTATCAAAACGAAATCCTACGAAACAATATACTACTGGCCGGCAGCAATTCATACCCGGACAACGTCGGGACGGGCTGCTAGTTACTATTATAAAGAGAGAACTTGCACCTTTGAGCCAGGTAAACTCGAAAACTACACCACCAATCTGATCACCCAAGACATCTTAGAAAACCTCAGGGCAAGCAGAAGGACATAGGCTACATAAAATTAAAAAATAAACGTTGTTTAAAATATTTACAAATAAAAATAAAGTAGTCCCTTGCAAGTAGCGCCGGCCGCGACGTATGCGTGAGGGGAGTAGCGTCAGGACATGAGCGCCGGGAGGAGCGTCTGCGTGAGGGGAGGAGCGGAGTTCACCAGCAACAGCAATACGGGAAAACATGAGCCCCGGGAGGAGCTGCTGAGCGGTGAGAAGCGGAGGAGCAGTGGCAGCGCGGAGAGGAGCAGCGGATGAGGTAAGTCGGGACCTGGGGGGGGGGGTTACAAAGCCGGGGCAGGAGGCGGGAGGCTCAAGGCGCGAGGCGAGAGGCGGGAGGCGCTATGCGGTATGCGCTATACCCAATGTCGGGGCGGGGGGCTCAAGGCACAAGGCTCAAGGCGGGAGGCGGGAGGCGGGAGGCGGTATAGCCAATGTCGGGGCGGAAGGCGGCAGGCAGGAGGCGAGAGGGATGCGGACTGGGCAATGTCGGGGGGTGCACAGAGGCTTAAAATGCTGCCCCCAGCCCCTTTCTGCCCCAGGCAACGCTGGGGTGGGCTGCTAGTAGTATATAAGTAAATAGATAACCAACATAAACTGCTTGTCATTGTTGGACTAAAAAAAAAAACCAAACAGCCTCACTGAGCCCAAGGAGCAAGTATCAACATCTACACAGCACCTAAACTGGATGTGCTGTCAACGTTGAACCCCCACAGATTTTTTTAATTGCTGGACTGTAACCATCTCATAAGGAGACAGGCCTGTCTGTGTCTCCGAAGTGGTAAAAAAGGAGTGCTGCATGCTGAAAAAACAGCCCCTGGCACCGACAGCAGGGAAGGTGCCATAGCCCCGGGGATTAATGTACTTGATTTATGTCAGGCTCTCAGTGAACAACATTGGCAAATTACACAAGGCCTCAAGTTCCCACAGTACTCTGATTGGGGAAAGCTCCTCTCCTACAATCTCGCCGTCTCTTCCTCTTGCTTCAACGTACTTCGTATGCTCAAAAAAATCTTCTGTTGGATCCCCTCCGAGACAAGAAAGACTGTCACCCACGCACTGGTCACTAGCCGACTGGACTATGGAAACACCCTCTACGCCGGAATCACAGCCAAATTACAGAAAAAACTCCAACGCATCCAAAACGCATCAGCCAGACTCATATTGGACATCCCTCGCCAAGATCACATTACCGGTCACCTGAAAGACCTCCACTGGCTTCCCGTCAACAAGAGAATAACGTTCCGTCTCTTCACCCACGCATACAAGGCCCTCTACAAACTAGGACCCGAATGCCTTAACACACGACTGTCCTTCTACACACCCACCCGCCAACTAAGATCCTCCAATCAAGCCCTCGCCGAAGTCCCGCGCATCCATAGATCCACCATGGGTGAAAGATCCTTCTCCTACCTGGCGACCAAGACCTGGAATTCTCTCCTCACTCACCTCCGCCTTACACAGAACCACATATCCTTCAGAAAGGAACTTAAAACCTGGCTATTCGATAAATAATGCACCCCTTCCCCCAAGCGCCTTGAGACCCTCTGGGTGAGTAGTGCGCTATACAAATTCCTGAACTTGAACTACAATCTACTGGCTTCAAGTGAGCCACTCGCCTCCAAGGCACTCACTTGCCTGCACGTTATGTTAAAGGCAGACGGCCCATTGTCATTCTAAATGTGATAATCAGCCGCAGTCAGAATGACCATGGGCCTGTCCACAGCCTGTGCGAGGAGCTCGGGGAGGGGCTGCTGTATCCTGTGGAGTGCAAAAGAGAAGTGAGAGCTGGCCCCGACTGTGAGAAACTTTAGCTCCCGGGGCTTCTCGCAGGGGAACAGCACAGCTTGCTGAAATGCCCAGAATTACGGACAAAAGGCATCCGTAAAAGGAATGATGACGGACAGCAGACATGACACCAAAAAGACGGACGGTCCGTGAAATATACTGACGGTTGGTCACCCTAAACTCTCATGGCTCCAGGGAACCTCTGGCACTGCACCTTTGTGGGAAAAACAGTGTGGTGCCTGGCTGACTTGATTTGGGACCTCTAGTGTAGGGCATCCTTTCATTTGTTTTTTTTGCAGCTTTGTATAGTTCCAACTTGATCTGAAGGTATTGGAGCGCTTTACATCAGTGGTTTCCAACCTTTTGACTTCCTGAGGACCCCCACTGAATCAATACTGAAAGCTGGGGACCCACCAAGCAATTTGTAAAATGCACAAACAAGTACACACCAAACACATACTTGAATTACTAAAGATTTTATTATTTTATGTTGAGAAAATATGCAAAAATTAAAAACTTTTAACAGGACGTTTGATATTGCAATTAACTTCTCAATCTTTAATTTTATTTTGGAAAATTGAATCCTCAGGCCAGATTATACATTTCCCAAGCAATTTCTGTATTTATTTTGTAGACAGAAAATCTGCAATAGCTTATTCACATAAGTGCATACACATACATGCCAACATTTAAGATGTGGAAAGTGGGAGATTAAATAAAAAATATTCAGGAGAATGGATTTTCTGAATTAATGTCTGTACAAGCAGGTGTAATTTAGGGTGGAGAGACAGCCTCAATTGGGTCTGTTCGCATGTATGCATATAGTGGTATATTTAATGGTAGTAGGATCCTGTTCCTGCCAGGCCCGGAGTGGGAAACCAAAGCAGACACTGCAAAATGTTGTCAGACCAGCCCCTGTAGGGTACACAGCAAGTGCAGCGAGCACACCTGACCACTACAAACGGGGCTGCGGGTGGCTCTCCACCGAGAAAACGTGGGGAAAATGGTGCATTATACAACATATTTGTTATTATCTTTTTAATTGTATTACCTTTTAAAGCATAGTGCATTATGACCTTACTGGGCACCAGGATACGAGAATCTTTGTTGGGGCTCTTCACTGATTCCTTCACTATCACCCTCCCACAGTGCCTCTCACCTCTCTGTAGCCCCTCTTTCACAAGTAATTCATTTGTTTTATAGCACCTCTCGTATCCGTGTAGGTAGGGTGTACGAACGAGCACTTTACATCACACACATATAGAGACAATGAATATTGCGTGTGTAAATCAGTGTATAAACAAGCATTTGCAATGCAATTTGGTCTTCCATTTGCTTGCGTTTGAGCTACTAACGTTATAAATGACAATGTCTTTTATTGATTGTGTGGCATGCTGTCTTGGGTCGGATTTTGTGTGAGGCATGTGCTGTGGCATTGCTGTTCTGGAAGACACCGTCTGACAACTTGTAAATAACTTGTATTGCAAGCACCAGAAATAAATAATCTGTAAAATAAATACAGCATTATATTCGGGTAGCAGATGTGTTCTTGGGAAGGGGGAGGTTGCAATGAAAGACAAGGAGTGATTGCAAGATGGGTCTGGGTACATTAGCGAAGGGGTTTTGGGATGTGGGAGCAGGTGAGTAAATTGTAAGGATCAGTGGGCAAGGGGGACCAATGGGTCAGGAGTTTATCCGAAAGGGGAGGGGCAAGATGTGCGGTCAGTTGATACAGATGAGAAGGGACTAGTAGGTACTACAGGAAAGGTATAACAGTTATAGAATGAGAAAGGGTGTTCGGTTATTGAGGAAGGGTGTGAAAATGGATATGCCAAGGTGGATAAACTAATAAAATACAAAAATAAAGTGAGTGTCACAGGCGTTCAGACAGCCATGTCAAGTTTAATAAATGACATGTGAGACTAATGTAGGTTAGTTTTGGACGCGCTGTAGTCTAGAAGCTCTGTCATTTAAAAAATGAATTGTGCATTGATCTTGACCTAATCTATACTATCTATACTACTATTATAAAGAGAGAACAGACAACTTTTGGGAAGGTAAACTCGGGAACTACAGCGCCAATCCACACACCCAATACAGCGTTGGAAAGGGCAGTTGCAGCAGAAGGACATAGGCTATGCAGACGCCCACCATATACATTTAAAAGGTAAAAGAACCAGGCCAGCAAAGTAGTCCCTTGTGGGCGTGTCTGCGTTGTGCTGTGGGTGTGTGCTGGGGGTGTGACAATCGCTGGGGTCATTCAATCACGAGTGTTGTTTTTTCTTCCCAGGTTCTATACATTCCTGCTCCCTTTAAATAGTAATTCAGTGGAGGTCCCATTCTCTTAGAACCACCCCAAGCACAGTTATGGGCAAAAATACAACTAAAAGGCCCTGCAAAGCATTATGGGATAAGATTAGCATAAATGTTAGCATTCATGAAAGGGTTTCAATGTTTTTGAATGATACTCATCAGGGACATCTTGGGACGACGAGGTGAACTGCAGCTTGATGTATAATATTTTAAACGCTATTGCATTTGCCTCATCAGGGACATCTAGGGACGGCGAGGTGAACTGCAGCTTGATGTAAAATATTTTAAATGCTTATTGCATTTGCCTCATCAGGGACATCTAGGGACGACGAGGTGAACTGCAGCTTGATGTGTAATATTTTAAATGCTATTGCATTTGCCTCATCAGGGACATCTAGGGACCACGAGGTGAACTGCAGCTTGATGTATAATATTTTAAATGCTATTGCATTTGCCTCATCCGGGACAACTAGGGACGACGAGGTAAACTGCAGCTCTTTGTAGAATTATTTGGATACTATAATATTCACTTCCCACTGCTAATCTCGTCCCATAATGCTTTGCAGGGGCTTGATCTCAAAATCATCACCTCTCTCACTGCTTGCTGGAAGCTAATTTCACTTTTGTGAAATGACTATATGCATTTTAGCATGTAGAAATATTTGTTATTTTACCTTGAATATATGAGGTTTCTGTTTTAATAATTGGAAATCTGACGGAACGAAATATTGCGGATTTATTGTACCAAGTTCGCGCCAATTCCGCCCACCCCTACTTTAAATACCCCTGCACCCCATAATCATAACCCACCCTTACTCTATAAAATACCCCAACACCCTTAAACACTAACCCATCTTAACCCTATAAATATACCCTGTACCCCAAAACCCAAACCTATCCCTAAACCCTATAAATACCCCTGTACCTCAAAACCCAAACCTACCCCTGAACCCTAAAAATACCCCTGTACCCCAAAACCCAAAAATACCCCTGAACCCTAAAATACCACTGTACCCCAAAACCCAAACCTAGCCCATTACCCTTAAAATACCCCTGTACCCCAAAACCAAAACCTACCCCTGAACCCTAAAAATACCCCTGTACCCCAAAACCCAAACCTAGCCCAGAACCCTAAAATACCCCTGTATCCCAAAACCCAAACCTAGCCCTGAACCCTAAAAATACCCCTGTACCCCAAAACCCAAACCTAGCCCTGAACCCTTAAAATACCACTGTACCTCAAAACCCAAACCTACCCCTGAACCCTAAACATACCCCTATACCCCAAAACCCAAACCTAGCCCTGAACCCTAAAAATACCCCTGTACCCCAGAACCCAAAACTATATCTGAACCCTTAAAATACCCAAACACCCCAAAACATATACCTCAGTACCCCAAAACATATACCCCTATACTCATACTTGCCTTATCCAAACATTTTTTAAAAAAACATGCTTTTATCATTCATGTATTTACAATGAATTTCGTTGTAAATGTATGCATGGTAAAAGCATATAAAATGTAATGCCACACGTTATAATGGCATTGCGGAGTCATGGTACTTTCGTAATGAAAGTATGCGGAGTGATGGTATGCGGAAAGAAAGTTGCGGAATAATGGGTGTTTACCCTCCCCCGTAAGTACATTGGTGGCACAGCGGCTCACATCTCCAGCAACATACTCATATTTTTTCACCACCGATTGGAAAAATGCACAGGTCTCTCTCATTGATGCCCAGCACCGACATACACTTTTAGACACACCTCCCACCACAAGTTCTAGAATTACGAACTTTAGAGATGGGGAGCTACGTTTGAATCTCGGCATCAGCTCAACATCCTGTGATTCCAGACAAATCGCTTTGTCTCCCCGTGCCTACCACAAATGAATGTGTTCTTCTGTAATGTAAATTGTGCTCATGCCATGTTGTCGAGTTCGCGCTATATAATATTGCAAGGAAAATAAGGTAGGGAAACTCGAGTTCACACACTACTGAACGCGCACTCTTAAGTGCATCAGCAGTGCACTGTGAATCGGAGCATTTCACAGGCCTGTCACAGATAAGAAATGCTATCAAAACGAAATCCTACGAAACAATATACTACTGGCCGGCAGCAATTCATACCCGGACAACGTCGGAACGGGCTGCTAGTCTATACTACTATTATAAAGAGAGAACAGACACCTTTTGGCAAGGTAAACTCGGGAACTACAGCGCCAATCCACACACCCAATACAGCGTTGGAAAGGGCAGTTGTAGCAGAAGGACATAGGCTATGCAGACGCCCACCATATACATTTAAAAGGTAAAAGAACCGTGCCAGCAAAGTAGTCCCTTGTGGGCGTGTCTGCATTGTGCTGTGGGTGTGTGCTGGGGGCGTGACAATCGCTGGGGGCATTCCGTCACGAGTGTTGTTTTTTCTTCCCAGGTTCTATACATTCCTGCTCCCTTTAAATAGTAATTCAGTGGAGGTCCCATTCTCTTAGAACCACCCCAAGCACAGTTATGGGCATAAATACAACTAAAAGGCCCTGCAAAGCATTATGGGATAAGATTAGCATAATTTTTAGCATTCATGAAAGGGTTTCAATGTTTTTGAATTTTACTCATCAGGGACATCTTGGGACGACGAGGTGAACTGCAGCTTGATGTATAATATTTTAAATGCTATTGCATTTGCCTCATCAGGGACATCTAGGGACCACGAGGTGAACTGCAGCTTGATGTATAATATTTTAAATGCTATTGAATTTGCCTCATCAGGGACAACTAGGGACGACGAGGCGAACTGCAGCTCTTTGTAGAATTATTTGGATACTATAATATTCACTTCCCACTGCTAATCTCGTCCCATAATGCTTTGCAGGGGCTTGATCTCAAAATCATCACCTCTCTCACGCCTTGCTGGAAGCTAATTTCACTTTTGTGAAATGACTATATGCATTTTAGCATGTAGAAATACTTGTTATTTTACCTTGAATATATGAGGTTTCTTTTTTAATATTTTGGAAATCTGACGGAACGAAATATTGCGGATTTATTGTACCAAGTTCGCGCCAATTCCGCCCACCCTTACCCTATAAAATACCCCAACACCCTTAAACACTAACCCATCTTAACCCTATAAATATACCCTGTACCCCAAAACCCAAACCTATCCCTAAACCCTATAAATACCCCTGTACCTCAAAACCCAAACCTGCCCCTGATCCCTAAAAATACCCCTGTGCCCCAAAACCCAAACCTACCCCTGAACCCTAAAATACCACTGTACCCCAAAAGTCAAACCTACACCTGAACCCTAAAAATACCCCTGTACCCCAAAACACAAACCTAGCCCAGAACCCTAAAATACCCTTGTATCCCAAAACCCAAACCTAGCCCTGAACCCTAAAAATACCCCTGTACTCCAAAACCCAAACCTAGCCCGGAACCCTTAAAATGCCCCTGTACCCCAAAACCCAAACCTAGCCCTGAACCCTTAAAATACCCCTATACCCCAAAACCCAAACCTAGCCCTGAACCCTAAAAATACCCCTTTACCCCAGAACCCAAAACTATATCTGAACCCTTAAAATACCCAAACACCCCAAAACATATACCACAGTACCCCAAAACATATTCCCCTATACCCATACTTGCCTTATCCAAACATTTAAAAAAAACATGCTTTTATCATTCATGCATTTACAACAAATTTCTTTGTAAATGTATGCGTGGTAAAAGCATATAAAATATAATGCCACGCGTTATAATGGCAGTGCAGAGTCATGGTACTTTCGGAATGAAAGTATGCGGAGTGATGGTATGCGGAAAGAAAGTTGCGGAATAATGGGTGTTTACCCTCCCCCATAAGTACATTGGTGGCACGGCGGCTCACATCTCCAGCAACATACTCATATTTTTTCACCACCGATTGGAAAAATGCACAGGTCTCTCTCATTGATGCCCAGCACCAACATACACTTTTAGACACACCTCCCACCACAAGTTCTAGAATTACAAACTTTAGAGATGGGGAGCTACGTTCGAATCTCGGCATCAGCTCAACATCCTGTGATTCCAGACAAATCGCTTTGTCTCCCCGTGCCTACCATAAATGAATGTGTTCTTCTGTAATGTAAATTGTGCTCATGCCATGTTGTCGAGTTCGCGCTATATAATATTGCAAGGAAAATAAAGTAGGGAAACTCGAGTTCACACACTACTGAACGCGCACTCTTAAGTGCATCAGCAGTGCACTGTGAATCGGAGCATTTCACAGGCCTGTAACAGATAAGAAATGCTATCAAAACGAAATCCTACGAAACAATATACTACTGGCCAGCAGCAATTCATACCCGGACAACGTCGGGACGGGCTGCTAGTCTATACTACTATTATAAAGAGAGAACCTGCACCTTTTGGCCAGGTAAACTCAGGAACCACAGCGCCAATCTACACACCCGATACATCTATGAAAATGTCAGGGTGTTTAGATGGACATAGGCTATATAAATAAAAAAAAAAGTAAATTAAAAAAATTAAGTTTTAAAACAAAGTAGTCCCCTGAAAGTAGCGCCAGCCGGTACCTAGCGCTGGCCGCGACGCGACGTGCGTGATGACCGCGATGCGTGCGTGATGACGAGGAGGAGGAGGAGCGGCGGACATGTAGCTGCGGTGAGGTGAGGAGCGCGGGCGCGTCATGGCGAAGAGGAGCGGAACGGCAGCTCAGGTAAAGTAAAGCTGGAAATCAGGGTGAGAGCGGGAGGGAGTCAGGGCGGGAGAGAGTCAGGGCGGGAGGGGAGCGGGTGTGCACAGAGGGACAGGCGGGAGGAGTGGGGGCGGAAGGGAGTAGGGACGGGAGGGAGTCGGGACGGGAGGGGGTCGGGACAGGAGGGGGTCGGGACGGGAGGGGGTTGGGGCGGGAGCGGGTGTACTGCCCCCAGCCCCTTTCTGCCCTAGGCAACGCTGGGGCGGGCTGCTAGTGTGTAATATTTTGAGAACAGACACCTTTTGGCAAGGTAAACTCGGGAACTACAGCGCCAATCCACACACCCAATACAGCGTTGGAAAGGGCAGTTGCAGCAGAAGGACATAGGCTATGCAGACGCCCACCATATACATTTAAAAGGTAAAAGAACCGTGCCAGCAAAGTAGTCCCTTGTGGGCGTGTCTGCATTGTGCTGTGGTTGTGTGCTGGGGGCGTGACAATCGCTGGGGGCATTCCGACACGAGTGTTGTTTTTTCTTCCCAGGTTCTATACATTCCTGCTCCCTTTAAATATTAATTCAGTGGAGGTCCCATTCTCTTAGAACCACCCCAAGCACAGTTGTGGGCAAAAATACAACTAAAAGGCCCTGCAAAGCATTATGGGATAAGATTAGCATAATTTTTAGCATTCATGAAAGGGTTTCAATGTTTTTGAATTTTACTCATCAGGGACATCTTGGGACGACGAGGTGAACTGCAGCTTGATGTATAATATTTTAAATGCTATTGCATTTGCCTCATCAGGGACATCTAGGGACGGCGAGGTGAACTGCAGCTTGATGTATAATATTTTAAATGCTTATTGCATTTGCCTCATCAGGGACATCTAGGGACGACGAGGTGAACTGCAGCTTGATGTGTAATATTTTAAATGCTATTGCATTTGCCTCATCAGGGACATCTAGGGACCACGAGGTGAACTGCAGCTTGATGTATAATATTTTAAATGCTATTGCATTTGCCTCATCAGGGACAACTAGGGACGACGAGCTGAACTGCAGCTCTTTGTAGAATTATTTGGATACTATAACTAGCAGCCCGTCCCGACGTTGTCTGGGTATGAATTGCTGCCGGCCAGTAGTATATTGTTTTGTAGGATTTCGTTTTGATAGCATTTCTTATCTGTGACAGGCCTGTGAAACGCTCCGATTCACAGTGTACTGCTGATGCACTTAAGAGTGCGCGTTCAGTAGTGTGTGAACACGAGTTTCCCTACTTTATTTTTCCTTGCAATATTATATAGCGCGAACTCGACAACATGGCATGAGCACAATTTACATTACAGAAGAACACATTTATTTTGTGGTAGGCACGGGGAGACAAAGTGATTTGCCTGGAATCACAGGATGTTGAGCTGATGCCGAGATTCGAACGTAGCTCCCCAGCTCTAAAGTTCGCAATTCTAGAACTTGTGTCGGGAGGTGTTGCTGGAGATGTGGGCCGCCGTGCCACCAATGTACTTACAGAGGAAGGGTAAACACCCAATATTCAGCAACTTTCTTTCTGCATACCATCACTCCGCATACTTTCATTACGAAAGTACCGGGGCCCTCATTTATGAGAAGTGACGCATCGATGCGTGAAAGCAGCGATGCGTCACTTCTCAGTGTGCCCTTCTTGCGACATGATAGATTCGTCATAATTACTGTATGATGCATCATGTCGCAAGGAGTTACAGATACGTCAGTATTTCTGACGTATCTGTAGGCGCAAAAGTGACGCATTGCTGAAGTGTGTCTTAAAACTGACACAACTCCAGCAATGTGTCCTTTCACATGGGGCAATCCCCATGTGAAAGGGCCTGCATCAGTCTTACGCCTGCTGTGAGGCAGGCGTAAGATATAGACTCATTTGCGTCCTGGAAGTGGTGCAGTGAAATCTCATAGATTTCACTTCGTCACTTCTACGATCCATTCTTGCGTCAATACGCCCCCCTTGCATACATTATACCTGGCGCAGGTATAATGTGGCGCAGGGGTTTACAAAGTGACGCATCTACCTAGATGCGTCACTTTGTAAATATGGCGCAACAAGGCGCATTGTTTACGCCACTAGTGCGTCACAAAAAGTGACGCACCGGCGGCGTAAAAGTGACACACAGCCTCATAAATGAGGCCCCATGACTCCGCAAAGCCGTCATAACGCATGGCATTACATTTTATATGCTTTTACCACGCATACATTTAAAACGAAATTCGTTGTAAATGCATGAATGGTAAAAGCATATTTTTTTAATGTTTGGATAAGGTAGGGGTATATGTTTTGGGGTACTGAGGTATATGTTTTGGGGTGTTTGGGTATTTTAAGGGTTCAGATATAGTTTTGGGTTTTGGGGTACAGGGGTAGTTTTAGGGTTTAGGGATAGGTATGGATTTTGGGGTTTAGGGGTATTTTTAGAGTTCAGGGCTAGGTTTGGGTTTTGGGGTATAGGGGTATTTTTAAGGTTCAGGGGTAGGTTTGGGTTTTGGGGTTCCGGGGTATTTTAAGGGTTCAGGGCTAGGTTTGGGTTTTGGGGTACAGGGGTATTTTAGGGTTCAGGGGTAGGTTTGGGTTTTGGGGTACAGGGTTATTTTTAAGATTCAGGGCTAGGTTTGGATTTTGGGGTACAGGGGTATTTTTAGGGTTCAGGGCTAGGTTTCGGTTTTGGGGTACAGGGGTATTTTTAGGGTTCAGGGCTAGGTTTGGGTTTTGGGGTACAGGGGTATTTTAGGGTTCAGGGGTAAGTTTGGGTTTTGGGGTACAGTGGTATTTTTAGGGTTCAGGGCTAAGTTTGGGTTTTGGGGTACAGGGGTATTTTTAGGGTTCAGGGGTAGGTTTGGATTTTGAGGTACAGGGGTATTTTTCGGGTTCAGGGGTAGGTTTGGATTTTGAGGTACAGGGGTATTTTTAGGGTTCAGGGGTAGGTTTGGGTTTTGAGGTACAGGGGTATTTATAGGGTTCAGGGCTAGGTTTTGGTTTTGGGGTACAGGGGTATTTTTAGGGTTTAGGGATAGGTTTGGGTTTTGGCGTACAGGGTATATTTATAGGGTTAAGATGGGTTAGTGTTTAAGGGTGTTGGGGTATTTTATAGAGTAAGGGTGGGTTATGATTATGGGGTACAGGGGTATTTAAAGTAGGGGTGGGCGGAATTGGCGCGAACTTGGTACAATAAATCCGCAATATTTCGTTCCGTCATATTTCCAATTATTAAAACAGAAACCTCATATATTCATGGTAAAATAACAAGTATTTCTACATGCTAAAATGCATATACAGCCTGATTCATGTACATGCCGTTTTGCGTGTCCCTAATAGCGAATCATAGCGATTCGCTAATGAGGACACGCAAAACGGCATTCATGTAGGAATTGCTACTTAAATAGCGATTCCTACATGTTCTTTATTTGCGAGTAGCAATTTGCTACTCGCAAATACTCCCCATTCATTCCTATGGGCCAAGAGGCCCATAGGAATGAATGGGGATTTGCGAATAGCAATTTGCTACTCGCAACTAAGATAGCGATTTTAAGGGTGCCAGGGGTGTCCAAAGGACGCCCTGTAGCACCCCTAAAATGCACTTTTGGACAGGTGTTGCGCACACACATGTCCAAAGGACATGTGTGTGTGCTACATGCAACTTTGAAAAATGCTTTTAAAAGCATTTTTCTGAGTTTTTGCTATTTACCGACAGGTCTGACCTGTCGGTAAATAGCGGCCCCAAAAGTCCAAAATTGCTATTTTGTTTTGTGTCATGAATAGCATTTGAGGAATCTCTATTAGAGATTCCTTAAATGCCATTCCACGCAAATATGCGAATTCTTACATAGCGATTTTTGCATTTGGTATCATGAATACCAAATGCAAAAATCGCACTCGCAAAGGGCCAGATTCTCAGAATCTGGCCCTTTGCGAGTGCAATTTACCTACATGAATCAGGCTGAAAGTCATTTCACAAAAGTGAAATTAGCTTCCAGCAAGCAGTGAGAGAGGTGATGATTTTGAGATCAAGCCTCTGCAAACCATTATGGGACGAGATTAGCAGTGGGAAGTGAATATTATAGTATACAAATAATTCTACAAAGAGCTGCAGTTCACCTCGTTCTCCCCAGTTGTCCCCAAGAGGCAAATGCAATAGCATTTAAAATATTATACATCAAGCTGCAGTTCACCTCATGGTCCCTAGATGTCCCTGATGAGGCAATTGCAATAGCATTTAAAATATTACACATCAAGCTGCAGTTCACCTCGCCGTCCCTAGATGTCCCTGATGAGGCTAATGCAATAGCATTTAAAATATTACACATCAAGCTGCAGTTCACCTCGCCGTCCCTAGATGTCCCTGATGAGGCAAATGCAATAGCATTTAAAATATTACACATCAAGCTGCAGTTCACCTCATGTCCCTAGATGTCCCTGATGATGCAAATGCAATAGCATTTAAAATATTATATATCAAGCTGCAGTTCACCTCGCCGTCCCAAGATGTCCCTGATGAGTAAAATTCCAAAACATTGAAACCCTTTCATGAATGCTAAACATTATGCTAAGCTTATCCCATAATGCTTTGCAGGGCCTTTTAGTTGTATTTTTGCCCATAACTGTGCTTGGGGTGGTTCTAAGAGAATGGGACCTCCACTGAATTACTATTTAAAGGGAGCAGGAATGTATAGAACCTGGGAAGAAAAAACAACACTTGTGACGGAATGCCCCCAGCGATTGTCACGCCCCAGCACACACCCACAGCACAATGCAGACACGCCCACAAGGGACTACTTTGCTGGCACGGTTCTTTTACAATTTAAATGTATATGGTGGGCGTCTGCATAGCCTATGTCCTTCTGCTGCAACTGCCCTTTCCAACGCTGTATTGGGTATTGTGATTGGTGCTGTGGTTCCCGAGTTTACCTGGCCAAATGGTGCAAGTTCTCTCTTTATAATAGTAGTATAGATAGACTAGCAGCCTGTCCCGACGTTGTCCGGGTATGAATTGCTGCCGGCCAGTAGTATATTGTTTTGTAGGATTTCGTTTTGATAGCATTTCTTATCTGTGACAGGCCTGTGAAATGCTCCGATTCACAGTGCACTGCTGATGCACTTAAGTGTGCGCGTTCAGTAGTGTGTGAACTCGAGTTTCCCTACTTTATTTTCCTTGCAATATTATATAGCGCGAACTCGACAACATGGCATGAGCACAATTTACATTACAGAAGAACACATTCATTTGTGGTAAGCACGGGGAGACAAAGCGATGTGTCTGGAATCACAGGATGTTGAGCTGATGCCGAGATTCGAACGTAGCTCCCCATCTCTAAAGTTCGTAATTCTAGAACTTGTGGTGGGAGGTGTGTCTAAAAGTGTATGCCCGTGCTGGGCATCAATGAGAGAGACCTGTGCATTTTTCTAATTGGTGGTGAAAAAATATGAGTATGTTGCTGGAGATGTGGGCCGCCGTGCCACCAATGTACTTACGGGGGAGGGTAAACACCCATTATTCCACATCTTTCTTTCCGCATACCATCACTCCGCATACTTTCATTACGAAAGTACCATGACTCCGCAATGCCATTATAACGCGTGGCATTACATTTTATATGCTTTTACCACACATACATTTACAACGAAATTCGTTGTAAATGCATGAATGATAAAAGCATGTTTTTTTAAAAATGTTTGGATAAGGCAAGTATGGGTATAGGGGTATATGTTTTGGGGTACTGAGGTATATGTTTTGGGGTGTTTGTGTATTTTAAGGGTTCAGATATAGTTTTGGGTTCTGGGGTACAGGGGTATTTTTAGGGTTCAGGGCTAGGTTTGGGTTTTGGGGTATAGGGGTATTTTTAGGGTTCAGGGGTAGGTTTGGGTTTTGGGGTACAGGGGTATTTTAAGGGTTCAGGGCTAGGTTTGGGTTTTGGGGTACAGGGGTATTTTTAGGGTTCAGGGCTAGGTTTGGGTTTTGGGATACAGGGGTATTTTAGGGTTCAGGGCTAGGTTTGGGTTTTGGGGTAAGGGGTTTTTTTAGGGTTCAGGGCTAGGTTTGGAGTTTGGGGTACAGGGGTATTTTTAGGGTTCAGGGGTAGGTTTGGGTTTTGGGGTACAGGGGTATTTATAGGGTTCAGGGGTAGGTTTGGGTTTTGAGGTTCAGGGGTATTTATAGGGTTCAGGGCTAGGTTTGGGTTTTGGGGTACAGGGGTATTTTTAGGGTTTAGAGATAGGTTTGGCTTTTGGGGTACAGGGTATATTTATAGGGTTAAGATGGGTTAGTGTTTAAGGGTGTTGGGGTATTTTAAGGAGTAAGGGTGGGTTATGAATATGGGGTGCAGGGGTATTTAAAGGGAGCAGGGTGGACACCCTGAGCTCGCTTTTTTTCCCCGTAATCCCACGCCCCGCACACATGATATGAGACATGGCATGAAGGACAGAACGTAAAAACAACAGTTGATGGACAGAATGCAGAACAATGTCATACATTTACCCCAGTACAAAGATCTGGGCCTAAATCCATTGGATTTTTGCACTCCACACCACCACAGTTCAGACATGACCATATACAAATTAGCCTTGACCCTGAGCCCAAGCTGCCAAGCCATGTCTTTCCTGGACCAGAATCAAGCATTCTAAGACTAGTGACTGGCTATCAGCTGTCTTCAGTCAAGATAACTTGACTCCAGTGGTGTGGAGAGCATGGAACTCACGTCTGAGCATACCCATCCAACTCGGGGTGACAAATGCAAAAACAACAGTTGATGGACAGAATGCAGAACAATGTCATACATTCACCCCAGTACATAGATCTGGGCCTAAATCCATTGTTTTTTTGCACTCCACACCACCCCAGTTCAGACATGGCCATATGCAAATCAGCCTTGACCCTGTGCCTCATGGGAACAGTCCAGCCCGAAGGGCGGAACGTACCACACGCCCCCAGCGTTTGTCACGCCCCCCAGCACACGCCCACAGCACAATGCAGACACGCCCACAAGGGACTACTTTGCTGGCACGGTTCTTTTACCTTTTAAATGTATAAGGTGGGAGTCTGCATAGCCTATGTCCTTCTGCTGCAACTGCCCTTTCCAACGCTGTATTGGGTGTTGTGATTGGTGCTGTGGTTCCTGAGATTACCCGCCTCAAAAGGTTGGGCTCTCTCTTTATTATATCAGTATGGATAAGACGCCCCTAAGGTAGACACTAAGTAGCCCTAATGGCAGGATGCTCTGTATGTAGCGCAACCCTTGAGCCTTCCTGGCAGGTCGCTCCCCAAGCTGCACAGCTCCACCTGCTGGTGCCCGCGTCCCTGTCCTCGCTGCTGCTGGTGCTCTCACCCGGCTGATTTCCCTCTTCTGAATTCTGGTTCTGCTCTGTATTGTTGTATTCTGTCTGATTCCTGCATTTTGACCCCACTTGTATTCTCTGTTGCCACCTGTTTTTTGCGCCTCAAACCCCTCCAGCCTTCCCTCCCCGCCGCTGCGTTCCCTGCGGCCCAACCCCTCACCCATTCGCTCACGTTACTCACCTCCCAGCTGCTCCTCCCTCCCACCCCCTCTTAATATGCACGCCAAAGGAAAGCCTGTCTGCGCCTGGACTGTGCCCAGGGCGAGACCCCCAGGCCCCCACAACACCCGACGTTGCTACAACGACAAGTGCCTCCACGCACTTAATGCTGACCGTTCACACACCTGCTTCCGGGCCACCCCGAAGCGTACCCAAGGACCCTTCTCCTGCTGGAGCTGCAGCTACACCAGCCTCGAAACCGCCACCTCGCTCCGCCCGCAATCACGTCATCGAACTCTGGGACCTACTCGACTCCTCCTCCCCGGACGTCACCTTCCTGACTGAGACCTGCATGAACCCCTCCTCGGCACCCGACATCGCCATAGCCATCCCAGACGGCTACAAGATAACCCGCAGGGACTGCACCAATGGAACAGGAGGAGGAATCGCCATCGTCCACAGAAACACCCTCAGAATATTGACCAGAACCGACGACACCCCCAGCTCCGCCGAACACATGCACTTCCAGATCCACATCAACCCCAACACCAAACTCAGAGGAACCCTCATCTACAGACCCCCCGGACCCGTCGCCGACTTTGTCAGCACGCACGCCCTTGCATCCAAGGACAACATCCTCCTAGGAGACTTGAACTTCCACCTCGAGAACACCAACAACAGCAACTCCACCACCCTGCTCGACAACTACGCCAACCTCAGACTCAAACAGCTTGTCACAACTCCCACCCACGCCGCCAGACACACACTTGACCCCATCTTCTCCTCCAGCAACCATGTCACCTTCAGCCACACCACCGAACTCCACTGGACCAACCACCACTGCATCCACTTCACCTTCGAGAAACCTACCACGCACCACCACACATAACGGGCCCCCCACGAAGCTGGAGCAAAATCACCAAAGACCAGCTAATCTCAACCCTCGTCCGACACCCACCAACTGACACCACCGACACCGACACTGCCGCCCGCAACTTCAGGCAACGGATCGACGACTGCGCCAACAGTCCCGATCAAGAAACCCTCAAACAGATGCACTGACAGGAAAGCCATCTGGTTCACCACCGACCTCCAAGCATTCAAGCAGGCCTGCCGAAGGCTCGAGAAGAAGTGGCACCACGAACAGACACCAGACAGCAATGCAGCCCTCAAGAGCGCCATCCACAGACACCACCAACTCATCCGAACCACCAAAAGGTCCTGCTTCAAGGAATGCATCGACACAAGCCCTCATTGCCGCCACCGACGACATCCGCACCCTGCTGGACAACGGAGAAACTGCAGCCCTCATCCTCCTAGAACTTTCGGCCGCCTTCGACACCGTCTGTCATCACACCCTACGCACACGCCTCCACAACGCAGGGATCCGCAACAAAGCCCTGGACTGAACCACCACCTTCCTCTCCGGCAGAACCCAGAGTGTCTGCTTCCCTTCTTTCCGATCTAAAGACACCAAGATCCTTTGCAGCGTACCCCAAGGATCGTCCTTCAGTCTGACACTCTTCAACGCCTTCATGGCACCGCTCGCCAACATCTTCCGATCGCACGATCTCAAAATCATCTCATACGCCGACGACACCCAGCTGATCATCTCCCTTACCAAGGCACCCACCACCGCCAAAACTAACCTCCATGAAGGAATGAAGGGCCCGATACACAGAATGAACTTAAGACTCAATCCTAAACTTACTACTATTTTGGTATTCACAGAATGCACTTACTAGTTTTGGCATTCACAAAATGAACTTACTACTTTTGGTATTCACAGAAGTTAGTATTTTGTCTTAAGTCTGTCTTAAGTCTGTCTTAAGTTTGTCTTAAGACTAACTTAAGACAAAATCCTAACTTCTGTGAATACTAAAAGTAGTAAATTCATTTTGTGAATGCCGAAAGTAGTAAGTGCATTCTGTGAATACCAAAATAGTAGTAAGTTTAGGATTAAGTCTTAAGTTCATTCTGTGAATCGGGCCCGAAGGCCGCACAAAATAGATGAAGAACTGCTGCCTGAAACAGAACACGGACAAGATGGAGGTCCTCATCCTCGGCTCCACCCCTTCCGCCTGAGATGACTCATGGTGGCCGGCCGCGCTGGGAGCTGCACGGACGCTTACTGACCACGTACGCAACCTGGGGGTCATCCTGAACGCATCACTATCAATGACCCTGCAAGTCAATGCCGTCTCCTCCTCTTGCTTCACCACCCTCCGCATGCTCTGCAAGATCTACAGATGGATCCCCACTGGAACCAGAAGGACGGTCATCCAGGCCCTCGTCAGCAGCAGACTGGACTATGGCAACGCCCTCTAGTTGGGAACCTCGGCCAAACTCCAGAAACGACTACAACGCACACAGAACGCCTTTGCACGCCTCATCTTCGACATCCCCCGCCACAGCCACATCACATCCCACCTGAGAGACCTGCACTGGCTCCCCGTCAACAAGAGGATCACCAACAAGCTCCTCACCCACGCTCACAAAGCACTCCACAACACCGGACCAGCTTACCTCAACGAATGACTCACCTTCTACACCCCGAACCGCCAGCTTCGCTCCGCTGACCTTGCCCTCGCCACCGTCCCCCGCATCCGATGAGAGACCACCGGCGGCAGATCTTTCTCCCACCTCGCCGCCAAGATATGGAACACACGCCTCATCCACTGCGGCAGACCCAGGACCTGCTGACCTTCAGGAGACTTCTCAAGACCTGGCTGTTCGAGGAGTAGCAGCTCCCCCACCCCCCACCAGTGCCTGAGTCCCTCACGGGTATGTAGTGCACTCTACATATGCATTGATTGATTAAGTAAGAGGTAGGGCATGTCCCTTTATGTTTTACATTTCCTGGTTGTTACAAACACCCTATTTAATTTATCACTACTGTCAATCAATCAATCAATCAGCAAAATTTGTAAAGCACGCTACTCACCCGCTAGGGTCTCAAGGCGCTGGGAGGAGGGGAGACGCTACTGCTCGAACATCCAGGTCTTGAGTTGCTTCCTGAAGGAGAGATGGTCCTGGGTCAGCCGAAGGTGGGTGGGGAGGGAGTTCCATGTCTTGGCCTCCAGGTAGGAGAAGGATCTTCCTCCGGAGGTGGTTCTGCGGATTCGTGGGATGGAGGCGTGGGCGAGGCTGGCGGATCGAAGCTGGCGGGTGGGTGTGTAGAATGTGAGGTGGCTGTTGAGGTATTTGGGGCCCGTGTCGTGGAGAGCCTTGTGTGCGTGGGTGAGGAGCCTGAACGTGATCCTCTTGCTGATGGGGAGCTAGTGCAGGTTTCTCAAATGGGCCGAGATGTGGTCGTGGCGGGGGATGTCCAGGATGAGTCGTGCCGAAGCGTTCTGTATGCGCTGGAGTCTTTTCTGGAGTTTGGCTGTGGTTCCCGTGTAGAGGGTGTTCCCGTAGTCCAGTCGGCTGGTGACGAGGGCTTGGGTGACTGTCTTCCTGGTTTCGGTGGGGATCCACCGGAAGATCTTACGGAGCATGCGCAGGGTGTTGAAACAGGATGACGAGACGACGTTGACTTGTTTGGTCATTGTGAGCGAGGAGTCCAGGATGAAGCCCATGTTGCGAGCATGGTCCGTTGGCTTGGGGGCGGAGCCCAGGGCCGGGGGCCACCAGGAGTCATCCCAGGCAGAGGGGGAAGGTCCCAGGATGAGGACTTCCATCTTGTCTGAGTTCAGTTTCAGACGGCTGAGCTTCATCCATTCCGTGACGTCTTTCATTCCTTCCTGGAGACCGGTACTGGTGGTGGTGGGGTCGTTGGTGAGGGAGAGTATCAGCTGGGTGTCGTCAGCGTAGGAGATGATGTAGAGGTTGTGGTGGCGTGAGATGGCTGCAAGGGGGCTCATGTAGACGTTGAAGAGGGTGGGGATGAGCGAGGATCCTTTGCGGAACGCCGCAGATGACTTCGGTGGCCGTGGAGCGGAAGGGGGGAGGCAGACTCTCTGGGTTCTTCCGGTGAGGCCTACTCCTCTCAAAGGCTAGCATTGGGAATGCCTTAATATATTTTTACCCGTAAAAGAAAAACAAGGGAACCCTACTCACGACGGAACCAGGGTAATCAAGTATTTTAAGGAAACAGTGGTTCCTGGGTAATAGATACTTAATAAGGATTTGAAAGACAAAGGGGCCCATTACAATCTCGGGCAGATCGCCACCGCCATGTGGCGGTGGGGATCCGCCCGACATTAATGCCCGCCTCCCACCCATTTCCCCCCGCCATATTACTATGGCGGGGGGGACCGGGGCGGACGTAAAGACCGTCCGCCGCTTTTACGCCCCGGTCGCCTTACGGCCAGGGCGGAGAATGTTTAATATGGTGGCGGTGTCTATGAGACACCACTAGCCATAATATGATGGGCTTGCTGACATGGTTTTCCGTGGCGGCAATGCCGCCACGGAAAGGCATGCGGAGACTCCCTGCAGGGGCCCGTTGCAGGCCCCCTGGGAGTCCGGGGGGTGCACATGGGGGGTACCTAAGTTACCCCCACATTTCAAAGTGCAACATGGCAGGCACCACGCAGTGCCTGTCATGTTGTGCTTTGAATTGCACAACGTGCATTTTTACCATTGCGGCAGGCGGCACTTTCAGCACCGCCCGCCGCAATGGTAAAAATACAGGATGCGCCCGCCAGTGTGGTGGGCGCATCCTAATGCCCAAGGCGGGACCGCTGCTCCTATGGCGGGCAGTCCCGTTTTGCATGAGGATGGCGGGCGGGCAGGCGGGCAAAGTCCGCCCGCCATCCTAATGGGGGCAAAGTGTAAATCGCATATATATGCAGGGAACCATTGAAACTGTCATTCTATCATTATATAGATGTTATGTATTTGGAAAATAGAAAGTGGTCGCTTTTGTAAACAACAAACTTTATTTGAAACCTTGCACATATTGTCTCACAAATGTTATTTTTATGCTTTGGTTCATACTTTCACTTGGGACACATTACACAACTGTGAATACTTGTTGCTATATGTATGAAATTATTCACCATAATTTAATTTTCAATACAATCATTGAACAACCAAATCAGTGTATCTGTGTTTCTTTCCCTCTGACATCGCATATAACCCCTGTATATATATGCGATGAATATATTTTTAAGCTACAAATGGGGTGGGGGTCGCACACTACTCATACACCGGCGGTGTCGCCCCTAAGGACTCTGGTCAATGTAGTAAAGTGTTCGTGATGCATCATCTTTCGATCTTCTGCTATCTTCGCTGTCTTCGCCATCCCTGGACACGTGTTTCGGGGTATTACCCCTCATCAGCAGGGATAGGCCGTGTACTGGAGTTGCCGATGGCTGCCAATATCTGCCAGGTATAGTACCACTCAGGCGCGTAGGTGCGGGATCCCAGGCTCGTCAGCCCACTGCTCAAGGGAGCTTTAAAGTTACAAATGGGGTGGGGTCACACACTACTCATACACCGGCGGTGTCGCCCCTAAGGACTCTGGTCAATGTAGTAAAGTGTTCGTGATGCATCATCTTTCGATCTTCTGCTATCTTCGCTGTCTTCGCCATCCCTGGACACGTGTTTCGGGGTATTACCCCTCATCAGCAGGGATAGGCCGTGTACTGGAGTTGCCGATGGCTGCCAATATCTGCCAGGTATAGTACCACTCAGGCGCGTAGGTGCGGGATCCCAGGCTCGTCAGCCCACTGCTCAAGGGAGCTTTAAAGTTACAAATGGGGTGGGGTCACACACTACTCATACACCGGCGGTGTCGCCCCTAAGGACTCTGGTCAATGTAGTAAAGTGTTCGCGATGCATCATCTTTCGATCTTCTGCTATCTTCGCTGTCTTCGCCATTCCTGGACACATGTTTCGGGGTATTACCCCTCATCATCAGGGATAGGCCGTGTACTGGGGTTGCCGATGGCTGCCAATATCGGCCAGGTATAGTACCACTCAGGCGCGTAGGTGCGGGATCCCAGGCTCGTCAGCCCACTGCTCAAGGGAGCTTTAAAGTTACAAATGGGGTGGGGTCGCACACTACTCATACACCGGCGGTGTCGCCCCTAAGGACTCTGGTCAATGTAGTAAAGTGTTTGCGATGCATCATCTTTCGATCTTCTGCTATCTTCGCTGTCTTCGCCATCCCTGGACACGTGTTTCGGGGTATTACCCCTCATCAGCAGGGATAGGCCGTGTACTGGTGTTGCCAATGGCTGCCAATATCTGCCAGGTATAGTACCACTAAGGCGCGTAGGTGCGGGATCCCAGGCTCGTCAGCCCACTGCTCAAGGGAGCTTTAAAGTTACAAATGGGGTGGGGTCGCACACTACTCATACACCGGCGGTGTCGCCCCTAAGGACTCTGGTCAATGTAGTAAAGTGTTCGCGATGCATCATTTTTCGATCTTCTGCTATCTTCGCTGTCTTCGCCATCCCTGGACACGTGTTTCGGGGTATTACCCCTCATCAGCAGGGATAGGCCGTGTACTGGGGTTGCCGATGGCTGCCAATATCTGCCAGATATAGTACCACTCAGGCGCGTAGGTGCGGGATCCCAGGCTCGTCAGCCCACTGCTCAAGGGAGATTTAAAGTTACAAATGGGGTGGGGTCGCACACTACTCATACACCGGCGGTGTCGCCCCTAAGGACTCTGGTCAAGTTAGTAAAGTGTTTGCGATGCATCATCTTTCGATCTTCTGCTATCTTCGCTGTCTTCGCCATCCCTGGACACGTGTTTCGGGGTATTACCCCTCATCAGCAGGGATAGGCCGTGTACTGGGGTTGCCGATGGCTGCCAATATCTGCCAGGTACAGTACCACTCAGGCGCGTAGGTGCGGGATCCCAGGCTCGTCAGCCCACTGCTCAAGGGAGCTTTAAAGTTACAAATGGGGTGGGGTCGCACACTACTCATACACCGGCGGTGTCGCCCCTAAGGACTCTGGTCAATGTAGTAAAGTGTTCGCGATGCATCATCTTTCGATCTTCTGCTATCTTCGCTGTCTTCGCCATATCTGGACACGTGTTTCGGGGTATTACCCCTCATCAGCAGGGATAGGCCGTGTACTGGGGTTGCCGATGGCTGCCAATATCTGCCAGGTATAGTACCACTCAGGCGCGTAGTTGCGGGATCCGAGGCTCGTCAGCCCACTGCTCAAGGGAGCTTTAAAGTTACAAATGGCTCTGGTCAATGTAGTAAAGTGTTCGCGATGCATCATCTTTCGATCTTCTGCTATCTTCGCTGTCTTCGCCATCCCTGGACACGTGTTTCGGGGTATTACCCCTCATCAGCAGGGATAGGCCGTGTACTGGGGTTGCCGATGGCTGCCAATATCTGCCAGGTATAGTACCACTCAGGGCCGTAGGTGCGGGATCCCAGGCTCGTCAGCCCACTGCTCAAGGGAGCTTTAAAGTTACAAATGGGGTGGGGTCGCACACTACTCATACACCGGCGGTGTCGCCCCTAAGGACTCTGGTCAATGTAGAAAAGTGTTCGCGATGCATCATCTTTCGATCTTCTGCTATCTTCGCCATCCCTGGACACGTGTTTCGGGGTATTACGCCTCATCAGCAGGGATAGGCTGTGTACTGGGGTTGCCGATGGCTGCCCATATCTGCCAGGTATAGTACCACTCAGGCGCGTAGGTGCGGGATCCCAGGCTCGTCAGCCCACTGCTCAAGAAAGCTTTAAAGTTACAAATGGGGTGGGGTCGCACACTACTCATACACCGGCGGTGTCGCCCCTAAGGACTCTGGTCAATGTAGTAAAGTGTTCGCGATGCATCATCTTTCGTTCTTCTGCTATCTTCGCTGTCTTCGCCATCCCTGGACATGTGTTTCGGGGTATTACCCCTCATCAGCAGGGATAGGCCGTGTACTGGGGTGGCCGATGGCTGCCAATATCTGCCAGGTATAGTACCACTCAGGCGCGTAGGTGCGGGATCCCAGACTCGTCAGCCCACTGCTCAAGGGAGCTTTAAAGTAACAAATGGGGTGGGGTCGCACACTACTCATACACCGGCGGTGTCGCCCCTAAGGACTCTGGTCAATGTAGTAAAGTGTTCGCGATGCATCATCTTTCGATCTTCTGCTATCTTCGCTGTCTTCGCCATCCCTGGACACGTGTTTCGGGGTATTACCCCTCATCAGCAGGGATAGGCCGTGTACTGGGGTTGCCGATGGCTGCCAATATCTGCCAGGTATAGTACCACTGAGGCGCGTAGGTGCGGGATCCCAGGCTCGTCAGCCCACTGCTCAAGGGAGCTTTAAAGTTACAAATGGGGTGGGGTCGCACACTACTCATACACCGGCGGTGTCGCCCCTAAGGACTCTGGTCAATGTAGTAAAGTGTTCGCGATGCATCATCTTTCGATCTTCTGCTATCTTCGCTGTCTTCACCATCCCTGGACACGTGTTTCAGGGTATTACCCCTTATCAGCAGGGATAGGCCGTGTACTGGGGTTGCCGATGGCTGCCAATATCGGCCAGGTATAGTACCACTCAGGCGCGTAGGTGCGGGATCCCAGGCTCGTCAGCCCACTGCTCAAGGGAGCTTTAAAGTTACAAATGGGGTGGGGTCGCACACTACTCATACACCGGCGGTGTCGCCCCTAAGGACTCTGGTCAATGTAGTAAAGTGTTTGCGATGCATCATCTTTCGATCTTCTGCTATCTTCGCTGTCTTCGCCATCCCTGGACACGTGTTTCGGGGTATTACCCCTCATCAGCAGGGATAGGCCGTGTACTGGTGTTGCCAATGGCTGCCAATATCTGCCAGGTATAGTACCACTAAGGCGCGTAGGTGCGGGATCCCAGGCTCGTCAGCCCACTGCTCAAGGGAGCTTTAAAGTTACAAATGGGGTGGGGTCGCACACTACTCATACACCGGCGGTGTCGCCCCTAAGGACTCTGGTCAATGTAGTAAAGTGTTCGCGATGCATCATTTTTCGATCTTCTGCTATCTTCGCTGTCTTCGCCATCCCTGGACACGTGTTTCGGGGTATTACCCCTCATCAGCAGGGATAGGCCATATTTTTTTAATGTTTGGATAAGGTAGGGGTATATGTTTTGGGGTACTGAGGTATATGTTTTGGGGTGTTTGGGTATTTTAAGGGTTCAGATATAGTTTTGGGTTTTGGGGTACAGGGGTAGTTTTAGGGTTTAGGGATAGGTATGGATTTTGGGGTTTAGGGGTATTTTTAGAGTTCAGGGCTAGGTTTGGGTTTTGGGGTATAGGGGTATTTTTAAGGTTCAGGGGTAGGTTTGGGTTTTGGGGTTCCGGGGTATTTTAAGGGTTCAGGGCTAGGTTTGGGTTTTGGGGTACAGGGGTATTTTAGGGTTCAGGGGTAGGTTTGGGTTTTGGGGTACAGGGTTATTTTTAAGATTCAGGGCTAGGTTTGGATTTTGGGGTACAGGGGTATTTTTAGGGTTCAGGGCTAGGTTTCGGTTTTGGGGTACAGGGGTATTTTTAGGGTTCAGGGCTAGGTTTGGGTTTTGGGGTACAGGGGTATTTTAGGGTTCAGGGGTAAGTTTGGGTTTTGGGGTACAGTGGTATTTTTAGGGTTCAGGGCTAAGTTTGGGTTTTGGGGTACAGGGGTATTTTTAGGGTTCAGGGGTAGGTTTGGATTTTGAGGTACAGGGGTATTTTTCGGGTTCAGGGGTAGGTTTGGATTTTGAGGTACAGGGGTATTTTTAGGGTTCAGGGGTAGGTTTGGGTTTTGAGGTACAGGGGTATTTATAGGGTTCAGGGCTAGGTTTTGGTTTTGGGGTACAGGGGTATTTTTAGGGTTTAGGGATAGGTTTGGGTTTTGGCGTACAGGGTATATTTATAGGGTTAAGATGGGTTAGTGTTTAAGGGTGTTGGGGTATTTTATAGAGTAAGGGTGGGTTATGATTATGGGGTACAGGGGTATTTAAAGTAGGGGTGGGCGGAATTGGCGCGAACTTGGTACAATAAATCCGCAATATTTCGTTCCGTCATATTTCCAATTATTAAAACAGAAACCTCATATATTCATGGTAAAATAACAAGTATTTCTACATGCTAAAATGCATATACAGCCTGATTCATGTACATGCCGTTTTGCGTGTCCCTAATAGCGAATCATAGCGATTCGCTAATGAGGACACGCAAAACGGCATTCATGTAGGAATTGCTACTTAAATAGCGATTCCTACATGTTCTTTATTTGCGAGTAGCAATTTGCTACTCGCAAATACTCCCCATTCATTCCTATGGGCCAAGAGGCCCATAGGAATGAATGGGGATTTGCGAATAGCAATTTGCTACTCGCAACTAAGATAGCGATTTTAAGGGTGCCAGGGGTGTCCAAAGGACGCCCTGTAGCACCCCTAAAATGCACTTTTGGACAGGTGTTGCGCACACACATGTCCAAAGGACATGTGTGTGTGCTACATGCAACTTTGAAAAATGCTTTTAAAAGCATTTTTCTGAGTTTTTGCTATTTACCGACAGGTCTGACCTGTCGGTAAATAGCGGCCCCAAAAGTCCAAAATTGCTATTTTGTTTTGTGTCATGAATAGCATTTGAGGAATCTCTATTAGAGATTCCTTAAATGCCATTCCACGCAAATATGCGAATTCTTACATAGCGATTTTTGCATTTGGTATCATGAATACCAAATGCAAAAATCGCACTCGCAAAGGGCCAGATTCTCAGAATCTGGCCCTTTGCGAGTGCAATTTACCTACATGAATCAGGCTGAAAGTCATTTCACAAAAGTGAAATTAGCTTCCAGCAAGCAGTGAGAGAGGTGATGATTTTGAGATCAAGCCTCTGCAAACCATTATGGGACGAGATTAGCAGTGGGAAGTGAATATTATAGTATACAAATAATTCTACAAAGAGCTGCAGTTCACCTCGTTCTCCCCAGTTGTCCCCAAGAGGCAAATGCAATAGCATTTAAAATATTATACATCAAGCTGCAGTTCACCTCATGGTCCCTAGATGTCCCTGATGAGGCAATTGCAATAGCATTTAAAATATTACACATCAAGCTGCAGTTCACCTCGCCGTCCCTAGATGTCCCTGATGAGGCTAATGCAATAGCATTTAAAATATTACACATCAAGCTGCAGTTCACCTCGCCGTCCCTAGATGTCCCTGATGAGGCAAATGCAATAGCATTTAAAATATTACACATCAAGCTGCAGTTCACCTCATGTCCCTAGATGTCCCTGATGATGCAAATGCAATAGCATTTAAAATATTATATATCAAGCTGCAGTTCACCTCGCCGTCCCAAGATGTCCCTGATGAGTAAAATTCCAAAACATTGAAACCCTTTCATGAATGCTAAACATTATGCTAAGCTTATCCCATAATGCTTTGCAGGGCCTTTTAGTTGTATTTTTGCCCATAACTGTGCTTGGGGTGGTTCTAAGAGAATGGGACCTCCACTGAATTACTATTTAAAGGGAGCAGGAATGTATAGAACCTGGGAAGAAAAAACAACACTTGTGACGGAATGCCCCCAGCGATTGTCACGCCCCAGCACACACCCACAGCACAATGCAGACACGCCCACAAGGGACTACTTTGCTGGCACGGTTCTTTTACAATTTAAATGTATATGGTGGGCGTCTGCATAGCCTATGTCCTTCTGCTGCAACTGCCCTTTCCAACGCTGTATTGGGTATTGTGATTGGTGCTGTGGTTCCCGAGTTTACCTGGCCAAATGGTGCAAGTTCTCTCTTTATAATAGTAGTATAGATAGACTAGCAGCCTGTCCCGACGTTGTCCGGGTATGAATTGCTGCCGGCCAGTAGTATATTGTTTTGTAGGATTTCGTTTTGATAGCATTTCTTATCTGTGACAGGCCTGTGAAATGCTCCGATTCACAGTGCACTGCTGATGCACTTAAGTGTGCGCGTTCAGTAGTGTGTGAACTCGAGTTTCCCTACTTTATTTTCCTTGCAATATTATATAGCGCGAACTCGACAACATGGCATGAGCACAATTTACATTACAGAAGAACACATTCATTTGTGGTAAGCACGGGGAGACAAAGCGATGTGTCTGGAATCACAGGATGTTGAGCTGATGCCGAGATTCGAACGTAGCTCCCCATCTCTAAAGTTCGTAATTCTAGAACTTGTGGTGGGAGGTGTGTCTAAAAGTGTATGCCCGTGCTGGGCATCAATGAGAGAGACCTGTGCATTTTTCTAATTGGTGGTGAAAAAATATGAGTATGTTGCTGGAGATGTGGGCCGCCGTGCCACCAATGTACTTACGGGGGAGGGTAAACACCCATTATTCCACATCTTTCTTTCCGCATACCATCACTCCGCATACTTTCATTACGAAAGTACCATGACTCCGCAATGCCATTATAACGCGTGGCATTACATTTTATATGCTTTTACCACACATACATTTACAACGAAATTCGTTGTAAATGCATGAATGATAAAAGCATGTTTTTTTAAAAATGTTTGGATAAGGCAAGTATGGGTATAGGGGTATATGTTTTGGGGTACTGAGGTATATGTTTTGGGGTGTTTGTGTATTTTAAGGGTTCAGATATAGTTTTGGGTTCTGGGGTACAGGGGTATTTTTAGGGTTCAGGGCTAGGTTTGGGTTTTGGGGTATAGGGGTATTTTTAGGGTTCAGGGGTAGGTTTGGGTTTTGGGGTACAGGGGTATTTTAAGGGTTCAGGGCTAGGTTTGGGTTTTGGGGTACAGGGGTATTTTTAGGGTTCAGGGCTAGGTTTGGGTTTTGGGATACAGGGGTATTTTAGGGTTCAGGGCTAGGTTTGGGTTTTGGGGTAAGGGGTTTTTTTAGGGTTCAGGGCTAGGTTTGGAGTTTGGGGTACAGGGGTATTTTTAGGGTTCAGGGGTAGGTTTGGGTTTTGGGGTACAGGGGTATTTATAGGGTTCAGGGGTAGGTTTGGGTTTTGAGGTTCAGGGGTATTTATAGGGTTCAGGGCTAGGTTTGGGTTTTGGGGTACAGGGGTATTTTTAGGGTTTAGAGATAGGTTTGGCTTTTGGGGTACAGGGTATATTTATAGGGTTAAGATGGGTTAGTGTTTAAGGGTGTTGGGGTATTTTAAGGAGTAAGGGTGGGTTATGAATATGGGGTGCAGGGGTATTTAAAGGGAGCAGGGTGGACACCCTGAGCTCGCTTTTTTTCCCCGTAATCCCACGCCCCGCACACATGATATGAGACATGGCATGAAGGACAGAACGTAAAAACAACAGTTGATGGACAGAATGCAGAACAATGTCATACATTTACCCCAGTACAAAGATCTGGGCCTAAATCCATTGGATTTTTGCACTCCACACCACCACAGTTCAGACATGACCATATACAAATTAGCCTTGACCCTGAGCCCAAGCTGCCAAGCCATGTCTTTCCTGGACCAGAATCAAGCATTCTAAGACTAGTGACTGGCTATCAGCTGTCTTCAGTCAAGATAACTTGACTCCAGTGGTGTGGAGAGCATGGAACTCACGTCTGAGCATACCCATCCAACTCGGGGTGACAAATGCAAAAACAACAGTTGATGGACAGAATGCAGAACAATGTCATACATTCACCCCAGTACATAGATCTGGGCCTAGTACCACTCAGGCGCGTAGGTGCGGGATCCCAGGCTCGTCAGCCCACTGCTCAAGGGAGCTTTAAAGTTACAAATGGGGTGGGGTCGCACACTACTCATACACCGGCGGTGTCGCCCCTAAGGACTCTGGTCAATGTAGTAAAGTGTTCGCGATGCATCATCTTTCGATCTTCTGCTATCTTCGCTGTCTTCGCCATCCCTGGACACGTGTTTTGGGGTATTACCCCTCATCAGCAGGGATAGGCCGTGTACTGGGGTTGCCGATGGCTGCCAATATCTGCCAGGTATAGTACCACTCAGGCACGTAGGTGCGGGATCCCAGGCTCGTCAGCCCACTGCTCAAGGGAGCTTTAAAGTTACAAATGGGGTGGGGTCGCACACTACTCATACACCGGCGGTGTCGCCCCTAAGGACTCTGGTCAATGTAGTAAAGTGTTCGCGATGCATCATCTTTCGATCTTCTGCTATCTTCGCCATCCCTGGACACGTGTTTCGGGGTATTACCCCTCATCAGCAGGGATAGGCCGTGTACTGGGGTTGCCGATGGCTGCCAATATCTGCCAGGTATAGTACCACTCAGGCGCGTAGGTGCGGGATCGCAGGCTCGTCAGCCCACTGCTCAAGAAAGCTTTAAAGTTACAAATGGGGTGGGGTCGCACACTACTCATACACCGGCGGTGTCGCCCCTAAGGACTCTGGTCAATGTAGTAAAGTGTTCGCGATGCATCATCTTTCGTTCTTCTGCTATCTTCGCTGTCTTCGCCATCCCTGGACATGTGTTTCGGGGTATTACCCCTCATCAGCAGGGATAGGCCGTGTACTGGGGTTGCCGATGGCTGCCAATATCTGCCAGGTATAGTACCACTCAGGCGCGTAGGTGCAGGATCCCAGGCTCGTCAGCCCACTGCTCAAGGGAGCTTTAAAGTTACAAATGGGGTGGGGTCGCACACTACTCATACACCGGCGGTGTCGCCCCTAAGGACTCTGGTCAATGTAGTAAAGTGTTTGCGATGCATCATCTTTCGATCTTCTGCTATCTTCGCTGTCTTCGCCATCCCTGGACACGTGTTTTGGGGTATTACCCCTCATCAGCAGGGATAGGCCGTGTACTGGGGTTGCCGATGGCTGCCAATATCTGCCAGGTATAGTACCACTCAGGGCCGTAGGTGCGGGATCCCAGGCTCGTCAGCCCACTGCTCAAGGGAGCTTTAAAGTTACAAATGGGGTGGGGTCGCACACTACTCATACACCGGCGGTGTCGCCCCTAAGGACTCTGGTCAATGTAGAAAAGTGTTCGCGATGCATCATCTTTCGATCTTCTGCTATCTTCGCCATCCCTGGACACGTGTTTCGGGGTATTACGCCTCATCAGCAGGGATAGGCTGTGTACTGGGGTTGCCGATGGCTGCCCATATCTGCCAGGTATAGTACCACTCAGGCGCGTAGGTGCGGGATCCCAGGCTCGTCAGCCCACTGCTCAAGAAAGCTTTAAAGTTACAAATGGGGTGGGGTCGCACACTACTCATACACCGGCGGTGTCGCCCCTAAGGACTCTGGTCAATGTAGTAAAGTGTTCGCGATGCATCATCTTTCGTTCTTCTGCTATCTTCGCTGTCTTCGCCATCCCTGGACATGTGTTTCGGGGTATTACCCCTCATCAGCAGGGATAGGCCGTGTACTGGGGTGGCCGATGGCTGCCAATATCTGCCAGTTATAGTACCACTCAGGCGCGTAGGTGCGGGATCCCAGACTCGTCAGCCCACTGCTCAAGGGAGCTTTAAAGTAACAAATGGGGTGGGGTCGCACACTACTCATACACCGGCGGTGTCGCCCCTAAGGACTCTGGTCAATGTAGTAAAGTGTTCGCGATGCATCATCTTTCGATCTTCTGCTATCTTCGCTGTCTTCGCCATCCCTGGACACGTGTTTCGGGGTATTACCCCTCATCAGCAGGGATAGGCCGTGTACTGGGGTTGCCGATGGCTGCCAATATCTGCCAGGTATAGTACCACTGAGGCGCGTAGGTGCGGGATCCCAGGCTCGTCAGCCCACTGCTCAAGGGAGCTTTAAAGTTACAAATGGGGTGGGGTCGCACACTACTCATACACCGGCGGTGTCGCCCCTAAGGACTCTGGTCAATGTAGTAAAGTGTTCGCGATGCATCATCTTTCGATCTTCTGCTATCTTCGCTGTCTTCACCATCCCTGGACACGTGTTTCAGGGTATTACCCCTTATCAGCAGGGATAGGCCGTGTACTGGGGTTGCCGATGGCTGCCAATATCGGCCAGGTATAGTACCACTCAGGCGCGTAGGTGCGGGATCCCAGGCTCGTCAGCCCACTGCTCAAGGGAGCTTTAAAGTTACAAATGGGGTGGGGTCGCACACTACTCATACACCGGCGGTGTCGCCCCTAAGGACTCTGGTCAATGTAGTAAAGTGTTTGCGATGCATCATCTTTCGATCTTCTGCTATCTTCGCTGTCTTCGCCATCCCTGGACACGTGTTTCGGGGTATTACCCCTCATCAGCAGGGATAGGCCGTGTACTGGTGTTGCCAATGGCTGCCAATATCTGCCAGGTATAGTACCACTAAGGCGCGTAGGTGCGGGATCCCAGGCTCGTCAGCCCACTGCTCAAGGGAGCTTTAAAGTTACAAATGGGGTGGGGTCGCACACTACTCATACACCGGCGGTGTCGCCCCTAAGGACTCTGGTCAATGTAGTAAAGTGTTCGCGATGCATCATTTTTCGATCTTCTGCTATCTTCGCTGTCTTCGCCATCCCTGGACACGTGTTTCGGGGTATTACCCCTCATCAGCAGGGATAGGCCGTGTACTGGGGTTGCCGATGGCTGCCAATATCTGCCAGATATAGTACCACTCAGGCGCGTAGGTGCGGGATCCCAGGCTCGTCAGCCCACTGCTCAAGGGAGATTTAAAGTTACAAATGGGGTGGGGTCGCACACTACTCATACACCGGCGGTGTCGCCCCTAAGGACTCTGGTCAAGTTAGTAAAGTGTTTGCGATGCATCATCTTTCGATCTTCTGCTATCTTCGCTGTCTTCGCCATCCCTGGACACGTGTTTCGGGGTATTACCCCTCATCAGCAGGGATAGGCCGTGTACTGGGGTTGCCGATGGCTGCCAATATCTGCCAGGTACAGTACCACTCAGGCGCGTAGGTGCGGGATCCCAGGCTCGTCAGCCCACTGCTCAAGGGAGCTTTAAAGTTACAAATGGGGTGGGGTCGCACACTACTCATACACCGGCGGTGTCGCCCCTAAGGACTCTGGTCAATGTAGTAAAGTGTTCGCGATGCATCATCTTTCGATCTTCTGCTATCTTCGCTGTCTTCGCCATATCTGGACACGTGTTTCGGGGTATTACCCCTCATCAGCAGGGATAGGCCGTGTACTGGGGTTGCCGATGGCTGCCAATATCTGCCAGGTATAGTACCACTCAGGCGCGTAGTTGCGGGATCCGAGGCTCGTCAGCCCACTGCTCAAGGGAGCTTTAAAGTTACAAATGGCTCTGGTCAATGTAGTAAAGTGTTCGCGATGCATCATCTTTCGATCTTCTGCTATCTTCGCTGTCTTCGCCATCCCTGGACACGTGTTTCGGGGTATTACCCCTCATCAGCAGGGATAGGCCGTGTACTGGGGTTGCCGATGGCTGCCAATATCTGCCAGGTATAGTACCACTCAGGGCCGTAGGTGCGGGATCCCAGGCTCGTCAGCCCACTGCTCAAGGGAGCTTTAAAGTTACAAATGGGGTGGGGTCGCACACTACTCATACACCGGCGGTGTCGCCCCTAAGGACTCTGGTCAATGTAGAAAAGTGTTCGCGATGCATCATCTTTCGATCTTCTGCTATCTTCGCCATCCCTGGACACGTGTTTCGGGGTATTACGCCTCATCAGCAGGGATAGGCTGTGTACTGGGGTTGCCGATGGCTGCCCATATCTGCCAGGTATAGTACCACTCAGGCGCGTAGGTGCGGGATCCCAGGCTCGTCAGCCCACTGCTCAAGAAAGCTTTAAAGTTACAAATGGGGTGGGGTCGCACACTACTCATACACCGGCGGTGTCGCCCCTAAGGACTCTGGTCAATGTAGTAAAGTGTTCGCGATGCATCATCTTTCGTTCTTCTGCTATCTTCGCTGTCTTCGCCATCCCTGGACATGTGTTTCGGGGTATTACCCCTCATCAGCAGGGATAGGCCGTGTACTGGGGTGGCCGATGGCTGCCAATATCTGCCAGGTATAGTACCACTCAGGCGCGTAGGTGCGGGATCCCAGACTCGTCAGCCCACTGCTCAAGGGAGCTTTAAAGTAACAAATGGGGTGGGGTCGCACACTACTCATACACCGGCGGTGTCGCCCCTAAGGACTCTGGTCAATGTAGTAAAGTGTTCGCGATGCATCATCTTTCGATCTTCTGCTATCTTCGCTGTCTTCGCCATCCCTGGACACGTGTTTCGGGGTATTACCCCTCATCAGCAGGGATAGGCCGTGTACTGGGGTTGCCGATGGCTGCCAATATCTGCCAGGTATAGTACCACTGAGGCGCGTAGGTGCGGGATCCCAGGCTCGTCAGCCCACTGCTCAAGGGAGCTTTAAAGTTACAAATGGGGTGGGGTCGCACACTACTCATACACCGGCGGTGTCGCCCCTAAGGACTCTGGTCAATGTAGTAAAGTGTTCGCGATGCATCATCTTTCGATCTTCTGCTATCTTCGCTGTCTTCACCATCCCTGGACACGTGTTTCAGGGTATTACCCCTTATCAGCAGGGATAGGCCGTGTACTGGGGTTGCCGATGGCTGCCAATATCGGCCAGGTATAGTACCACTCAGGCGCGTAGGTGCGGGATCCCAGGCTCGTCAGCCCACTGCTCAAGGGAGCTTTAAAGTTACAAATGGGGTGGGGTCGCACACTACTCATACACCGGCGGTGTCGCCCCTAAGGACTCTGGTCAATGTAGTAAAGTGTTTGCGATGCATCATCTTTCGATCTTCTGCTATCTTCGCTGTCTTCGCCATCCCTGGACACGTGTTTCGGGGTATTACCCCTCATCAGCAGGGATAGGCCGTGTACTGGTGTTGCCAATGGCTGCCAATATCTGCCAGGTATAGTACCACTAAGGCGCGTAGGTGCGGGATCCCAGGCTCGTCAGCCCACTGCTCAAGGGAGCTTTAAAGTTACAAATGGGGTGGGGTCGCACACTACTCATACACCGGCGGTGTCGCCCCTAAGGACTCTGGTCAATGTAGTAAAGTGTTCGCGATGCATCATTTTTCGATCTTCTGCTATCTTCGCTGTCTTCGCCATCCCTGGACACGTGTTTCGGGGTATTACCCCTCATCAGCAGGGATAGGCCGTGTACTGGGGTTGCCGATGGCTGCCAATATCTGCCAGATATAGTACCACTCAGGCGCGTAGGTGCGGGATCCCAGGCTCGTCAGCCCACTGCTCAAGGGAGATTTAAAGTTACAAATGGGGTGGGGTCGCACACTACTCATACACCGGCGGTGTCGCCCCTAAGGACTCTGGTCAAGTTAGTAAAGTGTTTGCGATGCATCATCTTTCGATCTTCTGCTATCTTCGCTGTCTTCGCCATCCCTGGACACGTGTTTCGGGGTATTACCCCTCATCAGCAGGGATAGGCCGTGTACTGGGGTTGCCGATGGCTGCCAATATCTGCCAGGTACAGTACCACTCAGGCGCGTAGGTGCGGGATCCCAGGCTCGTCAGCCCACTGCTCAAGGGAGCTTTAAAGTTACAAATGGGGTGGGGTCGCACACTACTCATACACCGGCGGTGTCGCCCCTAAGGACTCTGGTCAATGTAGTAAAGTGTTCGCGATGCATCATCTTTCGATCTTCTGCTATCTTCGCTGTCTTCGCCATATCTGGACACGTGTTTCGGGGTATTACCCCTCATCAGCAGGGATAGGCCGTGTACTGGGGTTGCCGATGGCTGCCAATATCTGCCAGGTATAGTACCACTCAGGCGCGTAGTTGCGGGATCCGAGGCTCGTCAGCCCACTGCTCAAGGGAGCTTTAAAGTTACAAATGGCTCTGGTCAATGTAGTAAAGTGTTCGCGATGCATCATCTTTCGATCTTCTGCTATCTTCGCTGTCTTCGCCATCCCTGGACACGTGTTTCGGGGTATTACCCCTCATCAGCAGGGATAGGCCGTGTACTGGGGTTGCCGATGGCTGCCAATATCTGCCAGGTATAGTACCACTCAGGCGCGTAGGTGCGGGATCCCAGGCTCGTCAGCCCACTGCTCAAGGGAGCTTTAAAGTTACAAATGGGGAAGAAGAAAGCTGTTTCTTCTAGTTTAGAAATGCCACTTTAGAAAGTGATACAAAAGGGGATGATGGATGGAGCGTTTGAGCAAATCAAACACTCACCCCCAGTCAACTGATCTGGGTTTAATCCATCACCATTCTTTAGCTCACTCAGCCACCCCAGTGCAGACATGACCATATGCAAATCAGTCTAACCCTGTGCCTCATGGGAACAGTCCAGCCCGAACTGCCAAGCCATGTCTTCCCTGGGCCGGAAACAAGCATCCTGGGACCGGTTTCTGATTCATAATCCTCATCAGCCAGGCTATCTTGAATCCAGTGGCCAAGTGAGGCTTGTTTCCGGTCCAGGGAAGGCATGGCTTGGCACATTGATTTTTTGTAATTTTGGTCTTGTTTTATTAAGAATAAAAAATCTATTTTTCTAAACCTGTTTGGAATTTTTTTGTAGTGTATTCAGTGGGCTACTGTCTGTGTGTGTTGCACAAATACTTTAGACATTTGTGCTTTAGTTTAGCCTGACTGCTCTGTGCAAAGCTACCAGAGGGCGAGCACAGGTAACATTTTAATATGCATCTTACTTACCCTGATTAGAATGTTGGTTCCTGACTGGTCTGGATGCATAACTCAGCCAACCAGGAATCCCATTTCTAACACCCACCCATACCTAAAGTTCTCCACCTCCACACACATAGCAAGGGAACAAAATCCCCCATGTTTGGCTGCTAGATCAAGAGAGACAATCGCAGTGCACACCACGTTCCTCCCCAAATGTAGTAAGAGGAAAAAAGCAAAAGAAGAAATTCTCCCCATGAATGCTAAAGATAACAAAGAAAGAAAAATCAAGACATAGCAGGCTATCCAAGAGCAGAAAGACCAAAAAAGGCAAAAACCAGAAGAAATATCTTAGGATAGCTTGGATCCCTACCCAACTGCTGCTTTAGTGTCCATCTAGGGGCTCCCCTCGGTCCCCTTTGGTTTGCCACTCTTAAGAATGTCCATGGCCTCCTTATCTGAAAAACAAATTCTGGTCTTTCCATCCCACTATATTTTGAGCCGTTCAGGCTCCTGCAAGAAGTCCTGCATACCAGCTACTTTGAGCGGATCAATCATTTGCCTCAGCCACCATCTCCACTCCATAGTTGACTTACAGGAGTCTAGCTGAACATAAAAACATACAGATTCCAACTTAATTGATGTAGAAGACCGTGCCTTCCTTTAAATTGCCTGTTGAAGAAGGAAGTTATCTACATAAATCAAAGTAGGTTTTGGCCTATTCTCCTTTCTCCTAAATCCTGCTGAAATTGGAAGTCAATGTTCATGTTGAATTTGGCGGTATCAGTCTCAGTCTAGCAGGTAAATGAAGGCCTGCTGGAAAAGATTCACCAAATATTGCCTAGTGCCTGTGCCCTCTTTGCCCTCTGGGATCCCCAGTACCCTGAGGTTGTTCTGACATTGGTGATTCTCCAAATCTTCCAGCTTTAGTTGTGTATCCGAAATCTGGCTTCTGTGTTCTTTGACTGTCCTTGTGACATGTGTCGTGACCTCCTCAGCTTCAGCAACACTCTGCTGAAGGCCCTGCAGCTGTGATACTTTCCCAGTCACTTCTGGGACCATTTCCATCAGCTGGGACTTATCTACTCTAGCCTCAACATAATGCTTAGAAGTCTCGTTCCTGAGAGTCTGGATCACCTGAAAGATTGAAGTGAGAGAAGGCTCAGGGTGCTCACTGGGTTCAACAGCCTATACTGTTGAATCATTCAGGGCATCTCAAAGGAATGAGTCTTGTCTATGCGCATCAGACTGCTTAGGCCAGCCTGGATTATAGATCGTGTTATTAAACCAGCTGTGGGGTCTCTTACAGGGACCAGTTCGGCACAATTTAAAACACCATTAGTAGCCCTGGGTCACGGTAAAGTGAGCCTGTAAATACTTTACTAGGCATCTTCCATTCACTACTGACTGCCTCCTCTGCTCTAGTAGTGCCTAAGGCCCAGGCCACAAACTTCAGAGCCTTGCAGCTATCAGAGACAGTCATCTTCTTTTTGGAGGTTTTAATTGCACATTGCTGCAATGCAACTCCCTTCAAACTAGAGTTTGCCCTGCAAAGTCCCTTGGCCCGATTCACAGAACTAACTTAAGACAAAATCCTAAACTTACTACTTTTGGTATTCACAGAAGTTAGGATTTTGTCTTAAGTTTGTCTTAAGACAGACTTAAGACAAAATCCTAACTTAAGTCTGTCTTAAGTCTGTCTTAAGACAAACTTAAGACAATATCCTAACTTCTGTGAATACCAAAAGTAGTAAGTTTAGGATTTTGTCTTAAGTTGGTTCTGTGAATCAGGCCCCAACATCCTAGTGATAGCTGGAGGTTGTGCACCGGTAGTAGCTTCTGCTTGAAGGTTTATAGAAGACCCTATATCCTCCATATATATTGTTGTAACTGCCTAGCTATATGCACTTGAAGAGGTTTTTTGGTCTTTGCAGACTCAAAAACAACAGAGTAAACATTAACCAGACAGATGCTTTTTGTTACTAAGTTACTTAATTTGGTATTCCCTCTACTTTATTCTGCCATCTCACTCTACTACACCGCCAGAGTGCATCCTCCCACCCCTTGGTTTATTGACACTCTCCAGGGGGAAAGAAGCAGTGAAAGCATCTGAAAAGGAGCTGGAGAAAATCCTATGATGAGGAAAATAGGCTTAAATATGGATCAACATTGAACAAATATCATAAACTATGTAGATCTAGTCTTGCTACTTTCTACTTGGATAAAAACCTTGCTGCTCAAAATTGCTTCCAAACTCTTTTTAGAGTAGATAAAGAGTCATAGGACCCTGGGAAGATGCCCCCATTCCCCATTTCACAGCCACAATGCCAAGAACTGACCTGCTTCATCGAAAAAAAGGTGGCAAATATTCAATATGCGTTAACCACTGCCCAGACCATCAAGCCTTCGACTGATTGTAGGATCATAGGGCCCGATTCACAGAATGAACTTAAGACTCAATCCTAAACTTACTACTATTTTGGTATTCACAGAATGCACTTACTACTTTTGGCATTCACAGAATGAACTTACTACTTTTGGTATTCACAGAAGTTAGGATTTTGTCTTAAGTCTGTATTAAGACAGACTTAAGACAGACTTAAGACAAAATCCTAACTTCTGTGAATACCAAAAGTAGTAAGTTCATTCTGTGAATGCCAAAAGTAGTAAGTGCATTCTGTGAATACCAAAATAGTAGTTAGTTTAGGATTGAGTCTTAAATTCATTCTGTGAATCGGGCCCATAGACAGCGCAATATGGGTAGATTGCACTGAATCTAACATTTTCAATCCGATTGCCCATCATCCTCAATGAATGCCTAGATTCTTGTGCGCCTATTGGTGTCTTTGCCTCTTGCACTTTATTGCCACCCATAAGGTTTGGCTCTCGTCTAGATCCCCTCCCCCGGCCCATGTTTGCAAGCTCTGCCCTGAATCTTCTTAACTCCTCACTGCAAAAGGGTCAGATTCCCAGAGGGTGGCAGCATGTTATGCTCTGCCCGTACTGAAGAAACCCAGTCTGGATCATGCCAATTGGTTAAACTACAAGGCAATTTTGCTGCTCCCCCTGTTTTCTAAAATCTTTGAAATACATGTTAGCCAACAAATCTCGCTTTTGTGGAGCCAAATGATCTCCTCCATCCATTGCAGATTGGATTCAAGGCTGATTACAGTACTGAATCCGCTCTGCTGGGAGTTACAGAGCACCTCAGACTGCACGTGGCTGTACTGATCCTGCTTGATCTGAGCATGAGTTTCGACTCTTTGTCTCACAAAATACTCCTGAAAAGAAGTTGTTCCTGCATGATGGTACCTTTCAGGCCTTTTCCACCTATTCTGCGTCTAGCTGTCACTTCATTTTTTCTGGAGTTCCCCAGGGCTCCATTTTGAGCCCAATGGTTTTTTATATCTATGTGCGTCCTCTAGCTGACATTGTTGAAGGCTGTGGCCTCTCTTTATCTTCCTACGCTGATGACACTCAGATCATCTTTTCCCTGTCATCTGCTGAGGGTTACGGCACGGACATCCTGAACTCATGTCTCCTATAGGTTTCTACCAGAATGAGTAGCAACTCCTTGAACTTAAATGGTAATAAGACCAAGGTTATGATGGTGGGAAGAACCCTCAATTGTGGGGGCCTCACCATTTGCCTGATATCCTCGGAGCCCTTCCTATGCCATTTCAAAGGAAAACAACCTAGATATCTGGTTGGACGACAAACTGTCTATGAAAACCCAAGTCTCCAAGGAAGCCTGTACCTGCTTTGCAGTCCTAAAGTGGCTAAAGAATTTTCTGAATGCTTCCCTTTTTTGCTCATCAGATAGTCATCCAGGCCTTGGTTTTATCAAGGTTAGACTATGGCAATATTCTTTACCCTGGGGCTGGCAAGACCTCAATGAAAAGCCTACAACTCATCCAGAACTCAGCCGCAAGATCATTATTTTATCTCCCCAACCAAGCTTCCACATCAAGCCTTTTATGCAACCTCCACTAGCTCCCAGATGCAGAATGCATACAGCTCAAAGCCCCATGCTACTTGCATATAGTCATATCTAATGTAGGCCCACTCTATTTGCAACAACTAGTGAAACCCTTCTGCACTAGCCGTTCTCTTCAGTCAAGCAACCAGAACTTTTGCAAGGTCCCCAGATTTCAAAAGAAACCCTTCACGCGGGTCACTCATTTTCTCATTAGGCCCCAAGCTCTGGATCACGCTACCCGACCCGCTGAGTTGTTGTAAATCCTTAACCGCCTTTCGTAAACTCATACAAACAAGGCTTTTCTATTCTCTTGCTTGTCTCTGGCTAAGTAACCTTCTTTTTATGCCCCGCACTGGTGAAAGGGCCTGTACCCGGTTGTTCAGTTCTGCTCCTAAGTCGATCTTCTGATTGTTCTTTTTAGCAGCATGAAAGCGTAAAGGGGAGTAAACTTTGTACTCAATTCAGGACACAGTACAACTCAATAATGGTTACACAAGAATCTAAGTCATCAACCATTTGAAGGTTAGTCAAATTTATTACAAATTCAAAAATAGTTGAACATACATGAATCTTAGCATGAGAGTATAAAATTAAAGGGGAAGCAGAAGAAATCAAAATGTTCTGAAGATATTCACTCTGTGCAACACGAAAAGAACAATACATTTTATGACGATTATGCAAGAAATGAGAAAGCAACATTTCAAGGGTCATATTACCAAGGGGGGCGATAGGCAATTACCACAGATTTAGCAGCCGTTTTCGTCCGCTAAGCGGCGATAATTCTATTGCCCTATTAGCAAGCCGTCGCTAACTGATGTTAGCGACAGCTTTTAGGCGATAGCGAGCGGTTTGGGGACCGCTTTGCATGTCAGTGATGTTTATCGCTAATGATATGCAAAGTGGGCGTACCCAACCAGTTAGCGACTGAAAGCAGTCGCTAACGTCGCTATCGCCTATTAGCAAGGCAGGCGTAGCTTTGGAAATATTCGCACTAAGCACGAATATCTCCAAATACTAACCCCTGCCCAGACCAGTTCTTAGCCATGTTATCCAATGGGAGGTAGATAACATGGCTAAGAGCATTTCATCGTTAATGCGTGAATATCGCTGTATTCAGAGCGATATTCACGCATTTCGCCGATATCGCTGGAAATTTTAGCACAATGGAGAAAAACGTTGCTAATAGCATGTTTTCTCCGCTAACATATCCAGGGATAGGCAGCGATAAAAAAATCATCGCTAAGCCTATTTAGCGATAAATATCGCTACTTGTTAGTAATATGCACCCAAGTTCCCCTGCATCAACACTTCATTGGCATAAAGCATTGAGGGGTATATTTACAAGGGCTTTATCTCTGCTTTTTTTGCTTAAAAAGCCAAAAACGCGGAGATAAAACTATCACTCTATTTACAAGAGGGTGCGAACATGCATAATCGCATGTTAGCACCCTTTTTCCCAACGCCTCCCTTTGCATCTCTAATGAGATGCAAAGTGTAGCGGCAATGGGCGTACCGCGTATGGACAACCTTGCAAATATCGCTGATGTTCACATCGCGATATTTACAAGGCTGCCCCAGCATTTTAGCAAACGTTAGTTTTTGTAGAAAACCGCTGTTTTCTCCAAAAACTAACGTCTGCTAAAATGCATACTTACCTATCCCTAACATTGGGGTGGATTATGCTGATACGACCCTGTGGGTCGTATCAGCAAGATTATCGCCGTTTTGCAGGGAACATCGCTGGAAAACCAGCGATGTTCCCTGCAAAACGGCTATACCCTCACTATCTCTGGAATTTTTATCGCCCTGGAGAAACACGTTGTTAATAACTCGCTACTAGGGCGATAAATTCCAGAGATAGCCTGCAATAATAAAATTATCACTAAGCACGGCCAGCGATAATTATCGCTGGTCGTTGATAATATGCCCTTGCAATCCGTCTAGCCAAAACCTACATCTAGAGGTGACATCCCTAAACTAGTATATAGGCAAAAGGTTTGTGTGAGAAAAGGTGTCAGTGGGTAGAGACTTCTCCACCAGAAGATGGTTCTGCGACATGAAGCCACAAGCAAGAAGGGAGCATGTCAGCTCTGTCAGGAAGGCAAGAAGCAATGGGGTGCCTGTCCCTCTCTACCATGTATCACATACTCATAGTTGTATTCGGGAAATGTCCCATAATGCTTTCCTCGCACATATTCTACAGTAGGCTCAGCCATGAAACTTTTCCATGATGTCCACCCCTTTCACGTCCTTCTCCATGTACGTCCCTCTGAAACTTCGTCCTTGGTCTTCTCTCCTTCTCCAGTGTGAAAACCACTCCCTTCACCTTCTCTTCTCCAAGCCAAGCTAACTGTAACTCCTTCATTCCACAACTTATCTAATAGAACAATACGTCTACTCTTCACTAGCAAACGTTGTCCACATAAAATGCAAGCATGGGAAAAAATACAATTACAAAACCCACATAGGATTTAGTTCAGAAATGAGAACATTTCAAAATGTACCTATGATTCAGGCCTACCACTTAGGCTAAAATAATGACATGTTATGCGTGTTAATTCTTTCCTAAAATGGTTGGTGACCAATAGAATCATGGGGCATATTACTAACGTTAAGCGATATTTATCGCTAACGATGCTTAGCAACGAATTTTTTAACGCTAAGCATCGTCAGAAATTATCGCAGATAAACCTTGCTATTATCAAGGTTTATCGCAAATGCGATAAAAAACGGCCGCAATGCATGAATATCGCTGAAAAGTCCGCGATATTTATGCATTACCGATCTAATGCTCTTAGCCATGTTATCCACCTCCCATTGGATAACATGGCTAAGAACTGCTCAGGGCAGGTGTTAGTTTTTGGAGATATTCGCGCTTAGCGCGAATATCTCCAAAAGTTGGTAATAGGAGATAGCGATGTTAGCGACTGTTTCCAGTCGCTAACATCTTGGCACGCCCACTTTGCATGTCATTAGTGATAAATATCACTGACATGCAAAGTGGGGCCCAAGATGGTCGCTATCTCCTACTAGCTGTCGCTAACTGGTGTTAGCGACAGCTAGGTAATAGGGAGATAATTTTATCTCCGCTTTCTTGGCTTTTAAAGCCAAAAAACGGAGATAAACCCCCTTGATAATATGCCCCCATGTTCTCTAACTACATTAATATGCATATTTCAACTACATCATCAGATCAAGGGGGCATATTATCAACAGAGGCGATAAAATTATCGCTTGCTTTATCGGCAGAAAACTGCCGCTAAAGCCGCTTTTGCGGCAGTTTTCTGCCGCAAATGCGGCTTTAGCGGCAGTTTTCTGCCGATAAAGCAAGCGATAATTTTATCGCCTCTGTTGATAATATGCCCCAAGAAGCATTAAAAATACAGTTAACATATCACTGGGTCACATCTCTAAGGGGACCTATATAAGCGGATTACATTGGTTATACGTCTCAGCACAAATTCTGCACATCATTTAATAAGCTTCACATCGAATCGCGTTGGTTTCATAAGAACATGTTGTTTGATTTACGTTTCCTCTAACATATCGGGGCACATTATCAAGGGGGTTTATCTCCGCTTTTTTGGCTTTAAAAGCCAAGAAAGCGGAGATAAAATTATCTCCCTATTACCAAGCTGTCGCTAACACCAGTTAGCGACAGCTAATAGGAGATAGCGACCATCCTGGGCCCCGCTTTGCATGTCAGTGATATTTATCACTAATGACATGCAAAGTGGGCGTGCCAAGATGTTAGCGACTGGAAACAGTCGCTAACATCGCTATCTCCTATTACCAACTTTTGGAGATATTCGCGCTAAGCGCGAATATCTCCAAAAACTAACACCTGCCCTGAGCAGTTCTTAGCCATGTTAACCAATGGGAGGTGGATAACATGGCTAAGAGCATTTGCTCGATAATGCATGAATATCGCTGACTTTTCAGCGATATTCATGCATTGCGGCCGTTTTTTATCGCATTTGCGATAAACCTTGATAATAGCAAGGTTTATCTGCGATAAAAATCGCCGATGTGCGGCGATAATTTTTGTCTCTAAACAAGTTAGAGACAAAAATTATCTCTATTGGTTGGTAATATGCCCCCTAGTTTCTCTAAAAACATTGAATATTATGTGAGTGTGTACTACAAGCGATTACATTGCACTCAGAACATGTATCCCATGTAGGATACAAATTTACCCTCTATCACTGGGAAACCATGGGGGTAGCTATGTGCTCTGTAAAACCATATCATAATAATAAATCATTATAGGAAGCCTTATCCTCAAAGACGGATGATACATCGCCCTGTATACTTTCCTCTATTGTAGTTACAATGGTATCCCGTGAGCTCCTACCATGCAACTGTGTTAGAGTGGCTTCTTCATCGGGAGCCGCCTGCTCAGGCACAGGAGGCGAAAACAGCGTACAGAGGGGCAGATTTACAAGCCCTCTGCGCCACTTTTGCGTCACTTTTAACATGGGAAAAGTGATGCAAAAGTGGCGCAAGGGACTTGTAAATATGCCCCAGAGTCTTCCAAAATCCTTACCGCTGATAGCGTCCCTGACCTGCTCCAAGACCTGTGAGGTTAACATTAGGGATGAAACCACTGTGTTTTCTGAACCAGTGGTCACACTGGGAGCCCTAGTTGTTAGCACTGGTTGCTCGGTAGAACTGGATGGTTGATTAATGATGAAGATGAGGAGCCCTGCTGTGTGTCCTGAGGGCGTTGCCAAGGTCACCACGAGCAGCTGCAGTGCTTGGAGGCAACATTCATCAGAATCAGTGGTCGAAGTGGGGAAAAAAAAGAAGGGGAACTGTGGGTGGAGAATCAGGGGGCGGGAATAACCGAAGATTAAATCAGTGGGCGGAGTCAGGGGTGTGGCTAGAAATAGCAAAACATACCAATTTTTTGTACGTTTAGCATTTCACTGACCAGTTACAACTTATAACGTTATTTAATTAAAACAATGGATAAACATGTTTATTTGAGGTTTAATTCAGGAAAAAGCAAACACTCATAGGGAATACAGCTTTATGTAAAGCGTGTGAAATGTGCAGGAACAACATGTTACCTTAAGGCTTTTACTCTCATTGTTCAGAAATCCATGATTGTTTTTTGTCTCAAACATTGAGGACATGAATATAGGGCTCCTCCTGTATACGTGTTAAGCAGGGCTCAGAAAAGAAAGGGACTCATCAGGAGAATCTAGACTCACGTAAACCCACAAAGGCTCCTTCATATTCATGTCAGCCAGCTAGCTGCTCAATCATAATATAGCAAAAAGAACATTCACCCCAGTACGGAGATCCTGGCCTAAATCCATTGTTTCTTTGCTCACTATGCCATTCCAGTTTTGAGCCAGCCATATGCAAATCAGTCTTGATCCTGCACCCAATGGGAACAGTCCAGCCCGAACTGCCAGGCCATATGTATTCAAGTGTCCTTTCATTCGGGAAGTGAACACAAAGCAGTACCCACAGAACTATGCACATAACATATTGCTCTTTGATATACATGGTACATGTTCTTTGCAGCAGGCATATTACCCCTCTGCGCTACCTTAGATGACTAAAACAGCCACTAGACAAAACATGCTCCCATCTCTCTCCAGCAGGTGCATTGATCACCAACATTATTTTGGCACTTGTATTGTTGACCGAAATCTGCTGAATATACAAAGAACTTTGCAGTGTTTTTAAAACTCCTGCACTTGTACAAAACCGGTCCCCCCAAACTAAACTGGCCCCCTACCCTTCCAGTCGCCCTGGGAAACGCCTGCTCCTGCCCTTTCACTGCTCCTGTCCAGTCAGTACTCCTGCTCCTGCTTCGTCAATTCCCCTATCCCTCCCTTCTTCTGACCCGTCACTCCTCCTGGCCCGTCACTTCTCCTGCCCGTCACTTCTCCTGCCCTGTTCACTGTTCCTGCCCCATTCACTACTCCTGCCCCATTCACTGCTCCTGCCCCATTCACTGCTCCTGCCCCTTTCACTGCTCCTGCCCCGTTCACTGCTCCTGCCCCGTTCACTACTCCTGCCCCGTTCACTGCTCCTGTCCGTTCACCGCTCCTGCCCGGTTACCACTCTTCCTCATGCCTAATCACTGCTCCTGCCCCATTACTTCTACTGCTTCGTCACTTCTCCTGCCCCGTCACCCCTCCTGCCCCGTCACCTCTCCTGCCCATCACCTCTCCTGCCCATCACATCACCTGCCTGTCATGTCACCTGCCCGTCACTTCTTGTGCCCGGTCACCTCTCCTGCCCTGTTGCCTCTCCTTCCACGTCACCTCTCCTGCCCTGTCGCCTCTCCAGTCCCATCACTTCTCCTGGCCCGTCACTGCTCCTGCCCCGTCACTGCTCCTGCCCCGTTCACTGCTCCTGCCCCTGCACTTGTATTGTTGACCGAAATCTGCTGAATATACAAAGAACTTTGCAGTGTTTTTAAAACTCCTGCACTTGTACAAAACCGGTCCCCCCAAACTAAACTGGCTCCCTACCCTTCCAGTCACCCTGGGAAACGCCTGCTCCTGCCCTTTCACTGCTCCTGTCCAGTCAGTACTCCTGTTCCTGCTTCGTCAATTCCCCTGTCCCCTCCCTTCTTCTGGCCCGTCACTTCTCCTGGCCCGTCACTTCTCCTGCCCGTCACTTCTCCTGCCCTGTTCACTGTTCCTGCCCCATTCACTGTTTCTGCTCCATTCACTGCTCCTGCCCCATTCACTGCTCCTGCCCCATTCACTACTCCTGCCCCGTTCACTGCTCCTGCCCCATTCACTGCTCCTGCCCCATTCACTGCTCCTGCCCCGTTCACTGCTCCTGCTCCGTTCACTGTTCCTGTCCGTTCACTGCTCCTGCCCGGTTACCACTCCTGCTCATGCCTAATCATTGCTCCTGCCCCATTACTTCTACTGCTTCGTCACTTCTCCTGCCCCGTCACCTCTCCTGCCCATCACCTCTCCTGTCCATCACATCACCTGCCTGTCATGTCACCTGCCCGTCACTTCTTGTGCCCGGTCACCTCTCCTGCCCTGTTGCCTCTCCTTCCACGTCACCTCTCCTGCCCTGTCGCCTCTCCTGCCCCATCACTTCTCCTGCCCCGTCACTGCTCCTGCCCCGTTCACTGCTCCTGCCCCGTTCACTGCTCCTGCCCTGTTCACTGCTCCTGCCCTGTTCACCGCTCCTGTCCTTTCACCGCTCCCACCCGGTTACCGCTCTAGCTCATGCCCTGTCACTTCTCCTGCCCCATCACCTCTCCTGCCCGTCACCTCCCCTGCCCCATCACCTCTCCTGCCCTGTCATCTCTCCTGCCCCGTCACTTCTCCTGCCCCGTCACTTCTCCTGCCCGTCATTTCTCCTGCCCGTCACTTTTCCTGCCCGGTCACCTCTCCTGCCCAGTTACCTCTCCTGTCCAGTTACCTCTCCTGCCCAGTCATCTCTCCTTTCATGTTGCCTCTCCTGCCCCTTCACTGCTCGTGGCCCGTCACTTTTCCTGCCTTGTCACATTTCCTACCCCGTCACTTTTCCTGCCCCGTCACCGCTCCTGCCCGTTCACTGCTCCTGTCCGGTCAGCACTCCTGCCCGATCACCGCTACAGCCACATCACTTCTCCTGTCCCATCACTTCTCCTGCCCCATTCACTGCTCTTATCCGTTCACTGCCCCTATCCATTCACTGCTCCTGCCGGTTATCGCTCCTGCCCATGCCTAATCCCCGCTCCTGCCCCTTCACTTCTCCTGCCCCATCACTTCTCCTGTCCCGTCACCTCTCCTTTCCTGTCACCTCTCCTGTCCCATCACTGCTCCTGCCCCGTTCACTGCTCCTGCCGCGTTCACTGCTCCTGCCCCGTTCACTGCTCCTGCCCCGTTCACTGCTCCTGTCCGTTCACCGCTCCTGCCCGGTTACCACTCCTGCTCATGCCTAATCACTGCTCCTGCCCCATTACTTATACTGCTTCGTCACTTCTCCTGCCCCGTCACACCTCCTGCCCCGTCACCTCTCCTGCCCATCACCTCTCCTGCCCATCACATCACCTGCGTGTCATGTCACCTGCCCGTCACTTCTTGTGCCCGGTCACCTCTCCTGCCCTGTTGCCTCTCCTTCCACGTCACCTCTCCTGCCCTGTCGCCTCTCCTGCCCCATCACTTCTCCTGCCCCGTCACTGCTCCTGCCCCGTCACTTCTCCTCCCCCGTTCACTGCTCCTGCCCCTGCACTTATATTGTTGACCGAAATCTGCTGAATATACAAAGAACTTTGCAGTGTTTTTAAAACTCCTGCACTTGTACAAAACCGGTCCCCCCAAACTAAACTGGCCCCCTACCCTTCCAGTCGCCCTGGGAAACGCCTGCTCCTGCCCTTTCACTGCTCCTGTCCAGTCAGTACTCCTGTTCCTGCTTCGTCAATTCCCCTGTCCCCTCCCTTCTTCTGGCCCGTCACTTCTCCTGGCCAGTCACTTCTCCTGCCCGTCACTTCTCCTGCCCTGTTCACTGTTCCTGCCCCATTCACTGTTTCTGCTCCATTCACTGCTCCTGCCCCATTCACTGCTCCTGCCCCATTCACTACTCATGCCCCGTTCACTGCTCCTGCCCCATTCACTGCTCCTACCCCATTCACTGCTCCTGCCCCGTTCACTGCTCCTGCTCCGTTCACTGCTCCTATCCGTTCACCGCTCCTGCCCGGTTACCACTCCTGCTCATGCCTAATCATTGCTCCTGCCCCATTACTTCTACTGCTTCGTCACTTCTCCTGCCCCGTCACCTCTCCTGCCCATCACCTCTCCTGCCCATCACATCACCTGCCTGTCATGTCACCTTCCCATCACTTCTTGTGCCCGGTCGCCTCTCCTGCCCTATTGCCTCTCCTTCCACGTCACCTCTCCTGCCCTGTCGCCTCTCCTGCCCCATCACTTCTCCTGCCCCGTCACTGCTCCTGCCCCGTTCACTGCTCCTGCCCCGTTCACTGCTCCTGCCCTGTTCACTGCTCCTGCCCCGTTCACCGCTCCTGTCCTTTCACCGCTCCCACCCGGTTACCGCTCTAGCTCATGCCATCTCACCTCTCCTGCCCCATCACCTCTCCTGCCCGTCACCTCCCCTCCCCCATCACCTCTCCTGCCCTGTCATCTCTCCTGCCCCGTCACTTCTCCTGCCCCGTCACTTCTCCTGCCCGTCACTTCTCCTGCCCGTCACTTCTCCTGCCCGGTCACCTCTCCTGCCCAGTTACCTCTCCTGTCCAGTTACCTCTCCTGCCCAGTCATCTCTCCTTTCATGTTGCCTCTCCTGCCCCTTCACTGCTCCTGGCCCGTCACTTTTCCTGCCTCGTCACATTTCCTACCCCGTCACTTTTCCTGCCCCGTCACCGCTCCTGCCCGTTCACTGCTCCTGTCCGGTCAGCACTCCTGCCCGATCACCGCTACAGCCACATCACTTCTCCTGCCCCGTTCACTGTTCTTATCCATTCACTGCCCCTATCCATTCAATGCTCCTGCCGGTTATCGCTCCTGTCCATGCCTAATCCCCGCTCCTGCCCCTTCACTTCTCCTGCCCCATCACTTCTCCTGTCCCGTCACCTCTCCTTTCCTGTCACCTCTCCTGTCCCATCACTGCTCCTGACACGTCAACTCTCCTTCCCCGTCACTTCTCCTATCCGTTACTTCTCCTGCCCATCACTTCTCCTGCCTGTCACTTCTCCTGCCCTGTCACTTCTCCTGCCCGTTACTTCTCATGCCTGGTCACCTCTCATGCCCTAGTACCTCTTCTTTCCTGTTGTCTCTTCTGTCCAGTCACTGCTCCTGCCCAGTTCACTCAGTGTACAACATTGACAAATTACACAAGGGGTCAAGTTCCCCACAGTACTCTGTTTGGGGAAAGTTCCTCTGTAATCACCAACTCCGATCTCACTGGCACTTGATGTGCTAAAGGCAGAGGGCTGGGGCATTGTCATTCTAAAGGAGATAATCGACCTCAATCGGAATGACAATGGGCCTGCCCTCCGTCTGTGCGAGCTCAGGGAGGGGCTGCTGCAGCCTCTGGAGTCAGGCGCGCAATACCCATTGAACTCACCGGGCTTCAGCCCCCCCCGTTGTGTGTGACAGCCTGCGATGAGACAGATCCCGGGCACACACACAGCCACACCGACCATTTGAATGTTAATTAGGCCTTGCTGTTGTTTCACCCCTTGTTGGAGGCCCTGCAGCTCCACTCTGCCTACTGATTAAAGGTTCAGCCCCCCCCCCGAAATTTTTTCTTAGCCCCCACCCCGAAATTTGCCTCTAGTTGCGCCTCTGTCTGGTGTTCAACAGAGAAGTGCGAGCAGCCCCTGGAAGCTGAATGAAAAAGTTATCGTTTGCCGTCCCGGGACGATATTTTGAAAGAAAGAAGTAGGGGAACGGACTGAAATAATTTTTAGAAGTAGGGGCACGCTGTGCCCTTCGGTCCCCGCCCACTTCTACCACTGATCAGAATCGACCGAACGGACCAGGTGAGTATAGTTTTTGCTGCAGGCAGTTTGTGCACGAGCAGGATTGAGCAATTAAGTGGGAGCACCTAGCATAGATATCAGGTCTTCTGTATACCACATACCCAGCAGCAAATCTTGAATATCTCCCCCATCTTGGGACGCACGGTGGATTGGCGTCCCAAGATATACAAATTTAGATTTCAGTTAAAATCTCTGAAACTTCTCAACGGATTTACACCAAATCACAAAAAAATCCTTTCTGGAACACAATCTAGATTACTGCCAAGTTTGGTTTCATTTCGTCCAGCGATTCGGGCTGGGAAATTGCATGGGGAAACAATTTTTTGGGACACCCCCTTTTTCTTGGCCCCTGCTTGATGAATCACCCTGAACCTCTCAAGACAGCTACTTGTATAAGTGAGCATCGTACAAATATTGAACATTTACAAAACAAAAAATGCTTTTCCTATGAAACTAGGTCCGAACTATAACTACTGTTAGAATTGGGGGTCTCTGGTTGGCACAGGTATGAACTTGTGACAAGCAGGGACCCTCTCCTCTAAGTCAGGGCAAAGGACTACTCTCAGAAATAACCCCTGCTCACCCTCTAGGCGGCGTGGCCCGAGCAGACAAGGCTAAACTCCAGAGCACATACGTTTAAGCATTTAGTGTAACACACACAATAAATCACCAACCCCCCACACAGGGACACAAGACTGTAGTTTTTGTAAAAATATATATGCTTTATATAAAACTCTCAAGCAGGCTTTTAGGTACAGTCTTAATACTTCAGACACAGTTCCAGTTACTCTTAAAAGTGCCACAGTTCTTGAATATAATGGACAATACTTAGAATTATTTCAATCACTCTATAAACGGCCCCCCAGTACTTTCAAACGGTTCAAGTTACTTTAAAAAGGCTGCCACAATGTTCAACAGTAAGATATAGGCCTTAGGTGCGAAGTTCGGGCCTGGAAGGGATTAAATACTTCTAGAACCGGCTTCCCTGTACTTCAGCCACTGTTACTCTTGTGATTGCACTTTTCTTTGCACGGCGCACCTCACACGCACACAGTACCTTTGTCCTTGGGGGAATTCGAGGCGGACGGATGCGGGGTCAATCCTCCCACGTCGCGATGTCTTCTGGAGGGCGATGCAAGCTACGGCTCGAGGCTGGTGCAGGCGCAGTGCTCCTCAGTTAACGGTGCATTGTGGGGGGGACACAGACGTACCCGCAGCGTGTGCTTCTACCCAGGAGGGGGAGCGGCTGCAGGTGGTGCGGGCGGGAGTACGGGTTGTAGGAAATGGGACGTACTCTCTCGCTGGGCGCTCCGTAGCTGTGCACTTCACAGCGGTGGGGTGCTCTCCTCAGTGCAATCACGGCGGGAGAACAGAGGCAGGCGGGGTCCGTCTTAACTTTACGGGCTGCGGCTCGGGGGCCAGAAGCTCGTGGTGCTCGGACCGGACCGGTCCTCTGCATTTTGCAGATGAAGGCTCAGCTTTACTCACAGATCCCGGTGCTCGGTCCAGCAGGGCTGGGCTTTACTTTGCTCCTGCGGTGCGGCCAAGCAGAGGTCGCGGTGCTCAGGGGACGGGGGTGCACTGCTTCGTGGAATTTGCAGGGAGGCTTCCTCACACACTCCGCTTCCCTGGATCAGCGCTGTAGGGTCAGACCACACAAACAGCAGCTCTTCCTTCAGGGGGGTTAGCGCCCAATGTTCCTGGGGCGCAGTTCAGGGTGCAAGTTGACCAGCAAGCGCTTGGAGATTGTCAAAATGCACAAGTTGAATTTCAAAAGTCTTTTAGTCTTTTCTTTCTCTCTCCTTCTTGCAGCAAGGCACCCACCACAGGCCAGTCTCTCAGGATTAGAGACAGTAGTCCTCCATACAGCTTTCCCAGGTCCTTCTCTTCAGGCAGAGTTTCTTCTTGGCGTCAACAGGATCTAGTTTCTTAGGAGCAGGGCTCCTACTTTTAAACACCATTTCTTTTGTTCTTGCAGGCCAGGGGGGCCTTTGCCTAATCCAGTCAGTCTCTGAGCACTTTGTTTTCCCGGCTCTGGTTTCTTCTTTCAGAGTGTGGGGCAGGGACAGCAGACGCTCCGCAGGAGTTGGAGCGGGCATTGTGATGACAAGTACAGTCAGGAGCACTTTGTTGACAGTCTTCCCTCTTCTTGGACCAGGTGTCGGGCAGAGTCGAGTTGAGTTGAGTTGAGATTTGTAAAGCGCAACTTAGCCCATGGGCGTCAGCACGGTGGGCCACCAGGAGTAGTTCCAGGCGGTTGGAGATGGCCCCAGGATGAGGACTTCCGTCTTGTCCAAGTTCAGTTTCAGGCGGCTGAGCTTCATCCAGTTTGCGACGTACCTCATTCCTTCCTGGAGGTTGGTCTTGGTGGTGGCTGGGTCTTTGGTGAGGGAGAGGATCAGCTGGATGTCGTCGGCCTAGGAGATGATGTTGAGGTTGTGTGCGAGGACGATGGTGGCGAGGGGGTTCATGTAGACATTGAAGAGAGTCGGGCTGAGCGAGGAGCCTTGGGATACGCCGCAGATGATCTCGGTGGACGCGGAGTGGAAGGGAGGGAGGCGGACTCTCTGGGTTCTGCCGGAGAGGAATGATGGGATCCAGTCCAGGGCTCTTCCTTGGATCCATGTGTTGTGGAGGCGACATCTTAGGGTGCGGTGGCCGACGGTGTCGAAGGCGGCTGAGAGGTCAAGGAGGATGAGGGCGACTGTTTCCCCATTGTCGAGCAGGGTCCTGATGTCATCGGTGGCTGCAAAGAGGGCTGTCTCGGTGCTGTGGTTGGGGCAGAATCCAGACTGGGATGGGTCGAGGGAGCCATTTGCCTTGAGGAAGGCGGTCAGCTGTTTGTTGACGGTCTTCTCGATGACTTTCGCCGGGAAGGGAAGAAGGGAGATGGGCCGGAAGTTCTTGATGTCCTTGGGGTCCGCTGTGGGTTTCTTCAGCAGAGCGTTGATCTCTGCGTGTTTCCAGCTCTCTGAGAAGGTGGCGGTCGAGAAGGAGTTGTTGATGATGTTCCGGAGGTGGGGTGCGATGACGGCGTCTGCTTTGTTGAAGATGTGGTGGGGGCATGGATCGGACGGTGAGCCGGAGTGGATGGTGTTCATGACGTGGGTGATGTCCTCAATGCTGATGGAGTTCCAGGTGTTGAGGGTGGCGGTGGTGGGTGATGGTTCTGTGGCTGATGGCAGAGTCTGGGCGCCGAAGCTGTCGTGTATGTCAGCGATCTTGCAGTGAAAGAAGGTGGCGAGGGCGTCGCAGAGGTCTTGCGATGGTGGGATGTCATTGGAGTTGGCTCTGGGTTTGGAGAGTTCTTTCACAATGCTGAAGAGCTCCTTCCTGTTGTGTACGTTGTTGTCTAGGCGCTCCTTGAAAGAAGTCCTCTTCGTGGTGCGGATCAGTTGGTGGTGTATGTGGGTGGCGTTTTTGAGAGCTGCATGGTTTTCTGCCGTCTGTTCTCGAGGGTTCGGCAGGATTTCTTAGAGTCCTTGAGTTCGTCGGTGAACCAGGTGGCTATTCTGTTGCCGGGCTTGCCAGGAGGGTTCTTCAGTCGTGCGAGGTTGTTGGCGCAGTTGCTGATCCACTGTGCGAGGTTGCGTGCAGCGGAGTTGGGGTCAGTGGTGTCGGATGGCGGGTTCTGGCTTAGTGACATTGTGAGCTGGTCGGTGGTGATTTTTCTCCAGCTTCTGGGGTGATCTGCTGCGGGGGGTGGTGGGATGTAGTCTTCTTGAAGGTGAAGTGGATGCAGCTTTGGTCGGTCCAGTGGAGGCCGGTGGTGTGGCTGTAGGTGACATGGTTGCTGGCGGAGAAGATGGGGTGAGCGTGTGTCCGGCGTAGTGGGTGGGGGTGGTCACCAGTTGTTGGAGTCCGAGGTTGGCTAGGTTGTCGAGCAGGGTGGTGGTGTTGTTATCGTTGAAATTCTCCAGGTGGAAGTTCAGGTCCCCTAGGAGGATATATTCTGCGGAGGCGAGGGCGTGCGGGCTGATGAAGTCGGCGATGGCTTTGCTGAATTGTGTGCGTGGGCCCGGGGGTCTGTAGATGAGGGTTCCTCTGAGGGTGGTCTTTGGGTCGGTGTGGATCTGGAAGTGTAGGTGTTCGGCGGTGGTGAGGGTTTCCTCGGTGTTGGTTGAGATGCTGATGGTGTTCCTGTGGACGATGGCGATTCCTCCTCCGGTTTTGTTGGTGCGGTCTTTCCGGGTGATCTTGTAGCCGTCCGGGATGGCTATGGCGATGTCGGGGGCTGAGGAGGCGTTCAGCCAGGTCTCCGGGAGGAAGGCGATGTCCGGAGCTGTAGTGTCAAGGAGGTCCCAGATTTCGACGGCGTGCTTGTAGACGGAGCGGGTGTTGAGCAGGATGCACTCGAGGTGGTTGTTGTTGCCTGGTGCTGAGGGTGGGCTGAAGGTGCGGAGGCAGGTGAAGTTGCATTCTCGGCAGGAGAATGGTCCGTGGGTTCGCTTCTGGGTGGCTCGGTAGCAGGTGAATGATTGGCCGGTGTTGAGGGCGTGGAGGGTGGCGGTGTCATATCTCAGTCGGGTTTCTTAGCTCCGGCGGGGGTCAGGGGTTCTGGTGCTGGGCGCGGTCCAGGCACAGAGGGGCGCAGGCGGGCTTGCCTTAGGCGCGCCCACGGCCTGCATTATGAGTGGACGAGGGAGGGAGGAGAAGCTGGGAGGGGGGAGCGGGGACGAATCGGGTCACGGGGGGGCGGGGCTGTAGGGGACGCAGTGGCGGGAAACATGGGGCGGCGGGAGGGGAAGCAGTACAGAACAGCGGTGGCAAAATACAAGAAATGGGCACAGAAGGCAAAAAAATACAGTGGCAACTACGGAGGGGCACAGAAGGCAGACAAAACACAGTGGCAACTACGGAGGGGCACAGAAGGCAGACAAATAGAGTGGCAAACACAGGCAGCAGATAACGGAGACAGGGGCAAACTAGAGGGCAGAGTCTACGAAGAAGGACAAGTACAGACAGTAACAGTAACAGATAAAAACTAACAAAAAAGATAAACGACAGTGAAGACACACGAAATACTTACAGGCCCACCACGGCCACCAGGGATGAGGCGCAGGCAGGAGCCTGCGGGTGGAGGAGGACCTCGAACTCACAGCAGCAGCGAGGCTCGAAGACACAGCGCCAGCAGGGTGTGCTAATGCGGTGGGGGAGTGGCCCAGCCTGATCCCGGGACTTGGGTCGCTTTCTCACTGCGCAGCGGCCTGCATCATGAGGGGACGAGGGAGGGAGGAGCAGCTGGGAGCGGGGAAGCGGGGACGAATGGGGTCAAGGGGGGGCGGGGCCGTAGGGGACGCAGCGGTGGGAAACGCGGGGCGGCGGGAGGGGGGGAGCGGTACAGAACAGCGGTGGCGAAAAACAAGAAATGGGCACAGAAGGCAAACAAAACACAGTGGCAACTACGGAGGGGCACAGAAGACAGACAAAATCAGTGGCAAACACAGGCAGCAGATAACGGAGACAGGGGCAAACTAAAGGGCAGAGTCTACGAAGAAGGACAAGTACAGACAGTAACAGTAACAGATAAAAACTAACAAAAAAGATAAACAACAGCGAAGACACACTAAATACTTACAGGCCCACCACTGGGCCACCAGGGATGAGGTGCACGCAGGAGCCTGCGGGTGGAGGAGGGCCTCGAACTCACAGCAGCAGCGAGTCTCGGGGACACAGCGCCAGCAAGGTGTGCTAACGCGGTGGGGGAGCGGCCCGGCCTGAACCAGGGACTTGGGTCCAGGGACCAGGGAATTGTTTGTCACAATGACAAACAATAGTCCCTAAGAAAGATAATGTTATAACTGGATATTCTGCCCATGTATTAATTCAGACAGTATAGACCATGCTGTGTTGCAACAAGATATTTAGCCACAAGAAATTAGTAATTAGTTAGACCTTTTACTTAACTGAATCTCTAACATCTGGGTAATAAATTCACTCATAAATCCCATGTACCTGGGGCCTCATTTATGAAAAGTGACGCATCGCTGCGTGAAAACAAGCGATGCGTCACTTTTCACTGCGCCCTCCTTGCGACATGATTGATGCGTCATATTTATAATATGACGCATCATGTCGCAAGGAGTTACAGATACGTCAGTACTTCTGACGTATCTGTAGGCGCAAAATTGACGCATTGCTGGAGTGTGTCACAAAAGTGACGCAACTCCAGCAATGCTTCCTTTCACATGCGGAAAGCCCCATGTGAAAGGGCTTGCGTCAGTCTTACGCCTGCTGTGAGGCAGGCGCAAGATTTTGACGCAACAGCGTCCTAAAAGTGACGCAGTGAAATCTCATAGATTTCACTGCGTCACTATTACGAGGCTTTTTGCGGGTGAACGCCCCCTCTGCATACATTATACCTGACGCAGGTATAATGTAGCGCAGGGGTTTAAAAAGTGATGCATCTACCTAGATGCGTCACTTTTTAAATATGGCGCAACAAGGCGCATGTTTTACGCCGCCGATGCGTCATAAAAAGTGACGCATCAGCAGCGCAAAACTGACGCAAGGCCTCATAAATGAGGCCCCTGGTGTATTTTGCTGTGATGGACAGTAGGATCTACCTTCCTAAACTGAGTATCATCTGCACAGCGATGAGCAGTCAGACATCTGTTAACATATGGCAATGGATTCTAAAGAGGCAGAGGAGGGCCCGTGAGATCTATGAACTTCAGTGGGTGACACGATCAGGTTCATGCTGCTGAAACTTCTTTTCTAGTCACTTGAAGTCACTGGTAGTGTGTTTATTGCCCTCAAAACAGGCTGGATTTGTTCTGTAATCTCCCCCACTATTGTCAATATAGTCTCTGAAACTTCTGATGTGCATTTATAATTAAGAGAATCTTCTGCACTGCACTAGTCTATACACTAACACAAACTAAACACACCCAAAATTGCTCTCTTGTGCATTTGTTTGAGGGGCCTGGGAGGGTGTTTCTCCAGCCAAAAGTCTAGACAAGCTCCTTAGGTACATCAACAGTCAGCACTTGCCCCTACCTGCACATTAAGCAGGACTCCTTCAGATTTAACCCCATATGTCCCAAAAATAAAAGTAAATGAATAAAGGTAGAACATTTATGCATCCAAGAATCAAGTGGTCGACATCAGTAAAGAAAAACTCAGAAGGTGGGAAGCCGGTAGGGCCCGCGGGGGCCTTAAGGCACCGCCGTGGTCCCCAACAATACACACTGGGTGAACTGGGTGGGGACAGGGCACCAAGGTACTAGTGGCCTTGCCCCGAGGGATGGAGTCCTCGAGGCAGTATGTGGCCAGGGAAGTGGGCCTCTCCTACTTTAAAGAAAGTATTTAGCCTTAGGATGGTGGTGATTCAAAGGGGTTCCACGCCGCGCACTGACTTTTTTTTAAGTTAGTCCCGGGGAGGTGGTGGCCCCCAGGGCATATGCAAGTCCCAGGAAGGGGGTCCATGCGGCCCCCTCCTTTGATTTAAATAAAGCCCCGGGAGGTGAGCTCTTAGAGCTCAATGGATGGGGGTCCCCACAGCCGCCTTCTTTTTTTAAATCCATATCTATACCCCTTGGACCTGGCCCACCGTGAGGCTGTTTTTTTTTATTATTTCCACAAATTTGTATATCCACTGCAAATCTGCAGCAAAAATGAATAACAAATAAACGTGTTGCCATGGCAGAGTCCCAGGGGAAACCCAGCACCAAGGCTAGAGGCTATTTCTACCCTGCCCTCTTCTCTTGTCTTTGGCAAGGCAGTGCGTGGTGCGGCATTGACTGTTTGACGGGGTGGTCGCCGCCGGCTAGGCCCTGCTGCCAACCCAGCGACACACGTCGTAGGCCGTGCGGGGCGCGCAGTTGGGTAGTTCTAGGCGGTGGACTGCAGGGCTCGCAACGCACTGCTCTTTAAGCCACATATTACAAGATTCAAGACATCTTTGAAAACATCATTGACAATATCACTGTAACATTTGCAATAAATGTATTGAGGAGAAAACTGTGCAAGGCGACTGTGCGAGTTATAGTTAATTCATCTATCTATAATTGCTGAATTTCTACGGTTTTGTGCGAGTAGATTCAGAACCTAACTAAAATGTCCCTGTAACCTTTAGGTTTTCAAGTGAAAAACTCCCCCCAACCCCAAGAGGGGGGTCTCATTAAACACGTCTACCAGACACTACACCGCCGTGCCAGAGGCTCTGAGTAGGAGCCAGCTGAGTCATGTAGGGTGCTCTGGTCACTTCGAACCATTTTATCTGTGCGCAATGACTTGCACTGCAGGTGACGCTGCTTGTTTACTGTTGAGGAGCCTGACCTCTAGCGGCTAGAAGCAGCCTCGCACCGACCGCTTCCTCAATGAAGCGCTCGTCGGTCCTTACCCATAGCGCCTCGAGACCTCCCGCTCCTTCAACGAGGCGCTCGTCAATCTTAACCCATAGCGCCTCGAGACCTCCCGCTACTTCAGCGAGGCGCTCGTCAGTCCTTACCCATAGCGCCTCGAGACCTCCCGCTACTTCAGCGAGGCGCTCGTCAATCTTAACCCATAGCGCCTCGAGCGGGGTCAGCCACAGAGGAGCCGACTCCTTCATCATACCGAGAATTCATGCTTCTCACGTGCATCATATCCTTAAATTCTGATTACTAGAAACGTTTTCCGATTTTTTTCTTGCAGACCCTTAATGGATCCCATTGAAACAAGGACCTGTAGTAATGCTTATAATGTTATCTATTATAGTACCTCTTAAGTAATCTTAGAATTGTTATAGGTCATGTATAGAATGTGTGTATGTCATTATGCTTGTACTTGGAGTGCTGGTCAGTCCTGAGTTCTTCTACGAGCTGGCAGCACCTTTTTACCTGTACTACTTATCTTGAGGAATAAAAGAGAATTTATACAAATCTACTTTGTGCTGATTCACTACAAATTTGGCGACGAGGGAAACCGCTAATCTAATGAAGATTTTGTGATCCTGCTTCATTCAACATTACAATTGCCTTTTTCCGGATTTAACAAAACTCTTCGTTTTAAAGAAAAACTCTCCGTTTCTCTTCAGAACTGCTTCGTTTCAATTGCGGTGAGATTCTCATTTATTACTTTTTAAAAAACAGAAGAAGAATATCACTTTGTTTGGGTTCCTACCAGCGTCTGTGCCGGCATCTTTCAAACGTTGCTGTTTGACAAACCGCTGCAGCGTCTCCGCTTCTACTCCAGCGAGTTCAAACGTCGCGGCATTTTCTCAAAGAACCTTTCTTTGTTGCTGTTCGTCATTGCACCGCTCGTCACTGCTACCTACGTCAACAACCGGTGCAGTGCATTGTGGGTACGACCCCACGTAAGGTCACGCCGGCGGCCATTTTGGATTGGCTTTCTGCCGATTTCTCGCATTTCATCGCATTTTACTTCGTTTTGAATCTGGACACGGGCAATTGCTTTTCTTGTGGTATTTATATACAATTTCAAACTTGTTTAAGTTAAGGTGCTGCCTGCAATTATTTTATTTTCCTCAAATAAGATAAAACTGATATACAGTGATATACATATTACTTTTCTTCTTTCATTATGCCTGACACTAGCAGTGCCACTACATCTGGTGAAAAGCCTGTACATGGCTTGAACTTAAATGCTCCCAGAGAGTTTTTAGTTGTTCCTGGTGATCCTCCTGTTGCTTGGTTAGATTGGAAAGAATATTTCTTGAACTATGTTGCAAATCTTGAAGATGTGAGTGGACTTTTCACTCCTGAAAGGAAGAAAAGGATTTTATTATTAGGTCTTGGCCCAGAAGGATTAAGAATCTACAATCAATTGGACAAGACTGATAGATCTGCTGGTGACATTGATGTTTTCAATTCAGCACTTTTGGATATTGATGATTATTTTTCTCCGTGTGTTTGCATTGCTGTCACCAGACATTCTTTCTTTCAACGTAAGCAAGAGAAATCCGAATCAGTAGAGGATTACGTTTCCGCACTTAGAAAATTAGCTGTTAAGTGCAAATTTGCTCAACTTCATGATGATCTCATTCGTGATCAAATTGTCATGTACACTAAAACTAAAACCATTCAAAACAAGTTATGGGTTGAAGGTGATGGAACTTTGAAAGAAATTATCGCCATGGTAAAAAAAGCTGAACTTTCAGAACGTTGTGCTAAAGCTTCTCTTTCCAGTGAGAAAAAGGAAACTGAAAGTGTAAACAAAATTTCTGAAGGGAAATCTTTTGTTAAAAGTAACAAAGATTTCAGGTCTGGTAATTCTAGAAAGGAAAATTTTGACTATAAGAAAACTTCTGAACCAGTGTGTTATAGATGTGGTAGTCACTCTCACCTTGCTCATTATCCTAAATGTCCAGCTAAGAACACTAAATGTCTAAACTGTGGGGTTATGGGGCATTTTGCTAAGGTCTGTAAGAAGAAAGTCTTCAAAAATTCCAAAGGTAAGATTGCTTGCATTCAAGAGGTAGCACAGAATTGCACCTCATCTTCTGATGAAGAAGTGCTACTTGTGCAGAATGTAGTTAAAAAAAAAGTAGTGTTGAATATTTCTGATATTGACTCCAGTAAACCCCTATGCCAAGTCTCATTAGGTGGAGTAATGACACAGCTTGCTGCAGATTCTGGATCACCCTATACTATTGTGAACAAGAATGTTTGGGATCAGAAATTTGTTAACCAAATTGGAAGTTGGTTGGAACCTTCTGATATCTCACCTGTTAGTTATACCGACAACACAATTGAGATTTTAGGGTTCAGGCTTTTGATTTTCAAGTTTAAAGGGATGCATGCCACCTGCAAACTTTATGTTTCTAAGGATGGTCCTTCAGTGTTAGGTTGGAGGGATCAAAAAAGCCTACACATAATTTTAGATCCCAACAGTAAGGAACAGGTTTTGGTTTCCTGCATAAGTGAAGACACCAAGAAATGGGTTATTGATGAGTTTCCTTCTGTTTTTACTGGCACTATTGGCAAACTTAAAGGTTTTACACATCAAATCAGGCTAAAAGACAATGCAGTTCCAAAAATTCACAAAGCTAGGAATATTCCTCTCATCATTAGGGATGAGGTTAAATCCGAATTGGATAAATTGTTAAATGCCAATATTATTGAGACTGTTGAGGCGGCTGAATGGGTTTCGCCATTGGTCGTCGCACGCAAGGCCAATGGTAAGGCCCGTTTATGTGTGGATTTGAGATATTTGAACAGTCAAATTTTGGTTGATCAATATCCACTTCCACGCATTGATGAAATGTTGTCCTTAACCAAAGATGCAAAGATATTTTCCACTTTGGATCTATCAGCAGCTTACCATCAGGTTGTTCTTGATCCTGATAGTAGACATCTAACATCATTTGCTACCCCATTTGGATGTTTTCGATTTAAAAGAATGCCGTTTGGCTTAGCCTCTGCTGCGGCAGTATTTCAGAGGCTTATGGCCAACCTTTTTGGACACATCAAAGGGGTAATCTTTTTCCAGGATGATATTTTAATCATGGGAAAAGATAAAGATCACCATGACAACCTCCTGAGAAAAGTTCTGAAGGTTTTAGCTGATAATGGTTTAGTTGGAGAGCTCAGGAAGTGTAAATTTTCGGAGAGCTCTGTTACTTACTTAGGTCACGAAATTTGTGATGAAGGTATAAGACCTAAGACGAAGTTAGTTGAGGCTATTGTGAACTCACCTGAACCTAAGTCCAAGGATGAACTTAGATCATTTCTTGGATTAGCTGAATTTTACTCTAAATTTGTTAATCAATTTTCACAGAAGACTTTTCACATGCGTGTTCTTATGAAGAACAAATCATCTTTTGTTTGGGATGAAAAATGTAGTGCTGCATTTAAGGAAATCAAATATGCCATAGTGAATGCACCTATGCTACAAGGTTTTGACCCTTCCGCCAAAACTTATTTGACCACTGACGCTAGTGGAGTTGGCTTGGGGAGTGTTCTCTCACAGATTTCTCAACAAGGTGATGAAGTGGTTGTAGCTTTCGCTTCACGTTCTTTGTCGCCTTGTGAGGAAAAGTACTCTGTGATCGAGCGCGAAACTCTTGCTGTTGTATGGTCAATGGAACATTTTCGTAAATTTATTTGGGGTAAACAATTTATTTTACGTTCAGACCATAAACCTCTGACCAAACTTCTCATTACGAAGGGTTTATCCAGAGCTTCAGCCAGGATTGCTCGTTTATCCATGAGACTTCAAGATTTCATGTACACTATTCAATATGTACCTGGTGCAAAGAATGTGGTCGCTGATTTCTTAAGTAGGTTACCCTTACCCATGAAGGAAATTGATTTGAACGCTTGGAATGATTGTTGCGTTGCAGGAATTTTTTCTGATCCTCATGGTCTATCAAAGGATGAGTGGGATTCAGCATCTGGCAAAGATGTTGTGCTTGAAACAACCAAAACAAAAATCAACCAAGGTTGGTTTGTTTTAGCTAAAAAGGACTTTCAATTTAAGCCATTCTGGGAGGTCAAAGATGAGCTCAGTGTTGACGGTGATTTCCTATGTCGAGGTGACAAACTCATACCACCGTTAGGGGTACGTCAAAAGATTATTTCCTTGGGCCATGAGGGACATCCTGGAATATCCAGAACAAAAAGGGTTATAAAAGCCTTGTACTGGTGGCCTGGCATTGATTTGGAGATCGAAAGGTCTCTGTTCGAGACTGTGTGCAATGTGAATGTTCTGATAAAAGCCAGAAAACGCTTAATCCTCCAAAGTCCTCTCTTAACTGGCAGCACCTTTTTACCTGTACTACTTATCTTGAGGAATAAAAGAGAATTTATACAAATCTACCTTGTGCTGATTCACTACAGGACCCTTCATAAACTTCCAAGTTGTCGATTTTCATCGCCACGCGAAGTGCAAATGATCGTCGACCACGTAAAACGAATGAATTATATGACTTGGAACGAAATATATGTTTTAAAAGAATCGTATAGGACTTACGATAATTATGGTGACTTTACGAAATTAACTACGGGAAAAACATGGACCGCTGTCTCAGTAGAACACCTACACACATAAAATATTTCTCATCCTTAATGCTAAAAAGACTGATTTGCCAAAGACTGTGAAACGGAAGTGATTGTGGCTCTGTAATGGATTCTGGGTATGCAAACTACCAAAACAACAGCTGGTTGGTTTCAGGCAGACTGCCCTCCAGTAACAGCAGATGGCACTGCACCTGCTGCTTGCTGGACACATTTAATCTCTCTCTCTCTCTTCTGTGCCATGGCCACAGGGGGTCGGGCACCGCCATAAAAATACCTGGCCCCCCTAAATGCAACTGCAAGTATGTCAGAGATTGCTTTCAGAATGAAAGCTTGCTCTGCCATGCTTACAGGACTAGTGAGGTCATCTAAGAGGCAGCAGTCCTAAAAACCAGAAAATCAGGAGACCAGGCCTTCCTGTTAGTTTTTACACAGATGCCTTTTGTTTTTGATGAGGATTTAGGCGAGAGAAAATGCCTAATGGGAAAGCACTGCTAGGCTATTGGATAGGGAAAGCAGCAACATTGTAATAATTTTGCACAGGCTGGTGGGCAGACGCAGGTTTCTCTCGGGCCCCACCACACCCCCAAGCAAAACAGGAAAATTTCTCTGCAGCTCCTCTTGGGACTGCAGCAGCGCAAGACACACTGGCCATCGACCAAGTTGAAGATCAGGTCAGTTTTCGATTCTGTTTTATAGTTTGACACAAAAAATTAAATCATATCCATACCTGTGTTCAGAGTAGCATTAGGTAGTCAGTGAATAAACAGTCACACTCAGCCAGAGAGCATGTTGCTTGTATATTGGGGTTGAGCTGGGTAGGTCTCTCCTGTGGCTGATTACTACAGCCACTGCTTGCAGCAAGCACAAATGTATTCTTCTCCCATATCTTGCAAAAAGCCACAGCAAGCTCAAAACGCATCGGGCCTCATTTATTCGGCTGTGCGTCACTTTTACGCCGCCGGTGCGTCACTTTTTGTGTCGCACCTGTGGCGTAAAAAATGCGCCTTGTTGCGCCATATTTACAAAGTGATGCATCTACGTTGATGCATGACTTTGTAAACCCCTGTGCCACGTTATACCTGCGCCAGGTATAATGTAAGAAAGGGTCGTAGAAGTGACGCAGTGAAATCTATGAGATTTCACTGCGCCACTTCTAGGACGTAAATGCGTCAATATCTTACGCCTGCCTCACAGCTGGCGTAAGACTGACGCAGGCCCTTTCACATGGCGCTTCCCCCATGTTAAAGGACACATTGCTGGAGTTGCGTCACTTTTGTGACACACTCCAGCAATGCATCACTTTTGCGCCATACAGATACGTCAGAAATACTGACGTATCTATAACTCCTTGCGACATGATGCGTCAAACAGTAAATATGACGCATCAATCATGTCGCAGGAGGGCGCAGTGAGAAATGACGCATCGCTGCTTTCACGGCATCACTTCTCATAAATGATGCCCATCGGCTTTATAAATGTGGGGTTCTCTATCTGATTTGCAAATTAGTCCAGGTTTATTTTGGTTTTCTAGCCTAATATCTGTCACAGTCCAACCCTGAGAAGGGAGACAGAGGTTCTGTCTTTAAAGATCTCTTGACTGTGGCCTCAATATTGTTAAAAGAGGAAAGCAGGTCTTGGGAAGTGAGTTCACAAGTAAGGAAACACAGTTCTTTTGCCTTCCTATGAGAGAATTGGTGTGTGGGATAGGTTTCTTGAAGTGCTGCAGTGAATATGTTTCTGACCCCATAGCCATTCAAGCCCCTCTTTGTTTGTTTCTGAAGAGAGGAAACTACCTGACATGACTTATTGTCTTAGATGATAGGAATCCTCCACCTGCAGTCTTAGAAAAAAATGTTTGCTCATTCCAACAGCTTATCTTAGCATAGAAATACATGCTCGTATGTCTTTATAGGTGTGCAGAACAACAGGGTTTACTGGATTGGGTATGGTGATGGTGATGGTGAACTCAGAGGGCAGCATTAAGAGTTAGTGGATAGAGACATGCAAGGCCACCGCTTGCATTGGAAGGAGGAGGGGCAGCAATGTCAACGGCAGGAAATACAAATAATGGCCTGGTACCAGCGCTAAGCGGAACTAATGGCACTGTCAAATTCTGTATATTGTACTGTAGTTATGTAGCACTTCATGACCTTAACAAGGTGCCAAAAGGATGTGCATATTTGTGTCTGCATATGTGTCCACTGATATGTATGCTGGTGGGTGAGTATGTATGTTTCTGTGTGATGGACATGGGGAGGGAGGCTGTCTTTCTATTCCCAAACTGCGGGCCCGATTCACAGAATACACTTAAGACTCAATCCTAAACTTACTACTATTTTGGCATTCACAGAATGCACTTACTACTTTTGGGGCCCGATTCACAGAATGAACTTAAGACTCAATCCTAAACTTACTACTATTTTGGTATTCACACAATGCACTTACTACTTTTGGCATTCACAGAATGAACTTAAGACTCAATCCTAAACTTACTACTATTTTGTTATTCACACAATGCACTTACTACTTTTGGCATTCACAGAATGAACTTAAGACTCAATCCTAAACTTACTACTATTTTGGTATTCATAGAATGCACTTACTGCTTTTGGCATTCACAGAATGAACGTACTACTTTTGGGGCCCGATTAACAGAATGAATTTAAGACTCAATCCTAAACTTACTACTATTTTGGTATTCAAAGAATGCAATTTCTACTTTTGGTATTCACAGAAGTTAGGATTTTGTCTTAAGTTTGTCTTAAGACAAACTTAAGACAGACTGAAGACAGACTTAAGACAGACTTAAGTTAGGATTTTGTCTTAAGTCTGTCTTAAGTCTGTCTTAAGTTTGTCTTAAGCCTGTCTTAAGTCTGTCTTAAGTCTGTCTTAAGTTTGTCTTAAGACAAACTTAAGACAAAATCCTAACTTCTGTGAATACCAAAAGTAGTAAATTCATTCTGTGAATACCAAAAGTAGTAAGTGCATTCTGTGAATGCCAAAAGTAGTAAGTGCATTCTATGAATACCAAAATAGTAGTAAGTTTAGGATTGAGTCTTAAGTTCATTCTGTGAATCGGGCCCTAAGACAGAAAAACCCTACCAGTTTTGTTGAGTCTATTATTTTTAAGCAAAAGTGCCTTTAGTTTTTCTTTCTCCACTTTGACAAAAACCTCCAGTTCAATGTGAATTAATAGAGAAAATAAGTTTCCATGACTTCTTTGGTAAATCTCCTATTCCAACATGTGAATGTGTATGGTCATGTGTCCACTTTCACAGCTATCGGTGTCCAGCTCACTGGTATGCCTGCTTATTGGCCGGCGGTGTCATTAAAACACAAGAAACCTTTCTCTGTTGATGATGCCCTTTATCTCCCAGTGCCTAGCCTGGTAATGAAGCCTTGCAGGGTGAAGGGATATTCTTTAATGCGGCACTGTTCGCAGGATTATGCTAAATTGACTATCTTCCTCAGCTGTCTCATTCTCTGTCCTGTGTGCAAGAAGAAACCTGCCTTGAACCGTGATCCGTTTGCAGGAGAACAAAAGACGCTCTGATGGCAAAGCATATGAGATAAATGTTAGCAGCTCTAAAGTTGAGCCAGTAATTCATTTTAGAGCATCAGGACTACATGGGGTTTTTGAATCATGCTTTCAGTGACCCTGCTTTGGCTCAGTAGCAGGGGCATAGTGGAGGCCCCCAGAGCCCCAGGGTTTCTTGTTTTGGAAAGGGATCCCTCACCCTCTAAGCCATGCCATTGCGGAATGTGTGCTGTGCCATGGAATCAGAAATAGTGACATGTTCTGGAAAGCCACTGCCAAGCAGGCCCCTGTAGTATAAGGGGGGCCCCATCCTTCAGATGTCCCCCATTGTGCCCAAGACCAATGAATCTGGGCTACGCCAGGGTCCTTCATCACATTCTTCAAGGGGGCATCATTTTGTCTTATGCCACTGCTCAGTAGTTATATATTATTAACAAAATAAACCACCACAACACCACAGCTAATTGTGAGTGACATACGCATTTTATTTCATGAATGAGAGAGCGAGAGTGGGACCAGTACCACCCAAGCACCTCTCCTCTTTTATCCTGACAACTCTTGAAGCAGGAAGGGTTGTCCAGGACAATCATTAATATGGTAGCAGCTTCCTGTCTGGATCGGTATTTGCAAGGTTACATTTACATTTGGATTTAAAGCCTATGTTAAAAACAAATCAGAGCACCCAAACCATCCTATGAAATACAAGTAACCTATCAATTTGTTTTTTACATTGAATTCTGTTTCTAGTAGATTGATGATTTTTACATATTCGGGACAACAAATACCAGAATGCAAAGGAAAACAGGACTAGAAAAGCTCCTACAACAAACAAAGAACAGATGTAGGTTAAACCAACAGTGCATTAATTTGTAATTCTGCAGATTCAGAAAACATTTTAGTCTGCAATATATTGGTACTTATATTAAAACCTATTTGATCATCAGTAAGGTGCAGTACATTGTACAATTGTACATTGTATATTTCATAATACTGGCAGTAGGTAGAGTTGAGACTGACTTGGGAAGAAAAAAATTTGGAATCTGGCTTTTATTTTATGTTTACGTTTAAGGATTTGTAGAGCGCATGGCTGCCCGGAGGCTTCCCAGCGCTGAGGAGAAGATGCAGTCAGGGTACATAAGTTGTTATGGGAAAAGCCAAGTTTTCCTTTTTTTCCTGAAAGCCAGTTCATGAGTCAGCAGACGCATTTATTTAGGCGGGGAGTTCCAAAGCCTAGGAGCCAGATGTGAGAAGGATCTACCTCCCCTCCTAGATCTCTTTATTTTCGTACTTTTCATGAGTAGTTCTTCAGGGGATCTTAGTGATCTACTTGGGACATATGGGGTGGCACAACAAATCCCATCAACCAGAGTTTACATACACAGTCATACATGCAGCACACACAGACTTCAACATATAGCATAACACTAAGCACACTACATATTAAGCAAAAAGACAGACCATAGACGCAAAAATAAGTAATCACGATTACAGCACATATAAGCCTTGCATACTAAGCATATAGCAGACACATGTCACAAAACAACAATCAATACTAACGGAAAACACGCAACAGGCACACACACAGCATGCACAGTTATATTTTCAGCTGCGCTTTGTCTCTCCCCATAACTGATGCAGGTCCAGAAAGTTCACCTATGTACAGTAAGTTATTATTGCTTCAATGAAAACTGGGCATTGTTATTGTTTACATACCATACCTCAATTGTCAGTGAACCTGTACTGTCAGAAACAAGTAATTAGTAACTAGAGGGCATATTATCAAGGGATTTATCTCTGCTTTTTTGGCTTTAAAAGCCAAGAAAGCAGAGATAAAATGATCTCCTTATTAGCAACAGGGTGCTAACACGCAAATTCGCATGTTAGCACCCTTTTTCTCTAAGCTTCCCCTTGCATCTCTAATGAGATGCAAAGGGGGCGTTCCAGAGAAAAATAATAGGAGAAATGTTGTTAAGCGACATTTCTCCTATTATCAAGGATTTCGCTAACCCTGTTAGTGATAAAAAAAGCAGCGCTAACCGCGGTCAGCACTGCTTTTTTTACACCTGGTATTTTCCTGACTTAGCCATGATATCCTATGGAAGGTGGATATCATGGCTAAGTTTGTGAGCCCCTATTATCAAGCTAACACCAAACTTCGAGAGATTATCGTTGGTTTTCCAGAGATAATCTCTCAATTGGCAGTTAGCCCGAGGATTTTTATCACTACTGAGATAAACCTTGCTAATAGCAAGTTATCTCTGCGATAATTTCCGGCGATGCTTAGCGTTAAGAAATTCGTTGCTAAGCATCGTTAGCGGTAAATATCGTTAAACGTTGGTAATATGCCCCTAGGTGTGTATCAATCTTGACCCGCAGCCCCAACAGGGCATTAAGAATATCACTTTTGGGCATGTCTTGCACCACACACAGTGGCTAAGGCTTTACTTTTTTAAATATCTTTTTATTAACGTTTTCAAACATGAAAAAAGAGAACATTTTGCTGTATTACTACTGTAGCTCTGGGAGGGGAGCGGTCTTACGCCGAAGGGTGGCTAAGGCTTTTTTTAATACAGATAAGTCTAGTCTGCTCTCGATAAAAATACACGCAATGGTTGAATCAGCAGTGGTGTAAAACAGTTGCTCTCCGCGCCCAACAAAAACTGGACATCAAAGCACGGAATTCTTGTATGAGTGCCAATTCAGATGAATTGGCTTTCTAGCAAATGCAATTGAGCACTCGTCTTGGACTGTAAAATGCACTATTTTACCCACTTAAAGAATACAGGTGCTCTTGCTACAGTCTTATTTTTGAGCGTTGTCCATGCAGTATTGGAATTGGGCGGCAACATTGGTAGAAGTGGGATACACTTAAGAAGAAAGTGAGTAACGTCGTACGAAAATAAAAAAGGGCCCTTGTACTTATTTATTTATTACAAATTAACCACCGCTCCACAGCATTGTGAAACAATCTCAAATTGTTTCTTTAATTTTCAAATGATCAGTGAAACTGCTATCCCATATGTATTTAGAAAAATTTGCCTGATGTGGAGATAATCATATTGCTTCATCTATCACTTTAAGACACTTATTAATGATATGCTCGTTTTGCTTTTCAATTTTCCATTTTTTAAAAAGGGTCCTCTTCATAAAATGCTTATTAACATCTTGTTTTTTCAATATATCCTTCCCAATACACTTTATCATCCCATAACCACTATGGGCCCGATTCACAGAACTAACTTAAGTCAAAATCCTAAACTTACTACTTTTGGTATTCACAGAAGTTAGGATTTTGTTTTAAGACAGACTTAAGACAGACTTAAGACAGACTTAAGACAGACTTAAGACAGACTTAAGACAGTATTCTGTCTGAAGTCTGTCTTAAGTCTGTCTTAAGACAAAATCCTAACTTCTGTGAATACCAAAAGTAGTAAGTTTAGGAATTTGTCTTAAGTTAGTTCTGTGAATCGGGCCCTAACTTAAGACAAAATCCTGAACTTACTACTTTTGGTATTCACAGAAGTTAGGATTTTGTCTTAAGACAGACTTAAGACAGATTTAAGACAGGCTTAAGTTAGGATTCGGTCTTAAGTCTGTCTTAAGACAAAATCCTAACTTCTGTGAATACCAAAAGTAGTAAGTTTAGGATATGGTCTTAAGTTAGTTCTGTGAATCAGCCCCTATGTCGCCAAATCACTTGTGCATTTGTATCCCAGACCTATTGTGTGACTCTTCTCTCCCCTTGGTGTTTTGAAGTCAACGTAGGATGGGATAAGTTGTTTATCAGCAAACAATGCCATTATGTGAGGCACTAAGGCTAGCACAGTGACCCAATGGGGCCTACACCGAAACTAGGAAACTGACACAGCTGCACCAAGAATGACTCAGGGGCACTTACAATGGGCCGCAAACACTATCCCTAGCACACTGCCCAAGGAAACCAATGATGACATGGGGGCATTGATGTGACCACTGTGACAAATAGACCCTTGCACCTAAACAAGAGAGGGACACTGGCACAGGGGCACTAGCAAATGGAATTGTTAGTAAGATAATGAGAAAGGCAAATCAACACTGACGCTATGGCACTGGAACAGGTGTACGGAAACAGGACCATCAATTCTTACATGGGAACAGTAACATTGGGACGCGTACATGGGACACAAACACTAATTCTGGAACACTGACACACGGCACAAGGATATTGACTCTAAACAGTAGGACATAATATTAAACTGTGACATGATATACTGACAAAGGGACACTGACTGCGGAGCACATCATTAGCAGAAGCGGCTCATCAAGGGAGTGGTGCGGGGTGGTGGGGAGGGACAGGGTGTGGGGTAGTAAACTACAGCATACGGCCACACGGAGATAAGTAACTAAATAAATAAATAATACATATTTTCATTGCGCGTGGTGCAACGTCATTGGCACCAATACTGGATTGGGAATTTTGACATTTGGACACTGATATGCAGATTTACACCAAAATCCAAATATTGACCCTAGCACTTACAGTTGGGAAATAAAGCTACACGGACACAGAGGCACTGGCACAGGCACAGGCACTAAAACGTACACAAGTTCACTGACACAGATGCACTAATGCATGGACACCAAATATAGGGAGGCATGCCAGAGTCCACAAACACTCAGACTATAGACATTTAACCACGTCTGTGATCACATCTATACAGCAGTCTTTAACAGCATCAAGAAGGCATAATGTTAGCAAGTGGTGATCATCAGCAATACTTCCTCACCTTTTCTGAGATAATATGACAGCCTGTCAGAGATGGCCCCCCCAGTCCTGCCTAAAATAACCCCATTATCTGCCTGGTAAAGTTGAGTTGACAAAATACAACTTAGGTTTCTAGAAATAGTGAAGAGGCATGCCTTCTACTGTCATAGTCCAATGGGGCTTCAATCAGGCCCGTCCTGCTGCATGTGGAGGTTATTGGATACTAAGCCTGTCATGTCTTGATTCCACCGCATGCCTCTTTCTTCCACCACCCTACACTTCCTGCCTCTTTTTCTTACTCTTGCAAGATATTTTTTGTTCCTGTGTTCTGTCTTTGTCATCATTTTCCAATATTTCTATTACTTCTTCTTTCTTTCTTTTCTGCCAGTCTTGATCTGGTCTGGATCAGAAAATGATGGTGAAAAAGAAGTTTTGGTCCCAAAAGATAAGTGCCGGTGTCTGCTACCTTAAACCAACTGCACAGATTAAGTACTGGGCACAAGGCTCTGAAACGATGACTGGGGAGCTGCCTGGCAAGTTCCTTCTGTTCAAGTAGTAGAGGGGCTTTCAGTCAGTACTGCATGAGTGGTGGATGCACAGTATCTGACTGCCAGCACAGTGCAGGGTGACTGTGCAGAGTAAATGGTGGGTGAGTGTCCAAGGTGAATGGTGTCTGAGAATAGGTGGAAGGTGTGTAAGCGTTGTGCAAAGTTACAAAATGTGGCAAAGCAGTGCGGTGTCCTAATATACCGAAGACCACTGCCCGGACACCGCTCACCTCACCCGACCCCTTGCGAGGCACAGCTTGTCTGTTCTACCACACGTGGCATCTGTGCAGGAAAGAGAGACAGAGAAAACAAGCATTGGCCATGCCAATTTGTCTCGGCATACTAATGTAAATGTATGTGTCTTGTAAAGCGCACTGCTGCCCTGAGGTGTTGTGGCGCTGTAGACCGCTGGGGAACCCGTCCTGGCTATCCCTGTGAGATGGTCCCTACTGGGTATCTCTAAGGTGAAACCAGGCATCCCTGGCGAATGTGGGGGGCTGTTGTAGAGATGAGGCAAGCTAATGCCCAGAGTTGCCGAGTGTGATCCCTGGTTAGAGTAGGCACCGAGGTGAGAATTATCGAGTCCACTGATCCTGGTCCACGACCCTGCCGCGTCAGGAATTGAACCCTGGTCCCGGGCCGTTCTCTGCTTCCTGGTCTGCCGCCTCTAACCAGTGAGCCACACCACTCCACTAATGAGTTTAGTGATGTAGTTGCTATTATAAATATATTAATATACTATGTTAAGTATCAGATTAATAAGTTAGCAGGTTCGCAATGAATTCAGTAGCAGAATAGTTATGTAGAAGTTTTAGTAGTAAAGCAGTTACAGCAGGAGCAATAGAGTAGTCATAGCAGTTAACATTAGTGCACTGCTGGTAGCTTCCCCCACTATACTGTATACAGCAACTGTGGACGAGACAGCGCATGCGCTGCCTAGGCTGTGACCTAAAAATGGATGCTGTGCTGGGGAGATGCTGGGGAGACACCAGCAGAGGCCACAGACACTTGATTACAGGGAGACTCGCATAGGAATAAGAACACAGGCAAAAGGCACTGCTTGCACTGTTAAGAAATGTAATCATGAAGACAGCTACCTGATCAGAGTTGACAACCCCACACCGCACGGCAGCAGAGTGAACCTGGTCGCTGGGAGTGCTTCCTCAGCTACAGCCAGCCCAGATCACACCAGCAGCCCTCAGATTCAATCATGCTGGGCTGCCCTGAGTTTGAGTTGCGGGCTGCAGCAAGGGTACATGGACTGCGTTAGTTAGGAAGGGGGCGTGGAATAATGAGGGAAAAGCAAATAAAAAGCATGACAAAATCGATGTGCCGTGGGGTAATGAAAGATAAATAAAGGGAGGGAAAGGACATTGAGATCTCAGTGCCCCGTGATTTGAGGATCACCCGCTGTCTCGCAGATTTCAGCAGAGAGCAGAAATTATACAGCCACAATAAACAAGTAACTGTAGAAGTGCTTAACAAGAAAGAAATGAAAATAAGGTGAGCAATTTTCAGAAAACAAGGAAACAAACCACACCAGGAAGAGGGAATAAAAAGACAGGGGCCCGATTCACAGAATTAATTTAAGACTCAATCCTAAACTTACTACTATTTTGGTATTCACAGAATGCACTTACTACTTTTGGCATTCACAGAATGAACTTACTACTTTTGGTATTCACAGAAGTTAGGATTTTGTCTTAAGTCTGTCTTAAGTCTATTTTAAGTTTATCTTAAGACAAACTTAAGACAAAATCCTAAATTCTGTGAATACCAAAAGTAGTAAGTGCATTCTGTGAATACCAAAATAGTAGTAAGTTTAGGATTGAGTCCTAATTTCATTCTGTGAATCGGGCCTATAGTCTGGGAAGAGAGTAACTGATTTTGTTAAAATAATAAACATGTAAGCTCTAAATTAGTGCTAGTTCAGGACCTTTTAAATAAATAAGCACTGCTAGTTCAATTCTAGTTCAAGGGACAATGATTTTGTCTGTCGCTCAGGAATCGAAAAATCAGCAAAGAAGGATAGCTTTATTACAAGAATCAAGAACTCTGGAAACAAAGAGGTCAGCAAAACAGGAACACCGGTACAATGACCAAGTCTGGACGGAAGGCATCCAAGGCTTAAACATCTCAGTGTGAGAGCATGCCTTGGTGTGATCAAGCTAGCTTCTGTCAGCCACAGGCACGGTGGTTCTGTTGTGTATCCTTGCTCTGAAAGGGTGGTGGTAAAGCAGCGAGCAAAGAATTCTCAGAATTTAAGTCGGTGCTCGGAAAAACATTTGGCGACCACAAAAACAGGCACGCTGATCTGGAAGGTAATGTAACACAGAACTGTAAGCTATACATCAGTAAATGGATGTAGCTAAGGATCAGGAAACGTATTTGGACACTGTAGAGTCCCACAGACAGGCCCAGTTGTGATGGGCACAACAGCGTGGTGAGTGAATCATGACACAATATGCCTGACAAGGTGCAGTGAAAATACAAATGTATTGATCTTTATTCGTTATTACTCGACATGAAATCTGACAATGGTACCTTCGCAACCTGGAAGTTGTGAGTACTGCAAACATTTTTGAGAGGACATTGCAAGTGTTTTAGTTGCGGAAATGGACATGCTAAATGTGCGAGAATGACACTAAAATAGGAAGACCAAGCAAACCAACTAGCTCAGGTACAACCCCTTTGTCCGTCCTAACCGTGACGCCAGAGATATAAAAAACTGAAAATAGACCTCATAAGTCCTAAGGTTCCACTTATACTCATTCTATGAATTAAAATGTGGATTTTTTACATCGTAAATGCTTTTTGTGGAATGAAGGTATAATTGGCTGTCCCAAAAAAATGGCTTTAGCAATGAGGGGTAAACATAATGAGAAGTTTCTCAGAAAATTACTCACGGCCATAATGTATGTACACTTTAAGCATGGGTAAAATTACCCTAATTCAAACAAGTAAATAGAAGTACATTTTACATGTGCCAGTAAGAGATTGGTAGTCTTAATCTGCACAAACGTTAACTGTAAATAATAGGTTTTCTTTGTAGAATTCCCAAGAACAAGTAATGGTGAACTAAACTGATTAAAGATTTCTTTTTCAAATTGTTAGTTTTCCCCATTATAAAAAAACGCCCTTTGATAAGATTAGGCAAAATAAAACCTCTTTTCACTTTGCACTTGGACACTATGGGGCCGATTCACAGAACTAATTTAAGACATAATCCTAAACTTACTACTTTTGGTATTCACAGAAGTTAGGATTTTGTCTTAAGTTTGTCTTAAAAAAAACTTAAGACAGACTTAAGACAGAATCCTAACTTCAGTCTTTCTTAAGTCTGTCTTAAGTTTGTCTTAAGACAAACTTAAGACAAAATCCTAACATCTGTGAATACCAAAAGTAGTAAATTTAGGATTTTGTCTTAAGTTAGTTCTGTGAATCGGGCCCAGAGTAAGCCCTTCCCTTCTGACTGGATAGGGCACCTGTGACAAAAAAGCTCATGTTTCTCTGATATAGACAATGTTATGAGTCATTTGCAACAGGCTTAACTATACTATTTTGATCTTATATTTGTATAGCGCTTCATACTGACAAGGTACTGAATGACAGGATAGCATGCTCCTCAGTAGGTTGTATTGCAAGAGAGTTATTTGTGCGAGTAGAGTTGTGTTCTATGAGAATCAGCTGCTGCTCCAGTTGTGGCGAACTAGGCATGGCTGTTTGTAGAATGTACCAGAAAGCAGTCGACTTAATCGTGCATGCTTTAAAAAAAAGTTTATCTTTTGTTTCATAAAAAAAAAATAAAGAACACAGAAATATCAATGATCTTGTCATGCAGTTGTAATTAAACACAGAACTCTACTCAGATAGCGCGTGTTTGTTACATGATGTTTACAAAGGTTAGGCAGTGAAGCACAACAGCATTGTATTCTCCTCAGCTGCCGGCCAATAGCACTGTTTTTTGCATTGAGCATACAGTTCACTATCTCCACATACCCCAATACACTTTCGTTCCATATTTCTTCAGTAGGTCTGGAGACAACATATCTTCCGTTCAGCACACAACGGGCCCGATTCACAGAATGAACTTAACACTCAATCCTAAACTTACTACTATTTTGGTATTCACAGAATGCACTTACTACTTTTGGCATTCACAGAATGAACTTACTACTTTTGGTATTCACAGAAGTTAGGATTTTTTCTTAAGTCTGTCTTAAGTCTGTCTTAAGTTTGTCTTAAGACAAAATTAAGACAAAATCCTAACTTATGTGAATACCAAAAGTAGTAAGTTCATTCTGTGAATGCCAAAAGTAGTAAGTGCATTCTGTGAATACCAAAATAGTAGTAAGTTTAGGATTGAGTCTTAAGTTCATTCTGTGAATCGGGCCCATCATGTTAGAGGTAGCCAAACTCAGTGAGCCAAGGCACTGTGTCACTCTTGGATGAGCAATCACTAAGATATGTGTCCTAAGCCCTCAAGTCTTGTACAAGATGTGTCCTGACGGGCCCCATACATCCTTTGGTCTAGATGCCTGAAGCTGCATGAATGCTATGTGTCCGCTGCATCATTGCCCGCGCTGGGTCACCTTCACACCATCCCGCAGAGCAGGCTCCAAAGCCAGAGCCCTCCAGGGAGACACCGGAGTGACTGCCTGAGTCAGAGGCGGCGGTGAACGCACCGAGCAGTAGCATCACGGAAACAGTCACCTGTAGCTTAAACCAAGCCCTGAAAGAAGCACGGCCGTCAGCTCCAGCCCCCCTGATGGAAAGCTTTTTCAGCTCAGTCAGGGACTTCTGAGCCTCCAGGTAGAAGAACATACCATTACAGAAGCCAAGGAGAAGTTAATGTTTCTTTAGTGGAACTTCCGGATGAGCCACGGAATCCACGGCCGGGCGGACTTTTGGCTCACGCGCACCATATAAGGCAGCACGCGCAGGTTATTGCGCACTATTTTAAAAACAAACATTAACAATGCAATAGAACTCGCATTTCCGCTAGTTCTATTGCATTTTAAACCGGAGTGCGGGCAGGAAAATAGGCAGAAGCAGGAGTGGGGGGGCGGCTTTGCGAAAAATTACCATCTGTGCAAGGGGGTGTGGGGGGGACACAGGTAAAAAACGAATGTTAAGTAAAGGCGCCAATAGCCTCGGATGTGCACAAATTACGGCATGTATGTTAGGAGGAGGGACGAACAAGGTAAACACCAATCAGAATGCGGCATTTACGAGGTCGGCCAATTAAAAAGATAGCCGGATAAGGGGCTTTACTATAGACAGCATATCTCGACGAGACAGCGCATGCGCTGCCTAGGCCGAGACCTAAAAATGGGTTGCATTTAAAAAAAAAAATGCTTTAAATAAAAGCAGTCAGACATGTTGGTTTGCTGACACCAAAACAAAGCTACTAGCACCAAGATGCACGTTGGGCGATAGTTGCGCTTTACAAATGTATAATAATAATAAATGAAGATAACATCACTTCAAAGGTATTGTAAAGTAGTCTAAAATATTATTACATGATTCAGCTAAACAAAGGGGGACTTGCCATGGTAAAATTGGATAGCGAGCAAACACTTTTTCAAGTACCACATCCAAGCCCAACCACAATATCAAACTAGCTTTTGTAAATGCGGGACCTCGACCAAGAAGTTCATGACACACCGCATAGCCTGGTTTAACGTCTCCTAATTATTTTTTGTGCAACGGCCAGAAATGCATTCCCCTGGTAAACGCCGAATGTAATCAGCCTCTTAAAATACCTAAATTAACATATACTTGAAGAATAGTTTCACATATTTCTGACATATGTAGCTTGCCAAGTATTGAATAGAAAAGTGTGCAGCAAATAAACAAGGAATGTGCAAGTATGAACGACAGGTATGGTCCTCTTTTTATTGTACCCATCTCAGCATGAAATATCTGGTGTGAACGGTAAAAATAGTAGTCACTGCCCTGACAAAGGCCCTGACCTTACCCAGAGTCTGATTATATCAACAGGGTTGCTGCTTATATGAACTTATCTCGCCTGCCTGGCAGTGGGTTGTCTGAAATCATGGAAGACAGGATGTGTACGGCTGGCAGGGGGTGCACTGGAGGGTGCAGGAATTAGGGCATTGTTGGACAGGTGCTGAGGGGGCCCAAAGGGGGTGGGCGGGCAGAGCGGGCCCTGTTCAGAACCGGAGCTGCAGCCATGGCAGAGTTCAGAGAATGTGCCCATCGCTCTGGCGGGGCATGAGGACGTGGAGCAGTGCGCCGAAAGCACAGCTATACTTCTACTGTTCTTTGTGCCCGGTACCTGTTGGGACGCCTTGTTCTCCGGTTCAACAAGTGCTGAACCTTGGTGCAGATGGTAAGTTTGTTCAATTCGCGCCCACTTAGGGGGAGATTGCATTATAGGTGCGGGAGCGACAGTGTAAATGAACTACTACATCGTGTACTAGAGAGTGGCTAGATGCAAATCCCAGCAATTTCAGAAGAGAAAAGGTGCCATCCGAAGTTACTTTATGATTATACTAGCAGCCCGTCCCGACGTTGTCCGGGTATGAATTGCTGCCGGCCAGTAGTATATTGTTTCGTAGGATTTCGTTTTGATAGCATTTCTTATCTGTGACAGGCCTGTGAAACGCTCCGATTCACAGTGCACTGCTGATGCACTTAAGAGTGCGCGTTCAGTAGTGTGTGAACTCGAGTTTCCCTACTTTATTTTTCCTTGCAATATTATATAGCGCAACCTCGACAACATGGCATGAGCACAATTTACATTACAGAAGAACACATTAATTTGTGGTAGGTACGGGGAGACAAAGAGATTTGCCTGGAATCACAGGATGTTGAGTTGATGCCGAGATTCAAACGTAGCTCCCCAGCTCTAAAGTTCGCAATTCTATAACTTGTGGCGGGAGGTGTGTCTAAAAGTGTATGTCGGTGCTGTCCATCAATGAGAAAGACCTGTGCATTTTTCAAATGGGTGGTGAAAAAATATGAGTATGTTGCTGGAGATGTGTGTGAGAAGTTGGCCTGATATATGATGCTCACTAGTTCTAGTGATCACCTTGTATCAGTCCAAACAACCCTTATGGTGATTGGTTGTAAGTCAACCTTATAGACCAGCTATCCTAATGGTAGCATGGACAAAGCAGTCTTAGGCTAAACTCTTTTGGCATGTGAAGCCAGCTGTTTTACCACAATATAACCCCTCACAGGTTGTTATGAAAATAAACAGTATATTTATTAATAACAAACACCTCTGAACTCTTTATGAGGTCAGAGGGCTAAGCACATGACAATCTCTTAGGAAAAATACGATAAGTTACACAAAATTACAATGGTGCCCTAGGGGCACGGCAAACCATATACTAAGTAAATGGTATAAGGAAATCGATAGAAGGAATGGAGCTGTCCAGAGGCTGTAGGACCGCTGGGACTACGCTATCCTAACTTTAGGTAAGTAATAGGAGGCCCACGAGACGCGGGTGCAGAGTGTGAACTCACACGCGGGATGCGTAACAACGTCTATGGACAGTACAGTTCAAGAAAAAGGTGAGTACGGACAATCCTGACTAGTTAGGACTAAAACGACTGTGAATCTGGACACTAGGAGAGTCAATCTACCCTTGAGCACCGAAATGCTCTTGTTACCTCACCCACGGGCTGCGGGTGCATAGGTGCGAAGTTGTGTCGGGTTTCTGCGTTGAAGTCTATGGAGCCTGGAAGAAAAGATGCTGCAGGCGACCAGGAGGAAGATGTCCGGTGCGATCCAAGGGTGGATCGAGGAAGAAGAGGACCTGAAAGCAGAGGGGACAATGTTCAAAGTCACTAGCCAGTGACTGGAGTGGAACCAGGAAGGAACCAGATGTCGTTGTCGCGATCAGGTGAAGAGTGGACGCTTGACTCTGCAGCCACGTGCACCAGGAGGTGTCTTCGACAACCAGGATGGAGGCACGAGCTGTCCCACGCAGGCTCTTGCTGTCGGCGGTGTCTGTTCCGGATTTGGCATCAACAGGCCTTGGCCAACGCGGTAAGTGGAAAAGGCATCTGGTGCGGACTAGGAGAGTCCGGGGTGCTCCTCTTTTGGAAGTGAGCAAGGGCCAGTCTGGAGCAACCAGACCTGCTGTGTAGTTTTCAAGGTTCGTCGTCTAGGAGGTCACTAGCCAGCCGGCAAGTGACCAGACAACGCGTCGAGCAGCAAACAGGCAGAAGGGCCCCACGCAGATCTCGTGGAAGCTTGAGGGCTGATCTTCGGTGCAGGAGCTGCTCGGGGCTGGGGCTTCTCAATCCCCAAAGCACTTGGCCGAGTTTACCTCGGGAGTCGTGCTGGAAGCGAAGTGCAGTTTCTCCAAGATGCCCGGTCCCACGTGTCTCGTCGCACCCACGGATCTCAGCTGTGCTGCAGATGTGAGTTGAGGTCGGAGAGGTCTGGGAATCCGGGTCTCGTCGGGCTCTGAAGTCTGGATCCTCAAGGGAAGACGACAAAGTGAAGCCGCTGGACGCTTGATGGTGCCTGCAGTTGCAGGGTGGACACTCCTTGCCCACAAGGGAGATTTCTTCAGTCTTCTGTGGAGCAGAACGTCGAAGTCCAGAGTTTCTTCTTGTAAAGTTGTTCAGGATAATCTAATTCGGAATGGGACCAGCTCCTACCTTTATTCTCCTAAAGGGGGCTGCACTAGTGACTACGTCTCTCCCATGGGTGGGACCAGGAAGGGGGGTGGCTACACCCCCTATCCTTTGTCCGGTTTCGCGCCAGAGCTGGGGCAGGGATGCCCCAGCAACTGGTTTGAACCGGTGTATGCACAGGACACCTTGTGTGCCCCAGGCATGTCTCATTCCTTTCAGGCCTGTCCTACCCAATACACAAAATCCTGTCTGGGGTGGTGCTAGCACCTCCCAAGGCAGGAAACCCTTTGTCCGAGCCTCCCTCGCTGGAAGGACTCCCAGCAGCAGGAGGTCAGACTTGTGTCTGTGGTGGCAGCATCCATTTTGTGATGCCAAGGCTCGAGTTAACTTTAACTGGGGTTCACAGTTACATACATGTCGTGTCCCTCTAGAAGGGTGGAATGCTACCCCCGTCGCAAGAACTGGCGAGGGGGTAGTATTCCAATTCGTATGACACCTTACTCGACATGTTTTGATAATGCTATACCAAAGTTAGCATTCAACCGTGAGGATTATAATGCACTTAAGAGAATATGGTATAGCGTTATCATGGAACAGCTATTAGGACTTGGTTCCGCAAGCTTCAGACAGGCTCAGCTCATGCTAGAGCACCATCTCACATAATTCCAAGCACTCTGCCTCCAGGATTGATAAGGCCTGCCATAGGAGTGACTGATAGGAATATATGTGTCCATTTTGGGGTTAGATATAGGTGTACTATATCTACAGCAAAGGGTGATTACACCACCTTGCCCCAGCTGTCTTACCAGCCAGTTGTGTCTGTTTAGATGGCCAGCCAGGGGTGGCATAATACATGCTTCAGCCTCTGGTAGGCCCTGGGTCCACCTATGCCCTGGGTACCTAAGGTACACTGTACAGGGACTGATAAGGTGGCCCAGTACCAATTGGTAAATGCACCTAAAGTACATGGGGGCATATTACCAACAACTAGCGATAATTTTTGTCTCTAACTTGTTTAGAGACAAAAATTATCGCCGCACATCGGCGATTTTTATCGCAGATAAACCTTGCTATTAGCAAGGTTTATCGCAAATGCGATAAAAAACGGCCGCAATGCATGAATATCGCTGAAAAGTCAGCGATATTCATGCATTATCGAGCAAATGCTCTTAGCCATGTTATCCACCTCCCATTGGATAACATGGTGAAGAACTGCTCAGGGCAGGTGTTAGCTTTTGGAGATATTCGCGCTTAGCGCGAATATCTCCAAAAGTTGGTAATAGGAGATAGCGATGTTAGCGACTGTTTCCAGTCGCTAACATCTTGGCACGCCCACTTTGCATGTCATTAGTGATAAATATCACTGACATGCAAAGCGAGGCCCAAGATGGTCGCTATCTCCTATTAGCTGTCACTAACTGGTGTTAGCGACAGCTTGGTAATAGGGAGATAATTTTATCTCCGCTTTCTTGGCTTTTAAAGCCAAAAAAGCGGAGATAAACCCCCTTGATAATATGCCCCTAAATCTTTTTGGGGATTTAAGAACCAACGTAAATTGGTATTTGAGTTGGTTTGTAAGGAAAAGTGATGCAAACAATTGTAAAGAGTTGCTCTGTGTTACTTATGGGAATATTTATGAAAGAGTGGTACAGCAAGTTACCATGCTGCACTGTATCACATGGAAAATGCAGAAACGCGCCATCTGTAATACAACACAGCGAATGCATGTCCTTTCCCATGCGCTGGTGCACAATGGGCTGACTATCGCCAGCGCAGGCACTTTCAACCTTGGTGCAAGGGTCCCTGCATTGCATGCAGGACTGTTTTGTAAAGGAAGGGGCACCTTCATGCAGAAAGAGAATACGAGGAGCCATATTCCTGTCGATTGCAATACACATAGGAAGAAACAAGGAGAAATAGAGATTTTCCTCCCCATTACACCTCTGGGAAGGCGTAACTTTTTGGCGTATTCCCAGGTTTACCCTTCCAGTACAAAATCTGTGCTAGACTCACACACTCACCTTTGAACTATTGCGCAAATGTGTGTGTGTGGAGCTCTGCTGCAAAATTCTGCTCCGCACCTAGGAAGAGGGGAGGAGAATGCCATATCTTTAGATATGATGCTCTCCTGCTCTCTCCTCATCACGCAACGCACAACAGCAACTTTGGTTTCTGCGTTGCATTGTGTGACTTTTTCATAAATCTAGGCCACAGTGGCAAAGTCATTTGTTTGTGTTTTAGATCTCAAGGTGCTTGGTAATTGATGGATGAATATCTGTGTACTGAATACTTCTGTTAATATCTCCACAAGGCAAATCATAACCCACTAGGAGTTGGAAATGTTTTTTGGTCTGTCATCCTTTGCTCTGAAAAACTGCAGGGATGTCATAGCAAAAAATCAAGTAGAAAGCCCTGCCAAGTGTCACGAATCACTTGTTCGGGTAACACATATTAGGCACAGATGTGAATAGGTTTTGCATCCAGTTTGGGTAACTTTTTAATGCAGACACAACTCAAAATCTTTTTTGACATTTACAAACCAACGTAATTGGTGTTTGCTTTGGTTTGTCAATAAAAGTAAACCAATTGTGAAGCGCGGCTTTGCATTTCTCTACGCCAAGGGGGCGTTCTACGGGTGCTACATGGGAGTTCCTGGGCTACAACCCATGACTTGTGACAGAAATCCCTTTCTACTAACAATAGTGGACAGTGATTTGCAGCGAGAAAGAATGCACCTTGAAAGCAAACTGTAAAAGGGGAAATGTTTTAATTTCTCTTTTCTTTTCTGACTTTGCATGTGTTCTGCACGGTACAGCGCATGTGCAACATAGGAAAAGTATTAAAAGTTGTCTAGGCATAGTAGTTTGAACTGGAAGTGATCCCTTTCAGTATAAAACCTCAGCTAATCCCATGCACACACTCTTGAACTCAGGTGCAAAGGTGTGAGTGTGGATCCGGTGCTAAGGAGAGGAGAAAAGAGTGCCTTATCACTGGAGATATGGCGCTCTCCTGGTCTCTCGCTGTCACGCAGCACAGTGCAGCAACTTTGGGTGCTGTACTGTGTGACAGCTTTGCAAATCTGGGCCTTTCTGGGTCATTTCTACGCATTACTGCAATCACCTGACCTTGTCATGCGATGTGTGCTTCATGGCAGCGCTGAAGAGTTGAGCAAATACAGCTGTGAGTGTCAGGACATTTCATTTTATGTTCTCCTGCTGCAGCTTTAATCATCCTGTCATGTGATTGGGATAGGCTTGGTAGGAAACACTCCTATTTTACATGCACAGTTTTCTTAAGTTGCCTTCTCATCCTCCACAACGACATACATTTGCTTGCATGACAGTGCAGGATTGGTTTCTCTGAAACCACATTACTGAAGCTTCGGTACAGAAGCATTGGTGCTGTTTGCTATAAATACACAAACATTTCCTATCAACATCTGCTGCTGGCCATTAATCATTGCAACAAGTCTTATATAATAGAATTACAATGGTTCAATAAATATTGAAATACCTTGTTGTGTTTCTTGTGTATCTTTTTGGGTATACATGAGTGACAGAGCAAAAAGGTTCTAGATCTGTTACCATGATTCCTTGGGGATTCAGGGTTGTCGTTTTCTGAGGTTGCACAATCCATCTGTTACCTTCTAAGGGCTAGGGGTTTTATGCTTACACTGTAAGCTAGCATCCAGAAAATTTTCTTTAGCCACTTTAGGACTTTCGAAGCATGTAGAGGGTACATGGAGGCTTGGGTTTTTATAGACAGTTCATCGTCCTACCAGAAACCTAGGTTGTTTTCTTTAGAAACTGGCATAGGAAGGGTTCCGAGGATATCAGGCCAATTGTGAGGTCCCAACAATTGAGGGTTCTTGCCCACCATCATAATCTTGTTCTTCTCACCATTTAACTTCAAGTAGTTGCTGCTCATCCCGGTAGAAACCTTTAGGATACATGAGTTCAGGATGTTTGTGCTGTGACCCTCAGCAGATGACAGACAAATGATGACCTGAGTGTCTTCAGCGTAGGAAGATAGAGAGAGGCCACAGCCTTCAACAATGTCAGCTAGAGTGCGCACATAGATATGAAATAACATTGGACTTAAAACAAAGCCCTGGGAATTCCAGAAGAAAGAAAGAGATAGGTAGACACAGAATAGTTGTAAAAGACCTGAAAGGTCCGATCCTGTAGGAACAACGGGGCCTATTAGCAAGAAATAGCGATATTTATCGCTAAACGTGGTTAGCGACTTTTTTTTATTGCTGGCTATCGCTGGATATTTTAACGGAGAAAACATGCTATTAGCAACGTTTTTCTCAATTGTGCTAAAATATCCAGCGATAACGGCGAACTGCGAGAATATCGCTGGAAATCCAGCGATATTCTCGCATTAACGCCAATAGGGGCTTAATCTGATAATCTACCCCCCATTGACTGTACAGGTAAGTCAACTTTTTAGCAGGCGTTAGTTTACAGCGATTATTTTTATCGCTTCGCCTGCCTTGCTAATAGGCGATAGCTGTGTTAGCGACTGTTTTCCGTCGCTAACAGTTTGGGTACGCCCACTTTGCATGTCATTAGCGATAAATATCGCTGACATGCAAAGCGGGCCCCAAACCTGTAGCTATCGCCTAAAAGCTGTTACTAACTGCTGTTAGCGACAGCTTGCTAACAGGGCGATAAAAATATTGCAGCTTTAGCGGAAAAAAGTCCCGCTAAAGCGGCGATATTGCCCTTGATAATATGCCCCAACGTCTTTTCAGGAGTTTTTTGTGAGACACAGTGTTGAAATTCATTCTCAAATCAAGCAGGATCGATGCTGCTATGCCACCACTGCCCACGTGCAGTCTGAGGTGCTCTGTAACTCCTGGCACAGTGGATTCAGTGCTGTAATCAGGAAAAGGATCTAGGGACACATTTACTAACACTTTGCCCCGTGGATGGGCCACTTTTATTCACAGCCACCACGCAAAATATTATTTCTGATTTACATCACCTTGCAAACCTAAGTTGCGTGGCTTTGCGTGGGATTTTTCCCAAATAGTAATGTAAGGCAGCGCATACCCCTGTCTTGCGTTACTTTGCATTATGTAGGCGTTCCATGGGTGGTGCATGGGCGTTCCAGTGCATCCACCCATGGATTCAGCGCATCCCAGATTTACAAAGACTTGCAAACCTGGAAATGCATCAAAATGCTGCTCCTCCCTGAACAAGAGGTAACGGGGAGAAATAACTTTATGTTTCTGTAGGAGAGCAGGATCTACTTGTATTGTATTGTATTGTATTGTATGCCAGACTTGTATAGAGCGAACTGTCACCCTACGGGTATCCTGGCGCTGTAACTTAGACAGATGACATTAACAAACATCAGGCCTGATTATTGGTGGGGAGCAGTGCTCTCGTTCCTAGGCAACATACAGGTTTTCAGACTTTTTCTAAAGCACAGCAGGGAGTTACCTTGTCTAATGCTCAGACATTGATTGTTCCAAAGGCGTGACGCCGCAGTACCAAATGCTCTCCCTCCCATCCTGGATTTCTTAAATCTGGTAGTCGTTGCCAGATTTGTGCTGGAAGAGAAAAGATGTCTCATGGGCTTATACCAGGTAAATGTCTCCTGCAGAGATATAGAGCCCATACCATGTGCTGCTCTAAACACAATGCATAGAGATTTGAAACTAACTCTTTTCTTAATGGGCAACCAGTGAAGGTCTCTTAGGGCCGATGTTGTGGAGGATCTGTGCTGCCTATTTAGCACCAGCTTTGCTGCTATAGACTGGACTCTCTGCAACCCCTGCAAGATGTATTGTGGTGCTCCCACATACAGGGAGTTGCAGTAGTCCAGTCTGCTCAGAATTATGCTCCTCACGACAATAGGTATAGCATCATTATGCAGCAATGGAAGAATCTGCCGAAGCACTTTTAGCAAAGCAAAGCAGACGCTAACGTTTTGTTAGCCTGTGTAGCCATTTGGAGTTTGTCATCTACCAGGACACCCATGTTACGCACAGTTTTGACTGGGGCCAATGGGTCATCCGCACGGGTGAGTTTGAATTCTAGTGGCAAGTACTGGAACATTTTAGCAGGGGAGCAATACCACCTCTGTTTTCCCCCCATTGAACTGCAAAGTGTTTTTCCTGAGCCAACTAGAGGTCTGGCGCATACATTCCAGGAATGTGTCCATGGTCACCACATGCTTCCCTTCCAGAGAGAACACCAATTGGGTGTCGTCAGCATAGTTGACCAGGTCAATTGCAAAAGATTTAATGATGGGGATCAGAGGACGCAGGTATATGTTAAAAAGAATGGGGCTTATTGCCGAGCCCTGCGGCACTGCGTGGCATACCGGAGACTTAGAAGTGGCGAACGGTGTCATGGTTACAACATGTTGTCTCTCTGATAGATACGATTGCAGCCACTTCAGAGATCATCCTTTCACACCCATTCTTTCCAGTATTCCCATCAGCACTGCATGGCTCACCGTGTCAAATGCGGCCGACTTGTCTAGTAGCACTAGTACAGATGAATTGCCATTGTCGGCTCGCATTTGCAGGTTATCCAGTACGGTTGCCAAAGCTGTTTCCGTTCCAAAACCAAACTGATCCATATCTAACAAATGATCTCTTCAAGAAAGCACGATAAAGACTTGCTGACAGCCTTTTCCAGAATTTTTATAGGGTATGGCAGGAGAGATATGGGCCTAAAGTTTGAGGATTTCTTGAGCAGGGGGGTTACCACTGTCTGCTTCCATGCTTCTGGAACCACTCCTTCTTCTAGGAACTGACGGCAAATCTGCCGCATCCAGGGAAATAGTTCTTGCCAAAACTCCTTCCAGATCTTACGTGGGAGTCTCAGTCTGGTTTGCAAACAGGAGGTCCAGCACATTTCCTCCTAGATGGGTTGGCTGTTGTACCAACTGGTATAAACTAAAATTCTTACATGGTTGCCTCAGGTCTCTCAGATGATTCCCTAGAGCCGCATTATCCTGTAGATTAAAATCCCCTAGAAGCATCATTCTGCAGTGTGTTAAAGTCAGAACTTCAATGGTATCGAACAGTGCTTGGTACTGGGTGTCTAGACCTGGAGGTCTATAGCGGACCATTTAAGTTAGTAGCCTTCCTTTAGCCTCTTGGAATGAGAAACCCAGTAGTTCAATTCCAGCGACCTCATTAACCTGTAGTGGTGCAAAGTTCAATTTTTCATTGAATATCAGCCCAACCCCCCCTCCTCTTCCAGAGACCCTTGGTTTTTGAAATATGTTATATAATCCTGGACAAGAAAATCCTATTTCTACAGAAGAGTGAGTGCTAGTCCAGGTCTCTGTTAGGAATATAACATCCAGATCCATATCGTCTAGCATATTCGACACCTCCTGATAGTGCTTTATCAGGGAACTACTATTAATCAGGCCACAGGTTAATATTGCACTGTCCTGTGGCAAGGCCACTTGATGTCCCCCCCCAGCAACCCTCTCACCGATGCTGAGCAGTAGTTCTTTGGAATAGCTTATTCTGCCTTGACCGAAATGGGCAGCTTTGCTGGCGCTGGACGTGACCGGAGCGCGGACGGGAGCAGATGGGCTTGCCCCAATGCGTCTCCGACGCGCCATCGGCATGCCTGCTGCGCGCATGCGTGCTGTGCACTTGCATTGCCCCTCCTAAATAGGAAGGTAAATGCAAACTGGCCAACCACTAGAGCGCTACCCAAGATGACGCTGATTGAAGTACGAGATTCCCTGATTCCCACTAAGTAGAGAGATGTGGTGGTATGTTTTATAGTACGGGTTAGTTTTCACAATGATTTGTCTCTTTCAAGAGTTTAAAGACAGTTATCAGCAATAAAAATAATTACGTCAACGCCCCTGTTCCTGACCTCGCGAGCGGCAGCAATAAGTCAGTAACTTCTTACAGTTACCCCCTTTTTTTGCTGATGTTTCACTGTTTTTCAGCTTTAGTCTGGCTGGGGCCCTGCTATCCAGGATCCCAGCCTAGTTGCTTCCTCTCTAAATTGATTCCATGTACTTTAGGTACACTCCAGTTTGGTTACTGGGGTACCCGTAGGAGTACCTAGTACATCGTACCTTGGGTACCAAGGGCATTGGTACCCCGGAGGCCTACGAGGGGCTGAAGCATGTATTATGCCACCTCTAGGAAGCCTTCCAAAATGGCACCACAGGACTGCTACTGCAGACTGGGTAAGGTGGTGCATGCATCTCTTACTTAGATATAGGTTACCTATATCTACCTTAAATCAATACACATGTAAACCTATCAGTCACCCCTATGGCATGCCTTATCATTCCTGAAGGCAGGGTGCTAGGTTTTGTGTGAGAGGGTGCCCATGCATGAGCAGGGCCCCTCTGCAGCCTTCGGAATCTATTCTCTGGGGCTGTTCTGTGATGCAGCCTGCCCATATACTCTTAAGTGCATTATAACCTTGCGGTAAATGCTAACTTTGGAATGGCTGCAAGGAAACATGTTGTGTGTGGTGTCAAACACTTTAGGATTATACCCCCCCCGCCAGTCCTGGCGGGGGGAGTATGATTCCACCCTTCTAGAGGGAGAGACATGTGCACTCCGGTATACCCAGTACCAGTTTAAAAGAGCCCTGGCATCACAAAACAGATGCTGCAGCCACAGACACAAGTCTGGCCTCCTGCTGCTGGACAAAACTCTGGCAGGGGAGGCCTGGACAATAGGTTTACTGTCACAGGGAGGTGTAACCACCTCCCAAACAGGCTTTAGTGTATTGATGCTGGGTGGGAGCACTCCAAGAGGGCTTTGAAGTCTGCACTCAATCAATCAATCAATCAATCACAAAGGGCCCGATTCACAGAATGAACTTAAGACTCAATCCTAAACTTACTACTATTTTGGTATTCACAGAATGCACTTACTACTTTTGGTATTCACAGAATGAACTTACTACTTTTGGTATTCACAGAAGTTAGGATTTTGTCTTAAGTCTGTCTTAAGTCTCTCTTAAGTCTGTCTTAAATTTGTCTTAAGACAAACTTAAGACAAAATCCTAACTTCTGTGAATACCAAAAGTAGTAAGTTCATTCTGTGAATGCCAAAAGTAGTAAGTGCATTATGTGAATACCAAAATAGTAGTAAGTTTAGGATTGAGTCTTAAGTTCATTCTGTGAATCGGGCCCAAAGATTTGTAGAGCGCGCTACTCACCCGTTAGGGACTCAAGGCGCTGGGAGGGAGGGGAGTTGCTACTGCTCGAACAGCCAGGTCTTGAGTTGTTTCCTGAAGGAGAGATGGTCCTGGGTCAGCCGTAGGGGGGTGGGGAGGGAGTTCCATGACTTGGCCGCCAGGTAGGAGAAGGATCTTCCTCCGGCGGTGGCTTTGCGAATTCGTGGGACGACGGCGAGAGCGAGGCTGGCAGATCGGAGCTGGCAGGTGGGTGTGTAGAATGTGAGGCGGCTGTTGAGGCATTTGGGGCCCATGTCGTGGAGAGCCTTGTGTGCGTGGGTGAGGAGTCTGAACGTGATCCTCTTGCTGACGGGGAGCCAGTGCAGGTCTTTCAGATGGGCAGAGATGTGGCTGTGACGGGGGATGTCCAGGATGAGTCGTGCAGAGGCGTTCTGTATGCGCTGGAGTCTTTTCTGGAGTTTGGCTGTGGTTCCCGCGTAGAGGGTGTTCCCGTAGTCCAGTCGGCTGGTGACGAGGGCCTGGGTGACCGTCTTCCTGGTGTCGGTGGGGATCCACCGGAAGATCTTTCGGAGCATGCGCTGGGTGTTGAAGCAGGATGACGAGACGGCGTTGACTTGCTTGGTCATCGTGAGGGATGAGTCCAGGGGCTGAAGTTCTTGAGGTCCCTGTTGTCCGCGGTGGATTTCTTCAGGATGGCGCTGAGCTCTGCATGTTTCCAGCTCTCCGGGAAGGTGGCGGATGCGAAGGAACTGTTGATGATGTTCCGGAGTTGGGGTGCGATGATGGAGTCGACTTTGTTGAATATGTGGTGTGGACAGGGGTCGGTTGGGGAGCCGGAGTGGATGGTGTTCATCATGCGGGTGGTGTCTTCGGTGCTGACCGGGGTCCAGGTCCGGAGGATGGTGGTGGGGGGCGCTGGTTCGGTGGTAGGATGCGTGGTCTGTTCACCGAAGCTGATGTGTATGTCGGCGATCTTGCGGTGGAAGAACGAGGCGAGTGAGTCGCAGAGGTCTTGCGAGGGTGTGATGTCGTTGTTGCAGGCGCTGGGGTTGGAGAACTCTTTAACGCTGAAGAGTTCCTTGCTGTTGTGGGTGTTGTTGTCCAGTCGTTCTTTGAATGTTGTCCTTTTGGGGGTGCGGATCAGCTGGTGATGTTTGCGGGTGGCGTCCTTGAGGGCTGTCATATTTTCTGCTGTCTGGTCGCGGCGCCAGGCTTTCTCGAGGGTGCGGCAGGTTTTCTTGGAGTGTTTGAGGTCGTTGGTGAACCACGAGGTTTTCTTGCTGCCGGGTCTGCTGGGAGGGTTCTTCAGTGGTGCCAGGTCATTGGCGCAGTTGGTGAGCCACTGTGTGAGGTTGCGGGCTGCTTCGTTGGGGTCCGTCGTGTTGGTGGGAGGGTTCCGGCTGAGGGAGGTGGTGAGCTGGTAGGCGGTGATCTTGCTCCAGCTTCAGCGGGGAACCTGTTGCGGGTGGTGGAAGGACCTGGTTCTCCTGAAGTTGAAGTGGACGCAGATGTAATCTGCCCAGTGTAGTCCGGTGGGGTGGCTGAAGGAGATGTGCTTGCTGGAGGAGAAGATGGGGTCAAGTGTGTGGCTGGCATAGTGGGTGGGGGTGTTCACCAGTTGCTTGAGTCCGAGGTTGGCGAGGTTGTCCAGCAGGGCGGCGGTATTGCTGTCATTGTTGTTCCCCAGGTGGAAGGTGAGGTCCCCTAGGAGGATGTAGTCGGAGGAGGTGAGGGCGTGCGGGCTGGCGAAGTCTGCGATGGCTTCGCTGAATTTTGTGCGTGGTCCCGGGAGTCTGTATATGAGAGTGCCTCTGAGGGTGGTCTTTGGGTCGGTGTGTATCTGGAAGTGAAGGTGCTCGGCGGCGGTGAGGGTGTCGTCGGAGTTAGTCGTGATGCGGATGGTGTTTCTCTGGACGATGGCGATGCCTCCTCCGGTTTGGTTGACGCGGTCCCTCCGGGTGATCTTGTAGCCATCCAGGATAGCTATGGCGATGTCGGGGGCTGAGGAGGCGTTCATCCAGGTTTCTGTGAGGACGGCGACGTCTGGTGAAGTTGTGTCAAGGAGGTTCCAGAGTTCGACGGCGTGCCTGTGGACGGAGCGGGTGTTGAGCAGGACGCACTTGAGGTGATCGTTGTTGGCGCTTGGCTTGGCGGGTGGTAGAGGTTCGGAGGCATGTAAATTTGCAGGCTTGGCAGGTGAAGGGTCCGTGGGTGCGTTTCGGGGTGGCTCGGTGGCAGGCGGGGTTCCGCCGGCGTTGAGTGCATGGAGGGTGGAGGCCTCGTAAGTCCAACGGGTGGGCTGGCATCGACGAGGAGCAGGGGTCCTGGCGCTGGGCGCGGTCCAGGTGTGGACAGGGCATAGACGGTCTTGCCTTTGGCGCACCAGCGGCGCGCCCGCTGTGCTTCCGCGCGGCTTCCTCCATAAGAGGCTAAGTGGGAGGGAGGAGCAGCTGGGAGGTGGGAGCGGGGCGAGGGAAGGGAAGGGATTACAGAAGGAAAGACGGGCGGGGGAGCAGCAGCGGGGAGCGTGGGGCGGAGGGGGTCAAGGGGCGCAAGGGGAAGACGGAAACCACAGAAATACAAAATAAAAATACAGCGAAAGAAACCAAATTACAGCAGCACAATACGATCCCAATTACGATCAAAATACCAGTCCCAGGGGCAGGGGCACACCAGCGGCGGGCTCCGGACAGCAGGAGGGGGTCACGGAGGCACAGGGGAGCCGTGCGGTGTGTGGGGTGACCAGAGGTCAGGTCACAGCCACTGCTGCCCGGCTTTTTCCATAGGAGGACAAGTGGGAGGAAGGAGCAGCTGGGAGGCGGGAGCAGGGCAGGCAAAGGGTGAGGGAAGGGAAGGGATTACAGAAGGAAAAACGGGCGGGGGAGCAGCGGCGGGGAGCGTGGGGCGGGGGGGGGTCAAGGGGCGCAAGGAGAAGCCGGAAACCACAGAAATACAAAATAAAAATACAGCGACAGAAACCAAATTACAGCACCACAATACGATCACAATTACGATAACAATACCAGTCCCAGGGGCAGGGGCACACCAGCTGGCTCCAGCCAGTAGGAGGGGGTCACGGAGGCACAGGGAGAGCCATGCGGCGTGTGGGGTGACCAGAGGTCACATTTGGTGTCCCTGTGCATAGCCCAGTTAAAAACAGTTGCAGGGGCTGACAACCCCTGCTCCGGAGCAAAACTGGACAAAGGAAATGGGTGCAGCTACCCCTCTTTCCAAACCCTCCCATAGGGGGGTCCTCCGAGTATGTCAAACCCCTTCCTTGGGTATAAGTAAGGAACCCCTGACTACAGGACTTTAGATGACATCTGGATGAAACTCTGCTACAGAAATCCCAGAACCTCAACAATCTACACGACTAGTTGACTGAAGTTCTCCCTTGGAGTAAAGGAGTTACTCTCCTGCTAGGCAGGCACCAAAGACGCATTGGCCTGGTTTTGCTCCTGCCGGACTCCAAAGTAATTGCAACACAGGAGGTGGGTTTCCAGACTTCCCAGAGGCCGAACCGAGTCCCCAGCAAAGCTGATACCCGTAGACCTTGTGGGTACTGTGGAACCGGAACCCCTGGACATCGTGCACATTTGCAAGTGCATCAGCTTATCGCCGTTCCTTGAGACTGTGCATTGGGTTACTTTCAGCCCAGACCCCAAGCACCTTTTCCACTGAAGATTGCTGGCCTACACTCCACGAGTGTTCCGTGAGCCCGCCCTTTGTGTTCTCACTTGAGGTACCTTCGCCATCCCTGGTCCGTTGACTGGTGGGTCCCTGGGAAGGAACCCTGATTTTACTTTGGCTTCTCTGGTAACTCCAGATGTGCCCTGACTCTGCACCGCTTAGAGAGTCCCCTGGACCGTGCAAGTTCAGACCGAAGCATTTTTTCCCTTTCTTCGTGGATTGCTGTTGCCAAGGCTTGTTGTGTCCAATCCGGGCACTGACACCACATCACTCGACACCCTTTGTGGTACAGCTCAAATCCAGCTCCTAGTTGTTGTTGAAGCCTCCTGGTCCTCGTGACTGCAGAGTCAAGCTTCACTTCTTCAACCTGGAAACACCCGACGTCGGTGGGCATTCATCTATCGTGCCCCTTGTCACTGGCAAGTGACCCAGACTCTGTCCCCTCTGCTTTCAGGTTCTTCTCATCTTCAAGTCAGGCTTGGATCACCCCGGACACTTTCCACTTCGACGGCAGCAGCACTTTGCAGCAGATCACCATTGGAATCAGTGATTCCCGACACCAAAAGACACCTATGCACCCTCCTTCCCTGGGTGAGGTAACTCGAGTACTCCAGTGCTCCCGTGGGTGTTGGCCCTAGAACCCCTTAAGTCTAAAGGGGTTTGCTCAAAGTCCTCTCCTAAGTGTCCTTATTCTTTAAATTTCCAACCGCAACTTTTTCCATAGAAGCTAACAGTGATTCAGGCTGTGTTCTCACACTGCACGAGTCCCCTGTGGGTCCCCTGAGTCAATACCTTGGGTGGTTCCTTGTGCTCCTAGCGATTCTGCAGGCTCTAGGCCTTGTATCTAGTCAAGTCGTGGTTCTTATTCCACTTTCTTAATATATGGTTTGGTTCGCCCCTAGGGCCTAACTTATATTGTGCTAATTTACTGTGATGTAGTAAGTGTAACATATGTGCTTTGACCTCTAGCCTCATAAAGAGACTAGTAGGATGTGGTTAGGAATAAATACATATATTTTATATATATACCTGGTGTCGTTCTCCTTCATTTAGCCATTCAAGAGATTATAGACTGGTAAAACAAGCTGCTTTACATTCCTTCAAAACTTGCTCCCATAGCTACCACTAAGATAGCTTTCAAATAAGGTTGTCTTTAACTTATCATCTCTAAGGGGTTGTTTGGACTGGTGCAAGGTGCCCACTATAACTAGTGGACAGCATATGCCAGGCAAACTTCTCACATTGGTGTGCAGCGGTTGGGATTCAAGCTTGCCATTGTTTTACCAGATAATCTCAAGTGAGTGACTAACTGAAAACCACTAAAGGTACCTGAGGTACATATAATTCAAGCTTAAACTACAGTAAGTTCTACTGAACTTAGAGTTGTGTGTCAAGGGCTTAGCACACCCTTTCTACAACTCAAGAGAGTTTAGTAGGCCACACTACAGTAAGTAGGTGCATACTCCACACCACACTAGTGATGTCTTCAAGGCCAGGAACCAGTGGGTCCCTGCCTGATGTCAGTAGGATTCTGGCATCCAAGTATGACAAACTCCCGTTCTTGGAATTGAGTGCATTGTGTACTACTAGGAGATTGAAGACAGGAAAAAGTGCAAAAACCCAACGCCTCATCGAGGTACTGCTGTTGGATGATCTCAGAAATACCTCAGGGTCTGAAGGGGTAAGCAGAGTGGATGGGGCAGCAGATGAGGAAAGGCCCAGGGGTGAAAATGACCAGGACCTGACCTCTGAAGCTGACCAGGAAGGTGACAATGATCTTAACCTGGAAGATGCAGCTCATCCTGGAAATGAGGAAGAAGGCCATGATGGCCCTCTCTTTACTCTACCTGGGAGAGTTGTAGGTGTGCCTAGAAGGTCAAGATCTCCTTCTCAGGAGGCTGTACATTCTGACACATCTATAGAGACCTCAGTTTCTTCTCACAGGAGGGAATCCTCCCAGGAGAAGAGAGAAAGGCAGCTCAAGTATGAGGAAGCCCAGCTTAGAATCAGGTAGCCTTAGAATGGGAGGGTTCGATTCACAGAAATAACTTAAGACAACATCCTAAACTTACTACCATTTTGATATTCACAGAAGGCACTTACTCATTTTGGTATTCACAGAAGGCACTTACTCGTCAATGAGTAAGTGCCTTCTGTGAATACTAAAATAAGTAAGTTACTCAAAATGAGTAAATTACTCTAAATTAGTAACTTACTCATTTTGGTATTAACATAAGTCATTTACTCATCAATCAGTAAGTCCGTTCTGTGAATACCAAAATGAGTAAGTAACTTTTGTGAATACCAACATGGTAGTAAGTTTAGAATTTTGTCTTAAGTTAGTTCTGTGAATCAGGCCCGGTGTCCCTGGAGCTTCAGAGAACTAGAAAGAAGCTGGGGCTAGAGCTCATGGTAGCAGCAACTCCCCTAGTGAAGGAGAGAGAGATCTCAGGACCATAGGAATTTAAGCAAGAGTGTCCCTCCCTACCAGAGTGGGGATGACATCCACAAATGGATTTCTGCACTGGAAAGGGCATGTAAAGTGCAGAGGGTCCCCCAGGAGCAGTGGGCAGCAATCCTGTGGCTCTCCTTTGCAGACAAAGGTAGAGACAAGTTACTCACTGTTAGAGAAGAGGATGCTGATGATTACCAAATCTTGAAGAGTGCACTGATTGAAGGGGTTGGCCTAACCACTGAACACTATAGAATAAAGTTCAGAGATACCCAAAAGGCACAGACTCAAGACTGGGTTGACTTTTTAGATTGTGCTACTAATCTCTGGAGGGCTGGTTACTTGGCAGTAAGGTGTGTGATTTCAAAGGATTGCACAACTTAATTATGAGGGAGCAGATTCTTAATAATTGTCAAAATCAGCTGTTGCATCAGTACCTGGTGTACTCTTATCTGACCTCTCCCCAAGAATTGGGAAAGAAGGCAGACACATGGGTAAGAACCCGGGTGAAGCAGAAGGTTCAGAAACAAGGTGGTGACCCAAAGAAGCAAGCCCCGGAGCCCTGCTTACCTGGAGCCCTGTGGCCTCGGAGCCTTGGGGCCCAGGAGCCCTGCAGCCCCAGGGCCCTGCAGCCCTGATCCCCCAGAGCCCTGGATCCCTGGAGCCTCGGTGCCCTGGAGCCCTGCAGCCCCAGAGCCCTTGAGCCCCGGGAATCCTGGAGCCCTGGAGCCCTGCAGCCCTGGAGCCCAGCAGCCCCGGAGCCCTGCAGCCCCAGATCCCTGGAGCCTCGGAGCCCTGCAAGGGCAGGCAGGCGGGAGCCCTCCCACCGAGGCTCGGGGCAGGCAGATTGGCGTCATGTCGGTCCCAGCCATCTGGTCGCCCCTCTCGCCTCGGCCATCTGGTCGCGCCCAATGCTTTCCTATCGGGTGACCAGATGGCCGGGCTTCCCTGGAAGGCCCGATGAGGTGCCATTCGCCTCCCGTATCCCAGCCAGGACTCCAGGAGTTTGGGAGCCTTCGCGACCTGGGTCCCCTCCGTCACTCGGCATGCATGGGTTTCCAGAAAGAGGGGTAGCCTTCCTCCGGATTACTAGGGGCAGGGTATGCCGGGAAACCCCACCCGGGGCTGGCGGTTCCCTGCCGGGGGGGGGAGACAAGATGGGCTGTGCCTGGGCAACACCTCCCATGCGCCCGGGGCTCCCCCCTCCAGCCCGCGGCATGGCAAAGTGCCCGGGACGGGCTCCATGGGCCCGAGAGCTCAGGTGGTCCTCCCCGTGCCTGAGGCCCAGGGTGGGGTTTCAGAGCCCCCCTGAGCCCTGCAGCCCCGGAGCCCTGGAGCCCTGTGGCCCCGGAGCCCTGCGGCCCAGGAGCCCTGCAGCCCCGGGGCCCTGCAGCCCAGGGCCCTGTAGCCCTGAGCCCCCGGAGCCCTGCAGCCCCCGGAGCCCTGGAGCCCTGCAGCCCAAAGCCCTGCAGCCCCAGAGCTCTGCAGCTCCCAAGCCCTGCAGGCCCGGAGGCTCGGGGCAGGCAGATTGGCGTCATTTCGGTCCCGGCCATCTGGTCGCCTCTCTCCCCTTGGCCATCTGGTCGCGCCCAATGCTTTCCTATGGGGCGACCAGATGGCCGGGCTTCCCTGGAAGTCCCGATGAGGTGCCATTCGCCTCCCAGATCCCAGCCGGGGCTCCAGGAGGTCGGGTGCCTCCGCGCCCTGGGTCCCCTTCGTCACTCGGTGCGCACGGGTTCCCAGAAGGAGAGGTAGCCTTCCTCCAGATTACTAGGGGCAGGGTATGCCAGAACAACCCCATCCGGGCTGGCGGTTCCCTGCCGGGGGCCGGATGGGCTGTGCCCGGGCAATACCTCCCAGGCGCCCGGGGCTCCCTCCTCCGGCCCGCGGCGTGGCAAAGTGCCCGGGACGGGCTCTATGGGCCCCGGGCAGTCCTCCCCCGGGTGTCCGGGCTCCGAGAGCTCCGGCAGCCCCACCTGTGCCTGAGGCCCAGCAGCCGGGTCACGAGCCCCTGAGCCCTGCATGGGCAGGCGGGAGCCCTACCGCGAAGGCCTCGGGACGGGAGTCCTTTCGGTCCCGGCCATCTGGTCGCACCTCTCCCCTCGGCCATCTGGTCGCGCGCAATGCTTTCCAATGGGGCGACCAGATGGCCGGGCTTCCCTGGAAGTCCAGATGAGGTACCATTTGCCTCCCGGATCCCAGCCAGGGCTCCAGGAGGTCGGGCACGTTCGCGCCTAGGGTCCCCAGAGCCTCGCAGTGCATACTTGTTACCAGAAAGAGGGGTAGCCTTCCTTCGGATTAATAGGGACAAGGTACTCTGGGACCCCTCTCGTCCTAGCGGTGCTCAGCTGGCAGCTGGACAGGCCAGGATGCAGCCCCAGCCCTGGGTCCGTCCCAGGGACTGCAGCGTGGCAGGGTGCCCTGGACGGGGCCCAGGAGGGACCGGGGAGGTGCCTCCGGGCCTGGGCCTGGGCCCCGTCCCCCGGCCTGCCGGCACTGCCAAAGGCCCAGGAAGTGGTTTCGTTGTGCCCTGGGAGCCTCCCCTTGCTTGGCTGGATTCAGGAGCTCCGGCCGGGGGCCTGCCCCGAGGGCCCCGGGGAGCGTGGCCTCCCCACCCAAGGCTCCGTCCTGACTCCTGCCACGTGGCAGGGTGCCCAGGACAGGGTCCTGAGGGCCTGGGGAGGCTCCCCGGCTTCTCTGGTCTCGGGGCCCCCGGCAGGGGCCAGGGGCCCGGCCAGGCCCCGGGTCAGGTGCTCGGGCCCTGGGCCCTGTCCCCGGCCTGCCGCACTGCCAGCCCGCTGGCACGACTCGAGCCGCCCGGCGATGGATGGCTGACGTGCAGGTGGAGCGACCCTCCCTCGTTGCCAGGTACCCGGTTTGACCCGGTCCCGTGCGGCCGGGCCGAGGGGTTCGAAAGACTCGCGCGGTCCCTCCTGGTTACCCCGGGAGGGACCGGCGGCTGTGGGGCTGCCTGCTACCCGTCACACCAGGAGCCCCCTTCCTCTCCCGTGGGCAGGGACTCCCGGGCTGAACGCCTGGCAATGTTTTTTCTCCCAACGGTGCAGTCTGACTCCCAGAGGGGAAGCCTTGAACGGGTGCCTGGGCCGTCTTGCCGCACGGGCGGCGGACGGACGGCGTCGCCTTCCACAAGCCTTTCCTGCGACTGCAGGTGGGTGAACATTTTCGAAAAGTTGCCTGTGACTCTTGGCGGTGGATCACTCGGCTCGCGCATCGATGAAGAACGCAGCTAGCTGCAAGAATTAGTGTGAATTGCAGGACACATTGATCATCGACACTTCGAACGCACCTTGCGTCCCCAGGTTCCTCCCGGGGCTACGCCTGTCTGAGGGTCGCTCAATTGTCAATCGCCCCGGGGCTTCCCCGGGAAGCAGCTGGGGCCGTTGCAGGGTGAGCTCCGCTTCCCCTTTATCCCCCCACAAGGTCAGACCCCCCTGATCGCTGTGGCAGGGTCCCTTGCCGGGTCCTGCCGCGGAGGTACGCCACCGGCGTGCCTGGCCCCCGAGAAAGGGGCCTGGAGACCGGTCTGCCCCGGGACCCATCCTGGGGTGCCTGGCTGCGTGCTGCGTGAGGCTGTTTGTGGTGTCCCACCGGCTGCCTGCGCTCACGCACCTCGGGCGCCAACCTCTGCAGCCGGCTACCCAGGGAGGGCGAAACCCTTCCGGATGCGATCCGGGGAAAGAGGGCGTGTGCTGCCGGGATGCCAGGCCCCCACCTGCTCTGGCTGGGGGGCCCGGCCTTCCCCGGCAACCCCCTTTGACGCTCTGGCGTCATTCTTCCGACTACCACCTCAGATCTGACGTGGCGACACGCTGAATTTAAGCATATTACTAAGCGGAGGAAAAGAAACTACCCAGGATTCCCCCAGTAACGGCAAGGTAAGAGGGAAGAGCCCAGCACCGAATCCCCACCCGGCGGCGGGCGCCGGAAATGTGGCGTACAGAAGACAGACTCCCCGGTGTCGCTCAGGGGGCCCAAGTCCTTCTGATCGAGGCTCACCCCCGGACGGTGTTAGGCCGGTAGCGGCCCCCGGCACGCCGGGATCGGGTCTTCTCGGAGTCGGGTCGCTTGGGAATGCAGCCCAAAGCGGGTGGTAAACTCCATCTAAGGCTAAATACGGGCGCGAGACCGATAGCCAATAAGTACCGTAAGGGAAAGTTGAAAAGAACTTTGAAGAGAGAGTTCAAGAGGGCGTGAAACCATCGAGAGGTAAATGGGTGGGGTCCGTGCAGTCCGCCCGGAGGATTCAACACGGCGGGAAGGTCAGTGGCCCGGGAGTTCCGGATCCCCTCCAGGGGACCAGGGCCCGGACCATACCTGGCCCCCCCAGGGTGCATTTCCTCTGCTGCAGTGCGCCGCGACCGGCTCCGGGTCGGCTGGGAAGGCTTCGGGGTGGCAGGTGGCCCTCCGCTCCGGCGGAGGGTGTTACAGCCCCCCTGGCAGCAGCTTTGCCGTGTCCGCGGGGCCGAGGGAGATTCGACCGCCTCTGCGCCCTCCCCCGGGCACCCATCCCCGGCCGACCCGGGCATGCCGGGGCGGTTGACTTGGGGGATGGGCCCCCTGCTCCCGGCACGACTGTTGACTGGGGTGCCAGAGTGGGGTCTGTCGGAAGAGTTTACGGTCCCATCCCACATGCCGTAGGGCCGTGCACCAAGCCAGAAACACTGTCCTGGTGACCAGGGCCATCGCCGGTGGTATTGGACTTCCATATAGAAGCGCTTGGACTTGTGGAAATTCTAGCGTGGTGAGTTCCACACGATACGCAGGGTCAGACCAGCCGCCCGCATACCAGCCATGGATGACGATGAGTTTCGTGGCCAGGTAGTAGAGGTGAAGTCTGGTCACCCTCATATACCCATCAAAGTGGGGAATGCCGCTCTCGGTGAGCCAGGGCCAGGTGGAGGCGACGAATGCAGTGGCGGGTACCTCTAACCGGCATGAACCCGCATTGGTCGGGTGGACCAGGTCCTGCAGGAGAGGGCGGAGTCTCTGAGCCAAGACGGTGGCGAAGAGCTTAATCTCCTTGTTGATCATCGAGATCGAGTGGTAGTCCGCACAACTCAGGGACGACGGCTGAGTCTTCGGTATAACCACAATCATGGCCAAATCCGACTCACGTGGGAACAAGCCTGTCTCTGCCACATGGCGGAAAAGATCCATCAGGTGGGGGGCCAAAATATCCCGGAAGGCTGCATAGTATTCTTGCGGGTATCCATCGGGCTCGGGCGTTTTACCAGGGTGCAGGAGGGAGATGGCATTCCGGACCTCCTCCAGGGTGAAGGGGCGATCCAGAGTGTCTGCAGCCTCCTGAGAGACAGAAGGCAGCCGGGTACCAGTGTCGGCCATCAGAGCGGCCAGAGGAGCGTCCGGGGGCCGCTCACCGTAAAGGTGCACTTAGAAGGCTGCAAAAGTTTGTGCTATGGCCACAGAGGTCCCATCGTTCGAGCCGACCTCAGGAATAATACGGTTGACTTTGGGATAGGACACAAGGTTGTGGAGGAGCTTTCCATTCTTATCTCCCCATCCATAGACACGAGCAACCGACGAGCGCCAAGGCACTTTAGCCGATTCCAGCGAGATTCGGCGGATCTCCTCGCAGACCGCTGCCAGTTGCCGGGAAGAATCCTCCCGCCCGTCAGAGAGTTGGGCAGCCTCCAGCTGTAACGCTTGGAATTCCAGCTGCGCGAGTTGGGCCGTCTGTTCTGCACGCATCGCGTGGACCAATCCTCTGGCCACTCCTCGGACAACGGCCTTGCCCGCCTCCCACAGCGTTCAGGGTGAGGGAACTGATCCCGCATTGGTGGAAAAATAGTGATTGAGTTCCTGGCCGAGTGACTCCACTAACTTCGAGTCCTGCAAGAACCAGGCGTTCAGCCGCCAAACCGCTCTTGGACCCGTCGGAGGAGCCCCCAGCTGGAGGGCGACAGGAGAATGATCTGAAAGCCCTCTGGGCAGGATCGCGGCATCCAAGACCATCTGACAGTCGGCTGCCGGCAACAGGAGAAGATCAATGAGTGAGTGAGTATGGGGGGACGTCGACGTATTGGTGTACTGATCTTCGCGGGGGTGCCAAACCCGCCACGCGTCGCAGAGAACCAGAGCCGAGGTCCAGCTTGACAGGGATTTAGCGGAGGTGAGGCGGGCCTTGGACGGGGTCCCCGTCGTGTCACGCATGGGCTGTAGAACAGCATTAAAGTCCCCCCAACCACCGTAAGACCCTGCGGAAGGGAAGAAAGCACTTGTGTGAGGTGGCGGAGTGTTTGAGACAGAAGGGCAGAGAGAATATAGAGGCTCAAGAGGTTTAGGGGCGTCCTTCCATAGTACCCGAGACCAACACATAGTGACCCAGCACATCTGTCTCGGCAGCAGCCAGGGTAAAGGGAAGGCCTTTCCTGAGTAAGATATCCACCCCTCGGGAACCCCTTGTGAAGCTGGAGTGCCAGACCCTGTTGAATCCATAAGGGGCTAGGAAGTCACACTCCGTACCCAGGAGGTGTGTCTCTTGAAGGAAGATGATGTCTGTTGTGTGGCGATGGGCAGCGTGAAGGACAGCTGTGCATTTCATGCGATCCAGGAGGCCATTGACATTCCAGGAAAGCATGTGGAGGGGCCTAGTGAGAGTGTATGTCATCGGAGGGGATGGGATAAGGAGAAACGGATAACCACAAGGGAGCACTGCCCGCTGGAGGAGGATAACCACCCAAATATAGGCTCAGAGAGGGGGCACCGGAAATGATGATCTGCGCGTCATTTGTGAAGGCCCAGAGAGAGAAGGGGGAACGACTGCCAGCAGCCATTTCCGGTGGTGGCCCGTAGGCGGCCAAAAATAAAAAAGTGGCGAAGGCAATGAGTTGTGTGTCAGCTGTGGACCTACCCATGAGAGAAGGCTATTATAAAGAACTGCAACCAGTGGCCCGCAGGCGGGCAACTAGCGGCCCGTAGGCGGCTGAAAATAACAAACTTGCAGGAGACTACGGTCCCCCTCAACCCACATCCCCCAACTCCCCCCACCCTACACTTCTGAAATGGAAGCATCTGTCGCCCTGTAAAGCCCCAACTTCCAATTACCCCACGAAGAGGCGATGCACTAATCTAAAACGGTTAGCAAGAAACCAAACAAGTGGAATCGTGGTTAAAGTGGAACCCCCTCCATGTATACGGATGAATGTCAACAGCTGAAAAAGACAAAATGCAGAACTTGATAAGTCACAGGTGAATAAAATGAAATAGTCCCGACACTACAGTGGATGGATGGACCTTCAATCGGGCCATCCAGTGGAGCCAGGTAGGACCCTGTTTGAAGGGTCAAGAGCACACCCATTGTGGAAAGTCGGGACATGTGGATTGCTAAATGTCCAGTGTGCAGCGTCGGCTACATTCCCTCCTCTCCACCAGAACTACGGACTACGGGACTTCCAGACAGGTCTGAATCCGACAATGCCTTTCGCAGATTGACGTCCAGCCCGGGGATACTTCCCATATCAAGCAAGGAGGAAGCCAGGTTGGAAGAGGAGGCGTCCTGATTCATGGGCTGAGTCTGGGACCGCCGGTGTTGTGCCCCCGGTGAATGGGAACCCCCTCCTCGGCGGTTACCCTGTCGTCGAGGTCTGGTTTGGCGCCTCTGAGCCTTAGGCGCTTCGTTAGTCGGCTGTGACGGTCTTCATGCAGGGGAGGGGGCCCCGCCAGGCAGGAGGGGATGCTCCTCCGTGAGTCAGGTCCAAGCGTCTGGGGGGTGTCAAAGAAGAATGTCTTGCCCTGGAAGAACACCTTGAGACGCGCCGGGAAGAGGAGGCCGTAACAAAGTCCTATAGCCCTGAGTTTTTGTTTGACCTTGTCGTAGGACCGGCGCTGAGTCTGAACCTCTTTGGAATAGTCCGGTGTGAGAAGTTGGCCTGATATATGATGCTCACTAGTTCTAGTGATCACCTTGTATCAGTCCAAACAACCCTTATGGTGATTGGTTGTAAGTCAACCTTATAGACCAGCTATCCTAATGGTAGCATGGACAGAGCAGTCTTAGGCTAAACTCTTTTGGCATGTGAAGCCAGCTGTTTTACCACATATAACCCCTTGAATACCAGATGAAAGGACACCACACAGGTTGTTATGAAAATAAACAATATATTTATTACTAACAAACACCTCTGAACTCTTTATGAGATCAGAGGGCTAAGCACATAACAATACCCTTCAGAAAAATACAGTAAGTCGCACAATTTACAATGGTGCCCTAGGGGCACGACAAACCATATACTAATTAAGTGGTTTAAGTAGAACGATAGAAGAAAGGAGTATGCCCAGAGGCTGTAGAATCGCTGGGGCTACACTACCCTAACCTTAGGTAAGGAGCAGGAGGCCCACGGGACACGTGTGCAGTGTTAGAACACACACGCGGGTTTCAATGTAAAGTCAATGGGCATGAACAAATTACGAAATAGGCAAGTAAGGACAGTTCCGACTGGTTGAGACTAAAACTACAGGATACCTGGACACTAGGAGAGTCAATCTACCTATGAGCACCAAAATGCTCTCATTACCTCACCCACGGGCTGCGGGTGCATAGGTATGAAAGTGTGTCGGGTTTCCGCGTTAATTCAATGGAGCCTTGGAGAAAGATGCTGCAGGCGACCAGGATGGAGGTGTCCGGATGGATCCAAGGGCGGATCGAGGAAGAGGGAGACCTGAAAGCAGAGGGGACAATGTTCAAAGTCACTAGCCAGTGACCGGTGTGGAACCAGGACGGAACCAGATGATGTCGCACGCAATCAGGTGAAGAGGTGACGCTTGTCTCTGCAGCCACGTGGACCAGGAGGTGTCTTCGACAACCAGGATGGAGGCACGAGCTTCTCTCACGCAGGCTCTCGCTGTCAGCGGTGTCTGTTCCGGAATCGGAGTCAACAGGTCTTGGCAAAGGCAACCCACACGGTGAGTGAAGATGGCGTCTGGTGCGGACCAGGAGGGTCCGGGGTACTTCTCTTTTGAAAGGAAGCAAGGGCCAGTCTGGAGCAACCAGACCAGCGATGTAGATTTCAAGGTTCGTCGTCTAGGAGGCCACTAGCCAGCCGGCAAGTGACCAGACAACGCATCAAGCGGCAAACAAGCAAAAGGGCCCCACTCAGATCTCATGGATACTGGAGGGCTGGTCTTTGGTGCAGGTGCTGCTCGGGGCTGGGGCTTCTCAATCCCCAAAGCACTCACTCGAGGGTGCCTCAGAGGTTGTGCTGGAAGTGAAGTGCAGTTTCTTCAAGATGGCCGGTCCCACATGTCTCGTCGCACCCACGGGTCTCAGCTGTGCTGCAGATGTGGGTAGAGGTTGGAGAGGTCTGGGAGTCCGGGTCTCGTCAAGCTCTAAGGTCTGGTTCCGGCAGGAAGGATGACAAAGTGAACCGCTAGGATGCTTGATGGTTCCTGCAGTTGCAGGGTGGTCACTCCTTGGCCACAAGGGAGATTTCTTCAGTCTTCTGTGGAGCAGAACTTCGAAGTCCAGAGTTTCTTCTCGTAAAGTTGTTCAGGATAATCTAATTTGGAATGGGACCAGCACCTACCTTTATTCTGCTAAAGGGGGCTGTACTATCGACTAGGTCCCTCTCATAGGTGGGACCAGGAAGGGGGGTGGTTACACCCCCTATCCTTGGTCCGGTTTCGCGCCAGAGCTGGAGCTGGAGTGCCCCAGCAACTGGTTTGAACCGGGGTATGCACAGGGACACCTTGTGTGCCCCAGGCATGTCTCATTCCTTTCAGCCCTTTCTACCTCAATACACAAAGTCCTGTCTGGGGTGGTGCTAGCACCTCCCAAGGCAGGAAACCCTTTGTCCAGGCCTCCCTCGCTGGAAGGACTCCCAGCAGCAGGAGGTCAGCTTTGTGTCTGTGGTGGCAGCATCCATTTTGTGATGCTGAGGCTCGGGTTAATTTTAACCGGGGTTACAGTTACATACATGTCTTATCCCTCTAGGAGGGTGGAATGCTGCCCTCGTCGCTAGAACTGGCGAGGGGGTAGTATTCCAAAGCGTATGACACCTTACACAACATGTTTTGATAATGCTATACCAAAGTTAGCAATAACCGCAAGGATTATAATGTACTTAAGAGTATATGGTATAGCGTTATCATGGAACAGCTTTAAGGACTTGGTTCCGCAAGCTGCAGACAGGCTCAGCTCATGCTAGAGCATCATCTCACATAATTCCAAGCACTCTGCCTTCAGGATTGATAAGGCCTGCCATAGGAGTGACTTATAGGAATCTATGTGTCCATTTTGTGGTTAGATATATAAGTATACTATATCTACAGCAAAGGGTGTTTACACCACCTTGCCCCAGCTGTCTTATCAGCCAGTTGTGTCTGTTTAGATGGCCAGCCAGGGGTGGCATAATACATGCTTCAGCCCCTGGTAGGCCCTGGGTACACCTATGCCCTGGGTACCTAAGGTACACTGTACATGGACTGATGAGGTGACCCAATACCAATTGGTAAATGCACCTAAAGTACATGTGTGTCAATGTAGAGAGAGAACAGCTAGGCTGTGGGTCTGATTAGCAGGCCCACAGCCAGGGAGAGTCGTAAACCAGTGAAGCAAAAAGCAAAAATCTGGGGTGACCATAGGATTGCAGACCCTACTCTCCTACATCCGGGAATACCATGATTTTGGAGTTCTGGAATAGCAATTGACCCAATTCCCTAGCCATTCCCAGAATAATGTCCCTGTACCGTAAGTTGAAGATTCGAAGGATGATGGGACAAGCCGGGGCCCCGGGAAGGGGTTTAGGAGCAAGAGAGCGGTGAGTCCGCTCCACCGCGAACCAGGGGGAGAGTTTCTCTTTGGGCATCCAGGAGCAGATCCAGTCTTCAATCAAGGTGTCGGTGCGGCCCTTCTCCACCCCCTCTGGGAATCCCAGGAGGCGCAGGTTGTTTCTTCGGGCCCTGTTTTCAGCATCCTCGACCCTGCGGTGTAACTCCAAAGTCTGCGTCTGAAGGCGAGCCACCTGGAACTTGAGAGCACTCCCGTCATCCTCCACCGTGGAGATGTGGGATTCTGCTTTGGTAATACGTGCCGGGGTGTTCCAGAGGTCATGCCGAATCAGGGCCACGCCCATCCTCACCTCCCCGATCCTACACTCCACCGAGGCTTGGGACTTGCTTATTGCCTGCAGGATAGTGGAGAGAACTCCCTCAGCGGCCCCAGGGGCAGGCGGAGGCCCAGCCTCGGGTTCCCGGCCGGACATGGTGAATTGGTCCATCTTCGTTTGGGTCGGAGGGATGGGGGTCTGAGTGTTGCGATTCCTGCCCATGGCCCCGGAGAAGACGAGAGGGGGGGATCAACGTGTGTATGAGCCACCCAACACGATGGCCAATGCGTGGAGCGCAGAACCTCGTCCACAGACAGCAGAGAGATGTAGGCTCTCACAGCCGCGAGCCCGGGACAGGCCGAGGTGCCCCCGGGATTGTGGTCGGTGTGATTCGCAGCCCAGATAGTAGTGCAGGTAGCAAGGGGGCCTCGCCACGGCAAGAGACCTGTGACCCACCCCCACGAACAGCAAGACAGTCTTAGGCCGGCCGCCCTGTTCCACTCAGTGAAGGCAGAAGCACCGCATACCCCCAATCCGGCGTGTCTCGAGGCACACAGCAGCAGGTAAGAGGGCACTCAGCAAGGGTGTCACGCAAGTGCAGGGTAGGGCGCGCAGGTCTCACCACAGTCCGTGCAGGGCCTCCAGTCTCAGGAGGCAGGACCGCAGAAGCCACCCAAGAGAGGCGTGAGACAAGCAGGCCACCGACCAAGCCACGGAGCCAGGCCCTCCACCACCCCCAAGCAGAGGAGCAGGAGTCACAGCAGCATGGGGGAGGTCAAGCTCTCAGTCACCACGGATGTTTTCTCAACCGCTCCAGCACTTTCACACCGGCGACCATGGGGGTGGGGGGGACGCAACAGCTCAGCCCGCCACCCGACACGGTGGCCGATCCCCTCTCACTCCGCAGCTAGTACAAATGAACAGGAGCCCCAACTCACCGGCGCGTCGCAGAGGTCCGGCCCACAGGGCGGGTATGGAGGAACAACCGCGGCCGGGCAGAGGCCAGGACAGCTCCTCGCCAACCCCCGGGTACTCAGAAAGGTCAAAGTCCACCTGGCTCACACATCCGATGTAGCCAGTAGCTCCTCGCGCCCCCGCACCGTGATCTCAAGATGGCGGAGGGCGCGAAAGTTCACAAATCCAAAAAGAGATTGCAGCCTCCTGATGTAGCCCCTCACCGGTCAGGATGGAGGAGCAGATGACTGGCAGGCTCCTGCACCCGACTCCTTGGCCCCGGGGCACAGCCCGCTTCTCAGGGCCCACAGCTCAGGCAGCACATGTGGATGGCCTCGGCAGCCGCAAGTAGGGTCCGAGGCGGCGGCACTAGGTTGAAACACTTCTCTCAGTTCACCCCGCAGGGGGGGGCGGGTCCCCATGCAGCCGCGGCCAGGCAGGGCCCACAGTCAGCCCCTCCCGCCAGACGGCACCCCCGCAGCGGAGCAGCTCGCAATCACCGCCTCCTCCGGCAATTCCGATGTCACTCCCGCTCGATCAGGCAGACTCAACCATCCCTCTCCGCCTCCCTGGCAGCAGCGGCGCAGCCGGGGACCGTTTCCGCACCCCGGACAGTTTCAGGAGCTGGCCTGGAAGCCCCACACGACTGCCGCCGCCCCGGGGGGACCAACACACCTTTCTACGTCACGGGGCACCTCCACCGCCTGCAGGGATCATCTCTGCCGCTCTCCGGACCCGCCGATCCGGAGGGCCATCAGCACAACAGTTCCGGACTCCGGGGTGAGTCTGTCGGTCCCCCGATTAGCCTTCCACCGTCAGGGCGGGCACCGGGCCGTTTGGGTGAGGATGGTAGTGCCCGGGACGGGAAAGCAGGGGGGCCGCCATTTTGAGTGAGCGGGGCCTCAGAGGGAGAGAGGCTCAGCGGAGGTGGCGGATGCACCAAGCAGACCCCAGGGGGAAGCGGAGCACAGCAGGGCAGACGAGGAGTCACCGTAAGTAGAAGCAGGGACCTGATGGCAGCGGTTAGAGGCAGATGCGAGGCGGATGACGGAGGGGGTCCGGAGCACTCTTAGAGTGCGACCGCCATCTTGACACCTCAAGCCACGCCTCTCCGCATGGCATTTTATATACTGTAGAACCCCCCCCACTTTATCTTGTCCCCCAGGCCATTAACATTCCACTTGAGTATTTTCAGCTCTAGGTGTGGTCCCATAGGTGTAGTGGAACTAGGACACTGTCCTGTCGAAGCTGAGAGGATGAACTCAATAAACAGGTGCTGCAGCTCATTGAGGAGAACGGAGTGTGATGAGTGCAAATGTAAAATGACCATGCACAGGGGACCACCCACCAGGAATTAGGCGTCATCCCAAGGAAGAAAGTCAGTGGCATGGGTGATGAAGACGGAAACCAGTGACCTAAGTGTCGAGCATCTGTGAAGTTGCGATATGATATAGACCCAGTGGACTCAGCTACCCAAGGACTAGCAAGAAACAAATATGCACAAGTACCAAAAAACAAACAAGAAAAACACCCCCCAGTCACGCCCCCACCCCAACTCCCTACCCCCACCCTGCCTCTCTGCATGACAGGTAAACAACCTCCCGCCTCCCCCAACTTGCAGAGTTGTTGTCGCCCACCCAGAATAGTGTGGGGAACGTAAAACAACACCACCCACTTAAGCAACTGTGAATGAGAACTACATTCACCCCGGCCAACCGACAACATAATAAATTATTTGAACAATCACGATAAGCCTGCAGTGATAAGTTGAAGACTGAGTCAACCCTCCCTGAGCAAGGCAGTTGACAATAGAAGATCAATGTGCGCACCACATGTAACAAGGCAATACAATATAAAGGATATCACAAACAGGGGCAGGCAATGTCTATACGGGGGGCTCTCAGGGGGTCGTCCACCACCATCTATGGGCATTCATACTTGCAGTTCCATACAGTTCACCCTTCCGGACTCCGAGTCAGCGAGTTATCCTCGTGCGTTCAGCCATGCCGAGGTCCATGTCCACTAGGGCCCCAAGAGCCGCTCGCGGACCTGTGGGAGCACTTGCCAACAGTTCTCCAACCCTCAAGCCAGTCCCAAGCGTCCTCCGGCCTAGTAAAGAACCATAGTTTACCCTCCGATTCAATCCGTAGCTTGGCTGGGAACATCATCGCATACTTGATGTCTTGGTCTCTCAAAGCGCGCTTCACTTCCATGAAGCTGCGCCATTGCTTGTGGAACCGCAGGGTGAAATCATGAAAGAAAGTAACCTTGCTATTATCGATGATTATCTGTGGGGTCAACCTTGCCGTCTGTAAAATGGTATCCCTGTCGCTGTACACTTGACAGAAGAGGCCGGGGAGAAGCCCCGGGTCAATGTCTGCCACCGGGGACGCGATGTGCATGCTCAATGGAGAAGCACTTGGAGAGGCCACGCGGCTGAAGCTGTTTAAGGACCAATTCCTCCACAAATAGATTGATTGCCTGCCCCTCCGCTCACTTCAGAACACCCATGATGCAAACGTTATTTAGTCTCATACGGCATTCATAGTCATAGTTCAGACAGTTGGCGCTTGAGAGGATCCAAGTCGGTTTTCAGCTTGTTAGTGGTATCTTCGACATCCCCAACTCAGTTCGAGATTTTCCTCATGTCCGCTCTGATGAGGGCCACCTCTGTGGCTACTGTGTTGATACTAGATTCGGGGGAGGTACGAACGGTTGTGATGGCAGAGAGGATGTCCTGCAGCATGAGCTCCGTCTGCGCCCATGGAGTTTTTGGTTGGATTGATCCCCCTCCTGGTTCTTCTGCCAAGCGAATTTGTCGAGCTTGGCCTGGACGGCACAGCGACTGCTGCGACCTGACGCCATAGTGTTGGTTGGACGCCCAAGTCAGTAAAGCAGTAAGGAGGGTGGCAGACCTGACCCAACCGGCTACTCGCCACCACCTGCTGTGGGTGTCAACCCATACCAGCCTGTCGGGTTCCGCCGGCTAGGTGCCCCCCCCACCTGTGGGAATCCACTGCGATTCATGGTCACTAGCACAAAAGAGTGAGGGTGGGAAGGGGCGACCCACCTTGGAACCTTGGAATAGTAAAGTACTGACTGGGCGCCAGAGGAGCACCCGATGATCACCACCCCTCCTGGAGTCTCCAAGGGTCAGCGCCACGAGGCCGCCTCCAGTCCCAAACACAGGCACAAAGCAAGGTGTGTATTTTTCCTGGGCCCAGGGAGCAGCGATTGACTTAGACTCACTGCTGGTCATCCTGTATCGCTACACCCCTGTACATTAGGGTGAGCAAGCACGCCTGGGGTCCGGGATCATACATGCCAACTGTTGTGTGTGTCGCAGTTAGCGCTGCATAAGCAAGAGGTCTACCCTCAACCGCAGAGCGAGTTCAGCCAAGCATGTACTCTACATCTGTGTCCGCCCTGTCCTTACCATTGGCCTGCATGCACGTGGTCGCACACCTTCAGCGCAGAACATCACTGTGTCATTGTCATGCTTGTGGACATGCGCAGACGGGCATGACAATGGTTTTGCCGTAGGGGTGCAGATGATGCAACTGTGCTGCGCACACTAGTGAATAGGCTCCGGGGGGGAGGAAGGAGCAGCAGTGAGGGTACGTACTAACCATTGATGCCGCTCATATGCACCAGCAGTACATGTCATACTGGAATCACAAAGTCACATATATCACACACCAATGAACCAGTGAGACTGCCAACACATCATGCAGAACCAACTGTTGACTCATATCTCTCTGCACTGTCTCAGGTGACCACGGATATGCACTCTGCGCTTGGATGATGACACACATCCGAGCCACGAACACACAGGCCCAGAGGTAGTACAATGCTGCCCACAAACGCACCAGGGGCATTGTGGAACGCACATTTGACATGTTGAAGTAATGTTTCAGGTGCCTGGGCGTCACAGGTGGAAGGCTCCTGTACAGCCCAGACATTGTGTGCAGATGATCGTTGCATGTTGTGTGTTGCACAACATATGTGTACACAGCAAGGCACCATGGATACCAGTTCCAGAGGCACCGGATGATGATGATGAGGATGGCCCACACCCCACTGCAGCCACAGCAGGAATAGCCCGCCAGGACACCATCATTGCAAATTTCTTCAGTTGATCACGTCACATTGTGACTGTCCTTGGCAATCATGAGACAGTACAGAATGACCACAGGCACGGCATGTGCAAATAAATGCATTCCAAAATTACATTCACTAAGTGCATGTCACTGGTCTCCACAGCCTGATCACTCAGACAGGTGTGAGTGGGAAATGTGTTGATGACGATTTTATGATATGTTCATGGATGGTGAGTGTGTCACCTCTATGCAGAGGTGCTGTTTGGGGTGTCATGTATTCAAACTGCCAGTTCTGTGTGTTACAGTTAGTAGGCTATCCCACTCTTATGCGTTTCACATGTGTCCAGGGTCATTCCATTTTGCCTGCCATTTGTGACCTACGGGTGACAACAGGGCTCCTTGTGGGGTCAGTTATGTACCACCATGATTCAGGGATGCCCCCTGTGACTCAAGTCCCACAACATGGACGACATGTACGTAAGGGGGAGTCAGTATCCCTACATTCGTCCAAGCTGTCATGATTGCTTGATCATGGTCTTGATACGTCTGTGTGCATGAGGGGTTCCTTGTCTCTCTGTAATGCGAAAGGGAGATGAGATTTCACTGTGTGTTCCATGCATGTGTCAGCATTGGCGCAGTTTACATGCAGACTGCATGTCAATGTACATTGTGACTGTGAGGAAATGCCTATGTGATGCGGGACAATGGTCATTTATTCTAAGTCATGGATGTGGGGTTGTGCTCGTACATTGTCACCTCACCATTTTTGTACTCTGCTTTTATGGTGCATTTTCCCTCATGACGCTTGGGAATTGCAGGCCTTTTGCTGGTTTTCGCTATTTTTTTTATCGCTAGTGGCCTCATCACAGTTTTTGGTGTTTTTGTTTCGCATATTTACGGCGTCGGGTTGACTTTATCGCGGTCATTTGACACGTTATTGTGTGACTATCGCATGGTGCTGCCAGGTTGTGTGAATACTGCGTTAACACAGCCTGCGATATGAAATGTTGCCTTAAACTAAAATTGCAGTGGTTATCAGATGTTCTTGAGACTATGCCCCTCTGTGTTCGGCTGGTGAGGAAGAAGCGGATTCATTCAGAGCTTTGTCACCGCCATTCCCTGGTGGTGTTGGGGCAGTCAGGAGGCCGCGATAAGCTTGGCGGGACCGCCGCTGTCCTGCCAAGCATATTACGAGTCTTCACTGCACTCTAGAATCTCGCCCCATAATGCCTTGCAGGGCCTTTGGTTGGCATTGTAATTTTTCCATAACTTTGCTTGGAGTGGTCCTAGGAGGATGGGGCCACTACTGAATCATTCAGCATGATATGCTCTTTATGTACAAGGCAGCGGCTCGGTCCTCCCCCTTGGTTAGGGGGGACCCCAAAATCATCACCTCTCTCATTGCCTGGTATATTTCAAAACTCACTTTTGTGAAATGGTTATGTAAAGGTAAAGTTTTTATTATTAAATTCCAGCTCTCTCCATTTGAAGCAGTGCAGCAAGTTGTGTTGATGTGTAGCGTCAAAGTTTGATAAATCATGGCCAATGTTTTGATCTAATTCTACAGGAGTCCTAAGCAGTAATGACAAAAAGGCTGAGATAAGGAACTAATCCATTGGACATTTTTGGCTATTCAACATGTACATTTTACTCAACCTTCTGAGGGTAGATCATGAGTCGATGCTGTAACACTATGTTAAATTTATGGTGGATTCACAAATAGTGTAGACAACAATCAGTTTATCAGACTGACTACCCAGCAATTGCCATCTGGGAAACTTTTTCAAAAAATTGAGAAGTAATCTGCTTTTGATGATCTGAGGCTGTTTTGATGATTCAAAATTATATATATTGAAGAGCCAATGCTGATATGTACTTGATTCTTAGAACATGTTTTAGCGGTAAGGTTATATCAGGCTGAAGCTGTTATTTATATCTTTCTGTTGTGCTTTTTATTTTCGTGGGGATCAAATATAATCAAGAATGTTCTTAAAACAATGGGTCCTTCCCCAAATTCTAGAAGTCAGGGGTAACACCAAAGCAACAGGTTATGGTTTCCTGAAATATTGTTATTTAGAGTAAAATGACAACATTTTAAAAGTGCTGTATATTGTCCCGGATATATTCTCGGTTTTGATTTTATTTTGAATTGTGTCTTCTTACAAAAACATTTTTCCTCTTGAAATTAGAAAGGACTCCCCTGGCTGACTATGAGTAAACAGAGCACCAGATTTAAAGGTTGTTGGTTGATACTCCTTCCGTCAGGGTGTAGGACATTCATCCTGCCACCCCCATGGACTTACCGCGGCCAAATTTAGAGATCACCACAGACTCAGTAGAGATGTATGCACCTTTATAGAAACCCGTGTCATGGCGCTTCCTGTCAAGATACACATGTTTGCCGAACAGCAATAAAAACTGACAGAAGTAGTCACCAAAACTAACAAACTTTAACAAAAATTAATGACACCCACACCCAGGGATTTTTTTTCTGAGTTCAGGAGTCATTATTTGCGTTTTTTCTGTCTCACTAGCAGTGATAGACAGAAAATGGGGCATCACACCATTCCCCCTAAATAGGATGGGAGGCAAATGTCCCTTCGCAGACAGCCCCTTCTGTGTTGGCCCAACAGAGGAAGCTTTCCATCAACTGAGCCATGGGTGGCTCTGTCAATAAAGGGTGGTGGTCCTCCGAACCCTAAATAGGGCAGGTGGGCCATCAGACTGGCGGACAGGGTAGCTCTGTCAGTCTTTAAATCTCTCTGTATGAAATTGGTATTGTACATTATTACATCTTTCTGCAGCACGTAAGAATCGTTGGGCAGATTTACTGATATTTCATGCAAGTCAAGACAGCAAGACAACTTGCTGTGTTGCTTTGTGTGAAAGGGAGAGAGCAGAATTGTTCCATATCTCCTAAGATATGGTGCACTTTTGCTCTCTCCCTGCACTGGTGCACTGCCAACAAAGGTACACTTGTGCCATGCTGCAAGGGTGCCTGTGTTACAGGCAGGATTGTTTAAACACAGGCATGAAATGATACCTACCAGCACAAAAGCAATCCTAAAAGGTTATTTCTTCATTCCATGTGTGATGCAGAATACATCATGCTTTGTCAGTTAGGACATTAGTCAGGTTTATAAGTCTTTGTAAATATGGGTTTGCATCAAAATACATTTGTAAATGCACAGGAACGCCCATTCTCTACCCATGTACCACCTACCCAGCGCAAAGTAACATAAGGCAAGGTAAAGTAACGCAGCGCAATGCCTTGCATAAAAATCGTCTGTGCATGGCTGAGTAAATGGATTTTGAAGCAGGGCTACGCCGCAAAGCGATGCAAAATCCTAATAAAATGGGGCCTGACTGTCATGAATTTGTGCTGCCCAGTAATATTTTTATATGCAAGGACGGGTCTGCCCTGCTTTTTCATTTTTTGACTTGGTTTTTTTTCTTGAAATCTTCAATATATAAAAGTGAAACCATCAACTATTTATTTGAACTGATTCAAAAATGCGGCTAGAATACAGTTCTGCAGTCAATTAAATAAAGTAAAAGATTTGGCAGGATTAACATTTTTCACATAGTTTACTATTACTTAAAAGGAAGAGGCAGCTGCGGACAGCGACCTAGAAGTTGTTCAACCTCTACCCACCTAGATGTTAAATGTAACTGAAACAAGTCCCGTAGCTTACTATGATATATACACCTAGCTAACAGTGCCCTAACATTAAGATACTTATTAATCAGTGCAGTTTTACATAGCATTTCCCATACTCTCCTATGTGTCATAGGTCTTTCCACAAGATATTTACTTCACAAACGTTTATGCTTACACACAACTCAGTAACCCTGGGAGCTAAAATGGGGATGGGGCACAGAGACAGGGGAGCATTAAATGCCAAATATGTCTTCATTATGGGTGATACTTTGACATATCACTGGGATATTAGATTTGTCAGATTTTTTAAGGCTACAATTGATGGATTTGTGTGTTTTGAAAAAGGAATTAAGGGGTCATTAGGATGTCTGTCCGCCATCCGATCATATTTGGGACCTCCCGCCTACAGGGCAAATTAGGATGCGACCGCTATTTCCTGGTGCTATGCTCTTCAACACCCGCAGCAAGCCAAAACAGACACCTCACACATATCCCTGCACTACAAACATGGCAGGCACCATGAGGTGCCTACCACATGGTGTAGGGATATGTAAGGGGCACCTATGGTGCCTATGTCCCTGGCCCAGGGTTGACTGCCACAAAACGACCGGTCGAGAGGTATATTGTAATCCCTATGGCGGTGCCTGACAGGCACTGCCTCAATTCTGGGACTCCAGGGAGGACCAACAGGTGGTCGGTTACAGACCACTTGTCAGGACTTTGGCGGTCTGTGTTTCTGACCACCTCCCATCAAAATGCCATTATTATATGGCAGCCGGAAATCCCTGGTAAGAGGGCTGAAAGACCATCAGCAACAGCCTGTTGGTGGCAGTCCTTCGGCCGTCGTAATGAGGCCCTGATTTCCAGATTTATTTAATGCTACCTAAAAAAGAAAAAAAAATAGTTTTCTGATTCTTGAATCTTGGAAGTTCCAGAGGCATGAATCTTCTGTAGCGATTGGCTGTCCACTGAGGGGATTGCTTCAGGTGTCTTGGAAGCCATGACTAACGGCATGGTGCATTGTGCTTGCAATTATGAAAAAATTCCCAACTTCTGTGAAAAGGCAGTGGCTGGTTATCATGGACACTGTGATGTGCCCAAACCATTTTATTTCCGTGATGAGTCTTGCCCATTTAGGGCTGCCATCAAAGCTGCAAGGTGTGGTTTAGGTTTTACCATATTTAGGGCAGTGCCATAGTCCTGCTTGGACCACTGTTTTGGAGTCTACAGTGGGTAGCAGGATGTTCTGCTGGTATTATGCAGTCTTTTTAATTATATTTATGTAAGATAAAAAGTTTCATGTTTTGTCACAGGTGAAGTCAAGAGATCTGATACATCTGATGATTTTAAGTTTGCAATCAAATCTGATAAGTGAATCAAGCCTACATTGTACAGGGATTGAGGTCTGTGGAGGCGAAATGTGGGTAAAATTCACCTGACTCCCACTATATGTACGTTGAATAGAATTGTCACGATCAAACAGGGCTTAAGGGTCAAATAGGTATGAAAGGCGAAATGAAAGGAAAGCACTACATCTCCCATAACTCTTAGGGAAATGTTAGTCCTGTCTCTATGTCTGTCATTTCCTCTACATAATCTTTCCTGTAAGCATGGGCGGATTTTGCGGATCCACGATCCGCGGATTTGCGGATTTGCGGATCGTGGATCTGCAAAATCAGCGGATTTTGCGGATTTGCGGATCCGCGGATTTGGGCAGATGAATGAGTCACTGATTTTGAGCTTCAACTAGTTCCAGCGACCATGTGTGTGTTATGCAATCGCCCCGAGGGGCGCAGGGGTCCCTTGGGTGAGCTGTCCATCATAGTGGGTCAATGGCGGGAAGACGGTGCACACCGTGAGTGTGTGGGCGGGGCTTCCATGCGAGTGCACATGCCTCTTGTGTGTGTAAAAGGTCTGAGACCGATCAGAGAGCAGTAGATGAAGAGACAGACCCTCCTGGTCACAGAAACAGCAAAGGGATTGCGCTCGTGAAAGTCAAGGATGCAAAGTCCTCTATCCAGCATCACAGCTGATTTTCGACGGTAGATTTGGGAAGAAAAGAAAGCACACCAGCCTGGCCTGTTGTAACTATTTTACGATGGCGCCGGCAAGCTGTCAGCGCCATCCTAAAATAGTTACTAAATTAGCTTCAACAGGAAGCTCTAATAGATAAAATCGAGCACCTGCTTTATTTTATCTATTAGAGCTTCCTGTTGAAGCTAACTTAGTAACTATTTTAGGATGGCGCTGGCAGCTTGCCGGCGCCATCGTAAAATAGTTACAACAGGCCAGGCTTCAACTTTTGCCCCCGGATCCGCCGCTTTGCGGATTTGCGAATTCTCAGTAAATTCGCGGGAGTTCGCGGACCGCGAATTTACCGAAAATTCGCAAAATCCGCGAGCGGAACGGATGTTGCGCTCATACTTACTTTCCTGCCCGGAAGCCGGTGCTTGTCACCTGAATTGCTGAGGCAGTTGTGTTGCCAGACCCGCAAGCCGCTACGTAACCTGTTTTATTTGCCTTCTTGGAAATATCGGAGCCTCTCAGAATTCCAGAAGAGTCGTCTTGCTCTATTCTTGGAAGTATTGCCTTGTGTTGTGACCACGAGCCTTCAGAGCATTATTCGTTATCTGAAGGTCTAAGGTTAATTGTTGCCGCGCCGGAGGATTCCTCGGAAAGGAAGCTATTCCAGGACACGCGAACATTCCTACGCGCCTGTGAGCGCTGGGGGGGACATTTTCAAGAATCAGAGGTTCCGATATTGTTGTTCTCCTACGCGCTGGGGCGCTGACTAGCATTTTTATTTTTTGAAACGCTTCAAATAAGGTTTCATTTATTTGAAGGCACTGGATTTATGGTTTTGTTCGCACCGGTGCAAAAACATTTCATTAGCAGAGGAGTGGACATTACCGTGCAGGAAAAGATGGAGTGACCCTGCCTGAGAGATCCTTTATTTTTCGTAAAGCCCTTGATCTGATGAATGGCTTGGATTAGGCATATGACTTTGTTTCTTTTTGTCAAGATTGTGAAAAGAAGATCTCTTTGATTCTTATGGCTTCAGGATAACACCAGTGGACTGACTGGTAACAGATACGTTTTTACATTATCTGGTTGCTGACTATGGGCCCGATTCACAGAATGAACTTAAGACTCAATCCTAAATTTACTACTATTTTGGTATTCACAGAATGCACTTACTACTTTTGGCATTCACAGAATGAACTTACTACTTTTGGTATTCACAGAAGTTAGGATTTTGTCTTAAGTTTGTCTTAAGACAAACTTAAGACAGACTTATGACAGACTTAAGATAAACTTAAGACAAAATCCTAACTTCTGTGAATACCAAAAGTAGTAAGTTCATTCTGTGAATGCCAAAAGTAGTAAGTGCATTCTGTAAATACCAAAATAGTAGTAAGTTTAGGATTGAGTCTTAAGTTCATTCTTCGAATCGGGCCCAATGTTTCCTTATTTTTGAGGATATACATCCGCAATATCATATATGGCTGAAGTGGTGTATTCTTCTTGCCTTCATATGTTTTTCTTTCTTTCTTTTTTCCTTTTTGAGACTTTTTATGTAAGGTGAATGCAGCAGTTATTAAAAGTAAGTGACATACAAACACATATCACATTGATAGAAAACTGCTGGCGTTGGGTGTATACTTATGTGTGATATGTTTTATCGTTATTCAGGAGACACTGAGTTAACACAGGAGACAGAGAGGTCAACCCCACTCCTCATCAGTGTACGTCTGCAACGATTGAACTTTATTGTTTCCTTTGTCCCTTTTTCCCCTTCCCCATGTGTGGTTTATCTGATGAGTGTTCTAGTACTCGCAGGTGATTCCATATAGGAGAAAAGAAAAACTAGCTTCACATCGCTCCCGCTGTATCCGGCTTATCAGGTTAGTGTTAACCTGCATTGTGACAAGAATTCAGTGGCGGCTCCTCCACTAAGGTGGAAGAGCATCGCCCCACTGCTTTTAAGCAGTGTAAATAAAGGAAACATACAACGATAATAACAAAGGGCCTCATTTATGAAAAGTGAAGCATCGCTGCGTGAAAACAGCAATGTGTCACTTTCCACTGCGCCCTCCTTGCAACACCAATGATGCGTCATATTTACACTATGGCGCATCATTATGCAAGGAGTTACAAATACATCAGTATTTCTGACGTATCTGTATGGCGCAAAAGTGACGCATTGCTGGAGTGTGTCACAAAAGTGACGCAACTCCAGCAATGTTTCCTTTCACATGGGGCAAGCCCCATGTGAAAGGGCCTGTGTCAGTCTTACGCCTGCTGTGAGGCAGGCGTAAGAAATTGACGCATTTGTGTCCTAGAAGTGGCGCAGTGAAATCTCATAGATTTCACTGCGTCACTTCTACGACCCTTTCTTGCGTCAATACGCCCCACTGGCATACATTATACCTTGCGCAGGTATAATGTGGCACAGGGGTTTACAAAGTGACGCATCTACCTAGATGCGTCACTTTGTAAATATGGCGCAACAAGGTGCATTTTGTACGCCACTGGTGCGTGACAAAAAGTGACGCACCAGCAGCGTAAAAGTGACGCACAGCCTCATAAATGAGGTCCAAAGTTTTTATCATTTTATGTTTCTGTGCTGCTTTTTGGGCGGGCGGTACAGCGTGCTGCTCTGCTCTCAGGGCAGGGGAGTAGTGGTTTGCCTACTCCGAGGGGCAGATTTACAAGCCCCTTGCGACACTTTTGTGAGCAGCGGTGGCGTAAAAAATGCGGACACTTACAATGTTACGCATCTAGGGAGATACGTCACGTTGTAAAGCCCTGCGTCACATTATACATGCGTCATGTATAATGCATGCAGGGTGAGCGTTCCCATGCAGGAAAGCCCTGTAAAAGGGACGCAGTGAAATCTACAAGATTTGACTGCATCACTTCTAGGATGCCAGTGCCACTTCACTACATCAGAAATAAAATTATACCCTATACCCCAGCCAGGACTTTGAGGCCATTGACCCAACATTTGCTATCGGTGTCTTAAATTCATCCGGGCTAGGAAAGGGGGACGTTCATTTCAGGTGGTAGCTGGAAGATTATGGAATGGTCTGCCTCTTTCTCTCGGACAAGAACAAGAGCTTCTCAGTTTCAGGCGCCATCTTAAGACCTGGCTGCACACTGTTTTTAATTTAAGGGGGACCTGTTAGCGCCACGACACTCCCTTGAGTAGGCGGGCGCTTTATAAATACCACATAACATAACATAACTGCGTCGAAACCGTACGCCTGCTTGATGCAGGAGTAAGGAAAGGATGCAGTGTAGTGAGAATAGGCCTCAAAATGCATTGCTGGAGTTGTGTTGTGCTTGCGACACGACTCCAACAATGTGTGATTTTTGGGCCAACAGCTGCGTCAGAATTTCTGACGCATCTGTCAATCCTTGCGCCATGGTGCGCCATATTGTAAATACGGTGCATCCAAGGGTATCACAGGCTGGCACAGGGAAACTGACGCAGTAAGGGGCCCGATTCACAGAATGAACTTAAGACTCAATGCTAAACTTACTACTATTTTGGTATTCACAGAATGCACTTACTACTTTTGGCATTCACAGAATGAATTTACTACTTTTGGTATTCACAGAAGTTAGGATTTTGTCTTAAGTCTGTCTTAAGTCTGTCATAAGTCTGTCTTAAGACAAAATCCTAACTTCTGTGAATACCAAAAGTAGTAAGTTAATTCTGTGAATGCCAAAAGTAGTAAGTGCATTCTGTGAATACCAAAATAGTAGTAAGTTTAGGATTGAGTCTTAAGTTCATTCTGTGAATCGGGCCCTGACTGTTTAGCCTGCCCTCTGGTGCCGGCCAAAACAGTCATGCGCACTTCACATGTACTCAATGCAGGCTGCATTACCGCCTGCATAGAGAACATGAATAGGCTCCCATTCCCAGGCTGAGCGCAGATCCATGGTGCTCAGACCAATCACAACGCTGCTTTGCAGCATTATGATTGGTCTGGGGAGCCTGGGTGCTTCCTGGTTCCTGTTCGGTACCAGCGGAGTCAGGGCGCAGAGGTGGAGAGCCAGTGCCCCACCACGCCACCCAAGATCGGTGCCGGCGGCCACTGAGTTTGAACTTGTATGACTTGGATAGGTTTAGATTTCGGATAGGTCTCAAAATCTGGCAAAACTGAGTACAGGTCCAGCAAGAATAGGAGGGTCTCACAAACCACAAGGACGCAGGACAACAAGTGGTCACTAGGGGGCCCTAATAACCGTGAGTGCAGTACCAGAGGCTGACACTAGGAGCCAGTGGAGTCCCGCACAGAGTACTCTGGTCACTGTGAACCAGAAATATCTGTTTCTAATGATTTAAAATTGCCGGTGACAGTGCTTGTTTAATGTATAAGTGCTCGCCCTTTAGCGTCGAGAAGCCTTGCATCTCCCGCTGATTCAACGAGGCGCTTGTCAGTCCTTCCCCATAGCGCCTTGAATTGCGTTTGAAAATAATATCGTGTAAATCTATATCAGTACCCACAGTTTGAACTTCAGTGTCTGTGGTAATATCATTTAATCACAAATTGTGTAAACCACAATGCACCCCCGTTTAGACTAATGTTTACCAACTAATGGATCTTCTTTAGATCCTCCAAAAATTAGTCTAATCTCTATCGATAATCATCGCCACACGAAGTGCAATGAAGCACGACTTGAATTTGTAAAGAACATTCTGATGAGCTCAACAGCTTTTCCGGTCCCTCCCTCGTATTATAAATAGCAATAAAATGACGGCGACTCAGAAAATATAATGATATGAATAAAACTAATTCTATATTACCAAAACATGTAAAGATATCAATATATTTCTGCTTTTCAAACATTAAAAAGGCTGTTTTTACTCATTGCAATGAAACGGAAGTGATTGTGGCTCTGCAGTGGCTTCTGGGTATGCAAATTACCCCAAAACAGCTGGTTGTTGTCAGGCAGTCTGCCCTCTAGTAACAGTAGATGGTACTGCGCCTGCTAATTGGCGAGCACGTTTAATTCCCCCCACGTATTCTCTCCCTCTCTCTCTCCCTCCCGCTCTCTCCCACACACATAAACACACACACACAAACACCTCCCCCTCCGTATCACCCACCCCATATCTCCGCATTTACAATGCGAACGTTCTCGCATTTGTTAGAACTATGGGGCATATTACCAACGTAAGCGATATTTATCGCTAACGATGCTTAGCAACACATTTTTTAACGCTAAGCATTGTCAGAAATTATCGCAGATAAACCTTGCTATTATCAAGGTTTATCGCAAATGCGATAAAAAACGGCCACAATGCATGAATATCGCTGAAAAGTCAGCGATATTCATGCATTATCGAGCTAATGCTCTTAGCCATGTTATCCACCTCCCATTGGATAACATGGCTAAGAACTGCTCAGGGCAGGTGTTAGTTTTTGGAGATATTAGCGCTTAGCGCGAATATCTCCAAAAGTTGGTAATAGGAGATAGCGATTTGGGGGCATATTACCAACGTTAAGCGATATTTATCGCTAACGATGCTTAGCAACGAATTTTTTAACGCTAAGCATCGTCAGAAATTATCGCAGATAAACCTTGCTATTATCAAGGTTTATCGCAAATGCGATAAAAAACGGCCGCAATGCATGAATATCGCTGAAAAGTCAGCGATATTCATGCATTATCGAGCTAATGCTCTTAGCCATGTTATCCACCTCCCATTGGATAACATGGCTAAGAACTGCTCAGGGCAGGTGTTAGTTTTTGGAGATATTCGCGCTTAGCGCGAATATCTCCAAAAGTTGGTAATAGGAGATAGCGATGTTAGGGACTGTTTCCAGTCGCTAACATCTTGGCACGCCCACTTAGCATGTCATTAGTGATAAATATCACTGACATGCAAAGTGGGGCCCAAGATGGTCGCTATCTCCTACTAGCTGTCGCTAACTGGTGTTAGCGACAGCTAGGTAATAGGGAGATAATTTTATCTCCGCTTTCTTGGCTTTTAAAGCCAAAAAAGCGGAGATAAACCCCCTTGATAATATGCCCCTTGGCACTCCCACTTTGCATGTCATTAGTGATAAATATCACTGACATGCAAAGTGAGGCCCAAGATGGTCGCTATCTCCTACTAGCTGTCGCTAACTGGTGTTAGCGACAGCTAGGCAATAGGGAGATAATTTCATCTCCGCTTTCTTGGCTTTTAAAGCCAAAAAAGCGGAGATAAACCCCCTTGATAATACGCCCCTATTGGTTTTGTAAATGACGTTATTTTCATATGTCTATTTAAAAATTTATTTTTCATGATAGGTAACAAAATAATATAATAGAAATACAAATATACAATGAGCTTATTATCTAAAGACTGGTTTTTTTCCTTAGGTTATTTTTTTGCAAAAAGTAAGTGAAGTATATATAATGCTGCGTCTGGAATGATACAAAACACGTGGGGGCAGATTTACAAGCCCCTTGCGCCTCATTTACGCCGCTGTTGCGTCACTTTTGTGATGCAGCAGCGGCGCAAATCCTGCGCCATGGTGCGGGGTACTTACAACGTGACGCATCTGGGAGATGCGTTACGTTGTAAAGCCCTGCGACACATATAGGCATTCCTGCGCGGGGGGTGGGAATTTTTCTCCATTTCGATTGGCTGTAGCATATTTTCCTGCATTTACCAATGCGTGTTCCTCATCTCCTTCTCTTATCAGTTTCCGGTAGTCGAAATACTGTTAAAATCTGTTTTGGTTTAACTAATGTTTCATAAAGTTTTGCCTTTTTTTTTTGCTTGTGTGATGCTTTACAATAAAATAGTGGATTTATATAGACCAATTAATCACTCAGAGAGATTAAGTGATTTGCTCAGAATCACAGGATGTTGCGCTGCCAAGACTCGAACCTGGGGCCTCATTTATGAAAAGTGACGCATCGCTGCGTCGGAGAAAAGAAAAACTAGCTTCACATCACTCCCGCTGTATCCGGCTTATCAGGTTAGTGTTAACCTGCATTGTGACAAGAATTCAGTGGCGGCTCCTCCACTAAGGTGGAAGAGCATCGCCCTACTGCTTTTAAGCAGTGTAAATAAAGGAAACATACAACGATAATAACAAAGGGCCTCATTTATGAAAAGTGACGCATCGCTGCGTGAAAACAGCGATGCGTCACTTTTCACTGTGTCCTCCTTGCACCACCAATGATGCGTCATATTTACAGTATGACGCATCCTTGCGCAAGGAGTTACAGATAAGTCAGTATTTCTGACGTATCTGTATGGCGCAAAAGTGGCGCATTGCTGGAGTGTGTCACAAAAGTGACGCAACTCCAGCAATGTATCCTTTCACATGGGGCAAGCCCCATGTGAAAGCGCCTGCGTCAGTCTTACGCCTGCTGTGAGGCAGGCGTAAGAAATTGACGCATTTGTGTCCTAGAAGTGGCGCTGTGAAATCACATAGATTTCACTGCGTCACTTCTAAAACCCTTTCTGGCGTTAATACGCCCCCATTGCATACATTATACCTGGCGCAGGTATAATGTGGCGCAGGGGTTTACAAAATGACGCATCTACCTAGATGCGTCACTTTGTAAATATGGCGCAACAAGGCACATTTTTTTCGGCACTAGTGCGTCACAAAAAGTGACGCGCCAGCGGCGTAAAAGTGACGCATAGCCTCATAAATGAGGCCCCGGGAACCCCAGATCTTGAGTCAGCAGCTCTGGCAGTTGCGCCGCATCCTCTCCCCTCCTGTGATACTTGTCAGGGAGCTCTTTCCTTCCTCCCTTCGTCCCTGATGGTGATTGATTAAAACAGCTTATTAGTCCACACATAGGCAAAACCAATGCATTATCAATGCTTGGTTTCTTTTCTCATTTTCAAAATTGCCCTGCCCACGGGCTCACTGGCCCTCGTTATCTTGCCCCCTTGATAGACTTCAGTGTCCAGTGCAGATGTCCCATTACCCTCCAAGCCCCCTCCCCCTCCACTCCTTGTACTTGCACTTGATTGGTCGTTGACAGCACTTTTGTCAGTTCCAGTCTGGTTTCTAGGAGAGGAGCAGGGTCATGTGACAAAAACACTGCTGAGCCTGCTGAATGGGGGAGTGAGGGACAGGGAGACTGGAAGCTGCTGCAGGGCACAAACCCACTGAGCTTCTTCTCCCAAGAAGCCTTCACCAACTCCAGGACTTTGGGGCATATTAGCAAGGATCCTCGTTAAAATTATCGCCGTTTTATCGGCAGGAAACTGCTGACAAAACGGCGATAATGGGCTTGCTAATATGCGTTATAGAATTCCTATAGAATCCCAGGTTAGATGTGCAAGACATCTAACCTGGGATTCTATAGGAATTCTATAACGTATATTAGCAAGCCCATTATCGCCGTTTTATCGTCAGTTTCCTGCCGATCAAACGGAGATAATTTTAAGGAGGTTCCTTACTAATATGCCCCTTCATTCTGTGATCTCAAACTTTCTTCATCACGGAAGTGTTTGATCTTCTAGTTGCATTGTTTACCAAAACAAAACCAGCTCAGAAAGCTCTCAGTAGTGAGCTGGGCTTAATACCGTTAAGTTTCACTTTAACCTCTTCACCCCCTCAGATGCTATTACACATACATCCAGTTAATAAAAGAGATAAAAAGCTTTGACGCTTGTTTGAAGTGAGTCAAATGAGCGTTACAATAACTCGCTTCTGTATCCGAAAAGTGCCCACTCTATAAAGTGCAAACATTAGAGCTCAGGTGGAAAGCCTCAGCCTGTGCCCTTTTGAATGTTAAAGAGCTCCCTTCCAGTGCTTTAAATGAAAATATAGAAGTGTTGGTACTCACTAGCTAGACGACCTGTTTGCTTCGGAGAAGTGCCGGTACTCTCCCATTGAAGGTATTGCAGCAGTGCTGAGAAGTGCAGATACTCTCCCATTAAAGGCATTGTAGCAGTGCTGAGAAGTGCCGGTAATCTCCCATTAAAGGCATTGTAGCAGTGCTGAGAAGTGCCGGTACTCTCTCATTAAAAGTATTGCAGCAGTGCCGCGAAGTGCTGGTACTCTTCCATTAAAGGTATCGCAGCGGTGCTGAGAAGTGCAGATACTCTCCCATTAAAGGCATTGTAGCAGTGCTGAGAAGTGCCGGTACTCTCTCATTAAAGGTACTGCAGCAGTGCCAAGAATGTGACGGTACTCTCCCATTAAAGGTATTGCAGCAGTGCTGAGAAGTGCAGGTACTCTCCCATTAAAGATATTGTAGCAATGCTGAAAAGTCCAGGTACTCTCCCATTAAAGGTATTCCAGCAGTACTGAGAAGTGCAGGTACTGTCCCATTAAAGGTATTGCAGCAGTGCTGAGAAGTGCATATACTCTCCCATTAAAGGTATTGCAGCAGCACTAAGAAGAGCAGGTGCTCTCCCAGAGAAGTACAGCTGCTCCCTCATTGAAGTTATTGCAGCAGTGCTAAGAAGTGAAGGTACTCTCCTATTAAAGGTATTGAAGCAGTGCTGAGAAGTGCAGATACTCTTCCATTAAAGGTATTGCAGTAGTGCTGAGAAGTGCAGGTACTCTCCAATTAAAGGTATCGCAGCAGTGCTGAGAAGTGCAGGTACTCTCCCATTAAAGGTATTGCATCAGTGCTGAGAAGTGCAGATACTCTTCCAATAAAGGTATTGCAGCAGTGCTGAGAAGTGCAGGTACTCTCCCATTAAAGGTATTGTAGCAATGCTGAGAAGTACAGGTACTCTCCAATTAAAGGTATTATAGAAGTGCTGAGAAGTGCAGGTTCTCTCCCATTAAAGGTATTGTAGCAATGCTGAGAAGTGCAGGTACTCTTCCATTAAAGGTATTGTAGCAATGCTGAGAAGTACAGGTACTCTCCAATTAAAGGTATTACAGAAGTGCTGAGAAGTGCAGGTACTCTCCCATTAAAGGTATTGTAGCAATGCTGAGAAGTACAGGTACTCTCCAATTACAGGTATTTCAGCAGTACTGAGAAGTCCAGGTACTCTCCCATTAAAGGTATTGCAGCAGTGCTTAGAAGTGTAGATACTCTGCTGTAGAAATACTGGTACCCCCCATTAAAGGTATTGCAACAGTGCTGAGAAGTGTAGGTACTCTCCCAGAGAAGTACAAATATTCTCCCATTAAAGGTATTGCAGCAGTGCTGAGAAGTGTAGGTACTCTCCCAGAGAAGTACAAATACTCTCCCATTAAAGGTATTGCAGCAGTGCTGAGACATGCAGGTACTCTCCAATTAAAGGTATTGTAGCAATCCTGAGAAGTACAGATACTCTGGGCCCGATTCACAGAATGAATTTAAGACTCAATCCTAAACTTACTACTATTTTGGTATTCACAGAATGCACTTAATACTTTTGGCACTCACAGAATGAATTTACTACTTTTGGTATTCACAGAAATTAGGATTTTGTCATAAGTTTGTCTTAAGACAAACTTAAGACAGACTTAAGACAGACTTAAGACAAAATCCTAACTTCTGTGAATACCAAAATTAGTAAGTTCATTCTGTGAATGCCAAAAGTAGTAAGTGCATTCTGTGAATACCAAAATAGTAGTAAGTTTAGGATTGAGTCTTAAATTCATTCTGTGAATCGGGCCTAATCCAATTAAAGGTATTCCAGCAGTACTGAGAAGGCCAGGAACTCTCCCATTAAAGGCATTGTAGCAGTGCTGAGAAGTGCTGGTACTCTCCCATTAAAGGTATTGCAGCAGTGCTGAGAAGTGCAGATACTCTCCCATTAAAGGTATTGTAGCAGTGCTGAGAAGTGCAGGTACTCTCCCATTAATTGTATTGCAGCAGCACTAAGAAGAGCAGGTGCTCTCCCAGAGAAGTACAGCTCCTCTCTCATTAAAGGTATTGCAGCAGTGCTAAGAAGTGTAGTGCTCTCCCAGAGAAGATTTGTGAGTTTTGACCATGCCATGAGAGGACCCCATTGAGGCCCCTTGACCCCGGCTTCACCTTGGATCGCACCATCGAGTAACGATCCACATCGGAACACCGGAGACCATCGTGTACCCCCGTGAAACGCGTCGCGCTGCCTTCGATCCCGAAGACGCGCCCCTACATACCTGCCCATTTGCGGGTTTTGTTAATGTATTACTAACTTGTAGGCATGCATTGTATGTCCTGAAGATGAACTCTGTATTCTAATATAGGGTTCGAAACATCGTTGACCTGATTACACTAAATGCCCATAATTACATTGTATAATTTTAAGCAACAGTGTACCTACTTTAACTTTGTCTGTTTAACGTATATGATCCACAGACCTCCAAACTTGCCCCTACCCCTACCCTTACCCCGTGTTTGTTTTGTCCACAATGTGGTAGTCGGGCATCGGCTGGTGTCCCATTTGTACTCACACTATAATTCTTTGTACAAACTGTTACATACAATATTAAATACTGTCCGGCTGGACAAAGAATATAGCAACTATCTGATCTATATTTATTATTGTCAACTTATCCTCTACTGCTTAGGGACCGTTGTTTTTATAATATACGTAATTACCCAAGGTCCCTGACCTACTGCTCTTTTGGGTTTCCCTTGTTTCCCGTAACGACTCCCAGAAAAGAACAGCTGCTCTCCCATTAAAGTTATTGCATCAGTGCTGAGATGTGCAGATACTCTCCCATTAAAGGTATTGCAGCAGTGCTGAAAAGTGCAGATACTCTCCGATTAAAGGTATCGCATCAGTGCTGAGAAGTGCAGATACTCTTCCATTAAAGGTATTGCAGCAGTGCTGAGAAGTGCAGGTACTCTCCGATTAAAGGTATTACAGCAGTGCTGAGAAGTGCAGGTACTCTCCCATTAAAGGTATTGTAGCAAGGCTGAGAAGTACAGGTACTCTCCAATTAAAAGTATTTCAGCAGTACTGAGAAGTCAAGGTACTCTCCCATTAAAGGTATTGCAGCAGTGCTAAGAAGTGTAGGTACTCTCCCATAGAAATACTGGTACCCCCCATTAAAGGTTTTGCAACAGTGCTGAGAAGTGTAGGTACTCTCCAAATAAAGGTGTTACAGCAGTGCTGAGAAGTGCAGGTACTCTCCAATTAAAAGTATTCCAGCAGAACTGAGAAGTGCAGATACTCTCCCATTAAAGGTATTGCAGCAGTGCTGAGAAGTGCAGATGCTCTCCCATTAAAGATATTGTAGCAATGCTGAAAAGTACAGGTGCTTTCCAATTAAAGGTATTCCAGCAGTACTGAGGAGTGCAGGTACTGTCCCATTAAAGGTATTGCAGCAGTGCTGAGAAGTGTAGGTACTCTCCCATTAAAGGTATTACAGCAGTGCTAAGAAGTGCAGATACTCTCCATTTAATGTATTACAGCAGTGCTGAGACGAGCAGGTACTCTCCCAGAGAAGTACCACAGCTCTACCTTTAAATGTATTGCAGCAGTGCTGAGAAGTGTAGGTACTCTCTCTTTCAAATTAAAGAAGTGCAGGCTCTCAGTACCATACAGTAAATGCCCATTGAAAGCGCTGGCTCGTACAGGAGGACTGGGGGCACTTCATCCCTCCCTGCAGGTTCGAGTGGATCTCGCCCACCTTAAAGGGCCCTACGTAATAGCCACCTACTTGGGCTTCAGAAAACTAATGGAAACATAACTTCAGAATTGTCTACTCCTGGCCACGTCCACATTCGAGGCTGTGAAGAAGATGTTGGTCAAGGTCCAACCTACCGACAAGACCCTAAACTCAGTTCACCGTTCTGAGTCATATTAGTAAGTTAGGACCAGAAGCATACATGCATTTTGTGATCATATACCCTGCAATTTGGTAATTCACAGCGTTCGCGACAAGAACGTTTGTTTTTTGAATATATTAAATCCATTAAGCGATTCGGTAACCTGCTGCCGAATCGCTAAATGGACTTAGGAAACCATTTTAAATCACTGTTCTACAAAGGGTCATGATTTGAAATGTGCAGCAGGTGCAGTGGCACAAAGCTCAAACTTTATCCTGATATACACCTAATATTGCTATATTTTACTACTATATGGGCAGACACAATTGCATTTATCTTGCTGTTCAAAGGGGCTTGATTTGAATGGTCTAGCAGATGCTGTGGCACTGGGGCCAAACGTTGTCAGAACTCCTCTAAACACTTGATATTGGTATTACATCAATTAATTCTATAATTTCCCTCTTTCATTTCATTTTTCAAAAATGTTCTATTACTTACCTGCCTTTTATCACTGGTAACAGCACAATATATTGCCTTGCTGTACATGGACACATCATAACACTTTAACAGACTTTCTGCAATTTATATTGTACAACTACTCAGTAAGCTAAAACTTCACCAAAATCCAGCTTATTATTAAGCACATAGGTGAAACCTAATGCATTTACCAATGCTTGTTCAGACTTTCAGTTTTGCTGTCTTTGTACCGGTTCCGCTCAGCAGCCCTCTGCTGCCCGAGGTCAATCCCCACTAGTGGTGCGTTGGGTTTTGCCCCGTGAAGGTTAAGGAGCTGTCTGTTGCTGGGAGAGGTTACCTCAGCAGTTAGTGGGCACACCATCCTCAGTTAAAGGCTGATTCTTCAGCACAGAAATAAACATTGTAAAACACACACTCAAAACAAGCACACCTTCCTATCATACAGCCAGAACTGTAGATTTCCCTATCAGATGCACAGTTTAATCAGCCTGGCACACCACTATCTGGCTGGCATGACTAAAGATACAAGATTTGGCATATGTGGGTCACACATTGTATTTTTTTGCACTATCTGGGACGTGCATATTTACATCCAGAAGCAAAGGGTCACCTCACACACCAAACAAGTCACATGACTTCCAACTTCCACGTCAAATGTTTGCCATAGAACCTGGTGCCCGAATGTCGTCACTCGGGCGATATCAGGGACTGCACGTACATGTTGCGAAGAAAGGAAAGGAAAAAAGTGTCTAAAGTGGGAAATAGGACATCAGATACTCTGCGTAGAGAGGTACTGCACACTTCTAACCCAACCGGAGCTAAGGACATAGACAGATTGGTAGAGGTCACCACGGCCAGTTTCAGAGTGGACAGATTAGACGTGAGATCATTGTTTGGAGATGCTTGTTTCCTTGCCTTTAAAGAGCTTATAAACACATATAAAGTGTGTGCCCTCTTCGGGTAGACCCGCATAGACGCCCATAAGCCACACTGGGCCAAGAGTTAAACAATGTCAACAGCTAAGCAATGTGAGTGAGCGCCAAACAGGATGAAATAGGTTGGTGGTTGTTGAACATGTTTGAGAGATGTGGATCTTGGTCTGATAACGCCACCTACAAGATTAGACTGCTAGATTATAAGCATTCTTTGGAGTCTTTGATACAAACAGGGGAGTAGCTTTCATAGGTGCAGGAGGTGCAGTAGCACCGGGACTCATGTGCCTCAGAGGCCCACTGAAACAAAATACAAACCTTAGGAACGGGTCCCAGTGGTAACATGCACATAAAGAAACAAAGGGCCCAATTCACAGAACTAACTTAAGACGAAATCCTAAACTTACTACCATTTTGGTATTCACAGAAGAAAATTACTCATTTCGGTATTCACAGAAGTTAGGAGTCCTAACTTTAGGACTCCTAAATGCCATCTTTGAATACCAAAAGTCTTAAAATTAGGATTTTTCTCAGTTTAGTAGTAGTAAAGTTAAGAATCCTAACTTTAGGACTACTAAATGCCTTCTGTGAATACCGAAAGTCTTAAAGTTAGGATTTTTCTCAATTTAGTGGTAGTAAAGTTAGGACTCCTAACTTTAAGACTCCTAAATGCCTTCTGTGAATACCGAAAGTCTTAAAATGAGGATTTTTCTCAATTTAGTAGTAGTAAAGTTAGGACTCCTAACTTTAGGACTCCTAAATGCCATCTGTGAATACCGAAAGTCTTAAAGTTAGGATTTTTCTCAATTTAGTAGTGGTAAAGTTAGGACTCCTAACTTTAGGACTCCTAAATGCCTTCTGTGAATACCGAAAGTCTTAAAATGAGGATTTTTTTCAATATAGTTGTAGTAAAGTTAGGACTCCTAACTTTACTGCTACTAAATTGAGAAAAACCCTCATTTTTTTAAGACTTTCGGTATTCACAGAAGGCATTTAGGAGTCCTAAAGTTAGGACTCCTAACTTCTGTGAATACCGAAATGAGTAAGTGTCTTCTGTGAATACCAAAATGAGTAAGTGCCTTCTGTGAATACCAAAATGGTAGTAAGTTTAGGATTTTGTCTTAAGTTAGTTCTGTGAATCGGGCCCTTCATCGCTTGAACAAAGTTGTTAGGAAAACCAAAACGTTTTAATGTCTCCAAGAGATATACCCAGTTAACCTGGTCAAAGGCTTTTTCAGCATCTATTGCTACTATCGTCAGAGGATCCTTCTTAACTTCGGCCATATCTATGGCCCCCATTGCTTGGAAGGTAAGCTCATTTAGCTGCCTCCCTGGTATAAAACCTGTCTGATCCGAGTGGACTACTGCCTTTATAACGTTTGCCACCCTTGCTGCCAATATACCTGTAAAAACCTTATAATCTGAATTTAATAGAGATATTGGTCTATAGGACTCTATCATCTGTGGGTCTTTGTTAGGTTTTAATATCAGGGTCACCATGGCTTCAGCCCACGAACCTGGTGTATCTTCTCTCCTGATATAGATTTTATTAAACAAATCCAAAATCCAAAATAAAACTCTACAGGAAGATTTAGAAAGGTTGGAGATGCAGGCAAGATGAAATAATTTAAGAGTCCTCAAATTCTAGAAGGTGCAGAAGGAGGAGATATAAAGGCATTTATTTGTAAGATCCTCAGGGACGGAATTCTGAAAGACAGACCAAATATTGATTTGGACAAAGAGATTCAGAGAGTCCATGGAGATCCTTTCAAGATGCACCCCGCTAGAAAAGCCCCAAGGAAAATCTTGATCAACTTTCTCACTTACGCAGTTAAAGAATTGGTGTTGGGGAGAGCACTTAAAGAATCTGTGCTACAATTCGATTCGGTCAGCTATCAATTCAGGTCAGATCTGGGAAAGAGAACTGCACAAAGGCAGTGGGACCTTGGAACTAGAATGCCTGAGTTGAGAATTCGGGGAGCCCAGGTTCAAATGAAATTCCCGGCCACGTTAAAAGTAATGTAGCAAAACAAGATGTATAAATTTAGCTCCCCCGAAGAAGTGGATGTCTTTATGGCACAAATGAAGAAGTAGAGTAGACTTAGACTAGTTTAGTACAGAAATGTATAGATATATGGTCTGCTTGCTTGTTGTTGGTGGGTTTAAGGACATTGAAAAACACTGGGAATTCTTCTTTTTAATCCTATGTTGTAACTGAATTGTGTGGTTTTTTAAAAAAAAGCACCTTATTGCGATTTTGTACAACTACGGGACTCTAAAAAAAGTTGGGGGTTACTTTTAATTGGACCTGTGCTCTAGGAAATCACCTTGCTTTTAAAACGTATCATTGTTTACCTGCGGTTTTTACCCAGTCCTGTGCCTCTCTCAGCGTTTCCGGTCCATCACGGCTGTTGTGCCGCTTGCACGGAGAAAAGCTGCAGGACACACCTCCCACACAGTAATTCCACTCCCACTTGCGGCTGGCTGTCGGGAGACGGAAAGGGATTTAAACGGGAGGCTCTCCCTGCGCGCGGCGGATATATGGTCTGCTTGCTTGTTGTTGGTGGGTTAAAGGACATCGAAAAACACAGAGAATTCTTCTTTTTAATCCTATGTTGTAACTGAATTGTGTGGTTTAAAAAAAAAAAAGCACCTTATTGCAACTTTGCACAAATACGGGACTCTAAAAAAAGTTGGGGGTTACTTTTATTTGGACTTGTGCTCTAGGAAATCACCTTGCTTTTAAAACATATCATTGTTTACCTGCGTTTTTTACAGAGTCCTGTGCCTCTCTCAGCGTTTCCGGTCCGTCACGGCTGTTGTGCCGCTAGCACGGAGAAACGCTGCAGGACACACCTCCCACACAGTAATTCTACCCCCACTTCTGGCTGGCTGTCGGGCTGCTGGTGGGAGACGGAAAGGGATTTACACAAGATGCTCCCCCGGACGAGCAGCGGACCCAGCCAGCGGGTGCGCCGCTAACGCGCCAAAGGCGCGCCAAAGGCAAGCCCGTCTTCGCCCGTCCGTGACAGACCGGGGCCGGGGGCCTGACCCCCTGCCAGTTCAGAGACCGGTTTACAATACAACTTCCACCAGCTATATGCTCTTCGTCCTACGATGGGGGAACACTGTTTGCATAGTATTAAGGCGGAAAACAACAGCATGGTGTGTAATCACTGTTCTTTCACAGTTGGCAACCCGGTGAAGCTCAGGGAACCTTACCAGATATTGAGCCTCTCCTTGATTAACTGTAGATCGCTGAGAAAGCACAGAATAGATATCCACGACCATCTGTTAGACGGTAAAGTGGATGTGCTTTTCCTCACGGAAACGTGGCTAAATAAGGACTCAGCCCCGGAAATCCTCGAGGCCCTCCCAAATGGCTACGATATCACCAGGGTAGATAGACCCACTGGGAGGGGAGGAGGGATTGCAATAATTTATAAACACACCATTCAATGTACTCTTGAGTCGATGGATATCATGGACAGTGAATCTGGTTTCTTCTCTATTCATGCTTCTAACAACTATATTATTAAAGGGCTCTTGGTCTATAGACCCCCAGGATCCCCCACTAGGTTTGCCCCTAGTCTAATTGAAGGTCTCATCCAGCCAGCACTTAGGTATGAGAAATTGCTGTTACTGGGGGACATGAATCTCCACTTTGAAGATGCTTCCAATACCGGGGCTCAAGAGATCTGCCTATAATTAGCAGCACTAAAGTTGACACTAAAATCGCAGCTCCCTACTCATCAGTTAGGCCATTTATTGGACCCGATTTTTGCAAATTGGGGAGCACTTGAAATGGAGACTCCACTCCAGGTCGTATGGTCAGACCACTTTCTGATTCCTTTTAAAATTAGAATTTCTGTAAGGAAAGAACAGAAATTGGTGTTGAATAAAGAGAAACGTAGGAGGTGGGTGGGTTTTTCGTCAGAGAATTTCAACATGGCCCTTACACAGGGTGGGCCTCCGGGTGGGCAGGTTGTTGAGTCTGCATGTGGCGCATTAGATAGTCGCATTACGGAGGCTCTTGACAGCAATGCACCCTGGTCCTCTAAGGAGCTAGGGAGACAAATGAAATCCGCCCCCTGGTTTGGGGCAGAACTAAGAAGGGCGAAGACAGCGTGCAAGCCCCTTAAAAGACGCTGGAGGAAAGACTTCTTGACTATGGACAGAAATGAATAGAAAAGCCAGTCTCAAGGGATATCATGCCCTAATTAGAAAGATGCGGGCTCTGGAATAGTGTTGATACAGGCAGGGAACAACGAACTTATGAAGCTTGACGAGATATTCCCTATGATAAAAGAATGACTAGAGGGCTTAAGACACCAACTACGCTCGACCCCACCATTTTTTACTCCCGATAACATTGATATCAGAGACACCAACCGAACGGGAGGCTGCCTGGAACCAGCTACTAAATCCGAAGAGAAAACTGAAACAGGAACGACCATACCGAAAAATAAGACAGAAGGGACAGAGAGATTTACGAATCATGTGAATAAAGAACAAGACCAACTCCAAAGAGAAGAGCCGACAACGCGTCCAAATACTGAGCCTAACCACGAGGAACATACAATGATGCTGAATGAATTACACATTGTAAATGAGGAAATAGACAAGTTAGGAGATACCAACCGTGCTCCACCTATCCACAGTACTATGCTAAAGCCAGGTGGAACCTCAACCACAAAAATACTCCTACCTTCACAAAAACCAGATAACACACACAACACCTCAATAAAGTACGGAACGGACGACCGAACGGAAGATATAAAGGATAAGAAAACGACTGAGGCACTAATAAAGGATCAAAATCAGAGAAAAGCGACATACAACACCCGGACACACAGGCCAACCATCCTTAAGAGACCAACCAAGAACCAGAAGGCTATTAAGGACCTCCAGAAATTAGTCTGCAATATGACTAAAGTCACAACTAGTACTCTACAAGCGATGGAAGAAATACTGGAAATGACAGCAAGCACCCATTCTACGCTCACGAATATTCAAGATCTTATACATTCAATACATAGAAAGAGCAACGAGATAGACACATCACTAGCGAATAGGATCAACCGACCAAATAGGACGAAGGCCTTGTCGAAGGCGGAAACCCTTGCCTTACTCCGAACATATGAACCATCAGATCCTGTGGAAGAGGAGAACATCAAAACAGTTCCGATCGATCCTAACAGAACGACAAGAAAGAAGGATAGGAAACCCAATCATAACAACTTACAACAAATACAGCTTAATTCCGAATGCGAAACACAGAACAGTAATAACTCTGGGAAACAACTGACCTGCCTCCTACTAAACTGTAGATCGGCCAACAAACATGCATCAGACATAGCAGACCTCATCATCAACAAGGAAATTGATCTGGCAATACTTACAGAAACGTGGCTATCGGAATCATCATCTCCAACTATGGATCTCTTAGTACCACCTGAATATAACATTGTGAGACTAGATAGACCAAGAAAATCAGGAGGAGGAATTGCCTGCATTCACCGGTCCGAGATAGCGGTCAACCAAATACAATCTGACCCTCTAGAATCTTGCGAATACTTAGGACTCAACATAAAATCAGCAACGAATCAAAGATGCAATATACATGCGTTCTACCACCCACCAGGAGAGAACGCGAAATTCATAGAACAGCTAATGGAGATCATTACGACCAACTCTAATAGGAATGCCAATAACATATTCTTAGGAGATTTCAACTTACACTGGGATGACTACAACGACAAACTAGTCAACACGCTCAAGGATTTCCTTGATGAACTAAATCTCAATCAAGCATGCACGCAACCTACTCACTCTAAAGGAGCTACACTTGACTGGATTATATCAGATAACAAAAATGCATCAATCCTCTCAATAACACCATGTGACTGGTCGGATCACTATGCAATAACATTCTGGATACCCATAGTGAAAAAGGGCAAGACGGTTCAACCTGCCAATGTCAAAAAATGGGTTCGAGACACAAGAGAGGCTAATATTGAGCTACTAGTTGAAAGCTGTGAGAGAGATCTAAAGCCACCTAGCAACTTACAGAATGCAAATGAGTTGACAGAGCATTATATAACATCAGTCGGGAATATAGTCAACAAGACCCTACCACTAAAACTAAAAAGAATAACGGAGAAGACGAAAAATCCATGGTTTGACGGATCACTGAACGAAGATAGGCGCAAACTAAGAATGGCAGAAAGGAAATGGAGACAACGCCCATCATCCCCGGAGCTGAAAGCCCTCAGAAAAATTAGAAGCCAATACAACAAAAAGATCATCAACTCCAAAAAGGAATTTATAAGGTCGGAACTGGATAATGCCAAAAACAGACCACGGAAACTCTTTGAAATCCTGAAACAACAATCAAACAAACTTTCCAAAACTGCTCTTCAAAACATAAAAACATCCCTAAGTAGCGAGGAATTCTCAACATTCTTCACGGAAAAAGCCAAAACGCTTGAAAAAGAGCTACTAAGCGCAGCAAATAACCTCCCCATCCAACCTCTGACTGCGAATGACCCCAACTCAACTACATTGGGTAACAAAACAAAAAACAATGCAAACTGGAACACATTTGAAATATATGATCAGAACACGATCGCCAAAACGCTATCGAAAATCAAACCTAACAATCACTACCAAGATCCCTTACCCGCGAAATGTTTAAGAGAAATTAACCATATTGTGGTTCCAATCTGGACAAAAATAATAAATGCATCATTATCACAAGGGACCCTTCCAGACTGTCTAAAAACTGGTCAAGTTGTTCCATTGATCAAAAAACCGACTGCAGATGCTACAGACCCGAAGAACTTTCGACCAGTAACCAACATCCCTCTATTGGCCAAATTAATTGAGAAATGTGTGCAGGGACAACTGAGCCAACACATCACTAAGTTCTCCTTACTAGATGAATGCCAATCGGGATTCAGGTCAGGGCATAGCACGGAAACAGCGATCCTCCATATTGTTGATGACGCACTACAGGCTCTTGATCGAAATCAAGCATGCCTGCTAATTCTCCTGGACCTATCATCGGCATTTGACACAGTAAATCATAAAGCATTACCGGCCAGGCTACAGGACAGGATGGGAATATCTGGAAATGTGCTGAAATGGTTCGAATCCTTCCTACAGAACAGAACTCAATGTTTCCTGGTTAATCAATAATTTTCAGCCTCATCCCCTAACTCAATCGGAGTCCCACAAGGATCAACATTATCCTCTGATCTATTTAATTTGTATGTCGAACCTCTTACAACAATTCTCAGAAATTCACAGATGTCGTATCACATTTATGCGGACGACACGCAAATATATATAAAGATCGCCTCCCTTGAAGACATTGAGCGAATGAATGAAACTTTAAAAAGGGCACTGCAATGGTTAACCATCAATCATCTGAAGCTAAATGCTCAAAAAACAGAGTTCTTACTAATCTCTCCACCAAGATGCGTTACGGAAATAAAGGAATGGACCAAGTTGGTGACCGCGCTCAACTGCTCCCCGACTCTAGTCAATTCAGCCAAGTCGCTAGGAATTACTCTAGACGAGAATCTTGACATGAAAGCTCACATTAATTCTATGGCAAAAAGCGCGCGCTTCCACCTGAACTACCTAAGGAAATTGAAACCATTCATCTCTGAAGCAGATCTGAAACTGGCAATCCAATCTTTAGTCATCTCTAGAGTTGAATATGGTTGCACCACCTTAGCAGGTCTACCAAAAACGTCCACAGCACCACTAAAAGCCTGCCTCAACGCTGCGGCGAGACTCATCACCGGATCAAGAAAGTTTGACCACATATCCCCTCACCTGAAAGCATTAAACTGGCTACCCTATGAGGCCAGAATTCAACTAAAGATAGCATGTATCACCCACAGAGCACTCCACCACAAGACTCCTGGATACCTATCTAAGAAAATTGAACTATCAGGAGGCAGCAGACCGGCTAGAAATGCCAAAGAACTGGTGCTACGTCCAGCCATATTCAGAAAGAAAAAAACTTATGACAGAGCGTTCACAGGAGCTGCCCCCAGAATCTGGAACTCACTCCCTCCAAACATTAGGAAGATTCCTAATACCGCAACATTTAAACGAGAAGTGAAGAGCCTCCTAATGAGTAAATACCTCATATAGACTAGCGAATTCTATCCTCAAACTAAATACTACCTCATAAGAAAGTGAAGGACTGACGGGAATTAGATGAAAGATAAATGTTGATCCGAAACTGAAGACTCCCCTTTGTAACTAATATATATACCAATTGCTACCTCATGTCAAAAGGAACTCATATAGTTACCTCACATAGTAAACTATATAACCGCTACCTCCTATGTAAGACGAAAAGGACAAATGACATAATCTATGCTGTTTAGTGAATTCGTATTATAATCGACTAACCTGAGTGGAATGTATGTATATGGCAAGCCATACTGTGCCAGTGCATAGTAACCTGAGTGAAACATATAGTAGTTATATAAGCATCAACTATAGCCATATATTTATCTACCTCATAGCTATTTGTTGTCTAATGGTCTACATCTTGTCAATACTCATCCTACTGTTATGTGAAGCGCTCTGATACCCACGGGTCTTGTTCGCGCTATACAAAACTTTCAATAAATAAATAAATAAATATATAATAAGGGGAGAATAGAGACAGCTGACAACTCGGTCAAGGAGTTATTCAACGTCTTTAAAGAGATATCATCCATGTCTAATATCGCTGCACCTGTGGTGGGCTCAGTGGAGTCTTGAAATCGAGTGGCTGACTTTTTCGCAGAAAAGGTGGAACAGATTTACTCCACCTTCCCAGCCTCGGCTGAAGAAGGGAGTACGGTTACGAACGTGCCCAGTAACATACAGGGATCAGAATGCCTGGATATTTTTACAGTTCCAGCTCAGGACACCCTAAATAAGATAGGTACTAACATTAAATCTGGCTCCCCCAAAGATCCTGCATCTCCTAAAGTGCTGAGAGGGAGGATTGAGACATTAGAGCCCTACATTAGACATCTTTTAGAGCTCTCTTTTAGCTCAGGCAGCGTCCCAAAGAAATGGAAGGAAGCTGTGGTTATACCTTTGAAGAAGAAACCCAATGTCAGCATGGACCAATTGGATAATCTGCGTCCTATATCGTTACTGCCCTATTTTGGGAAAATTGCAGAGAAGGTAGTAAATACCCAATTGACGGCACATATTAGCAAACACAATCTTCTCCACCCGACCCAATCAGGCTGTCGAGCATCCTACTCGACTGAATCTGCACTTCTCCTGTCGACTGAGACCATCCGACAACATGTGGATGAGGGACATACTGCGGCCTTGATTCTTTTAGATTGGTGGGTGAAGCCTGGGAGTGGATGGAATCATTTCTGCAAGATCGTAGTTTCTGGTAGCAATAGGACCCCACCGGTCAAAAGACATTAAGTTGGAACAGGGGTCCCACAGGGGTCCACCCTGAGTCCAACCTTATTTAATCTGTATGTCACACCGGTGGCTGAGATCTCTGAAAAATTTGGGGTCAAAATTGTGTCTTCTGCTGATGACACACAACTGGTTGTGGCGCTTACACAGCCAGATGAGAAGGCAGCCAGCAATTTTAACTCATGTCTCCAGGAATTGGCGTCATGGATGGCTAGCAACTACCTCAAGTTGAACGGAAAAAAAACAGAGGTGCTGATCATAGGCAGAGCACCTTCGGTGTGGATATCGGCATGGTGGCCACCGACATTGGGCCCCATACTGACGCCCAGTGAACAGGTTAGGAATTTAGGGATGTGGCTCAACACCAAGCTCTCATTTGAACATCACACAAGACGGGTGGCAGGCACCTGCTTTGGAGTCCTGCGAGGACTCAGGAAGACCTTGGACCTGCTTCCAACTACATCTAGGAAAACCATTGTCCATGCCTTGGTGACATCGAGGTTAGACTATGGGAATGTCTTTTACCTGGGTGCGAATGCCAAATGCATCCAGAGGCTGCAACGCATCCAGAATGCGGCAGCACGCCTGGTTCTGATGCTACCCAAGAGAGCCCCTTCCAAGAAGGCTCTGGCAACCCTGCATTGGCTCCCAATTAAGGAACAAATTATGTTCAAAGCGCTCTGTGTGAGCCATCGGATTCTACAGAAGAAGGGGCCTGCCTATCTTCACAACCTTCTTACTCCATACGCCCCTACCCGTCAGTTGAGATCTAGCTGGAAGGGGCGAGTCAGTATACCTATCATCAGGTGAGCAAGGATGGGAGGTCGCTCCTTTCGTTTTGTAGCGGCACAACAATGGAACTAACTCCCGTGGGGGCTCCGGACGGAGGTGTCAGAGAGGACCTTCCGTAAGGAGCTGAAAATCCACCTTTTCCCCTCAGAGTAGATCTGAGGGAGTCTTACCTGAACTAGACATGTTCCTCCCGGACTGCAATGATGATGCAGGCTTGTTCTGCAGCGCGGGGACACACTAGCCTAGTGTAACCAGGCGCTTTACAAATCGGCTTATTATTATTATTATTATTATTATTATTATTATTATTATTTTATTGGTCTTTCTGCTCTTGGATAGCCCACTATGGCTTGAGTTGTTTCTTTGTAATCTTTAAGATTTATGGGGAAAAGGTCTTTTTTTGCTTTTTTCCTATTAAATGATTTGGGGAGGAGCATGGTGTGCACTGGCGTGGGATTGTTTCTCTTGATCTGGCAGCCAAATATAGGGGGTTTGGAGAACTTTGGGTATGGGTGGGTGCTAGAACTGGGATTCCTGGTTGGCTGAGGTATGCACCCAGGCCAGTCAGGAACCACCATTCTAGTCAGGGTAAGTAAGATGTATATTAAAATGTTACCTGTGCTCACCCTCTGGTAGCTAGGCACAGAGCAGTCAGGCTAAACTAAAGCAGAAATGTCTAAATTATTTGTTATACACACACAGACAGTAGCCCGCTGAATACACTAAAAACAGGTTTTTAAAAATGGATTATTTTATTCTTAACAAAATAACACCAAAATAAAAAAAAACAATGTACAGAAGTTGAGATATTGAATTTTTAAATAATAAATGCAATCAAACGCTTGGAAGCAAATAGCACTAAAAGGTTACCTCAGGTTGTGCTGGCAGTCACAGTTCGTATGCAGGCTACAGGACTCACACAGGCCCCGGTGAACAAAGTATCTTTCCTGGTGGCAACAGCGAGATGCAGGAATCTGTCCCACGCAGGCAGTGATGTGTGAATTTTCTCCAGCCATTGATGCAATGTGTCAGTTATGAAGACCATAGATACGGTTTCCCCTGGGCATAATACTACGCTACACAAACAGAGCATGCAAAGTTTTTGGTAATTTGCATTCCGCAAATTGCAATAGTACAGTACAAATACTGTGCTTATTCACATAGCGTAGCAACTAAATCAATAACATCCTCAGATGCTTTGAAAAAGCAATTTTATATGCTTAAAAGCATATAACCAATTCACAAAAGTGAACTTGTACAATGAAAATATTATGTAATGAGAGAGCTGATGATTTTGCCCTAACATAGGGGGAGGACCAAGCAGATGCCTTGATCACAAAGAGCATAAACAAAAAGTACATTTTGTGGAACTTCAGTGCTGGTCCCATCCTCTTTGGACCACCCCAAGCACAGTTATTGGCAAAAAAAACAATCCCAACCGAGATTAGCAGTGAGCAGTGAATATTATAGTATCCAATATCAAAATAATTCTACAAAGAGCTGCAGTTCACCTGGTCGTTACTAGATGTCCCTCATGAGTCAAATGCAAAACCATTGAAACCCTTTCATCAAGCATTTGCATTTGACTCGTGAGGGACCTCTACGAACCACCAGTTGAACTGCAGCTCTTTGTAGAATTATTTTGACATAGTATACTATATATATTCACTGCCCACTGCTAATCTCATCCCATAATGCATTGCAAGGCCTGTGGTTGGGATTTTTTTTGCCCATAACTATACTTGGGGTGGTCCTAAGAGGATGGGACCACCACAACCAAATCGTTCAACAAGATGTGCTTTTTTATTTTCATGGAATCATACCCCCCACCAGTCCTGGCGGCGGGAGTATGATACCGCCCTTCTAGAGGGAGAGACATGTACATACCAGTATACCCAGTACAAGTTAAAAAGATTAAAAGAGCCCTGGCATCACAAAATGGATGGTGCAGCAACAGACACGAGTCTGGCCTCCTGCTGCTAGACGAAACTCCGGCAGGGGAGACCAGGACAATAGGTTTCCTGTCACAGGGAGGTGTAACCACTTCCCATACAGGCTTTAGTCTATTTTGGCTGGGTGGGAGCACTCCAAGAGTGCTTTGAAGTCTGCACTGGGGGTACATTTGGTGTTCCTGCGCATAGCCCAGTTCAAACCGGTTGCAGGGGCTATAAGCCCCTGCCCTGGTGCGAAACTGGACAAAGGAAATGGGTGTAGCCACCCCTCTTTTCAAATCATCCCATAGGTGGGTCCCCAGAGTATGTCCAACCCCTTCCTTGGGTATTAGAAAGGAACACCTGACTGCAGGACTTGGATGAAACTCTGGATGCCTGGATGAAACTCTGCTGCAGAAATCCTGGAACTTCGACGATCTACACGACTAGATGACTGAAGAATCTCCCTTGGAGTAAAGGAGTTAGTCCCCTGCTTGGCAGGCACCAAAGATGCATCTGCCCGGTTTTGCATATCCGACGCCCCTGACGGACTCCGAAGTATTTGCAACACAGGAGGTGGGTTTCCAGACTCCCCAGAGGCCGAACTGAGTCCCCAGCAAATCTGAGACCTGTAGCCCTCGTGGGTACCATGGAACCGGAACCCCTTGACACCGTGCACATTTGCAAGTGCATCAGCTTCTCAATGTTCCTTGAGGCTGTGCATTGGTTTACTTGTACCCCAGACCCTGAGCACCTTTTTCCACTGAAGATTGCTGGCCTACACTTCACAAGTGTTCCATGAGCAGGCCCTTTGTGTTCTCGCTTGGGGTACCTTCGCGATCCCTGGTCCGTTGACTGGTGGGTCCCTGAGAAGACAACTCTGACTTTCCTTGGGCTTCCCTGGTTGCTCCAGATGTGACCTGCCTCTCCATTGCTTGGGTAGTCCCCTGGACTTTGCTGGTCCACAACGAAGCATCTTTTCCCTTTCTGCATGGGTTGCTGTTGCCAAGACTTGTTGTGTTCAGTCTGGGCACCATGCCGCAGCACTCAACATCCTTTGTGGTACAGCTTGAATCCAGCTCTTGGTTGTTGACGACGCCTCCTGGTCCTCGTGGCTGCAAAGTCAAGCTTCACCTCTTCAACATGGAAACACCCGACATTGGTGGGCATTCGCCTATCGTGCCCCTGTTCACTGGCAAGTGACCCATACTCTGTCCCCTCTGCCTTCAGGTTCTTCTCATCTTCGATCCAAGCTTGAATCGCCCCGGACACTTTGCACTTCGACTGCAGCAGCACTTTGCAGCAGATCGCCATTGAAATCAATGACGATTCCAGACCCCAAAAGAAACCTATGCGCACGGCTTCCCTGGCTGAGGTAACTCAAGTAGTCCGGTGCTCCCATGGTTGTTGGCCCTAGAACCCCTTAAGTCTACAGGGGTTTGCTCAAAGTCCTCTCCTAAGTGTCCTTATTCTTTAAATTTCCAACCGCGACTTTCCCCATAGAAGCTAACGGCAATTCGTGACTGTGTTCTCGCACTGCACGTGCCCCCCATGTGACCCCTGTGTCACTACATTGGGTGGTTCCTTGTGGTCCCAGAGATTCTACAGGATCTTGGCCTTGTGCCAAGTCAAGTTGTGGTTCTTATACCACTTTCTTAATATACGGCTTGGTTTGCCCCTAGGGCCTAACTTATATTGTGCTAATTTACTGTGATATATTAAGTGTAACATATGTGCTTTGACCTCCAGCCTCATAAAGAGACTAGTAGGGTGTGTTTAAGAATAAATACAAATATTGTATATATCGAGAGAGAGACCACTTTACTTGAAAGTGAATCACAAGGACACAGCAGGGAACATGTCAGGAGACTCTTTAAATCACAGGAACAGCATGGCATAATGCATTTCGGCTTGTCAGCCTTCTTCAGACACCACTGTTACCCCACATTCACCTTCTCCCTCCTTTGTACATCCTCTGGAGGGGAGATCAGCTGTCCCTGCTGCGAAGGGGTTCCGCAGGCAAATGTGAGCCTACAAATCCCAGTGTGCATCTGTTCGGGTAAGTGCGGCAGCGGGATCCAATGTTTTTAAATTATAGCTGAAGTTTGCTTTTGCAAAGGAGGGGCAGTGTAGTAGCACGCAAGGACATATTGATGGTGTTAAAAAGGGCTCCGTCCTGTCCCCTACATCTGAGTCTCAGAATGGAAGCAAATCGGGCTGTGAGGAGAACTGTGATCATGCTCATCTCCCCATGTAGTCATAGGATGCCGTTGGCATCAGCCACTGGCATGGTTCTTTACAGAGGCGGTCCGGGGGCTATCAATCACTTGATATATGAAACAGTCCATTTGCCAGACTTTGCCCTGGACACTTGCAGGACGGGTCCTAGTTTCACGTTGCTGGCGAGCGCGACAAATATCGAGGGAGAGACCACTTTACTTGAAAGCGAATCACAAGGACACAGCGGGGAACATGTTGGGAGACTCTATAATTCACAGGTACAGCATGGCATTATGCATTTCGGCAAGTCAGCCTTCTTCAGACACCTCTGTTACCCCACCTTCACCTTCTCCCTCCTTTGTACATCCTCTGGCACGCCCATTGGTGGGAGATCAGCTGTCCCTGCTGCGAAGGGGTTCTGCAGGCAAATGTGAGCCTACAAATCCCAGTGTGCATCTGTTTTATATTTATACCTGGTGTGGTTCTCCTTCATTTAGCCATTCAAGGGAATATAGACTGGTAAAACAAGATGCTTTACATTCCTTCAAGACTTAGCCTGAAGGCTGCTCTCCATAGCGACCACTAGGATAGCTTTCAAATAAGGTTGTCTTTAACCTATCACCTCTAAACGGTTGTTTGGACTGGCGCAAGGTACTCACTATAACTAGCAGACATCATATGCCAGGCCAACTTCTCACAGTCTCCTTGTTCCTTTCTCTATCCATGTGTGCTGGATTCTGCAGCATGCACAGAAAGAGGAAATTGCCTTTAAGGATTAATTTTGCGCTGGATGGTATTCCTTCATGCACAAAAACAATCATGCCTTTATACTTCTGGCAAGCCCTAAAAAAGTTATTTCACCTTACATATGTACAATCCCGTTGTTGATCCTTAGCACATCAAATTATTTAAACAAGCATTTACAATGCAATGGTCTCGGCAATATTAAAGGTAGAACTATTGGCATTGCTCATGACATATTTTTTTTTTTTTTTTAAACATAAATATGGTATTGTCATTTACAATGGCAATAGGTGAGCATTAGAGAGTAGTAGAGATTATTCGTGGGCACAGAGCCACACACACAGAAAGCCACACACACACACACACACAGAGCCCCACACACACACACAGAGCCCCACACACACACACAGAGCCCCACACACACACACAGAGCCCCACACACAGAGCCCACCACACACACAGAGCCCCACCCACACACACAGAGCCCCACCCACACACACAGAGCCCCACCCACACACACAGAGCCCCACCCACACACACAGAGCCCTACCCACACACACAGAGCCCCCCACACACACACACACACACACAGAGCCCGACACACACAGAGCCCCACACACACACAGAGCCCCCCACACACACACACACACAGAGCCCCACACACACAGCCCCACCCACAGACACAGAGCCCCACCCACACACACAGAGCCCCACCCACACACACAGAGCCCCCCCCACACACACACACAGAGCCCCACACACACAGAGCCACGCACACACACAGAGCCACACACATAGACTGTGGTAGGATGGCGCAGTGGTGCTGTGGAAGGATGGCGCGGTGGTGCTGTGAAAGGATGGCACGGTGGTGCTGTGGAAGGATGGCGCGGTGGTGCTTTGGAAGGATGGCGCGGTGGTGCTGTGGAAGGATGGCGCGGTGGTGCTGTGGAAGGATGGAGTGGTGGGGCTGTGGAAGGATGGAGAGGTGGTGCTGTGGAAGGATAGAGTGGTGGTGCTATGGAAGCATGGAGTGGTGGTGCTGTGGAATTATGGGGGAGTGGTGCTGTGGAAGCATGGGGGAGTGGTGCTGTAGAAGGATGGCGCAGTGGTGCTGTAGAAGTATGGCGTGGTGGTGCTGTAGAAGGATGGCGCGGTGGTGCTGTAGAAGGATGGCGCGGTGGTGCTGTAGAAGGATGGCGCGGTGGTGCTGTAGAAGGATGGCGCGGTGGTGCTGTAGAAGGATGGTGCTGTGGAAGCACTGCTGCACTTCATGCTGTACGTGTGAGAGAAGCCTCCACATACTAGGTTTTGCTTGCCTCAACCTATGTTGTGCTCTCCTCAGCCTATGATGTGCTCGCTCGATCCTATGCTGTGCTCTTGCAAGTGATGGAAGCTTGCACTGTTACAGCTCATGTGCTTGCTGACCCGACGTCTGCCTCTTGCAGGTAACAGAAGCATGCACTACTACACTTCAAGTTGCACGTGTGTGTGTGAAGCCCCCACATCTCATGCTGTGCTCTCACCATCCCACACTGTGCTGTTGCAAGTGAGTGAAGCTTACACTTCTACAGTCCGTGCTGTACACGTGCTCCATGTAACAGAAGCTTGCACCTCTAATGCTGTGCCTCTTGCAAGTGAGTGAAGCTTACGCTGCTGCTGTCCACCCTGCACGTGTGCTCTGTGCAAGAGAAGCCTGCACCTTGTATGCTGTGTCTCTTCAAGGTGGTAGAAGCTTGCACTGCTGCACTTCATGTTGTGCGTGTGCAAGGGAAGCTTGCACCTCTCTCGCGCTGCTTCGTGCGTGGTTGGTGTGAGAATCTGGCGCTGCTATTTGCCTAGCAGACGATGGGATGAAACATCCAGCGCATGTATGCAAGGATGTTTAATTGCTCCTATGTGTCTTACATGTGCAACACGTGTGCTCGTGGGTAAAATGTTTACTGTGTACTCAAAAGTTGTTTGTATGTGTGCGGCAGAACTGCCTTTACCTTGGCACCGGCGCCTACGCTCGCATCCATACTGTGCCAGGCGGTGAGCTGCGCATGTGCCGTGTCTGTCCTTTCAGTGCCAAGAAGCCCACACTGTCTGGGCGGTGTGCATGTTCCACATCAAGGGCTTCACATCTCAGCGCCACCCGGCAGCCCCTTTTACCCACACTAAATCTGATGCAGATGCGACCCGAGGCATGGCCCTGGCCGTTGTGCACTGGGCCCGTGCCCATGGGGCTGTGGGAGGGGCACTACAATCACAAGCGGGCAGTGCACAGCATTCGGTGCACTTGTGAGAAGTGTGAAAGTGACGCGTTACCCTGTGTTCGTATGGTGCAGCGTGAAGACGCAGACCAAGGCGACCATCTTACTGTGCCAGGACTTAAAAAAAATATATATATATATTTTTTTTATAAACACTATACACTGTGAGCTCCTTGAAAAAAATCCCTGTCCTACAATAGCTTCTTTACAGAGTCTTGGGCAAAGAAAGCGGTGTTGCTGCTAATCACAAATACCATTCATTATACCACAAAGGTAGGCCAATTGGCTTTGTCAGTGCATGTGACCAGTGGCTAAGAGTGTCCGAGCAGGGTAGCACTATTTCTTGAATAAATAAAAAGATCCGAAGAGGGAGGAACTGTCTCATTCTATTCTTTGCCATTCACAGGGGTGGGGGAGGGGAAGCAGTTCTATGTTTATCCATGTCTGGAAGGCAGCCCATGCCAGAGACCACAGATGCTTTGCACATCCACTCACTCTGCTCTCCAGCGCCAGACCCACCAGGGTTCCCGCCCTACTCCCCCATTTGAGCATTTGTGCTCCAAAAAGTGCCCCAACTTCGTACACCCGTAAGTCATGACACGTTTGGTCTACTGGAGTATAGGCTGCTTCTCAATGAAAGTAAGTCTAATAAAAAAAAAACTAAGAGTAATTGTTTGAGATTTTATCGACCAAGTGTAAACATTTTTAGTGTATAAAACAGTAAAGGATTGAATGCTTGAACTAGTCTCAACCATTAGTAATCACTCAGGTCGCACTGCAATCCATCGTTGTGTTACATACCATGCCACCTCCATTTGGAGCCAGTCATATGCAAATCAGTTTTGACCCTGCTCCAATGGGAGCCGCCCGAACTGCCATGCCAGGTCCTCAAGCAAACCAGGACTGGCTTTGCCCCAATTGGGCTCAGCCAGGCATAGTTTGGTTCCATTGGCACAGTATGTAGGGGACCCACATCGGGGCACACCCATCCCACCTAGACACTGAAATACACAAAGAGTGATGGATGGAATGTGAATTAATCTAAGCCTCTGATAATCACTTGGGCCACATTCCAAGCCATCATTTTTTTGCACACCATGCCACCTCAGTTTAGACCCAGCGTGGCAGTTCGAGCTGGACTGTTCCATTGGTCAAGAAAGATTTGCATATTGCTGGGTCCAAACTAAGGTGAACTGGTGGGCTAAAAATAATAGATTGGAATGCGGCCAGAGTGATTCCCAGTGGCTGAGATTAATTCAAACATGCCATTAATAACATTGCTCTTCCTACCATAAATAGATTTTTTTTTTAAATTGTATATAAACTATAGCATTTGGTACTCCAGGCTAGGGTGACTTCATTTTGAAAAAAAGACATTTCACAAAAATAGAAAGACTGTTATTTAACATCACCCGAAGAGCACAGAAAGACTTTAATGACAGAGCTCATAAATATAGAAACAGAGAATGTGGTACCAAGTGAATAAATTAAATGAAACATTTTTAAACCCAGTATCATGCCTGCTAAAACTGCTTATTAATAATAGCCAACACAAAGTACTGCCTTGGAACTCATAAACAAGCATTGGCATTGCCAATAGGTCTCGCTTGTGGGACCTTATAAGTATTTAGTTTTGCAGCACAATATCCTTGTTGCACCAAGGATATTGTGCTGCAAAACTAAATACTTATAAGGTCCCACAAGCGAGACCTATTGGCTATGCCAATGCTTGTTCATTTTATTTCGCAGTAGCAGGAGGAATGTAAACAAAGCAGCCATGTCCCTTCCCCCCCAGCGCCGGTGAGGAAAGAAGACAATGATCTGAAGTGCAGCGTCCCTGAAGCGGGTGTCGTGCTGATAACATAAAAGCCGCGTGGTGTCCAAAAGTATATAAATAAACACATTTTGTGCAGTTCAAACAGCTGCACACACTTCCTTTTATTTAAAAAAAAGTAATTTAGAAAATAGCTTACAACTGCAAGAGCTGCAATTAATTAACAACTGTACGCACAAGAGCAGCTGTTAAAAAAAAAATATTAAGAAGGGAAGCGCATGAACATGCGTAAACACAAGCCCGAGGCAGACCCAAAAAGGAAATAGTGTGGACGAAGGAACATAAATTAAAACAAGACGGAATGGAAGGCAGAGAAGGGGAGGGGGGAGGAGAAATGCGACACGGCGGGCAAGGGAGGGGGCCGAGTGGGGAGAGCGGCGAAAAAAATGTGAACAAATGCGTGCGCCGGGAAACTGAGCCATGAATAATTAGGGGAGGAGAAGCCGAGAAGCCGCAGAGCGCACGCTGGGCGAAGCCCCTTGATGTGCTGTGCGGCGGCCGTTAAAAAATGCAAATAGGAGGGAGGGAGGCTGATGCGCGTGCTTGTTTGATCACGTGATTCACGTGAACTTAAACAAAACTGCAGCGCAAGAAGCCCTTGGTTTCACGAGGATTTCGAGCACTTGAATTCTCGCTCCGCTCAATGCGCTTGCGCGCATTGATAGGTCGCGAGACCTAAAAAGTGTATCCCCCGTTTTATTTTACCCCTCTGAAACCCAGAACATGTGCTAAATTAGCAGAAATCTGCCAGGACAACTGGTGACAAACTGAGACTGCGCCGACAAATCCTGGACGCCTTGTCCCCTGTCCCAAGGGCTGCTGGTTTGGGAAGAAGGAGGGGGTCGGACTGGTGTAGTCAGTCATATGGCGTTTGCCCAGGACCACACAATTCAGTAAAGTGAACAAGCAGAACTCAGCCAGTAGCTCAAGCTGTTGGAAGTGAAAATGAACATGAAACTAAACTGTATTACCCACATTCGGAGTCTTTAATGGCGTCATCCTGGATGGACCAGATTTCGGGGGAATGTATCTGGAGGGGCGAGAAGATGCTCGGGATCGAAAGTAGAATATTTGCCCGATTCTGGGCATTAAAACCGGAAGCTGCAAATGGTATGATCCGGGTTTCAAAGCCAAAGTGGGATTTGGGATACGCACTCGTCTTTTGCTGCTGCGTTCACTATGTCTTTGTGGGTGGGTGGTGCCCGTGGGGTGACAACCCCTGTACTAGGATTGTGATACTAATGTGTTGCTTGCGTTACTCCCTTGAGAGCAACGTCTCCCCAGAGCACTCGCAAAATGTTTCAATAAAGTATTACCACTTGTTTCCAAAGTTCATTGTCTTTTTATTCACATTTTTATTTTTTCTGAACATTTAATCTTTTATTTCATGGTATTGATGACCCATGTGGCCCAATGCATTTCGGGCTTAGCCCTTCCTCAGGGGCCTTATGATTCCTTATCTGCCGGGTTCGGTGCGTTACGTAATCAATTGGCGTGCGTGTAAACGAGTCATAAAGTAGATAGATGGCGCGTTCGATACTCCTCGTTTGCCGGCATTTTGGTCCGGGTTTCACCAACTAGGCCAATGATCTTCCAGCACCTAAAGTTCCTGAGTGATAGCCAAACACACACAGCGCTTGGTGATATCACATGGAAGAGTCAAGGGGTGCTGCATGCTGCAGAGTACCAGGGCAGTCTGGATGCAGCAGCCCTGCACTGTGGGTAGCATCTCCAGAAATCACGGAAACAATTGTAAAGACCGGTAAATAAGCCGGCCCTACCAAAAGAAGAAGCATACATACATACATACACACACACACAGAAAGACAACTTTCCCACTCAATGTTGTATTTAATACACAGCTCCCCCCCCCCAAAAAAATACAGGTTTGTCAATTCTGCATACAGTGTACAAGAGAAACTGGTTCTTTCGCCACTCTTAGGGGCATATTATCAAGAACGGGCGTTACATTATCGCCGCTTTTATCGGCAGGAAAGTGCTGATAAAGCGGCGATAATGTGCTTGATAATATGCTCTATGAATTCCAATCGAAGCCCATGTTAGATTTCTTCACATCTAACATGGGCTTCGATTGGAATCCATAGAGCATATTATCAAGGTCATTATCGCCGCTTTATCAGCACTTTCCTGCCGATAAAAGCGGCGATAATGTAACACCCGTTCTTGATAATATGCCCCTTAGTTCTTTAAATTAAGAATCACTTATTTGGGTACAAGTAACAGCTGACATTTACAACTTTTTGGAAAACGTCTTAAGTGAGGTATCAAACAGTGTAGAGAAAACCAAGATATTTGTAAAGAAGGCAATTCTGTGCCTGCCCATTGAACGCACAAACCACTTCCTTGGGAGCCAGGGTCGGTTCGTTTCAAGGAAGAAATGCCACTCGAAACACCAAGATCCCGGGGGCGTGGCTTGGACGGCAATGGAGACGGTCGTCTAGGTCCGGCAGCTCCGCATCCCTGAGGGGCAAACTACCAGCCATACGGGACAAAACCAAAACAAAAGGACTGCACAAGGTGTGTGAAAGGTTTGCGCAACTGATCGACGTGCAAGAAGTGTGGAAGCGCAACGACGGCGAGAGAAATCAGCTCCTGAACACACCGGGTAATCAAAAACAGCACGAAGCAAGATGGCGGTGTGAGGCGAGAAGAGGAGACGAGAAGAGGAGGGCAACGGAGGCTACGGAATAAGAGACGGAGGAGCCCCCACTTCTGAGGCACGACAGCGGCGCCTCGAGACCGACCAGCACGATCTCAAAACAGATAAGCAGCAAGAGAAGGCGAGACAAAGAGCGGAATTGCCCCAAGCGAACGGCCGCCCACAACAACAAAGAGGAAGAAGACCGCAGCGCTAAGGAAAGGAGCGGAGAGCAAGTGACCCAAACCTCGCAGAAGCCGAAGCCGAACCATCCCAAGTCCGGAGGGCCAACACCAGGTGAACCGGAAGTGAGTGGATGTGAGGCGCCATTGCCGGAAGTCTTCCTCGATCTCAAGCGGAAGGTGGGAGGTAGGCTGCCAAGTGACCCGGAAGCGGAAGGAGAGGAGCCAGGCAGCCGGAAGCAATAGCAAGAGCAGGCAGAGAGACGGAGAGACGGAGAAGCGCGATTACCAGCGGAGCGGAGCCCAACGAAGAGGCGGGGGGCGGAGGAGAGAGCGGCAAGTGGTGGACGCTAGGTGCGTAATGCTTAACACGCATCGAGGGGCTGAAGCAGCAAGATCACTGAATGAGAGGTGAAGCGCACTGCAGTTTTGGAGCCGAGAGCCTAGCGAGTGCAAACAGTGAGGCAAACAACCGGCCCACAACAGGGGAGCACATCGGATGCTGACAGGGCCAAGAGGGGAGGTGTGAACCGGTACTGAGCCGAAAGCGGGAGGTACTGCCACTCGAACAAAGGAGGCTGCACTAGAGAACTGCGCTATACAGAACCACACCCCAAACTCACGCTGAACGCTAAACGAACCCAGGTCTGAGAGGGGTCAGCACCCCTAGCAGAGGGACGAAGCAGCTATTGACTGAGGTGAGGCAGGACTCACCTCCCCTGGGAGACAACAGGCAGCGGGGGCAGCGGGGCGGAGCAAGCACCCCTAGCCCGAGCAGCCTTTAACACCTGCCCTGCGAGCAACACAGGGACAGCACACAGCGAAGTGGTGGTAAACACGCCCGCTGAGCCATAGTGGGTGTGTGCCATAGTGGGTGTGATACCTCCGCTCTGCAGCATACGGGCAACCCAGTACATCCCCTCAACGAAAGCCGAGACAGTAAAAGAGCCAGTGGCCGTGCAAGCCACAAACTAGACAGCCTGCACGCTGGCTGGGCCAAAGGCAAAAACGAGAACGAGACACATCAGAGAGCCGAGCAGATACAGACAAGCTGCCCAACCACCTGCTGCAAAAGTAAAAATAACAAGTACACCAAAGGTGGCGCAAGCAGGAGGGAGGCTGATCAACATCCTGTCAAGGAGGGGCATCCGAACAATGGCAGGCAGCGATGGGAAGCTGACAGGTGATCAGCAGAAGAAACCAAAATTTGACAACCAAGGGTCCCCGACCAAAGCAAGAGGCGAGCCGGTCACTCTGGAGACCATCCTGCGGAAGGTAAACGAAGGCAATGAGGTGGGGAGAGAGACGAAACTCAAGCTGGAGAACATGCAACTTGAGATGGCGGCCATAAGAGCGGATCTTCACAAAACAAATACGAGAATAGAAGCTGCAGAAAGCCGAATAAGCTCAGTAGAAGATGAAACAAGCAGGCACACCAAGGCCATAGCAGAGCTGAGAACAGCCACAAATGCTGTACAAAAACAGCTGGCGGAGAAGGACGACAGGGCAAGAAGGGGCAATGTAAGAATACTAGGAGTGCCGGAAGGGGCTGAGGATAAGGCAGGCTCCTGTGCCGCCATGCTGGAGGAGATGATCCCACAACTTACAGGCATCACCTTCCAAAGAGGCTTCGAGGTACAAAAGGCATATAGGGTACCAGCAGGAAAACCAACCACAGGCAGAGGCCCGAGAGCGATAATCTGCAACCCACTGAGACTAAATCAGACGGAAGCCATATTCGCCTTCGCCAGGAAAAATCAGAATCTGACGTGGGCCGGTAACAAGATAGTATTGACCCAGGACTATTCAAAGCCGACAGTGGAGTTAAGGAAAGGCTTCCTGGCACAAAGAGACACCTTGCGAAGAAGGGGAGCCACGTTCAGCTTCGTCAGCCCAACAAAATTCAAGGTAACAGACAAATGGAAGACAATGCTTTTCGAATGCCCAGAGGCTCTAAAACGATACCTGCAAGGTCCAGCAGTGGAGGACATGGAGGAGAACAAAAGCCCAGGGGCAGCAAAGAGGAGCGCGTCGCCGCTGAACGAACAGTCGGAGTAAGAGGCATACGTCGAGCTCTAGCAAGGAAACACAGAACAGCGTATCTACCTCACAATGTCAAAATCAAGGAAATGCCCCGGCAAGAGAGAGACTGAAGGGCATAAAAGAGACCCGGGCGAAGAGACACACCAACAGCCAAAGAAGAAACCAACTCTACCTCAGGGATGATGCGAGCAGAGGAACTTTGTCGTCGCACACCCATTTAGCAAGTAAGGGAGGGAGGGGGGCGGGAAGGCGAGAGTGGGGGAGTGGGGAGGGGGGAAAAGGGGGGGGAGGTTCTATACATGGGCTTACTGACTATCTTTCCTTTCTCTGCAACTTTTGCATCTTTTACTTCTCCTTCATCACACTCGCATCGAGTAGGAGCAAAGGCAAGCACGAAGACATGAATAGGCACATGGCGCGGAGGGCAAAAGAGCCTAATGGTAGTCCACCAGTACAGCGAATACAAAGCAGCATTAATGACACATAACAGCCAGAATAGCATAGGGTCAGATATCAAATAGAAAAGAAGGAAGGTGCTCGAACACCTAAGGAAACTTAAAAGTGACATCTACGTGCTCCAAGAGACGAGACTAGAAGAGGCAGACATCCCGCGATTAAGAGCCAACTGGATAGGGGAGGTGGTGGGATCTCCAGCTCAGAACAAAAAGAATGGGGTAGTAACACTAATCAGCAAAAACTCGAACCTGTCTCTTACAAGCTATCAAGCAGACACCCAGGGTAGGACACTAGTGACCAGTCTCAAGAGAGCAGGAGAGACCTACCATGTCGCGAACATATACGGCCCCAACAGTGAGGATAAACAATTTTGGGAGGGGATAGGAGCCCAGTTACACACCCTACCACTGGAAGACCTATTGATCGTCGCCGGAGACTTGAATCAAGTTCTTGACCCAGCGATTGACAAACACCCCTGCAGACGCTACCCAACAACTAGCCCTAACATCCTTAGGAACCTGTGCTCCAAACTGAGGATTAAAGACCCGTGGCGCCTAAGCAACCCAGACGCCAGAGAATACACATTCTATTCCAACCCCCACAACTCCTACAGTCGGATAGACTACATACTAATGTCAGAAACACACACCCACCTCATAGACCACACAGAAATAGGACCCAGAACAATATCAGATCACGCACATATAAGCCTATCCCTATCGGGCAGACACAACGAAAAGCCAACACGCAGGTGGCGATTCGATGACGGCCTTCTTCAACACACATCAGCGAGGGCAGAGATAGATACAGCGATTAAAGAGTATCTGACAATCAACGATACACCAGAAACACCCAGAGAGGTACTATGGGACGCCCTAAATGCGACCATACGGGGGACAGTAATGTCAATAAAGGGCAAAATGAACAAAGCAAGGAACAAAAGAATAGCCGACCTAGAGAAAGAGATCAAAACACTAGAGAACAGCCACATTACTAGCCTAGAAGACAACAACACACTCACAAACCTAACCAAACGGAAGTACGAGCTCAACAGAATACTAAGCGAAAGAGCAGGGACCTGGATCAACAAATACAAATCAGTCAACTTATGCACTGCCAACAAAGCGGGGAAAAACCTAGCAACCTACCTAAAAGGGAAACAAAAGCAGCACACAATTGGGGCAATCAAAGACAAACACAACAAGGCCAAGATTGCAAATAAGGACATCTTGGAGGTCTTCAGGGACTTCTATGAGGGTCTATACACAAGAGATGACGCGCTAAAAGAGGACGGGGGCGAGGAACTCCTTAACAACATAGACACACCCACACTAACAGAACGAGAACGAGACGTCCTAGAGCTAACAGTAACGGAGGAAGAGATAAGGAAAGCCACGGCCAGCCTCAAAGAAAACAAAGCACCAGGGCCGGACGGTTTTTCAGCAGGGTTCTACAAACAATACCTGACCACACTCCAACCCACATTGAAACAGGTATTTGAGGAGTGCGTCCACAAAGGACGCATGACCCCATCAATGGCTGAGGCAAACATAATAGTCATACCGAAGGAAGGGAAGGACATGACAGAGGCGAAGAACTTCAGGCCGATCTCACTCATAAATGTAGACTGCAAGATATACGCGAAGATACTAGCCAACAGACTTAACGCCTACCTACCTAAACTCATACACAACTCCCAGGTAGGATACCTCAAAAACCGCATGTCCCATGACAACACCAGACTACTATGCCATATAATTAACCACTCGGCCCAGAGTAGTAAAGCTGCCGTAATGATAGCCCTAGACGCCGAAAAAGCGTTCGATAGAGTATCATGGCCCTTTTTAGATCGCTGCATGGGGAAATTCGGGCTAGGACCCAACTACAGGAGGATGGTGATGGCGCTATACAACAGCCCCAAGGCGCGAGTGGTAGTGAACGGCGGCACCTCAAACATACTAAACCTGGGCAGAGGTACGCGACAAGGCTGTCCACTCTCACCTGGCCTCTTCCTACTGGCAATAGAACCGCTCCTAACAATGATACGAACGAACGATGACATAGCTGGGGTGCCGATAGGAGGAGAAAAATTTAAGCTAGCGGCATATGCGGATGATGTTTTAATAATGACAGAAGATCCAGAGAGATCCATCAAGGCACTGACAGACACAATTGAGAGGTACGCCCAGGTCTCAGGGTACAAACTCAACAAGGACAAATCAGAGTGCAAACCTCTAAACATCCACACAACAAGTGCAGTACTAGGTACGTCAGGCCTATCGTGGCAAAATAAACCTATTAAGTACCTAGGCATTCTCTTTGAGAGGAACCTGAGCACGACACTAGAACATAATGAACAGGCTACAATCCAGAAAATCAAGGCCAAAGTAGACGGGTCGTCCCCCAAGTTCACAACATGGTGGGGTAGGGTAGAAACAATAAAAATGATGCTCACGCCAATGGTGAACTATATGCTAGCCATGCTACCCCTAACCAACACAGATGACTTCCACAAAAAGGTAGACAAGATACTGAACGATTTCCTATGGAGAGGGAAGAAGGCCAGAATAAGCATGCAAAAACTCAGACTATCAAAGGAACAGGGGGGACTAAACATAACAAACTTCAAACGATTCCACGAGGCGTGCATAGCTAGACAGGGACTGCATTGGCTGGACCCAAGACAGGACTACACACCAGCATGGCTAACACTCGAACAGGGGCTGCTAAAAGGTATGAAACCCATCACCCTCCTCACGGCCACCAAACACCCAGCAATCAAAGACAACCCGGTCCTCAGAAACACAAAACGAGCCCTGCTGAAAGTTGACAAACTTCTAAACACGAGCATCAAAGGGAGGCCCTTTGAATCCATCTGGCACAACCCAACCCTAAAATACAGGGGTAAGGTCCTAGACATGCACGACTGGTATAGCCAAGGGATATCCATAGCCAAGGACTTTAGGAACAAGGGCGCTGACGTAACATTCAACACCCTGAAGGGAGAGTACAGCCTAAACAGCGTAGAACTATACAACTTCCTGAAGATAAAAGTCGCAATAAGGAAGGCAAACATCAACTCCCAGACACCTTCGATAATACAGCTGGCTAATAGCCTGAACACACTAGGACACCAGATAGCACACCTCTATAAGATCCTACGCCCCAAACACACCAAACTTAATGACAAGGTCATAAACTTCTGGGGGGAGGCAGCAGGTCAAGCACTCAGTGAGGACGCTAAAGCCAAGCTATGGAGGTCCACGAGTCGGAAAAAGGTGACGGCCACACTGAACCAGACGAAATTCTGGCTGATACACAAGGCATACTGGACACCAGCCCGATTAGCCACCGTAGGCATTAGAGACAGCGACGTATGCTGGAACTGCGATGAAGAAAGGGGAGACTTAGAACACCTCCCACTAAAATGCCCAAAAATCCAGGACTTCTGGGGGAAGATCAGAATACTTATCCACGAGATCACAGGCATAGACATACAAATAGACCTCACAAGCCTGGCCCTAGGGTTCACATCCCAGGCAATCACAAATGCAGAGGATCGGGACCTCATTGATCTTCTGCTAACAGCCGCAGTCAAAATAGTCCTAACTAACTGGAAGGACACATCAAAGGCGGCTCCACAGGCGTGGCTCAACTGGGTCACGTTCCTCAGGGGGGCGGACAACATCACAGCAAAACACACACCGAAAACGCACAAGCAGTCGACCATGTGGGGGTCCTTAGACCACTACCTGTCATCACACAAGCCACCATAGGCGTGAACAAGATACATCTGAGGGCGCTTGCTGAAACAGTTTTGTGATAATAGTACACCGTGCACATCTCCTACTATATCTATATCTCTCTCTACTGTTCCCCCGGGGCGCGGGGCACAAGATGATCGATCACAGAGACGTACAAATGTCATGGAACATCAAAACGACGGAATACGAACTGTGAGACTACGAACTGGCGAACAATCTCAAGAGTACGGACTACCGCTCCCCCCCGCCCCCCCCCCTCTTCCTTCTTTCCTCCTTTCTCCTCTTTAGCCTATTTTCTTCTTTCTTCTTCCACTCATGTATAAGCCTCGTCCATGTATGTAAATTTATATTTTTTTATATACAATAAAGAATTTCGGAAATTAAAAAAAAAAAAAAAAAAAAGAAACACCAAGATCCCAGCCCCCGGCATCATTTGTCGGCCTGCTGCATCCTGGGAGTTGTAGTCAACCAACTAGACAACGGATTAGCCTAAAGTAGCAGATGAAGGCTGCTCGGGTATAGGAACAGGCATCCAGTAACAATTCGTATAACTGGTAACCCAAAGAATAGCCTCTGGGCATCTTAAACTACACCCTAAACGTGCATAATACGACGCGGTGGGGGAGCAAGGAAGGAGATCGGACATCCTGGCTGGTGCACCCGGGGACCCCTCCTCCCCGACCCCCGTCCTCCAGCTGGCTTAGACAGGAGCAGCCTGTCGTTTCCTGGTAACACGCTGAAATGGCGGCGCTGCAGGCTAGTGCTTCTCGCCGTGCATGCTCTCGGGAGGGAAGGCACACTCGAGCCAAAGCTCCGAGATCCCGGTATCATGTCCTGTGTGGGCGAGGGTGGGGTGTGGAAAATGAGAAACAGTGTAGAGAAAACCAAGATATTTGTAAAGAAGGCAATTCTGTGCCTGCCCATTGAACGCACAAACCACTTCCTTGGGAGCCAGGGTCTGTTTGTTTCAAGGAAGAAATGGCACTCGAAACACCAAGATCCCAGCCCCCGGCATCATTTGCCAGCCTGCTGCATCCTGGGAGTTGTAGTCAACCAACTAGACAACGGATTAGCCTAAAGTAGCAGATGAAGGCTGCTCTGGTATGGGAACAGGCATCCAGTAACAATTCGTATAACTGGTAACCCAAAGAATAGCCTCTGGGCATCTTAAACTACACCCTAAACGTGCATAATACGACGCGGTGGGGGAGCAAGGAAGGAGATCGGACATCCTGGCTGGTGCACCCGGGGACCCCTCTCCCCCGACCCCATCCTCCAGCTGGCTCAGACAGGAGCAGCCTGTCATTTCCTGAGTGAGCGTGCGCTTTACACATACACGTTATGTCATCAAAGGCTGCCGAAATAGTGGTCGGAAGATTATAGACAGCGGTACCTACCACAATAAGCTATTTTACTAGGGAATTTGTGGACATTGGGGAACGGCATTCGAGAAGGGAGACATTGCATGGGATAGCTTGAGACAATTTTTAAAAACGTCAATCACCTTCCACCGAGTAAACAGTATGCCATGTGCAGAAAAAATGAGGAAAATAAAAAAGCAATGACAGCGACTCCCCCAAAGCTCCGAGATCCCGGTTTTATGTCCTTTGTGGGCGACGGTGGGGTGTTGAAAATGAAGGCGATTTCCTGCTGCACAGCCAGCCGTCCTCACACACAGGCCATGCCAGCTCGGCTGTGCTTGTGCAGAGACGGGGACAGGGCGTGCAGGCTCCCGATCTGGTGGGGGAGCAAGGAACGAGATCGGACATCCTGGCTGCTGCACCGGGGGACCCCTCCTCCCCGACCCCCGTGTCGTGTTGTGTATCTCGCCACACACAGGAACCACACAGGACACAGATGGTGTGCAGAGGTACTCCTTTATTTTGTATAGCGTCCGTCCGTCTGGGCACGTCCGCCCTCGTCCTCGTCCTGATACATACTCCTTTTCCTGTCCGACCACAGGAAGTGGTCTGGTGACCTGGTCACCGCCCTGTGACCCACAGGGTCCTAGTGTCCGGTCTCCGTCTTCGTCATGGTCATCACATCGCCCCCCCTGTCACAACAAAGTCTTCGAGAGAGAGAGAGAGAGAGATATAGATAGATAGTCTCTACATTTCTTCTATCAGTCTCTTTGTCTTTTTGCACTCTCTCCGTGGTCTTTGTTCTCCGCTCTGTTCATGTTCTCCGCCTTCTTCTTTGTGTGTTGTCATCTCTCCGTTTGTTCCTTGCTCTCTGTCTTCCCTTTCCGGTGTTGCTATTGCCCGTTCCCCTTCTTCCATCTTGAGTTCCTTGAAGTGTGAGCTGTTTCTTGTTATTTTCCGACGATCTGAGATCGCAGTCACCATCGACCCTTTTACTCCAGTCACTACTAGAGGATCTTTTGAAAAAGGGCTGTCAGATTTCCTTTGCTGTGTTTGTTTCACAATTACCAAATCTCCTTCTTTTAGCTTGTGCTCAGCTGCATTCCTCTTTTTGTCAGCGTATTCTTTCATTTTCTTTTTCTCTTGACCGTCTCTTTCGGCAATCTCTTTTCTGTTACTGTCCGCTGCGGCCTCTGTTTGTGGTAGCCTTGTCCTGCTTGCTCTTCCTAGCACCAGTTCTGCCGGACATCTGCCCGTGGTGCTGCGAGGGGTGTTCCTGTAGTCGCGCAGCACTTGACAAAGCGCTTGCCCAATTGAGATCTGTGTCAGCTTTGCTCGCTGAATTGCTCTTTTGATTGTCCCCATAAACCGTTCTGCCATTCCATTGGCTTGTGGCCACAGAGGAGTTATTTTCCTGTGTTTGATTCCCAGGTAGTCCATGAACCTGCGGAATTCCTCTCCTGAAAATGGAGGCCCATTGTCCGTTTTCAGTGTTTGTGGTGATCCCCAGGCGGCAAATATGTCGTCTAACACCGGTAGGGTGGCACCTGCCGATGTTGACGACACTTCCCTCACTATGGGAAATCTTGAGAATTCGTCAATCACTACCAGCAAGTACTTTCCAGTCTCTAGTGGCCCATAGAAGTCTGCTGCTAGTTCTGTCCATACTGCCAAAGGCAGTTCCGACATCTTCAATGGTGTGGGCTTGCTAGACGACCCTGTTACTTGACAGGTGTGACATTGTGACACTTCATCTTCCACCATTCTGTCCAGTCCTGGGAACCACACTCTTTCTCTCAACATCTTCTTTGTCGCTACCATTCCTCTGTGTGACTCATGAGCTATCTTAACGGTCCTTTTCCTCAGCCGATGCGGTATCACAGTCCTTGGACCTCTCATCATGACTCCGTTCTCCGTCTCAGACAGCTCTTCGCCAATCTTTTTGAACGCCAGCAGTTCTTCTTTGTCGACCCCTTCTTCCGTGACAGTGTTGCTATTGATATGCCTCCATCTTTGTAGCCTCACTATCGCCCCTATTGCTTTCATTGTTGGGTCTCTTTTTGTCTCTCGCTCCAACTCTTCACTTGTTATTGACGCTGGAGTGTTTTGCTTTACAATGAAGTTCAGATAGTCTTCTGCCATTGTGGTACCACCCTTTTGGTGCGGGAGCGGGTGCCGCGACATATAGTCGGCTGGGTTTTGGTCTTTGCCTGGTTTGTGCACTATTTTGAAATTATAGTCCATCAGCCTTATTCCCCACCTTTCTATTCTTGGGGGTATTTTCGCATTTGGGTTGCCATATATGGTCACTAGTGCTTGGTGGTCCGTCACTATTGTGAAGGGTTTTCCATATATGAACATGTGGTAGTGTTCGCATGCCCATACTACTGCCAAACTCTCCTTCTCTGGCTGAGAGTATGCTCTCTCGACATCTGACAGACTCTTGCTTCCGTAGGCTACTATCTGTCGAGGTGAATCTTTTCCAGGTTTGTGGCGTCTACTGTTAGCTCAGTGCACAAGTTCGGGTCAAAATATGCCAAATTGTCTACTGCCGTTACTGACGCTCTTATTTCTTCAAACGCCTTTTTGCACTCTGTCGTCCATTCAAATGCGTGTCCTTGTTTTGTTAGTTCTCTCAATGGTGTGCTCACCATTGCGAAGTCTTTTATATACCTCGCGCAGTAGCTGGCAAGGCCCAGAAAGGATCGCACTTCAGCGACGTCTTTTGGTTCACTCGTTTTCTCAAGCGTGTCTATCTTGCTCCTGTCTGGCCTCCTTCCTTTCCGTGAGAATATGTGTCCGAAAAATACTAATTCTTCCCTTCCCAGTTCACATTTCTTCTCATTTACGGTCAGGGCCACCTCTACTAGCCGTGAGCACACTTCCCTTAGTGCCGTGTCATGTTCTCCGTCTGACTTCCCAAAGACCAGAATGTCATCGCTGTAGTTGAGACTGTTCCTTATCGGTCTTATTATCTGCCTGATCGTTTCTTGAAATATTTCTGCTGCTGAAGATATTCCAAAGCTCAGCCTCTTGTAGCGAAACAATCCTAGGTGCGTTGAGAACGTCGTTATGTATCTGGACTGTTCGTCCAGCTCCAATTGATGGTATCCCTTGCACAGGTCTAGTTTGGAAAATGTTCTCATTCCTGTCAGGTAACTTATCATGTCGTCCAGATGTGGCCCTGGATGCCGTTCTCTTTCGATGGCTGTGTTTGGTATTCTCATATCCACACAGATTCTTATCTGTGTGGTGTCCTTTTTTGGTACAGCCACTATTGGGGACACCCATGGCGTTGGTCCTTCTGCTGGCTCAATGATGTCCTGTGCTAGTAGGGCCTTTATTTCTTCCTCCACCTGAGGTTGTAGATGTATTGGTACCCTTCGGTGGTGTTGTGCGACTGGCCTGACAGCTTCATTTATGTGCAGCGTTATTTGTCTTCCTTTCAGCTTTCCTAGTCCTTCCGTCAGGGTCGGGAATTCCTGTAGTATGTTCTCCTTTTCCGACATGTGGTACGTCATTTTCAGTAGGCCCATTAGTTTTGCTGTTACATTGCTTAGTAGGCACGGTGCGGGAATGTCTCCTCGTAACACGTGTATTTCTTCTGTGACAGTCTTGCCCTTGTGCGTCATGGTGTCCGTGAATTTTCCCATGTTCGTGACAGGATTTTGTGCACCCCACGTAAATACTCTTACGCTTGATGGTTGGAGCGGTGGCTTCTTCTTCATCTTGTCATATTCGGTGGCACACATGATGTTGCACGTTGCTCCGCTGTCCAGTACAAATTCAGTTTGGTGGGGCCCTACTTCAATGGTCACCCAGTCCGTCTTCTTTATTGACTTCCTGTCTATTAGCCTGATGTGTTCCTCTTCATGCCCTCCATCGGTGGTCATAAGGTACAGGCGTTCTACTTTTCTTGTTATTTCTTCCTCTTCCTCTTCTCCTCCTGACTCTCCAGACGAGCTCCTTTCCGTTGCGTCCATGTGCCTTACATGTCTTGTCGTTGCTGCTCTTGACCTTCCGGGTCTGCCACGTTCATGTTTAAATTGCCGACCTTGGCACATGGTAGCGAAATGGTTGCTTCTGTTGCATTTCTTGCATGTTTGACCGAATGCTGGGCATGGTCCTTTGTGAGGGAATTCCAGACCGCACCTGTAGCATTGGGAACCTTGTCTCTTCGCCGCTTGTTCCTTGTGTCCTCCCTTCCAGTTCCCTTTCTTGCCTGCGTCCGACAGTCTATGTATTTGCTCTCCCTTTCGGTCCATCTGTTTCGCTTGCATCATTGCTCTTGCTTCGGCCCTTGCTAAATCCAAAAATTTTTCTAGTGTGATTGGTTCTTTTAATAGTCTTGTGCGGAACTCCGTGTCTCGGCAGCCTTCTATCAGTTTGAGGCGAAGTGCCTGTTCATTGTCGTATCTTTGAAATTCGCAATGTGCTACCAGCTTTCTCAGCCTTGTTGCGAAGTCATCCATTGACTCTTCTGGTTGCTGATATGCCATGTGAAAAGAATATCTCTCAAAGTCGACATTTCTTTGGGGGTCAAACTTGGCCGTTAGACATTCCTTTAACTTCTCATAGGTCTCTAATTCACTCTGTGGCAGTGTTATGAGGAGGTCATCCACCTCATCCCCCACATAGTTTAGGAATAGATCCAGTTTTTTTCCGTCCACCACGTCAGTCGCCTTCATGTATCGTTCAAATTTTATGATCCATTTCTCCCATCGGATGCCCACTTGTGGTTCCGATACAGTGAAAGGCACTGGTCTGCGGAATTGTGTGCTTTGCTTTGTTTCTGACATTTTTCTTGTTCTTTCCTGTTCTCTGCTCTATTGCTGCTTGTTCAATCTTTTTTTTTTTTTTTTTGGCCTCTTTTTGCCTTTGCTTATGCTTCTTTGTGTCTTTTCTTACTTTTGTCTCAGTGACCGTAGGCTTTTCTGTGCCTTGTGCACTTATTTGCACGTCTTTTATCTTTCCCCTTTATCTTTCTGTTACTGTAGGCCTTTTGCTGTGCCTCTTATGCTTGTAGTCCTTTGTTTCTTCGTATTTCTGCTCTTTCTTCGATATTGCCTGTCTTTAAGATGGCGGTCATGCACTTTTGATGGTCAATGCTTGTCTGTGTCCCACACAAAATGGCCGCCGAGATTTCGATCGTGAAATCTCGCGTTGCCTGGTCCTAAGATGACCGCCGCGTTGCTGCGCTGTTTCTATTGGCTGTTTTTGCCTGACTCTGTCATGGCCGCCGGGATGTGTCTCTCTCGCGAGACCTCGCGCTTCTGTTTTCAAACGCGAGGACCTCGCGCCTGCACTCTCGGGCACTAGCGTTATTCGCGCTGCAATTTTCTTTAAATGCGAGGACCTCGCGCCTCCAATCTCAGGCGGTAGCGCGTCTCTGCTCACGCACCTTACCGCGCTTGTAGACTGTTGGTGGACGCTGTCGGGGTGGGCTCCCGTGTAGCTCCTCGCGTCTTCCTTTGGATTCCTTTCCGGTGGCGGATCGTTTATTTGACACGTCGCCTTCGTCGCCAGATGTCGTGTTGTGTATCTCGCCATACACAGGAACCACACAGGACACAGATGGTGTGCAGAGGTACTCCTTTATTTTGTATAGCGTCCGTCCATCTGGGCACGTCCGCCCTCGTCCTCGTCCTGATACATACTCCTTTTCCTGTCCGACCACAGGAAGTGGTCTGGTGACCTGGTCACCGCCCTGTGACCCACAGGGTCCTAGTGTCCGGTCTCCGTCTTCGTCATGGTCATCACACCCCGTCCTCCAGCTGGATTAGACAGGAGCAGCCTGTCGTTTCCTGGTAACACGCTGAAATGGCGGCGCTGCAGGCTAGTGCTTCTCGCCATGCATGCTCTCGGGAGGGAAGGCACACTCGAGCCAAAGCTCCGAGATCCCGGTTTCATGTCCTGTGTGGGCGAGGGTGGGGTGTGGAAAATGAAGGCGATTTCCTGCTGCACAGCCAGCCGTCCTCACACACAGGCCGTGCCAGCTCGGCCGTGCTTGTGCAGAGACGGGGACAGGGCGTGCAGGCTCCCGATCACCTTAGGGCAGAAGGGAACTTGGAAGTGGGATCGCGGGGGACCGACGTGAGCCAGGGATGCGGAAATATGACCCCGAACTGCACCGGAGCCCCGACTGACTGGGGAGGAAAGGAAAGCAGAGATGCGGACTCCTCAACAGGGGAACCAAAATGGCGACCACAAAGCTTCCGAAAATTTCTGATTCGGGGGCGTGTTTTGCTGTCCTGAGTGACGGACGACGTCACGGGCTAAAGAACAGCAAAACTTACGCCCCCGAATCCAAAAAAGACGGGGCTAAATCGGAGTGACGCATCTCTCCTCCAATGGCTGGCCTCGTTTAGGAAGCCAGCCAATGGAGGAGAGACAGGGCAGGGAGGCGGGTTCTAAAGCGCCACTAAGGGACATTAATTCTCTGACCCAGACTGCGCAAGCGCAGCCTTTAGGTCCTCGACCTAAAAAGATATTTTTTTTAATATTGTGCATCCGTCCTCCTTTAGCACTGGTAGCTCCCGGTGCAACAATCTTTTTTGGTGCCCTCCTCATGACGCCCTCCTAGGATTCCCTCACTACCAGCTGGCAAAAGTGCACCTCATGTCTCCATAGCTCCTCTTTCACAATAATTTAATTTGTTTTTAAGCACTGGTAGAGAATGGCTTTACTAATCCACTTAGCTATCCACATAGAATACAGATCTGTTCTTTGCAGCAAGCATATTAACCCTCTTAATTACTTCATGGCGAGTCAAAACTGCCAGTGGAGAAAACTCCAACCTCTCTGTCTAACAGGAACATTATTTCCAAGAGTTATCTTGACTGTTTATGCTTCCTGAAATCTGGACACACAAGGAACTCTGCAGCAGGTGCTTTTAAATTATTGCTAAACGCTGCACCCCCCATGAGGTCTGTCCCACCCTCAAGTTAGCGCCCAGTGTGAGTGAGTGGAAATGGGGGTCCGTCGGAAGAGGTACAGGACGAGTTTAATTGCAGTTTTCTGATTGGTCTGTAATCTCTGGGGGAGGTGTGCAGGGACGCTGTGTAGAGAGCTTTGCAGTAGTGCAGTTTTCTGATGATGAGGGCTTGTGTCACAGTGAATCTAGTGTTCAGGGGGAGCCACTTAAAGATCTTTCATAGCATGCAAGAGTGAGGAAGCAGGCAAAGGAGACTGCGTTGATCTAGGACTTCATAGAAAGCTTGCTGTCATGGATGATGCAGAGTTTTCTGCCATGGTCCGATTGGGAGGGTGCTGTTCCTAGTTCAGCGGTCCAACAGGAGGCATTCAAGGGAGTGTTGTTGTTGCTGAAGATCAGTACTTCCATTTTATCAGTGTTGAGCTACAGGCAGCTGTTTCTGATCCAGTTGGCAACACTTGTCTTGCACCTGTGTAAGCTGGTTCTGGTGGGGTCCTTGGAAAGGGAGAGGATGATTTGAGTATTGTCTGTGTATGAAATGACAATGAGTCTGTGGGTTCTGATGATGTTGACCAGGAGGGTCCTGTAGGTATTGACGAGGGTGCGGCTGAGGTAGGAGTCCTGTGGGACACCGCAGATGATTTCATTGGATTTTGAGATGAAAGGCTGTAGTTCATCCGGTGAGGAATGAGGCAATCCATCTGAGAGCGTACCCTTGGATGCCGTGTAGCCTAGCAATCAGCGAGTGGCCGGATACAGTGTCAATCAATACTGCTGAGAGGTTGAGAAGATTCAGTGCCACCGTCTCGCCTTGGTCAATAAGGGCATGGATGTCATTGGTGGCAGCAATCAGGACAGTCTTGTGTTGTGATTGCTGCGGAATCCAGACTGGGAGCGTTTGAAAAGATGGTTCTAATCCAGGGGGCAGATGTACAATATTTTTTTGCGGTCGCAAACGGGAATTCGGCATGTTGGGTCTGAACCATGCACAAACCATATTTTGCGAGTCAGTAATCTATTACCGACTCGCAAAATATGGTTTGCGTCTTGCTATTAGGAAGGGGCATGGCAAAGGCGTCCTTTCCTAATAGCGAGTCTCAAAGCAATGTATGATTGTTTAGCGACCTCATTTGTGGCCGCCAAACACTTGCAGTTTACCACCTACTTTAATTAGGTGGTAAACTACTCCAAACGGGAAGGGGTCCAGAGAACCCCTTCCCCTTTGTGAGTGTTTGCGAAAATATTTTTTAAGAGCAGGCGGTTCTCCCGGGGATTACTGCCTGCCCTTTAAAAATGAAACTGAAAAATTAAATCTTTCTTTCTTAAATGCATCCCGTTTTCCTTTGAGGAAAACGGGCTGCATTTAAAAAGACCTGCTTTATTTAAAAAGCAGTCACAGACATGGTGGTCTGCGGACCCCAGCAGGCCACCATCCCTTGGAGTGCTAGCCATTCCCAATAGGGTCGCAAATTGCGCTTGCCTCATGTTTATAATGAGGCATTCAATTTGCGACCCGATTGGAAATCACAAATAGGGTCTGAGACACTGTTGTACATTCACATTTTGCGAGTCGCAAATTGTGTCAAATTTGCGACTCGCAAAAGTGAATGGTTGTAAATCTGGCCCTTAATGTTTGATAAGTTTTTTGTTGATGGCTTTCTCCAGAACCTTGGCCAGAAAAGAGAGTAAGTAGATGGGCTGGTAGTTCTTGTGTTCGCTGGGATCGGCTGAAGGCCTCTTGAGTAGGGCTTTTTCCTTGGCGTGTTTCTAATCTTCTGTAAATGTTGTCATGGTTATCAAGGTGCTCAACAGCGAGGTGAATTTGTGGCTGCTTCTGTCACTTCTGAGGTTGAGGATGTGGTGTAGGCAGGGGTCCTTGGAAATCCCTGAAGGGATGGAGATGATGATGATGATGCAGTTTCCTGGAAGGGGAGCAGGTTCTTTTTGCTCATTCTTTGGTCTGAAGTGGTTAAGGATTGGGTCTGTAGGCTTGGGCTGAGGTTTGAAATTTTTGTAGATCGTGGAGAGCTTGTCGTGGAAGAAATTAGCGAGGTTGTCACAGAGCTCCTGGGAAGGGGTGATGCTGTTATCTGTGGCTGCTGGTTTGGGGAACTCCCTGATGATGTTGAAGAGTAACTTGCTGTGCTAGAGTCAGTGCTAGCAGCTAGGCTTTCACTCTTCTGCACCCTCAGTAGAAGATGGTAGAAGTTTAGGAAGTCCTGTTGGTGATGTCTTTGCTAGTGTGCGATCTTCTTTTCCATTGTTTTCAGATGTGCTTTGCTGCTCTAAGTTCTCCAGTGTACCACCTAGCCTGTTTTGTGGCTCTCCTGTGGTTGGCTGCTGTCTTTGATCGGGGCAATGTTGTCCGCACAGTTTCTGATCCAGTAGTTGAAGTTCCTGACACTCCGGTGGAGGGATGCAGCGGTGTCGGGATTTGAGCCATTGAGTGCGTCGATCCATTGGGTCTTGCTAGAAATGAAGGGAGCAGATATGTGCATACCTACTCAGATATGGTGCACTGCTGTTACCTGTTTTCGCTTGCGCACTTTGTGTTGCCTAGCGCTAACACAGGCAGTGTCGCGCCCCCCTGCAAGTGTGCCTGTGTTACAAACATGATTGTTTTTTGTGCAGGAAAGGGGACCTTCCTGCTCAAAACCAATCCTTAAAGGCATTTTCTCTTTTTGTGTGTGATGCAAAATGCATCACACCTAGAAAAAGGAAGTAACAAGTAGTACTAAAGGTATTTCTCTTTTTTACTTCTGGGAGACTTACTATTGTGGTGCAATCCCAGGTTTACCGACCTTAGTAAATCTGTAATTGCATCAAAAGATGTGAGTGGATGCATGACAAAGACCATGCTTTTCCCAAGTAAAGCCTGCCCGATGCAAGGAAATGCAACGCAGTGCTATTTGTTTCATTGCATTACATTGTATTTACTAAACAACGTAAAGTGGCTTTGCTTGACTTAGTAAATCCCAAATTTGGACTTACATTGCCTTGCGATGACTTGCATCACGCAGGGACAATGTGGTTGCTTTGTAAATCTGGGCCTATATGTTCGGGAAGAGCTTTATTGCTACAGAATACAGTATAACAAACAAGTGTCCAGTCTTTGTAATGTTAATGCCCCGACGGACAAAAAGGGGAGAGAGAGAGAGTGAGAGAGAGGTTGTGGAGTTGTTGAACTTGATGAACCCCCAAGTGGCATCCCCAGGTTCCTCCTGGGGGATTTAAATGGTGTGTTACATGATCATACAGGCACACAGGACACACATGTAGGAATTCCAACTTCACCTCCAAACTCTTGTCCGATGTTATTAGGGAGGCCAGGCCTTCTGTTGTCGGGAAGAGGTGTGGTGCAGGGGCTAGGGCGTCTGACCTTGGAACACTGAGGCTCACGGTACGATCACCAGCTGCAGGTTAGCCCGGCACCATGTGACTCTGGTCAATAGCTTGCTTAATCTTCCCAACGGCCCCCTGCGCCTTGACGCACTTGGGTAATTTTTTGAGCTTTACAAATACTGGTATTTATTATTAATATTTATGTCTATGCTAGGGGCCATGATAGTGGAGCTGGTTTCACATGGTATTTACATACAGGGAGTACTACATCCAGGTCAGATTACATTGTTGTTCTTGTGGTCTTAGCGGTGGAAACATGATATATTGATTTTGCCCATGGTTGCATGAGTGGCCATCTACACCACTCTTGTATACTATCATATTATTCATACCTGCTCCATGGTGGGCTCTGAGCACTTCCGATGATGGCTATATGGCTTCAACCTTGCTTTTTTTTTATACAAAAATTTTATTGAGAAAGAAAATGACAAGGTACAGTGCATTGGCGACATAGTGTATAGGTCCATTATGAAAGCACGCCACATACAACCAATAAAGTGCATCATGTGCATAGATCATCACCACATAACACCACATTGAGATAAGCACAAACAACAATGGCAACAACATATGTACTGACATATTGTTGAACTCAGTTGGGGCTCTCCCCCTTTACTGCATACAATAGGGCAAGCATGCCGGTTCTTCAGGGTGGGAGCGTGTCCTCAAAGCCGGAGACCTCCATGATGAGGCATCGATCTTGCTGCAGTTTAATGGTAGGGGACACAAACAGGTCACCTATATACTTGTTCCATCTTCCCCACTTATGATCCCATTTTTGGGGGCAGCCTCTATGCTTGAATACGTCTTTCTCAGCAATCATTGCCCTGTCCATATCAATTGCCCAGTCCCTGAGGTTTGGTGCCGTCTCCAACCCCCATTTCTGAGCTATGTTTTGTTGAGCAACAGGGCAGGACTGGGAACTGAAAGCAGCCCTGGCAACATTTTCCACAGCAGCCTCCATCTGGCACATAGCGAGCGCGTGCAGCGAGCGAACCCGCCCACTCTTAGGTGGGTTAGGGGGGCTTCTCCCCCATAGAAAACTTTGGAATAAGACAGACAAAAATGGTGCATTTTACAGCACATTTTTCATTACATTGTATTAACTTTTAAAGCACAATAAATAGTAGAAGATGACCTTTAAGAGCACCAGGTTATCCAGTCATATGTACCAACAGACATTCTTACAGAGAGCACCAAAAATAGAGGTTTCAGATTGCCATGTGACATTTCAAATATGTGACACAGCAGAGCACAGAAAATGGAGGTCTTCGGCTGATGGAAAATCCTCAGCTTACTGCCCAGCGAGTCTTGGGCTTCAAATTCTTAAGGAAGCCCTGTCATCTCAGGTGGCCTGTCAGACGCAGAAGGAAGTTATGAACCTCAAACTCTGCAGGGTGGCGGGAGGGTGACATTACTTGTTGTATCACAAAAGAGCTCTCAATTCAGCCATTGTACTAATTGTTGCTATGGCCTCCTTATTGTGTGATAAATACCTTTGGATAGCGCCTAAAAAGCAGTCCTCAAACGTCAATGTAGACCAGCTAGAAAAAGACTTAAATACAAAATTAACAGGATGGTGAAATCAGGGTTTTGTCTTTGAGAAATGTTTTACAGCAGCAGAAACACAGCATGCATGGGGCCACATTAGCTGTGAGGCAGTGTACCATTCTCCCTAATTAATCTGGTCCAAATAGGTAGAGTAATGCTTAACTGTGAATGCACTAGACATTGAAACAGATGTAGAAACTCATCACCCTGCTCTGAAAAAAGCATACTGTTCCTTCAAAGCTAGATTTAAAAATTCACAATCTACGAATCAAATAGGTGCAATTTCCGATGCTTCCCTCTTCTTCATTGCTCGACTTTGCTCATGAGAACATGTCACTAATAGTCATTGAATGTCACTCATAATTCCATTGAAATTATCAAAATGTAACACATATGCAACCCGAAACCTTGGCACCTATGAGGCTGGTAGACTTGCCTAATTAAGTTCTTCATTACTTTTGGGGAAACACTTTGTGTTTCTTTAGAAATTCAATAAAGTTCAACAAAGTGCTCCTGGACTCTCTGCTGGTTTCTGCTGCCCTGTGACTGGTTGCAGTCTCCTATGGCCCACCAGTCAGTATTTATACTGTGAGCAGAGAGGGTGGGCTGCATTTGTAAATATTCTATGGCTGTAGATTCCATTAGGCCCCTTAAAATCCCTTTCTTTCACTCACAACCTTTTTGCCTGATACTTTAGAGCTGTTGCTTACTCCGAATTAATTTAAACCTATTTACACCTCACTCAGAACCTATAACCAGTGTCCGTGAACAGATCATATGGACCAGCTCAGTGAGGCAAGCTCCCATTGCTGAGGGCGATTTCTTCCCGGCCATTTACATACTTTTTGATCTTAATGTCTCATTCGGGAGTTTGACTTTCCTCTGGTCAGCAGAGTTATAAAATAGGCGATTTTGAAAAAGACATTAAAAAAAGGAGCAGGAGCTGTCGCGATCAATCGTAGACATAGTAAATCGAAAAAAGATGCTTACTTTTAGTTTGACTGAAGACAATAAAATGCACATGTACATCACACCGGGTGATGTTGGGAGGTTATGTATCCCGCTTTTTATTGTTTCTTGACAAAGTGGAACATTGTTCCTATTTCATATGTAATGTTTAAATGATCCATCCGCTGGCATCAGTGCAGCAATCCCTCAATGTCAAAAGTCTAAATTCACAAATCCTAGCTTTCAATTTCGTGTTCCCTCAATCGGACGGCCTTGAAGGTTCTTAAGAGTGCAGACTGTTAAAACTGCAATCCACCTTCATGGCAAACAACCATATAAGTAGTTTTGTCTGTTTGTGTATCTGTTTACTACACACCCTGCCTGTCAGTGCAAAGCCATGCTGGAAATCTCCCTGGGGCTCTATCATTGTGGTTAATGTGTCCTAGCAGTTTTTATTTCAGTTCTTTAAAATCATTTGAGAGACTAGATGCAAGTGAGTTCTATAACTAAATGTTTATATTTAGCATGCACTTGTGATTAAAAAATGATCCTGGGTACCGTGAAATCCTAACCAATGGGAGGTTTTTGAGGTCTTTGTAAAAGCACAATCTCTTTGAAATGAATGCTATCTTTAGGGATAGCTTCGTAAAGGTTCGCTCTAATTCCTTGTGACAACCAGTAAACACTTCAGAACCATCTGCTCGCAGGTAATCAGTCTTCAGCATCTAAAGGGGCAGGCCGAGGCAATGATAAAACGCTAAAATTATGAAAATGCCACACATCATGGCAACCCAAAACCTTGGGTGCAGTTAATGCTCTCCAATTACAGTTGGGTAGGAGGACGCTCTTTTGAATAAATCTGATGAAGTACTGCTGTGAAAAAAACGAAATAATTCCTACGGAGCTTCAGATCAGGATAGGAATCAAGATAAGTCCTACACTCTCAGGGCCCGATTCACAGAATGAACTTAAGACTCAATCCTAAACTTACTACTATTTTGGTATTCACAGAATGCACTTACTACTTTTGTCATTCATAGAATGAACTTACTACTTTTGGCATTCACTGAATGAACTTACTACTTTTGGTATTCACAGAAGTAAGGATTTTTGTCTTAAGTTTGTCTTAAGACAAACTTAAAACAGACTTAAGACAGACTTAAGACAGACTTAAGACAAACTTAAGACAGACTTAAGACAGATTTAAGACAAAATCCTAACTTAAGTCTGTCTTAAGTCTGTCTTAAGTTTGTCTTAAGTCTGTCTTAAGTTTGTCTCAAGACAAACATAAGACAAAATCCTAACTTCTGTGAATACTAAGAGCAGTAAATTCATTCTGTGAATACCAAAAGTAGTAAGTGCATTCTGTGAATACCAAAATAGTAGTAAGTTTAGGATTGAGTCTTAAGTTCATTCTGTGAATCGGGCCCATAAACACATGACACTACTGGCAGAAGGGGAGGGATGTATAACAAATAGTATTTAGATGATTGGTGGAATACACAGGACTTTCATTGGTCCTTTTTTCTCTTTAGCCAGTGGTAAAGGTAGTTTATGGTGACTGGCTGCTTGTTAATTAAAGCAAGAAAATAAAACCTAATATGGGCCATGACGTCTGATAATTTCAAAACGTTCTTTTAATAATGCTGGGAAACGTATTATCTCTATCTTCTTGAGCACTAAATCCAGTTGTCTTTTACAAAATTACCTACTTACCTTATGTAAAGTTGCCAGTTGCGTGTCACGCATAACTGCCAAGATTTCCGATTGCTATGTGTGACATTTTTATAATTTCGGAGTAATTATGAATGACATTTCAACGACTATGAGTGACACTTTCTCGTGAGCGCAATCAATAAACGAAGACAAGTGAAACATAAAAATATTAGAAATGACACCCATTTGAGCAACAAGAAACTCTAAGATCTTACAACTGCAGAAAAGAACCAGAAAATAAAGTGCACCAACTTAGTGCTCTTGTAAACTGATCTTACTGTTAAACAAATGTATAATCATAATACAGACTGGCAGACAGTGACTGCAATTACTGCAGACGAGGCTGATAGAAGACACACTGCGCTCTTCCAAAACATAAAAAGCAATGAAAACAAAGTTATTCATTCATAGAAGGATTTTACCCACAATTGTATATCATATCATAATGCATACTAGGATGTGTGCCTTTTATTTTGCAATCCAATAAATGTAGTATTAGTGGAGAGTGCTTGCCTGATATATTTCGCTAAAGGTGACTATGTCCATTATATTGTGAAAAAGTATACATGATAATGTGTCCAATTATAAACTGACTAGCAGCCCATCCCGACGTTGTCTGGGTATGATTTGCTGCCGGCGAGTAGTATATTGTTTTGTAGGATTTAATTTTGATAGCATTTCTTATCTGTGACAGGGCTGTGAAACGTTCCGATTCACAGTGCACTGCTGATGCACTTAAGAGTGCGCGTTCAGTAGTGTGTGAACTCGAGTTTCCCTACTTTATTTTTCCTTGCAATATTATATAGCGGAAACTCGACCACATGGCATGAGCACTATTTACATTACAGAAGAACACATTAATTTGTGGTAGGCACGGGGAGACAAAGTGATTTTCCTGGAATCACAGGATGTTGAGCTGATGCCGAGATTCGAACGTAGCTCCCCAGCTCGAAAGTTCCCAATTCTAGAACTTGTGGCAGGAGGTGTGCCTAAAAGTGTATGTCGGTGCTGGGCATCAATGAGAGAGACCTGTGCATTTTTCAAATCGGTGGTGAAAAAATATGAGTATGTTGCTGGAGATGTGGGCCGCCGTGCCACCAATGTACTTACCGGGAGAGGGTAAACACCCATTATTACGCAACTTTCTTTCCGCATACCATCACTCTGCATACTTTCATTACGAAAGTACCATGACTCCACAATGCCATTATAACGCATAGCATTACATTTTATATGCTTTTACCACACATACATTTACAACGAAATTCGTTGTGAATGCATGAATGGTAAAAGCATGTTTTTTTAAAAATGTTTGGATAAGGTAAGTATGGGTATAGGGGTATATGTTTTGGGGTACTGAGGTATATGTTTTGGGGTGTTTGGGTATTTTAAGGGTTCAGATATAGTTTTGGGTTATGGGGTACAGGGGTAGTTTTAGGGTTTAGGGATAGGTATGGATTTTGGGGTATAGGGGTATTTTTAGGGTTCAAGGCTAGGTTTGGGTTTTGGGGTATAGGAGTATTCTGGAAATGATTGGAAAATACAAAAGGGCAAAAAATTGCACAGTGGTGTAGGAAAGAGATCGAAACCAGTGACCTAAAATGGGCAAAAGCTTGTAGGGAAAGAATGATGCAGGCTTGTGAAGGGCTAAAGGTGGAGATGTGCCAAAAGACCCAACAAATAGTGTGTACTAAGAGTGATCTGAAAATTAATGGGCAAGAAGTATCCAGAAAGACTGACATGGGATACCTTGCAAAGAAAAAATCAGTAGAATTTATGATGCACTCATGGTCAACGGGAAACTGGTTCCCCTACTTAGACATTCTACCAAATCGCTGGTATAGACAGGAGATATTAAGGATGCGAATTGGGATCAATCCGTGGTTAATAAATAAAGATTTTAAATTAAAAATGTTAGATCATAAAGGGTATTGTAGGTGTAATTTGGGCACCAAAGGAGATTTGATGCATATCATTCTTGACTGCCTAACAATATTAGAAGAGCGTAAATTGTGGCTGCGCCCAATATTTCTAAAATATGCTATAAGAACAAGGGCACAGTCGGTCAACCTTTTAACAGAAATGCTCTCAATTGAAATTGCCATTGCTTTAGGGAAATACATAAAAGTAGTCCAGAATCCCCAAAATAGCCAGGAGTAATTTAAAGAAATTTTAAAATATTTAAACTATATAAACTTGTCTAAGAGAAAAAAAGGTTGTTTTTAATAATTGCTTTATAAGAGATGTATAAAATGTGTGTAAGTCTTCTTCTAAACTATAGTGGAATATTGTTATATGTAATGACTTTTATTATCTTTTTGTAGAACATGTTTAATCATGTAGCTATGCCTTTACACTTTTTTAAAGATTTTTATCTAAATAAACATAATCTTTGACTTGACTTATGGTTCAGGGCTAGGTTTGGGTTTTGGGGTACAGGGGTATGTTTAGGGTTCAGGGCTAGGTTTGGGTTTTGGGGTACAGGGGTATTTTTAGGGTTCAGGGCTAGGTTTGGGTTTTGGGGTACAGGGGTATTTTAGGGTTCAGGGGTAGGTTTGGGTTTTGGGATACAGGGGTATTTTTAGGGTCCAGGGCTAGGTTTGCGTTTTGGGGTACAGGGGTATTTTTAGGGTTCAGGGGTAGGTTTGGGTTTTGAGGTACAGGGGTATTTATAGTGTTCAGGAATAGGTTTGGGTTTTGGGTATAGGGGTATTTTAAGGGTTCAGGGGTAGGTTTGGGTTTTGTGGTACAGGGATATTTTAAGGGTTCAGGGCTAGGTTTGGGTTTTGGGGTACATGGGTATTTTAGGGTTCAGGGGTAGGTTTGGGTTTTGGGGTACAGGGTTATTTTTAGGGTTCAGGGCTAGGTTTGTGTTTTGGGGTACAGGGGTATTTTTAGGGTTCAGGGGTAGATTTGGGTTTTGGGGTACAGGGGTATTTTGAGGGTTCAGGGCTAGGTTTGGGTTTTGGGGTACAGGGGTATTTTAGGGTTATGGGGTAGGTTTGGTTTTTGGGGTACAGTGGTATTTTTAGGGTTCAGGGCTAGGTTTGGGGTACAGGGGTATTTTTAGGGTTTAGGGATAGGTTTGGGTTTTAGGGTACAGGGTATATTTATAGGGTTAAGATGGGTTAGTGTTTAAGGGTGTTGGGGTATTTTAAGGAGTAAGGGTGGGTTGTGATTATGGGGTGCAAGGGTATTTAAAGGGAGCAGGGTGGGATTAGCACACAATATGAGACTTGGCATGAAGGGCGGAATGTACCACACACCCCCAGCGTTTTTCATGCCCCAGCACACGGCCACAGCACAACGCAGACACGCCCACAAGGGACTACTTTGCTGACACGGTTCTTTTTCCTTTTAAATGTATATGGTGGGCGTCTGCATAGCCTGTGTCCTTCTACTGCAAATGCCCTTTCCAACGCTGTATTGGGTGTTGTAATTGGTGCTGTGGTTCCTGAGATTACCCGCCTCAAAGGTTTGGGCTCTCCCTTTATTATATTAGTATAGATGGATTATACCTCTACTTGTACTTTGTACGCTTTTGTAACTTGCACACGTCACTTTTTCCTCCTTTAATGTACCTTTTGCTACCTCTTGTATTTTGTTTGCTCACAATTGTCACTTTTGCCTCATGTAACACTTAACATTTGCTTTTGTAATTTGTTCACTTGTAATGTTCCTCCATGTATCAGTTCTGTTCCTATTGTGAAGGGCTCTGACACCTTCGGTTAAAGTCCGAGCTGTATAAAAACGCATAAAATAAAATAAAATAAAATAAAAAAGAGAGGGTGTGTGCGAGTGAGAGAGAAAAGAGTGTGCATGCGTTGTGTGGAGTGGAGTGGAACGGAGTAGATTGAAGGAGAAATGCAATGGAACACGACAACCGAGCGTTCGGTGCAGTACTAACCGCGGTTACTAGAGGACAGACTGCCTGACAATAGTCAGCTGTTTTGTGGTAATTTGTATACCCAGAAGCCACTGTAGAGCCGCAATCACTTCCGTTTCATTGTCATGAGTAAAGGAGGCTTTTTAGCTGTAAGAATCGGAAGTAGATTAGGTGTGTACATGTTTTGCTAAGATAGCATTACATTTTTACTTGTAGAAATGTTTATAAAGTCACCATCATTTTCATAAGCGTTCTTTATTTTCAGTAAGCCGAGATCGAAAGGCCTCCCTATCCATATCTTTGTATAAATTCTTTGACAGTCATTTGCACTCTGTGTGGCGATGATGGTCAATCAGGATTTTGGGGTATATTATCAAGGGGTTTTATCTCCGCTTTTTTGGCTTTAAAAGCCAAGAAAGCGGAGATAAAATTATCTCCCTATTACCAAGCTGTCGCTAACACCAGTTAGCGACAGCTAATAGGAGATAGCGACCATCATGGGCCCCACTTTGCATGTCAGTGATATTTATCACTAATGACATGCAAAGTGGGCGTGCCAAGATGTTAGCCACTGGAAACAGTCGCTAACATCGCTATCTCCTATTACCAACTTTTGGAGATATTCGCGCTAAGCGCGAATATCTCCAAAAGCTAACACCTGCCCTGAGCAGTTCTTAGCCATGTTAGCCAATGGGAGGTGGATAACATGGCTAAGAGCATTTGCTCGATAATGCATGAATATCGCTGACTTTTCAGCGATATTCATGCATTGCGGCCGTTTTTTATCGCATTTGCGATAAACCTTGCTAATAGCAAGGTTTATCTGCGATAAAAATCGCCGATTTGCGGCGATAATTTTTGTCTCTAAACAAGTTAGAGACAAAAATTATCGCTAGTTGTTGGTAATATACCCCTAAATACTTAATTTTTGAAGAATCTTTGCAGAAGCAAAGTCCAACAAAATAGTGTATGAAAGACGTGTACATTTTATTATAATGGGTTACGATCGATAAACGATTTACTCTCGGTGATAATAGATGTATATGCTAAGATGTGGATTCTCAGAGCCCCGCTAATATAGTAACTACAAACTTATCGATAAAGCTGTCTGACTCTCTCTTGCAGCTAGAGGTCAGGCTACTCCATAGCAGGTACAAATCATCACCGGCAATTATGCATCGTTAGGAACAGGTAATTATAAATAGTATTGACCACCCATGCAGGACTCCACTGGTCCCAGGGAGCCTCTGGCACTGCATCTCTGTGGATTATACAGTGAGGTGCCTGGCTGACTTAATTCAGGACCGCTAGTGATGACCTGTGGTATGGCACCCATTCCCTATGTTTTTTGCAGCTTTGTATAGCTTGAACTTGATCAGAAGGAATTGGAGCCCTTTACATCAGTGCCTCCCAACCTTTTGACTTCCCGAGGACCCCCACTGAATCACTACTGAAAGCTGTGGTTCCACCGAACAATTTGTGAATTTAAATGCACAAAAAGTACACAACAAACAAAATACTCGAATAACTAAAGATTTTATTTTATTTTGAAACAAAATGCAAAAACAGAAAACTTAATGGGAAGTTTGGTGCTGCGACTAACTTTTCAATGTTTGATTTTATTTCGGAAAGTTGACTCCTCAGGCCAGATGTTACATTTTCCAATCAATTTCTGTATCTATTTTTTAGGTGCATAACACCTGAAATAGCTTTTTCACATAAAAGCATACACATACATGCCAACATTTAAGAAGTGTAAAGTGGGAAATTAAATAAAAATATTTGGGAAAATTGATTTTCCGAATTTATCTCTATACAAGCAGATGTAATCTCAGGCGGAGAGACAGCCTCAATTGGGTCTGTCGGCATGTATGCCTACAGTATTATAATTAGTCGTCCGAGCACTTTACATCACACATACAGAGACAATGACTGATGCGTGTTTGTAAGTCATTGTATAAAAAATGTTACATAAGGCAAAGGAGACTACAAGGTGTAGGATTCACATGTCATCCATCCTGCTAGGCACTGTTTGAGTGCTTTTGTTTGGAAGATTTGAATGTGGCGGCCACCACTTTCACATTTATGGGGCCAAGAACACAAGCTGTATGAGGAGGGTAATAAGGCAGGTTCGCTCTTAGATTGGCTGGTGCAGGGAGGGGCAGGACAGAGATGGGTGTGGGTGTGCATATAGCCCAGGAAAATGCAATCTACACAGCCATGGACATTGCAGAGACTTTAGCCAAAATACCTGGGAAATCTATATCACGCAGCGGGTGACAGGACCACAGTTCAACTGTTACAATTTGTGTAGGATCTACCGATACCAAGTATCTCACCCTGATAGTAGGGCAGTTCCTGAGAAAAATATTGAACCGCCTGAGGTGGCAGAAGCCATCAAACATCTCTAAAGTGGTAGACCTCTTGGTCAAAATGGCCTATCACCTGAAATCTATACTAATAGAATAAAGAGAGAGCCCAAACCTTTGAGGCGGGTAATCTCAGGAACCACAGCACCAATCACAACACCCAATGAAGCGTTGGAAAGGGCAGTTGCAGCAGAAGGACATAGGCTATGCAGACGCCCACCATATACATTTAAAAGGTAAAAGAACCATGCCAGCAAAGTAGTCCCTTGTGGGCGTGTCTGCGTTGTGCTGTGGGCGTGTGCTGGGGGTGTGACAAACGCTGGGGGCGTGTGGTACATTCTGCCCTTCATGCCATGTCTCATATCGTGTGCTGTGGGTCGTGTGCTGGGGGCGTGTGCGGGGCGCGGGATTACGGGAAAAAAAAAGCAAGCGTTGTGCCCAATATTTCATTGTTTTTTCTTTCCAGGTTCTGTACATTCCAGATCCGGGTGTGCTTGCCCCGTGCTGACAGTGACGTGCACCTGCTTTACTATATGGAGGTCAGGCATGGCGATATTTCCAACAGCCAGAAGGAGCGCAAACAGGGGCCATTGTGCAGGAAATGTAATCTCGCCTTAACTTCCGGTGACGCCTGAAGCGCACACTGGAGATTTTCCACTTCTGTTGCGCACAGGCCTCGCGCCACGCACATCCGGACACAAGGCCCGCCTCCACGGAAATATCAAGAAAGGGACTATCCCTCCCCCGGGAATATGTGATGATATTCCGCAAACCACGCCACGCCCACGCCCCCAGCACACGCCCACAGCACATGATATGAGACATGGCATGAAGGGTGGAACGTACCACACGCCCCCAGCGTTAGTCACGCCCCCAGCACACCCCCACAGCACAACGCACACACGCCCACAAGGGACTACTTTGCTGGCACGGTTCTTTTACCTTTTAAATGTATATGGTGGGCGTCTGAATAGCCTATGTCCTGCTGCTGCAACTGCCCTTTCCAACGCTGTATTGGGTGTTGTGATTGGTGCTGTGGTTCCTGAGATTACCCGCCTCAAAGGTTTGGGCTCTCTCTTTATTATATTAGTATAGATAGATGGATTATACCTCTACTTGTACGTTGTACGCTTTTGTAACCTGCACACATGTCACTTTTTCCTCCTGTAATGTAGCTTTTGCTACCTCTTGTATTTTGTTTGCTCACAGTTGTCACTTTTGCCTCATGTAACTTAACATTTGCTTTTGTAATTTGTTCACTTGTAATGTTCTCCATGTATCAGTTCTGTTCCTATTGTGAAGCGCTCTGACACTTTCGGTTAAAGTCCGCGCTATATAAAAACGCAAAAAATAAAATAAAATAAAAAAGAGAGGGTGTTTGCGAGTGAGAGAAAAGGGAGAGAGGGTGTGTGCATGCGTTGTGTGGAGTGGAGCGGAACGGAGTAGATTGAAGAGAAATGCAATGGAACACGACAACCGAACGTCCGGTGCAGTACTAACCGCGGTTACTAGAGGGCAGTCTACCTGACAATAGCCAGCTGTTTTGTGGTAATTTGCATACCCAGAAGCCACTGTAGAGCCGCAATCACTTCTGTTTTATTGTCATGGGTAAAGGAGTCTTTTTAGCTGTGAGAATCAGAAGTAGTTTACGTGTGTACATGTTTTGCTAAGATAGCATTACATTTTTACTTGTAGGAATGTTTATAAAGTTACCATCATTTTCATAAGCGTTCTTTATTTTCAGTAGGCCGAGATGCTGTATTGGGTATTGGGTATTGTGATTGGTGCTGTGGTTCCAGAGATTACTCGTCTCAAAGGTTTGGGCTTTCTCTTTAATATAGTAGTATAGATAGATTCCTGCTAAATAAATCAGTGCTATTCCAATCTTTGTTGCTCTGCTCTCTGGCTCTTTCCTGGCCCTTTTCATTTTGCACAGTTTGTCTCTCTTCAGTTGTCAGTGTTTTGCTTACCATGTGTCTACTTCACCTCATTTGGCCCATATATTTAACTGCCTGTTTCTCCCCTGCCCCATGTCTTATCCTCCTTGCAGCTCAGCACCTCCTTTCCCTTGCTCTATCTTCTCTCCCAAGTCTCACCCTTTTCCCTCTCAGCTTCTCCCTTTCTCTCTCCGATACCTCTGCAACCGTCCTCGCACTCCCCTGCCTTATTATGCAAAGTTCCTCTTTCTACCTTGACTAGTCTCTCTTTGTCTTAATGTCTTGTCATAGCCTCATGAAAAAGGAGGTAGGGGCATTCATTCCCTCACCCATCTTGCTGTGCTCTGTGACATGAAACTCTCTGGTTGCAATGCTGTCGCATTCAGGCAGTGAAACTCTCAGCATTGGAATATTAGGGTGGGATGTGCCCAGAGATCTATGACTCCCTAGCATGTCATGGCTGTTTACACACACCGAGTACGGTCACACCAGACAGCATGTGAGTATGTGCCTCTCATGTCTAGTGTGGTTTTTAAAGTCCTTTACTTAAACGAGAACACGGCTATCTTTTTTCACCTTTGGGTGCACTTACAAGCGAGGCCTACTGAAGCTGCAGCTACAGCACAAGTGCATGGCATGCACAGTACAGAAGACTAGCCCTTACTATTGATCCAATATACATGCGCTGCACGGAGGGCCAGCACTGTAGGATTGACCGGCCTGTGGGGTAAGGCAATGGTGGCTTTGGGCCAGGGTGCAAAGAGCCCATTGGCACATTTAATTCTGGGAAGCATACCTCACCAGTGGCCAGAAGGCAAATGCACCTGTACTCTCTGGCTTAACCACAAGCTCATTTTCTTACTACTTTCCTCTTGTTCCGTTGTTTTCCTTTTCACTTCCTTTGAAAGTTTTTTATTTTACTCTTGCACCTGTTCTAAATGGCAACTGTTCTAAATGGCAACTCAATGGCGATAGTTCAGGGCGGTGGCAGCGCCTGGAGCTTTGCTTTGCTTAGTGGCGAGCAGATTGCGAGGGTCTCTCCTCTGCTCTTCTAAACCTAGTGCTGTGTTGCTACACTTTTTTAAAAAAACGCTGCGTTTTAATTGTGATTTTACCTGTATCTTGACTGCATTTTTATTCATTTGTTCAGACGCCTCCTGCCCCGTTCCACCGCGGCTCTTCTGTGCCGATTGTTGTGGAGGGCAGGTGTGCTCGCCATCTTCTCAGAAGTCCTGGTACCGCGCCTGACCGTAGGCAGCGGTCTAGCCGGGGGAGGGGCTTGGGCTTCAAATAGCAATGCTTTTTCAAACACGCAGCGGGCGCGAGCAGCGGGCGTGCCGAAGGAGCGCCAAAGGAGCGCCAAAGGAGGGCCCGTCTGTGCCCGTCCGTGTCCCGGACGTGCCCTGTGCTAGGGCCCCTGTCTGTCCACCCCGAAGGCAAGGGCCTGCTCGTCTAAGGTATTCACGGGATAAACTTATTGCTTTTAATGTTCTCTGGTGTGGAGAAGAAGCCCCCAGGGTAGTGGCTGACAGTCTATCCCGCCTGTGCTCGGCGTGTAACTTTCACCTCTGCCCTACGCTTAGCTGCTATGAGCAAGCTAGCGCTGACCCTATACTGATTAGAGCAGGGCTAATCAACGCCAGGACCATGGTGAAGCATGCCGCCGACGTTTTTGAAATCTTGGCGGATAACCAACTTGATCTGTTTTTTATCACCGAGACCTGGCTAAATGACTCGTGCGCCCCGGTGTTGGAGCTAGCCATCCCGCGGGGCTTTAAGATCACGAGGGCGGACCGCCCGCTCGGTAGAGGGGGCGGAGTCGCAGCAATCTATAGGGATAAGTGGGTATTCTCCTGTGAACCCCAGGTCGGATTGGGAGATGCAGAGTTGCTCCACTTCTCGCTTATACTTAACCCACATTTTACTCTTGGTGGCACATTGGTGTACCGGCCCCCCGGGAATGCTGGGTCGTTTATTGAGGCCTTAGAGGAGGTTATTGTACCGCGAGCCCTGAGATTCTCAAAGTTTTTGCTCCTAGGAGACTTCAACATTCATGTCGATGTATCGGGCTCTATGGAGTCTAAACGTCTAGGTGAAGTCTTAACTATGTCCCACCTCACCTAATGGGTCGACGCCCCGACTCATGTGGGTAGCCACCTCCTGGATCTGGTTTGTTCCAACTTTGATATTGTGTTGGCAGGCCCTGAGAGTGTGACTTGGACGGACCATAAGCTGATTAGGTTCTCCTGGTTCCTGGATAGAATGGTGGGGACGAGGGGTACTCCCACGCTTGCGCATTCTCAGAGGATCAATTTAGTGTCCCTGGCTGCATCCTTATCCCAAACCCGTCCTACTCTGACCTCGGAGAGTGATGAGGCAGTCAGTGTCTTCAACGCCTGGGTTGAACAGGATCGGCTGCCTCTATCAACCAGGGTTGTATTCGTAGGGTGCGGTCCTCCCCCTCTAAACCATGGTTTTCCCACACCCTTCGGGAATTGAAGCTTGGCTGCAAGAAACTAGAACGAGTGTGGAGACAAGCCTATTCTCCTGTGGCTAAAAGTGACCTACGTGCCGCACAAAAAGAGTTCTATGCGGCGATTAGGGCTGCCAAGAGCAGCTATTACGCAGGAAGAATTGATAAGGCAACTAACAATAATAAGGAAATCTTCTCCATTGTTCAGAGCTTTTTATCACCATGTGCATCGCAGCCTATGCTGCCCTCATCCAAACATTGGTGCGAAGAGCTCTCTTCCTTCTTCGTAATTAAAATTGTTAAAATCCAAGAAGAATTAAGAGTTACCTGTGACCGCTTTAAGCCCTCACCAGCTCTACCACCTCTCCTTATGCCCAAGTCAGTCGAGAAGTTTGATGTCTTCTCTTCCCCTACTGAGTCTGAAATTCTGGCGGTTCTGAAGGCTTTGAAATCAGGGTCCCCTTCGGACCCCTGCCCTGCTAGGGCCCTTGGCGGGGTGGCTGAGGTTGTGTGTAATGAGGTTACTCAGATTGTTAACCTCTCTTTCTCTTCAGCCACTGTCCCGTCTTGCTGGAAGCAAGCCAAACTCCTTCCCCTTTTAAAAAAGACCGGGCTGGATCCGGCTGTCCCTTCCAGCTTCCGGCCTATCTCACTATTGCCGACTCTGGCTAAAGTTTGTGAGAAAATCGCCTTCCGCCAGCTAGACCTTTTTATTGAATCATCTTGGGCACTGCATCCGGCCCAGTCAGGGTTCAGGGCCGCCTATAGCACCGAAACAGCCCTGGTTGAGATGTCTGAGGCGATTCGGGAGTGCCTGGATGGAGGTGGCAGAGCAGTTCAGATTTTACTAGACCTCTCTGCCGCCTTCGATACGGTGCCCCACAGCCTACTTCTCACCAGATTGGCGGCAGTAGGCATTTCCGGATCGGCACTTGACTGGGTAACATCATTTTTGGACAATAGGACTCAACAGGTCTGGATGCCTCCTCACGCTTCTATGCCTAGGAACCTCCCCACTGGTGTCCCACAGGGGTCCACTCTCAGCCCTCTGCTTTTTAATGTTTATGTGACGCCTCTGATCTACCTGGCAGAACAGTTGGGGGCTAAAATAATGTCCTACGCCGATGATACCCAACTTTTGTTCACTTGGCCTAAGGACAATTTGGATACATCGGCAGTTAGACTTTGCTTCTCATCTGTCTTTCGCTGGTTAGCACTTGCCCAGCTCAAGTGCAATGAAGACAAGTCCGAGGTTCTTTTCTTTGGTTCCTTTCCCGAAAATTTTGGTGCTCTCCTATGGCCACCTGACCTGCCTCGCCCCAACTCTATGGGGGGCCCAGCTAAGAACCTGGGGGTTTGGTTTGGGAGCAATCTGAAATTTGAGGACCACATCAGGAAACTCACCGGCACATGCTTTGGCACTCTCAAAACCTTACGTAGGTTTTTCCCACTTCTGCCGAGAAAGGCCAAAGAGACTGAGTCGCGCGCTTTAATCCTCTCCAGGCTTGACTATGCGAATGCCCTGTTTAGTGGTCTACCTGCTTACCTGATTCAACGGTTGCAGGTGATCCAAAATGCGGCTGTTCACCTCCTGTTCACCCTGCCTGGAAGGGTTAGCGCCCGCTCTCATCTTCGTAGCCTCCACTGGCTTCCGGTGGCCCACCGGATTTTGTTTAAATCACTGGTCCTTTCCTTCCGAGCTATCCATCAGCTCGGGCCGGTGTATCTGAGGAAACGATTTACTTTATATGTTCCGAGTCGTTGCCTCCGATCGGCCAATCAATCTCAAATGGTGATGCCCAGATTTAGGTACTCTAGACTGGGCGGCCAGTCCATTTCTGTCAGGGCCGCCAGGGCCTGGAATGCGCTTCCCCTGTGTCTCAGGACTGCTCAGTCCATTACTGTTTTTAAAAAGGAACTGAAAACCCACCTGTTTAATAAGCCCATATAAATGCCCCTATTCCTTCCCCTCTTGATGCCCACCCTGTTTGCCACTTCTCCATCCGCACCAGGATACTAGTTTAGTAACAGCGCGTTATAAAATCTTTTATAACATAACATAACTCCTGCACACATGAATCCTTCTTTGTATTGCAAAAGCACTTTCCGGCACAGCCGTTTAAAAAAAATCTTTGGGGCATATTATCAAGGGGGTTTAGCTCCGCTTTTTTGGCTTTAAAAGCCAAGAAAGCGGAGATAAAATTATCTCCCTATTACCTAGCTGTCGCTAACACCAGTTAGCGACAGCTAGTAGGAGATAGCGACCATCTTGGGCCCCGCTTTGCATGTCAGTGAAATTTATCACTAAGGACATGCAAAGTGGGCGTGCCAAGATGTTAGCGTCTGGAAACAGTCGCTAACATCGCTATCTCCTATTACCAACTTGTGGAGATATTCGCGCTAAGCGCGAATATCTCCAAAAGCTAACACCTGCCCCAGAGCAGTTCTTAGCCATGTTATCCAATGGTAGGTGGATAACATGGCTAAGAGCATTAGCTTGGTAATGCATGAATATCGCTGACCTTTCTGCGATATTCATGCATTTCGGCCAATTTTTATTGCTTAGGAGATAAACCTTGATAATAGCAAGGTTCCTAAGCGATAAAAATCGCCGCAGCTCGGCGATAAAAATATTGCCGCTAAGCCAACATAGCGATAATTATTGTTGGTAATATGCCCCTTTATTCTTCCGTGTCAGTCTGAAGAGTGCCGATGCTAAGATTGTGGCTGTGTGGTTGCAGCATCTTGACAGAGGTGAGCACTGGGCAGACAATCGCTCTCACTTCACAAGTGTGTAAAAGGAAACAATTCATACACGCGCCCCCTCATACGTTGTGGCAGTCTTTGTAACCATGCATATGTTTATATTTTGCAAATACATTCTGACTGCCATGGAACTCAATTTTGAATTGTACATACCTGGGGGCCACACTGCAGTGCTAATGCTGCACCAGGCCACCACTCTAGCGGCGGCCACGATTCAGCCGTGGGCTGGGGTCGCAAGTGTTCATACTTCATTACCATGCTCGGGCCCATGTGGCCGTGAGGACACAACCCAGTGGAAGCTGCAACAGAGGCAGGCTGGCTCCCCGCTGTGCTGGTTTCCTAACGGTATCACTTAATCTTCAAACGAACTGTCAGGTGGCCTGCAAGTGAACCAGCCACAAGCCCGGGGTCTGGGAACTAACCCCTAGATTCATCAAAGTCCCCTTTTGCGAGTCTGTAATAGCGATTATTAAGGAATCGCTATTACAGACTTGCAAAACGGGATTCATGTACTAATCTCACTTTTTTTTGCGAGTCCTAGAGCTTCCTTATTTGCGATTAGCTAATTGCTAATCGCAAATAAGAAATAACTCCCCATTCATCCCTATGGGCCTAAAGGACCATAGTAATGAATGGGAAGACATATCAATGTGCGATGCGCTATTAGCGATTCGCATTTTGATTTTGCGATTTCAAGGCTGCAGGGGTGTCCAAAGGACACCCTGTTGCACCCCTGAAATGACATTGGACACTGGTGTTACGCACACACATGTCCCAAGGACATGTGTGTGTGTAACATACAACTGAGAAAAATGCACTTAAGTGCATTTTTCTAAGTTTCCGCTATTTACCACGAGGTTTGACTTTGCGGTAAATAGCGGCCCAAATTTGCGAATTCGCAATTTTTATATGTTTCATGAATTGCATTTAAGGAATCTCAAATAGAGATTCCTTAAATGCAATTCCTCGCACATTTGCGAATTCTATAATACCGATTATTGCATTTGGGATGATGAATCCCAAATGCAATAGTTGCGCTCGCAAAGGGCCAGATTCTCAGAATCTGGCCCTTTGCGAGCCGATTTCGGATTCATGAATCTACTTCTCTGAGGGCGCAGGCGTGCAAATTTGACAAGGGGGTGCAGAATCATCGGTCAGGTCAAACTCTCGCATTGATCTGCGCCCCCTTTACGTCACTGCCTACAATGAAGGCAGATCCATTCAAAGTCTCGCGTTGATCTGCGCCCCCTTTACGTCACTGCCTACAATAAAGGCAGACCAAGTGTCTCAGTGCCTGCCTGGTCACGAGTTGATCGGAGTTATGGTGGTGCCAAATGTAAATGTACGTGGGTGCGCGCGGCCTGTACGCACCGGCGGCATGGTTGGAATGGCACCGTTCCCTGCGCTGCCTTGCAGTATGGTAATTTGGGTTGAATTTAGTAAAGCGTGTACCAGGCACACACACTACTAAATTCAACCCAGCTATGGCACCGCAGCACCTTTTAGAGGCAGGAGGAGTGCACACTGCACTCAGGGCGCTGCGCAGAGCAGTACAGACAGGAGGGCCTTCTGATTTTGTTGCTGGGGGACAAAACCGGCCCCCTATAAGGAAACCGCCCCTCACCCCTTCCGGCCTCCCGGGGGATTGCCCGGTGCCCGGCATTATCAGTCCGGCCCTGTTGAGCAGTGGACCCCCCAGTGGAAGCCCATGTCTGTTCTGCCTGTGTGATATCCGTGGCTTCCCACATGTTAAGAAGACAGAATTGGGGGGTAGCCTTCAGAGACTTGCCACACGCCCTCTCCATCTGCTTCGTGATTTCGCCCCAATCAAACGCTTAGAAACAAATAGCACTAAAAGGTTAGTTGTACCTCGGCGCTCAGATAAACATAATAAATGGTAATATCAAACAGGACACCGGGCGCGGCTGTCCGACTATTCCTAAGCGCGACGCCTTCGTTTTTCCGAGAAATGCAGCGGTTTTCCAGGAGCATATCAAAGCTCTCGTCTACAACGCCTCAGGCTTCATAACGGTCTTGCTCAGGAACAGATAAGAGTTCCGAGCATTTCGCTTTGAAAAGACACCTATTGATATTACCATTTATTACGTTTATCTCGGACTGGCACATGGACTAGATAGAAACTCGATTTTGGGGAACTATACAATATATGCCGCTGCATTTCTAGGCCCATCTAATTTCGTTGTGGCCTTCCACCAACGTGTTGGGACCTAACACCATATAAACTACTAAGCTTAAATCGCTGATTAAGCTCTTGCTTCACAGGACTACACCTCTATAAGCTTGGAGGAATAGTAAACTGACAAATAAGATTGTGAGGCCACTTAACCTTTTAAACCAAGGCTCATTCACATCTTACCTTTGCGAAAGCTGTACAGGACGCGTCCGACTTTGATAACAATCAATAGCCTTGAGGAAGTTACTTTTCAGTAACGAAACACGTGTCGGCTGCCTGTTGTGTTTCTTTGGGATATATGTACAGAAGAACCTTTGTCAACAAGTTTTGTAACATGTATCATCAATATGACAAGATATATACAATTGTACAAAGAATGATTTTAAAATAGCAAATATATTTGATGTTTTGGATGTTCTCTACATACAGTTAAAATTTGGACTGTGTACTTTGATCATTGTAAGTCGTGGTTCTTTAGTAAGGGCAGGACAGGGAAATCTCTCCCATAGAAGAACTTGCTCCTATGTATAACGAATATCTGAGTGCCAAGGTACAACTGCCCAGTTAGCTTATTTTGTCTAATCTCCTTAGGGATTTCCACTAAAGTCGACATCTGTGGTAGTGGGATGTCACCGTTACCTTGAAGGGCACCATCACCTTACTTAAAAATAATTGGTACTGCTAAAGTCAATGTTGACAAAATCTTTTCATACTTTGGATTGGTAGTGCGACAGCCTATACCACCACTGCTAGTGCTGTATTATTGTTGCACTAAAAGGTTACCTTAGGTCGTGCTGGACATGGGCAAAGTCACAGTTCGGGCCAGCCTTGTGGAAGCGTATGCAGGCTACAGGACTCAAAGAGGCCCCGGTGAACAAAGTATCTTTCCTGGTGGCAACAGCGAGATGCAGCGATCTGTCCCACGCAGGCAGTGATTTGTGAATTTTCTCCAGGCATTGGTGGAATGTGTCAGTTATGAAGGCAATCGTTGATTCGAGATGTATTGGTTCATAGATGCGATGCTCCCGGTTTCCTCAGGCCATCGAGGGATGCCTCGTTCTCCATAGACTGCAGCAGTGGTGGTGCACAGTTTCTGATGCATCGGCACTCAATGCAATGCATTGGTTCGAGAGCATTGCATTACTTTGACAGTGAAACAGAGTTGATGCGCAGATTCTGCTACATGCAGACTGGAAATGCGTTGAAATTAATGGTGCAGGTATCTGGGTCCACTTCCAGTCAACCAGGCGCAGGGGCAAATACTTTGATATCCCTGAATCACATGCAACAGGAGGCAAGCCAGCAAGCCCTTGAACATCGCTTGAGTCAGAAGTCAGAGTCCAGCTCTCATTCAGCAGAGTCAAAGTTCAGCAGGCAGCATGGCTGCAGGAAGTCAGGCAGTACTTCCACAAAAGCAGTTCAGTTGAGTCCTTTAAGTAGCACAACTGTCCTTTTGACAAAGTTCAGTTCAGTTAAAGTGTCTGATTTTAGGAGGTCAAAGACCCAGTACTTATACCGAAAAGTGCCTTTGATGTGGGGGTGACTTAAAAACAGCTTGTTGAAGTGCACACAGATCCCTTTCAGCCCAGGCTTGTCTGCCAGGCTATCTGTGTGGAGGTATTAATTCTTTGTGTGGGGACAAGTCAGTACCTATTGAAGTATACGTTTTAGCCCCTCCCTTCCATCCTGCCCAGGCAAGACCATCAGAATTCAGATATATGTAGATGGGTGCTCAGACACACCTATCTTTCCTGCATTGTTTGTGACTGTCTAGAAGGAATGCTCCAAGTGTCGCTGTCACCCACCCCAGACATGTATTGGAGACAAGCTGTCAGAACAGTAAGTGCAGAGGAATGTCCTCTTTCTAAAAGTGCCATTTCTAAACTAGAAATGTCAAATCCAACTTTACCAGTAGAAAGAGGCTGTCATTACCAATCCAAATATATGAAACACGAACAAGCTACAGCTTTCTGATCAGGAATAACAGCTTAAAAACATATTAAGGAATTCCCAATTCTAGCCTTTGAGAGGAGAAGGCCTCACAGCAGTGAAAAAAGGAATAGGCTGTTTGGCACTACCAGGACCTGTAAAACAAAAAATGACATGCCCTACCTTTTACATACATAGTACCATGCCCTTAGGGCTGCTTAGGCCTACCTTAGGGGTGACGTATATGTAATGAAAGGGGAGTTTAAGGCGTGGCAAGTAGTTTTGAATGACAGTACACTGCACAGACAAACACTGCAATGACAGGCCTGGGACAGGTTTGAAAGGCTACTAATGTGGGTGGCATTATCAGTGCTATAGGCCCACTAGTAGTATTTGAAGTATATGCCCTGAGTATATGGTATACCACTTAACAAAGGACTTACTAGTAAATTAAATATGTCCATCAGATTTAATCCAATGTCACAATGTGTGGGGGAGAAGCACATGCACTTTAGTACTGGTTAGCAGTGGTAACATTCCGAGTCCTAAGACCAACAAAAAAGCCAATTTGAAGTTAATTTGTGTGCTGCATTATACACCAGAAAGGATTGGGACTAACCCTGGGCGTAGTTCGCGGAGCCGCACTCCGCGGAGCTACGCGAAGACGCAGTTGCACTCCGCGAACTTCACGTAGCTCCGCGGACATGCGTAGTAGCTTGCTAGACCCGTTCGCGCGCCATTTTTCGTCTTCGGGAGCGCGGTGCGCGTGTTCGGGGCGCTGCCTGCATGCTCGAGATAGCTGTGTGTTAGACATGTTGGGGAACTCATCTTCTCGTTCGCACTGCCAAAGTGCGTGATCGCGTCAAATATCGCGCGAACTTACCCCGGCGCACGCGATAATGTTATTCAGCGCGCGAGAACTACGCTACGCACCGGATCGCGGAGTAATCGACAGCTTCGCGTTCTCCGTAGAACGCGGAGTTGCCAAAACTCCGCAAGCTCCGCGAACGGAGCGTAGTTCTTCGCCCAGGGTTAATTGGGACATCAGTGAATGTAGCTACCAGATTAGCTGTCCTAGGTTTGGGTTGAATACGGCAGACAGAGTGCATATGTTTGCTACTTGTATACATTTAGAGACATTATAGAGGGATATGGCTCAGTATATATCCCAGTGTTTACAATGTGGTTTGCCACTAGCTGTCAAAGATATTAAACTAGGTTTCAAGCATGACGCTATCAAGGATATATTGAGGGGTGCAGCTCTTGCTATTGTTGTAGATCATCTGTCTATCGCCAGGGATTGGATAGCATTGGAATCTTCCTGAGTGTCTCAGTGGTGGACATTACTGGGTCAGGTTTGTGAGGGTGAGATTGCAATTATCTGACGTCGGTGGAGGGGCAAATTTATAAATCAGTTTTGGGCACTCATGTTTTGATTTATGAGGTCAAAATAAGAAATTGTGACATATGAAGCGACTAATGTGAAAAATTAATACTGACCCTCTCTTTAAGTTTACATTGCTGACTTGCTCCAAATGTAAATCCTATGTAATTATTTTAATTATTTTTTTATACTTTTCTTTGTGCATGTGACCATGCTTTTTCCAAAATTTTTAAATAATAAAAAATATACAAGGTCAAATTAATTTTTGTTTTTTTTGGTAGGGGCGCTTAAGGTACATATTTACTTGCATTTCACGCAACACAAGGCAGCAAGCAAAGTTGATGTGCTGCGTTGCATGAAAGGGGGACAGCAGGAATGTACCATATCGATACCGCATTTCTGCTGTCTTCTAGTGCTGGTGCACTGTGTGCAGCCTAGCGCAGAAGCAAGCATCCTAGCACTGTAGTCCCAGGGTGTCTGTGTTATTGGTAGAATGATTTTGTGCAAGACAAGATACCTTCCTGCACAAAAACAATCCTTAGAAGCAGTTTCATCTTTCCATTTGTACTGCATAATGCAGCATTCATCGAAAGAGGAAGTAAAAAGAAGAAATAAAGATATTTCTCCTCATTACATGTAGCTTTTGGTGCATACCAAGTTTACTCCCTTTAGTAAATCAATAAATACATCAAAATAAAAGGGTGAATGCATGAGAGCACCCATGCTCCACTCATGGAACACCTCTCAGATGCCAAGTAACGCAATAACCTGCTTGTATTACTTTGTATTTACTAAACCAGGCAAAGCCACTCAAAGAGGCTTTGTGTGGAATAGTAATTGGTAAAAAAGATTTGCGTCGGGCTGCAACATTAAAGTATCGAAACTCCAACGAAAAATTTTAGTAAATTTGCCCCTAAGTGATTTGCCCAGGATCACAGAATGTTTAGCTGACACCGAGACTCGAACCTGGTTCACTAGTCTCAAAGTCAGCCGTTATAGCTTTAATGGCACATCCTCTTATTCTGGAGGTGGAAGAAGTAGAAGAGTGGAAAAGGATCTTGGGGCACATTTACTAACACTGTGCCCCGTGGATGTGCCACTTTTATTCACAGCCACCACGCAAAATGTTATTCCTGATTTACTTCACCTTGCAAATCTGATTTGTGTGTCTTTGCGTGGGATTTTTCTTAAAAAGTAATGCAAGGCAGCACATACCCCTGTCTTGCGTTACTTTGCATTATGTAGTCGTTCCATGGGTGGTGCATGGGCGTTCCAGTGCATCCACCCATGGATTCAGCGCATCCCAGATTTACAAAGACTTAAAAACCTGGGAATGCGTCAAAATGCTGCTCCTCCCTGAACCAGAGGTAACGGGGAGAAATAGCTGTATGTCTCTGTAGGAGAGTAGGATCTACTTCTTATGGCTACCCCCACTTTTTGCTGATGTTTCACTGTTTTTTGACTTTACTCTGCCTGGGGCCCTGCTATCCAGGACCCCAGCCTAGCTGCTTCCTCTCTAAATTGATTCCCTGTACTTTAGGTACACTCTAGTTTGGTTACTGGGGTACCCGTCGGAGTCCCTAGTAAATGGTATCTTAGGGACCAAGGGCATAGGTACCCCAGAGGCCTACCAGGGGCTGCAGCATGTATTATGCCACCCCTGGGAAGCCTTCCAAAATAACACCACTACTGCTTCTGCAGCCTGGGTAAAGTGGTGCATGCACCCCTTACTTAGATGTAGGTTACCTACATCTACCTTAAATCACTACACATGTAAACCTATCAGTCAGTCACCCCTATGGTAGGCCTTTTCAATCCTGAAGGCAGGGTGCTGGGTTTTGTGTGAGAAGGTGCCCATGCATGAGCAGGGCCCCTCTCCAGCCTTTCGAATCTATTCTCTGGGGCTGCTGTGTAATGCAGCCAAGCCATATACTCTTAAGTTAGGATTTTGTCTTAAGTTTGTCTTAAGTCTGTCTTAAGTCTGTCTTAAGACAAACTTAAGACAAAATCCTAACTTCTGCGAATACCAAAAGTAGTAAGTTTAGGATTTTGTCTTAAGTTAGTTTTGTGAATTGGCCCCATGGAGATTGGTGCTTAGTGTGCCCAGTGCAAATTTGGAACCAAAAAGGGAAATGTATTGACATTTGTGACAGTTACAATATGGTTTCCATTATTCTGAAAGAACGATTATTTATGTTTTCAACAGTTTTCTCCAATACCGTGAACAATAGTCAGTGCTGGTGTAATGATTTGTTTTCTCGACGGCGTATCAAATCTGTGATATTAACAAACACCATACCACCAGGCTTGGAATGAAACATTAGAAGCATTTTTCCACGACTTAGCAATTTGCTGAAATGCTACAGCTAAAAGTAAATCAATAATGGAAATGTTAGTACCGGAGGAGGACCACATTTCAGAGATGCTGTCTAGAAAATTTGGGTAAAAGAAAAAGGGACATGGGTATGGAAAATGGTGTTAATTTGTTGCCATAATCTAATCCAAAAATCATGAATGGACGGAAATGTGAATAGTATATGTTTAAGGTCTACTACAGGAGCCAAACAAGACCAACAAGTAGAAGAAATAGAAGGGTCTATGTGATGTAATTTAGTTGGAGTAATTAGGAGTCTATTATATATGAAAAATAAAGTTTGCTTAGTATTCGCTGCTCTAGAAGACTTCCTTATTTTGGTCCAAATTTTGTCCCAAATTAAAATAGGAAAAGAGGGCCCGATTCACAGAACTAACTTAAGACAAAATCCTAAACTTACTACTTTTGGTATTCTCAGAAGTTAGGATTTTGTCTTAAGTTTGTCTTAAGACAGACTTAAGACAGACTTAAGACAAAATCCTAACTTAAGTCTGTCTTAAGTTTGTCTTAAGTCTGTCTCAAACAAACTTAAGACAAAATCCTAACTTCTGTGAATACCAAAAGTAGTAAGTTTAGGATTTTGTCTTAAGTTCGTTCTGTGAATCGGGCCCAGAGTCACCCAAATCAGATTCCCAGTTATGCTCTACTGTAGATTTATCACAGGCAATAGAGGTATCTCTTAATTTCTTATACATTTGAGATGCAGAAGAAGAGGGGCCGATTCACAGAATGAACTTAAGACTCAATCCTAAACTTACTACTATTTTGGTATTCACAGAATGCACTTACTACTTTTGGCATTCACAGAATGAACGTACTACTTTTGGTATTCACAGAAGTTAGGATTTTGTCTTAAGTCTGTCTTAAGTCTGTCTTAAGACAAACTTAAGACAAAATCCTAACTTTTGTGAATACCAAAAGTGTAAGTTCATTCTGTGAATGCCAAAAGTAGTAAGTGCATTCTGTGAATACCAAAATAGTAGTAAGTTTAGGATTGAGTCTTAAGTTCATTCTGTGAATCGGGCCCGGGGTGTATAAAAATGAGAGTGTGATAGGAGAAGATTTAGTGTGCATAGAGGAAGATGTGAAAGCATCTTAGGAGGTTTGAGCAGCTGTAATCAATGACAAATATTTAGAATGACAGGAAAGAGGTAGAGAATAGTGGGTTTGAATTACAGGAAAGGGAATACAAGTGCCATTTTGAAAAAGTTGGTGAGTCCATTTAAGTCCGAGATCTAACCAATCTTTCCAAAAAAGAGTTCTATTTTTAATTCCATTATGTTTATTATACCAAATCGGGGATTGTAGGAATCGGATACGATTGTCTAGGCCAGCTGATATGAGAGGATGAAAGATCTTACCGATAATTTTAAGAATAGGGAGAGAACATTTTACAGGAGTATGAGGTAAAGAGATGAATTCTTCAAAGTTAAAAGGATGAAAGAAGGAGGATTCAATACCTACCCACAAAGGTTGGAAGGTAGAATTAGTCATATTCTCTGATAACTGAGACGAAGAATATTTGAGAAAAAACGAAGTATGATATGAAATAAAATTAGGAAAATGTACTCCACCCATATGTTTGGGTTGTTTAAGTTTAGAAAAAGACATCCTAGCTTTTTTGTTTTGCCATAGAAATTTTGATAAAATATTGTACATATTTTTATAACAAGACTTAGGGCTATTTATTGGGAGCTTTGATAAATAAAATTATTGGGACTAACATAATTTTTATAGAATCTAATCTACCCCACCAAGATAAAATAAAGGGTGCCAGCGTGACGTGGAATTAGCTAAAATTAGTTGCAGATTTTTTTTAATTTAAAGCTACAGTATCTTTAATAGAGGGTATGAACCATAGACCTAAGTATTTGATCTTAGTTGGGCTCCAGTGCAAAGAGGAAATCAAAAAGTCAGCATGGAAACAGTGTTTGTTTAAAGGAAGAATCTCACATTTATCAACATTGAGTTTGTATCCTGAAACTAAAGCAAATTCTGAAACTTCTGATAAAAAGGACGGTAATGGGGATTGGAACTCAATAAAAGAATATCATCAGCGTATGCCGAGAGTTTTAGATGCTTATCGCCATAAGGGAAACCCGTAATACCATTATTCATTAAAATGTTTGTTAAAAAGGGTTCTAATACCAGAATAAAAATAAAAAGTGGGGAAAGAGGACAACCTTCCAGACACCTCTATAGAGAGGAAAAGAGGAAGATACAAGACCATTGGCCAGAATAAAAGACCGAGGAAAGGAATAGAAATCTGAAAGAAATTTGGGGCCAAAACCAAACCAAACAAGTGTTGAAAAGATAAACTGCAAATTAACCCTATCAAATGCTTTTTCAGCATCTAGGGCAACAGCTGCTAGTGATTGGCCAAGAGTTTGAGATTTACTAAGAACATTAAAAAAGAGTCAAATGTTATCAGATAAATGACGGCCTAATTTTGGTAAGATAATACCTAAACGGAGGGCAAGAATTTTCGCAAATATCTTATAATCCAAATTGATTAAAGAGATGGGTCTACAGTTCTTACATAGTGTGTGATCTTTATTTTCCTTAGGGAGAAGACAGATCAAAGCTTTTTGAGAAGAGCCCTCAGATTTCTGGGATGAAATAAAGAATAAAAATAGCTGATGTAATTTAGGACTAAGGAAATTAGAAAAAGGAGTATAAAATTCAATTGTAAAGCCATCTGGCCCAGGAGCTTTTCCTTTTTTAAGCAATTGAATGGCCTTAAGAATTTCTTTATTCTGTATATCAGCATCTAAGGAGGAGAAATCTACATCCGAAGAGGAAGGTGGGGGAATGGAAGACAAATATTGGGAAATGGCAGATGGTTGAGGAGAGAATTCAGGTGTATAAAGATTTTGGTAGAAGTTCATGAATTCTAATAAAATATCTTCGTCTTTATGGACTGTAGCATTAGATGTATTTACTATAAATTCAATTTTGGTGCGTTTCTTTCTGATCTTGAGATAGTTGGCAAGAAGGTTGCCAGATTTATTTTGTGCACTGTAGTATTTAGCGCTAGATTTAAGTTGGTATAGATTTGCAGATTCAGTAGAGAGTTTATTAAAAGAGAGTCTAGCTTTGATTAGTTCATTTAAGTCAAATTGGTTCTTTGTCAAATAATAAGTATGTTCTAATTTTTTTATCCGTGTATAAAGTAGTTGTATGGATTGCAAGGAAGCTCGTTGTTTTTGGGCAACGAATAAAATAATAAAGTCTCTAGAGGCAGCTTTAAAGGTATCCCAAATAAGTTGAGGGGATGATTGAGGAGATTCATTTTCAAGGAAAAAGGTGTTCGCAAACTCAAGAAAGGCTAGTGTAAATTTAGAATCTAATAGAAGAGAATTATTAAAACGCCATCGCTTGTTACCTTTGATGAGAGGGAGCAAATCTAAACTTAAAGAAACAGGGGTATGGTCGGAGATTAGGATAGAGCCTATGTCAGAGTGGGAGATGTGTTGGGTTAGGGCTTTAGAAATAAAGAGATAATCTATCCGGGATTGAGAGGAATGAACAGGTGAATAATAAGTGTATTCTTGTAATGTAGGATGGCAAAGTCTCCAGGGGTCTATAAGAGTCCGTTGAGAAATAGTGGAGGTAAATTGGGTGTGCATGGGAGAAGGTGCGAATCTAGTGTTAGATCGTCTATCTATAAACGGGTCCATTATCATGTTACAGTCACCACCCAAAATTAAATAATCATCAGTACATTGCATCACAGAGGAAAGGATTTGGGGACAGAAGCGTTTACCTTGGTTAGTGGGAGCATATAGATTAAAAATGGTTAAAGGAATCATATTAATCAATAAAGATACTGCAACTCATCTACCATCAGAGTCGTTATCTTGGCTTATGAGTTGGACATCCAAACACTTTTGGCAGAGAATAGCAACTCCATTACGCGTTCCTGTACCTGGTGAAGCAAAAATATGGCCTACCCAGAGATGTCGTAATTTGGTTATCTCAGCATCTGTTACATGAATTTCTTGTAGTAAAGCAATATCACTTTTTAAATGAGCAATATGTGATAAAACTTGCTGGTGTTTAATGGGAGAGCTCAAACCGCTAACATTCCACAAAATTATATTTAATGACATTTAAATGTATACATTAAATCCAAAACTTTGATAAGAACAGTTATACATATGTATGGAAAATAATACATCATCTATCGAATTACTAGCTTGAAGAATGATGATAGAAAAAGTAGGAAATGTAGAAAAAGAAAAGTATGAAGTAGGAAAAGAAGTGAAAATGTGATAAGAAATTAGTTGAATTGAAAAAGATAGAAAAAAGACAAGTGATTGATGTGAAATGGAAGAATAGGGAAAGGGAAAGAAAGAAAAAGATGAAGATAAAACAAAGACAGCAGGGAGGGGAAAAAGATAAATAAGATAAATGCAAAGAGAGAAGTGAACAATTAAGAAAGAGAACATACCACAAAAATACATGGAAACATGGGGATGGTGGAACCACATGAGGAAAACAGCATGCCCAAGCGGGAAACTCCAACACAAAATGAAAAAGGGAGACATCTTCCAGCCGGAAAACGGTGGGATCACATAATCAAGGACCACATTCAACTGCATCTAATAAGAGAAAAGAAAAACAAATAGTTACAAAGAATGCGATAAAAAATGAAAGAACATACATACATCAAAGAACATAAGAAATATAATCAGGACAACTGCAAAAAAGCTAAAATATCTTCAAAATGCCGAAGTGCCAGGGATTTCCATGTTTTCTTCTTTACAAGAGTCCAAGAAATGTTGGAGATGAGCTGGATCTTCATATGTCGTGATTTTATTGTTAAAAGTCACTTTCATGAGACAGGGATGAAACAAACCATATCGAGCATTTACAGTACGAAGAGCTGGTCTCATGTCCAAAAACTTCTTCCGCCGGTTAGCACTTGCTTTGGCATAGTCCTGAGCAAAAAAGAGATTATTTCCTTGCCAAGAGATTTTCCCTTTGCGTTTGGCTGCATGAAGAACTCTAAGTAGGTCTGTGTATTCTAGAAAATATAGGATAATGCTTCTTGGTTTAATGCTGGAAATTGTGGATTTTGAATTTGACCCAAGTAATGTGCTCTTTGAATGTTTAAATTTGGAGAATCAGGAAGGTCCAGAAGAGTTGGAGAAACATTTGAAAGAAAGATAGAGGATCTATACCTTCAATTCCCTCCACAAGACCATAAATGCGTAAATTATTACGCCTATTGTGATTTTCCAAATTTTCAATCTGTTGTTTCAGGTGGGAGACCTCCAATTGCAATAGAGGGATTTGGTTGGTAACCGCTTGGATAGTGTCCACACGTTGTGTCAAATACGAAGATTATTGCTCCATTTGGGACCATTTGTCTTCAAGATTTTGGAGACGAATATTTGATTCTTCCATAAGAGGCTTCAGAGCAGGAATTTCCTGAAGAAGTAACTCCATAGAGAGTGTCGCAGTAGGGTTAGGTGGTGATGGAGGATTTTTTTTATACGTTTGATAGAAACATTAGTTAAAGCAGAAGGATTTTTAGATGACTTCTTGGTATTACTGCGAGATATGGTAGAAGAAGGAATACTTGCGGGAGACTGACCAGGCTCAGCGTCATCCATATTCTCTTGCAAAACATTAAAGGGGTTGTAATCAGCCGATGAAGTATTGTCTATAGGTGTAGAACCGTTGTGAAATGGGAGTGCATTTGCCATAACACAACTCAATATTTATTGCAAGACCTATGGGAAATCGATGAGGTAAACCAAGTATCTCCCTTGATGTAAAACGTACGAAGAGTAACTAAAATTACTATTGAGTCTGTCAAAGGCGGGTTACAAAGAGGTATAAATGAGAAAAATTACCTCATTGAAAAATCACCATTGGAGAAGCCTTTTCCATGTGCCATGAGCAGAAAAACAAAAGAACAATGAAGGCAGCAAAGTAAGTGCAGGCAACATGAGGAGAAAGTCAGGGTGTAACGTTGTGATGAAAACGTTCCCGACAGCTCCTCAATAAAAAACAAAATGGCAGCTGCATAAATGCGAGTGAAAATAAGGTGAAAAAAACGGCAAAAACGCTCACCCTAGACAATGGAAAGGGGCTCAATGCATAGCGCTCCGATTTGTATCGTCATGCCTGCCTTGGAAAGGGTCCACAAATGAAGAAAAGACGCCCGGAGAAGACTCAGCCTCTCACGTTGTCCCAGAGCTCCGCACCAGAGTGGCCATCCTCCCTGGCTCCTAAGCCACACCCCCAACCAGGATTGTTTTTTGTGCAGGAAAGGGGACCTTCCTGCACAAAACCAATCCTTAAAGGTATTTTCTCTTTTCTGTGTATGATGCAAAATGCATCACACCTAGAAAAAGGAAGTAAACAGTAGTACTGAAGGTATTTCTCTTTTTTACATCTGGGAGAATTACTATTGTGGTGCAAAGCATTCACAAGTTTACCAACCTTAGTAAATCTGTAATTGCATCAAAATGGAGTAGATGCATGGCAAAGCCCATGCTTTACCCAAGTAATGCCCACCCTGTTGTAAATGAATCTAGGACCCTAGTGTAATTTTCCCGATTCATACCCTTACATAGGTATACTTTATCATATCCTTACATAGGCATATAAATCACTACCATATTTGCCCTAAGCCATACAGCCCAAATACGGCATGGCTACTTCCACTAAGTTCCGAGAATTAACAACAATTTCTTGGAAAAAACCGCCTTCAGCACCTAGGGACTTCCCCCTGCTTGAATATTAAGTTCTCCAAGAACTCCTGGCGTTTTCCAAGAATTTAGACTTTGAGTGAAGTTATTAAGTCCAATCATGCGTCAAACTCGGCACCTTCAAAGTATAAATATGCCTAGGTTTGCCCAGACCAACACACGGTGGTTTGGAGCAGATGGACTATTTACTTGCCGACGCCCTGCAGCAGCGAGTGCCGAAGGTAGCCGACCCTCCAGCTGACGCACTGAGAGACGCTGTCTTTTCTCCTGCCGAGAAATTCAGCTCCAGTGTTTCCGGCTTACCCTTGCGGGTATCTGGGAAATCGAGTCCTGAGAGAGAGAGATACAAGACCTCCTTCATTCTAAAAACCAAGGTACGGAGCTGATTAGACCTCTTAGAGAATTCTTGGAATAGATTCCTGGCAGAGAACTACTAAACTTAAACTACTCCTCACTTACTTCCTCCCTAGTACTAGACTTAGGTTAGGTACACCGGGGTAGGCGTATTTTAGAAGCACCAGTTCAGTACTTTTAGTCATTATTTATTACTATATGTATTTTATACATTTTATGCACTTTATGGCTTGGAAACCATATCATGCTTTTACAGTACTACTTTATAATACTGTTAGTATTATATGCATTGTACTTTATAACCAGTATTACGATTGTAGCAGTACATTTCCTATGCTTCAGAAAGAAGGCTGTTCAATAAATACTTTTATTGAAAACGCCCGTCTCTCTATTTCTCTGCATCTCTTATCCGACATGCTAGGGGTTCTATTACCATGGCAAACAACAGAGGGGAGAGTGGGCAGCCCTGTCGAGTGCCCCTCGTGATCAAGAAGTGCGGTGACTGCCGGCCATTAATGAGAACTTTAGCCGTGGGTTGAGTATATAGTAGTCGGATCCAAGTGAGGAATAGGCTGGGGAACCCCATTCTGTTTAAGACGGTGAATAGGTAATGCCATTCAACCGAATCAAATGCTTTTGTAGCATCTAGGAACACAGCTGCTACAGGTAAGTCCAGTGCGATGGTTTGGATCAGCGAAAAAAGAGTATGCAGATTGTGGCTTGTGGAACGTCCTGGAACACATCCGGCCTGGTCTGGGAGCACTATTTTGGTCATTAGCAAGGAGAGACGCGTGGCGAGCACCTTAGCCAGTATTTTAGCATCACAATTGATAAGGGACAGTGGGCGGTAAGAGTGGCAATCTGAGGGATCCTTCCCTGGTTTTAGAAGGGAGGTGATAATCACCTCACGCATCAAGCGAGGCAAAATGCCGACTTCTAGAGATTCCTCGTAAACCTCTTTGAGGATTGGGGCCATTATGTCTATGTAATGTTTGTAAAATTCAGCCGGCAATCCATCGCTACCCGATGCCTTGCCGTTGTTAAGGGACATTATTACGTCCCTGATTTTATTTAGTTCCAGTGGGGCTGCCAGGAACTGCCTGGGCCAATCTTCAAGCCAACACAGCGCTATTTCCTCAAAATATCGTTCGGCACCGACTGTCGTATGTCCTTGAGTTGTGTATAGCGTTTTATAATGCGTGTGAAAGGCACTGAGCATGCTCTCCGTGTCTCGACAGTGTTCACCATCCATCGTGACTATTTCTTGCACATTATTTCCGAACCTAGGGTGCCTTACAATTTTTGCAAGCGCACGGCCCGGTCTTTCACCTTTGCAGTACTTGCGAGCAACCCAATGTTTCCCTCTAAACTTCACTTCTCTCTCCGCTTCCGCTTCAAAAGCTGACAATTTCCTCCTGAAGTTTCTGTGAAGTCTACCATCATTAGTTCTTGCCATCTGCGCCTCTAATGCCCGTAGCTCACGTTCTAGTGTACGTATAGTGTTCCTAATATCCCTCAATATTCCAAAGCTTTTAGAGATACAGAACCCTCTCACTGTGACTTTGAACGCCTCCCATATTGTTTCGATGCTATCCACTGAACCTTTGTTGTGGGGGAAGAAACCAGTAATTTCCTCTCCCAACTCCACGCTGAAGACAGTATCCAGCAAGGCCTCGGGCTGCAATTTCCATGTGGGTCTAACTCCATCATATCCCGGCAGCCTCAGTTGAACCAGTACCGGGCAATGATCCGAGTAAGTCCTAGCTAAGTGAAGGGCCCTGCCCATGTCCACGCCCAGGCCCTTGGAGAGGAAACAGTAATCGAGCCTAGCCCAGGTGTTAGTATGGGAGGTGAAGTATGTGCCTTCCTTCTTACCAGGATGTAGAAACCGCCAGCTGTCAATTAAGCCCCCCTCTTCTACAATAACACTCAGTACGTCTCTGGATTTCTTATTATATTGCACATAACCATCTGCTCTATCCAGTGCAGGTACCAGTGCGACATTAAAATCCCCGCCCCAAAGTATATGCTTGGAACCAATGTCAACAATTTTCCCCCATAATATAGTAAAAAATCTGGTGTGTCAACACTAGGAGCATAGCAGTTAGCGATGGTGATAGTGTCGGCGCCCAGTCTCCCCCACAATATGGCATATCTACCCTCTGTATCATTGAGTTCACCAAGCTTCGTAAACTGTACCGTCTTCTTGATGAGAATAACAGTGCCTCTGGAATACGAGGAATAGGAGGAGAATACCCTGATTGCTGCCCATTTATTAGCAAACGCAGGAGTTGATCGGGGTGCTAATGAGATTCCTGTAGGAGGGCTATGTGTACCTGCTGACGTTCTAGGTAAGCTATAACATTTCTGCACTTACGCGCATCATTAAGCCCCCAGACATTCCAAGACATAACAGTTAAGTAAGACCCTTCATTATTAACAGCCATTATCGAGCAATATCATGATGAGCATTATAGCATCGATTTCTCCCCGTGTCCCACCCACACAGCCCAACGATAGCGTGATAATAGTGTCACGTGCCATGTCCTCTACATCATAGTACCCGTTCTCAACCCTTCCTCCACCTACGGAATGGTGCAATTCAATCAAATTGACATCCAGGGAAGCTCGCACAGGCATGTTTGTGCTGTGCCCCGTCTCACATGCCTGCATCTGCACATTAGGTATCAGCTTGTGCACCTTGTAGTCCAGTTTGTAATAATCACATTCTCCCTGACAATAAACTGTGTAACTTCTCACGTCCGTAAGTAGTCCAATGCAAATTATGAAAAAAACATCCCCTACCCCCTCCCACTGAAGCACCCCCAACTTGCCAGAAGTCCTAACCCATCCCCCACCCACAACATTAGAAAAACACCCCAATAACAAAATTGAAACAAGCATCAGCCTTGGGGTTCACCCTATCTGAGGCATCCGAGGTATGCACATTTCCACCCTCCTACCATTACCCTTTGCATCGCGTAGCCCCATTTGGGCTCATTCTAGGGAAGGTGGGTGGTACCTGGAATACATTACCAACAGCAATTCAAACATCGGTCAGCGCTATTTCGGTCCATCAGCTTCGGTCATAAGGAGGATAAGCACACATATAGTCCTTCTAGGGAGTGCCTCCAGGATAGCGCAGCAGCTCGTGTGCTGGTACTTCATGTTAGAGGTCACCTGCCAACAGATCGTCTTCCTCCTGCCTGTCCTCATTACGATTGCCATTGTTCGCACGAGCTTGTCGCAGAGTTTTTAGAAAATCCTCAACTTGTTGCGGGTTCATGAAGAAATGCTGCCTCCCCTGGTGGGTCACTCTCAATTTTGCCGGGTACAAAAGAGCATAGTCTATTTGCAGAGTGCGAAGTTTCCTTTTGACCTCCAGAAACTTACGTCTCTGCTCCTGGACGATTGGCGTGAAATCCAGATAAATGGAGAAGTTGACGCCGTCACACGATAGATTTTGGTTAGCACATGCAGCTTTCAACGCCACATCCCGGTCCCTGTAGTTGAGGAGTCGTGCAATGATGGGCCTCGGTGGTGCCCCGGGCTTGGGTCTCGGACCAAGCGAACGATGTGCTCTTTCGACTATGAACTGCTTTGAAAAAGCCTCAGGCCCAACCGCCGCAATTAGGATCTTCTCTACATAATCCTCCATACGCCCTGTGTTGGTAGACTCCGGCACGCCTATAATGCGTATGTTGTTCCGCCGGCTGCGCACTTCTAACTCTTCGTTCTTGGCGGCAATTACTCCATCTCGTCCATTCTCGTAAGCTGTGTGGTATGATCGGCTGTGGTGTCATCGTTGGTCGAGATGCGCCGTTCAGTTTCCGTGAGACGTTCTTCGTGGTCATCCAGCTTGTGTGCAATAGCGTCCATACGAGATGTCATGCGATCCATCTTGTCTACAACAGTGGCAAAGCCCTGTCTCATTTCCTGCATAAGCTGTTGCATGTCCATGGAGGAAGAGCTAGCGCCAGCACCCGCCATCGATGGGCTTTGAGATCCACCTAAATCCGTCGTGCTCCTCGTTGTTTTTTTGGGAGCCGTGGTCTCGAACGTCAATTTTGGGTTGACGATTATCCGGTTTGCCCATGGTATGTCCGCCTTCAAGACGTGTGGCAGGAGATTCAGCAGTATACAGATCTCCCGGGGAGGACTGGAGTCTGTAGTTCCGTACACCAGGTGGTCTGTCCGAGAGCTCAACACGGGCAGGAGCCTTTTGGTTATTAGCAAAATTTATGCTCGAGCAGAAGTGGGACAGGAGAGCACACCCGGCATCCCACAGATCCGTTCACTGGATAGGCACACGATATCAGTTGTGTCGTGACCACCACCGCATAAGCGTATGCGGCGCCAATGCTATATCAGAGCTCAACTCGCAATGCCCAGGAGATAACGCGAATCGTAGGTGCGAATCGGGCTTCAGTGAGTCGTAGTAGCTAGCGCATGTGAGTAGCGCCAATCTCCGATCCGGGCAGACGAATGTTGCGTGTGGTTTCCACTCAAAGATGTAAATGCTGTGCTCGTGTCTACGTAGGTAGGGTATCGGCAGTTCTCACTGCTAGGCCACCCGTCCTCCCTTGTCCTCGTGGGGCGTCACGGCAGCTCCGCGGTGCAGCCCAGGCAGTCCCAGCAGGGCCACACACACTGACCGTACGCGCGGCCAGGGGACAGGTCTCCCAGCGTAATGTCTCTGATGAGGGGGGGGGTCACACGCAAAGCGTCAAAGATCCCAACAGGTTAATCCACTTGGCAGTGCAGCAACAGAACAGTTAGGCAATCCCTCTGTTATGTGGAGCTCTTCCAGAGCCCTTACAAGGTCGCAGTGTTCTATCGTCTCCCTGCCGCAAGCTCAGTCTGCTAACCTCGCAATGGCAGCTCAGCAATCTCCAACACAGCACCCAGCCACGTTACGTGTGTCCGTCTCCACGTTGTCCTTGTCGGCCTCTGCCAGCGATATCCCCCCTCTTCGAGGTAGTGCACAATAGTTTGCAACAGGTCGCGCCGCCTCGGGACTCTCCAGACCGCCACAGCCTAAAAAGCATTCGCCGGGCCTGCACTTCCGGCGGCTAGCCGCGGGGTATCGTAGCGCACGGCGGCCGCTCCGTCTCACTTTCACTTTGTCGTGTCGCTGCCGGCCGGATACGTTGGTGCCGTTTTCTGCGGAATGCCGGGTCGGAAGTGCACCAAATCCTCAGTGAGTGTAAGGCACAGTGTACTGAACCTCCGTATACGCTCCGATCAAGCCAAAACGCTGGATTTGAAGGATAAATGAAGGATTATGAATCCAGGCGCGCAGGAGCCTCACTCAAGTGCGGCCATTCTGCACGTGCGCCCTCTAGCGCCTCCTCCACCAGCACACATCTTATACTTGATTTAGCAGCACTTAATATTTCTCTTCATAACTCTGGCCCCACTCACAAGGCAGGACATTTATTGGATCCCATCTTTTCCAACTTAGACACCATATTTTGTAACCCTCCCAGGCCCATTCCTTGGTCAGATCACTACATAATTAGTTTTTCTATAAAAACTGACTGGGCACCGAACATCCCTGGAAATTCCACGCTCCCTAGAGCTGGTAGAAACTGGAAGAATCTAGATCCCAAAAAATTAAACTCCTGTCTCGAGAACATCAGACCTCCTACCAACATGGCCAACATTGAGGAGGCGGCTGCTCTGCATAATTGGTTAACCTCCGCGGTCAATACCTGTCTCCCCCTACGCAAAATTAAACACAACCTTCATCACCCCCCCGCCCCATGATTTACTGAACAACTAAAATTTGAGAAATCTATATGTAAAAAGCTGGAACGTAAATGGCGTGTGCACTATGATCCTGGTGCCAAACAAACTTACAAAGACGCCCTTACCAAATACCATTCTCTTTGTAATATAGCCAGGGCAGAGCATGTTAATTGTACCATTTTAAATGCTCCGAATCGACCTAAAGCCTTATTTAAAGTTGTGCAAGAACTATCAGGCATGTCTTGCCTGCCCAAAGCTCCATGCCTGGACGAAACGCAATGCAACTCCCTGGCAGAATTTTTCACGACCAAAATCGAAACCATCTATGATAACTTTGGAGTTCACACGCACACTGCATCCTCCCCTGAGCTGGACATGTCTGAACCCTTGTATGAATCAAAACCTAATACACAAACGTGTCCGCTTTCTCCGCCCCAGTTGACGGCTTGGGACCCTCTTACTATTACTTCTTTACAGAAAATCCTGGGATGCATTAAATCTGGTTCCCCCTTGGATCCCATGCCCCCCCAAATCCTTCTAACTCTTGATCTCTCTACACTCACTCTAATCTTAGAACTCCTCAATGCCTCACTCCGAGAAGCCAAGGTCCCGAGTATGTGGAAACACGCGATGATTGTGCCTCTACTAAAGAAAGCCAATGCCGATCCCAATAATCCAGCTAATTTTCGCCCCATCTCTCTCCTTTCGGTCTGGTCAAAAATCTTGGAAAAGCACATTAATAAACAGCTCACCACTTACATTGAAGCAGGCAACTTCCTCCATCAGTCCCAGTCTGGTTTTAGGGCTGGCTTCTCGACCGAGTCGACTCTTCTCGGGGTTTCCGAGACCATTCGATGCCAGGTAGATAAAGGGCAAACAGTGGCACTCATCCTACTGGATTTGAGTGCCGCTTTCGACACTGTTTCCCATTCCATCCTTCTTACTGCCATAAAATCCATCGGCATCAGTGGCTCAGCGCTCGGTTGGGTGGCCAGCTATCTTTCCGACCGTACGTTCCAAGTTTTCTCCCCTTCTTCAGCCTCTAAAATTCATCACTCCACCCGTGGTGTCCCTCAGGGCTCTATTTCTAGCCCATTTTATTTAATTTATATGTTAGACCCCTTGCCACCATTGCAGAACAAGCCGGACTCATCATTTATTCCTACGCCGATGATACTCAGATCATCTTTTCACTCTCCACAGGTCAAAACTCCTCCACTTCATCCCTTCACTCTGGTCTTAATAACATAACTAGTTGGATGCATGACAACAAATTAAAATTAAATGGAGACAAGACCGAGCTTCTTTTGTTTGGCCCCAATACCACACTTTGGGGCCCCCATCATTGGCCACAGCAGTTGGGCTCCCTTCCTGTTCCCTCCAAGACAGCTCGCAACCTAGGCATCGTATTTGATGATCAGCTGTCGATGAGGCAACATGTGATCAAGGTCTCGGCCAACTGTATTACCATCATCAGGTGGCTGAGAAAAATCATATGGATGCTTCCCCATGACACCCAGAGAACCATAGTCCAAGCGTTAATTACTTCTCGGCTGGACTATGGGCGCATGCAAGGAGGTAACACGCAAACTTCAGACAGTTCAAAATATGGCCGTCCGATTACTTTGTAATCTTCCCAGAACCTCTTCCACCTCGGCCTCTCTGCGCAGCCTTCATTGGCTCCGCATTGAAAACCGTACTAAAGTCAAGGCCCTTTGTTTCATGCATCGCATTAAGTCAGGCATTGCCCCTTTCTACTTAAGAACTTTGGTTCATCAATATTGTCCCCCCGTACTCTCCGTTCGTCGACCCAAGAAAGATATCAGGTCCCTCGCATCAGGAGAGCCAGAATGGGCGGTCGCTCGTTCGCTTACTTGGCCCCTTTCCCTGTGGAATGCATTACCTCTCTCCCTACGTCTGAATCCTGCTACCTTAGGTTCCGTAGAGACCTTAAGACATGGTTATTAAACCTTTAGACCCTCTTAATTCTTTAGAGATCTTCTACGCAATCAACTGTCCTCTCTCTTTTGGTTAGCGCCGGGAAACCTCTGGGTAGCTGCGTGCTCTATAAAATTAAATATAATAATAATAATAATAATAATAACCAAGCAGGGGGCATATTACCAACAACTAGCGATAATTTTTGTCTCTAACTTGTTTAGAGACAAACATTATCGCAGCAAATCGGCGATTTTTATCGCAGATAAACCTTGCTATTAGCAAGGTTTATCGCAAATGCGATAAAAAACGGCCGCAATGCATGAATATCGCTGAAAAGTCAGCGATATTCATGCATTACCGAGCAAATGCTCTTAGCCATGTTATCCACCTCCCATTGGATAACATGGCTAAGAACTGCTCCTGGGCAGGTGTTAGCTTTTGGAGATATTCGCGCTTAGCGCAAATATCTCCAAAAGTTGGTAATAGGAGATAGCGATGTTAGCGACTGTTTCCAGTCGCTAACATCTTGGCACGCCCACTTTGCATGTCATTAGTGATAAATATCACTGACATGCAAAGCGGGGCCCAAGATGGTCGCTATCTCCTATTAGCTGTCACTAACTGGTGTTAGCGACAGCTTGGTAATAGGGAGATAATTTTATCTCCGCTTTCTTGGCTTTTAAAGCCAAAAAAACGGAGATAAACCCCCTTGATAATATGCCCCCAGGTTCCTTGAAAACAAAAAGCACATCTTCTTAAATGATTCAGTGGTGGTCCCATTCTCTTAGGACCACCCCAAGCACAGTTATTGGCAAAAATACAATCCCAACCAAAGGCCCTGCAAAGCATTATGGGACGAGACTAGCAGTGGGCAGTGAATATTATAGTATCCAATATCAAAATAATTCTACAAAGAGCTGCAGTTCAACTAGTCATTACTAGGGGCCCGATTCACAGAACTAACTTAAGACAAAATCCTAAACTTACTACTTTTGGTATTCACAGAAGTTAGGATTCTGTCTTAAGTTTGTCTTAAGACAGACTTAAGACAAAATCCTAACTTAAGTCTGTCTTAAGTCTGTCTTAAGTCTGTCTTAAGACAAACTTAAGACAAAATCCTAACTTCTGTGAATACCAAAAGTAGTAAGTTTAGGATTTTGTCTTAAGGTAGTTCTGTGAATCGGGCCCAATATGTCCCTCACCAGTCAAATGCAAAAGCATTGAAATTATCACTACATCAAGCTGCAGTTCCCCTCATCGTTACTAGATGTCCCTCACGAGTCAAATGCAAAAGCTTCATGAAAGGGTTTCAATGCACTGCGGGCTCGATTCACAGAATGAACTTAAGACTCAATCCTAAACTTACTACTATTTTGGTATTCACAGAATGCACTTACTACTTTTAGCATTCACAGAATGCACTTACTACTTTTGGTATTCACAGAATGAACTTACTACTTTTGGTATTCACAGAAGTTAGGGTTTTGTCTTAAGTTTGTCTTAAGACAAACTTAAGACAGACTTAAGACAGACTTAAGACAGACTTAAGTTAGGATTTTGTCTTAAGTCTGTCTTAAGTCTGTCTTAAGTTTGTCTGGACCGACTTAAGACAAAATCCTAACTTCTGTGAATACCAAAAGTAGTAAGTTCATTCTGTGAATGCCAAAAGTAGTAAGTGCATTCTGTGAATACCAAAATAGTAGTAAGTTTAGGATTGAGTCTTAAGTTCATTCTGTGAATCGGGCCCTGCATCTTTTAGTGAAGGTGATTTTTACATTCTTTGTTTGAAAATACCACTTTTAGAAAGTAGGTATTTTCTTGCTCAGTCATCCTGTGTGCCTTTGCTGGAATGTGGATTGCCTGGATGACAGAAGGCTGAGGAGCCAGAGGGGATCCAGAAAGTCTAGGTAGGTCAGGAAAGGGCTGAATAGACCTGGACTGGGATGGGGGAAGAGGGAGGAGATTTCCTTGCACCTCAAAGGGTCTGGTCTGCCTCTGACAATGCCGTCTCTGCCTCCTGCCAGGAAATCACACCAGAGAAGGCCGAACTGGTTCTGGCCGGGCACAGGCACCCTCTACCTGCAAGATCAAAATATTTTTGTGTACAAATACTGGGGCCCAGACCCCTGAACTGTAGAACTCATCTGGATCAAGAAGACAGCCAAGGCGAAGAGCTGGAGAAGCTTTGAGGAGAAACTACCACTTTGCTATGTGCTTTGCTGGGCTGACCTGCAGGGGCTGCTTCTGTCTTGGTCAGTGAAAGGCCAGTACTGGACTTTCTGCAACCTAATTTGTGAGTCTCTCCAAGGGCTTGAGGTAGAGCTTGCACCCTGTTCACGAAGTCTCAGGAACAGCAAAGACATCAAGCTCTTCTGCCTGCAGCACTGGGGACTGTGCGTTTTGTGCTGTACCAGAGGAAAAGCAACTTGACGACATCTGCGATGCCGCTGCCGACTCCGTGTCCTGATGGCACCGCAAAGGGCACTGCCGCAACACCACACCGCAACCTTGGTATCACCGATGAAGCCTGTTGACGCCGCCACCGAGCCGCTGCTCGCACCGCAACCTGTGGGTACCGCAAGCCTCACCACCTCGCTTCACACCTTGCTTTGGCACCGCAGAGAGAACCGCAGCCACGCCACACCACAACCTTGGTCTCACTGACAATGACTGTTGACGTTGTCACGGAGGCGCTGCTTGCACCGCGACCCGTGGGCACCGCACTCCGCACCGCCTTGCTTCACGAGGATGCCTTGGCCTGCCCTACGCCTCCACTCCACGCCGAATTTGATGCCACTGCTTGAACCGTGGTTCGAGGGCACCGCTCATAAGTCACACGAAGCACCGCCCTCATCCCGCACTACAGGCTAGGCCCACTGATGATGGCACCATTGACTCCCGCTGGGTAGGTGACGACGGTACAAAAGGGGGTGGTAATGGACGGAGCATCTGAACCAATCATACACTCACGCCCAGTCAAAATATCTGAGTTTAATCCATCACCGTTCTTAAGCCCACTCTGCCACCCCAGTTCAGACATGGCTATATGCAAATCAGTACCTACCTACCGACCCTGTGCCTCATGGGAACAGTCGAGCCCAAACTGCCAAGCCATGCCTTCCCTGGACCGGAAACAAGCTTCCGAGGAACGGTTTCTGGCATTACAGCCATTTTCAGCCCGGCTTGCTTGAATCCAGTGGCAAAGTGAGCAAGGGACTCACGTCTGAGCATACCCTGCCACACTTATGGCAGCCAAAAGCGGTACAAAAGGGGGTGGTAATGGACGGAGTATCTGAACCAATCAAACACTCACACCCAGTCAAAAGATCTGGGTTTAATCCATCACCGTTCTTTAGCCCACTCTGCCACCCCAGTTCAGAAATGGCTATATGCAAATCAGTCTGACCCTGTGCCTCATGGGAACAGTCCAGCCCGAACTGCCAAGCCATGCCTTCCCTGGACCGGAAACAAGCTTCTGAGGACAAGTTTCTGGCATTACAGCCGTCTTCAGCCGGGCTTGCTTGAATCCAGTGGCAAAGTGAGCAAGGGACTCACGTCTGAGCATTCCCTGCCACACTTATGGCGGCCAAAAGCGGTACAAAATTATTATTATTATTATTATTAAAGGCTTTTATATCGCGCTCTATTACTAAAAAAATAGTATCCTGGCGCGTTGCAAAAGGGGGTGGTAATGGACGGAGCATCTGAACCAATCAAACACTCACACCCAGTCAAAAGATCTGGGTTTAATCCATCACCGTTCTTTAGCCCACTCTGCCACCCCAGTTCAGACATGGCTATATGCAAATCAGTCTGACCCTGTGCCTCATGGGAACAGTCCAGCCCGAACTGCCAAGCCATGCCTTCCCTGGACCAGAAACAAGCTTCCGAGGACCGGTTTCTGGCATTACAGCCGTCTTCAGCCCGGCTTGCTTGAATCCAGTGGCAAAGTGAGCAAGGGACGACAACGCTTCAGCAACAACAACGCAGCTGCTTGCACCGTAACTTGCAAGCACCGTGACGAACACCACCTTCATCTCGCAACATTACCCTAGACTGACCGACAACGCCATCTGATGCCGCCACCGAGCCACTGCTTGCACAGCGACCTGGGGGCACTGCACACCACACCACTGCACTTCGCACCACAGCACCCGACGCCTGCCGACGCCAGCGCTCCTGATTCAATCAGAGAAGAGCTTGACTTCAAGGTCGTCAACGCCCTTCATTTCTCACAGGTACTGTTTGAGGGTCCACCTGGCACTGTACCTGGCCCGCGACCCCGCAACCAGCCAGAACTGTTAGATTTGTTGTTCACGATGCCATGGTAGTCCCGAGTGGAGCTACCAACATCGAGGAACTTTGTTTTAAACTTATATTGATAACCACAGACTTCTTTTACACATAGTATTGTGGATTTTTGTTGCTTTTGGCCTTATTTAATTACATTAAAAAATTAGATATTTTTTTAAAGTGGAGTGGTGTCCTTTTGTAGTGCGTACACTGAATTACTGTGGGTTATGTGCAAATGTTTTACACACTGCCTCTAAGATAAGCCTGACTGCTCGTGCCAAGCTACCAATGCGGTGAGCAGGGGTTATTTTTAGGAGTGTAACTCCTTATCCTGACTAGAGTGGAGATTTTTGCCTGGCTTCGGCCCTTACCCTAGCCTACCAGAAATCCCATTTCTAACATTGGTTTTCAGCGGTGAGGATAGGAATTGCGTTTGTACGTGACTTACAGTGTTTGGTGTGCACTACTACCATATCGCAGACCATTACGTACCACATACTAGTCTGTTTTCTTTTTGGCCGATTTTTGTGGCCTTGCCAGGTGAACTTTCTACTTCTTCATGCCGGAATCAATAGCATCATCCTTTGCATCCATGGAAATTGTCTTTGAGGAGGATAGGTTGGAGCTCTACACTGTTAGAGAATTGAAACCAGTTTGCAAAAACTTAAAAGTTCAAGTCAGAGGCCTCACTAGGAAGGACGAGCTACAAAAGGCACTAAGGGCATCGGTAGCAGCCAGAAATGCCAGTGGACAATGTGGTGATCTTAGTGGAGAGGCGGAGGAGCCTAGTCCTAGGGGGGATGTGCTGTTGGGGGCAGGGGAAACCTCCCAGCAAGGCAGCAGTGGCCTGTCACCAGAGGATCTGGAGGACAGGCGGGAAGCAAGTAAAGTAGCCACAGAACTAGAAAAAATTAGATTAGCCTTGGAAGAGAGGAAAATGGTATTAGATTACAAAATCAGAATGAAGGAGCTGGATCAAGAGAAAAGAACCCACTCAGATGGTGGCAGCAACTCGTCAAGGCAGGTAGACAGAATTGTGCAGATCCCCAAGAATGTAGGCAAGGAGTTCAAGAAGGGGGACGACATACAGAGATGGTTCCAGGGGTATGAGGCCGCATTCCACATGAATGGGGTCCCTGAAGAGAATTGGGAGCAGGATCATGGCCCTTCTTTCCCGAAGAAGCGAGGGATACTTTAATAGCTTTGGGTAAGGGGTATCACATAACCCATGGGTACTTGCAAACTTTCTCTCAGGGGCCATATTTACAGTGTGGTTTGTGGCCGAGGGTCGCACCATTGGGGGCGGGGTCAGTGAGAGAGGGGGCGGGGCTAGAGCAAAAAAAACTGTGACCATGAGGTTGAACACAGGCCCCTGCAGCGGATGCCTTCGTCCACTTAGCCACCAGACCAGGCATACACACATCTCTCTCTCTCTGTCTCCCTTCCTCTCTCTTTTTCTCTATCCATTTCTTTCACTCTCTCTGTCTCCCTCCCTCTCTCTCTCTCTCTCTCTCTCTTGCTCCCTCCCTCCCTCTCTCTGTCTCTCTCTGTCTTCCTCTGTCTCACTCTTTCTCACTCACTATCTCCCCCCTCCCTCTCTCTGTCTCCCTTCCTCTGTCTCCCTCTCTGTCTCCCTCCATGTCTCCCTCTCTGTCTCCCTCCCTCTGTCTCCCTCCCTGTCTCCCTCCCTGTCTCCCTCCCTGTCTCCCTCCATCTGTCTCCCTCCGTCTGTCTCCCTCTGTCTGTCTACCTCTGTGTCTCCCTCTGTGGCTCTCTCCTTCTGTCTCCCTCGCTGTCTCCCTCCCTCTGTCTCCCTCCCTCTGTCTCCCTCCCTCTGTCTCTCTCCCTCTGTCTCCCTCTATCTCTCTCTCTCTCTCTCCCTCTCTCTCTTTTCTCGCTCCCTCACTCCCTCGCTCTGTCTCTCTCTGTCTCCCTTCCTCTGTCTCCCTCTCTGTCTCCCTCCATGTCTCCCTCCATGTCTCCCTCTCTGTCTCCCTCCCTCTGTCTCCCTCCCTCTGTCTCCCTCCCTGTCTCCCTCCATCTGTCTCCCTCCGTCTGTCTCCCTCTGTCTGTCTCCCTCTGTGTCTCCCTCTGTGGCTCTCTCCTTCTGTCTCCCTCGCTGTCTCCCTCCCTCTGTCTCCCTCCCTCTGTCTCCCTCCCTCTGTCTCTCTCCCTCTGTCTCCCTCTATCTCTCTCTCTCTCTCTCCCTCTCTCTCTTTTCTCGCTCCCTCACTCCCTCGCTCTGTCTCTCTCTGTCTCCCTCTGTCTCACTCACTGTCTCCCTCCCTCTCTCTGTCTCCCTTCCTCTGTCTCCCTCTCTGTCTCCCTCCATGTCTCCCTCCCTGTCTCCCTCCCTCTGCCTCACTTCCTCTGTCTCCCTCTCTGTCTCCCTCCCTCTGTCTCCCTCTTTGTCTCCCTCCCTGTCTCCCTCCCTCTGTCTCCCTCCCTCTGTCTCCCTCTGTCTGTCTCCCTCTGTGTCTCCCTCTGTGGCTCTCTCCTTCTGTCTCCCTCGCTGTCTCCCTCCCTCTGTCTCCCTCCCTCTGTCTCCCTCCCTCTGTCTCCCTCTCTCTCTCTCTCTCTCTCTTTCTCTCGCTCCCTCCCTCCCTCTCTCTCTGTCTCTCTCTGTCTCCCTCTGTCTCACTCACCGTCTCCGTTCCTCTGTCTCCCTCTCTGTCTTCCTCCATGTTTCCCTCCTTGTCTACCTGTCTCTGACTCCCTTCCTCTGTCTCCCTCTCTGTCTCCCTCCCTCTGTCTCCCTCTATCTGTTTCCCTCTGAGACTCCCTCCTTCTGTCTCCCTCTCTGCCTCCCTCCCTCTGTCTCCCTCCCTCTGTCTCCCTCTCTCTGTCTCCCTCCCTCTGTCTCCCTCTCTCTGTCTCTCCTTCTGTCTCCCTCCCTCTGTCTCCCTCCCTCTCTCTCTATCTCTCCCTCCCTCTCTCTGTCTCCCTCCCTCCCCTGTCTCTCTCCCTGTCTCCCTTCTTCCTCTCTCTCTCTCTCCCTCCCTCCCCCTCTCTCTCTCTGTCTCTGTCCCACTCACTGTGTCTCCCTCCCACTCTCTGTCTCCCTCCCTCTCTCTCTCTCTCTGTCTCCCTTCCTCTCTCTAGCTCTCCCTCCCTCTCTCTGTCTCCCTCCCTCTCTCTCTGTCTCTCTCTCTCTGTCTCCCACCCTCTCTCTCTCTCTCCCTACCCCTCTCTCTCTCCCTCCCTCTCTCTCTGTCTCCCTCTGTCTCACTCACTTTGTCTCCCTCCCTGTCCCTGTCTCCCTCTCTGTTTCTCTCCCTCTGTCTCCTTCTCTCTGTCTCTCCTTCCCTCTGTCTCCCTCTCTGTCTCTCCTTCCCTCTGTCTCCCTCCCTCTGTCTCTCTCTCCCTCCCTCTCCCTCTGTCTCCCTCTTTCTGTCTCCCTCTCCCTATGTCTCCCTCCCTCTGTCTCCCTACCTCTGTCTCCCACCCTCTGTCTACCTCCCTCCCTCACCCTCCTTCTCCTTCGCCCTCCTTCTCCCTCCCTCTCCCGCTCCCTCCCTCTCCATCTCCCTATCTCTGTCTAGCCTAGGTGTAATAACTATATTAGAAACTAGCAGCCCGTCCCGACGTTGTCCGTGTATGAATTGCTACCGGCCAGTAGTATATTGTTTTGTAGGATTTCGTATTGATAGCATTCCTTATCTGTGACAGGCCTGTGAAACGCTCCGATTCACAGTGCACTGCTGATGCACTTAAGAGTGCGTGTTCAGTAGTGTATGAACTCGAGTTTCCCTACTTTATTTTTCCTTGCAATATTATATAGTACAAACTTGACAACATGGCATGAGCACAATTTACATTACTGAAGAACACATTCATTTGTGGTAGGCAAGGGGAGACAAAGCGATTTGCCTGGAATCACAGGATGTTGAGCTGATGCCGAGATTCGAACGTAGCTCCCCAGCTCTAAAGTTCCAAATTCTAAAACTTGTGGCGGGAGGTGTGTCTAAAAGTGTATGTCGGTGCTGGCCATCAATGAGAGAGACCTGTGCATTTTTCAAATGGGTGGTGAAAAAATATGAGTATGTTGCTGGAGATGTGGGCCGCCGTGCCACCAATGTACTTACGGGGGAGTGTAAACACCCATTATTCCACAACTTTCTTTCCGCATACCATCACTCCGCATACTTTCATTATGAAAGTACCATGACTCCGCAATGCCATTATAACGCATGGCATTACATTTTATATGCTTTTACCACGCATACATTTACAACGAAATTCGTTGTAAATGCATGAATGATAAAAGCATGTTTTTTTTAATGTTTGGATAAGGTAAGTATGGGTACAGGGGTATATGTTTTGGGGTACTGAGGTATATGTTTTGGGGTGTTTGGGTATTTTAAGGGTTCAGATATAGTTTTGGGTTATGGGATACAGGGGTATTTTTAGGGTTCAGGGCTAGGTTTGGGTTTTGGGGTATAGGGGTATTTTTAGGGTTCAGGGGTAGGTTTGGGTTTTGGGGTACAGGGGTATTTTAAGGGCTCAGGGCTAGGTTTGGGTTTTGGGGTACAAGGGTATTTTTAGGGTTCAGGGCTAGGTTTGGGATACAGGGGTATTTTAGGGTTCTGGGCTAGGTTTGGGTTTGGGGTACAGGGGTATTTTTAGGGTTCAGGGGTAGGTTTGGGTTTTGGGGTACAGGGGTATTTTAAGGGTTATGGGCTCTGTTTGGGTTTTGGGGTACAGGGGTATTTTAGGGTTCAGGGGTAGGTTTAGGTTTTGGGGTACAGGGGTATTTTAAGGGTTATGGGCTCTGTTTGGGTTTTGGGGTACAGGGGTATTTTAGGGTTCAGGGGTAGGTTTAGGTTTTGGGGTACAGGGGTATTTTTAGGGTTCAGGGGTAGGTTTGGGTTTTGAGGTACAGGGGTATTTATAGGGTTCAGGGCTAGGTTTGGGTTTGGGGTACAGGGGTATTTTTAGGGTTTAGGGATAGGTTTGCGTTTTGGGGTATATTTATAGGGTTAAGATGGGTTAGTGTTTAAGGGTGTTGGGGTATTTTATAGAGTAAGGGTGGGTTATGATTATGGGGTGCAGGGGTATTTAAAGTAGGGGTGGGCGGAATTGGCACGAACTTGGTACAATAAATCCTCAATATTTCGTTCCGTCAGATTTCTAATTATTAAAACAGAAACCTCATATATTCAAGGTAAAATAACAAGTATTTCTACATGCTAAAATGCATATAGTCATTTCACAAAAGTGAAATTAGCTTCCAACAAGCAGTGAGAGAGGTGATGATCTTGAGATCAAACCCCTGCAAAGCATTATGGGACGAGATTAGCAGTGGGAAGTGAATATTATAGTATCCAAATAATTCTACAAAGAGCTGCAGTTTACCTTGTTGTCCCCAGTTGTCCCCATGAGGCAAATGCAATAGCATTTAAAATATTATACATCAAGCTGCAGTTCACCTGATGGTCCCTAGATGTCCCTGATGAGGCAAATGCAATAGCATTTAAAATATTACACATCAAGCTGCAGTTCACCTCGTCGTCCCTAGATGCCCCATATGAGGCAAATGCAATAGCATTTAAAATATTAATCATCAAGCTGCAGTTCACCTCGCTGTCCCTAGATGTCCCTGATGAGGCAAATGCAATAGCATTTAAAATATTATAATTCAAGCTGCAGTTCACCTCGTCGTCCCAAGATGTCCCTGATGAGTAAAATTCAAAAACATTGAAACCCTTTCATGAATGCTAATAATGATGCTAATCTTATCCCATAATTCTTTGCAGGGCCTTTTAGTTGTATTTCTGCCCATAACTGTGCTTGGGGTGATTCTAAGAGAATGGGACCAACACTGAATTACTATTTAAAGGGAGCAGGAATGTATAGAACCTGGGAAGAAAAAACAACACTCGTGACGGAATGCCCCCAGCGATTGTCACGCCCCCAGCACACACCCACAGCACAATGCAGACACGCCCATAAGGGACTACTTTGCTGGCACGGTTCTTTTACCTTTTAAATGTATATGGTGGGCGTCTGCATAGCCTTTGTCCTTCTGCTGCAACTGCCCTTTCCAACGCTGTATTGTGTGTTGTGATTGGTGCTGTGGTTCCTGAGATTACCCGCCTCAAAGGTTTGGGCACTCTCTTTATTATATTAGTATAGATTTAATGGAAGATTACGTTTAATGTATTCTTAAAGTGCGCTGGGTGTAAAGTGAAGCGTTGGACATGGTTGTTGTGAAGGACAGCCCTGCCGTCAGCCAGGGGCAATCAAGCTTATGTATGTGACCACCATAATCCTGGAAGCCAGGCCAAAGCCCTGCAGGAAATAAATGTGCCACATACAGGCGCGCAATGCCCATTGAGTTCAAAGGGCTTCAACCCCCCCTCCCCCTCGTGAGTGTCAGCCCGAGCTGAGACAGCTTCCTGGGCACACACACAGCCACCCCGAGTACTTCACAGGTCTTTAAAAGATCATTTACATGTTAATGAGGCTTTGTTGTATTTCAACTCTTCTTAGCTCCAATCTGACTATCACTGGAATCGCCCGGCCCCCACAGAGCAGAGTCTCTCAGAGTTGCACTGCTGCAACTGGTGGTGTTTGCTGACACAATTTCTTTTATTTTATAAAACAGGTAAGATGTCTGCAATGTCCGCGGGCCGCCAAGGGAGGCTTGTCGGGCTGCTGGCAGCCTGCGGCCCGTACTATGAGTACCCATGACCTAACATATCCAGATATGAAGGACGCCCTCCGCACCAAGTATTGTCTGACTCCAGAAAAGTACAGGGATCAGTTTAGGTCCAGTAAGAAGTCCGATGCCAACACGTGGTTGGAATGTGTGGCTGTGTTTTGCCGATCTTTGGATGGCTGGGTAAAGGACAGTAATCTGACAGATGTTCTTGGGCTATACAATTTGATTGCATGGGAGCACTTGTCCAGTCTATGTTTTGCAGATCTGCGCCAGCACCTAGTTAATAGTAAGCTGACTGACCCCAGGAAGCTTGCTATGGAGGCCGACCGCTGGGTGAGTACACAGTCCACTAGAAAGTGTTTGGGGGAGACTCAGCCAAAGGTGGTCAGGTCCCCAGCAGAAAGATGGGGGGACAAGGGCAAAACACAGGAGTTCTATAAAGGGCCCCAAAATAACACCCAGGGTAAAGGTTCCCATCTCCCCAGAGATAAGAAGCAAGGGGTCTCAACAGGTTCTTTGAGGGTAGTTGTGAGCCCTTCCATGCCTGTCGATTGTCTGCTCGGTAACGACCTGGAGCAATCCTTGTGGAAGGATGTTGAGCTCAGGCCCCACTTGGAGATGCTTGGGTTGCCAGAGTGGGCATGCGTGTCCACTCTGTCCATGGGGGTCAGAAAGGGTGCTCAGAGGGACCCGAGCCTGAAACAGTAGCGCAGGTCCCTGCCAAGAGAAAGGGCGGGGGCACAGGAAACCAGCCCCTGAAGTTCCCACGGCCTGGGAGGAGGTGGACCTTGAGGGGGTCACCCCGTTGCCTACAGGGGAACCGGTAGCCAAACTGTGGGACGTCTCTGAGCTGACCCATTGGCAGCAAGAAGGAGGTCCCACCAGGGAAGAGTTCTGCCAGGAGCAGAAAGAGTGCTCTTCTCTGGAGGGTCTGCGGTGGCAGGCCGCAGCACAGGTGACTGGTGATCAGTCCGGGTCACAATGGATCTACTGGGAGAAAGATCTCCTGTACAGCGAGCCTAAGGTCCCGGAACCTGGGTCAGCCCGTGTGCTGGTGGTACCCCAGCGCTTCCGGACCTTCCTACTCAACAAAGCCACAGGCCTACTTATTAGCTAATTTCAGTGCAGACTTAAAAAAGAGTTTCACCAACTACCGGCTGGGCATGCATGATTCGAAAGATCTACAACCGTCCTGGAAAACCAACCAACAAGCAGCACACTGTCACCTATGTGGTTTTTGTAATGAAACGTTAACTCACCTGCTGTGTGTATGCCCCGTAGTTAAGGAAATAAGAAGGGGGCTTCTAAAACCGAGGGGCATATTATCAAGGAAAGGCGTTAAAATTATCGCCGCTTTAGCAGCAGGAAACTGCCGCTAAAACGGCGATAATGGGCTTGATAATATGCCGTAGAGAATTCCAATAGAAGCCCATGTTAACACCAGAACATGGCCTTATTTTGGAATTCTCAAGGGCACATTATGAAGCCCATTATCGCCTCTTTGCCGGCAGTTTCCTGCCGCTAAAGCGGCGATAATTTTAACGCTATTTCTTGATAATATGCTCCCAATTTTTTACGAATTGAACATTTGCACAAGCAGAGAAGCAGTGATACTTTGGTTGGAATGTTCCTCTATAATCTTGGCTTGCCGAAGGGTAAAATACCTGGCAAAACTAAGGAAACTTTTAAAGCAAGCAAATGTAGAGGTCACCAACCTAGTAGAAATAAGGGTGGTTTCACTAGCCCAAATTGCAAGTGTTATGAAGCCCTAGGCCACAGGATAACCGGAACAATAAAGAAAAATGGCAGCTGACCAAACCTTATTGTAAAGTTTGGCATTTTATGGACATTTATTTCAAATAATCTAACTTTTGGACAATTTCGATCACTTGAGCACTTTGGAAAGATGTGAATATATTGAACTGTCGCAGATCATTTAACTGGTTAATGGGCATTTTACGCGCTTTTTTAATGTTAATGTTATTCTGATTTTAGATATCGCCTAGTTCATTGCTTATATGCAGTATTTAATGGAAGATTACGTTTAATGTATTCTTAAAGTGTGAATTGTAACGATTTTAAGTAATCATATGCAATAAACTATTTTGACTTGACTTGACTTGGACCTTCCTAATGGGTCTGGCTCACGATGTGCCTTTGGCAGGACATTTGGGGCAGGACAAGACCTTTGACAGAGTTGTCAGTCACCCACTTCTTCTGGCCTCAAATGCAAAGGCAGTCGGAAGTGCATTGTCGTTCTTGCCAAACTTGCCAGGCAAGTGGCAAGAGTGGGAGGAAGGTCAAAGCTCCTCTACAACCGTTCCCTGTTGTTGAGAGACCCTTTGAAAGGGTAGGGATGTACATTGTGGGGCCACTGGATCCCAAGACAGCCATGGGCTACAGGTACATCCTGGTCTTGGTGGACCCTGCCACCCGGTACCCAGAGGCAATCCCTCTCAGGACAATGACGGCGCCAGTGGTGAGCCGGGCGTTAATGAGGATCTTTTCCCATGTGGGGTTCCCCAGAGAGGTGTTTTCTGACAGGGGAACAAACTTCATCTTGAAGTATATGACATCCCAGGGGAAGAAGTGTGGTGTTACTTACAAGTTCACCACCCCTTATCACCCCCAAGGTAACGGTCTGGAAGAAAGTTTCAACCAGACCTTGAAGGGCATGATCAAGTGTCTCACCGAACCCATGAGGCGTAAGTGGGACGTCCTCTCACCGTGCGTTCTCTTTGCGTACCAGGAGGTACCCCAGAAGTCTCTTGGGTTCAGTCCCTTTGAGCTTCTGTAAGGTCACTGTGTGCGAGGACCTCTAAGCTTGGTGAAGGAAAGCTGGGAGGCCGCTCCCAGGAAAACCCCCCAGGATGTGTTTAGCTACATGCTGGCCTTCTGAAACCAAACTGCCCGCTTCAGGAAACTCGCTCAGAAACCAAACATCCCGCTTCAGGAAACTCGCTCAGGCGAACCTCGAGGCCAGCCAAGAAGAAATGAAGAAGTGGTATGAGCAGAATTAAGGGTGTGTATTGCTGACGGAGTACTACTAAGCATAATTCAACGAAGTCGAACAAAAACTCTGTAGATCTGCAAACTTCGCTTCGTTGGACTCCGAATTAATGAAACAGAAACCTCATATTCTTTTGGTAAAATAACAAGTATCACTGGGCCCGATTCACAGAATGAACTTAAGACTAAATCCTAAACTTACTACTATTTGGTATTCACAGAATGCACTTACTACTTTCGGGATTCACAGAGTAAACTTACTACTTTCGGGATTCACAGAATAAACGTACTACTTTCGGTATTCACAGAATAGATTTAAGACTACTAACTCTAAGTCCGAAATCGGGGAGTAAATTCCGGCCCGGAGGCGGAGCTTACGGCCCGGAGGCGGAGCTTCCGGCTCGGAGGTGGGGATTTTTGCCATGCTGAAATCTCCAACTCTGGGCCGCAAGCTCTGACTCCGGGCCGGAAGCTCCGTCTCCGGGCCGTAAGCTCCGCCTCCGGGCCGTAAGCTCCGCCTCCGGGCCGTAAGCTCCGCCCCTGGGCCGTAAGCTCCGCCCCCGGGCCGGAATTTCCTCCCCGATTTCGGACTTAGAGTTAGTAGTCTTAAATCTATTCTGTGAATACCGAAAGTATTAAGTTTATTCTGTGAATCCCGAAAGTAGTAAGTTCACTCTGTGAATCCTGAAAGTAGTAAGTGTATTCTGTGAATACCAAATAGTAGTAAGTTTAGGATTTAGTCTTAAGTTCATTCTGTGAATCGGGCCCACTGTCTTTACATGCAGAAATGCATATAGTCATTTCACAAAAATGAATATGAAAATTTAGCAAGCAGTGAGGGAGGTGATGATTTTGGGATCCTCCCTAACCTAGGGAGAGAACCAAGCAGATGCCTTGAAAACAAAGAGCGCATCTTGTTGAACGATTCGGTGGTGGTCCCATCCTCTTAGGACCACCACAAGCACAGTTATAGGCAAAAATACAATCCTAAACACAGGCCCAGCAAAGCATTAGGGGACAAGATTAGCAGTTGGCAGTGAATATTATAGTATCCAATATCTAAATAATTCTACAAGGAGCTGCAGTTCAACTAGTCGTTACTAAAACATGCAAGTACATCCCATGCGGGGAGGAACAGGAAATAAAACCCCAAAAGAAAATAATCTCCAGGCAGAGAGGTTGGAGGTGGAGTCTCACACAGTGTGGCACTACTCCTGAGAACGGTTTCATCACATCAGGTGAGCAGTTGCAACATTGAAGCAGAGTGGGGCCACCGCTTAGAAGATAAAAGCCAAACCATGGTTGAATAAGTATAAATCTATTATTTGCGTGTTTTACTCATTTATTGGATTCTCAACACAGACAGGCTTACTCCTCGGGGACTTGCATGTAGCACAGGCCACTCACATTCAATCTTGCAGCGATGGATTGTACGCAGAGATGAATATCCACCATCATAAGGGAACCTTTTTCATGCCACATTTCTTCAAGTAGAAAACAATTTAACTTGCAAGGAAATCTCTTCAGGGGTACCTTCTGAAAACACTGGTGGGTTCTGGCACTTTCCCACTTTCATTAAACAATTTACAACTATCTGAACTAGCGGTATGTTTAGAAGTGCAACATGTGCGACAAAGGCTTCGAGAGTGTTTGTGAACACACACATAGCTGTGGATTTTTCGGGGTTCACCACATTCTCGTAGGTGGAGCACACTTCTTGTGGTGCTGCCAGATGTGCGAGGCGCTATGGAACTTAGGAGCGCTAAGCAAAGCTCTAGTGCATGGCGTGGCTTCCAGTCCAGTACATTGGGTATAATCCGTCAGCGATGAACAGAGTTCCAGGGAGAGAAAAGGAAAAGCAACAACAGAAAACCACACACTCACAGCCAAAGTGCCCTCTTGCAAAGCACAGCCCCTCAGAAACCAATCACTAGTGTGATGAAACTACAAAGGAGGATGAACAATACTAAGGTGGTTGGCACTTTTGTAAAAATCGCGGAATTTTTACAAATTGCCGATTTCGCTGGCACTTTTGTAAAAATCACGGCATTTTTACAAAAGTGCCAATTTGGCGGCAAACCGCGAAATCCCGAAATCCTGGAGGGTCTTCCTAGGTTAGGGTGGACCCCAAAATCATCACCTCTCTCATTGCCTGATATTTTTCACATTCAAAGTTCACTTTTGGGAGTTGGTTATATGCTTTTTAGCATGTAAAGTTGCTTTATCAAAGAAATTGTGGGTGCAGTTTAGTAGCTGTCTTTGCTGTTTTTAATGGAATGCAAATCTAGGCTGCGAAACAGTTTCAACCTGGGCAAAAAGTGAGGGTTATGGCCCCAGTGGAACCTTGTGCCTTGCAGGACAAGTGGACTTGGCCCTTTGAGGTGGTGCAGCGCAAAATTGAAGTCACCTACCTGGTGGATTTGCAGGCTTCCCGGAACCCTCTATTGGTCCTCCAGGGGAACCGTCTCAAGCCCCACTTTGAAAGGTCCGAAGTGAGCATGCTCTTGGCGACGGACGACGGGGAGGAAGCGGATAGTGAGCCTCTCCTGGACCTTCTGCCTGCCCAAGAGGGGGATGGGTCGGTGGATGGTGTGATCCTCTCCCCGACCCTGAACGCTGAGCAACAGAGCGAGTATCACCAGTTGCTGGGGCAGTTTGCCCCACTGTTCTCCTTGACCCCAGGTGTTACTCACTGGTGTACCCACGATGTGGACACCGGTGACAGCCCCTCAGTGAAACACAAGATTTACAGGTTGGCTGACCAGGTCAAAGCCAGCATCAAAGAGGAGATCTCGAAGATGTTGGCGTTAGGGGTGGTTGGGCCGTCCAGCAGTCCAGCAGTCCATGGGCTAGCCCCGTGGTCTTGGTCCCGAAGGCTACAGCACCCGGTGCCACACCAGAACTGCGGTTCTGTGTGGACTACCGGGGGCTCAATACCGTCACTTGGACGGATGCACACCCCATTCCCCGAGCTGATGAGCTCATTGATCGGTTAGGAGCTGTCAAATTCCTTAGTACATTTGATTTAACGTTGGGGTACTGGCAGATTGCTCTATCCGAGGGGGTCAAGGAAATATCTGCATTCTCAACCCCATAAGGACAATACCAGTTCCGCGTGATTTCCTTCGGGTTGAAGAATGCCCCTGCCACCTTTCAGAGATTGGTCAACCAGGTGTTGTCCGGGCTGGAGGAATTCAGCGCTGCATACCTGGAAGACATTGCGGTGTTCAGTTCCAGTTAGGACGAACACCTGTAGCACCTCGGGGAAGTGTTGAAGGTGCTGCAGAAGGCAGGCCTCACGATTAAGGCCAGTAAGTGCCAGATGGGGCAGAGTTCAGTGGTGTACTTGGGACACCAGGTAGGGAGCGGCCAGGTGGCACCCCTGCAGCCCAAGATTGACACCATCCTGGCCTGGGAGCCCCCAAGACCCAGACAGAGGTGAGGGCCTTCTTTGGACTCACCGGGTACTACAGGAGGTTTGTTAAGGGATACGGCACCATTGTTGCCCCCTTAACTGAGCTGACTTCCAAGAAGCATCCAAAAAAGTGATCTGGACTGATAGCCTACGAATGGAAATGTATAATATTCATACAGGCTATGCTCCTAGTAGGACCCTTAGATCTTCGGAGATGAATCTGCTTGTAGTTCCCCGCGCAAGAAAGGTCAGATGGGGCAGCAGAGCTTTTTCCATCATTGCCCCCCGGTTGTGGAATGCCCTCCCTTTGGAGATTAAGGCCCAACCGTCTCTGTCCCTCTTTAAAAAAGCGCTCAAAACTTGGTGCTTTATCAAGGCCTACCAGTAAGAGAGTATATTTTTGTCCAGCTAGCTTTTTTGGTTAGGCGCCTTGATGCCCATTGGGCTTAGTAGCGCAATACAAATCAGATTTCATTCATTCAGGTTAGAAATAGTATATATTGTTAATTTTTTTTTATTTTTAAAGCAATAATAAACAAATTTGAACAAAAAAAAAGTGATCTGGACTGAGTCCTGCCAGAAGGCATTCGATGCCCTGAAGGCCCCCATGTTCATGGCCCCGTGCTCAAGGCCCCCGATTTCTCAAAGCAATTTGTTGTGCAGACCGATGCACCAGAGCATGGAGTGGGAGCAGTGCTCTCACAACTGAATGAAGAGGGCCTAGACCAGCCTGTAGTCTCCCTTAGCCGGAGGCCACTTCCTAGGGAACAGAGGTGGAGTGCCATGGAAAGATAAGCTTTCGCTGTGGTCTGGGCACTGAAGGAGCTGAGGCACTACCTGTTTGGGACTCACTTCCGGGTTCAGACCGAGCACAGACCCCTCAGATGATTAATGGTGATGGGGGGAGAATACAAAACTGCTGAGGTGATCCATCTCCCTACAGGGAATGGACTTTACGGTGGAACACCACCCTGGCACAGAGCACGCCAACGCAGATGGCCTGTCCAGATTCTTCCACCATAGTGAAGAGAACTCCCAGGCGAGTGGGTAGTTCTCCCTACTTTCAGCTGTAGGGGACATGTGTTAGACTTGGCATCATTTTGCATGTTTCCCCTGAGTTTTTGCTTTCTGACCTCCCGGTTTTAACTCTGCTTTTGCTGTTGTATCCTTTCAGCACACTTTTCGCACTGCTTTCAGCACACTTTTCGCACTACACGAAGGGATGAAAGACGTGGCCGAGTGGATGACGACCAGCCGCCTGAAACTGAACACAGACAAGACGGAAGTCCCCATCCTGGGCTCCTCACCCTCCGCCTGGGACGACTCCTGGTGGCCCCCCACCCTGGGCAACGCACCCAAACCGACAGACCACGCACGCAACCTGGGCTTCATCCTGGACTCCTCCCTCTCCATGACCAGACAAGTCAACGCCGTCTCCTTGTCCTGTTTCAACATCCTGCGCATGCTACGTAAGATCTTCCGGTGGATCCCCACCGAGACCAGGAAGACGGTCACCCAGGCCCTCGTCACCAGCCGTCTGGACTACGGCAACGCCCTCTACGCCGGAACCCCCGCCAAGCTCCAGAAGAGACTCCAGCGTATCCAGAACGCCTCGGCAAGACTCATCCTCGACGTCCCCAGACGAAGCCACATCTCCAGACACCTGAGAGACCTGCACTGGCTCCCGATCAACAATAGAACCACCTTCCGGCTCCTCACCCACGCACACAAAGCCCTACACAACCAAGGCCCGACTTACCTCAACAGCCGCCTCAACTTCTACGCTCCCAAACGCCATCTCCGCTCGACCAGTCACGCCCTCGCCGCCGTCCCCCGCATCCGAAGAGCGACAACAGGAGGAAGGTCCTTCTCCCACCTGGCCGCCAAGACCTGGAACTCCCTCCCTCCCTCCCTACGCTTGACCCAAGACCACCTCTCCTTCAGGAAGAAGCTCAAGACCTGGCTGTTCGAGCAGTAGCGGACCCCCCCCCCCTAGCGCCTTGAGACCCTCCGGGTGAGTAGTGCGCAGTATAAATGCCTATGATTGATTGATTGATTGATTGATTGATCAGTGGTAAAATGCAGGCGCTCTCTCTGTCAATTGTGTTACAAGTTAGTCCCTAGTAAAGGGCACTGAGAGTGCCAGGGCCTGTGAATCAAATGCTACTCGTGGGTCTGCAGCAATGATTTTGCCACCCACGTGAGTAGCCCTGAAAAGGTACATCAGACCTGCCATTGCAGAGTCTGCGCACAGTTTGTAACTGTCATGTCGACTTGGCCAGTGCACACATTTGCCAGTCCCTTACCGTCCCTTTTTTTACATGTCAGACACGCCTAAGGTGGGCGCAAGGTACCCCTCTCGGCAGGGTGCAGTGTATGTGAAAGGGGGGACATGCCCGGGTGTGTGTGGCATGTCCCGATAGTGAAGTACAGCCAATTTCGTGTTTCACTATTGCAAGGCTACCTATTCACCATAGGAGAGAATGGGAGGTTTGTTTATAACATCTTATAAAAGTAACTGGCCCAGGGAATTAGGTAGGAAAATGAAGTATAGTATGCCCGAACTCAGAATCTAAAGATGCATCTTTTAGTGAAGGTGATTTTTACATTCTGGGTCGATTCCGATTCAGGAAACCAATCAGTATGACGATTCCAATTCGTAGCCCTTTCCGTACGAATTGTACAAATCCGTCCGAATAGCGTAGTACGATCCGTAGGAAAAAAATACGTCAGAATCTTTGCGAACAGTATGAAAAGCCAGGCTAATCCGTACGATACGGACCCCCACGGTGAACCGTACGAATCGTAAACATGCTGTACGACCCGACAAGTACGATCCGGACAGGGGAATTAGAACAAGATTTGTACGGAAATCGTCGTATGGGCAATTCGTACGGAGAGCCACACATTCGCATACGCACCGTACCCCTGCAATCATGGAGGTACACACCATACCCCTATGCACCGTACCCCTACTCACCGTACCACTGCAATCATGGGGTGTACACAGCGTGCCCCTATGCACCGTACACCTACGCACCGTACCCCTGCAATCATGGGGGTACGCAGCATACCCCTATGCACCGTACCCCTAGGCACCATACCCCTATGCACCGTACACCTGCAATAATGGGATGTACTCGCATACCCGGAAGGGTCCGTTTCGTACGTGTTTCGAGTCGACATTGCTTTTACGGACGTTTTCAGCTCCCGTAGGAAAAGAGTCGTACGGAGTGTTGACTTGACGAATCGTACTTATTGGGTCGGAAAAAGCTGCTTCAATCCGTTTGGACGTCGCGTACTGTGTGTTCCGAATGCGATTCGTACGGATCTTCAAGTTGTATGGTCCTTCGTACGATTTGTACGGAGATCTGCTTTGGGTTCAGATCGTACTTCATAGTACGTATGGGGACGTTGAAGCTGTATGATTTGTACGGGAAATATGCTCAGTACGGCTATTCGTAGGGGATTTTACCGAATCGGAATCGGCCCCTCTGTGTTTGAAAATACTACTTTTAGAAAGTAGGTATTTTCTTGCCCAGTCATCCCATGTCCCTCTGCTGGAATGTGGACTGCCTGTCTGGGTTTTGGATGACAGAGTCTGGGGAGCCAGAGGTGCTCCAGTTAGTCTAGGTAGGTAAGGAAAGGGCTGAATAGACCTGGGCTGCGATGGAAGGGGGAGGAGATGTCCTTGCATCACAAGGGGCCTGGTTCTGGCCGGGCACAGACACACTCTGCTTGCAAGATCAAAGGATTTTTGTGTACAAATAATGGAGCCCTGACCCCTTAACTTTAGAACTCATCTGGAACAAGAAGACTGCCAAGACGAAGAGCTGGAGAAGCTGTGAGGAGGAACTACCACTTTGCTGTGTGCTTTGCTGGGCTACCCTGCAAGGGCTGCTTCACTCTTGGGCAGTGAAAGGCCTGTACTGGACTTTCTGCAACCTAATTTGTGAGTCTTTCCAAGGGCTTGAGGTAGAGCTTGCCCCCTGTTCACGAAGTCTCAGGAACAGCAAAGACTTCAAGCTCTTCTTCCAGCAGCACTGGGGACTGTGTGTTTTGTGTTCTACCAGAGGAAAAGCAACTGGACAACGTCTACAATGCCGCTGCTGACTCCATGTCCTGAAGACACCGCAGAGGGCACCGCCGCAACACCGTACCGCAACCTTGGTATCACTGATGATGCCTGTTGATGCCACCACCAAGCTGCTGCTCACACTGCGACCTGTGGGCACCGCACTCCACACCGCCTTGCTTTACGAGAACGCCTTTGCCTCCCCAACGCCGCCGCTCCACGCCGAAATTGAAGCCGCTGCTTGCACCGTGGTTCCAGGGCACTGCTCTTAAGTTACATGAAGCACCGCCCTCATCCCACACTGCAGCCGTGGCTCACCGACGCCGGCACCATCGACTCTCGCTGATCAACCGACAATTGGGCTTCAGCAAAGACGATGACGCTGCTTGCACCGTGACCTGCTTGAACCACGATGAGCACCGCCTTCATCTCGCACCATGACTCTGGTCTCACCGACAATGCCATCTGATGCCGCCACCAAGCCGCTGCTTGCACCACGACCTGGAGGCACCGCACTTCACACTGCAGCACCTGATGCCTGCCGACACCACTGCTCCTGATTCCATCAGAGAGGAGCTCAACCTGTAACTCAGGGGGACTTGAAGGGCCTCAAAGCCCTGCATTTCTAACAGGTACTGTTTGTGGGTCCTCCCGGCACCGTAGCTGCCCCACGACCAGCCAGAACTGTTGGATTTGTTGTTCACGACGCCCTGGTAGACCCCGACGGAGCTACCCACATCGAGGAACTTTGTTTTAAACTTATTTTGATAACTACGGACTTCTTTTACATATAGTATTGTGGATTTATGTCGTTTTTGGTCTTGTTTATTATATAAAAATATTGGATATTGTTCTAAACTGGTGTGGTGTCCTTTTGTAGTGTGTACACTGTATTACTGTGGGTTATGTGCAAATCCTTTACACACTGCCTCTAAGATAAGCCCGACTCCTCGTGCCAAGCTGCCAAAGGGTTGAGCAGGGGTTATTTTAGGAGTTTAACTCCCTTATCATGGCCCTGCTAACTACCCCCCGTTTCAGAAAGAAAAAGGCAGGCGGAACAAAATTTGCAGTTCTCGCTCCTGCGTTCTGGAACTCTCTCCCGATGGAACTCCGTGGGACACCCTCCTACACTGAGTTCCGGAAAGGTCTTAAAACTCTGCTCTTCTCCCGAGCCTATAATGTCTAGATTCCCTCCGCTCCTGTTTGCCTCCTCGCAATTTAAAAGCGCCAAGAAACCGCGTGGTAAAAGTGCGCTGTATAAATGTTTTTAAATTCAAAACGACTAGAGTGGAGATTTTTGCCTGGCTTCTGCCCTTGCCATAGCCTACGAGAAATCCCATTTCTAACATGCTGTAACACTATGTTGAATTTATGGTGGATCTACAAATAGACTAGACAACAATCAGTTTATCAGACTGACTCCCCAGCAATTGCCATCTGGGAAACTTTTTCATAAAATTGAGAAGTAATCTGCTTTTGATGATCTGAGGCTGTTTTACTGATTCAAACTTATATATTGAAGAGCCAATGCTGATATGTACTTGGCTCTTAGAACATGTTCTAGCGGTAATGTTATATCAGGCTGAAGCTGTTATTTATATCTTGCAGTTGTTCTTTGTATTTTCTTGGAGATCAAATATAATCAAGAATGTCCTTAAAACAATTGGTCTTTCCCCAAATTCTAGAAGTCAAGGGTAACGCCAAAGCAACAGGTTTTGGTTCCCTGAAATATTGATATTTAGAGTAAAATGATAACATTTTAAAAGTGCTGTTTATTGTCCCAGATATATTCTCGGTTTTGATTTATTTTAAATTGTGTCTTCTTACAAAAACATTTTTCCTCTTGAAATTAGTAAGGATTCCCCTGGCTGACTATGAGTAAACAGAGCACCAGATTTAAAGGTTGTTGGATGATACTCCTTTTGTCAGGGTGGAGGACATTCATCCTGCCACCCCCATGGACTTATCTCGGCCAAATTTAGAGATCACTGCAGGCTCAGTAGAGATCTATGCACCTTTATAGAAACCTGTGTCATGGCGCTTCCTGTCTAGATACACATGTTTGCTGAACAGATGTTAAAATTGACAGAAGCAGGTACAAAAACTTTACCAAACTTTAACAAAAACTAATGACACCCACACCCAGTGATTTATTTTCCTGAGTGCGGTCATTGTTTGCTTTTTTTTCTGTCTCACTAGCAGTGATAGACAGAAAAAAGGGCAACACACCATTCACGCGTCAGATGTCTTGAAAACCATGACTCACGGCTTGGTGCATTGTGCTTGCAATTTTGAAAAAAGTCCAAACTTCTGTGGCAAGGCAGTGGCTGGGAATAATGGACGGTGTGATGTGCCCAAACCACTTTACTTCCTTGATGAGTCTTGCCCATTTAGAGCTGCCATCAAAGCTGCAAGGTGTGTTTAGGTTTTACCATATTCAGGGCGTTTCCCTAGTCCTGCTTGGACCACTGTTTTGAAGTCTACAGGGGGTAGCAGGATATTCAGCTGGTATTATGCGGTCTTTGTAATTATATTTATGTAAGGTAAAAAGTTTCATGTTTTGTCACAGGTGAAGTCAAGAGATCTGATACATCTGATGATTTTAAGTTTGGAATGGAATCTGATAAGTGAATCAAGCCTACATTGGACAGGGATTGAGGTCTGTGGAGGGGAAATGTGGGTAAAATTCACCTGGCTCCCACTGTATGTACATTGAATAGAATTCAGTGGCGGCTCCTCCGCTAAGGTGGAAGAGCATCGCCGCACTGTTTTTAAGCAGTGTAAATAAAGAAAACAAACAATGATAATAACAATGTTATTATCATTTTATGTTTCTGTGCTTCTTTGTGGCTAGGCGATCGGACGGGGCTGCTCTGCTCTCAGGGCAGAGGAGGAGTGGTTTGCCTACCCCGTGGGGCAGATTTAGAAAGCCCCTTGCAACACCTTTCGCGGCAGCGGTGGCATGAAAAATGCGGACACTTACAATGTTAAGCATCTAGGTAGATGTGTCACGTTGTAAAGCCCTGCGTCACAGTATACATGCGTCATGTATAATGCATGCAGGGTGAGCGTTCCCACGCAGGAAAGCCTTGTAAAAGGGACGCAATGAAATCTACAAGATTTGACTGCATCACTTCTAGGATGCCACTGCCACATCAGTACATCAGAAACAAAATTATACCTTATACACCAGCCAGGACTTTGAAGTCATCGACCCAACATTTGCTATCGGTGTCTTAAATTCATCCGGGCTAGGAAGGGGGGAAATTCATTCCAGGTGGTAGCTGGAAGACCATGGAATGGTCTGCCTCTTTCTCTCAGACAAGAACAAGAGCTTCTCAGTTTCAGGCGTCAACTTAAGTCCTGGCTGTTCCATCAGTAATGGGGACTTTGTTAGGATGAGATTGCACACTGTTTTTCATTCAAGGGGGACCTGTTAGCGGTGGGACACTCCCTGGAGTAGGCGTGCGCTTTATAAATACTCCATAACATAACATAACTGCGTTGAAACCTTACCCCTGCTTGATGAATGAATGAATGAATGAAATCCGACTTATATTGCGCTACTTAGCCCAAAGGGCGTCAAGGCGGGTGTATGGAGGCAGGTGTATGGAGTGATGCAGTGTAGTGACAATTGGCCTCAAAATGCATTGCTGGAGTTGTGTTGTGCTTGCGACACGACTCCAGCAATGCATGATTTTTGAGCCAACAGATGCGTCAGAATTTCTGACGCATCTATCAATCCTTGCGCCATGGTGTGCCATATTGTAAATACGGCGCATCCATGGTGGCGCAAGGGTATCGCAGGCTGGCACAGGGAAACTGACGCATCTGTAAATCTGCCCCCAAGTGCACAGTGACTGTTTAGCCGGCCCTCTGGTGCCAGCCAAAACAGTCATGCGGACTTCACATGTTCTCAATGCAGGCTGCATTACGGCCTGCATGGAGAACATGCCCAGGCCCCCATTCCCAGGCTGAGCGCAGATCCATGGTGCTCAGACCAAACACAACGCTGCATTGCAGCATTGTGATTGGTCAGGGGAGCCTGGGTGCTTCCTGGTTCCTGTTTGGTACCAGCGCCTTGAGACCCTACTGGGTGAGTAGCATGCTATACAAATTACTGATTGATTGATTGATTGAGTGGAGTCAGGGCGCAGAGGCAGAGAGCCAGTGCCCCACCACGCCACCCAAGATTGGTGCCGACAGCCACTGAGTTTGAACTTGTAAGACTTGGATAGCTTTAGGTTTCTGACAGGTCTCAAAATCTGGCAAAACTGACAACAGGTCCAGTAGGAATAGGAGGGTCTCACAAACCACAAGGGCGCAGGACAACAAGTGGTCACCAGGGGGCTCTAATAACCTCCGCCAGGCACCACGCTTTATATACACCGTGGGTGCAATACCAGAGGCTGACACTAGGAGCCAGTGGAGTCCAGCACAGAATACTCTGGTCACTATGAACCAGAAATATCTGTGCCTAATGATTTTAAATTGCTGGTGACAATGCTTGTTTACTCTGTAAGTGCTCGACCTGTAGCGTCAAGAAGCCTTGCATCTCCTGCTGATTCAACGAGGCGCTTGTCAGACCTTCCACATAGCGCCTTGAACTGCGTTTGAGGATCATCACGTGTTACATAAGTTTACTACCCAAGTTTTATGTTCTGAACACAATATCGAATTCTTCGCATACAATAGGATTATCACCATAACGATAAAGCAAAGCTTATCATCTTTTTTCTTAGTTCACTATAAAATGGATCTCGAACAGATCCTCCTAAAACTTAGAGTCGATTATCATCACCACACAAATTGCAATAATCCACGACTTAAGCTGCTTTCGTGGAAGCACATTGATGATGAGTGCAACATGCGGCTTTTCCGGTCCCTCGTATTATCTATTACATGAAAACAACGGCGCCTAAAAGACATATAATGGCATGAATAAACGTAATGCTATCTTACCAAAACATGTGTATACATAAACATATTTCTCGATTTTCAAAGCTTAGAAAGGATGTTTATAGGTTTCGCCTGGCGTAGCACTGCGCAGCAGTATTCGCGCAGGCAAAATCTTATGTTAGACAGTATGGGGCTTTGTCCCGCCTCTCTCTTCCATTGGCTAGCTCCATAAATGGAGGCTAGCCATTGGAAGAGAGATCTGTCAGTCATTGCCCGAGCAGATTCGTGGGCGTTCCGGCGATTTTTACGCATCCCGCTCCTTTTAGAACGTCATGAGGCGGTGGCCCAAGGTTTTTTTTTTCATTCCTCCGAAGATGGCGGCCGGGCAGTAGCTTGCTTGCGAAGCTCCGCAGTGCCGTCTTCAACCAGCGGACGTGGCCGCTCCGGGATGCCAGTTTCAAACTTTCGAGTTTCTGGACGTGGTAAAAACGCTTTCAATGTAAAATGCTGAGTGTTCTAACGTCGTTTTGTTCATCAGCCTAAACTTCATGCCCTCCCGCATCGTTGACTAAAGTTAGCATTCTAGTTGTTTATTAGAACTCTATGAGTAGCACGCTGTTTTATTCATCCGTTTCCTTGGTGTGTACGTCATCAATTCGTAATCTGCTGTGTCCATCATGGCTTCTCTATGGTCCGGAGACTTTGCTATGCGAAAAGAACCAGCGAGACGCCATCTGCTGCTGTAGTGGTGGTGCCCCTCATGCCATGCAGGGGTCACCGTCTCGTCTCACTGTGCAGTATCCTACCCGGTGCTGCCCTACCTTTGCGGACAGTGCCATGTCCCACAGCGGAGCCCCGGAGCAGCGCCGTCCTCAGCCCAGCCCGGAGAGGGAGCCATGGGAGCCGGGCAGAGCGTGGACATCCCCGGTGGGGGCACCGAGGGATACCATGTCCTGCGGGTACGTGACCATTCGCAGTTTGTCAAAAATATTCCCGAGAGTCTTTAGGCCTGAGTCTTGACTGATGACGGTTGGGAGGAGTGGTGCATAGGCTGACAGCCGGGCCAGTGTGTCCAGGAAAGGTTTAACGAGTGCTATGATCCCGCAGGTCTCTGGTGGACAGAGGAGTCCCATCGGGTATTAATGGATCAGCATTCCGGTTGCTCGGCCTTGAGCCTCCGACTATAGCGATGCCAGCGGGTTGGGCCGCTTTGGTGGCTGAAGTACATATTGCAGCAACATTTCCTCGTTCCTTACAGCCCCAGTGGCCAATGAAATCCCCCTTTCTACATAATTTAGAATGACCCATATCCTGCATCTTGCTCACCCCTGTGTCTGGGGTACTCGCCTCCTTCTCCTCTGGCCAAGCTCGACCCCCCCACGTACGCAGCTCTCCCTTCATGCTCGTTTTCCTCCTCTCTTTCATCACTTCTACCTTACCCTCCCTCTATTTCATGCTAGAGGCTTCATGTGAGCCTCAGCTGGTGAAACTCTGCTTCTGTGCCACCCCTGACCTCTGTGTGGGGCTCTTTGCATGTGTGTGTGGGGCTCTTTGTGTGTGTGTGTGGGGCTCTTTGCGTGTGTGTGTGTGGGGCTCTTGTGTGTGTGTGGGGGGTCTTGTGTGTGGGGGCTCTTGTGTGTGTGTGTGTGGCTCTTGCGTGTGTGTGGGGGCTCTTGCATGTGTGGGGGGGCTCTTGCGTGTGTGGGTGGCTCATGCATGTGTGGGAGGCTCTTGCTTGTGTGTGGGGGGCTCTTGCGTGTGTGTGGGGTGCTCTTGCATGTGTGTGGGGGCTCTTGCATGTGTGGGGGGGCTCTTGCGTGTGTGGGTGGCTCATGCGTGTGTGGGGGGCTCTTGCTTGTGTGGGGGGCTCTTGCGTGTGTGTGGGGGGCTCTTGCGTGTGTGTGTGGGGCTCTTGCGTGTGTGTGTGGGGGGGGCTCTTGCATGTGTGTGTGTGTGGGGGGGCTCTTGTGTGGTGTGTGTGGGGGCTCTTGTGTGGTGTGTGTGGGGGCTCTTGTGTGGTGTGTGTGGGGGGCTCTTGTGTGGTGTGTGTGTGGGCCTCTTGTGTGTGTGTGGGGCTCTTGTGTGGGTGTGTGTGTGTGCAAATGCAATACGTCTCGCATTTGCGACAGAGTAAACTATTGGCATTGTAAATGATAATGCCATTTATCTGTTTTCAAAACCAACACATAAATAAAAAGTTTGTCATTTACAATGCTAATAGCTCTAACTTTTCCGAAGGCGAAACCTTTGCATTGTAAATGCTTCTTACTCATTTCAATGAAACGGAAGTGATTGTGGATCTGCATTGGCTTCTAGGTATGCAAATTACCCCCAAAACAGCTGGTTGTTGTCAAGCAGCCTTCCCTCTAGTGACAGTAGATGGTACTGCGCCTGCTAATTGGCGAACATGTTTAATCCCCCCCACGTATTCTCGCTCTCTCTCACTCTCACACACACACACACACACACGCACGCAGGCGCACACACACACACCTCACCTTCCCCCCTCCTTATCACCCACCCCCCTACCTCGGCATTTGCAATGCGAACGTTCTCGCATTTGTTAGAGCTTTTGGTTTTGAAAATGACGTTATTTTCATATGTCTATTTAAAATGTTATGTTCCATGTTAGGTAACAAAATAATATAATAGAAGTTTTTATCCATAATGTTATTTTTTATTGCAAAAAGTAAGTGAAGTAAAATGCTGTGTCTGGAATTATACAAAACACGTGAATGATATTTAAACTTGTAAAAAAGGATGAATAATACAAAAGTGAGAAGGTTGCGGACTGAGGAAAACAAGCTGCCTAGCGGGTCAGCAGTTTTGGAATGTCACAATCGAGAGAGTGACACACACAAATATACGATTAATAAAAAATATAAGTATCCAACATGGGCTGGTGATTCTCCTGGCCTTTGCTGCTGTAGACAGTGAAACACATCTGTAAAGCTGTGCTCCATGGAGCTGACATCTGTGTGCAGGCCAAGGAGCAGAATTCACAGGGGAGGTAAACAGAAAAAAGCCCAATTATAATACCTACAGAGGCATCTGCTTAGGAGGGGTAACGTTTGGCAGCCTATTGACAGCAAAACACAGCTGGCATCGTTTGCACATACATGCGCAGTGCTGTGTTAGTGGTGAAATGCCCACAGAGGTGGGCAGTGTGGCCCTTATATTTTTTAGGTTTCACCTGCACAGCGCTTCATTAGCACACATGCCCTGACCTCCACCGACTACATCCTCCTCGGAGACCTGAACTTTCACCTTGAGAACAACAACATCAACTCCACCACCCTGATCAACATCTTCGGACTGAGGCAGCTTGTCACAACGCCAACCCATTCCTCCGGCCACACCCTTTACCCTGTCTTCGCCTCAAGCTTCCATGTCTCCTTCAGCCACACCACCGAACTCCTCTGGACCGACCACCACTGCATCCACCTCACCTTCCAGAAACCCACCACCGAACCCAACAGATTCCCCGCCGCTGCTGGAGCAAAATCACCGAAGACCAGCTACATGCAAACCTCACTCTCAGCAGACCCACCGACCCCTCCAACATCGACAACGCTGCCCGCAACCTCAGACGCTGGATCGACGACTGTGCCAACATCCTCGCCCCGCTGAAGAAAACCACCCACAGGGACACCACAAAGAGAGCAAGCTGGTTCACCCCAGAACTCCTAGCCCGCAAGTGAACATTCCGGAAACTAGAGAAGAAACGGCACAATGAAAAGACACCGGACAGCCTTGCAGCCCACAAAGACGCCATCCGCAAACACCATCACCTCATCAGGTCTGCCAAGAGGACCTCCTTCAAAGACCGCCTCGACAACAACGCACACCACAGCAAAGAGCTCTTCAACATCGTAAAGGAACTCTCCAACCCCAGCTCCAACACCAACGACATCCCGCAAGCCCTGTGCGATTCCCTCCTCACCTTCCTCCACCGCAAGATCGCTGACATCCACAACAGCTTTAACACCCAGACAGCCCCAACAGACATCAACACTCCAGACTCTCCACACACAATCGACCACGACCCCCTGCCAGCCTGGGCCAACTTGAACATCGATGATACCATCAAGACCATGAGCACAATCCACTCCGGCTCCCTGTCAGACCCATTCCCGCACCACATCTTCAACAAAGCCAGCAGCTCCATCGCACCCCACCTGTGCAACGGCATCAATCGAGACCGCAACCTTCCCAGAGAGCTGGACACGCCAAGATCAACGCCCTACTCAAAAAACCCAAGGCGGACCCGAGAGACCTCAAGATCTTCCGACCCATATCCCTACTTCCGTTCCCAGCCAAGGTCATCGATATGATCGTCAACAGACAGCTAACCCGATACCTCGAAGAAAACAGCATCCTGGACCCATCCCAGTGAGGGTTCCGCAGAAACCACAGCAACGAGACTGCCCCTCATCGCCGCCACCGACGACATCAGGACCCTGCTGGACATCAGTGAGACCGCGGCCCTCATCCTCCTGGGCCTTACCGCCGCCTTCGACACTGTCTGCCACCGCACACTACGCACACACCTCCACGATGGATGTATGTCACTACAACGCATACTTTTACAACGCATACCTTTACAATGCATTTTTTACAACACAACATCCATTACAACGCATGCCCTTACAACGCATCTTTAAAAACTACCTTTACAACGCATTCCACTACAACGCATACTACCTTTACAACGCATACCATTACAACGCATTGCATGTATGGTAAGTATTGGATAGTGAAGGGGTGAAATTTACTATTCTAACTCCAGAGGGGTGCAACTGTAGGGTAAGTGTTGGATAGTGTAGGGGTAAAAATTACTATTCTAACTCCAGGGGGTGCAACAGTAGGGTAAGTATTGGATAGTGTAGTGGTAAAAATTACTATTCTAACTCCAGGTGGTGCAACAGTAGGGTAAGTGTTGGATAGTGTAAGGGTACTATGGGTATGCGTTGTAATGGTATGCGTTGTAATGACTGCGTTGGAATGACATTCGTTGAAGTGGTATGCGTTGTAGTGACATGCGTTGTAATGGTTGCGTTGTAATGGCTTGCGTTATAATGGATGTTGCGTTGTTAAAGTTTCATTGTAAAGGTAGTGCATCGTAAAAGTTGCGTTGTAAGTGTTGTTCCCCCTCCACGATGCAGGGATCCGAGACAAGGCCCTGGAATGGAACACCTCCTTCCTCTCCAGCAGAACCCAGAGCATCCACCTCCCACATTCAGATCCAAAGCCTGCAAGATCATTTGCGGCGTACCCCAGGGATCCTCCCTCAGCCCGACACTGTTCAACACTACATGGCCCGCTCGCACAAGTCACTCGACAGCACGACCGCAACATAATCTCCTACGCGGACGACACTCAACTGATTCGCTCCCTCACCAAGGATCCCCTCACCGCCAAATCCAGCCTCCACAAAGGAATGAAGGCCGTCGCCGACTGGATGAAGATCAGCCTTCTGATGCTGAACACATACAAGACGGAGGTCTTCATATCGGCTCCAACCCTTCAGCCTGGGACGACTCCTGGTGGCCCACGGCACTGGGGCAGCCCGACACCCACCGACCACGCACGCTCGCGACCTCGGAGTCATCCTCGACTCAACACTCTCCATGACCAAGCAAGTCAACGCAGTCTCCTCCTCCTGCTACAACACCCTCCGCAAGATCTACAGGTGGATCCCGACAGATATAAGAAGAACCGTCACCCAGGCCCTCGTCAGTAGCGGACTTGACTATGGAAACGCCCTTAACGCGGGAACCCCAGCCGAGCTCATCAAACGACTGTAACGCATTCAAAATGCCTCTGCACTACTGATGCTTGACGTACCACGCCACAGCCACATCACCCCTCCACCTGAGAAACCTGCACAAGAGGATTTCCTTCAAGCTCCTCATCCATGCACACAAGGCACTCCACAAGACCGGTACAGACTACCTCAATAGATGACTTTTCTTCTACATCCCCAACCGCCAGCTCAGCTTCGCCGACCTCACCCTCGCCTCCGTCCCTTGCATCCGAAGAACAACCACCGGCAGCAGATCCTTCTCCCACCTTGCCGCCAAGACCTGGAACACCCTCCCACTGAGCCCACGACAGACCCAAGACCTGCTGACCCTCAGGAGGCTACTCAAGATCTGGCTGTTCGACCAGTAGCGCCCCCCACTTTATCTCCCAGCGCCATAAGACCCTCAAGAGTAAGTAGTGCGCTCTACAAGTTCTTGATTGATTGATTGATTGCTTTCGCTGTGCTTGTTAGGTTTTGCCCGCACAGCACTTGTGCTGTTCTTGTGAAATCTATTGTTTTTAATATCAATCTTAAAAGGGACTTTTTATCCCGCCCCTCACTTTCCTGGCTTTTCCTTGGTTCCTGTGCTTGGCACTCACTTTTTAGGTCTTGCCTAAGAAGCGCATTCGCTCCTTAGGAGACCTTTAGCCTTCGCTCTGCTCTTTGTGGAAGCACGCACTTGTGCTTGTGACGGCATCCACCTTGCAGGAGCGAGCAGGGGCACAACACAAGCACGAGTATGTGCTTCCAAAAAGAGCAGACTGCTCTCCCCAGCATGCGTGCACGTGCACCACTCGTGGGCTTACCTCCTGACCTAATTCTAGGACACCCCCGCGCCGCACGGCCACCAGCTGCTGCGAGTGCCTTTCCCGCCTTCTGCCTCGCTGCCCCGGCTCCGCCGCGTGACCACGCCCCCTGACATCGAGCGGCGTGGTCTCCGCTCGCTTCCTTCCCTGTGTTTCTGTGCCTGTTAATATTGTGCTTTGTTTTGTAATATTTGCTGTTATTCTGTGATTTTCTCCCCCATTGTTGCCTGGTTGCCTGTTCCTTCAGCCGCCCCCGTCTCATCCCTCCCCGCTCCCCGCTTCCCGCCTCCACCGCTTACCCCGCCCCTTTCTTCATTCTGTACCCTCCCCGCTCCCGCCACCCAGCTGCTCCGCCCCCCGCGCACTTGGCCATATATGGCGACCGTGCGACGCAGGTGAGTGTGACCTAATTCTAGGACACCCCCGCGCCGCACGGCCACCAGCTGCTGCGAGTGCCTTTCCCGCCTTCTGCCTCGCTGCCCCGGCTCCGCCGCGTGACCACGCCCCCTGACATCGAGCGGCGTGGTCTCCGCTCGCTTCCTTCCCTGTGTTTCTGTGCCTGTTAATATTGTGCTTTGTTTTGTAATATTTGCTGTTATTCTGTGATTTTCTCCCCCATTGTTGCCTGGTTGCCTGTTCCTTCAGCCGCCCCCGTCTCATCCCTCCCCGTTCCCCGCTTCCCGCCTCCACCGCTTACCCCGCCCCTTTCTTCATTCTGTACCCTCCCCGCTCCCGCCTCCCAGCTGCTCCGCCCCCCCGCGCACTTCGCCATATATGGCGACCGTGCGAACGCGCAGCGTTGACGCGCAGCGGGCGCGCCAAAGGTAAGCCCGTCTGCGCCCGTCCGCGCCTGGACCGCGCCCAGTGCCAGGAACCCTGTCCCCCACCGACGAAGGCCGACCCGACGAACCTACAACGCCGCCGAACTCTTTGCACTCAACACCAGCGGCATCCCGGGATGCCACCGAGCCACCCCGAAGCACACCCACGGACCCTTCAGCTGCCACGCCTGCAAGTTCTCCTGCGTCCAGACCTGCCCTGCACCAGCACCCGCCAGGCCGAACACCAGCAGCAACCACCTCAAGTGCATCCTGCTCAACACCCGCTCCGTCCACAGACACGCCATCGAACTCTGGAACCTCCTCGACACCACAGCCCCTGACATCGCCTTCCTCACGGAGACCTGGATGAACGCCTCCTCAGCGCCCGACATCGCCATCGCCATCCCAGAAGGCTACAAGATCATCCGGAGGGACCGCACCGCCAACCAGACGGGAGGAGGCATCGCCATCATCCACAGGGACACCATCCGCATCACGACCAACACCGACGACACCCTAACCACCGCCGAACACCTGCACTTCCAGATCCACACCGACCCGAAGACCACCCTCAGAGGCACCCTGATCTACCGACCCCCGGGACCACGCACACGATTCAGCGAGGACATCGCCGACTTCATCAGCCCGCATGCCCTCCCCTCCGCCGACTACATCCTCCTGGGGGACCTCAACTTCCACCTGGAGAACAACAGCGACCGCAACACCATCACCCTGCTCGACAACCTTGCCAACCTCGGACTCAAGCAGCTGGTGTCCACCCCCACCCACCTCGCCGGACACACACTCGACGCCGTCTTCTCATCCAGCAAAGACATCGCCTTCAGCCACGCAACAGGACTCCACTGGACGGACCACAGCTGCGTCCACTTCAACTTCAAAAGAACGACGATCCACCACCACCAGCAACAGGTTGCCCGAAGAAGCTGGAACAAGATCACAGCCGACCAGCTCACCGCCTCCCTGAGCCAGCACCCTCCGGCCGGCTCAACGAACCCCAGCCAGGCCGCCGACAACCTCACGAAGTGGATCAGCAACTGCGCGGACGAACTCGCCCCTCTGAGGACCCCGCCCAGCAGACCCGGCAGCAGAAAAACCCCATGGTTCACCGACGAACTCAAGAGCTCCAAGAAGAACTGCAGAGCCCTCGAGAAAGTATGGAGAAGGGAACCAACAATGAACAACATGTCCACCCTCAAGCTCGCCACCCGGAAACACCACCAACTGATCCGCGCCACCAAGAAAACTGCATACAAGGACCGTCTGGACAACAACGCACACAACTGCAAGGAACTCTTCAACATCGTGAAAGAGCTCTCCAACCCCAACGCCGGAAACAACGACATCACCCCATCGCAAGACCTCTGCAACTCCCTCGCCTCCTACTTCCACAACAAGATCGCGGACATACACAACAGCTTCAGCATCCAACCGACGCACGTCACAACCGCAGCAACGCCACCCACCACCACCCTCCGCGCCTGGACCCCGATCAACACCGAAGACACCATCTGCACGATGAACTCCATCCACTCCGGATCTCCAACCGACCCCTGCCCTCACCACGTCTTCAACAAGGCCGACGTCGTCATCGCACCCCACCTGCGGGACATTATCAACACCTCCTTCGACACCGCCACCTTCCCTGAGAGCTGGAAGCACGCCGAACTCAGCGCTCTACTCAAGAAACCTACAGCGGACCCCACCGAACTCAAGAATTACCGTCCCATCTCGCTCCTCCCGTTCCCGGCCAAAGTCATCGAAAAGACCGTCAACAAACAGCTGGCCGCCTTCCTCGAGACGAATGGATCCCTCGACCCCTCACAGTCTGGCTTCCGAGCCAACCACAGCACGGAGACCGCCCTCATCGCCGCCACCGATGACATCCGAACCCTGATGGACAACGGAGAAACAGCGGCCCTCATCCTCCTGGACCTCTCCGCGGCATTCGACACTGTCTGCCACCGCACCCTAGTACAGCGCCTTGGCAACATCGGAATCCAGGAGAAGGCACTGGAATGGATCACCTCCTTCCTCGACGGAAGAGCACAGAGAGTCCGCCTACCACTGTACAAGTCAGAGGCCATCGAAGTCATCTGCGGCGTCCCTCAAGGATCCTCGTTGAGTCCCACCCTCTTCAACGTCTACATGAGCCCCCTCGCGGCCATCGCACGCCAACATAACCTCAACATAATCTCCTACGCCGACGACACCCAACTGATCCTCTCCCTGACCAACGACCCCGCCGCAGCCAGAGCCAACCTGCACGAAGGGATGAAAGACGTAGCCGAGTGGATGACGACCAGCCGCCTGAAACTGAACTCAGACAAGACGGAGGTCCTCATCCTGGGCTCCTCGCCCTCCGCCTGGGACGACTCCTGGTGGCCCCCCGCCCTGGGCACCGCACCCAAACCGACGGACCACGCACGCAACCTGGGCTTCATCCTGGACTCCTCCCTCTCCATGACCAGACAAGTCAACGCCGTCTCCTCGTCATGCTTCAACATCCTGCGCATGCTACGGAAGATCTTCTGGTGGATCCCCACCGAGACCAGGAAGACTGTCACCCAGGCCCTCGTCACCAGCCGACTGGACTACGGCAACGCCCTCTACGCCGGAACCACTGCCAAGCTCCAGAAGAGACTCCAGCGGATCCAGAACGCCTCAGCCAGACTCATCCTCGACATCCCACGAAACAGCCACATCTCCGGGCACCTGAGAGACCTGCACTGGCTCCCCGTCAACAAAAGAATCACCTTCCGCCTCCTCACCCACGCACACAAAGCCCTACACGACCAAGGACCGAGCTACCTCAACAACCGAATCAACTTCTACACCCCCAAGCGACACCTCAGATCAACCAGCCACGCCCTCGCCGCCGTCCCCCGCATCCGAAGAGCGACAACAGGAGGAAGGTCCTTCTCCTACCTGGCCGCCAAGACCTGGAACTCCCGACCGACCGACCTACGCCTGACCCAGAACCACCTCTCCTTCAGGAAGAAACTTAAGACCTGGCTGTTCGAGCAGTAAAGGCACCCCCCCTCCTAGCGCCTTGAGACCCTACGGGTGAGTAGTGCGCTCTATAAATGTATTGATTGATTGATTGATTGATTGTTCGCCCTCTCTCTCACAATTAACTTTCGCGGCCGCGGGACCGCGCTTATGTTTCAGTGCTTGTTGGTTTAAGGCACCTCGCACACAATCCTTAGTGGCACCTCGCACAAAATCCTTACTCAGACCTCAAACACAATCCTTACTGGCACTTTGCACACAATCCTTACTGGCACCTCTCACACAATCCTTACTGGCACAGTTCTTAATCCCTTGGATTAACTGGTTATACTGGTTGTGTCCACAGCAGTACAGTCTCGCTGAGGCGAATGTGAACAGGTCGTCCACCACCATGCACAAGAAAGTTCTTCTGCTGTAAGTGTCAGAAGGATTTACTTCCTTTCTTTCTTTATTTTTAAACTTTTTAAACAGGACATAAGGGAACTTCCCCCGCACCAGAGTGTAGCATCGTGCTACAAGATATGACAGACACAGAATGTGTTTGGTACAGCTCCTTTATTCTGCTTCTTCCCCCGACCCTGTCCCTACTCTAACTGCCCTCATCCTGTGCTTGCTCCTCCTCTTCCCCTCAATCCACTTAGCTCCGCCCCCCCAGCTACTAGACTGTCAACTACATTACATCTCCCCTTTTCTTAATAAAACAAAACAAACAGTGTTTCAATCCATCTCTTCAATGAGTCTCTTTGGTGGCTGGATATCACGACGTGGCCGCAAAGACATGGTCCCGGTGGACTCACTAGGCAAGGGTTCATTTGGCTGACCTCTGCCTTCTTTATCATCACGGTCGGGCTCTTCAAGTGCAAGAGTGTCAGTCAGGCTCATCAAGGGCCCTTTCATGTTTCGAGGACACTTCTTGAAGTGAGAGACGTTCCTGGTGATTCGACGTTGGTCAGATTCCGCAGTTAGCATAGTGCCCTTCTGTTGGGTAACCAGCAGTGGCTCATCTCGGAATCGGCAATCAGTCTTTCTCTGTTGATCCTGTTTGACGAGGACGTAGTCTCCTTCATGCAAGGATGGAGACCTTGCTCTCCTTTTGACATCGGCATATGATTTCATTCTGTCCTTTTTATGTTTGTCAGTCAAAGCCATATCTTGGTGATTGTGAGTTGGCGACACAGCTTGCAAGGCCCCTTCCTAGGTTGGGATGCGATTTCTCATTGGGCGCCCTAGCATGAGGGTCGCTGGGCATTGTCCGGTGGTTGAGTGTGGAGTTGTCCTGTAGGCTCTGAGGACTTCATTCAGGGCGGCTTGCAGCTCCCTCTTCTCAGCCGTGGCCTGTTGAAATGTCTTTTTGATCGTAGCCATAAATCTTTCGATGGTGCCATTTGCTTGTGGCCAGAGAGGTGTAACTTTCCTGTGCTTGAAGTCCATGTGTTTTGCAAATGCACTGAATTCGTGTCCATTGAATGGGGGCCCATTGTCCGTTTTAACCTCTTTGGGGACACCCCATGTTGCAAACACCTCATCTAGCACCTTGAGAGTGCAAGAGGCACTTGTAGACGATATTATTTGCGCGATGGGAAATCTTGAATATTCGTCAATTATGGCAACCACATATTTTCCAGACTGCAGCGGTCCATAGAAGTCCATGGCAATTTCTTGCCACACTCCGCTGGGCAGGGTGGTCATTTGTAGCGGTGCCGGTGGATTGCTTTTGTTGGTCAACTGGCATAGATGGCAATCCTTCAGGGTAGACTCTACCATCTGATCCAGAAAAGGAAACCAGACGCGTTCCCGGAGAGCTCGCTTTGTTGACACTACTCCTCTATGGCCTTTATGAGCTAAGTTGACAACTCCCTGCAGTAGTTGACCAGGGATCACAAGTCGTTGGCCTCGTAGAATGACTCCATCGGTGGTGACCGACAATTCATCGCAGACGTGCCGGAATGCTTGTATCTCTTGCCGGACCGTGGGGTCTGTGTCTTCTTCTTGTCGATCATGTCTCCACCGATTAGTTTGAATCCGGCGGAGTACCATCTGCAAGATGGTGTCTTGGGCGGTGACCTCCCGAATGACGTTCATGGGAATGGCAGGTGGCAGTGCTTGGTCAGCCACAAAGTGGATATACTCCTCAGCAATCGATGGTTTGGATTCTGATGATGGCTGAGGGTGGCGGGACATGTAGTCAGCCGGGTTCTCCGCCTTCCCCGGTTTATGAACAATGGTGAATGTGTACTCCTGAAGTCTGAGACCCCATCTCTCAATTCTCGGAGGCATCTTGGATCTTGGGTTGCCGTAGATGGTGACCAGCGCCTGAGGATCGGTGATCAAGGTAAAGTGCTTGCCATATACAAAAACATGAAAGTGTTCACATGCCCAGACCACCGCAAGACTTTCCTTTTCTGGCTGCGAATACTTCTTCTCGGGATCAGACAGGCTGCGACTGGCATAGGCAACGATCCGTCTCTGGTCAGAGTCATTATCATATTGAGCCAAGATGGCCCCCAATCCAACGGGGCTGGCGTCTACGGTGATCTCGGTCTTCCGTTGAGGGTTAAAGTATGAGAGGCTGTCGGCCGACTCTACAGCACGCTTGATGTCTTTGAACGCTCGTTCGCACTGAGGGGTCCAGTCAAACGGTTGACCAAGTTTGGTGAGAATCCAAAGGGGGTGACTGATGGTCGCATAGTCACGGATGTAGTGGGCACAGTAGCTGGCCATCCCCAAGAAAGATCTCAAGTCGTGAGACGTCCTGCGGGCTCTTGGTATTGTTCAGGGTCGCAATCTTGTCCGGGTCAGGCTACATGCCCTCATCTGAGAAAATATGGCCAAAGAATTTCAAAGTGGCCTGGTGGAACTCACATTTCTCCTTGTTCAACGTCAGATTCGCATCCAACAGGGCATGACAAACACGATCAAGAGCAATGTCGTGCTCACGAACATCAGACCCATAGACCAGGATGTCGTCGCTGTAGTTTAGGGTGTTGGGGATGTGTTGAATGATTTGCCGGATCGCCTCCTGAAAGATTTCTGCGGCGGATGAGACACCAAAGCTCAGCCTTTTGTACCTAAAAAGTCCTAGGTGGGTTGCAAACGTTGTGATGTAGCGAGATTTGGTGTCTAATTCTAGCTGGTGATAGCCTTTGTTTAAGTCCAGCTTCGAGAATACCCTTGCACCATTCAGCGCAGCGATCATGTCGCTCAGGTGCGGTCCAGGGTTCCGCTCCCTTTCAATCGCAGTGTTGGGTAGGCGCATGTCAACGCACAGTCTCACCTTGTTGGGAGTCCCTTTCTTAGGTACGATGACCACTGGCGACACCCATGGGGTCGGGCCATCCGTGCGCTCTATGATATCCGCAGATAGGAGTTTTTGAAGTTCGTCCTCGACGGCACTTTGAAGATGAAATGGAACACGTCGTGGGTGCTGCGCAACGGGTTTGATCTGTTCGTTAATGTGCAGATGAATTTGACACCCTTTCAACCTTCCCAGGCCCTGAAACAGCTTGGGGAACTTGCTCACGCAGTTCTGGTTGTCATTGACTTTGAATAAAATTTCCACCAGACGAAGACGCTCTGCAGTGGGGAGACTGAGTAGGCAGTCGGCTTCAGGTCCTTTGATGACATGTATAACCGCTGGTATGGTAATGTTGTCATGAGTGAGTGTCGTGTGGAATTTGCCCAGACAAGGGAGTTGTTTTTTGGACATCCACGTGAAGACACGGACTGGTGCAAAAGTTAATGGGGGCTTCGGGATCATTTTCTCGTGTTCTGTATTCTGGGCGTCTTTGGCGCGATACCGGTCTCTGTCTCCATTGCTTCTCTTGCGAGTACATTAGTCTGCTACTGGGTTTTTCTTGAACGCGGTGCGCCTGCTCATGACTTACACTGTGTCCTGTTTCGATGGTGGCGGCGTGTTCTTCAGCTTGGTCAAAGACACGAGTCATTTCTTCGATCTCTTCTAATTCATGTGGTTTTCTCAGCAGCCGCCTTCTGAGTGTTTCTGAGTGGCAACCGGTTATGATTTGCGATTTGATGGCAGTGTCAGGCGAGAAGGTTTCGAATTCACAGTGTCTCGACAGCCGCCACAACCGGGTGATGAATGCACTCATCGCTTCCTCTTTTCCTTGACGCGCTTGATGAAATGCATGGCGTTCATAGTCCATATTCCTTTTATGGAGGAATTTCTTGTTTAATGCCTCACGTACTTTGTCATAGGTTCCAGCCCCTGCAGGCAGAAGGTCCTTGATTATTTTGCTTATTTCTCGGCCTGCTAGGTTGCGGAGCGCAATTAACTTTTCTTTGTCTACCGTCACTTTGGATCCCTCAATATAATCTTCGAAGTCTTCTAGCCATTCTTGCCACTTGGGGCCCATGCTCCCTCCCGTGGTAACGGTCAGGGGTTCTGGGGGGCGCAGGTGCGATCCTCCCGCGATGATGGGCTTAGCTGCATTCCGCTGTGGTGAAGTATTGGGGGTCACCATTGTGTTGCTGTTTCCCTCTCACTCTTTCCTTTGCCTGTGCTTGTTTTCTCACTACACTGCTTGCGTTTGTCAATGTTCGTTCTTGTAGTTCACTCACATTTACTATTGTCTGTTGACTTGATGTTGTCAATGCTTGTTTGCTTCTTCTCGCCAATGCTTGTTTATTTGCTCTTGTCAATGCCTGTTTACTTTTTTCACCAATGCTTGGTTATTTGCTCTTGTCAATGCTTGTTTATTCTTACTCGCCAATGCTTGTTTATTTGCTCTTGTCAATGCTTGTTTACTTATTCTCGCCAATGCTTGTTTATTTTTTTCACCAATGCTTGTTTATTTGCTGTATGCCTGACTTCAAAATGGCCGCTCCACAATGACCAAAGGGTCTGTCTTGAAAGTTGCCTGACTCCAAGATGGCCGCTGTCACTACATGCACACGAGGCTTTCTCTCTCTCTTCACTCGGTCCCAGTTCACTCAGGATTCACCAGCAGGCGACTTCAGGAGGCAGCACACATCAGGATTCACTACTCTCCTGCCACTGCTACCACCAGGTGAGGTTGGGGTGGACTCCCGCCTTACTTTGCAAGGTCCCGCGCTTTCTTCAGCGACAGCGTGCCGAAACTCACGCATCGGGCGTGAGATTTTCCGACGTCGACGGGCACTCGAGCCCCGACTTCAACGTGCTCGGCGGCGCTTGCCAGCGGGCCTTTGGGGACAGCGTCCTCCACGCTGGGGCACTTCTTCTTCGCTCTTGGGTGCAAGGCAGGGTCGGAGTGGGCTCCCGACTTCTGCAATTCCAGCACTCACCCAAGACACACGCTTCCAGCGTGAGTCGCGCTTCGGCGCGATCAGCTTCTTTTCTTCGAGCAGTTCAACGCTCGTTCCTGCGGCCCCTCTTGGCTCCCTCACGGTCTCTGGAGGGCCAGGGTCACCTGCTGCTGGCCTCTCTGCTCGGGCGGCAGCTCGGCTTCACTCGGCAGCGTTCTCCTCGACGCTGCCTGGGACAGGGTGCTCTCATGGGGTTCTGTGAGCAGTGGGCTTAGTCATCCCACCCTCGTCACCAGTTGTAGCATCGTGCTACAAGATATGACAGACACAGAATGTGTTTGGTACAGCTCCTTTATTCTGCTTCTTCCCCCGACCCTGTCCCTACTTTAACTGCCCTCATCCTGTGCTTGCTCCTCCTCTTCCCCTCAACCCACTTAGCTTCGCCCCCCCAGCTATTAGACTGTCAACTACATTACACAGAGTAAGTTTTTTTGTTCTTTTTCTACTGTCATGTGCAGCGCGCTGACATCACAATAACTGCTTTTACTTTGGCTGTTGCGTGGGTGGGAGGAAAAACCTGTGCACTCCACCCAACCCCTCGAGCACCGATCTGTGCCCTCTTTAGTCGCATGGTTTGTATACGGCCTGCTTTGTCTTGGTCCCAGTTCCTACTTACCAATTCAGTTTGACGTGGTTCCTTCGCTTGTCCCTAAGTAGACCAGCCAGCAGCGGGCTACTGAGCTGTGTGCCTGCTCTCGCCTCTTATAGCTGATGGTACTCTTATGGTACCACGGTGAGTCATAGGACCACCCTATCGCTATTCCTATAAAATGCCCACTAGTTTCTTAATCAATCTTGCAGTAAACACCAAAGCGCTATGGGTAGCAGCTGTGATGCAGGACTCCCTCACTCCCGATGTCGGTAACTGAACCGCAATTAAACTTCTGTTAAGTCCCACAATGATAAAGATAACTTTTACTACGTTCAAGATGTCATTATTAAAAATGTTACTTTGTATTTGTACAGTTATTCCAAGATCCTACAGCGTCAAAATTAAACAAGCATTTGCAATGCAATAGGTTACGCATTTGCGAGAGTTTAAGCTATTGGCATTGTTAAATGCCTTTTATTTATATTTTAAAAATCAACACATAAATAAAAGGCATTGTCATTTACAATGCCAATACCTTAAACTCTGGTAAATGCGAGACCTATTGCATTGCACATGCTTGTTCTCCATTTCTATTGGCTGTAGCATATTTTCCTGCATTTACCAATGCTTGTTCCTCATCTGCTTCTCTTATCAGTGTACTGTAGTCAAAATACTGTTAACATCTGCTTTGGTGTAACTATTTTTTCATTAAGTTTTGCCTTTTGCTTGGCTTGCGTATGCTTTAAATTAAATTTGTGGATTTATATAGCCCAATTTATCACTCAGAGAGATTAAGTGATTTGCTTAAAATCACAGGATGTTGCTCTGCCGAGACTCAAACCGGGAACCCCAGATCTCCAGTCTGTAGCTCTGGCAGCTGCGTCACATCCTCTCCACTCATGTGATACTTGTCACAGAGCTCTCTCCACTCCTGTGATACTTGTCACGGAGCTCTTTCCTTCGTCCCTGGTGGTGATTGATAAAAACCAGCTTATTAGTCAACACATAGGCAAAACCAATGCATTACCAATGCTTTGTTTCTTTTCTCATTTTCAGAATTGCTCTGCCCACGGGCTCACTGGCCCTCGTTATCTTGCCCCCTTGATAGACTTCATTCTCCAGCGCAGATGTCCCCTTACACTCCAAGCCCCCTCCCCCTCCACTCCCTGTACTTGCACTTGATTGGTCGTTGACAGCACTTTTGTCAGTTCCAATGTGGTTTCCACTAGGAGAGGAGTGGGGTCATGTGACACAAACACTGCTGAGCCTGCTGAATAGGGAAGTGAGGGACAGGGAGACTGGAAGCTGCTGCATGGCACAAACCCACTGAGCTTCTCCTCCCTAGAAACCTTTACCAACTCCAGGACTTCATTCTGTGATCTCGAACTTTCTTCTTCATGGAAGTGTGTGATCTTCTAGTTGCATTGTTTACCCAAATAAAGCCAGCTCAGAAAGCTCTGAGTAGTGAGCTGGGCATAGGAACCATTAAGTTTCACATTCACCTCTTCACCCCCTCCGATGCTCTTACACATACATCCAGTTAATACAAGAGATAAAAAGCTTTGATGCTTGCTAGAAGTGAGACAAATGAGCGTTACAAGAACTTGCTGCTGTATCCGAAAAGTGCACACTCTATAAAGTGCAAATATTGGAGCTCAGGTGGAAAGCATCAGCCTGCCCCTTTTGAATGTAAAAGAGCTTGTTACCAGTGATTTAAAAGAAAATATAGAAGTGCTGGTACTCACTAGCTAGAGAACCTTTTTGCTTTGGAGAAGTGTCGGTACTCTCCCATTAAAGGTATCGCAGCAGTGCTGAGAAGTACAGATACTCTTCCAATAAAGGTATTGTAACAGTGCTGAGAAGTGCAGGTACTCTCCCATTAAAGGTATTGTAGCAGTGCTGAGAAGTGCGGGTACTCTTCCATTAAAGGTATTGCTGCAGTGCCGAGAAGTGCAGATACTCTCTCATTAAAGGTATTTTAGCAGTGCAGGTACTCTGCTATAAAAGGTAGTGTAGCAGTGCTGAGAAGTGCAGGTACTCTCCCATTAAAGTAATCTAACAGTGCTGAGAAGTGCAGGTACTCTCCCATTAAAGGTATTGTAGCAGTGCTGAGAAGTGCAGATACTCTCCATTTAAAGGTATTGTAGCAGTGCTGAGTAGTGCAGGTAATCTCCCATTAAAGGTATTGCAGCAGTGCTGAGAAGTGCAGATACTCTCCCATTAAATGTATTGTAGGAGCGCTGGGAAGAGCAGGTGCTCTCCCAGAGAAGTACAGCTGCTCTCTCATTAAAGGTATTGCAGCAGTGCTAAGAAGTGTAGGTAATCTCCCAGAGAAGTACTGATACTCTCTCATTAAACATATTGCAGCAGTGCTAAGAAGTGAAGTGCTCTCCCAGAGAAGAACAGCTGCTCTCCCATTAAAGTTATTGCAGCAGTGCTAAGAAGGGTAGGTACTCTCCCAGAGAAGTACTGGTACTCTCCCATTAAAGGTACAGCAGCAGTGCTAAGAAGTGTAGGTACTCTCCCAGAGAAGTACAGATACTCTTCCATTAAAGGTATTGCAGCAGTGTTGAGAAGTGCCGGCACTCTTTCATTAAAGGTATTGTAGCAGTGCTGGAAAGTACAGGTGCTCTCCAATTAAAGATATTCCAGCAATGCTGAGAAGTGAAGGTACTCTCCCATTAAAGGTATTGCAGCAGTGCTGAGAAGTGCAGGTACTCTCCCATTAAAGGTATTTCAGCAGTGCTGAGAAGTGCAGGTACTCTCCCATTAAAGGTGTTGTAGCAGCACTGAGAAGTGAAGTGCTCTCCCAGAAAAGAGCAGCTGCTCTCCCATTAAAGGTATTGCTGCAGTGCTAAGAAGTGTAGGTACTCTCACAGAGAAATACTGGTACTCCCCCATTAAAGGTACAGCAGCAGTGCTAAGAAATGTAGGTACTCTCCCAGAGAAGTACAGATACTCTCCCATTAAAGGTATTGCAGCAGTGTTGAGAAGTGCCGGCACTCTGTCATTAAAGGTATGGTAGCAGTGCTGAGAAGTACAGGTGCTCTCCAATTAAAGATATTCCAGCAATCCTGAGAAGTGCAGGTACTCTTCCATTAAATGTATTACAGCAGTGCTGAGACGTGCAGGTACTGTCCCAGAGAAGTACCACTGCTCTACCTTTAAATGTATTGCAGCAGTGCTGAGAAGTGTAGGTACTCTCTCTTTCAAATTAAAGACGTGCAGGCACTCAGTACCATACAGTAAATGCCTATTTAAAGCCCTGGCTCGTACAGGAGGACTGGGGCACTACAACCCTCCCTGCAGGTTCGAGTGGATCTCGCCCACCTTAGAGTGCCCTAAGTAAAAGCCAACTTCTTGTGCTTCAGAAAACTATTGGAAACATAACTTTAGAATTGTCTACTGCTGGCCACGCCCACATTCGGTGCTGTGAAGAAGATGTTGACAACAAGACCCTAAACTCACTTCACCTTCCTGGGCCATATTTGTAACTTAGGGGCCAGATGCATAAATGCATTTTGTGTTCCCCCTCTCTCTCACAATTAACTTTTGCGGCCGCGTGACCGCACTTGTGTTTCAGAGCTTCTTGGTTTAAGGCACCTCGCACACAATCCTTAGTGGCACCTCGCAAACAATCCATACTGGCACCTCGCACACAATCCTTACTGACACCTCAAACACAATCCTTACTGGCACCTCGCACACAATCCTTAGTGGCACCTCGCACACAATCCTTAATGGCACCTCAAACACAATCCTTAGTGGCACCTCGCACACAATCCTTACTGAGACCTCAAACACAATCCTTACTGGCACTGTGCACACAATCCTTACTGACACCTCAAACACAATCCTTACTAACACGGTCCTTAATCCCTTGGCTTCAGTGGATTAACTGGTTATACTAGTTGTGTCCACAGCAGTACAGTCTCGCTGAGGCGAATGTGAACAGGTCGTCCACCACCGTGCACAAGAAAGTCCTTCTGCTGTAAGTGTCAGAAAGATTTACTTTCTTTCTTTCTTTATTTGTAAACAGGACATAAGGGAACTTCCCTCGCACCAGAGTACGTTTTTTTGTTCTTTTTCTACTGTCATGTGCAGCGCGCTGACGTCACAATAACTGCTTTTACTTTGGTTGTTGCGTGGGTGGGAGGACATACCTGTGCACTCCACCCAAACCCTCGAGCACTCATCTGTGCCCTCTTTAGTCGCATTGGTTTGTATAAGGCCTGCTTTGTCTTGGTCCCAGTTCCTACTTACCAATTCAGTCTGACGTGGTTCCTTCGCTTGTCCCTATGTAGACCAGCCAGCAGCGGGCTACTGAGCTGTGTGCCTGCTCTCGCTTGTAGCTGATAGTACTGTTTTGGTACCACGGTGAGTCATTAGACGACCCTATCGCTATTCCAATATTATGCCCACTAGTTTCTTAATCAATCTTGCAGTAAGCACCAAAGCTATATGGGTAGCAGCTGTACTCCCTCACTCCTGATGTCGGTAATTGAACCGCAGTAAAACTTCTGATAAAGATACATTTTACTACATTCAAGATGTCGTTATTAAAAATGTTACTTTGTATTTGTACAGTTATGCCAAGATCCTACAGCGTCAAAGTTAAACAAGCATTTGCAATGCAGTAGGTCACACATTTGCGAGAGTTTAAGCTATTGGCGTTGTTAAATGCCTTTTATTTATATTTTAAAAATCAACACATAAATAAAAGGCATTATCATTTACAATGCCAGTACCTTAAAGTCTGGTAAATGCGAGTCCTATTGCATTGCACATGCTTGTTCTCCATTTCTATTGGCTGTAGCATATTTTCCTGCATTTACCAATGCTTGTTCCTCATCTGCTTCTCTTATCAGTTTCCTGTAGTCAAAATACTGTTAACATCTGCATTGGTGTAACTATTTTTTCATAAAGTTGCCTTTTTCTTGGCTAGCATATGCTTGAACTGGCATCCACCTTGCTGAGGTAATAGACTCCTCCCCTGTAATGGCGGCGTGTGCTGAGCGACGGCGTTTGGTCTCCGGCAGAGCTGATGCAGGAGGAAGTGGAGTGGAAAGTGGAGTGGGTTTTTTCGCGGTGATTACGGCGAGTGCCTCTTTAGAGGCATAACGGATTGAACGATTCGGGCAGCCCTGTTCCTTTGTAGTGACACGACCGGCTGGAGCGATCTGTTCGGGGGAGTGCTGAGCTGAGCTGCACTGAGCCTGCCTGCCCGCCTCTATACGGAGCCTCTTCACTAAGGCAATTACTGTGGACTGCAAGCAGCAAATAGGAAGCAGGGAGTGGCAAACGAATTCGGGAAGGGGATAGAGGCGAGGGGTGAATGCAAGGTGAGGAGGGACGATGCTGGGCTGTGGCAGGTCTGTGGTAAACTGTGAGCAGGGGCACATATAGCACGTGCAAAAGAGGGGAGAAAAACAAAAAACATCTGGATACCCTATCCACTTATGAGAGAAGTAAAGTAAAGTAAAGGGAAAGTGCACTGGAGTCTCTTTGTTGGAGTCTCACTTGCCGCTGCCGCTACCCATTTTCAGACGCTATATTTGTTCGGAACATTCTTGAATCATTCTTTTTGGAAGCAACACACCGCCACTGGCAAGGGGGTTTCTCTGTGCTGATAAATAGCTGTAAGCTCCAAGTTGAAGTACCTAACTTTATGGTGGAAGGAATACCGATTTATTTACCTGTTACCACCTTCCCGGATAGCTATAAGAGATAAGCTCCACAGCTTCGGGGGAAAACTTTCTTTCTTGTCCTGCAGCCTCAGGGTCCCTGGGCCCGATTCACAGAACTAACTTAAGACAAAATCCTAAACTTACTACTTTTGGTATTCACAGAAGTTAGGATTTTGTCTTACGACAGACTTAAGACAGACTTAAGTTAGGATTCTGTCTTAAGTCTGTCTTAAGTCTGTCTTAAGACAAAATCCTAACTTCTGTGAATACCAAAAGTAGTAAGTTTTGGAATTTGTCTTAAGTTAGATCTGTGAATCGGGCCCCCTGCTCCTGGTGCCGGTCTCCCCCCGCCACCGCAAGCCTCCTGACATCTCGGTGCGGCTGCAGAGAGGGGGGGGCTACGCGTCCCAGGAGCCTTAGCGGCAGGAAGCCCCATACACCCGGAATTGCGCACCAAGACTCTTAGGGCCCGATTCACAGAATGAACTTAAGACTCAATCCTAAACTTACTACTATTTTGGTATTCACAGAATGCACTTACTACTTTTGGCATTCACAGAATGCACTTAGTACTTTTGGTATTCACAGAAGTTAGGATTTTGTCTTAAGTTTGTCTTAAGACAAACTTAAGGCAGACTTAAGACAGGCTTAAGTTAGGATTTTGTCTTAAGTCTGTCTTAAGTCTGTCTTAAGTTTGTCTTAAGTCTGTCTTAAGTCTGTCTTAAGTTTGTCTTAAGACAAACTTAAGACAAAATCCTAACTTCTGTAAATACCAAAAGTAGTAAGTTCATTCTGTGAATGCCAACAGTAGTAAGTGCATTCTGTGAATACCAAAATAGTAGTAAGCGCTTCAGCAACGACGATGACGCTGCTTGCACCATGACCTGCTTGCACCGTGATGAGCACCGCCTTCATCTCGCACCACGACCCTGGTCTCACCGACAACACCATCTGATGCCGCCACTGAGCCTACTGCTTGCACCGCACGCCGCACGGCTGCACTTCATATCATAACATAACAGGTGTATTCGTAAAGCGCAAGTTCACCCCAGGAACGGGGTATCTTGGCGCTGAAATAACAGATGTATATTGTTACCCAACTCAATGGTACTCATTTTATCGACCTCAGATGGATGAAAGGCTGAGTGGACACGCCGGGATTAGAACCTGTGACCATGAGGTCGAACACAGGCTCCTGCAGTGGATGCATTAGTCCACTGAACCACCAGCCCCGGCACACTCCAGCACCCGACGCCTGCCGATACCAGTGCTCCTGATTCCATCAGAGAGGAGCTCGACCTGTAACGCGGGTGACTTCAAGGGCCTCAACGCCCTGCATTTCTCACAGGTACTGTTTGCGGTTCCTCCCGGCACCGTGGCTGGCCCGCGACCAGCCAGAACTGTTGGATTTGTTGTTCACGACGCCATGGTAGCCCCTGACGGAGCTACCGACATCGAGGAACTTTGTTCTAAACATATTTTGATAACTACAGACTTCTACATTTAATATTGTGGATTTTTGTCATTTTTGGTCTTATTTAATTTTATAAAAATATTGGATATTTTTCTAAACTGGTGTGGTGTCCTTTTGTAGTGCGTACACTGTATTACTGTGGGTTATGTGCAAATCCTTTACACACTGCCTCTAAGATAAGCCTGACTCCTTGTGCCAAGCTACCAAAGGGTTGATCAGGGGTTAATTTAGGAGTGCAACTCCCTTATCATGACTAGAGTGGAGATTTTTGCCTGGCTTTGGCCCTTGTCCTAGCCTACCAGAAATCCCATTTCTAACATGCTGTAACACTATGTTTAATTTATGGTGGATCTACAAATAGAGTAGACAACAATCAGTTTATCAGACTCACTCCCCAGCAATTGCCATCTCTGAAACTTTTTCATAAAATTGAGAAGTAATCTGCTTTTGATGATCTGAGGCTGTTTTGCTGATTCAAACTTATATATTGAAGATCCAATGTTGATATGTACTTGTTTCTTAGAACATGTTTTAGCGGTAATGTTATATCAGGCTGAAGCTGTTATTTATATCTTGCAGTTGTTCTTTGTATTTTCTTGGAGATCAAATATAATCAAGAATGTCCTTAAAACAATTGGTCTTTCCCCAAATTCTAGAAGTCGGGTAACGCCAAAGCAACAGGTTTTGGTTCCCTGAAATATTGATATTTAGAGTAAAATGATAACATTTTAAAAGTGCTGTTTATGGTCCCAGATATATTGTCGGTTTTGATTTATTTTAAATTGTGTCTTGTTACAAAAACATTTTTAGGTTTCGCCTGGCCGTACCCTCGCGCAGGCGAAATCTTTTGATGTACAGTATGGGGTTTTGTCCTGCCTCTCTCTCCCATTGGCTAGCTCCATAAATGGAGGCTAGCCATTAGAAGAGATGGCTGTCAATCACTCTTTCCCCTGTCACAACGCGATTCGTGGGCGTTTCTGGGTCTTTTTTAAGTCCCGCCCTCTCCTCTAACCATTGGCTGGAATTTTACCTTCCAGCCAATGGGAAGAGGAGAGGGGGAAAAACACACAAGTAGTCACAAAGAGAGCCGCTGAGGAGGACGAAACTTAGCTTTCCGAGACTTTGAGCCTCTTTGTAGATGCTGGAAAATGTGACTGACATTTGCCCCCCTGGCCACACTGTTTGGTGAAGCAGAGGAGATCGGAAGGAGCTCCATTTTCCAATATTGACAAATTAATAGCTGCTCTTGGAAATGGACTACAGGCTTTAGCTCCTCCTCGACCATCAGCCATCAGCATTACCATCCAAGCATAAGCTGTTGGCTCCTTGCATGGTCCGGTTGTGGCTAATTTGTCCACTCGGAATCTGGGCCCTTGCGTTCTAATCCTGGCTCCCCGTTTCACCACATTGTGTGACTTGAGGCAAATATTTTTCTCTAAATGAAAGCTTTTGGAATTGCGAATTCTTTAATCTTGGTTGCTTTCTCTCAAAGGCTGAATGTAAGATGGCCACCGCCATGCAAACGAGATGTGCCTTGAAGCACTCTTTCAGGCGCAGACCACACAACCAAATGTCCGTGTTGGACACCCCAGAATATTCGGCAGGAGAGTCACTAGACTGTTTGCGAGAGCTCCCGTTTAAACCTGCATCTTAAAAAAATTGAAAATATCGAGAGTGCGGCAGAAGTTAAGAATATGCGCCAGCCCAGTAGATGTATTGTATTACTTTAGAAAATGTTTTTTCTGCTATCTTTTAATGTGTTTACTTTGTCGGCCCGTCTCGCAGATACAATTTGGCGCGGTTGTGCCTCAAGACACAAACCAGGCAGGGCCAGGCCCTCACATTTCACTCAAGTCGCATGGGGCTATAATTTGCTTGGCCCCGAAATTAACCGTTTTGCATTACCAGCAGCCTAAATATTATTCTTAACCACTGCTTTTCACCTGAAATTTAAGACCAACCCCGTTTTTAAATTTAAATGGCCACCCACGCAGCTGTTCAGTTGTGCAGCCACAGACGCAAACACCGTGCCATGCGCCCAAATAATAGCCCGCCTCACTTATAGCGCCGCAAGCCTTTTGCCCTCATTGATGGAAGAGGCGCTGTACCTGGGCGCAGCCTGCCGAGCTTGGTGGCGCGTGGCACTTTGGAGCTCTCGCTGGCACCTTGCACACGCTCGCATCACTTAACACGGCTACTTCCGATCAGCAATGTTTGCCGATTAATAAATAATTGCACTCAGTCATTAGTATGGAAGGAATTATTGTGTTCAAGCTTACTAAACGCAGGTTTAGGTTACTTTACAGGTGACCCAAAGGTGTCGCTTCCCAGACCCGGTAACATCGACTACTTCATTATGTTTAGTAATCCTGTCCTATTTTAGGTCTTACTGCTTCCGGGACCCGTGCTGCATTTTTGATGGACTATTGCCAGGCCATCCCCTCATTTACGAGGGGGGGGGTTACTCATGCCAGCCCTAATTTGTTGAGGGATTTTTAAATGTTGCCTCAGGCCAGCCCTCATTTACTGAGAGTTTTCATATGTTCCTTCATCGTAGTCCTTATTTGTGAGATTTTTTAGGTCTGGTCCCTCAGTCCAGCCCCTCATTTGTGAGTTTTTTTTACATCTGTTAATTCGGTCCAGCCCCTCATTTGCCAGGTTTTTTTCATCCATTCCCTCCAAGGCAGCACCTCATTTGCAGATTTTTTTTTCATTTCCACACTCAGTCCAGCCCCTCATTTGCGGGCTTTTTCTTCTTTTCCCTCTGTCCAGCCCCTCATTTGCAAGGTTTGTTTAATCTGTTACCTTAGTCCAGTCCCTCATTTGCGTTTTATTCCCATCTGTGCATGCAGGCCAGTTCCTCATTTGCAGGTTTTGTTCTCATCTGCCCCCCCACACCACGCCAGTCTCACTTGCAAAGTTTTTCCATCTCTTCCCTCAGGCCAGTCCTTCATTTGCTTTTTTTTTCATATGTTCCCTCAGGTCAGCCTTTCATATGCAACGTTTTTTTTCATCGGTTCTTAGTCCAGTTCCTCATTTGCTGTTTTTTCCCTCTTTCTGTTCTCTTAGCCCAGCCCCTCATTTGCTGGCTTTTTTCCATCTCTTCTCTCAGGTCAGCCCTTATATGCAAGGTTTCTAGGGTTCGCCTGGCCGTAGCACTGCGCAGCAGTGCTCGCGCAGGCGAAATCTTTTGATGTACAGTATGGGGTTTTGTCCCGCCTCTCTCTCCCATTTGCTAGCTCCTTAAATGGAGGCTAGCCATTGGAAGAGATGGCTGTCAATCATTCTTTCCTCGTCACGACGCGATTCGTGGGCGTTTCTGGGTATTTTTTTAAATCATTCCCTCTCCTCTAACCATTGGCTGGAATTTTACCTTCCAGCCAATAGGAAGGGGAGAGGGGGAAAAACACACAAGGAGTCACAAAGAGAGCCGCTGAGGAGGACGAAACGTAAGTTTCCGAACGTTACAAAAAAACTTCACTTCAGAAAGTTGGAAATCTCCACTTTTTTTCCCACCAGAAGATCGGGCGAACTGAAGCCGAGGAGAAGCGGCTGTATCTTGAAGAGAAAGTTGCACGGCGGCGCTGAGGGTTTTTTGGAGGGCTGAGGAGGGAGCGTGGAGAGGCAGACCGCGGACATTGGCCCCTTCTGTACAAGGGTACAACAGTGGCGGCGTGGAAGATTTTTCTTCTGGGTGCTGTGGTAAGGAAGGGGGAAAACGAGAGCTCGTTTCTTGGCTTTTGAACGCCGTTTCTGGTTCCGTGGAAGCGCCTACGGGCGGACTTGTGAAGATGGCACAGAGAAACCTCTGTTTGGCCCCGAAGTTCCACTGAGCTTGGAAGTGGAGGAGGGGGCGAGCGTACGCGTGAAGGGATGGCCGGAGGCCCCCATCCTGCCCTGGAGGGGATGTCCTGGCCGTGAGGATTCTCCGAGAGGCCGAGGTTTCCCGGATTTCCCACGCTGGCCTGTTGAGGATTGTTACGCCCCCCTCGAAGCATTGGATGGCACGAGGATGAGAATCGGCCCGCTGATGGGTAGCGAGATGGATGCAGCGCAGGCTGTAGACTGCTTTTGGGGTTCCCTTTACACCGTCCTATGGTGAGTGAGGTGGAACGGACTCGGCCCGGTGGGTTGGTAGGATCCCTGGGCTCCAGAGAGAAGGGTGACCTTACTAGAAGGCGGAAGTATTTGGAGGGTTCCCCCTGGGACCTCGGATGGGTCTCGAGGAGGTGCGACTGGGGCCAGCCAGACTTGCTGGGTTCTTCAAGCCTCCAATGGGAAACGAGGAGGGCCAGCCCCGGAGACACCTCGGGAAGGTGGGACATCATCTGAGGACCGTATGGAACGAGGGCGCCCAAAAGCTTGTTGGATTTCGGGGATACTCTGACCATCCAGCAGGAAACAAGGTAGGCTGTTGGGGGTCTGCTGTACTTCTGGTTGAGATGAACCAGAAACTCTGGACTTTTGCAGTTGTGGACCCTCGGGGTCCTGCCCACGTGAAGAAAAGGACCCCCAAAATATCTAGGAGGGAGCAGGTCCTGGCGAAGGGGTTCTGGCTGCTGTGGGTGTTGGTGCTTCTGCTGCCTCGACAAGCGGGTGCCCAAGCTGGCAACAAGACTTTCTACTTTGACCGGTGCAAGAAGACGGCCACCTGCGAAGCCTTGAAGTACAACGCCTGCCTGGGGTCCACCTGCCATACGGCCTCATATCCACCGCCCTGGCCGAGGACTCGAGCTCTCAGGAGGATGCGCACGACAAGCTAATTCTCTGGTCAGGTGAGCCTCCCACATCAGTGCATGCATGGCATGAGTTGTCAATAAGGCCACAGCTGCTGAGTGGCCTCATACCACGTGTGTCCTTTTAGCCAAACCCAAGAACAGCTTGCATGCTGGGACTTGTAGGCCCTTACTGTGTGCATCTTGAAGGCTGCAGGCCCGAAACGCTCTGCTGGCCCACCTAGTCTCCTATTCTTCAGAAATCGAGAATGATTGCCAATGAGAGTTATACCAGCAGATTTTTGTTGGATGCACTTTGAGGAGCGAGCAGTGTCACTACATGTACTCATTATTAGAAGTATGTCGTCTAAAAGGCAACAGAACCAATGTTGTGCAAAACAACATTTGTATCTGTGGGTGCATTGTGCTACAAAACAGTAGTGATTAGTGCCCCTTCACGTGGCTCTCAGATATACCCTAATTTAGCCCAATTCGTCCACTGCATAGTCAGATCCACAGGCCCTCATTTTAACCTCACTCACAGGGCTTCCTTCGTGTTGCTTGCTCGGATAAGCACCCACATGAAGATGCTTGCACACCCCCGCAAACCTCTAAATTGCCCAGACTTTGAAATAGCGCCCGACAGTCACATAGCCTCTGTCTGTCCTTCACATAGCTTCCAGAAGCCCCTTAGATGCCAACAGATGCTCGCCTAGTTGCCACCCTCCCCCCAGCTCCCTTGAGACCACCACACATCCCCAAACTTAGGAAAGCCCCGAGTGGATCAGACCACTCGTGATGTCTCACACGGCTCCTTACAGGTTGGCTGTTTCTGCTCATCCAGAGGCTCAAAGTGTGCTACTCTTTAAAGAGAGTGATGGCTTAGGATTGACCACTTGCGGTGTCTGTGGGCAGCCTTCGGTTACTTTGCGTCTTTGCTTATTATTCCAAACGTGTGTACGTTAGTCATGACCTCACTCCAAAGACTATAGCCCGCCCTCCAAGGCCATGTTTGTTGGGCCTTGAGGTGCAGCTGAAGTCCCTCTGGCGGTGCTTATCAGGGTATCTGTCACCCAGGATGACTCACTTAGACATACAACGAGCACTGACAGCACCAACAGCTCTGGCCTAAGCAAACCTGCAGCGTTGTTATTTGTCCCCAACATTTGCAGCCGTTGTCTAAAGGTGGCATGCCTATGCCCAGCCCGGGCACTGAAATTGGCTACTTTTAAGCGGATGTGCACATGAAAAATGCTGTTAAACAGTGAAGGGCTCAACACAACTATATGGCCTGATACTTTTTCTTGACGAACAGGTCTTTTGGATTTCAATGTGTCTTATAGCTCCCACCCTTTGGTGTGATAGCTGGGCAGTAGTACGCATCTGTGCCGTAAAGGCGTATTGTAAATGCGGCGCACCATGGGTGGCGGAGCAGCGGCGCAGGATGACTGGCGGATCCCTGGGGATGCACCAGTCATCATAAATCTTCCCCTTGGTTTTGAAAATGACGTTATTTTCATATGTCTATTTAAAATGTTATGGGGCATATTATCAAGAACGGGCGTTACATTATCGCCGCTTTTATCGGCAGGAAACTGCCGATAAAGCGGCGATAATGTGCTTGATAATATGCTCTATGAATTCCAATCGAAGCCCATGTTAGATGTGAAGACATCTAACATGGGCTTCGATTGGAATTCATAGAAGATATTATCAAGCACATTATCGCCGCTTTATCGGCAGTTTCCTGCCGATAAAAGCGACGATAATGTAACGCCCGTTCTTGATAATATGCCCCTATGTTCAATGTTAGGTAACAAAATAATATAATAGAAGTTTATTTTCATAATGTTATTTTTTATTGCAAAAAGTAAGTGAAGTAAAATGCTGCGTCTGGAATGATACAAAACACGTGAATGATATTTAAACTTGTAAAAAAGGATGAATAATACAAAAGTGAGAAGGTTGCAGACTGAGGAAAACAAGCTTCCTAGCGGGTCAGCAGTTTTGGAATGTCACAATTGAGAGTGACACACACAAATATACGTATAATAAAAAATATAAGTATCCAACATGGGCTGGTGATTCTCCTGACCTTTGCTGCTGTAGACAGTGAAACACATCTGTAAAGCTGTGCTCCATGGAGCTGACATCTGTGTGCAGGCCAAGGAGCAGAATTCACAGGGGAGGTAAACAGAAAACCCCCCCAATTATAATACCTACAGAGGCATCTGATTAGGAGGGGTAACATTTGGCAGCCTATTGACAGCAAAACACAGCTGGCATCGTTTGCATACATATGTGCAGTGCGGTGTTAGTGGTGAAATGCCCACAAAGGTGGGGAGCGTGGCCCTTACATTTTTTAGGTTTCACCTGCACAGCGCTTCATTAGCACACACGCCCTGACCTCCACCGACTACATCCTCCTCGGAGATCTGAACTTTCACGTTGAGAGCAACAACATCAACTCCACCACCATGATCAACAACTTCGAACTGAGGCAGCTCGTCACAACGCCAACCCATTCCGCCGGCCACACCCTTTACCCCGTCTTCTCCTCAAGCTTCCATGTCTCCTTCAGCCACACCACCGAACTGCTATGGACCGACCACCGCTGCATCCACCTCACCTTCCAGAAACCCACCACCGAACCCAACAGATTCCCCGCCGCTGCTGGAGCAAAATCACCGAAGACCAGCTACATGCAAACCTCACTCTCAGCACACCCACCGACCCCTCCAACACCGACAACGCTGCGCGCAACCTCAGACGCTGGATCGACGACTGCGCCTACACCCTCGCCACGCTGAAGAAAACCACCTACAGAGACACAACAAAGAGAGCAAGCTGATTCACCCCAGAAATCCTAGCCCGAAAGTGAACATTCCGGAAACTAGAGAAGAAACGGCACAATGAAAAGACACCGGACAGCCTTGCAGCCAACAAAGACGCCATCCTCAAACACCATCACCTCATCAGGTCTGCCAAGAGGACCTCCTTCAAAGACCACCTCGACAACAACGCACACCACAGCAAAGAGATCTTCAACATCGTAAAGGAACTCTCCAACCCCAGCTCCAATACCAACGACATCCCGCCGCCGCAAGCCCTGTGCGATTCCCTCCTCACCTTCCTCCACCGCAAGATCGCTGACATCCACAACACCCAGACAGCCCCAACAGACATCAACACTCCCGACTCTCCGCACATAATCGACCACGACCCCCTGCCATCCTGGGCCAACTTGAACATCGATGACACCATCAAGACCATGAGCACAATCCACTCCGGCTCCCTGTCAGACCCATTCCTGCACCACATCTTCAACAAAGGCAACAGCTCCATCGCACCCCACCTGTGCAACGGCATCAATCTCTCCTTCGAGACCGCGACCTTCCCAGAGACCTGGACACGCCAAGATCAACGCCCTACTCAAAAAACCCAAGGCGGACCCGAGAGACCTCAAGATCTTCCGGCCCATCACCCTACTTCCATTCCCAGCCACGGTCTTCGATATGATCGTCAACAGACAGCTAACCCGATACTTCGAAGAAAACAGCATCCTGTGGCAGCAACCACAGCACCGAGACTGCCCTCATCGCCGCCACCGACGACATCAGGACCCTGCTGGACAACGGTGAGACCGCGGCCCTCATCCTCCTGGACCTTACCGCCGCCTTCGACACTGTCTGCCTCCGCACACTACGCACACACCTCCACGATGCAGGGATCCGAGACAAGGCCCTGGAATGGACCACCTCCTTCCTCTCCAGCAGAACCCTGAGGATCCACCTCCCCCATTCAGATCCAAAGCCTGCAAGATCATTTGCGGCGTACCCCAGGGATCCTCCCTCAGCCCGACACTGTTCAACATCTACATGGCCCGCTCGCACAAGTCACTCGACAGCACAACCTCAACATAATCTCCTACCCGGACGACACTCAACTGATCATCTCCCTCACCAAGGATCCCCTCACCTCCAAATCCAACCTCCGTGAAGGAATGAAGGCCGTCGCCGACTGGATGAAGATCAGCTGACTGATGCTGAACACGGACAAGAAGTGAAGGAGTGAAGTGAAGGAGTTTGGTAAAGCGCGGCTGCTGCCCGAGGGCGTCCAAGCGCTAAGTAAAGGTAACAGAGCTCTGGGGGAAGAGGGGAGAGATCCAGGTGGGGAGCTAATTTCTGAAGAGATATGTTTTTAGCTCTTTACGGAAGGATGAAAGGATCGGGTTGGACCTAAGTGAGAAGGGAAGGGAGTTCCATAATTTAGCAGCGTTGAGCGTGAAGGACCTGCCTCCTGCTCTGGACCTTTTGACTCTGGGAACTGCAGCAAGGAATGCGTTCTCTGAGCGAAGTGACTTACCGGGACAGTAGGGAGTGAGAAGTGTGTGGTTAATCTCAGGTCTGGCTCTATGGAAGGCTTGGTGCGATATGCACAGGGTCTTAAATTTAATTCTATCCCTAACTGGGAGCCAGTGGAGTGACCTGATCCCTGGCTTAGCTGATTCTCTGCGTGGGATTTGGAGTAGCGTGCGAGCTGCACAGTTCTGTGTGCGCTGAAGTTTCTGCAGCACTTAGTCAGGGGCTCCTAAGTAAAGGGCATTGTTGAAGTCGAGCCGAGATTGGATGAGGCCCTGAATAACTACCTGTTTAGCTTCCAAGGGCAGAATAGGCAGGATTTTTCTCAACATTCGGATAATCTCGAAGCAAGTTGCTGCTGTTTTGGTTGCCTGAGTATTAAAGGTGAGGGTTTTGTCCAGCCAGACTCCCAGACTTTTAATGTCTTCCTTCGGGGATGGAGAAGGAGCCAAACTGGGAGGCCATAGCTGGTCCATGGGAGTGAGAATAGGGGGGCCAAGGAGCATTATCTCGGTCTTATCGTCATTGAGTTTTAATGAGGATGCTGTCTCCTGACGTCCTCCATGCAAGCTGCTAGGTTGATCTGGGGGAGCCTGCTGTTCCTCTGTGCCAGCGAGACCACCAGCTGAGCGTCCGCATACGAGATGATCTTGATACTGTATTGTCGGACGACCTCAGCCAGCGGCCTCATGTACACATTGAACAGCGTGGGGTTTAGGGAGGAGCCTTGGGGTACCCCGCAGTTTAGAGGTCTGCTAGTGGAGCAGGAGTCGCCATCAAAGACCTGGAAGGTCCTTCCGCTCAAAAAGGAACCCAACCAGTCAAGAGCGTTTCCTGAGACCCCCAGATCGACTAGACGAGACATCAGGGTTTTGTGGCACACCGTATCAAACGCGGCGCTTAGATCAAGGAGAATCACTGCCACTGACCCCCCGTGATCCAAGATCCTCCTGGATTCCTCCGTCACGGCCAGAAGAGCAGTTTCTGTTCCGTGTTTTGGACGGAATCCTGTTTGGGTGGAGTCCAGTAGAGAATTCTCCTCAAGGAAGTTGGTGAGGTGGAGATTAATGTGCTTCTCTAGAATTTTACTTGCCCAGGGCAACAGGGATATTGGACGGTAGTTGTTAGGGTCCATAGGGTTGAGGTTGGGTTTCTTAAGCAGTGCTCTCACCATTGCCTGTTTCCAGGAGGAGGAACACTCCTGTTTGCATGGAGCTATTAAGTAGGTCCATGAGGGTGGGGAAAATGACTTAGTTAGCCATGTTCATCATCTGAGGGGGCACTGGGTCGAGGGGGGGCCTGATTTTACTTGATGTGCAAGGGATTTGAGTGATTCCAGATCTAATGGCGAAAATTTATTTAGGGAAACTCGCGGAGGATGTTCTGTATCGCTTGGGGGTGGTGGTATGACAGTGATGGTCTCTGAGAAGGATAAGTATATTTTATTGATTTTTTGAAAGAAAAATTCAGCCAACTCGTTACATCGGGCTATAGGGTTGTCGGCTGAAGCCATGGGGGGGGGGGGGGATTTTAGAAAGACTTTTGACTACTTGGTATATTTCTTTTGGCTTAGATCGAGCTGCCATAATTTTTTCTTTATAGTAGTTAGTTTGAGCTAAGTTTATTTCGCATTTGTACGCCCTAATGGCTTCCCTATACCTTTCTTTTCCGGTGATAGCGTACCCTAGGCGCCACTTCCTTTCCAACTCTCTACACTGTCGTTTTAGCTCCTTGAGCTTCTCCGAATACCAGGGAGCAGTTTCTCGTGCTCTTTTTAGCCTGGTTTTCCTGGAAGGGAGGATGGCGTCGATAGAGTCCTCTGTCCACTTGTTGAATGTCCTGCTGTCAGGTACAGGGCTCTTGGAAAGAGCGGGTTTGGAGGAGGAGAGGAGGTTCGACCACTGCTCTAGCGGGAGTCTTGACCAGTTTCTCATCTTTCGTGGGATAGCTGGAGGGGGAGTGACTTTACAAGTGGACCAGTTAAGGGGAATCAGCAAGTGATCAGTCCATGAGAGGTGGGTGATAGTGCCAACCGTGAGGTTGGGGCAGTTGCTAAAGACTGGGTCGAGCAGGTGACCTTTGTTATGAGTAGGGGACCTGATTAGTTGTTCTAGTTGAATTGCGGCTAAGCTGGAAACTAGCTCGTTAGCGGTGCTGTCCGTACTGTTATCGAAGTGGATGTTAAAGTCTCCCAGCACGTAAAGTTGAAGGAAGACATAGCAGATTCGGCCGCTAGCGAGGCTAGTGAAGAGTGGAAGTGATTCAGTGGGCCTGGGGGGCGGTATACAAGTGCCCCTGTGAGACTGTCGTTATTTATTTATTTTTTATATAAGTGTATTTTCTATAGCGCGCAGCTACCCCAACGGGGTGTCCCGGCGCTTCAGCCGCTGTGCATGATCATACTCAGATGAGGGGAAATTAACAGAAGAGGAGAGTTTTTAGAGCTCTGCGAAAGGGTAGTTCTTCATTAATTATACAGATAGAAACAGGCAGTTTGTTCCATAGGGCAGAGGCACTGACCTGGAAGGTTTTACCCCCTGAGCGAGCTCTTTTGTATCTAGTAGTAGACAGCAAATGTTGAGAACTGGAGCGGAGACACCTTGCATTGCTGTAGGGTTGGAGGCAGGAGGCCAGATAGGCGCAACCTTTAGCCCTGAGTGAACGATGTGCAAGGGTGAGAGACTTGAATTCGGCTCTTCTTTGGATCGGTAGCCAGTGCAATGCCCGTTGGTGGGGGAAATATGCTCTTGCAGAGAGATACCACACAAAAACCGAACCGCTGCGTTTTGGATGATCTGGAGCCTGTCTAAAAGGCCAGAGGCCAACCCTAGGTAAAGACCACTCGCATAATCTAGATGCAAGGTGATAAGGGTCTGGACAATCGTTTTCCTGGTGTTAGGGGGAAGGAAATTAATGAATTTCTTGATCATCCTGATCTTTGAAAAACAAGAGGAGGACACTGTTTGGACCTGGTTCTTAAAGGAAAGAGTGGTATCCCATCTAACCCCCAGGTTCCTAACTGAATCCTTCGGGAGAGGGGCAGAGCTCAAGTCGAGTGGCCACCAAAGGTTAGAGTGCAAAGGTGATGGCTGATGAAAAAATAAGACCTCCGTTTTCCGGCATTGAGTCAGGGAAAGTTGTCATCCATCCACTGAGCAACTTTACGGAGACGATTTTTTAATCGGTCAAAGGTAGTGGCAGTAGGGGTGTCGTCATAAGCAAACAACAATTGAATGTCTTCTGCATATGAAATGGCCTTAATTCCCAGCTCCGAGATAAGCTCTGCAACTGGGGAGAAATACACATTAAATAATAGCGGACTCAATGCCGAGCCCTGGGGGACTCCCCATTTTAGTGGGCGATGATTGGACTTGAAAGGGGGATTAGACACAGCCTGTGTCCGATTGGCGAGGAAAGAGGACAGCCCATCCAGAGTCTTACCTCGGATACCCTTAGACCTAAGGCGGTCAATCAGGACGGGGTGAGAGACGGTGTCAAATGCTGCCGATAAATCGAGCAGCACCAACACCGCTCTAGAGCCCCCGTCCAGTTTCCACCTTACAGAATCGGCCATTTCAATCAGTGCCGACTCAGTACTATGGCCAGTCCTGAATCCATGCTGAGAGGTATGGAGAAGGCCATTGGTCTCAAGGAAACCGGCCAGTTGCTGGTGTACAAGCTTTTCTAGCACCTTGGCAGGGGCAGGCAGCAGCGATATAGGCCTATAGTTGGCCGGTTCATCGGGGTCAGCATTAGCCTTTTTGAGGATAGGGACGAGGAGGGCATGTTTCCAGGAATCCGGGAAAAGCCCGGACCTCAGAGACTCGTTCCAGATGTCATTAAGTGAGGGGTTTAAGAGAGGGGCCAGTAATTTGTATTGTTTGGCAGGCCACGGGTCAAGGGGAGAGCCTGATCGGCATTTAGACAGCTCAGTTAAGGAGTGTTCTAAGGTACTCTCCTCGAAGGCTGAGAAGACCGATACAGGGTCAGAGGGGGTATCAATTTTTTCAACCATGACAGAGTTAGAGTTGCTCGGGAACGAATCATAAATATTAGCAATGTTTTCCTCGAAATAATCTGAGAGACAGTTACATTGGGCTGGAGATGTCCTCTGAACACGTTTAAGGGCTACTGGTTCTGAGAAAAACTTGACTGTATTAAAAATCTCTCTGGATGAGCCATGGGCCCCGTTAATTTTCTCTTCTAAGAAGATTCTTTTGTGAGTTATAATATTCTTACGGTGGTCCTTAAGGGCTGTTTTATATATCCGCTTACACTCAGGAGAGTAAGACAATCTCCAGCGCCGCTCTAAAAGTTTGTAAGCGGATTTAGATTTGCGTAACTCATCAGAGTACCAGGGTGAAGAAGGGGCAGCTCGGTGCGTTTTTATAGGCCTGGTGAGTTTGAGGCAGAAGGACATGCTTTCGCAGTCTGGGATTGGATCAAGGGTACAATGGCATTGGTAAGTAGATTCATGGATAATGGTAAGGCCTCCACCTTTTCCGCGTGAACGGTCCCTGCGAGCAATTTGGTATCCCGGTGGCAGGGCTTGAATCACATCCGGGTCACAGTCTGGGGTTAGCCAAGTTTCGATTAGGAAAAGGGCGTCAGGGGGCGTGGTTTGGACGCCGAGGGAGATGGCGGCTCTCTAAGTCTCTCCGCCCGTGCCGAAGGACTTGACTGGATCTGGAGCGCAAATTTATTCCAGCGCTGACAACTACAGAAAAATCGGGCAGCGGAATGTAAGCGGAGCACACAGAGCGCTCAGCTGACGAGCTGCGTGAAGGAAAAGTCCGATTTTGTCGGACTCGAAGCTCCGCTCCGGGTGCTGCCGGGCTCTGGTGAAGGAAGGCGGGAGGAAGGCTACGTGACCAGCCCAGCAGCCCACCGAGGACGCCAGCAGACGGGAACCGAGGCTCCTGCTCGATATGGGAGCAGGTTATTAAAATTCCGGCGGCACACCGGACTATGAAGAGTGCAAAAGAGTAACCGGAGAAGAAGAACCGTGAGTAGATTGGACGCTTGGGGGCACAGTAAACAGCAAACAGCTCGAGCACAGCCACCGCTCACACCCTCATAAAATGGCGGCATAACGCATTTTTAAGGAACTGCAGGTCCACAAACAGACTCTGCCCATTTGCTTGCAGCGTTTATGATGGGAAAAACATGCAAAATGAATGAGATTAAAAACAACTGAATATTTAAACCAGTAACTCAGAATAAGCGGAAAGGTACCTTTGGTGATGTTTTTGACCCCTGAGGATCTATAGTGTGTGATCCTGTGTGTAAAGACTGACCATGAACCCATGACCATGTTCCCAAATCAAAGTAATTGCTTTTGATACTGCTTTTGATCTGCCTTGGATACTGCTAAGACATCTGGGCTGCCACATTTTTATATGCTGTAGTGGCTGAGTGCTGGCTCAACGTGAAGAAGTGATTAACTGATGTCTTGCAATGGGCAAAAGTTAGGAGCTACCACGGAGTGATAATAACTGGCAAAAGTCTGTAAAAAAGGTAGTGTCTGAATATATGCTTGGAGATTGCACCCACTGCAATGCGAATAAGTGCGAGTCCCATTCATCGCATATTACCTATTTAACGTGTGTGGTTGATCCCAAAATGGCGACGCAAGCTTTCACCCTGAGATGAGGAATTGCGCCCTCAGCACAGCGACTGAGCTAATCATATAATAGATCAGTTAAGTGATTGCCGGCTCCTGGGTGTCTCGACTTTTTGAGTGGTCATCTGGAAGTACAAATAAGATAAATAGGGACAATTACCGGAGACTGGAAAGGAAGTGCGCCACAGCGATCAGGCACGAATCAGGGGAACCACTATCCACTGTTCACGATCAGTCGGTCTATACCACGAATGAACATGTCTGACAAAGAGATTGCAAAAGGCCTGAAGAGGCTTAAGTCTGATCTGGCGTCACCTGGCAAGGGGAAGAAGGATAACCCGGATCCGATAGATTTAATACTTAGCAGACTTGATGAAGTCAGAGATCTGGCGAAAGCAACAAAGGAAGAGGTGGCAGCAATCAGACAAGATAACCGCGACACCAATGCGAAACTTTTAGAGGCGGAAACGAGGATTAGCAAACTTGAGGATATGGAAGTTAAGACCTGCAACGCAGTTAAACGCTTGTGCATAGCAGCAGATCAAACAACACGGAAACTGGCTGAATTGGAGGACCGGAATCGAAGGGGGAATCTACGCATTTTTGGCATTCCGGAAGGTTCAGAGGATCAACTGGGGAACTGCGTAGCTTTTCTTGAATCCTGGTTTACCCAAGCTACAAACATGACGTTTCTACACCCACTAGAAATTGACAGAGCCCATAGAGTCCCGGCCAGGATCTCCAAGGATCAAAAGGGTCCCAGAGCTATTGTTTGTAAACCGCTCCGGTACCAGCATGTAGAACAGATTCTTGCCTTCATGCGGAAAAACAATCACATCCTGTGGAAATCTGCTAAGGTCTATATATCTCAAGACTATAGTAAGGAAACGGTGGACGTCAGGAAGGCATTCTTGGCGCTTAGACCGCAGTTGAAGAAAAGGGGTTTCCAATATGGATTCGTTGGTCCGGCAAGGTATCGAGTGATTATTCAAGGCACTCCACACATTTTTTCGGATCCATTGAAATTGAAACGTATGTTGGATGGCCCAGATGACTTGGACATGGAGACGAACAATCCTGGAAGCTCCGCTGATCAGGCTTCAGCTTCAGGCTATAAATGAAGGGCACCCTACTAAACGCACTTTCCAATGGTTTTCCATTCCTGGTTATTAAACGGAACAGAGAATTTGTTCAGTCTGTTATGTAACAAGAATATGGTACTTTTGATAGTCCGGATTAAGACCTATGAGTCAGAGTTCATGTTTCCATATATGTCTCCATATAGTTCACATTTCTCAGTATACTTTGAGGGCCTAGGTTAAGGCCCAGGTTTAAAGCGTTTAAAGCGTTTAAAGCGTTAACTATAGCACTTCAGTGTGAAACTATGGTATTCATGTCTGCACATTGACATTCTTCTACCTTGAGCTGTTTAATACGTTTAATGCATTTTTCGCATGCCTGTTTACATGACTTTATACCTTTATCAGCTGGTAATGTTGGGGGTTCTGTTACTCATTCAACGAAGGTAATACCTTGTTTTGCTTGTCTTTTATCCTGCAGTTTTTGAATTCTTTCATACAGGCAAGGTCGCTAGATACATGGCTTATTATAGCTGTGATAGTTAACAACGACTCACGAGTTTTTGCAGTAAATGTTAAGTCTTGTTTGCTCCAGATTAAAATTAATATGGATATGTTTTTTGGCGCGGGGAGGCTGCACCGTACTCTCTCTCCAATCGCCATGCCTACTGAATACAGGTGGGGTGGGGAGGGTGGAGGGTTGAGGGGATTGGGGGGTTGGGTATGTGTTACATGTCTTTTATGTTTGATTCTTCTTCTTCTTGCTTGCATTTTCACTATTGCGATGACACTTGATGGTGGTGTGGGTTATAGACTCTATGCTCACTCATATGTCGTTTCTAAGTCTCGGAGAGATGAAAGATTAACATTTTGTAGTTGGTCAAGTGAGGTGACTGTCTCTCTCTGGATGAAACACTGTTTACCTGTTCACAAATAATACTGTGAATACTCCGATGGGGGTATGTAATATGGACAAAATGAAGATATTGTCACTCAATGTTAAAGGTTTGAACCATCCTATCAAAAGACAAAAAATCTTAGACTATGTGCGTAGGTTAAAAGGTGATATTGTATTGCTACAAGAGACAAAGCTGGAAGCTAAGCTGTTTTTTCACATGCGGAATAAGTTTTACAGCGAGGTTGTGGGTGCAGAATCTGTACACAAGAAGAATGGGGTGTTGATCCTTGTTGCGAAGAAATCAAAGGTGGAGGTTTTATCTTCTGAGGCTAGTTTAGATGGGAGGTGGGTTACGGCCAAACTAAGTAAGGATAATACGGAGTTTTATGTTACGAACATATATGCTCCTAACATCAGTGACCTCAAGTTTTGGGAGGAGTTAAATAAACATATGGAAAATATCCCAGATAGTGCTGTTCACATAGTAGGTGGTGACTTTAATCTTCCCAAGGACGCAACTCTAGATAGGGACTCCCACTGCCCTTTCAAACCAAACAAATCTCACAGAGCCTTCAATAATCTGTGTGAACGCTTTCATTTAGTGGATGCTTGGAGGCTCCAGAACCCTACAGGGAGAGATTATACTTTTTATTCTACACCACACGACTCATACTCCAGGATTGACTACATCCTTATAACACAGAACGGGGTACCCAGAATAGAATCTACCACCATAGAACCTCGTGTGATGTCGGATCATTCTTGTATATCCCTGTCCATTGCAAATGCCAAATCATCTCCTCGTCAGACGTCTTGGCGCCTGAATGACGAGATTTTAAGCGATGCTCAACACAGATCCACAATACAAGCTGCCATTGAATCTTATCTGCAAATCAATAGAGAAGGGGACACATCTGATCTTATTAGATGGGATGCCATGAAAAGTACAATACGGGGAGTTTGTATCAAGATTAGGGCTGCCATGAATAAAAATTATAACGCGAAATTAGAATCCCTTGAAAGTGAAATTGGAGATCTTGAAAGTAAGCATCTGAGGCTAAGAGACGATATGACCCTCTATGCCCTGGCAAATAAAAAATATGAACACAATAAATTAATTAGTGAAAGGGCGGGAGTTTGGCTAGACAAAGGTAGGAGATTTAAGATTTGTGAATCCAATAAAGCGGGGAAGAGTCTCGCTTCATATTTGAAATTCAAAGTACAAAAGAACTGTATTAACATCCTTAAGGACGCCTCAGGGAACTCACACTCTGAGCCAGACAAGATAGCTGAGGTATTTAGGGTATTCTATGAGGATCTATATGCAAAAAATACGACGGTGGAGGAAGATAAAATTAAGAGCTACTTGGATGAGTGTGATCTTCCAAGATTGTCTGCTGAGGATCAGGTTGGTCTAAATGGCCCGATAAGTGCTGAGGAAGTGGAAGGTGCGATTAAAAAATTAAAAACAGGGAAGGCTCCAGGACCGGATGGCTTTACAGCAAGATTCTATAAAACATTCCCCACAATATTATCTGGGCCCTTGCTTAACCTGTTCCATGAAATAAATAGTTCTGGGGAAGTAAAAGGCACTCTGGCGGAGGCAACAATTGCAGTACTCCCTAAGGAAGGGAAAGACCCTTCGCTCCCAAAAAACTACAGGCCGATTTCGCTAATTAACATTGACTGTAAGATTCTAGCTATGATACTTTCAGCACGTCTCCAAAAAGTGCTCCCACAACTAGTCCATCCATCTCAAGCGGGCTTTCTAAAGCATAGGTTGTCCAGTGATAACACACGGATTTTAGCCCATGTGCTGGAAAAAGCTAAACTTCTAGAAACCCCTACAGTGGCAATAACGTTAGATGCAGAAAAAGCCTTCGATAAGGTTGACTGGGCCTTTCTGGAAGCAGTCCTCAATAAATTTAGCCTGGGGGAAACATTTACACGGCTAGTTATGTCACTTTATTGCTGCCCCTCGGCACGAGTCAGGGCAGGTGGAGCATTTTCATCTTCCTTTTGCTTAAAACAAGGTACGAGGCAGGGGTGCCCTCTATCACCCTCGTTATTTTTATTGGCAATCGAACCGTTCTTACATCATATAAGGAAAGACCCTAAAATTGCAGGTATACCGTTTGGGGACTGCACGGTCAAATTGACAGCGTATGCGGATGATGTACTTATCCTATCTGAAAAAGCGGATGAAGCAGTATCTGCACTCATGTCGGACATTGAAGAATTTTCGAAGGTATCGGGCTACAAGCTCAATAAAGACAAAACAGAGGTCAAACTGCTGAACAATAAAGGTGACAAGGGGATCTTGGGGGACTCTGGTCTTACATGGCAGCCCAAATGCTTCAAGTACCTAGGGTTGGACTTCGATAAGGATTTAATTTCCACCCTAAAAATAAATGAGGAATCGACGTTGAAAAAAATATCTACCCTTCTAGAAAGTTGGTCCCCTAAATTCCTTTCTTGGTGGGGCAGGGCTGAAACACTCAAAATGATGTCGACCCCCTTAGTTAACTACCTGGCCAGTATGCTCCCTATGACGTTCTCTGATACTTTTGTCTCGAAAATAGACCAGATGTTTGGTAACTTCCTGTGGCGGGGCAAGAAGGCCAGGATATCTCTGAAGAAGCTACAACTGGCGAAAGATAAAGGCGGCCTGGGTCTGCCATCGTTCAGGAACTACCAGACAGCCTTTCTTTGTAAGCAAGGTGCTCAATGGTTTATAAAAACATCAACTTACACTCCGGTGTGGATTGACATTGAGAGATCAATAGTGGGCAATGTTCCTCTTGAGTCTTTAATCACCATGGACCTGTCACACTTACCCCACTCAAAATATATAATGTTAAATACCAGAAGGGCCCTCCTTAGGCTCGATCAAACACACAAAACCAAATTGACATTTTCTAAATCATCATGTATGTCTCTATGGAGAAACCCCTACCTTAAACATGTAGGTGTGGAGCTCTTCTGGGAGTCATGGTCCGGAAAAGGTATTAATCTGGCAGGAGATTTGTATGACAATAACGAACCAATCCCGTTCTCAAACTTGCAGGCAAAGTTCGACCTATCACCAATAGACTTCTATAATTTCTTAAAAGTTAAGGCGACGCTAACTAGCCGTAACTTCTCACCCTACACTCCATGGCTGATAACACATCTCCCACGTATTATGCATACAGGTCACTTCGTCTCCAAGGTGTATAAACTGTTACTACCGTTGCCCAATAAATCTCACAGGACTGTTGAAGCGAAATGGGAAGCGGAATCAAACTCTACAGGTATAGAGTTCGATTGGGAATTAATTCATAAGTCAGCACTGACCCACAAAGTTTCACCCATCCTATTCCAGACAAAGTATATGCTCATAAATAGGTCGTTCTGGACCCCGGAAAGGCTGTTTAAATGTAATTTGCGTGACTCTCCGGAATGCTGGAATTGCCAATCAGGGACTGGGGATCTCCCTCACATGCTATTCAACTGTCCCCTACTGAAAGAATATTGGGAGAAAATATTTGTATGCATCCATCATGTATTTAAGATAATGCCAAAGAAGGAATTTGTATATGTCATTCTAGGGGGGCTGGAACCGCGATTAGCTAATGAGCATGACCGCCAACTTTTGGACTTAATGTTGACATTGGCATGTAAGGTTGTTTTATGCAAGTGGAAATGTGCTAAGGAAGTAAATTTCAAGATTTGGCAGGAATGGCTGTCTTTCCTAAGGGGTGCCACGAATCAAGCATTACAGTCCTCTACGTGGTGTCCATCCCATAAGAAATTGTGGAAATCACTTGATAAATCATCCCTCCATTTTGACCCGCCTTGAAGCAAGACGCCCTTGCAATAATACCTTAGATATATGGGTGTGATCCTAGTCTGTATGTTAGAACTATTCCCATTGCATCCACACGTCAAGTGTTTAACACCTTAATCAACAACCTTGTGACAAGCAAGAGTGATTCTTCTCTTTATTTTTATCATTTGTAGTTTCTGTATTGGCCTGACAACATCTGTAACAATTCACTTTTTTGCTGGAAGATTTAATGTAATGTCTTTTGCTTTTGTTTTCTTACCTCAATAAAAATGACTTGAAATAAAAAAAAGGAAAAGGGCGTCAGGAGACCGCTCGTCTAAGAGCAGGAAGATTTCTGCGCTGTGTCTTGGTAGAGACCTGCAATTCAGGAGCAGTAAGGTGTACTTTTGCTGGGCCGCCCTGAGTCGAGCGGGTCGGAGGTTAGTGTTGCAGTGTAAACAGTAAGTGGGGAGATTCAGAGGATGGTGTTGATGAAGGCAACTCTCTTCCGTGGGGGGTTTCAGTGTCAGAAGGGCAGCAGCACTATATCGAGTCTTAGGAGGGATACCAAGGGAATTGGCCCCTGTCCCCGGCCGGACGCGGACGGGCGCAGACGGGCTTGCCTTTGGCGCGCTGACGGCGCGCCCGCTGAACACGTCCGCTGCGCGTCCGGCCCTGGCACATTTTAAAGAGGGGGCGTGGCCTCTGGTCGGTGGGCGTGGCCTCACGGCCCTCGCTGATGGCAGCAAGAAGTTTGTTCAACCCCGCGGCAGCGTTAACATCGGCTGCGCGGTGGTGTCGGCGATTGTGAAGGAGGGGGAGTGCTCAGGGCTGAGTGAAGCAACAGGTAGAATAACAGTTTTACAAGATAACCGATTTAAAAAAAAAAATTCCGCTAATCTCCCGGCTTCCGCCTAAGGAGCTTCTGTCTGGCTTAATGCGTGCTTCGGGCTCAGCGCGGCTTAAGTAGTGGGCGGGGGCGTGGCCTCTGGCCGGTGGGCTTGGCCTCGTGGCCCTCACTGATGGCGGCAAGAAGTTTGTTCAACCCCGCGGCAGCGTTAACATCGGCTGCGCGGTGGTGTCGGCGATTGTGAAGGAGGGGGGAGTGCTCAGGACTGAGTGAAGCAACAGGTAAAATAACAGCTTTACAAGATAACCAATTTTTTTTTTTAAAATGCGCTAATCTCCCGGCTACCGCCTCAGGAGCTTCTGTCTGGCTTAATGCGTGCTTTGGGCTCAGCGCGGCTTAAGAAGTGGGCGGGGGGTGTGGCCTCTGGCCGGTGGGCGTGGCCTCGCGGCCCTCGCTGATGGCGGCAAGAAGTTTGTTCAACCCCGCGGCAGCGTTAACATTGGCTGCGCGGTGGTGTCGGCGATTGTGATGGAGGGGGGAGTGTTCAGGGCTGAGTGAAGCAACAGGTAAAATAACAGTTTTACAAGATAACCAATTTTTTTTAAAAATGCGCTAATCTCCCGGCTTCCGCCTCAGGAGCTTCTGTCTGGCGGAGGTCTTCATATCGGCTCCAACCCTTCAGCCTGGGACGACTCCTGGTGGCTCACGGCACTGGGGGCAGCCCGTCACCCACTGACCACGCACGCGACCTCGGAGTTATCCACGACTCAACCCTCTCCATGACCAAGCAAGTCAACGCAGTCTCCTCCTCCTGCTACAACACCCTCCGCAAGATCTACAGGTTGATCCCGACAGATACAAGAAGAACAGTCACCCAGGCCCTCGTCAGTAGCAGACTTGACTATGGAAACGCCCTCTACGCGGGAGCCCCAGCCGAGCTCATCAAACGACTGCAACGCATTCAAAATGCCTCTGCACTACTGATGCTCGACGTACCACGCCACAGCCACATCACCCCTCCACCTGAGAAACCTGCACAAGAGGATTTCCTTCAAGCTCCTCATCCATGCACACAAGGCACTCCACAAGACCGGTACAGCCTACCTCAACAGATGACTTTTCTTCTACATCCCCAACCGCCAGCTCAGCTCCGCCGACATCGCCCATGCCTCCGTCCCTTGCATCCGAAGAACAACCACCGGCAGCAGATCCTTCTCCCACCTTGCCGCCAAGACCTGGAACACCCTCCCACTGAGCCCACGACAGACCCAAGACCTGCTGACCTTCAGGAGGCTACTCAAGATCTGGCTGTTCGACCAGTAGCGCCCCCCCACTTTATCCCCCAGCACCATGAGACCCTCAGGAGTAAGTAGTGCGCTCTACAAGTTCTTGATTGATTGATTGCTTTCGCTGTGCTTGTTAGGTTTTGTCTGCACAGCGTTTGTGCTGTGCTTGTGAAATCTATAGTTATTAATATAAATCTTAAAAGGGACTTTTTATCCTGCCCCCTCACTTTCCTGGCTTTTCCTTGGTTCCTGTGCTTGGCACTCACTTTTTAGGTCTTGCCTAAGAAGCGCATGCGCTCCTTGGGAGACCTTTAGCCTTCGCTCTGCTCTTTGTGGAAGCACGCACTTGTGCTTGTGACGGCATCCACCTTGCAGGAGCGAGCAGGGGCACAACACAAGCACGAGTATGTGCTTCCAAAAAGAGTAGACTGCTCTCCCCAGCATGCGTGCGCGTGCACCACTCGTGGGCTTACCTCCTGCTCGCCCTCTCTCTCACAATTAACTTTCGCGGCCGCGGGACCGCGCTTGTGTTTCAGTGCTTGTTGGTTTAAGGCACCTCGCACACAATCCTTAGTGGCACCTCGCACACAATCCTTACTGAGACCTCAAACACAATCCTTACTGGCACTTTGCACACAATCGTTACTGGCACCTCTCACACAATCCTTACTGGCAGAGTTCTTAATCCCTTGGCTTCAGTGGATTAACTGGTTATACTGGTTGTGTCCACAGCAGTACAGTCTCGCTGAGGCGAATGTGAACAGGTCGTCCACCACCGTGCACAAGAAAGTCCTTCTGCTGTAAGTGTCAGAAGGATTTACTTTCTTTCTTTATTTTTAAAGAGAACATAAGGAAATTTCCCTCGCACCAGAGTACTTTTTTTTGTTCTTTTTCTACAGTCATGTGCAGCGCGCTGACGTCACAATAACTGCTTTTACTTTGGGTGTTGCGTGGGTCGGAGGACATACCTGTGCACTCCACCCAACCCCTCGAGCACCGATCCGTGCCCTCTTTAGTCACATGGTTTGTATACGGCCTGCTTTGTCTTGGTCTCAGTTCCTACTTACCAATTCAGTCTGACGTGGTTCCTTCGCTTGTCCCTAAGTAGACCAGCCAGCAGCGGGCTACTGAGCTGTGTGCCTGCTCTCGCCTCTTATAGCTGATGGTACTCTTATGGTACCACGGTGAGTCATAGGACCACCCTATCGCTGTTCCTATAATATGCCCACTAGTTTCTTAATCAATATTGCAGTAAACACCAAAGCGCTATGGGTAGCAGCTGTGATGCAGGACTCCCTCACTACCGATGTCAGTAACTGAACCGCAATTAAACTTCTGTTAAGTCCCACAATGATAAAGATAAGTTTTAGTACATTCAAGATGTCATTATTAAAAATGTTACTTTGTATTTGTACATTTATTTCAAGATCCTACAGCGTCAAAGTTAAACAAGCATTTGCAATGCAATAGGTTACGCATTTGCGAGAGTTTAAGCTATTGGCATTGTTAAATGCCTTTTATTTATATTTTAAAAATCAACGAATAAATAAAAGGCATTGTCATTTACAATGCCAATACCTTAAACTCTGGTAAATGCGAGACCTATTGCATTACACATGCTTGTTCTACATTTCTATTGGCTGTAGCATATTTTCCTGCATTTACCAATGCTTGTTCCTCGTCTGCTTCTCTTATCAGTTTCCTGTAGTCAAAATACTGTTAACATCTGCTTTGGTGTAACTATTTGTCCATAAAGTTTTGCCTTTTTCTTGGCTTGCGTATGCTTTAAATTAAATTAGTGGGTTTATATAGCCCAATTTATCACTCAGAGAGATTAACCGCCTGATTCATCAAGCTAAATTGCACTCGCAAAGGGCAAGATTCTCAGAATCTTGCCGTTTGCGAGTGCAATTTTTGCATTTGGGATTCATCATCCCAAATGCAAAATTCGCTATTTAAGAATTCGCACATTTGCGAAGAATTGAATTCAAGGAATCTCTATTTGAGATTCCTTAAATACAATTCATGAAGCATTTTAAAATTGCGAAAATGCAATTTTGGGCCGCTATTTACCGAGAGGTCAGACCTCTCGGTAAATAGCAAAAACTTAGAAAAATACTTTTAAAAGCATTTTTCTAAGTTGCATGTTGCACACACACATGTCCTTTGGACATGTGTGTGCGCAAGACCTGTTTCAATTTGCATTTAAGGGGTGCTACAGGGTGTCCTTTGGACACCCCTGGTACCCTTTAAATCGCTATCTTATTTGCGAGTAGCAAATTGCTAATCGCAAATAAGGAATACTCCCCATTCATTCCTATGGGCCTTTTGGCCCATAGGAATGAATGGGGAGTTATTCCTTATTTGCGATTAGCAATTTGCTACTCGCAAATAAAGAATGTGTAGGAATCGCTATTTATTTAGCAATTCCTACATGAATACCGTTTTGCGAGTCCTTAATAGCGATTCGCTATGAATCGCTATTAGGGGCTCGCAAAACGGCAAGTTGATGAATAAGGCTGTAAGTGATTTGCTTAAAATCACAGGATGTTGCTCTGCCGAGACTCAAACCGGGAACCCCAGATCTCCAGTCTGTAGCTCTGGCAGCTGCGCCGCATCCTCTCCACTTCTGTGATACGTGTCAGGGAGCTCTTTCCTTCGTCCCTTCGTCCCTGATGGTGATTGATTAAAAACAGCTTATTAGTTCGCACATAGGCAAAACCAATGCATTACCAATGCTTTGTTTCTTTTCTCATTTTCAGAATTGCTCTGCCCACGGGCTCACTGGCCCTTGTTATCTTGCCCCCTTGATAGACTTCATTCTCCAGTGCAGATGTCCCCTTACCCTCCAAGCCCCCTCCCCCCTCCACTCCCTGTACTTGCACTTGATTGGTCGTTGACAGCACTTTTGTCAATTCCAATGTGGTTTCCACCAGGAGAGGAGTGGGGTCATGTGACACAAACACTGCTGAGCCTGCTGAATGGGGGAGTGAGGGACAGGGAGACTGGAAGCTGCTGCAGGGCATAAACCCACTCAGCTTCTCCTCCCTAGAAACCTTTACCAACTCCAGGACTTCATTCTGTGATCTCGAACTTTCTTCTTCATGGAAGTGTGTGATCTTCTAGTTGCATTGTTTACCCAAATAAAGCCAGCTCAGAAAGCTCTGAGTAGTGAGCTGGGCATAGGAACCATTACGTTTCACATTCACCTCTACACCCCCTCCGATGCTCTCACACATACATCCAGTTAATACAAGAGATAAAGGGGCAGATTTATGAGGCCCTTGCGCCACGTTTATGCCGCTGTTGCGTCACTCAAGGCGGCGTAAACGTGGCGCATCCCTACGAACGATTTACAACGTGACGCATCTAGGCAGATGCGTCACGTTGTAAAGCCCTGCGCCGCTTGTGGGCGTTCCGGCGCAGGGGGGGCGTTCCGGGGCAGGTGCGCCTCGCAAAAGTGGCTCAGTGAAATCTATGAGATTTCACTCAGTCACTTTCAGGCCAATGCTGCGTCAAAAGCCTGCGCCTGCTTGAAGCAGGCGTAGGTCTTGACGCAGCATTGTTAAGATGGGCACCCCCGAGCCTTGCTGGAGCTGCGTCGCGCTTGCGACGCAACTCCAGCAATGCACCACCTTTACGGCACAGATGCGTCACGCATCTGTGCCGTTTTTGCCCCATGGTGCGCCGCATCATAAATGCGGCGCACCATGGGTGGCGGAGCAGTGGCGCACTGTGGCGCATGTTAACTGGCGCATCCCTGAGGATGCGCCAGTTAACATAAATCTGCCCCCAAAAGCTTTGACGCCTGCTAGAAGTGAGACAAATGAGCATTACAAGAACTCGCTGCTGTATCCGAAAAGTGCCCACTCTATAAAGTGCAAATTTTAGAGCTCAGGTGGAAAGCATCAGCCTGCCCCTTTTGAATGTAAAAGAGCTTCTTACCAGTGCTTTAAATGAAAATCTAGAAGTGCTGGTACTCACTAGCTAGAGAACCTTTTTCCTTTGGAGAAGTGTCAGTACTCTCCCATTAAAGGTATCGCAGCAGTGCTGAGAAGTACAGATACTTTTCCAATAAAGGTATTGTAACAGTGCTGAGAAGTGCAGGTACTCTCCCATTACAAGTATTGTAGCAGTGCTGAGAAGTGCAGGTACTCTTCCATTAAAGGTATTGCAGCAGTGCCGAGAAGTGCAGATACTCTCTCATTAAAGGTAGTGTAGCAGTGCAGGTACTCTCCTATAAAAGGTAGGGTAGCAGTGCTGAGAAGTGCAGGTACTCTCCCATTAAAGTATTGTAACAGTGCTGAGAAGTGCAGGAACTCTCCCATTAAAGGTTTTGCAGCAGTGCTGAGAAGTGCAGATACTCTCCATTTAATGGTATTGTAGCAGTGCTGAGTAGTGCAGGTACTCTCCCATTAAAGGTATTGCAGAAGTGCTGAGAAGTGCCGATACTCTCCCATTAAATGTATTGCAGCAGCGCTGGGAAGAGCAGGTGCTCTCCCAGAGAAGTACAGCTGCTCTCTCATTAAAGGTATTGCAGCAGTGCTAAGAAGTGTAGGTACTCTCCCAGAGAAGTGCTGATACTCTCTCATTAAACATATTGCAGCAGTACTAAGAAGTGAAGTACTCTCCCAGAGAAGAACAGCTGCTCTCCCATTAAAGTTATTGCAGCAGTGCTAAGAAGGGTAGGTACTCTCCCAGAGAAGTACTGGTACTCCCCCATTAAACATATTGCAGCAGTGCTGAGAAGTGAAGATACTCTCATCCCATTAAAGGTATTGCAGCAGTGCTGAGAAGTGCAGGTACTCTCCCATTAAAGTTATTGCAGCAGTGTTGAGAAGTGCAGGTACTCCCCCTTTGAAGGTATTGTAGCAGCGCTGAGAAGTGAAGTGCTCTCCCAGAGAAGAGCAGCTGCTCTCCCATTAAAGGTATTGCTGCAGTGCTAAGAAGTGTAGGTACTCTCACAGAGAAATACTGGTACTCCCCCATTAAAGGTACAGCAGCAGTGTGTAGGTACTCTCCCTGAGAAGTACAGATACTCTCCCATTAAAGGTATTGCAGCAGTGTTGAGAAGTGCCGGCACTCTCTCATTAAAGGTATTGTAGCAGTGCTGAGAATTACAGGTGCTCTCCAATTAAAGATATTCCAGCAATGCTGAGAGGTGCAGGTACTCTCCCATTAAAGGTATTGCAGCAGTGTTGAGAAGTGCTGGCACTTTCTCATTAAAGGTATTGTAGCAGTGCTGAGAAGTACAGGTGTTCTCTCTTTCGAATTACAGAAGTGCAGGCACTCAGTACCATACAGTAAATGCCCATTTAAAGCGCTGGCTCGTACAGGAGGACTGGGGCACTTAAACCCTCCCTGCAGGTTCGAGTGAATCTCGCCCACCTTAGATTGCCCTAAGTATTAGCCAACTACTTGTGCTTCAGAAAACTATTGGAAACATAACTTTAGAATTGTCTACTCCTGGCCACGCCCACATTCGGCGCTGTGAAGAAGATGTTGGACAAGGTCAACCTACCAACAAAACCCTAAACTCACTTCACCTTCCTGGGCCATATTTGTAACTTAGGGGCCAGATGCATAAATGCATTTTGTGCTCCCCCTCTCTCTCACAATTAACTTTTGCTGGCCGCGGGACTGCGCTTGTGTTTCAGTGCTTGTTGGTTTAAGGCACCTCGCACACAATCCTTACTGGCACCTCGCACACAATCCTTACTGGCACCTCGCACACAATCCTTACTGACACCTCAAACACAATCCTTACTGGCACCTCTCACACAATCCTTACTGGCACCTCTCACACAATCCTTACTGGCACCTCTCACACAATCCTTAGTGGCACCTTGCACGCAATCCTTACTGAGACTTCAAACACAATCCTTACTGGCACCTCTCACACAATCCTTACTGGCACCTCTCACACAATCCTTACTGGCACCTCGCACACAATCCTTACTGGCACCTCTCACACAATCCTTACTGGCACAGTTCCTAATCCCTTGGCTTCAGTGGATTAACTGGTTATATTGGTTGTGTCCACAGCAGCACAGTCTCGCTGAGGCGAATGTGAACAGGTCGTCCACCACCGTGCACAAGAAAGTCCTTCTGCTGTAAGTGTCAGAAGGATTTACTTTCTTTCTTTCTTTATTTGTAAACAGGACATAAGGGAACTTCCCTCGCACCAGAGTACGTTTTTTTTGTTCTTTTTATACTGTCATGTGCAGCGCGCTGACGTAACAATAACTGCTTTTACTTTGGTTTTTGCGTGGGTGGAAGGACATACCTGTGCACTCCACCCAACCCCTCGAGCACCGATCTGTGCCCTCTTTAGTCGCATGGTTTGTATAAGGCCTGCTTTGTCTTGGTCTCAGTTCCTACTTACCAATTTAGTCTGACGTGGTTCCTTCGCTTGTCCCTATGTAGACCAGCCAGCAGCGGGCTACTGAGCTGTGTGCCTGCTCTCGCCTCTTGTAGCTGATAGTACTGTTTTGGTACCACGGTGAGTCATTAGACGACCCTATCGCTATTCCTATATTATGCCCACTAGTTTCTTAATCAATCTTGCAGTAAACACCAAAGCTATATGGGTAGCAGCTGTGATACAGTACTCCCTCACTCCCGATGTCGGTAACTGAACCGCAATAAAACTTCTGATAAAGATAGGTTTTACTACATTCAAGATGTCGTTATTAAAAATGTTACTTTGTATTTGTACAGTTATTCCAAGATCCTACAGCGTCAAAGTCAAACAAGCATTTGCAATGCAATAGGTCACACATTTGCGAGAGTTTAAGCTATTGGCATTGTTAAATGCCTTTTATTTATATTTTAAAAATCAGCACATAAATAAAAGGCATTGTCATTTACAATGCCAATACCTTAAACTCTGGTAAATGCGAGACCTATTGCATTGCACATGCTTGTTCTCCATTTCTATTGGCTGTAGCATATTTTCCTGCATTTACCAATGCTTGTTCCTCATCTGCTTCTCTTAGCAGTTTCCTGTAGTCAAAATACTGTTAACATCTGCTTTGGTGTAACTATTTTTTCATAAAGTTGCCTTTTTCTTGGCTAGCATATGCTTGAACTGGCATCCACCTTGCTGAGGTAATAGACTCCTCCTCTGTAATGGCGGCGTGTGCTGAGCAACGGCGTTTGGTCTCCGGCGGAGCTGATGCCGGAGGAAGTGGAGTGGAAAGTGGAGAGGGTTTTTTCGCGGTGATCACGGCGAGTGCCTCTTTAGAGGCATAACGGATTGAACGATTCGGGAAGCCCTGTTCCTAACTCTGAGGCGAGGCTGTGTGTTTGGCGCCCCTGTTTGTAGTGACATGACCGGCTGGAGCGAGCTGTGCGGGGGAGTGCCGAGCTGAGCTGCACTGAGCATGCCTGCCTGCCCGCCTGCCCGCCCGCCTGCCTGCCTCTATGCAGAGCCTCTTCACTAAGGCAATTACTGTGGACTGCAAGCAGCAAACAGCAAGCAGAGAGTGGTGGAAGGGCGAGATTTTGTTCGATACCTTAGCACTATTGATCTAAACCTCGATCTGGTCGACTGAACCTTTGTTGCCTGTCTTTAAGGTAAAAAGTACATCCATTTCCAAGTTAGTTCACCCAATAAAGGACTCTGCTCCCAAAGATCACAAACAACTTCTAGCTTTCAAAAGTTTATTGTAAGGATATGATAAGCTGCAAATACAGGCATCTCAGAATGAGATTCACGAGGTACACAGGTCCAATTACATACATGTGCTCTCGGAAAGCCCTCAGACGAGCAACGGAAATCACTAACACAAGTTCTAAGAATAATAAAGCTATCAGCATTGACGCATATCTCTCCTTCATTTAAGTTGGAGGAAAACGCACAGGTTAGGCTGTCCCTACCCTGCTCTAGATGGTATCCCTACTTAACCAAGTCCCAACCTAACAAAGGTGTCAGCAGTGAATGACCCCCAAGGGAAGTCACCCACTCTTAGTCTCTTGGTGAAAACCTATAGTTCTCCAGTCATGACCCCTCTCTGCCTACCCATCCGCTCTCTAAAGGGTCCTCAGGTATCTGCTCTAACTCCACCCAGGGGTGCTGTCCCTAATACAAAACAGTCAACAACATTTGAGACGCCCCTTTCGAGACGCCCCTCACGTGGTGTAGCTTCTGGCTTTTTCCATGATGCTTTGTATTGGGCCTCATACGTTAGAGTTGACCTTGCTTCTCAGACTCTTCTCCGGCCCGCTGATACCCCTTAAACATTCCGGAACCCTCCTCCATGTCTGGGCTGTCTACTGAACAGACCTCTATTCATATTATTTATAATTGGATTCCCCCTTTTCTCTTGCAGACAGCCATCTGCAGCCAAGATCCCAACTCTCATAGACTTCCAAAAAGGCTTGCAACATTTCTTGGCCCAGACATGTACGTGTAAACCAACGTTAAAACATTTCAGGCCTACAATATTTCTCATAATGATTATAGCATTCAACTTCTTCATTAATTAAAGCATGTTAATACTCTTATTCTATTATTCAGTAAACATTTTTATAAATCCTGGCCCATTAATGCAATGACCAAAACATTAATACAATCTGTGTCGTGAAAAGAAACACCTTCCCTTTCCCTCCAGCTCTGGCCCTGAGGCCTACCACATTCTGCGTTTAACCACCTACCATCTTACATTTTAACAGCTACACGACATGGATTCAGGAATAATCACATCTAATAAAATCATATAGTGTCACACATTTCTGTATTAGTTCCACTTCTACTTAAATCTCTATATTAGCTATACATTTAGAATATATTTGCAGATACTATTAGCACTCATGGCATTTCTCCTCATGATTTGTGCTTACTACAGGTAAGTGTGATGCACTCATACATTTAGGTCAGTTTGCGCTCTCTCAGTTCCCCCCTTTGATGACCTCTCGGGGTCATCACTAACATTTAAACTGCAGTTATTGGTAGCATAACTTGTCTCTGCGCTTCCAGAGCCCTCAGACTCCTGTACTGATTATCTTGTATGGCAGCCAATCTCTGCAGCTGCTCTCTTTGGGCCCTTTCTGACCTTCTTGCTCTGTACCATTTGAATACCCTCACCAATCCCCACAATATGATCCCACAGATCAATATTATGATGACAGGTTTTAGAATATACCACACAAAGCTTTTGCCTAAGGTGGAAATCCACCCTCCAACTGCACTCATTCCGTGGCCCACCTTTTCCCAGACATTTTCTCTACTCAAGTCTTCGATCTCCTTGTGAATATCAGTTATGTTCCTAATAACCTTCTCAAGGGGTTTTGAATTGTCTGGAATGTAAGTGCAACATTCCTGGACCTTCAAAGCCTTACAGACTCCGCCCTCTTTTGCTAGTAGGACATCTAACGCAAGACGGTTCTGAAGAACCATAGCCCTTATCGATTGCATCTCTCCTTCTACCAGCATTAAGGACTGAGCAGTGCTGGCAGACAACCTGTCGACGACTGTTGCCAGCCGTCTAATTTTAACATCATTAAGGATTAGACCCAAAAGAGGGAACATAGCTCCAAAGACATCTCCAACCATTTCGGCATCACCTACATCTCTCCTTCCCCTCGATGATGTCTTGCCCTCAATGATCACTAAGTCTTGTGCATGATATATTTTGGGGAAGACAATTGCTAGGTAACATGATCCATACCAGTTGTCAGGTAGTCTCACGTAGGCATTTCTTCCACATACAAAATACACATTTGGAATCACTTGCATTCCCTTCAGGAAATCTTTAGTATAGTACTCTATATTGAAAGCATGTTCACAGTCGACTTCTCCAACGTATACATTTTCATAATACGTTTTGGCTCGGTGAAGACATAGCTTTCCTCTCTGAGTTTTATCTAAAGCTATTGGACCACTACTACCCTTTCTCTTGTGTGCCTTCTCTTCCTCGGTCCAATCTGTTTTCCATTGTCCCGATTTTTTCAAAATCTTTTGTCTCCTGTAACGATCATCCACCTGCCCTATGAACTTCTTCTCGACTTCTGACACCTTGCATGTCAGGTTATTTCTACGGGCATGTGAAGTATCTAAGGTAATCCAAGGAATGAAGAACTTGGCCAATCTGTCTTCACTCTTCCAGTAATCCCATTTGTTCATCTGCTTATAATTTGGGACTTCTGGCAACACTGAATCATAATTGGAAAAATAGTATTCAAAACTATCTCTCTCATAAAATATACTAAGCAATAAGCTACATGTAATGCCATATGTCAGCGGGAGGTGATGATATCGGATGCCCTCATCTACAGACGCCGGCAACTGCATGCAGACATAACAATCCTTAACCTCCATGGCATCCACGTATTCATATAAGAGTTTAGCATAAGCATTTGACCTAAAGTCTCCTTGGGACTCATCTACGTGTAACCTGCGGGCTTCTGCAGCTAATAACGCTTTCTCTTGAGTGTTTTCCCCTTTTTCACCAGCAACAGTAGATGTAAGCGTTTCTACAGAATTCACATCAGTTACCTTTGCCTCTTCCTCATGTCCCTTTACATAAGAAATTGTTACCACTAAAGCTATTAATATTATCACTCCTACTATTAGTGTACCTATTATACATTTAGCTCTGCGGTTCTGGGTGCCGGCCTCCATTTCGTCAGACAATATGGCTCTCTCTTATCTTAGCAAAAAGTTCTTTTCCTCTCGTTCCTTTACAGTCTCTTTTTAATCCTTTTGTCTTTAGAATCCACACAACTGGAAGCTGACAACCTTCTTCGCAAAAAGTCCTTTAACAGTTCAAAAAAGACAACCCTAGCCCTTCTCCGTCAACTCAAGGGAAGTTCCCTAATATTCTCTGCTTCCTGGGCGCTAGGTAATCTTCTTTTTCTGCTTGCTTTATTTACAAAGTCCTTAACAGTCTACTATCAGGTTTGTGCTTGCAGCTTCAATAGCATAGTTCAGTATTTCCAAAGAGAAGATTGTGCTCTTCATGTGCTGTTATCGTTGTACCAAAGTCGGGGAATTGCAATTCTGAAAGAAACATGTGTTTTAACTTGCTGAGGCGGGGAGGTCTGGGGAGCATGAATGTTAGTGACCCTTCTTGTTCGACACCGGGTACCAACAGTCGTATTTCCACGGTGATAATGGGCTCAGAACTGGACACCACCACCGCTCGGATCCTCCCTGTCTTCGGTTTCACAGACATTTGTCGCCAGATATGTCCACTCAGGTGTGGAGTATCTTCTGTTAGGCACACGCACTCTTCTTGACCTTCTTCGGTCCGGTGCTTCAGCGCCCTGAGCACCTTCTTCCGGGTCTGAGTCTTCTGATATCGGAGGAAGGGTTACTTCTGGAGTTGACCTCAGGCTAGAGCTCCTTCTTTGCGGCCAATTAGCTTCTCCACGTGCCCTTCTACTCCTTCTCCTTCTTGTCTGTTCTCGCTCTCTGTCAGACCTGTCAGTGTCTGACTCGTACTCCCAGCTACTTTCTCCTTCTGTAGCGTCGTCTGTTTCGCCGTTGTACTGACCGTCCTCAGCTTGGTCAGACTCTTCCCCTGCTTCCGCTGGCACCTCTACAGCTTGGCTAGCCCCCTCTATGGCTTCTCGGTCCTCTGCTGGACGTCTATCCGAGAGAGGAGCTGTTTCTTCCCGAGGTGCTGGAACCCTTCGCGTATGTGACGCGTGGATCCAATTGGGCAGGCCTCCCACCTTCACAGCTGTGTTCGTGATCAGGATGATCTGGAAGGGCCCACGCCAACGAACATCCAGACAGCTTCTTCTCACATGTTTTTTCACCAGGACCCAGTCCCCAGGATACAGGTCATGACACGGGCCCTGGCACGATGGAACCTCGGCAGCCTGCACCTGAAGGGACACAGAACGAATGGCGTCAGACAGCCCCTTACAATAGTCCAGGATCATATCATCTGTGATATTTAACAGTGCAGCAGTTGGGACAGATGGCAGCCTCATGGCTCTCCCCATTAACACCTCATGTGGTGACAACCCTGTTCTTCTGTCTGGGGTACTACGAAGGCTCATGAGGACCAATGGCAGGGCGTCAGGCCAACTCAGGGTCGTTGAGGAGCACACTTTTGCTATTCTGGCCTTGATCGTGCCATTGATCTGCTCCACAATCCCTGAGGCTTCTGGTCGGTAACTGCAATGCAACTTCTGATCGATATTTAGCGCTACACAAATCATCTTCACAAGCTCGCTGTTAAAATGCGTTCCCCTATCTGATTCCAAAAAGGCCGGCACCCCGAAGCGCGGAATGAGTTCCCTAAGCAGTAACTTGGCCACTGTGAGGGTGTCGCACCTACGTGTAGGGTATGCCTCAACCCATCTGGAGAACACACAAACAACCACCAGGACATAGCGGAGGCGGTTGCACCTCGGCATTTCAATGAAATCTATCTGCATTCGATTGAATGGACCTCCAGACCTTCCTATGTGACTCAGTGTAACTGGTGTTCTTTTTCCTACGTTCAGCTGCTGACAGGTCACACAACGCTGGCACACTGCTTCTGCTGCTATTCTAAACTTAGGATTGTACCAAGTCTGTCTAAACACTCCCAGCATAGCATCTCTCCCTAAGTGTACAGGACCATGTATGAGTCTGGCCATTGGACTCACCATCTCATTGGGCAACACTGCTCTGCCATCTGCTGAGACCCAAAAATGGGACTCACCCATTACACATCCTGCCTTTTCCCATGTTTCCTTTTCAATATCAGGAGCATTTTCTTGCATGTTTGACAGTTCATCCCAAGTATCAACAGTTTCCAATATCATGGCTAATTCAGTTCTTACATTTATTCCGCCCACTTCCACCTCTGTGAAAGAGTACCCTTGCTCCGCGCAATACCGCGCAACTTCATCTGCATATCTATTGCCTTTCGAAACAAAGTCCTCATTTCTGGTATGTGCGGTGCACTTTACAACTGCGATACCTGCTGGGCATTGCAACGCCTCTAACAACAGGCGCACAAACTCTCCATTGCGAATGGGAGAGCCTGAAGAGGTCATGAACCCTCTTTGAGACCATAACTGCCCGTAATCATGAACTACCCCATAGCCATATTGGCTGTCGGTGTATATGGTGACTCGAATTTGATTGCTTGCTAAGCAAGCACGTGTCAGGGCAATAATCTCGGCTACCTGAGCGGAGTGTACTCCTTCCAGGCACCCAGCTTCCACAACTCCAGCAATTGTACAAACAGCATAAGCTGCTCTCAACTGCCCAACTTCGTCTCTTACACATGAGCCATCGACAAAGAAAATTTCGTCTGGGTCGGTCAGTGGCTCATCTACGATGTCGGGTCTGGGTTTGGTGCATAGTTCAGTCACATCGAGGCAGTCATGGTCTGTACATTCATCATCATCCTCGATATCATTTGGAAGTGGCATCAAGGTGGCAGGGTTCAAAACAGAACATCTCTTGAGGGTCACATTCTCTGCAGCAAGAATAACTTGCTCATATCGCGTGAGCCTACTGTTGGTCAGATGCTGTGTTTTGGTCCTGGTCATCAACAGTTCAACAGAATGGGGCACGCACACCTCTAACGGGTGCCCCATAACGATATTTTCACATCTTTCAATGCTGACACCCGTTGCAGCAACGGATTTGAGACATCCGGGCAACGCTGCGGCTACTGGGTCTAAAGTAGCCGAAAAATAAGCAACTGGTCTACGGGCATTCCCATGGATTTGGACTAATACAGACAACGCACAACCTTCTCTCTCACAACAGTAAAGAAAAAATGGTTTATTGTAATCAGGCATTCCCAATGCCGGAGCACGACACAGGTCCTCTCGCAGCTGTAAGAATGCCATCAAACAGTCTTTGTCCCATGGTACCGGATCGCTCACCTCCTTGTGCGTCAGTTTTTGCAAGGGTTTTGCTTTCAGTGAAAAGTTCGCGATCCACTGTCGGCAATAACCCACCATCCCTAGGAACATCCTGACCTCTCTCTGTGTCTTAGGCGCATTCATTTTCATGATCGCCTCTATCCTGTCTGGTGACACCTTTCGTTTGCCTTTCTCTATTCTGTGTCCTAAGTACTGCACTTCTGTCAGGCAGTACTGCAATTTTCCCGGGGACACCTTGTGCCCATTGGCAGCTAGGTGATTTAACAAAGCGATGGAGTCCTCCCTGCAAGCTTCTTCTGTTTCTGACGCCACGAGGAGGTCGTCTATGTACTGGACCAGAACTGACTTCTGGGGCAGCACTAGACTTTCAAGATTTTTCTTCAAAAGCTGGTTAAAGATCGATGGACTCTCTGTATACCCCTGAGGGATACGACACCATGTTAGGACGCGATTTTCCAGCTTAAATGCGAAAAGAAAATGGCTTTCTTCGTCCAGAGGGATCGAAAAGAAAGCCTGACAAAGATCGATCACTGTGAACCACTCTGCTTGGAATGGAATCTGAAACAGTATCACTGATGGATTCGGTACCACTGGACAACACGAAACGACTATGTTATTAATCTTTCGAAGGTCCTGCACTATCCGAAATTTCCCATTTGGTTTCTGCAGACCCATAATCGGGGAGTTGCATGGACTACCCACGATTTCTTTCAGTATTCCCTGTTTAATCATGGACTCGATCACGGGTTTTATGCCTGCAATCGTTTCTGGAGTCAATTTATATTGGGGTGTTCTTGGGAACTCAGCATGCGGTTTCACTACAATTTTCACTGGGTCCACCCCTTTGACCAAACCTATCTCTTCCCCAGTGAAATCCCATACTTCTGGTGCCACTGTCTCTCTCAAATCCCAGGGGAGCTCATCTACTGTCAAAGTAGGGTACAGCTCCACGCATATTCTTGAGTTTGCAACTTTGAAGTCTGCGTCATCATCATTGGTCAATACCTCCACTCCCTGAGGTGTACAGTATATTGTACAATTCAATTTACACAACAGGTCTCTCCCTAGCAGACACACAGGGCTTGAATCACAAACCACAAATTGGTGCTCATCGCTGTACTTCCCTATTTTCACCTGTACCGGTTCTGTCAATTGGCTGGTTATTCTCCTATTTGCGACCCCTACCACTTGTATGGTCTCTCCAGACATGGGCAGGTCTGGAACTGCAGCTGATCTGATCGTGGATCTAGTGGCTCCTGTGTCCACCAGAAATGTCGTAGGGCACCCTGCTACTTCTGCTTCCACATAGGGTCCCCTCTGGTCCACCTCCAAGGCTGCCCCGAGGGTGCAGTCTTCTCTTTCCACTCTCTGTCCGGTTAATGGGTCCACATAATAGCACTCTTCCCCCTCCACAAACAGGGGCATTTGTCTATAGGTCTTACCCACAGTCCCTACTCGAGGAGGTTGCGGGAACTGGGCTCGGGGAGGAGCCCCCCCCCCTTTGAGCACCTTTCCTTGGTATGGCGTCACCCCTCTTGTAGGTGCGCTCTGGACCTCTTCCTCCTCTATCTCTTGTTCTCCTATCTCTACATTGTAGGGACACTCGCGTTTCCAATGCCCCACCTCGTTACACTGGTGGCACCTAGTCGTTTTCTTCAAGGCAGCTATGTCTATTCTGGGTCTAAAGGTAGAACTCTCCTCATTGCCCTTGTTCTGACTGTACTGCTTCTTTCCTCCTGTACCTGTTCCTTGCTGCTGTTGCTGCGGTCCCCCCTTTCCTGCTGCCTGCATCTGTACCACCATCAACTTTTCTTTTAGTTTCTTAGCCTTGGAGTCTATCTCATCACAGCAGTACCTGGCATATCTCAGTATTTCGTCTAGGGGTTTACTTTGCCAACAAATCGAGTGTTGCTGAATCATTAAACTAATATCCGGTCTCAGTCCCAGGACGAACTTGGACACAAATTGCCCTATGTCCTTTGGATCCATTACATCCAAGCCGCTATACTGTTTAAACGCCTTCAGCAATCTCTCGTAATATTCGTGGACTGTCTCTTTGGGTTCCTGTCTGGTTCGGTCTATTCTGACCCAATCTATGTCTTGCATTGGCACTTTCTCTTTCAGCCAAGTCATCACTCTCTCGAATTTTGCCATCACAATCTCGGACGGCCCATTAGTCTTAGCATCTCTCTCTGGCTCCGTTGTGGGCCACTCAGCGCTAACCTTGCATGCTGTCCACAGGTCTCCTGGTACAACAATGTCAAACAGCGTGTTCAGATCAATCCATAGGACCTTTGAGATTTTTACAAACCTCTCGACTTGCTTGTACCACTCCACTGGGTTTTCCCGCAATTTGGGGAAGGAGGTGGTAAAAGCAGCTAAATCTCCCCTACTCCAAGGGACATGCACATAGTTCCCATTTGCGACTTCCCGCAAAGGGTATGCTTCTATTCCCTGCAGTCCTGGTGTCATACCAAGCGTGCTTCTCCTGCCGGTCCCTTTCTTGGACCACCTCTCTTCCCACTTATCTAGAGCCCTCCATGTCCTTATTCCAGCGATCAGTTCCCTTATGTGCGTTTTCAGCCCAATCGTTCTCCTCTCATCTAGGTCTCGATCTGTGTAATGTAACCTGTGGTTACCCTGTAATGCTTTGGTTCTTGACAGGTCCACCATATATTTGCCTGCTAGTTCGACTAACTTCTCATGGATTGCTCTCGCTTTTCGAGTGATGTCCTTTGCCATATACAGTATTTCATCCTGCTCATACATTTCCATTCTCTCTAAAGGCAGGGTACCATCTACCATGTCATCCAGGTCTGACCTTAAGCTGGCGACATCAAGTCTCTTGGCTTTTATCTCAGCTCGCAATATGTCTTTCGAAGGGGGCTCACTGGTCTCCCTACCATCCCAACTTCGAGCTCTGCGTTTGGGCTCGGGAGAGTTAATGGGTGCCCTCCCTTGCTCCCATCTCTCCAGGTCCCATGCTCGGCCATCCGATCTTGGAAGGTGATGGAACACGGGCCTGTTACCCCTACTCTTGCTCTGCCCACTCTCTTCTTCTTCTCTCCTCTCACCGCACATCTCTCTGTTATTTTCCCTCTGGTCGCTACTCTCCCTTTGCCTCGTATCGCTCAGTATCCGATACGATCCTTCCTGGTTCCCCATATTCCCTGGGCTGCGCTCATTTCCGTCATTACAGGGTCTATGGTGCGACCTCTCACAACACCCATTCAGTTCTCTGGTGCCAGGCACACAGTGTGGACACTTAAAGCTGTTTCTGTACTCTTGTGCTCTCCTCTCCTCTTCACTGAGTATTGGGCGCGCCACCCCTCTACTCCCGGGGCCCCCGTTTTCCAGGTCTGTTCTATCTCCACTCCGGGCCCAATGGGTGACTCCCCTACTATCTCTCTCTCTACAGTCCCACTCCGGGCTGCTCTCCCCAGCCCCGCAGTGAGTCCGAGCTCGGCTGTCCTGACTTTCCCTTTCAGCTTCCGCAGCTATGATGTTCTTTTGAGCCTTCACTGCCTCATCCCACTGCTTCATGTACTCATTTAGCTCTTGAAAGGATTTTCGTCCAGATCCCCTCAGATCCACTGGCCATCTAGGGCCCCCAGGATCTCCTCCTGGGTCCCCTACTGGGTGCACCGGAGTGCTCCATTCTCTTGGTATCGGCATCTGACTTGGGGAATTAATCGTATCGTTTCTCCTTGCCGTCCCTGCTCTTTCTCTGTCCTTCTGTACCCGTTCTTCCCCTCTTGCTCTTTCTTGGTCATATATCGATATTATAGGACCTATGGTAACAGGTACCTGTAGTGCATCTGGTAATGGGTAGGATGTGGCGCTCTCCGTTTCCGGCGCTCTTTGCACCACAAACCTACCGACTACCTGTTGCACCTGACTAGGCTGGGACAACTCTTTCTTTGCCTCAGGATCCCACTCTGAACTGGGAAGCGGTCCATGCTCTCCTGCATTGCCCCCCTTTTCTCCTTCTTTATGCTCGACCTCTCCCCCTGCTCTATTATACGGGGGTGGCCTGTCTGTCAATAATCTGTTTATCAGGCTGTCCTCTGTTTCGCTCTCATCATCTTCTTCTAGGGGGCTTTTATTTACGGGCACCTCTAACACTGGGTACAGTTTATTTACTTCCATGTTATGCACTCTCCATCTTTTAGCATCCGCATCCCACCTGGCATCCTGCACTGCCCTTACCGATCGTTTCACCCTTTCTTGTCGTCTGTTCATATTCTTTTCATGCGCTGCCCTAATCCATGCATCTAGAGCTTCAAACTGGGTCGGTCTAGGCAAGGGTCTCATTGAGGTCATGACTGATTTTAATCGATGTAACACCTCTAATCTGAACGTCCCGTACTTCGGGAACGTCAGTTCCTCATTTCCTTCAGTAATCTTACTCCACTCTGATATCCACAGGATCGTATGCAGCCCAACATTCACTGCCATGTAACGAGCTGGCGTACCCTCCGGCGGGGCTTCTTCCCCTTCATACGATCCCCGCTTCTCTTTTTTAAACACCGCTTTCAGCCATTTAAAACACTTCATAATTATGCGCACAATATCCAGCCTCGCTACTCTGTTTACTTCCTGATGACAATCCACCAATCCTGTCGCGGCTTTGCTAACTTGGCCTATCGCAGCGCGGTCTTTCTCCGGTCGGCCAATCACGTCGCGACCCTGTCTGACGTGTTTGCTAGCTGGCCTATCACAGCGCGGTCTTTCTCCGGTCGGCCAATCACGTCGCGACACTTTCTGACGTCACTTTTCTCCGCTTCGCAGCAGCACCCCTCCTTTCTCAACTCGTCTCCCGGTTATGCATGCGTCCCATTCATACACCGAAAAATGACTACTTCCGACCAAGCGGTCACTTCTCTCGACTGTACGTCCACAGTCTATATGTAATTGTCAACATAACTGACGAAATATCTATCGTCTCTCTGATAGGTTGCTTACACACACAGTAACTTCCGACCAGCGTCCGTTACTCACGCACTCACTCTTACGTTCCCCCTATCTCGGTCTTTCGGGTGATCAATGGTACCTCATGACCCCCTTCACACTAGTTAACAATTACTCTGGGTGTCCGATACACCCGAACCACTTAAGCTCTCCTTGAACTTAAGATTTCCACCGGTTGCGCGCGCTCACAACCTGTTCCACAGTCACTCTACAGACATTCAACTCCGCCTGACATTACAACATAGATACAATACAAAACACCGCAATCTAACACGCATAACCCTTTATACTCACTCTCGACCGATACTGCTGCTTTTTCTGTCTCACGTCATCCGGATCTTCTTCGGCGGGCTGTTCTTCCGATCATCGATTTCTAGGGGCCTTGGGGTAAGCTAACCTGGCCTAGGTTACCGTCCTCAAGAAGGCAACCATCCTCTATAGCTACCAACTGGAAGGGCGAGATTTTGATCGATACCTTAGCACTATTGATCTAAACCTCGATCTGGTCGACTGAACCTTTGTTGCCTGTCTTTAAGGTAAAAAGTACATCCATTTCCAAGTTAGTTCACCCAATAAAGGACTCTGCTCCCAAAGATCACAAACAACTTTTAGCTTTCAAAAGTTTATTGTAAGGATATGATAAGCTGCAAATACAGGCATCTCAGAATGAGATTCACGAGGTACACAGGTCCAATTACATACATGTGCTCTCGGAAAGCCCTCAGACGAGCAACGGAAATCACTAACACAAGTTCTAAGAATAATAAAGCTATCAGCATTGACGCATATCTCTCCTTCATTTAAGTTGGAGGAAAACGCACAGGTTAGGCTGTCCCTACCCTGCTCTACATGGTATCCCTACTTAACCAAGTCCCAACCTAACAAAGGTGTCAGCAGTGAATGACCCCCAAGGGAAGTCACCCACTCTTAGTCTCTTGGTGAAAACCTATAGTTCTCCAGTCATGACCCCTCTCTGCCTACCCATCCGCTCTCTAAAGGGTCCTCAGGTATCTGCTCTAACTCCACCCAGGGGTGCTGTCCCTAATACAAAACAGTCAACAACATTTGAGACGCCCCTTTCGAGACGCCCCTCACGTGGTGTAGCTTCTGGCTTTTTCCATGATGCTTTGTATTGGGCCTCATACGTTAGAGTTGACCTTGCTTCTCAGACTCTTCTCCGGCCCGCTGATACCCCTTAAACATTCCGGAACCCTCCTCCATGTCTGGGCTGTCTACTGAACAGACCTCTATTCATATTATTTATAATTGAATTCCCCCTTTTCTCTTGCAGACAGCCATCTGCAGCCAAGATCCCAACTCTCATAGACTTCCAAAAAGGCTTGCAACATTTCTTGGCCCAGACATGTACGTGTAAACCAACGTTAAAACATTTCAGGCCTACAATATTTCTCATAATGATTATAGCATTCAACTTCTTCATTAATTAAAGCATGTTAATACTCTTATTCTATTATTCAGTAAACATTTTTATAAATCCTGGCCCATTAATGCAATGACCAAAACATTAATACAATCTGTGTCGTGAAAAGAAACACCTTCCCTTTCCCTCCAGCTCTGGCCCTGAGGCCTACCACATTCTGCGTTTAACCACCTACCATCTTACATTTTAACAGCTACACGACATGGATTCAGGAATAATCACATCTAATAAAATCATATAGTGTCACACATTTCTGTATTAGTTCCACTTCTACTTAAATCTCTATATTAGCTATACATTTAGAATATATTTGCAGATACTATTAGCACTCATGGCATTTCTCCTCATGATTTGTGCTTACTACAGGTAAGTGTGATGCACTCATACATTTAGGTCAGTTTGCGCTCTCTCAGTGGCAAACGAATTCGGGAAGGGGATAGAGGCGAGGAGGCGAGGGGTGAATGCAAGGTGAGGAGGGACGATGCTGGGCTGTGGCAGGTCTGTGGTAAACTGTGAGCAGGGGCACATATAGCACGTGCAAAAGAGGGGAGAAAAACAAAAAACATCTGGATACCCTATCCACTTATGAGAGAAGTAAAGTAAAGTAAAGGGAAAGTGCACTGGAGTCTCTTTGTTGGAGTCTCACTTGCCGCTGCCGCTACCCATTTTCAGACGCTATATTTGTTCGGAACATTCTTGAATCATTCTTTTTGGAAGCAACACACTGCCACTGGCAAGGGGGTTTCTCTGTGCTGATAAATAGCTGTAAGCTCCAAGTTGAAGTACCTAACTTTATGGTGGAAGGAATACCGATTTATTTACCTGTTACCACCTTCCCAGATAGCTATAAGTGATAAGCTCCACAGCTTCGGTGGAAAACTTTCTTTCTTGTCCTGCAGCCTCAGGGTCCCTGCTCCTGGTGCCGGTCTCCCCCCGCCGCCGCAAGCCTCCTGACATCTCGGCGCGGCCGCAGAGAGGGGGAGGCTACAGGTCCCAGGAGCCTTAGCGGCAGGAAGCCGCATACGCCCGGAATCGCGCTCCAAGGCTCTTAGGGCCCGATTCACAGAACTAACTTAAGACAAAATCCTAAACTTATTACTTTTTGCTATTCACAGAAGGTAGGATTTTGTCTTAAGTTTGTCTTAACAGACTGACTCCCCAGCAATTGCCATCTGGGAAACTTTTTCATAAAATTGAGAAGTAATCTGCTTTTGATGATCTGAGGCTGTTTTGCTGATTCAAACTTATATATTGAAGAGCCAATGTTGATATGTACTTGATTCTTAGAAAATGTTTTAGCAGTAATGTTATATCAGGCTGAAGCTGTTATTTATATCTTGCAGTTGTTCTTTGTATTTTCTTGGAGATCCAATATAATCAAGAATGTCCTTAAAACAATTGGGGGCAGATTTATGTTGGGAATGCGCCACGTTTGCGTCACGCAACTGCGGCGTAAACGTGGCGCATCCCTACGACCCATTTACAACGTGACGCATCTAGGCAGATGCGTCACGTTGTAAAGCCCTGCGCCACTTGTGGGCGTTCCGGCGCAGGGTGGGCGTTCCGGGGCAGGTGCGCCTCGCAAAAGTGGCTGAGTGAAATCTATAAGATTTCACTCAGTCACTTTCAGGCCAATGCTGCATCAAAACCCTGCGCCTGCTTGAAGCAGGCGTAGGTCTTGACGCAGCATTGTAAAGATGGGGCACCCCCGAGCCTTGCTGGAGCTGCGTCGCGCTTGCGACGCAACTCCAGCAATGAGCCACCTTTACGGCACAGATGCGTCACGCATCTGTGCCGTTTTTGCCCCATGGTGCGCCGCATTGTAAATGCGGCGCACCATGGGTGGCGGAGCAGCGGCGCAAAATAACTGGCGCATCCCTGGGGATGCGCCAGTCATCATAAATCTGCCCCCATGTCTTTCCCCAAATTCTAGAAGTCGGGTAACGCCAAAGCAACAGGTTTTGGTTCCCTGAAATATTGATATTTAGAGTAAAATGATAACATTTTAAAAGTGCTGTTTATGGTCCCAGGTATATTCTCGGTTTTGATTTATTTTAAATTGTGTCTTCTTACAAAAACATTTTTCCTCTTGAAACTAGTAAGGATTCCCCTGGCTGACTATGAGTAAACAGAGCACCAGATTTAAAGGTTGTTGGATGATAATGCTTCCTTCAGGGAGGAGGACCTTCATCCTTCCACCCCCATGGACTTACCTCGGTCAAATATAGAGATCACTGCAGGCTCAGTAGAGATGTATGCACCTTTATAGAAACCTGTGTCATGGCGCTTCCTGTCAAGATACACATGTTTGCTGAACATCTGTTAAAATTGACAGAGGCAGTCACCAAAAGTTTACCAAACTTTAACAAAAACTAATGATACCCACTCCCAGAGATTTTTTTCCTGAGTGCAGGAGTCAGTATTTGCTTTTTTTTCTGTCTCACTAGCAGTGGTAGACAGAAAAAAGGGCATCATACCATTCACGCGCCAGATGTCTTGGAAGCAATGACTCACGGCTTGGTGCATTGTGCTTGCAATTTTGAAAAAAGTCCCAACTTCTGTGGAAAGGCAGTGGCTGGGAATCATGGACAGTGTGATGTGCCCAAGCCATGTTACTTCCTTGATGAGTCTTGCCCATTTAGAGCTGCCATCAAAGCTGCAAGGTGTGGTTTAGGTTTTACCATATTCAGGGCATTTCCCTAGTCCTGCTTGGACCACTGTTTTGAAGTCTACAGGGGGTAGCAGGATGTTCCGCTGGTATTATGCGGTCTTTGTAATTATATTTATGTAAGGTAAAAAGTTTCATGTTTTGTCACAGGTGAAGTCAAGAGATCTGATACATCTGATGATTTTAAGTTTGGAATCGAATCTGATAAGTGAATCAAGCCTACATTGGACAGGGATTGAGGTCTGTGGAGGGGAAATGTGGGTAAAATTCACCTGGCTCCCACTATATGTACATTGAATAGAATTCAGTGGCGGCTCCTCCGCTAAGGTGGAAGAGCATTGCCCCGCTGCTTATAAGCCGTGTAAATACAGAGAACATACAATGATAATAAGAAAGTTATTATCATTTTATGTTTCTGTGCTGCTTTGTGGGAAGGCCGTCGGACGGAGCTGCTCTGCTCTCAGGGGAGGAGTGGTTTGCCTACTCCGAGGGGCAGATTTACAAGCCCCTTGCGACTCTTTTGTGATGCAGCGGTGGCGTAAAAAATGCGGACACTTACAATTTCACGCATCTAAGGAGATGCGTCACGTTGTAAAGCCCTGCCTCACAGTATACATGCGTCATGTATAATGCATGCAGGGTGGGCGTTCCCATGCAGGAAAGCCTTGTAAAAGGGACGCAGAGAAATATACAAGATTTGACTGCATCACTTCTAGGATGCCAGTGCCATATCAGTACATCAGAAACAAAATTATACCTTATACACCAGCCAGGACTTTGAGGTCATCGACCCAACATTTGCTATCAATGCCTTAAATTCATCCGGATTAGGAAGGGGGGACGTTCATTCCAGGTGGCAGCTGGAAGACTATGGAATGGTCTGCCTCTTTCTCTCAGACAAGAACAAGAGCTTCTCAGTTTCAGGCGCCATCTTAAGTCCTGGCTATTCCATCAGTAATGGGGACTTTGTTAGGATGAGAATGCACACTGTTTTTAATTTAAGGGGGACCTGTTAGTGCCGAGACACTCCCTGGAGCAGGCGTGCGCTTTATAAATACTCCATAACATAACATAACTGCGTTGAAACCTCACGCCTTCTTGATGCAGGTGTATAGAGTGATGCAGTGTAGTGAGAATTGGCCTCAAAATGCATTGCTGGAGTTGTGTTGTCCTTGCGACACGACTCCAGCAATGCGTGATTTTTGGGCCAACAGATGCGTCAGAATTTCTGACGCATCTGTCAATCCTTGCGCCATGGTTTGCCATATTGTAAATACGGCGCATCCACGGTGGCGCAAGGGTATCGCAGCCTGGCACAGGCAAACTGACACATCTGTAAATCTGCCCCCAAGTGCACAGTGACTGTTTAGCCCGCCCTCTGGTGCCGGCCAAAACAGTCATGCGGACTTCACATGTTCTCAATGCAGGCTGCATTACTGCCTGCATGGAGAACATGCCCAGGCTCCCATTCCTAGGCTGAGCGCAGATCCATGGTGCTCAGACCAATCAGAACGCTGCGTTGCAGCGTTGTGATTGGTCAGGGGTGCCTGGGTGCTTCCTGGTTCCTGTTCGGTACCAGTGGAGTCAGGGCGCAGAGGCGGAGAGCCAGTGCCCCACCACGCCACCCAAGATTGGTCACTGAGTTTGAACTTGTAAGACTTGGATAGCTTTAGGTTTCGGACAGGTCTCAAAATCTGGCAAAACTGACAACAGGTCCAGTAGGAATAGGAGGCTCTCACAAACCACCAGGGCGCAGGAGAACAAGTGTTCACTAGGGGGCCCTAATAACCTCCGCCAGGCACCACGCTTTAGATGCACCGTGGCTGCAATACCAGAGGCTGACACTAGGAGCTGGTGGAGTCCCGCACAGAGGGGCAGATTTATGTCGGACTTGCACCACGTTTACGCCGCCGTTGCGTGACGCAACGGCGCAGAAACGTGGCGCATCCCTGCGACCTATTTACAACGTGACGCATCTAGGCAGATGCGTCACGTCTTAAAGCCCTGCGCCACATGGAACCTGCGTCAGGTTTCATGTGGGCGTTCTATCGCAGGGTGGGCGTTCCCTCGTAGCAAATCCCCGTAAAACTGACGCAGTGAAATCTACAAGATTTCACGGAGTCAGTTTAACGACGCTGCTGCGTCAAATCCTTACGCCTGCTTGAAGCAGGCGTAAGGAGTGACGCACCACGTTATGTATGGGTGGCCTCTGTACATTGCAGGAGTTGCGTCGCACTTGCACCATGGTGCGCCGGCGCATCTGTGGTGCCGCAAGGAGGGAAATTACGTGACGCATCAGTTCTGGCGCATCCCTGCTGATTTGCAGAGATGCGCCAGAACTCATTAATCTGCCCCAGAGTACTCTGGTCACTATGAACCAGAAATATCTGTTTCTAATGATTTTAAATTGCCGGTGACGATGCTTGTTTACTCCGTAAGTGCCCGACCTGTAGCGTCAATAAGCCTTGCACGCTTGTCAGACCTTCCCCATAGCGCCTTGAATTGCGTTTGAAGAACATCAAGAGTTACATAACAACGAATTCATCACTTACAACAGACTAATCACAATAGCGATAAAGCAAAGCTTGTCATTTTTTTTCTTAATTCACTATCTAATGGATCTCGAATAGAACCTCCAAAAATTGTTATGCTTAGAGTCGATAATCATTACCACACAAAGTGCAATAATACACAACTTCAGAAGCTATGTTGTAGCACCTTGATGAATGACTGTAACATGCGGCTTTTCCGTTTTTTTTGTATTATCTATCACATGAAAACAACGGCGCCTAAAAAACATATAACGGCATGAATGAACGTAATGCTATCTTACCAAAACATGTGTATACATAAACATATTTCTCGATTTTCAAAGCTTAGAAAGGCTATTTTTACTCATTTCAATGAAACGGAAGTAATTGTGGATCTGCATTGGCTTCTGGGTATGCAAATTACCCCCCAAACAGCTCGTTGTTGTCAAGCAGCCTTCTCTCTAGTGACAGTAGATGGTACTGCGCCTGCTAATTGGCGAACATGTTTAATCCCCCCCCCACGTATTCTCGCTCTCTCACTCTCACACACACACACACACACACGCACATACACGCACGCAGGCGCACACACACACCTCACCTTCCCCCCTCCTTTTCACCCACCCCCCTACCTCGGCATTTGCAATGCGAACGTTCTCGCATTTGTTAGAACTTTTGGTTTTGAAAATGACGTTATTTTCATATGTCTATTTAAAATGTTATGTTCCATGTTAGGTAACAAAATAATATAATAGAAGTTTATTTTCATAATGTTATTTTTTATTGCAAAAAGTAAGTGAAGTAAAATGCTGCGTCTGGAATGATACAAAACACGTGAATGATATTTAAACTTGTAAAAAAGGATGAATAATACAAAAGTGAGAAGGTTGCGGACTGAGGAAAACAAGCTGCCTAGCGAGTCAGCAGTTTTGGAATGTCACAATCGAGGGAGTGATACACACAAATATATGTATAATAAACAAGCATTGAAAATGCAATAGGTCTCGCAATAGAAGAGTTTGACATTTTTCGTTTTGCAAATGGATCAGTGGCGTTGCGTGGATGAGTGGCGTTGCGTGGATGAGTGGCGTTGCGTGGATGAGTGGCGTTGCGTGGATGAGTGGCGTTGCGTGGATGAGTGGCGTGTGTGAGTGGCGTTGCGTGTGTGAGTGGCGTTGCGTGTGTGAGTGGCGTTGCGTGTGTGAGTGGCGTTGCGTGTGTGAGTGGCATTGCGTGTGTGAGTGGGGTTGGAATGCAATAGGTCTCGCATTAGAAAAGTTGTAGTTATTGGTCTTGTAAATGACATATTTTATTTATTTTTTCGTTGTTAAAATTGCTAAATTGATGGCTTTGTCATTTACAATGCCAATTAGTTATAACTTTCGCGAATGTGACACCAATAGCATTTGGAATGCAACATGTTTTGTGAGGGCAGTAGAGTGGTAGAGTGAGGGCGGTAGATTGGTAGAGTCAGAGGTGGTGGTAGGAGTACGTGTCAGACAGTGCTTTATGAGTTGAATGTGCGCTGATGTGTAAAGCAGTGTCCCCAGGGGTGGTAATGGAGCACGTGCGAAGCAAGGCTTCCAGAGTGACATTTGTGATTAAATTGTCCCCTTCTTCACATTACATAGTGCTTCGCTTACATTTTTCTCTCTTGTGGTACAGGATGAATTCATGGAAAGAAATTGTGAATTGGAGCACCTCCATCGTAGCAAAATGTCAAAAATAAAACTCAGGAGACTAACAACATCCACGAAACCAACAGAGTCCTGAAAACTGTCTGAGCCCTCAGCTCATCCGGCCTCTGAGGCGTTAAATCAGATTTTGGGGAAAAACCTTGCAAGGAAAAACACCACATAGGAAAACAGTAGCACATAATAACACAATCCTGTGTATCAAAGAACAGTACACATGAATACAATAACCTCATGTAAGGAAAACCATAGTGCATAATCCCCAAATCCTGTAGGTTAAATAACACTACACATGAATACAATTTAATATGAGGGAGGTTGGGGGTCGTGGCTTGAGCAGCCATCATGGCGGGAGTGCTCTAAGTGAGCTATGCTATTTGCCCCGTTTATCCGGTGATTATTCTATGATGAGCCCTGCTGTGTGCCCGCAGAGTCCCTTCCCGTGCTTCCTGACTGCCCTGCTGTGCCTGAAGGAGAAGGCACCACTGCGAACAGCATTGTGGCAGGTCTGGGGGCCCCATCTACAATGGCTGGGAGTTAGGCTACGGCCCGAGAGGCAAGGCTGCTGGCGCTAAGCTGCTGACATCCGGTGCTGGGGGGTGAGGAGGTGGAGCCGATTCCCGGCTGCAAACTGCAGAGTGGTGATCTAGTGGGCCATGGACTGTGATGCCCTGTGGTGCCGTGACACCCCTGCCAGCCCCCATGAAGCTGCGGGGTGGTGCGATAAGGGTGGTGGGAGCCAAGTGTGGAGCATTCGGACGCGCTGTGCTTCTACCCTCTAGTACAAACTGCCCGAGGGGCCTGACGTAGGTGCTGTTGGGGCTGCTTGTGCTGCTGTACCCATGGACACTGCATGACGCTGGGAAGCGGGCCCTTATCTTCTTGAGTGCCTTGACATTAGCTGTGCTGGTACTAGGTTGGCATGCTGACTTTAACTGGGATTGCCCACCCCACCTCCTGTGCCATTTGGCTCAAAGCAGCACCAGCCCTACTTTTCTATGCACCGACCAATCCTGCGGGAAGAAAATAAAAGTGAGCGGCCGCGCTTGTGAGATAGCACGGAAAAAATGAAACTGAGGCGGCCACGTGAAAAAAAACAGAGGTAACAAACGATACGTTACAAAAGGAAACAAGCCATCTGTTATTCACTTACACGCGTATTCACAAACCATTACAGAATAAATAGGTGATTTAATGTTAGACAATGGCTAAAAAACGTTCGAGTAAAAAAGAAAAGGCCGTACCTTTTAGTGTTTGCTTTGTTGAGCTTCACTTCTGCCTTGTTTAGATCTCCCAAAGAGGTCGAAACATAGAGATTCTTAGGTGCTGGAAGTGCAGCTGGCATGTCCGCTCCTAAGGGACTGCTCTTCCAACATACGTTCGATCCTTACATCAGCCGGTGGCATACATGTCTTTCTTTAAGCAAAAGAGTCCCCATCAACGCAAACAAAATATACGTTCTTAAAGAAGACATTTGCTATGCAAGCGAGCACTTGAAAAATACAATTGCAAGCTTCCCAGGCGCAGGACTTACTTCCCGTCTTCTCGTGGAAATCTATAAATCCCATTGCCTCTGTTTCACTTCCGACTCGAAAAACATGACAGGACAAGCTTCTGTGATCTGCGACACGGCGGGCAGGGGCCGGGGCGGAGCGGGGGGAGGGGAGAGGTGCGACACGGCAGGCAGGGGAGGAGAGTAGGAGGAGGAGGGGGGAGGAAAGTATGGGAGGCACGGCCTAGCGGCCGTGCGCTTGAAAGTAGATAAACAAGCTTCTGTGATCTGCGACACGGCGGGCAGGGGAGAGGGTGTGAAAACAGCAGGGGCCTGGAGTGCAGCTGAGGGAACTGATGTGCACGCGCTTTTAAGCTCAATGCACATGCGCATTGAGCTTAAAAGTCACGGGCACTGCAAGGAATCGCCACGATTCCTTGCAAGTTAGTTAAAGAGTGGTTAAGCCGCAATAGTCTCGTAAGCTCGATGCGCATGCGCATCGACAGGCGAGACCTAAAAATATAAGGGGCAGATTTATGATTACTGGCGCATCCCCAGGGATGCACCAGTTATCTTGCGCCGCGGCTCCGCCACCCATGGTGCGCCGCATTTACAATGCGGCGCACCATGGGGCAAAAACGGCACAGATGCGTGATGCGTCTGTGCCGTTAAGGTGGTGCATTGCTGGAGTTGCGTCGCAAGCGCAGCTCCAGCAAGGCTCGGTGGTGCCGCATCTTAACAATGCTGCGTCAAGACCTACGCCTGCTTCAAGCAGGCGCAGGGTTTTGACACAGCATTGGCCTGAAAGTGACTGAGTGAAATCTTATAGGGGCAGATTTACAATAACTGGCACATCCCCAGGGATGCGCCAGTTATTTTGCGCAGCAGCTCCGCCACACAATGCGGCGCACCATGGGGTAAAAACGGCACAGATGCGTGACACATCTGTGCCGTAAAGGCAGCGCATTGCTGGAGTTGCGTCCCAAGCGCGATGCTGCTCCAGCAATGCTCTGCGGGGCCCTATCTGTCCAATGCTGCGTCAAGCCTTACGCCTGCTTCAAGCAGGCGCAGGGTTTTGACGCAGCATTGGCCTAAAAGTGCCTGCGTGAAATCTTGTAGATTTCTCGCAGGCACTTTTGCGAGGCGCACCTGCCCCGGAACGCCCACCCTGCGCCGGAACGCCCACATGTGGCGCAGGGCCTCACAACGCGACGCATCTGCCTAGATGCGTCACGTTGTAAATGGGTCCCAGGGATGCGCCACGTTTACGCCGCAGTTGCGTGACGCAAACGTGGCGCATTTCTAACATAAATCTGCCCCCAAGTATCCAACATGGGCTGGTGATTCTCCTGGCCTTTGCTGCTGTAATAGTGAAACACATCTGTAAAGCTGTGCTCCATGGAGCTGACATCTGTGTGAAGGTCAAGGAGCAGAATTCCCAGGGGAGGTAAACAGAAAACCCCCCAATTATAATACCTACAGAGGCATCTGATTAGAAGGGGTAACGTTTGGCAGCCTATTGACAGCAAAACACAGCTGGCATTGTTTGCATACATATGTGCAGTGTTGTGTTAGTGGTGAAATGCCCACAAAGGTGGGGAGGGTGGCCCTTACATTTTTTAGGTTTCACCTGCACAGCGCTTCATTAGCACACACGCCCTGACCTCCACCGACTACATCCTCCTCGGAGACCTGAGCTTTCACCTTGAGAACAACAACATCAACTCCACCACCATGATCAACAACTTCGGACTGAGGCAGCTCGTCACAACGCCAACCCATTCCGCCGGCCACACCCTTTACCCCGTCTTCTCCTCAAGCTTCCATGTCTCCTTCAGCCACACCACCGAACTCCTCTGGACCGACCACCACTGCATCCACCTCACCTTCCAGAAACCCACCACCGAACCCAACAGATTCCCCGCCGCTGCTGGAGCAAAACCACCGAAGACCAGCTACATGCAAACCTCACTCTCAGCACACCCACCGACCCCTCCAACACCGACAACGCTGCCCGCAACCTCAGACGCTGGATCGACGACTGCGCCAACACCCTCGCCACGCTGAAGAAAACCACCTTCAGAGACACAACAAAGAGAGCAAGCTGATTCACCCCAGAAATCCTTTCCCGCAAGTGAACATTCCGGAAACTAGAGAAGAAACGGCACAATGAAAAGACACCGGACAGCCTTGCAGCCCACAAAGACGCCATCCGCAAACATCATCACCTCATCAGGTCTGCCAAGAGGACCTCCTTCAAAGACCGCCTCGACAACAACGCACACCACAGCAAAGAGATCTTCAACATCGTAAAGGAACTCTCCAACCCCAGCTCCAACACCAACGACATCCCGCCGCCGCAAGCCCTGTGCGATGCCCTCCTCACCTTCCTCCACCGCAAGATCGCTGACATCCACAACAGCTTTAACACCCAGACAGCTCAAACATACATCAACACTCCATACTCTCTGCACGTAATCGACCACGACCCCCTGCCATCCTGGGCCAACTTGAACATCGATGACACCATCAAGACCATGAGCACAATCCACTCCGGCTCCCTGTCAGACCCATTCCCGCACCACATCTTTAACAAAGCCAGCAGCTCCATCGCACCCCACCTGTGCAATGGCATCAATCTCTCCTTCGAGACCGCGACCTTCCCAGAGACCTGGACACGCCAAGATCAACGCCCTCCTCAAAAAACCCAAGGCGGACCCGAGAGACCTCAAGATCTTCCGGCCCATCTCCCTACTTCCATTCCCAGCCAAGGTCTTCGATATGATCGTCAACAGACAGCTAACCCGATACTTCGAAGAAAACAGCATCCTGTGGCAGCAACCACAGCACCGAGACTGCCCTCATCACCGCCACCGACGACATCAGGACCCTGCTGGACAACGGTGAGACCGCGGCCCTCATCCTCCTGGACCTTACCGCCGCCTTCGACACTGTCAGCCACCGCACACTACGCATACACCTCCACGATGCAGGGATCCAAGACAAGGCCCTGGAATGGACCACCTCCTTCCTCTCCAGCAGAACCCAGAGCATCCACCTCCCCCATTCAGATCCAAAGCCTGCAAGATCATTTGCGGCGTACCCCAGGGATCCTCCCTCAGCCCGACACTGTTCAACATCTACATGGCCCGCTCGCACAAGTCACTCGACAGCACAACCTCAACATAATCTCCTATGCGGACGACACTCAACTGATCATCTCCCTCACCAAGGATCCCCTCACCTCCAAATCCAACCTCCATGAAGGAATGAAGGCTGTCGCCGACTGGATGAAGATCAGCTGACTGATGCTGAACACGGACAAGACGGAGGTCTTCATATCGGCTCCAACCCTTCAGCCTGGGACGACTCCTGGTGGCTCACGGCACTGGGGGCAGCCCGACACCCACCGACCACGCACGCACGCGACCTCGGAGTTATCTTCGACTCAACACTCTCGATGACCAAGCAAGTCAATGCAGTCTCCTCCTCCTGCTACAACACCCTCCGCAAGATCTACAGGTGGATCCCGACAGATACAAGAAGAACAGGCTCCCAGGCCCTCGTCAGTAGCAGACTTGACTATGGAATCGCCCTCTACGCGGGAGCCCCAGCCGAGCTCATCAAACGACTGCAACGCATTCAAAATGCCTCTGCACTACTGATGCTCGACGTACCATGCCACAGCCACATCACCCCTCCACCTGAGAAACCTGCACAAGAGGATTTCCTTCAAGCTCCTCATCCATGCACACAAGGCACTCCACAAGACCGTACAGCCTACCTCAACAGATGACTTTTCTTCTACATCCCCAACCGCCAGCTCAGCTCCGCCGACCTCGCCCTCGCCTCCGTCGTCCCTTGCATCTGAAGAACAACCACCGGCAGCAGATCCTTCTCCCACCTTGCCGCCAAGACCTGGAACACCCTCCCACTGAGCCCACGACAGACCAAAGACCTGCTGACCTTCAGGAGGCTACTCAAGATTTTCTACTGTCATGTGCAGCGTGCTGACGTCACAATAACTGCTTTTACTTTGGCTGTTGCGTGGGTGGGAGGACATACCTGTGCACTCCACCCAACCCCTCGAGCACCGATCTGTGCCCTCTTTAGTCGCATGGTTTGTATACGGCCTGCTTTGTCTTGGTCTCAGTTCCTACTTACCAATTCAGTCTGACGTGGTTCCTTCGCTTGTCCCTAAGTAGACCAGCCAGCAGCGGGCTACTGAGCTGTGTGCCTGCTCTCGCCTCTTATAGCTGCTGGTACTCTTATGGTACCACGGTGAGTCATAGGACCACCCTATCGCTATTCCTATAATATGCCCACTAGTTTCTTAATCAATCTTGCAGTAAACACCAAAGCGCTATGGGTAGCAGCTGTGATGCAGAACTCCCTCACTCCCGATGTCGGTAACTGAACCGCAATTAAACTTCTGTTAAGTCCCAGAATGATAAAGATAAGTTTTACTACATTCCAGATGTCATTATTAAAAATGTTACTTTGTATTTGTACATTTATTCCAAGATCCTACAGCGTCAAAGTTAAACAAGCATTTGCAATGCAATAGGTCACACATTTGCGAGAGTTTAAGCTATTGGCATTGCTAAATGCCTTTTATTTATATTTTAAAAATCAACACATAAATAAAAGGCATTGTCATTTACAATGCCAATACCTTAAACTCTGGTAAATGCGAGACCTATTGCATTGCACATGCTTGTTCTCCATTTCTATTGGCTGTAGTATATTTTCCTACATTTACCAATGCTTGTTCCTCATCTGCTTCTCTTATCAGTTTCCTGTAGTCAAAATACTGTTAACATCTGCTTTGCTGTAACTATTTTTTCATAAAGTTTTGCCTTTTTCTTGGCTTGAGTATGCTTTAAATTAAATTAGTGGATTTATATAGCCCAATTTATCACTCAGAGAGATTATCGGCCTGATTCATCAACGGGCCGTTTTGCGAGCCCCTAATAGCGATTCATAGCGAATCGCTATTGAGGACTCGCAAAACGGTATTCATGTAGGAATCGCTAAATAAATAGCGATTCCTACACATTCCTTATTTGCGAGTAACAATTTGCTACTCGCAAATAAGGAATAACTCCCCATTCATTCCTATGGGCCAAAAGGCCCATAGGAATGAATGGGGAGTATCCCTTATTTGCGAGTAGCAATTTGCTACTCGCAAATAAGATAGCGATTTTAAGGGTGCCAGGGGTGTCCAAAGGACACCCTGTAGCACCCCTTAAATGCACATTTGAACAGGTGTTGCGCACACACATGTCCAAAGGACATGTGTGTGTGTAACATGCAAAAGAAAAAAATGCACTAAAGTGCTTTTTACACTATTTTCGCAATTTACCACCAAGTCAGACTTGGTGGTAAATTGAGACCAAATATTGCGATTTCGCTATTTCTAATTGGTTGATGAATTGCATTTAAGGAATCTCTATTAGAGATTCCTTAAATCCAATTCCTCGCAAATATGCGATTTCGGTAATAGTGATTTTTGCATTTGGGATGATGAATCCCAATTGCAAAAATCGCACTCGCAAAGGGCCAGATTCTCAGAATCTGGCCCTTTGCGAGCGCAAATCAGCTTGATGAATCAGGCTGTATGTGATTCGCTTAGAACCACAGGATATTGCTCTGCCGAGACTCAAACCGGGAACCCCAGATCTCCCGTCTGTAGCTCTGGCAGCTGCGTCACATCCTCTCCACTCCTGTGATACTTGTCAGGGAGGTCTTTCCTTCGTCCCTTCGTCCCTTCGTCCCTGATGGTGATTGATTAAAAACAGCTTATTAGTCAGCACATAGGCAAAACCATTGCATTAGCAACGCTTTGTTTCTTTTCTCATTTTCAGAATTGCTCTGCCCACGGGCTCACTGGCCCTTGTTATCTTGCCCCCTTGATAGACTTCATTCTCCAGTGCAGATGTCCCCTTACCCTCCAAGCCCCCTCCCCCCTCCACTCCCTGTACTTGCACTTGATTGGTCGTTGACAGCACTTTTGTCAATTCCAATGTGGTTTCCACCAGGAGAGGAGTGGGGTCATGTGACACAAACACTGCTGAGCCTGCTGAATGGGGAAGTGAGGGACAGGGAGACTGGAAGCTGCTGCAGGGCATAAACCCACTGAGCTTCTCCTCCCTAGAAACCTTTACCAACTCCAGGACTTCATTCTGTGATCTCGAACTTTCTTCTTCATGGAAGTGTGTGATCTTCTAGTTGCATTGTTTACCAAAATAAAGCCAGCTCAGAAAGCTCTGAGTAGTGAGCTGGGCATAGGAACCATTACGTTTCACATTCACCTCTTCACCCCCTCCGATGTTCTTACACATACATCCAGTTAATACAAGAGATAAAAAGCTTTGACGCTTGATAGAGTGAGACAAATGAGCGTTACAAGAACTCGCTGCTGTATCCGAAAAGTGCACTCTCTATAAAGTGCAAATATTAGAGCTCAGGTGGAAAGCATCAGCCTGCCCCTTTTGAATGTAAAAGAGCTTGTTACCAGTGCTTTAAATGAAAATATAGAAGTGCTGGCACTCACTAGCTAGAGAACCTTTTTGTTTTGGAGAAATGTCAGTACTCTCCCATTAAAGGTATTACAGCAGCGCTGAGAAGTGAAGTGGTCTCCCAGAGAACAGCAGCTGCTCTCCCATTAAAGGTATTGCTGCAGTGCTAAGAAGTGTAGGTACTCTCACAGAGAAATACTGGTACTTCCCCATTAAAGGTACAGCAGCAGTGCTAAGAAGTGTAGGTACTCTCCCAGAGAAGTACAGATACTCTCCCATTAAAGGTATTGCAGCAGTGTTGAGAAGTGCCGGCCCTCTCTCATTAAAGGTATTGTAGCAGTGCTGAGAAGTACAGGTGCTCTCCAATTAAAGATATTCCAGCAATGCTGAAAAGTGCAGGTACTCTCCCATTAAATGTATTACAGCAGTGCTGAGACGTGCAGGTACTGTCCCAGAGAAGTACCTCTGCTCTACCTTTAAATGAATCACTGACATATTATCGAAAGACAGAATATCTACATACAAAAATATCGACACAAAAATATCGAAGTCAAAAATATCGGAGTTATATCTTCATAAAGGTAAGTACAAAAATATCGAAAAATTTATATCGTAGTACAAAAACATCGAAATTAAAAATATAGTTTTTTAAATGTATTAATAATAATGTAAAAATAATTTAAAAATACATATAATTTTACAAATATTAAATAAAAACATTAAAACATATTAAAAAAATTATAACTAATACATATACATTTAAAATAAATTAAAAACTCTACATATAAATTAATATATATATACGTACTCCACATATTGCAACAGTAGGAAAATCGTTGGATAGCGTAGGGGTAAGAATTACTATTCCCACTCCAGAGGGTGCAACAGTAGGGAAAGCGTTGGATAGCGTAGGGGTAAAAATTACTATTCCCACTCCAGAGGGTGCAACAGTAGGGAAAGCGTTGGATAGCGTAGGGGTAAAAATTACTATTCCCACTCCAGAGGGTGCAACAGTAGGGAAAGAGTTGGATAGCGTAGGGGTAAAAATTACTATTCCCACTCCAGAGGGTGCAACAGTAGGGAAAGCGTTGGATAGCGTAGGGGTAAAAATTACTATTCCCACTCCAAAGGGTGCAACAGTAGGTAAAACGTTGGATAGCGTAGGGGCAAAAATGACTATTGCCACTCCAGAGGGTGCAACAGTAGGGAAAGCGTTGGATAGCGTAGGGGTTTAAATTACTATTCCCACTCCAAAGGGTGCAACAGTAGGGATAGCGTTGGATAGCGTAGGGGTAAAATTTACTATTCCCACTCCAGAGAGTGCAACAGTAGGGAAAGCGTTGGATAGCGTAGGGGTTTAAATTACTATTCCCACTCCAGAGGGTGCAACAGTAGGGAAAGCGTTGGATAGCGTTGGGGTTTAAATTACTATTCCCACTCCAGAGGGTGCAACAGTAGGGAAAGCGTTGGATAGCGTAGGGGTAAAAATGACTATTCCCACTCCAAAGGGTGCAACAGTAGGGAAAACGTTGGATAGCGTAGGGGTAAAAATGACTGTTGCCACTCCAAAGGGTGCAACAGTAGGGAAAACGTTGGATAGCGTAGGGGTAAAAATTACTATTCCCACTCCAAAGGGTGCAACAGTAGGGAAAGCGTTGGATAGCGTAGGGGTAAAATTGACTATTCCCACTCCAGAGAGTGCAACAGTCGGGAAAGCGTTGGATAGCGTAGGGGTTTAAATTACTATTCCCACTCCAGAGGGTGCAACAGTAGGGAAAGCGTTGGATGGCGTTGGGGTTTAAATTACTATTCCCACTCCAGAGAGTGCAACAGTAGGGAAAGCGTTGGATAGAGTAGGGGTTTAAATTACTATTCCCACTCCAGAGGGTGCAACAGTAGGGAAAGCGGTGGATAGCGTAGGGGTTTAAATTACTATTCCCACCCCAGAGGGTGCAACAGTAGGGAAAGCGTTGGATAGCGTAGGGGTAACATTTACTATTCCCACTCCAGAGAGTGCAACAGTAGGGAAAGCGTTGGATAGCGTAGGGGTTTAAATTACTATTCCCACTCCAGAGGGTGCAACAGTAGGGAAAGCGTTGGATAGCATAGGGGTTTAAATTACTATTCCCACTCCAGAGAGTGCAACAGTAGGGAAAGCATTGGATAGCGTAGGGGTTTAAATTACTATTCCCACTCCAGAGGGTGCAACAGTAGGGAAAGCGTTGGATAGCATAGGGGTTTAGATTACTATTCCCACTCCAGGGGGTGCAACAGTAGGGAAAGCGTTGGATATCATGGGGGAAAAATTACTTCCCAAACTACTCCCCTTTAACACACAACACACTACACATACAAAAAAACACAATTAATATACATTTCAATTAATCAATTAATAACAATTAATATTACTAAATTGATGTAATTATAAATGAACTAATTAACACATATTAATTACTAATTACTTAACAATAAATAAATACAATCTCTTTAATTAATTACATTTAATTATATCACACCCTATCCCCCTATAAACACACAACCCAATACACATAAATAAATCACATCATTTAATCACTTGATAATTATTAATTGCCAATTAATTATTAATTAACAATAACAAAAAATTAAATATATTAGCACATTAACTCTAATTAATTTAATTTACTAATTAATATTATTTAATTACCAATTAATTAATTAACAATAACAAAAATGTATATATATTAAAACATTAACTCAAATTAATGTAATTAACTAATTAATATTAATTAATTACCAATTAATTATTAATTACAAATATTTACAAAAATATATTAATTAATTATTATTAAATTACTTCCCACCCTATTCCCCTATAAACCCACAACCCGCTCTGATACTAAAACGCAAAATGTAAACAAAATTACTATTTTTCAAACTTACATTACAAAACATATTTAACAAACATATAAACAACATAATAAAATACATAACACTAAACAAAATTTCGATATTAGTAAATTTCGATATTAGTACCATACATACCTTAAAAAAACGATATTCTGTCTGTCGATATTTTGGACATCGATATTCTATACCATCGAAATTAAAACATCGATATTATTGTATATCGATATTTTAATTTCGATATCTTGTCTCACTACCCCTTTAAATGTATTGCAGCAGTGCTGAGAAGTGTAGGTACTCTCTCTTTCAAATTAAAGAAGTGCAGGCTCTCAGTACCATACAGTAAATGCCCATTGAAAGCGCTGGCTCGTACAGGAGGACTGGGGCACTTCAACCCTCCCTGCAGGTTCGAGTGGATCTCGCCCAACTTAGAGTGCCCTAAGTAATAGCCAACTACTTGTGCTTCAGAAAACTATTGGAAACATAACTTTAGAATTGTCTACTCCTGGCCACGCCCACATTCGGCGCTGTGAAGAAGATGTTGGACAAGGTCCAACCTACCAACAAGACCCTAAACTCACTTCACCTTCCTGGGCCATATTTGTAACTTAGGGGCCAGATGCATAAATGCATTTTGTGGTCCCCCTCTCTCTCACAATTAACTTTTGCGGCCACGGGACCGCGCTTGTGTTTCAGTGCTTGTTGCTTTAAGGCACCTCGCACACAATCCTTACTAGCACCTCGCACACAATCCATACTGGCACATCGCACACAATCCTTACTGACACCTCAAACACAATCCTTACTGGCACCTCTCACACAATCCTTACTGGCACCTCTCACACAATCCTTACTGGCACCTCTCACACAATCCTTACTGGCACCTCTCACACAATCCTTAGTGGCACCTCGCAAACAATCCTTACCGAGACCTCAAACCCAATCCTTACTGGTACCTCTCACACAATTCTTACTGGCACAGTTCTTAATCCCTTGGCTTCAGTGGATTAACTGGTTATACTGGTTGTGTCCACAGCAGTACAGTCTCGCTGAGGCGAATGTGAACATGTCGTCCACCACTGTGCACAAGAAAGTCCTTCTGCTGTAAGTGTCAGAAGGATTTACTTTCTTTCTTTCTTTATTTTTAAACAGGACATAAGGGAACTTCCCTCGCACCAGAGTACGTTTTTTTTGTTCTTTTTCTACTGTCATGTGCAGCGCGCTGACGTCACAATAACTGCTTTTACTTTGGCTGTTGCGTGGGTGGGAGGACATACTTGTGCACTCCACCCAACCCCTCGAGTACCGATCTGTGCCCTCTTTAGTCGCATGGTTTGTATACGACCTGCTTTGTCTTGGTCCCAGTTCCAACTTACCAATTTAGTCTGACGTGGTTCCTTCGCTTGTCCCTATGTAGACCAGCCAGCAGCAGGCTACTGAGCTGTGTGCCTGCTCTCGCCTCTTGTAGCTGATAGTACTGTTTTGGTACCACGGTGAGTCATTAGACGACCCTATCGCTATTCCTATATTATGCCCACTAGTTTCTTAATCAATCTTGCAGTGAACACCAAAGCTATATGGGTAGCAGCTGTGATACAGTACTCCCTCACTCCCGATGTCGGTAACTGAACCGCAATAAAACTTCTGATAAAGATAGGTTTTACTACATTCAAGATGTCGTTATTAAAAATGTTACTTTGTATTTGTACAGTTATTCCAAGATCCTACAGCGTCAAAGTTAAACAAACATTTGCAATGCAATAGGTCACACATTTGCGAGAGTTTAAGCTATTGGCATTGTTAAATGCCTTTTATTTATATTTTAAAAATCAGCACATAAATAAAAGGCATTGTCATTTACAATGCCAATACCTTAAAATCTGGTAAATGCGAGACCTATTGCATTGCACATGCTTGTTCTCCATTTCTATTAGCTGTAGCATATTTTCCTGCATTTACCAATGCTTGTTCCTCATCTGCTTCTCTTATCAGTTTCCTGTAGTCAAAATACTGTTAACATCTGCTTTGGTGTAACTATTTTTTCATAAAGTTTTGCCTTTTTCTTGGCTAGCGTATGCTTGAACTGGCATCCACCTTGCCGAGGTAATAGACTCCTCCCCTTTTTTATTTATTATTTATTTATTTATTTGTGCAATTTTATATAGCGCAAACTTTACCCGAAGATGTCAGAGCGCTTTACATAAGATCCAGTTGAAAACATAAGGACTAAGGGTTACATGCGTAAAAAAATTGCAAATTTTTGCTTTACATAAGAACCAGTTGAAAACATACAGACTTAGGATTACATGCGTTACAAAAAAGGTACAAACAGAAAAAATTGCAAATGTACAAGAGATAAAGTCACACAAGGAGGAGATACAAATGGATATACTCTAAGAGTCACATAGGAATGGTAGAGAGCACAGCGGACTACTGCATATACTAGTGATTAGAGTTATCTCTATATACATAGGGAAGGGGTAAGACTGGATATACTCTAAGAGTCACATAGGAATGTTAGAGAGCATAGCGGACTACTGCATATTCTAGTGATTAGAGTTATCTCTATATACATAGGGAAGGGATACACATGGATATACTCTAAAAGTCACATAGGAGACTAGTCGTTAGAGTTATCTCTATATACATAGGGAAGGGATACACATGGATATACTCTAACAGTCACATAGGAGACTAGTCGTTAGAGTTATCTCTATATACATAGGAAGGGATGTGACTGGATATACTCTAAGGGTCACAAAGGAATGGTAGAGAGTACGAAGTTCTACTGCATATACTAGTGATTAGAGTTATCTCTATATACATAGGGAGGGGATATGACTGGATATACTCTAAGAGTCACATAGGAATGGTAGATGGTACAAGGTCTACTGCAAATACCAGTGATTAGAGTTATTTCAATATGCCAAAAAGCAGAGTTCCATAAGTGTGGATGCAGTCACAGCACAAAGGGAGGGTGGGAGGGATGCAAGTGTATGGAGAGAAGGGAAAGCAGAAAAGGGAAGAAACATTTGAGGATCATCCACGGGGAAAATTGTTAAAGGATGAGGGAATGGAAGGAGGGCCAGAGTCCAGAGAAAACTGTCCGAAATCAGCAGCAAAGTGTCGGCCAGGACAGAACAAAAAGTCAAGAAGTCCAGGAGAGAAGGTGGGAGCCCAGGTGGGAGATGAAGCTGGAGGCCAGCCGCAGGCGCGTGACCATCTTGGAGAGCTTGCGGTCATCCGGCTCGGTGGGGGTGAGAGTGCGCAAGGTGGTGAAGGCCGTGTTGACGCTGTTGGTGCGGTCACGCATTGGCCGTGAGGCGCTGCCACGGCAGCCGGTGGGTTGTGCGTGGATTCAACCGCCCTGGAAGATGTGTGGGAATCGGCGGCGGGCCAGCAGGGGGGCAAGCAGTGTGGACTCCAGGAGCAATGCAGCCTTGCACAGCACATTCAGAACACTGGTGCCATGCAGGGGGGAGGGGTGAGTGATCCGGAGATCCGGCCCGTGTTGCAAGACCACAGGGCATTCCGGTAATGGCAGTGGCCCCAAATCGGCAGCAGGTCGGGTGGCAGGCCAGACAATCTGAGAGAGGGCCGCAGGATAAACAAGAGGCCGGAGAGAAGTTGGGGCGAGCCAGAGGAAGCGGCGATCGCCATCCGAAAGTCGCCGCCGGCTGCTATCTTGGAGTCAGGCAGGCGCTGGGAGGATTCCCTCAGTGGAGGTCGCCGTCAAAGTAAAGCTAGATGATGCTATGTCCCGTCAGCTGCTGCAAAAATCGGCGGGAGTCTAGGCAAGCCGGGGGAGCGCAGGTCGCAATCCTACCTCCCAGCGGCGGCCGCAGTCGGCGGAGTCCACGGCGAGGTGCCGCCCGCCATTTTGAGCGCCACCGTCCTCTCTTCCTTCTCTTTGGGAGATCGGACCTGTCCGCCTACTTAGGAGCGATCACTGTTGCTCCGCAAATGCCCCACTCGCTCCGCTTCATGTGGGGAAAATGGGCGATCAAAAGAAGGGCTGTAGCAGCCTAGAGCCGGGTTCGAGCAGCTTGTGAACCGGGAGCCGAGATGATCCACGTCCGCTCGGCTCCCGGCTCCTCCCCTGTAATGGCGGCGTGTGCTGAGCGACGGCGTTTGGTCTCCGGCGGAGCTGATGCCGGAGGAAGTGGAGTGGAAAGTGGAGTGAGTTTTTTCGCGGTGATCACGGCGAGTGCCGCTTTAGAGGCATAACGGATTGAACGATTCGGGCAGCCCTGTTCCTAACTCTGAGGCGAGGCTGTGTGTTTGGCGCCCGTGTTTGTAGTGACTCGACCGGCTGGAGCTAGCTGTTCGGGGGAGTGCCGAGCTGAGCTGCACTGAGCCTACCTGCCCGCCTGCCCACCCGCCTGCCTGCCCACCTGCCTCTATACGGAGCCTCTTCACTAAGGCAATTACTGTGGACTGCAAGCAGCAAACAGCAAGCAGAGAGTGGCAAACGAATTCGGGAAGGGGATAGAGGTGAGGAGGCGAGGGGTGAATGCAAGGTGAGGATGGACGATGCTGGGCTATGGCAGGTCTGTGGTAGACTGTGAGCAGGGGCACATATAGCACGTGCAAAAGAGGGGAGAAAAACCAAAAACATCTGGATACCCTATCCACTTATGAGAGAAGTAAAGTAAAGTAAAGGGAAAGTGCATTGGAGTCTCTTTGTTGGAGTCTCACTTGCCGCTGCCGCTACCCATCTTCAGACGCTATATTTGTTCGGAACATTCTTGAATCATTCTTTTTGGAAGGAATACACTGCCACTGGCAAGGGGGTTTCTCTGTGCTGATAAATAGCTGTAAGCTCCAAGTTGAAGTACCTAACTTTATGGTGGAAGGAATACCGATTTATTTACCTGTTACCACCTTCCCGGATAGCTATAAGTGATAAGCTCCACAGTTTCGGGGGAAAACTTTCTTTCTTGTCCTGCAGCCTCAGGTTCCCTGCTCCTCGTGCCGGTCTCCCCCCGCCACCGCAAGCCTCCTTACATCTCGACGCGGCCGCAGAGAGTGGGGGGGCAACACGTCCCAGGAGCCTTAGCGGCAGGAAGCCGCATACACCCGGAATCGCGCTCCAAGGCTCTTAGTGTTTAAGGCATCTGCTTGCCTTCCCCTAGGTAAGGGTTGACCCCAAAATCATCAGTTCTCTCATTGCCTGATTTTTTTTAAAGTTCACTTTAAGGCATTGGTTACATGCTTTTGAGCATGTAAGGGTAAAATGGATGTACCAAAGTATCTGGGTATAGTAGCTAATTCCATTCCGTAAGGTTGCGAAAGCCGTGTTTTTTGTGAAATGCGTAATTATCAAATATCTGCAACTTTCGCTAGCGAAAAGCATTGCTGTGACAAAACAGCATTGCAGCACTTTTCACTGCGCCCTTATTGCCGCTTCATGTCGCAATTAATGAAAGATACGTCTGGAATCCTGTTGTATCTGTCAGTACAAAAGTCACACATTACTGCAGTTGTCACAAGCATGACGCAACTCCAGTAATGCATGTGGCCAGCCTATACCTGTGACACTGCGTCATCCTTACGCCTGCAATGAGGCAGGCGTAAGGTACTTACTCAGTGGCGTCTTACAATTGTTGCAGTGAAATCTGATGGATTTCACTGCGCCACCCCTATGAGGCTTTCTTGCATGGTATAATGTGGCACTGGGCTTCACAAGGTCACGCATATGCCTAGATGCATCACTTTGCAAATACGGCCCAACGTGGTGCAAGAATCACGCTGCTGAATATCAAGAAAATTATGCGCCAGCGGAGCAAAACTGTCAGAAGGGGCTCATTAATAAGTCCTCCTGTCTTTTACCCTAAGTTGGCGCACAATGGCTGCCATGCGCCAACGCAGGCACCCTTGCGCCATGATGCAAAGTTGAATGTGTTGCAGATTTGACTGATGTTGTGGCTCCAGTTCTTCTCGAGACGTCTACAGGTGGAGCTGGACTAGTGGAGGGTGGAAGTGAACCAGTTGGCCTTCTTGAGTGTTGTTTGCCTGGTCTTTTCTTGAGGGGTGCCAGGGTGTTGGTGTAGTTGGAGATCCATCGCTGGAGGTTGCTCGATGCAATTTTAGCGTCTGTAACCGTTGGTGGATTGGTGGTGCTGAGACAGTTGAAGGGAAGTTCTTTGATGGCCTTGATTCAGCCAAGACAGGGGGAGGGGGCAATGATGGCAATGGTGTACGGTGGGCGTGGTAAAGGTGTGATGTAAACAATGATGGTCAGTACAGGTGAGTCCAGTTGTGTTGCTGTAGTTTAAGTTCCAGCTGGTGGAGAAGACGGGCTAGAGCGTGTGTCAGGCTTTGTGGGTTGGTGCGTGACTAGCTGCTTGAGTCTGATGTTGGCGAGGTTCCCGAGAAGGGGCTTGGTGTTCTGTCACTGGGGTTGTCCAGGTTCAAGTTCAAGTTCAGGCATTTATAAAGCGCACTACTCACCCAGAGGGTCTCAAGGCGCTAGAGGGAGGGGTTCATTGTTTATCGAATAGCCATGTTTTCAGTTCTTTTCTGAAGGAGATGTGGTTCTGAGTAAGGCGGAGGTGAGTGGGGAGTGAGTTCCAGGTCTTGGCAGCCAGGAAGGAGAAGGATCTGCCACCCATGGTGGTTTTTCGGATGCGCGGGACTGCGGCGAGGGCTTGATTGGATGTTCTTAGTTGGCGGGTAGGATAGTAGAAGGACAGTCGGGTGTTGAGGCATTCGGGTCCTAGATTATAAAGGGCCTTGTGTGCGTGGGTAAGAAGGCGGAAAGTAATTCTTTTGTTGACGGGAAGCCAGTGGAGGTTTTTTAGGTGTCCGGTGATGTGCTCTTGGCGCGGGATGTCTAATATGAGTCTCGCTGACGCGTTTTGGATGCGCTGGAGCTTTTTCTGCAATTTTGTTGTAATTCCGGCGTAAAGTGTGTTGCCATAGTCCAGTCGACTCGTGACCAGTGCATGGGTGACAGTCTTTCTTGTCTCGAGGGGGATCCAGCGGAAGATCTTTTTGAGAATGCGAAGGACGTTGAAGCAGGAGGACGATACGGCGTTGACTTGTCTGGACATTGAGAGAGAGGAGTCTAGAATGAAGCCAAGGTTACGTGCACGGTCTGTGGGTGTGGGTGCTGATCCCAAAGCGGAAGGCCACCAGGAGTCGTCCCAAGCTGAGGGGGAGGATCCTAGGATGAGCACCTCCGTTTTGTCTGAGTTGAGTTTTAAGCGGCTCTGTTTCATCCATTCGGATACTTCTTTCATACCTTCGTGAAGATTGTTTTTGGCGGTGTTGGGGTCTTTGGTGAGGGAAAGGATTAGCTGGGTGTCGTCGGCGTAGGAGATGATGTTGAGGTTGTGTTGACGTGCGATGGAGGCGAGAGGACTCATGTAGACGTTGAAGAGGGTGGGTCTGAGTGAGGAGCTTTGGGGTACGCCACAGATGACTTCGGTGGGCTCTGAGTAGAAAGGGGGGAGTCGGACTCTCTGCGTTCTCCCGGCTAGGAACGAGATGATCCAGTCTAAGGCTTTTCCTTGTATGCCGATGTTGTTGAGGTGTTGTGACAGACAGTGTCGAAGGCGGCGGAGAGGTCGAGTAGAATGAGGGCCACTGTTTCACCGTTGTCCAGGAGTGCTCGGATGTCGTCAGTCGCCGCGATGAGGGCGGTTTCGGTGCTGTGTTTGGCACGAAAGCCGTTCTGTGAGGGATCCAGGGAGTTGTTGGATTCAAGGAAGGCTGCGAGTTGGCTATTGACGGCTTTCTCGATGACTTTGGCCGGGAAAGGGAGGAGGGAAATGGGTCGGTAGTTTTTCAGTTCTGAGGGGTCTGCTGTGGGTTTTTTCAGAAGGGCGCTGAGTTCGGCGTGTTTCCATATTTCTGGAAAGGTGGCGGAGTTGAAAGAGCAGTTGATGACATCGCGGAGTTGGGGAGCGATGATGGAGTCAGCTTTGTTGAAGATGTAGTGGGGACAGGGGTCAGAAGGTGAGCCAGAGTGGATTGAGTTCATGAGGCGAATGGTGTCTTCAGTGGTGATTGGGTTCCAGGAGCTGAGGTTGTTAGTTGGAGGGGTGGGATCTGAAGGGGGTGGGGCGGGTTGGTCATTGGGAGTATTCTTGAAGCTGTTGTGGATGTCGGCAATTTTGTTGTAGACGAAGGAGGATAGCGCATCGCAGAGGTCTTGGGAGTTCGTGATGTCGTTGGATGCTGCGGAAGGGTTGGTGAATTCTTTGACGATAATGAAGAGTTCCTTGCTGTTATGAGAATTGTTGTTGAGACGGTCCTTGAATGCTGATTTCTTGGCGGATCGAATCAGTTGGTGGTGTTTGCGGGTGGCTGTCTTGAGGGAGGACATGTTGTCTGAGGTTGGTTCTTTTCTCCAATTCTTCTCCAGGGTGCGGCATGTCTTCTTGGATTTTTTAAGGTCATCATTAAACCAGGGAGCCTTTTTGCTGGATGATTTCAACTGGTGTTTTTTCAGGGGTGCTAGTTCGTCCACACTGTGGGTAATCCATTGCCTGAAGTTGGTGGCCGCTTGGTCTGGGTCCGTTGCTAGGGTGGGAGTGTTTTGGCTGAGTGATGTGAGGAGTTGGTCGGTGGTGATTTTGTTCCATTTTCTCCGGGGAATGGGTTGTGGACGGTTGTGGGTCAGGGTTGTTTTGTAGCTGAAGTGAACACAGCTGTGATCCGTCCAGTGGAGAGCTGTAGTGTGATCGAAGGAGATGTGCTTTCTGGAGGTGAAGATAGGGTCGAGCGTGTGTCCGGCTGTGTGAGTGGGGGTGTCAACAAGTTGTTTGAGTCCGAGATTGGACAGGTTGTCCAGAAGGGTGTTGGTGTTGTTGTCGAGTATGTTGTCAAGGTGGTAGTTGAGGTCTCCTAGAAGAATGTAGTTCTCGGAGGCGAGGGCGTGCGGGCTGACGAAGTCTGTGATGTCGTCGCTGAATTGAGATCGGGTGCCTGGGGGCCTGTAAATGAGGGTGCCTCTAAGGGTGGTCCTGGGGTCGGTGTGGATCTGAAAGTGGAGATGTTCGGCGGTTGCAAGATTGTCGTCAGAGCTGGTTGTAATTTTGATGGTGTTTCTATGGACGATGGCGATGCCTCCTCCAGTTTGATCGGTGCGGTATTTTCGAATGATCTTGTAAGTGTCCGGTATGGCTATGGCGATGTCGGGGGCAGAAGATGCGTTCATCCATGTTTCAGTAAGGAAGGCGATGTCAGGTGACGCAGTGTCGATTAGGTCCCAGAGTTCTGTTGCATGTCTGTGGACCGAGCGGGTGTTCAGTAGGATGCATTTCAAGTTGTTGGGTTCGGAGCTGTGTGTTTAGGAAGTGTGTTTGGTGAGGGTCCTGACGCAGTTGAACTTATAGGAGAGGCAGGAGAATGGGCCGTGGGTAGGTCCTGGGGTAGCTTCGCAGCATAGTGGGGTGCGTCCGGGGTTGAGGGCGAGGAGAGTAGCGGCATCGTAAGTTACTCTGGGGGGTTGGGAGCGGCATAGAGCAGGGGGACGGGCACTGGGCGCGGTCCAGGCACGGACGGGCGTAGACGGGCTTACCTTTGGCGCACCTTCGGCGCGGCCGCAGCGCGTGGACGCTGCGCGTGGGCGCATCTGTCATTAAAAGGACTTTGAGGGGGGAGGGGCGTGGGAGGGGCAGCAGGGAGGCGGGAGCGGGGCGAGGAGGAAGGGCTCAGGGAGACAACAACAAACAAAATGGAGGCGGAGAAAAGTTGAGTGAGGCTGGGGCACTGATATAATATTCACAAGCGCTTTTAAACAGGCAGCGTTATTGTGCACAGATAGAGCGCAGCTCCGTTTCCGTCGCGCTGTTTAAATGGCACAAACTATGCTGCAATGCAGAACACCAGAAACGCTGTAGCGCTATTAAGTGGCACAAACTAAGCAGACTGATAAATCACCAGAAGCGCTATTGCAAATGCACAATTTAAAGTACAGACACACAGATAGTCGGAAGTCAATGGATGAGTAACGATACCACCAGGAGCCAGGGAGCGTGGGAGCGACCGTGTCTGACGAAGTCAGGACGGTCACAGCTGTGCTTTCTACGGGGTCTGCAGTAAGGGTCAGTGGGTGGGAGGGGCAGCAGGGAGGCGGGAGCGGGGCGAGGAGGAAGGGCTCAGGGAGACAACAACAAACAAAATGGAGGCGGAGAAAAGTCGAGTGAGGCTGGGGCACTGATATAATATTCACAAGCGCTTTTAAACAGGCAGCGTTATTGTGCACAGATAGAGCGCAGCTCCGTTTCCGTCGCGCTGTTTAAATGGCACAAACTATGCTGCAATGCAGAACACCAGAAACGCTGTAGCGCTATTAAGTGGCACAAACTAAGCAGACTGATAAATCACCAGAAGCGCTATTGCAAATGCACAATTTAAAGTACAGACACACAGATAGTCGGGAGTCAATGGATGAGTAACGATACCACCAGGAGCCAGGGAGCGTGGGAGCGACCGTGTCTGACGAAGTCAGGACGGTCACAGCTGTGCTTTCTACGGGGTCTGCAGTAAGGGTCAGTGGGTGGGAGGGGCAGCAGGGAGGCGGGAGCGGGGCGAGGAGGAAGGGCTCAGGGAGACAACAACAAACAAAATGGAGGCGGAGAAAAGTCGAGTGAGGCTGGGGCACTGATATAATATTCACAAGCGCTTTTAAACAGGCAGCGTTATTGTGCACAGATAGAGCGCAGCTCCGTTTCCGTCGCGCTGTTTAAATGGCACAAACTATGCTGCAATGCAGAACACCAGAAACGCTGTAGCGCTATTAAGTGGCACAAACTAAGCAGACTGATAAATCACCAGAAGCGCTATTGCAAATGCACAATTTAAAGTACAGACACACAGATAGTCGGGAGTCAATGGATGAGTAACGATACCACCAGGAGCCAGGGAGCGTGGGAGCGACCGTGTCTGACGAAGTCAGGACGGTCACACCTGTGCTTTCTACGGGGTCTGCAGTAAGGGTCAGTGGGTGGGAGGGGCAGCAGGGAGGCGGGAGCGGGGCGAGGAGGAAGGGTTCAGGGAGACAACAACAAACAAAATGGAGGCGGAGAAAAGTCGAGTGAGGCTGGGGCACTGATATAATATTCACAAGCGCTTTTAAACAGGCAGCGTTATTGTGTACAGATAGAGCGCAGCTCCGTTTCCGTCGCGCTGTTTAAATGGCACAAACTATGCTGCAATGCAGAACACCAGAAACGCTGTAGCGCTATTAAGTGGCACAAACTAAGCAGACTGATAAATCACCAGAAGCGCTATTGCAAATGCACAATTTAAAGTACAGACACACAGATAGTCGGAAGTCAATGGATGAGTAACGATACCACCAGGAGCCAGGGAGCGTGGGAGCGACCGTGTCTGACGAAGGTGGAACTTGACGTCTCTGAGTAGGATGTAGTCAGTGGAAGGGAGACCCTCGAGTACGATGAGGTCTACAATGGCATCGGTGAATGGGGGTTTCATCCCGCCACGTTCTCTAATGGGATTTTCAATGTGGCAGCGGGGTCCAGACACTCGGAAGAGGGAGTCGGCACTCCAGTGTTGCAAGCGGATGTGACGCGGAGGGCGGAAAGGACCGGGGCAGAGACGAGTCCAAAGGAGAGGAGGAACAGGGAAGAAGAAAACCATGAGGACGCTGGAGTAGAAACGAGGGAGAAAGGAGGAATACAGTCTAAGCTGCTTGAGAGAAGAGACGGCGAGGAACAGAGCGAGAGCCCCAAGTCAGAGAGGTCAAGGGAGAGCAGCAGGATAGCGCAGGAGGCACTGCGCTAGAGTCAAACCGGCCATAAGGAGAGCAGGGCAGTGGGACTCCCTTGGCCACAGCCCAGGAGGGTTGTGGCATAAGGCAAGTACCGTTTTTGAGCCTCTTTTCTCCTTAGGAACGTGGAGAAAAGGGCACCCATTAGGTTTTGGGCACTCAATGCATGTGCATGTACACACAAAGGCACTAAAAAGGTGTTGGTGTTGGTGACGTGAGGCATTAAAACAGTGGTTGCTGCTCCTGGTATAGAGCCAGCAACACTGAGGAAAGTCAAGAGCACCCTGGGTGACAGTGAATGGTGAACCTCTATGTTAAAATGTACTGTACAGATGCCTGACCTTGTTTCCAATCTGTTTATTTCCAGGGTATTAGACTACGTCCCTCTTCATCTGGGGCGGCCAGGAACAGGAACCGAAGGACCAAACAACAGGGAGAAAGGAGTTCACCTTGGACCCAGTGAAGGAACTGACCCACTTAAACGTTGCCCCCCCCCCTGTTGACTGCTGGAGTGGGTCGACCAAACAGTCATTGCACACTTTAGTCCTCAGTCTACCCCAGTGCAGAGGTGGCTTGTGGTATGCGATGCAGACCTTCCTACCTTTGTGCGCAGAAGCGTCTCTAGCATTCACAGCTCAACGGCACACCAGGCAGATCTTGTCACCTAGGTCAGCAACGTGTCTCCATGTGACCTAGCAGACTTCATCACCAGGTAAGGGTGATCAACGAAGCCTCAATGTCCACTACCACAGCCCAGCAACTCCACAGCACCTTTGCATCCCTCTGCAGGTCCCAGACGCAGGCCCAGCGAGGCCTCCAGGTTCCGGGGACTGTCAGCGCTTTCAAGGTTTTAGATGCCACGGTGTTGCAGGGAGTGTGCGAAGATAAGTGATGCATCACTGGTTTTGCCCAGCAATGCGCCTCTTATCATGATTGTAGCATTGGATTTCCTCTTCCCCTGGGACTCAGGCAGGTCATTCTGGTTGTTGGGGGATTGGGGGTTGTTGATCTGTGTTGCACTTGGCCCTGGCTGCTCCAATCTGCATTCCATTGGTTTTGTTTCCTATTTTTCATTGGAGGTAGACTTACAGGCTAAAAAGTAACGTTGGGCTGACTGGCGTAAGTTTTTTTGCCCACAAATTGGCCTTTCGTCAGTTTTTGCATGCTAATGCCAGAATTTGTATCGCCGTCATGCTAGTGTTACAGCAGTTTTCACTGCGGCTACCTGAAACTATCGCCATTTTGCGACGTATTGTAAATACATCACTAACAGCGTGATAGTTTTTGGTGATAGGCCGCGTTAAGAAAATTGCAGCTAACTAACGTTAGCGTTAGTTAGCAGCAATTCTTGTACATAAAATAACCCCCTTGGTATTCAAAAAGCAAGAAAGGACTGTTACGTCCTCACAACACATTTCCTGTTAGCAACATCTAGAATGTGCATTCAGTTATATCGTATGGGTGTCAGCCATATTGAAATTCCACATTTGGCAATGCTAAAACACAAACAATGATCTTGATTTCAAATACCCAATCTATCAAGGGATGGGAACATGACACTCATATATGTTACATTCATTCTGGATTAAACAATAATACTACGGGGGTGCTAGGTGGCGCCAAACCAAGATGGCCGCACTATAGTGAGGTTCTCGCCAGATCGAGCCTTTGATCAATCCTTCTGACCATCCTGACCGGGGACAGCTGTTCTATCTCCCCACCGAGGTGACCGCGGCGCCATTCCGCATTCAGCGGTGCCAGTAACGTCGGAATCGCCCGTCTGAGAGCGAAGATATCCGCTGATTCACTCGGAGGCGACCCGGGCTGTCTGCCAGTGACCCGCCGCTCCGGGGCCGGCTGGCTGGGAAACTCCGGGGATTTGCGGCCTCATCGGAGCTGCGGACGCATCAACTGCGGAACAGATTTTGTGCCGTCGCTGACTCTGCGCCGGTGTCTTGCTGGGGGAGGACCTCCCTACATTGACGGTGAGCCCTTCCTCTTTCTGCCACATCCTAAGAGTGAATGCGGACAGCCGTTAACGGCGAAAAGAGCGCGAACAAGGCCATTATAGGCGGAGCGGATTTAAACAAGCAGCGGCAAGACGCGCTATCTGGCGCCGACTCCCACACTGCATTACAGACTGCATCGGTGCTAATACAGCCGGGACAAAAAAAAACTCTGGCAGGGAGCAAAAATACATCCTGCGCTGCAGCGCATTGAGACTGCATAAATCCCGCTTGCTATTCACGACCTTCCCGCCGCCCGCGCATTGCTGTGACCTACCCACTGTCACCCCAAGGGCGGCAGGCTCGTCCATGCTGCTTGTGTGACCTGACAGGCAATTCCTACGGCGCTCACAGTACCCGCCTGCTCTCCTGGGACGACCTTCCCGCCTTTTACTGCACGACGCGCACTGCTGAGGGGTTAGCACCGCACCGGCCCAGATACTTCATCGTTTCCAGCTCGCATCGGCGAGGCGCGGAGGCCACCTCACCGTTCACTCGCCTGCATATGTGACTTTGCCCACCGGCCACACTGAACGTTGGCGCAGAGCCGGCAATACCTGACCACAGCCATCTGATCTGCTACAGGACATAACCTACAAGGTGATCTGGCCCCCTTTACAACTGCGGCGTTGCTCTCCTGGATGCTCTCCTGGTTACTCTCCTGTTGTGGTCCGCACAGGGGGACCCTCACTGGAGCATCGGTGGGAGGATTAAGTTAACGTCAATAACGTCTCCTGCTTCACCTGTGGCTGGGGAGACACTGTTCACCAGCCCTGCTGTACTACTTTGGGCTCGTGGGCCAAAGAATTAAAATAGACGTCACCTCTGACCTACACTGCGCCCATAGTGCCACTTCCAGGAGGGGCATTTTCCGCCCTGCAATTCCGCCTTGTCAACTAGACGCTACCTCGCGTCACCACACACTGGCTGCTCCTACCACGCCGGCTTCGCGTGCGCCTAGACGCGACATGGGCCGCAATGACGCCAAACAGACAAAAATACCGTTTGAAACTAAGCGGGCCTCCAGAAACACGCAGGAACCCGAAGGTAGCCCTCCCGCCCGTGGACCTCCTGATGACGACTGGAAAGCCTTGCTGCTGACCATGCAACAGAGTCTGACAAGTATAGACGCCAAAATTGACACGATCAATACTCGCATGGATAGTGTGGTTACCAAATTGGAACAGCACGACACCAGACTTAAAGAAGCGGAAGATAGGATATCAGATCTGGAAGATGGTGCCACTACGAATAACAGACAGGTGACCCAAATGGACAGGCTCTTAAAAATCATCGCGGAGAAAAACGAGGATTTAGAAGCCAGGTCCAGGCGCAACAACATCCGCGTCCTGGGCCTTGCGGAGTCCACCAACACCGGGAAGATGGAGGTGTTCATCGAAAATTTGGTCGTCGAACTCTTTGGTAAAGAATCGTTCTCCTCGCACTTAATAGTGGAACGAGCCCACAGATCCTTGGCCGCACGCCCACCGCCAGGTGCCCAACCTCGCCCCATCATTGCGAGATTCCTCAATTATAGAGACCGGGATGCGGTGCTCCGTCGAGCGAGAGAGATTGGCACAGTAGGTTACTGTAACACTACACTCTCATTTTTCCCGGACTTCACCCCGGCGGTGCAGGAAGCCAGGAGGAAATTCTCAGGTGTAAAGAAGAAGCTCCAAGATCAAGAGATGACGTACGCCATGCTGTACCCGGCGAAATTGAAGGTTTCCCACGGGGGCAAGCAACACTTCTTCCAAAATCCTCAGCAGGTGGAGGACTTCCTTAAACGACACAGGACGGACAAAACCAGGGGAGGCGCTGAAAATCACCGCTCCAGATCCACTTCGCCTATGAACCAGCAAGAATAGTCCATACTCACTGTGACCGCTCCGTTGACGAGGAGAGGTGACGAACTAGGCGCCAACATCATGGTGAGGTACAAATTAACAATGTTGCTTGACTTGGTATACATATTTGGCAGGCTCGATCGCCCACCTCCGTCCCACGCCAAGAGACCGGGTCTGTACCTGGTTCCAAGTGGGTGCGAGTAGGGAGGTGGATGGCAAGTTTGGTGCCCCTAGTACGGTACCCCAATGGGCGAGCCCCAAAATCTCCCTTCTTGTGGTAGAATGGAGGGATATGTGACATTGCTAGTGTTTTTAAGTTGGGGAGTGGGAGGGATAGTGGGGATTGGGAGGGTTCAGGATGCCCGGCGAGTTGGGGTTGCCGGAGTGGGAGGGGGAATGTTCCAACATGTTACCTGCAGGACAGAATTGTTTACCGTTCACACTAGCAGTTGGGCATACCGAGAGGGTAGTTGGGATTCGATTCACATATCTGATGCCATTTGTTATTTGTGCATGGATGTTGTAGATGTTTGGCACTCATTTTTTCTGTTAGAAATATGGGAGACGTAACTGAACCACAGTCCGCCTCGCAGTTCCGAGTAACCTCCTGGAATATACGCGGGTTAAATAACCCGAAGAAATAAAGACAAATACTGGGGTATCTGGACAGACACGGGATATCTGTAGCTATGTTGCAAGAAACTCATCAGATGCCTAGCGGTTCCCCTCCATTCGCTTCTAAATGGGCTATGAGCAGGGTGTTCTCCTCCTATTCTAATTACGCTAGAGGGGTAGCAATACTGGTGAAACGGGGAACGCATTTCACTCCAGCTGGGACTGAGATAGATGCTGAAGGGCGCTATTGTATGCTATGGGGGAAATTACACTCACACACAATATTGTTTGCATGTTACTATGGTCCTAACACAGATGACCCCGATGCTCTTCTCACCATGTGGGGGAAAATACAGGCTTTGGGGATAGATCACGTGGTGCTGGGGGGAGACTTCAACACGGCCCTAATACCCGCACAGGACAGGTCGCACCCACATGCCTCTCATTACACTAATACTCAACGATCACTACTAGGCATACTGAAGGAACACCGCCTGGTAGATGCGTGGCGACATATGCATCCCACTGCCAAACAAGGTACTCATTGCTCTGCGTTCCACTCCACATGGGCCCGCCTAGACTATGTATTTGTTTCAGCAGCTCTATCCCCATGGTTAACCAAAGCAAGTCATCTGGCGCGCACATACTCAGATCACTCCCTGGTTCTTCTCTCCCTAACCATTCCCCTTACCACACCCCCTTTCCTGAACTGGCGCCTGAATCCCGCACACCTAACTGACACTGCCTTCACTGCTGAATTGGATCAGGAAATCACAGAGTTCTTTGAACGGAATATTAATTCAGTTTCGAGTCTCACTACAGTTTGGGAGGCCTTTAAAGTGACGATGAGGGGGAGCTGTATCGCCAAAGGGGGAGGAGTTCTCAAGGCGCTGCGAACAGACATAAGCAAGCTACAATTAGAGCTCCGTCAGCTAGAGCGAGAGATGGCGAATGGAGACAGGGACGGCGCAGCGCATGCTCAGATTAGGGAAAAACTGAACAAATACTCAGAAGCGGCGGATAGGGAAGGCAAATTTCTGGGTAAACCCTTCAATGCTCGGGTATATGGTGAGGGAGACAGACCTGGTAAGGCACTGGCCAACGCAGTCAGAACCCCTCGATATCAAAACTATGTCCCCACTTTACTGGACAAACATGGCACACCACAACACGATACCGCGACACAACTCCAAGTGTTAACTGAACACTACACCTCGCTTTACACCTCCCATAGGAACGACACGCTCAATTTGCAGGAATACTTAGATGACACTGCTATTGCCTGGCTGGGACCGTCCCAGCAAAAATTCCTTCATCACGAGCTCGAACTTGATGAGATCAAGGATGCCATCATGTCCATGAAGTCAGGGAAGGCGCCGGGATCGGAAGGCCTACCGATCGATTTTTATAAATCCTTTATACATGTGCTAGCACCCATACTGAAACAGGTCTTCTATGCAGCATTGGAAGAAGGCTCACTCCCCCTCACGATGCGAGAAGCATTAATAACGTCACTGCTGAAACCGGGTAAGCCACCCGAACAATGCGATTCCTTCAGACCCCTCTCGTTATTGAATACAGACAGCAAGATCTTAGCTAAAGTTCTCGCTACACGTCTCAACCTCCTTATGGAACGACTCGTCCTTCCAGATCAGGCGGGGTTCGTTCCGAACCGTGCCACATCCCATAATTTGCGTACTTTACAGGCAGTGCTGCAAGATATTAACCCCAGGTGCGAAGCTGCTGCTGTGTTCCTACGGTGCTGCTCAACGGTGCTCGCTCCGCTCCGTTTGAGATCCATTGGGGTACCCGTCAGGGTTGCCCTCTGTCCCCGATACTCTTCGCGATCGCCATCGAACCCCTAGCCGCGAAGCTTAGACAACACCACAGACATCGTGCACTAGTTTACCCGGAACGGCAACTCCTGATCGCATTATACGCTGATGACATGACCCTCTATGTAGACAAACCACGAGACAATCTAAATCCCTTACTGCGCGAGATTACTAAATTCGGGGCTATAGCGGGGATACAGATCAACTGGGCAAAATCTGCTATGTTCCCCTTGACAGACAAGACCTCGGAGTTTCCTCTGGACTACCCCCTAGTATGGGAATCCGATGAAATAAAATATTTAGGAATCAGAATCACCAGGAATCGAGAGGACCTTATCAGGGCAAATTATGGGACGGTCCTGGACAAATTGACAGACAGCGTTACCAGGTGGCTACACCTTCCTTTATCCATGGCAGGCCGCATATCACTTATAAAGATGGTGGTCCTCCCCAAATTATTATATCTATTTACGAATATACCATATAGCCCGGGTTCTTGCTTTTTTCGGGCCCTCGACTCCCAGCTATCGCAACTGATCTGGGGAGGCAAACAAGCTAGACTCAGTTTGAAAACCCTGATGCTGCCTTACCACCAGGGAGGGTTTGAAGTCCCGGACTTCCGAAAATACTACGATTGTGCCCAAGGACATTTTGCTTCGTACTGGTTCCATCCCCCTCCATTCATGGCCCACCTGGCAGTTGAGGATGGATATGAGACCAGAAAAACCCTCTGGGTATCTCTACACTACGGTCAGTATGACCGACAGAGACCCGTCTACGGTGGACTGTACTGTTAGAGCCTGGAAGCGCATTGCAGGGCATATGGGAGTACTATTCGCCTACTCGCCTCTAATGGCGGTGGCTAATGACCCCAGAGTGAGTGTCGCCCGAGAAGAATTCGGACGTAACTTCCTTGCCAAATACGCTATAAACACCTAGGGAGATCTTTACCTACAGGGCACTTTCCGCACGGCAGTGCAGATTTTTGGGGACAACTCCCCCACGATGATGGATACTTTCCTCTATGTTCGCCTCCGGCAAAACATTAAATCCGTCACGCCCAATTTTCCGGACGAACCAGAAATCATGACGCCTCTACACTCCCTGCTCCAGGCAACGGTCCCGAAGCATGTAGTCTCCATGTTGTATAAACACGTCCAGGTGGCTCCATCGCCTCCCTCCTTTAGAGCCAGGCACGACTGGGATGCTGACCTACCCGATCCCATGACAGACGAGCAGTGGGAGACGAGCTGCTCTCACACAGACGCCGTAACCGGAAACACACGCCTCCGATTGATACACTATAAATTCTTGCACCGGCTCTATTTCACGCCGGCAAAGTTGCACCGTCTGGGCCTCAAGGACGACGATAGATGTCTCCGATGTGGCACCCCGGGAGCAGATTTTATACATCTAGCGTGGGGATGCCGAGCAGTCGCCACGTACTGGCTGGAGGTGTTTGACGCTCTATCGGCCATGATCGGAATATCCATAGACCCTTGTCCTAAAATAGCACTGCTCGGACTAGCTCACCCTGCTGTTAAGACGAACCGCAAATTTTTTGCACTAAGCCTCCTTTTGGCTAAACGACTGGTGGCATGCAGATGGGGCAGGGGGCGGGCACCTAAATTTAAGGACTGGCTGAGTTGCATGGCTACATGGCAAGAACAATTACACAATTATGCCGACCTCTTACCACCTAAATCTAGACCCAAGGATCTATGGGGTCCCCTCACTTCATACCTACTTCAGTCACACACTGATGAGGCACCCGCTGAGGGGGATAACTGAGGGATAGATTGCAGTGATAGCCGCACCACCCCCACACATGGGCTATACCCACTCTCACACTGTCAACGACATTACCCCAGCGCGCGCCTCCTACATATGCTACCCCCTGCTGGAAAATGCTTGCTTTAGGACCTGCGTTTGCAAACACACGTAGCACCGAATGTTACGCCCCCTAACACATAACGTAAAGAACATGGAGGGACTGGATTGCGAGGAGACGGGCGTCCGCCCCCCCCCCTTTGTTTTATTCGGACTTGGTTCGGAACGGTTAATCTCACTCAGGCAAATATCCACTGCAACACACCCATAGCACAACACAATATCGTACTCTTCGCATGGCAAGCGTGAAAAATACCTTCCCCGAGGTTGAGTCACCATTAATGCAGTGGTAATGACACGGCCGGCATGGCCTGGCATCCAATGCTGGACAGGGACGTCAACTTCGCGCCCCCGCGCTACAAAGCTCCGCCACACCACTGCTCCAGCATGGGGGCTTCGCTGGGGGAAGGAAATGAACATACTACGTTGTTAAGTTGTTTTAAATGTAAAAAGTAACCTCATTGCTTTGTTGCTCAGAAACCACATAGTAATCAAGTAGATCTCATGCAATCTCCTCTATGACCCATGTCTAAATACATCGCGGCCGGCCCGTGTGGGTTGTAGGCGGCTTGCTGTGTTCATCCCATACCCTTATTGTGACTACTTGACCATCTTCTTACGGAACACTGTAAATGCCGGCCTACGAATGTGGGTTGTAGGCACTGAGCTGTATTTCTGTATTTCATGTGTTTAGGACCAATAAAGGTTTTCACAAAAAAAAAAAAAAAAAACAATAATACTACCTTAAATATCGCAAGAAAATGTATGTAGAACCTATTTGGAGACTAAGGGCTGTTTCACATATTTTGAGGGGTACTCGTGCAGTTATCCAACATAATGTTAGCATAATTCACTTATTAATAATATATTTTTAACAATTATTGTAATTGGATCATGATGTTTAAAATACAAAATAATAATATAATATTATTAGCATACACATTTTCTTCATAAATATAAATTGCTAATGCTTCATGTCATAAACATATTGCACCTACCCTGTAAAGTGCACAAACTCATTCCCAATTAGTGTCAATATCCAAACTAACCCTAATTGGGGTCCAAAATTGATTCCACTATTTAGCTTGCAACAGCAGCCTCATTCATTGTAAAGTGCAAATGCTTCAGTAAATAACCCACTCTTATTGTAAATATACACCAAAAAGTATAAATAGCAAGATCTCTAGAGGCCCAAATAAAATCCTTAATCCAGTCAAAAATACATACAATAAATATTTAAATCTTATATCTATCCATACTAATATAATAAAGAGAGAGCCCAAACCTTTGAGGCGGGTAATCTCAGGAACCACAGCACCAATCACAACACCCAATACAGCGTTGGAAAGGGCAGTTGCAGCAGAAGGACATAGGCTATGCAGACTCCCACCTTATACATTTAAAAGGTAAAAGAACCGTGCCAGCAAAGTAGTCCCTTGTGGGCGTGTCTGCATTGTGCTGTGGGCGTGTGCTGTGGGCGTGTGCTGGGGGCATGACAAACGCTGGGGCGTGTGGTACGTTCCGCCCTTCGGGCTGGACTGTTCCCATGAGGCACAGGGTCAAGGCTAATTTGCATATGGCCATGTCTGAACTGTGGTGGTTTGGAGTGGAAAAAAAACGATGGATTTAGGCCCAGATCTATGTACTGGGGTGAATGTATGAAATTGTTCTGCATTCTGTCCATCAACTGTTGTTTTTGCATTTGTCACCCCGAGTTGGATGGGTATGCTCAGACGTGAGTTCCATGCTCGCCAGACCACTGGAGTCAAGTTATCCTGACTGAAGACAGCTCATAGCCAGAAACCAGTCCTAGGATGCTTGATTCCGGTCCAGGAAAGACATGGTTTGGCAGTTTGGGCTCAGGGTCAAGGCAAATTTGCATATGGCCATTTCTGAACTGCGGTGGTGTGGAATGCAAAAATCCAATGGATTTAGGTCCAGATCTCTGTACTGGGGTGAATGTATGACATTGTTCTGCATTCTGTCCGTCAAGTGTTGTTTTTACTTTCCGCGCTTTATGCCATGTCTCATATCGTGTGCTGTGGGCATGTGCGGCGCGCAGGATTAAGCGAGCTCCGGGTGTCCATCTTGCTCCCTTTAAATACCCCTACACCCAATATTCATAACCCACCCGTACTCCTTAAAATACCCCAACACCCTTAAACACTAACCCATCTTAACCCTATAAATATACCCAGTACCCCAAAAACCAAACCTATCCCTAAACCCTAAAAATACCCCTGTACCCCAAAACCCAAACCTAGCCCTGAACCCTATAAATACCCCTGTACCTCAAAACCCAAACCTACCCCTGAACCCTAAAAATACCCCTGTACCCCAAAACCCAAACCTAGCCCTGAACCCTAAAAATACCCCTGTACCCCAAAACCCAAACCTTCCCCTGAACCCTAAAATACCCCTGTACCCCAAAACCGAAACATAGCACTGAACCCTAAAAATACCCCTGTACCCCAAAACCCAAACCTAGCCCTGAACCATAAAAATAACCCTGTACCCCAAAACCCTAACCTACCCCTGAACCCTAAAATACCCTGGTACCCCAAAACCCAAACCTATCCCTGAACCATTAAAATACCCCTGTACCCCAAAACCCAAACCTACCCCTGAACCCTAAAAATACTCCTATACCCCAAAACCCAAACCTAGCCCTGAACCCTAAAAATACCCCTGTACCCCAAAACCCATAACTATCCCTAAACCCTAAAACTACCTCTGTACCCCATAACCCAAAACTATATCTGAACCCTTAAAATACCCAAAAACATCCAAAACATATAGTTCAGTGCCCAAAAACATATACCCCTATACCTATACTTACCTTATCCAAACATTTAAAAAAACATGCTTTTACCATTCATACATTTACAACGAATTTCGTTGTAAATGTATGCGTGGTAAAAGCATATAAAATGTAATGCCATCCGTTATAATGGCATTGCGGAGTCATGGTACTTTCTTAATGAAAGTATGCGGAGTGATGGTATGTGGAAAGAAAGTTGCGGAATAATGGGTGTTAACCCTCCCCCGGTAAGTACATTGGTGGCACGGCGGCCCACATCTCCAGCAACATACTCATATTTTTTCACCACCGATTTGAAAAATGCACAGGTCTCTCTCATTGATGGGCAGCACCGACATACACTTTTAGACACACCTCCCACCACAAGTTCTAGAATTGCAAACTTTAGAGATGGGGAGCTACGTTCGAATCTCAGCATCAGCTCAACATCCTGTGATTCCAGGCAAATCGCTTTGTCTCCCCGTGCCTACCACAAATGAATGTGTTCTTCTGTAATGTAAATTTTGCTCATGCCATGTTGTCGAGTTCGCGCTATGTAATATTGCAAGGAAAAATAAAGTAGGGAAACACGAGTTCACACACTACTGAACGCCCACTCTTTAGTGCATCAGCAGTGCACTGTGAATCGGAGCGTTTCACAGGCCTGTCACAGATAAGAAATGCTATCAAAACGAAATCCTACAAAACAATATACTACTGGCCGGCAGCAATTCATACCCGAACAACGTCGGGACGGGCTGCTAGTACTAATATAATAAAGAGAGAGCCCAAACCTTTGAGGCGGGTAATCGCAGGAACCACAGCACCAATCGCAACACCCAATACAGCGTTGGAAAGGGCAGTTGCAGCAGAAGGACATAGGCTATGCAGACGCCCACCATATACATTTAAAAGGTAAAAGAACCGTGTCAGCAAAGTAGTCCCTTGTGGGCGTGTCTGCGTTGTGGGCGTGTGCAGGGGCGTGACAAACGCTGGGGGTGTGTGGTACGTTCCGCCCTTCATGCCATGTCTCAAAATGTTGTGCTAATCCCACCCTGCTCCCTTTAAATACCTCTGTACCCCATAATCATAACCCACCCTTACTCCTTAAAATACCCCAACACCCTTAAACACTAACCCATCTTAACCATATAAATATACCCTGTACCCCAAAACCCAAACCTATCCCTAAACCCTAAAAATACCCCTGTACCCCAAAACCCAAACCTAGCCCTGAACCCTAAAAATACCACTGTACCCCAAAACCCAAACCTACCCCTGAACCCTAAAATACCCCTGTACCCCAAAACCCAAACCTAGCCCTGAACCCTCAAAATACCCCTGTACCCCACAACCCAAACCTACCCCTGAACCCTAAAAATACCCATGTACCCCAAAACACAAACCTAGCCTTGAACCCTAAAAATAACCCTGTACCCCAAAACCCAAACCTACCCCTGAACCCTAAAATACCCCTGCACCCCAAAACCCAAACCTAGCCCTGAACCCTAAAAATACCCCTGTACCCCAAAACCCACACCTAGCCCTGAACCCTTAAAATACCCCTGTACCCCAAAACCCAAACCTACCCCTGAACCCTAAAAATACCCCTATAACCCAAACCTAGCCCTGAACCCTAAAAAAACCCTGTACCCCAAAACCCATACCTATCCCTAAACCCTAAAACTACCCCTGTACCCCATAACCCAAAACTATATCTGAACCCTTAAAATACCCAAACACCCTAAAACATACACCTCAGTACCCCAAAACATATACCCCTATACCCATACTTACCTTATCAAAACATAAAAAAAAACATGGGCCTCATTTATGAGCCCTTGCGTCAGTTTTGCGCTTCCGATGCGTCACTTTTTGTGACGCATCGGCTGCGTAAAACATGCCTCCTGTTGCGCACTATTTACAAGTGACGCATCTAAGCAGATGCGTCACTATGTAAACCCCTGCGCTACATTATACCTGCGTCAGGTATAATGTATGCAGGGGGGGCGTTCTCCCTCAAAAAGCCTTGTAGAAGTGACGCAGTGAAATCTATGAGATTTCACTGCGTCACTTCTAGGACGCCGTTGCGTCAAAATCTTGCGCCTGCCTCACAGCAGGCGTAAGACTGACGCAAGCTATTTCACATGGGGCTTGCCCCATGTGAAAGGAAGCATTGCTGGAGTTGCTTCACTTTTGTGACACACTCCAGCAATGCGTCACTTTTGCGCTTACGGATACGTCAGAAATAATGACGTATCTATAACTCCTTGCGACATGATGCGTCATACATTATATATGACGCATCAGGATTGTCGCAAGGAGTGCGCAGTGAAAAGTGACGCATCACTGTTTTCACTCAGCGATGCGTCACTTTTCATAAATGAGGCCCAAGGCTTTTACCATTCATGCATTTACAACGAATTTCGTTGTAAATGTATGCATGGTAAAAGCATATAAAATGTAATGCCATGCGTTATTATGGCATTGCGGAGTCATAGTACTTTCGTAATGAAAGTATGCAGAGTGATGGTATGCGGAAAGAAAGTTGCGGAATAATGGGTGTTTACCCTCCCCCAGTAAGTACATTGGTGGCACTGCGGCCCACATCTCCAGCAACATACTCATATTTTTTCACCACCCATTTGAAAAATGCACAGGTCTCTCTCATTGATGGCCAGCACCGACATACACTTTTAGACACACCTCCCGCCACAAGTTCTAGAATTGCGAACTTTAGAGCAGGGAAGCTACGTTCGAATCTCGTCATCAGCTCAACATCCTGTGATTCCAGGCAAATCGCTTTGTCTCCCCTTGCCTACCACAAATGAATGTGTTCTTCAGTAATGTAAATTGTGCTCATGCCATGTTGTCGAGTTTGTGCTATAAAATATTGCAAGGAAAAATAAAGTAGGGAAACTCGAGTTCACACACTACTGAACACCCACTCTTAAGTGCATCAGCAGTGCACTGTGAATCGGAGCGTTTCAGAGGCCTGTCACAGATAAGAAATGCTATCAAAACGAAATCCTACAAAACAATATACTACTGGACGACAGCAATTCATACCCGGACAACGTCGGGACGGGCTGCTAGTACTAATATAATAAAGAGAGAGCCCAAACTTTGAGGCGGGTAATCTCAGGAACCACAGCACCAATCACAACACCCAATACAGCGTTGGAAAGGGCAGTTGCAGCAGAAGGACATAGGCTATGCAGACGCCCACGTATACATTTAAAAGGTAAAAGAACCGTGTCAGCAAAGTAGTCCTTTGTGGGCGCGTCTGCGTTGTGCTGTGGGCGTGTGCTGGGGCGTGACAAACGCTGGGGGCGTGTGGTACGTTCCGCCCTTCATGCCACGTCTCATATTGTGTGCTAATCCCCCCCTGCTCCCTTTAAATACCCCTGCACCCCAAAACCCAAACCTAGCCCTGAACCCTAAAAATACCACTGTACCCCAAAACCCAAACCTACCCCTGAACCCTAAAATACCCCTGTACCCCAAAACCCAAACCTAGCCCTGAACCCTCAAAATACCCCTGTACCCCACAACCCAAACCTACCCCTGAACCCTAAAAATACCCATGTACCCCAAAACACAAACCTAGCCTTGAACCCTAAAAATAACCCTGTACCCCAAAACCCAAACCTACCCCTGAACCCTAAAATACCCCTGCACCCCAAAACCCAAACCTAGCCCTGAACCCTAAAAATACCCCTGTACCCCAAAACCCACACCTAGCCCTGAACCCTTAAAATACCCCTGTACCCCAAAACCCAAACCTACCCCTGAACCCTAAAAATACCCCTATACCCAAAACCCAAACCTAGCCCTGAACCCTAAAAAAACCCTGTACCCCAAAACCCATACATATCCCTAAACCCTAAAACTACCCCTGTACCCCATAACCCAAAACTATATCTGAACCCTTAAAATACCCAAACACCCTAAAACATACACCTCAGTACCCCAAAACATATACCCCTATACCCATACTTACCTTATCAAAACATTAAAAAAAACATGGGCCTCATTTATGAGCCCTTGCGTCAGTTTTGCGCTTCCGATGCGTCACTTTTTGTGACGCATCGGCTGCGTAAAACATGCCTCCTGTTGCGCACTATTTACAAGTGACGCATCTAAGCAGATGCGTCACTATGTAAACCCCTGCGCTACATTATACCTGCGTCAGGTATAATGTATGCAGGGGGGGCGTTCTCCCTCAAAAAGCCTTGTAGAAGTGACGCAGTGAAATCTATGAGATTTCACTGCGTCACTTCTAGGACGCCGTTGCGTCAAAATCTTGCGCCTGCCTCACAGCAGGCGTAAGACTGACGCAAGCTATTTCACATGGGGCTTGCCCCATGTGAAAGGAAGCATTGCTGGAGTTGCTTCACTTTTGTGACACACTCCAGCAATGCGTCACTTTTGCGCTTACGGATACGTCAGAAATAATGACGTATCTATAACTCCTTGCGACATGATGCGTCATACATTATATATGACGCATCAGGATTGTCGCAAGGAGTGCGCAGTGAAAAGTGACGCATCACTGTTTTCACTCAGCGATGCGTCACTTTTCATAAATGAGGCCCAAGGCTTTTACCATTCATGCATTTACAACGAATTTCGTTGTAAATGTATGCATGGTAAAAGCATATAAAATGTAATGCCATGCGTTATTATGGCATTGCGGAGTCATAGTACTTTCGTAATGAAAGTATGCAGAGTGATGGTATGCGGAAAGAAAGTTGCGGAATAATGGGTGTTTACCCTCCCCCAGTAAGTACATTGGTGGCACGGCGGCCCACATCTCCAGCAACATACTCATATTTTTTCACCACCCATTTGAAAAATGCACAGGTCTCTCTCATTGATGGCCAGCACCGACATACACTTTTAGACACACCTCCCGCCACAAGTTCTAGAATTGCAAACTTTAGAGCAGGGAAGCTACGTTCGAATCTCGTCATCAGCTCAACATCCTGTGATTCCAGGCAAATCGCTTTGTCTCCCCTTGCCTACCACAAATGAATGTGTTCTTCAGTAATGTAAATTGTGCTCATGCCATGTTGTCGAGTTTGTGCTATAAAATATTGCAAGGAAAAATAAAGTAGGGAAACTCGAGTTCACACACTACTGAACACCCACTCTTAAGTGCATCAGCAGTGCACTGTGAATCGGAGCGTTTCAGAGGCCTGTCACAGATAAGAAATGCTATCAAAACGAAATCCTACAAAACAATATACTAATGGACGACAGCAATTCATACCCGGACAACGTCGGGACGGGCTGCTAGTACTAATATAATAAAGAGAGAGCCCAAACTTTGAGGCGGGTAATCTCAGGAACCACAGTACCAATCACAACACCCAATACAGCGTTGGAAAGGGCAGTTGCAGCAGAAGGACATAGGCTATGCAGACGCCCACGTATACATTTAAAAGGTAAAAGAACCGTGTCAGCAAAGTAGTCCTTTGTGGGCGCGTCTGCGTTGTGCTGTGGGCGTGTGCTGGGGCGTGACAAACGCTGGGGGCGTGTGGTACGTTCCGCCCTTCATGCCACGTCTCATATTGTGTGCTAATCCCCCCCTGCTCCCTTTAAATACCCCTGCACCCCATAATCATGACCCACCCTTACTCCTTAAAATACCCCAACACCCTTAAACACTAACCCATCTTAACCCTATAAATATACCCTGTACCCCAAAACCCAAACCTATCCCTAAACCCTAAAAATACCCCTGTACCCCAAAACCCAAACCTAGCCCTGAACCCTAAAAATACCACTGTACCCCAAAACCCAAACCTACCCCTGAACCCTAAAATACCCCTGTACCCCAAAACCCAAACCTACCCCTGAACCCTCAAAATACCCCTGTACCCCAAAACCCAAACCTACCCCTGAACCCTAAAATACCCCTGCACCCCAAAACCCAAACCTAGCCCTGAACCCTAAAAATACCCCTGTAACCCAAAACCCAAACCTTGCCCTGAACCCTTAAAATACCCCTGTACCCCAAAACCCAAACCTAGCCCTGAACCCTAAAAATACCCCTGTAACCCAAAACCCAAACCTTGCCCTGAACCCTAAAAATACCCCTGTAACCCAAAACCCAAACCTTGCCCTGAACCCTTAAAATACCCCTGTACCCCAAAACCCAAACCTATCCCTGAACCCTAAAAATATCCCTATACCCAAAACAAAACCTAGCCCTGAACCCTAAAAAAAACCCTGTATCCCAAAACCCATACCTATCCCTAAACCCTAAAACTACCCCTGTACCCCATAACCCAAAACTATATCTGAACCCTTAAAATACCCAAACACCCTAAAACATACACCTCAGTACCCCAAAACATATACCCCTATACCCATACTTACCTTATCCAAACATTTAAAAAAACATGCTTTTACCATTCATGCATTTACAACGAATTTCGTTGTAAATGTATGCACGGTAAAAGCATATAAAATGTAATGCCATGCGTTATAATGGCATTGCGGAGTCATAGTACTTTCGTAATGAAAGTATGCAGAGTGATGGTATGCGGAAAGAAAGTTGCGGAATAATGGGTGTTTACCCTCCCCAATAAGTACATTGGTGGCACAGCGGCCCACATCTCCAGCAACATACTCATATTTTTTCACCACCCATTTGAAAAATGCACAGGTCTCTCTCATTGATGGCCAGCACCGACATACACTTTTAGACACACCTCCCGCCACAAGTTCTAGAATTGCGAACTTTAGAGCTGGGGAGCTACGTTCGAATCTCGGCATCAGCTCAACATCCTGTGATTCCAGGCAAATCGCTTTGTCTCCCTTTGCCTACCACAAATGAATGTGTTCTTCAGTAATGTAAATTGTGCTCATGCCATGTTGTTGAGTTTGCGCTATATAATATTGCAAGGAAAAATAAAGTAGGGAAACTCGAGTTCACACACTACTGAACACGCACTCTCAAGTGCATCAGCAGTACACTGTGAATCGGAGCGTTTCACAGGCCTGTCACAGATAAGAAATGCTATCAAAACGAAATCCTACAAAACAATATACTACTGGCCGGCAGCAATTCATACCCGGACAACGTCAGGACGGGCTGCTAGTACTAATATAATAAAGAGAGAGCCCAAACCTTTGAGGCGGGTAATCTCTTGGACAACAGCACCAATCACAACACCCAATACAGCATTGGAAAGGGGAGTTGCAGCAGAAGGACATAGGCTATGCAGACGCCCAGCATGTACATTTAAAAGGTAAGAGAAAAGTGCCAGCAAAGTAGTCCCTTGTGGGCGTGTCTGCGTTGTGCTGTGGGCGTGTGCTGGGGGCGTGACTAACGCTGGGGGCGTGTGGTACGTTCCGCCCTTCATGCCATGTCTCATATCGTGTGCTGTAGGCATGTGCTGGGGGCGTGGGCATGTGCGGGGCGCGGGATTACGGAAAAAGAAAAGCGAGCGTTGTGCCCAAAACTTCATTGTTTTTTCTTCCCAGGTTCTGTACATTCCAGCTCCGGGTGTCCACCCTGCTCCCTTTAAATACCCCTGTACCCCATAATCATAACTCACCCTTACTCCTTAAAATACCCTAACACCCTTAAACACTAACCCATCTTAACTCTATAAATATACCCTGTACCCCAAAACCCAAACCTATCCATAAACCCTAAAAATACCCTTGTACCCCAAAACCCAAACCTAGCCCTGAACACTATAAATACCCCTGTATCTCAAAACCCAAAGCTACCCCTGAACCCTAAAAATACCCCTGTACCCCAAAACCCAAACCTACCCCTGAATCCTAAAATATCCCTGTACCCCAAAACCCAAACCTAGCCCTGAACCCTAAACATACCCCTGTACCCCAAAACCCAAACCTAGACCTGAACCATAAGTCAAGTCAAGTCAAAGATTATGTTTATTTAGATACAAATCTTTAAACAAGTGTAAAGGCATAGCTACCTGATTAAAAATGTTCTACAAAAAGATAATAAAAGTCATTACAGATAACAATATTCCACTATAGTTTAGAAAAAGACTTACACACATTTTATACATCTCTTATAAAACAATTATTAAAAACAACCTTTTTTTCTCTTAGACAAGTTTATATAGTTTAAATATTTTAAAATTTCTTTACATTACTCCTGGCTATTTTGGGGATTCTGGACTACTTTTATGTATTTCCCTAAAGCAATGGCAATTTAAATTGAGGGCATTTCTGTTAAAAGGTTGACCGCCTGTGCCCTTGTTCTTATAGCATATTTTAGAAATATTGGGCGCAGCCACAATTTACGCTCTTCTAATATTGTTAGGCAGTCAAGAATGATATGCATCAAATCTCCTTTGGTGCCCAAATTACACCTACAACACCCTTTATGATCTAACATTTTTAATTTAAAATCTTTATTTATTAACCACGGATTGATCCCAATTTGCATCCTTAATATCTCCTGTCTATACCAGCGATTTGGTAGAATGTCTAAGTAGGGGAACCAGTTTCCCGTTGACCATGAGTGCATCATAAATTTTACTGATTTTTTCTTTGCAAGGTATCCCATGTCAGTCTATCTGGATACTTCGGTATACACCCGTTACAACGGATCTTTTACTCCGCACTACCATTACAACGCGACCATTACTCCGCATACCATTACAACGCATTGCGCTGGGGGGCGCTCTAGGATAGGGAATAAGTATAATTTACTATCCAACACCTTCCCTAGGGTCCACGGGGACTGGAGTTAGAATAGTAAATTATACTTACCACTATCCAGCGCCCCAAGGCGCTATGCGTTGTAACGGTATGCGGAGTAAAAGTCGCGTTGTAATGGTCTGCGGAGTAATAGTATGCGTTATAACGTCATACATCCGGATACTTCTTGCCCATTAATTGTCAGATCACTCTTAGTACACACTATTTGTTGGGTCTTTTGGCACATCTCCACCTTTAGCCCTTCACAAGCCTGCATCATTCTTTCCCTACAAGCTTTTGCCCATTTTAGGTCACTGGTTTCGATCTCTTTCCTACACCACTGTGCAATTTTTTGCCCTTTTGTATTTTCCAATCGTTTCCAGAATCTAATTAACGCAACTTGTACTTCTACCCCCCAAGACTTAGTTCCTATTTCCATTCCTATTGCTTGGACCATTGAGGATTGGGGTAGGGATAAAAGGCTTTTCAGGCATTTCCCTTCCTCTAGGTTCCAGACTCCTTTACCGCTCAAATAAAGGATTAGTCAATTCATGCCATGTCTCATATCGTGTGCTGTAGGCATGTGCTGGGGGCGTGGGCGTGTGCGGGGCGCGGGATTACGGGAAAAAAAACGAGCGTTGTGCCCAATACTTCATTGTTTTTTCTTCCCAGGTTCTGTACATTCCAGCTTCGGGTGTCCAACCTGCTCCCTTTAAATACCCCTGCACCCCATAATCATAACTCACCCTTACTCCTTAAAATACCCCAACACCCTTAAACACTAACCCATCTTGACAATATAAATGTACCCTGTACCCCAAAACCCAAACCTATCCCTAAACCCTAAAAATACCCTTGTACCTCAAAACCCAAACCTAGTCCTGAACACTATAAATACCCCTCAACCCCAAAACCCAAACCTACCTCTGAACCCTAAAAATACCCCTGTACCCCAAAACCCAAACCTAGCCCTGAACCCTAAAAATACCCCTGTAACCCAAAACCCAAACCTAGCCCTGAACCCTTAAAATACCCCTGTACCCCAAAACCCAAACCTACCCCTGAACCCTAAAAATACCCCTATACCCAAAACCCAAACCTAGCCCTGAACCCTAAAAAAACCATGTACCCCAAAACCCATACCTATCCCTAAACCCTAAAACTACCCCTGTACCCCATAACCCAAAACTATACCTGAACCCTTAAAATATCCAAACACCCTAAAACATACACCTCAGTACCCCAAAACATATACCCCTATACCCATACTTACCTTATCAAAACATAAAAAAACATGCTTTTACCATTCATGCATTTACAACGAATTTCGTTGTAAATGTATGCATGGTAAAAGCATATAAAATGTAATGCCATGCGTTATAGTGGCTTCGCGGAGTCATAGTACTTTCGTAATGAAAGTATGCAGAGTGATGGTATGCGGAAAGAAAGTTGCGGAATAATGGGTGTTTACCCTCCCCCAATAAGTACATTGGTGGCACGGCGGCCCACATCTCCAGCAACATACTCATATTTTTTCACCACCCATTTGAAAAATACACAGGTCTCTCTCATTGATGGCCAGCACCGACATACAATTTTAGACACACCTCCCGCCACAAGTACTAGAATTGCGAACTTTAGAGCTGGGGAGCTACGTTCGAATCTCGGCCTCAGCTCAACATCCTGTGATTCCAGGCAAATCGCTTTGTCTCCCTTTGCCTACCACAAATGAATGTGTTCTTCAGTAATGTAAATTGTGCTCATGCCATGTTGTCGAGTTTGCGCTATATAATATTGCAAGGAAAAATAAAGTAGGGAAACTCGAGTTCACACACTACTGAACACGCACTCTCAAGTGCATCAGCAGTGCACTGTGAATCGGAGCGTTTCACAGGCCTGTCACAGATAAGAAATGCTATCAAAACGAAATCCTACAAAACAATATACTACTGGCCGGCAGCAATTCATACCAGGACAACGTCAGGACGGGCTGCTAGTACTAATATAATAAAGAGAGGGCCCAAACCTTTGAGGCGGGTAATCTCTTGAACCACAGCACCAATCACAACACCCAATACAGCATTGGAAAGGGGAGTTGCAGCAGAAGGACATAGGCTATGCAGACGCCCAGCATATACATTTAAAAGGTAAAAGAACCGTGCAAGCAAAGTAGTCCCTTGTGGGCGTGTCTGCGTTGTGCTGTGGGCGTGTGCTGGGGGCGTGACTAACGCTGGGGGCGTGTGGGACGTTCCGCCCTTCATGCCATTTCTCATATCGTGTGCTGTAGGCATGTGCTGGGGGCGTTGGCCTGTGCGGGGCGCGGGATTACGGAAAGAAAATAGCGAGCATTGTGCCCAATACTTCATTGTTTTTTCTTCCCAGGTTCTGTACATTCCAGCTCCGGGTGTCCACCCTGCTCCCTTTAAATACCCCTGCACGCCAAATCCTAACTCACCCTTACTCTTTAAAATACCCCAACACCCTTAAACACTAAACCATCTTAACTCTATAAATATACCCTGTACCCCAAAACCCAAACCTATCCCTAAACCCTAAAAATACCCTTGTACCCCAAAACCCAAACCTAGCCCTGAACACTATAAATACCCCTGTACCTCAAAACCCAAACCTACCCCTGAACCCTAAAAATACCCCTGTACCCCAAAACCCAAACCTAGCCCTGAACCCTAAAAATACCCCTGTACCCCAAAACCCAAACCTACCCCTGAACCCTAAAATACCCCTGTACCCCAAAACTCAAACCTAGCCCTGAACCCTAAAAATACCCCTGTACCCCAAAACCCAAACCCAGCCCTGTACCCTAAACATACTCCTGTACCCCAAAACCCAAACCTAGACCTGAACCATAAGTCAAGTCAAGTCAAAGATTATGTTTATTTAGATAAAAATCTTTAAACAAGTGTAAAGGCATAGCTACATGATTAAAAATGTTCTACAAAAAGATAATAAAAGTAATTACAGATAACAATATTCCACTATAGTTTAGAAGAACTCTTACACACAGTTTATACATCTCTTATAAAACAATTATTAAAAACAACCTTTCTTTCTCTTAGACAAGTTTTTATATAGTTTAAATATTTTAAAATTTCTTTAAATTACTCCTGGCTATTTTGGGGATTCTGGACTACTTTTATGTATTTTCCTAAAGCAATGGCAATTTAAATTGAGGGCATTTCTGTTAAAAGGTTGACCGCCTGTGCCCTTGTTCTTATAGCATATTTTAGAAATATTGGGAGCAGCCACAATTTACGCTCTTCTAATATTGTTAGGCAGTCAAGAATGATATGCATCAAATCTCCTTTGGTGCCCAAATTACACCTACAACACCCTTTATGATCTAACATTTTAAATTTAAAATCTTTATTTATTAACCACGGATTGATCCCAATTCGCATCCTTAATATCTCCTGTCTATACCAGCGATTTGGTAGAATGTCTAAGTAGGGGAACCAGTTTCCCATTGACCATGAGTGCATCATAAATTCTACTGATTTTTTCTTTGCAAGGTATCCCATGTCAGTCTTTCTGGATACTTCTTGCCCATTAATTTTCAGATCACTCTTAGTACACACTATTTGTTGGGTCTTTTGGCACATCTCCACCTTTAGCCCTTCACAAGCCTGCATCATTCTTTCCCTACAAGGTTTTGCCCATTTTAGGTCACTGGTTTCGATCTCTTTCCTACACCACTGTGCAATTTTTTGTCCTTTTGTATTTTCCAATCGTTTCCTGAATCTAATTAACGCAACTTGTACTTCTACCCCCCAAGACTTAGTTCCTATTTCCTTTCTTATTGCTTGGACCATTGAGGATTGGGGTAGGGATAAAAGGCTTTTCAGGCATTTCCCTTCCTCTAGGTCCCAGACTCCTTTACCGCTCAAATAAAGGATTAGTCAATTCATGCCATGTCTCATATCGTGTGCTGTAGGCATGTGCTGGGGGCCTGGGCGTGTGCAGGGCGCGGGACTACGAAAAAAAAGCGAGCGTTGTGCCCAATACTTCATTGTTTTTTCTTCCCAGGTTCTGTACATTCCAGCTCCGGGTGTCCACCCTGCTCCCTTTAAATACCCCTGCACCCCATAATCATAACTCACCCTTCCTCCTTAAAATACCCCAACACCCTTAAACACTAACCCATCTTAACCCTATAAATATTCCCTGTACCCTAAAACCCAAACCTATCACTAAACCCAAAAAGTACCCTTGTACCCCAAAACCCATACCTAGCCCTGAACACTATAAATACCCCTCAACCTCAAAACCCAAACCTACCCCTGAACCCTAAAAATACCCCTGTACCCCAAAACACAAACCTAGCCCTGAACCCTAAAAATACCCCTGTACCCCAAAACCCAAACCTACCCCTGAACCCTAAAATACCCCTGTACCCCAAAACCCAAACCTAGCCCTGAACCCTAAAAATACCCCTGTACCCCAAAACCCAAACCTAGCCCTGAACCCTAAACATACCCTTGTACCCCAAAACCCAAACCTAGCCCTGAACCATAAAAATAACCCTGTACCCCAAAACCCAAACCTACGCCTGAACCATAAAATACCCCTGTACCCCAAAACCCAAACCTAGCCCTGAACCCTAAAAATACCCATGTACCCCAAAACCCAAAGCTAGCCCTGAACCCTTAAAATACCCCTGTACCCCAAAACCCAAACCTACCCCTGAACCCTAAAAATACCCCTATACCCCAAAACCCAAACCTAGCCTTGAACCCTAAAAACACCCCTGTACCCCAAAACCCATACCTATCCCTAAATCCTAAAACTACCCCTGTACCCCATAACCCAAAACTATATCTGAACCCTTAAAATACCCAAACACCCCAAAACATATACCTCAGTACCCCAAAACATATACCCCTATACCCAAACTTACCTTATCCAAACATTTTTTTTAAAAAACATGCTTTTACCATTCATGCATTTACAACGAATTTCGTTGTAAATGTATGCGTGGTAAAAGCATATAAAATGTAATGCTATGCGTTATAATGGCATTGTGGAGTCATGGTACTTTCGTAATGAAAGTATGCGGAGTGATGGTATGCGGAAAGAAAGTTCCGTAATAATGGGTGTTTACCCTCCCCCGGTAAGTACATTGGTGGTACGGCGGCCCACATCTCCAGCAACATACTCATATTTTTTCACCACTGATTTGAAAAATGCACAGGTGTCTCTCATTGATGGCCAGCACCGACATACACTTTTAGGCACACCTCCCGCCACAAGTTCGAGAATTGGGAACTTTCGAGCTAGGGAGCTACGTTCGAATCTCGGCATCAGCTCAACATTCTGTGATCCCAGGCAAATCGCTTTGTCTCCCCGTGCCTACCACAAACTAATGTGTTCTTCTGTAATGTAAATTGTGCTCATGCCATGTTGTCGAGTTCGCGCTATATAATATTGCAAGGAAAAATAAAGTAGGGAAACTCGTGTTCACACACTACTGAACGCGCACTCTTAAGTGCATCAGCAGTGCACTGTGAATCGGAGCGTTTCACAGGCCTGTCACAGAAAAGAAATGCTATCATAACGAAATCCTACAAAACAATATACTACTGGCCGGCAGCAAATCATACCCGGACAACGTCGGGACGGGCTGCTAGTTTACATATAAAGTGAGTGCATATACATCCAACTCTCATTTTTATTCATAAACATTTGCATCTCACTACCAAAATAAAGGGTTGTGCTCTTCCCCAAAAAGAGATATAGCTCTACTTATGTGATCAAAGTGCTGTAAGAGCCCTATTCTGCATTGTCCAATGCTATATAAAGTGCAAGTGATGTACAGTAATAAACATCTGGCATCAATACACAAGGGTCAGTCTCAATAAAAACAAAGATGTCCGCTCAGATCACAGAGAGTGAATCATCTATAAGATCTCTTCTATAGTTTAAGCCAGACCGGTAACCAAGACCTAAAATGGAGAATTTGAAGAGTGAAATAAATGCTACAACTCAGACTCATAAATGGACATAGGGCTCAGCATTAAGGTTGTGGCCCCACGTTTTCTCAGTTCCATAAAAGAATAATCATCTGTGATTCACACTGGTGCAATTCCAGTTCTCTATTACGTATTCGCGAATAAACTTTAATGTGTTTTATGCCATAATATTGAAAAGATGTTATATTTCCTTATTTCTCTTCCCACAAATGTTTTGCAATGGGGTATGCTTGATTCTCGTGATTTATGGCCCTAACATACTGCAAACTCCTCAGTTTTAGCCAGTTGATTGTGCTGCTCACATATTACAAGCCAAAACCACATTCCAATAGAGAAACCACAAACTCTGTTTCACAAGTAATCAATTCCCGGATCTTGATTGTCCTGCCCTCAAAGGTCTTATATTCAGTACAGTTCATTCCAAATTTGAAGGTCTTACTGGTGGCACTTTTTCTAAAACCCAAACTTCTGCTGGTCAGCCAATCTGGTTCTTGATGGTACATAGATGTAGTTAACATATCTCCCAAAGATAGTGGCTTATCTTGGGATGCTGACCTACTACATCTTTCAAATGTTCACCATGCTTTCGAATGTGCCAATTCCTATTGATCAGGGAACTAATAGAGCTATGTTCCATGTTGTATCCCATAAAAACATATTGCTTGGTCCCAGTCTCCATCCACCCCACATGTTTGAGTGAAAATGGCCTGTGTGCTCATCTGCTCCCTGTTTTTAGTAAGGACCCTCTGTTTCACTTTTCCAAGGACCTGCAATGTATATCCCCTTTCTGAAAATCTCATATTCATCACATTTGCTTCATTTTCAAATAGTTCATCTGAAGAGAAAATTCTTCGAGCCCTGAGGAACTGACTATAAGGAATCCATTTTACTAATATGTTAGATGGAGTTACTGGCAGTCTTTTTTTGGTAAACCTTTGAGTTCCCCACTACTTACAATTTCACATCCAGAAAATCTATTTGTTGCATACTCCAATTTGCAGTCAGTTGAATGTCATATGGACTGGCATTCAAAATCGCAATATATTCATATAAAGATGACTCATCTCCTTCCCACAAAATGAACAAATTGTCAATGAAATGTACCCACATGGCAATCTTATTGGTGTGGTGTGCACTGCATTCAGCCGAAGCAACTTCTTTCTCCCACCAACCCATATAGATGATGGCATACGTGAGGGCAAAGGCAGCCCCCATCGCGGTTCCCTGTTTTTGGAGATATGTTTTTTTATCAAATGGAAAGATGTCGTGGGTAAGACAAAAAGAGAGCATCATGAGAAGCATCATAGTGTGTTGAGTCAATGCCATAGGCCTCGATCTTAAAAAGTAACCACATACCTCTATCCCATATTCATGCAAAATTGAAGTATCTAGGGAGCAAACATCCAATGTTACCATGATGTAGCGACTGCACCAGGGGATGTTGTTAACCTTACATAAAAAAATCATTAGTGTCCTGTATGTATGATACAAGGCTGGGGACATAATGACATAGGAATAAATCCAAAAATCTGGAGACGTTAACAGTGACCCATTCATGCTGACAATCGGTCTTCCAGGGGGATCTTGAAGATCCTTATGTATTGTCAGAAGAATATAAAAAATTACTGGCATCCTGGGGTGGTCAGTCTTTAAATAGAGACATTCCTCACATGACAGCAGTCCCTGTCGGACCCATCCCTGAAGCAAACATTATATTTTTCGTTTAATCATTGGATTATTTCTTAATTCTTGATAGTGTTCTTTGACCTTTAGTTGCCTTTTAATTTCCGTGGTATATTGGTTGGTGCTTTAAATGATGACAGTGCCTCCCTTATCTGAGGGTTTAATGATGATGGCTTTGTTGTTATACAATGCATTCAATACACGCCAGTCCTGCACAGAAAATGTTTCAGATTTTTTTGCTGTTCTGCTGTTGTTAACTTGTAATGCCATCAGTTAGCAATTCATGAAACACATCAACCAAATTACCAGTTGGCAATTGTGGAGTGAATCTATTCTTGGGCCTCAGACCACTATCAATAGTTTAATCAGTAGAAAACCCCATCTGATTAAGTTAAGGGTTGCCCATCACTCTAGAGGCAGAACCAGGGTCGCAAATCTCTTTATCCGTATCCAAAGTGTTAACTTCCAAAATGTTGGGAATATCACCAACAGTAAAATGTGTGGGACTGGAGGTCATGGGCTGCATATTAGTGGTGGCCCCTAAGCTCTTCATGGCAAAGTATTTCCGTAATTTCAGTTTTCGCACAAATTTGTAAGCTTCTATTCTTAAATTGACATAATCTGGCCCTACCGAGGGGCAAATGCTGAGGCCATAATTAAGCACCTTCACTTTTTCAATAAAGAGCAACACTTGATCAGTGGTATTTTGACGTAATTTATTCATTCAAGCTGAAGTATATCATCCACGCATTTCAGCTGACAATACCAGCCTTGGTCACGATACATGATGCCATTTTGAGTGTATTTAAATACAGATAACAGCAATATTTTCTAAGACTACCTATATTTCTAATTATTTTAGAATCTATTCATTGAATGTTTTTGTTAGGTTAAATGTGGAATTAGCATAAAATGTTTAATGTACTTTCATCGTTGTTTTTGGTGTAGCTGAAGGTATGATTTGTCCTTAATGCCTGCCTCTCTTTTTTACCTAATGATGCTAATAACATAGCCCACTTAGGCTTCATTGAAAAATCGTGAACTGATATTGTTGTTAGTAAAATGCAGAACGAGGTGTTTATATTTGAACATATGTATTATTAATCAGCATTACCTCATTTTCTGTATTTTAAAAATTAATGTTGATACTCAAAGGATATGTCTTTTATGTTTAATTTTTACTGTCTGTATTTAAATGCACTCAGTCAGTAAGTCAAACCACCTTATTCGGTTAAAAAAACCATAAAAGTACAATACATATATCAAATTACACTACACAATAAAAACATCTAAAATCCAAATCATCAATAAATATGGGCGACCTAAAAAAGGAAAAATATCACAAAGCCAGAAATCATTGAAGCACATAATAACCCAAGCTGCCATTTACATTTATATATACATATATATAAAAGAGACATTGATGCAAAATTAAGCACATGGGAATTAGAGAGTTTAATTGACAATGATGAGAAAAAATACCGGACTGTGGATTTCCCTGCAATAGCGACTATGTATTTCCTCCCAAAAGTGCACAAAAATGCCACTAACCCACCAGGGAGACCAATTGTGTCAGCAAAAGTCTCATTGTTGGAACCTATGGCTTACTACATAGACTTTTTTAATTCCATATGTTTTGGATTTGAAATCTTACATCAAAGACACAACAGATTTTTTGGGCACACTAAAAACTTTGGAATGGCAAGACAGTTATTACCTGATAACTATGGACGTTATCGCCCTATAAACCAACATTGACAACACCATTGGTTTAAATGCCTGTCAATATTTTCTAAAAGAAAGGAATATCCACTACAAGAAACATAATGATATGCTGATGAGCATGATTACCTTTTGCCTCACAAACAATATTTTCCTTTTTGGAGAGGAACTGTTTTGTCAGCGAAACGGAGCGGCAATGGGTTTTGCCTTCAGCCCTAGTTATGCGTGCATAGCTATGGGCTGGTGGACGAATGAAGTGGCGTGGAATACAAAAAATGATCAATTCACCAGGCGCATAGTAACCTGGAAAAGGTTCATAGATGATCTCTTCATCGTCTGGAGTGGAAATGATCAAGAATTCCAGCAATATTTTGAAATATTAAACAACAGCACACAAGGTTTGAAATTCACTTATGAAATGAATAAAGAAAAAGTGATTTTCCTTGATGTGGAAATCTATGTAAAAAACAAAAGCCTGGAAACAACTTTAAAAAAAAAAAACGTTATTCACAGCTGGTTGGTAGCAAGCAAAACAATACAGCAAATATTCCTAGTGCTACAGCCGGATTTTATATTTTCTCCCCAACTCAAATCTCCATCTCTCATAACAGTGATATTCATATAGTGCATCATAACGTTACATATTCATGCGTTCCAAAATGTCACGATATGCACTGCACGAGGTAATGTGATAACATCAAACATACATCCCTCCGTCCACCCACCTCCCCCCACCCTCTCCTGTCTTAGAACTGGTCGTCTCCTGGTCATCCACCAGGGGCAATCGTCTTAAAGGGAAGTTGAATATGGGTCCCTTCCTGGTAAGCATGGGTGCTAATATGTGCCAGTACGTGGGCCGCTTTATCGTGCGGTAGTGGTTAACGTAGGTGAATGTGAGTGTGAGTGGGGCCAGGACTTACTGCTGTGTGCCAGACGTGGTGGAACTATTCCCATCTAAACCTCCTGCCCATTGTCTCCTATTTGTGTTCGTTCTTCTCCCTCCAGTGTAATGAGCATAGCCTCCCATTCCAAGGAGATAGGGAACTTCCTAAGGCCTCTTGATTCTTCCCTCCTAAGTATTGTCCCCTCCACTCGCCCCCACTTAAGTACTTCCGAGTGCCAGAGGTGTGCCCCAGGCGGTCCACGTGATTTCCACCTCATGGTGATCGTTCTAATTGCTAGCAGCAGTGCCATATCTAGTAATTTCAGTTGAGCCTTCAGTTCTTTCGGCCTTCTGCGCAATCCCAAGAGGCAGCATTGTGCCTCCTCTGGCACCGAGAGGGTCGTGACCATCCTCAGTGTCCGACACACTTCCACCCAGTAGCCTCGGAGTCGCGGGCACGACCATATCATGTGAATGAGCCCGGCCTCCTCTTCGTCACAGCGTGGACAGGTATGAGGGGAGTTTGGAAACATTTTATGTAGGCGAGTGGGGGTCAGATATGCTCTGTGTAGGACCATCCCTTGTATGAATCTAAACTGGACATTGCGGGAGACTCGTCTGGAATGCTCCAGTATTGTGGTCCATTCTGTATCTGAGATGGCCCGGTCTATATCCTGTGCCCAAATGTGCCGAAGGGTAGTGAGTGACACCGCAGCGTGGGCCCTGACTCCTGCATACAGCCATCGCACCAGGTGCCCTCCCGATCCCATTGGGGTAAATAAATAATTAATTACCTGATCTATTTTTGACTATAATCGATAAACGGGTAGCTCAATAAATAAGAGTCAAGATACGAGGTAGCTGGAGTATACAGGCTTTAATTGAGCATAAAGGACAGGAACAGGACAGCCTGCATGGGAATAGGATGGCAGCTGCCGGGGGCAGGAATAAGGCAATTGGCGTAACTTTTAATAACAGTGCACAATATTTATAGTTAAACAAATACATTGCATTCAATTACAGGGGGCGTAGCAGTAGGCGGAGTTTGTAGCAGTCGCGAAAGATAAGGCATAAAGTGGGTGTAACAAGAGGTGTGTACAGGGCGTATACATAGACATGTGATGTAAACGTAACAGAATATGTCATAAAAAGGGGCGGAAACATGGAGGGGGCTACCTGAGCAGCTGGGACCTTTAACCTAGTGGTGCGCGCAAACTGGCAATGACGTGTTACCAGGAGAACTGGGGGCTATGACTTCTGCACTAGAAGAGGAGACGAAAGTCTGGAGGGTCAGAGCGACATGTACCTAGGCATATCTAGTATCTGGTGTTTATAGTACATGTTGATAGAATCCAAAAGTTATCAGGGTAAAGGCTAACAGACACTAAGACTGGTGCATGCATTATTCTAAATGTATTGCATGTGCGAGGAATATTAATACAGTATTTCTCTTACATGGAGACATAAAGGCTAGACCATGACGGAAACTATTGATGTGATTCAGTAGCTTAGGAATGCAGAGAAGGAGGGCTGGACTGATAACTAGAATCATAACATACTCTTGGCAGACTAGGAGGCAGAGCCAGGCCGGGCCGGGCACTGCGAGGCATGAAGTAAGTGAAGGGTCAGGGATACAGGTGGGGGCTGTATCGCTCCTTGGAGAGGTTTCAGGAAGCAGGAGCTGAATCTGAGTCCGGGCCCTTTTGAGGCCTAGAAACGGGGATAATTCAATGAATTAACGTGCACACTGTAAAACGTGGCAACGTAGCTTTACATAGGCCTAATATTCGTTGTATTCACAAAGACTGGAAACTGGCATACTAAAGATGGACACAACTGTAATTGCGTCATTAATTGATCAGAGGGGAATACATGCATATCGATCATGCACATATATCATAACATGGGGAACACGTAGGCACATACAACATGGCAAAATTTACTTTTCCACATTCCCTCCTTGTGCCCTACGTTTCCATCAGGAAACATCTATATTCATGATACCATCTATCATTTCGTATAGCATCATTTGCTCGTCTCGAATTGTCTTGGAACGGGATTTAGGACTAGGAATACAAGAGGTAGCACACATGCCACAAATCGCGGGGCCACATTGTATACAGAGGCAGCAACTGAATATGATCATTACTGCAATACCTAGGAATGACAATACTTTCCATCCCCAGGCAGATATAATACTCCAGAGCCAACTGGACCATGTCCAGGTGCCTGGATTCTGGTGTAACTGATGGGCAATTTTATGAAGTCTGGTTATGGCTGAATAAACAGACGGCGCGTTATTAGGAATGAAAATGCAGCAACTAGATCCGATGACTCTACATGCTCCTCCTCTATCGGCCAGTATGACGTCAAGAACGAGACGATTTTGGAGCACGACAAATCTCATAGCAGATTGCTCTTCAGTTAAGTTACCTAAAGCAGAAGTATTCTCATTCACTACTGCTTCGAGGGTTCTGGTTAACCTACGTATTAACTTACTATTCTGGACAGGTCCTATAAAGAAGAAGAAACCTTTATTAAAGTCTTGATATTGTTCTAGAGTAGTTTCAGTTTGATCGACAATTGGGGACTCGATCTCCCTTTTATGTCTGACGTGTACTAGATGTGTGTTTCTATGATAATCAGATGGGGCTAGGAAAACTGGTGGCAGTAGGAAGGCAATGTAACATGTTCCATCCCAATCGAGGGGCAGACGAATATATGCGGTCTGACCACAAACAAAATAAGAATGACGTGAGGCTTTGAAAATAGATTTCCCACTGTCACTATACTCGACAGTAGTAGTACAATCACTATGTCCTACATGTGCGGAACCATTCTTTCTGACACATAATTCGCCTTTGACTGGTAGTACTGAAATAGCAGGCAAGTCTGGAGTAGTATCAGACTGAACATTCAGGACCATAAAATTCGAAGAATAATTACCTAAATTATAAACTTCATTTTCTAGATCTAACCCTGTTCTATGGGGGAGACCTTGCTTGTCTGGAAAACATGTTCGATTCAGAAGGGACATATCATTGGAGGATGACGTTAACGTGGACCATGCTCCACACGAACCATTATGTGAAAAGGGATAAGGAAAGAGTGGCAGAACTCCCTTCGGTGTCTGGAAAGGGGGGAGTCGACCACACACCCAACAATTAGTGGCATTGCTGGTCTGGTGTGAATAGTGTAACATTCTAATGAATGTATTATTGCGCATAGCAAGACGATAGGATAGTTCGTGAGGAGGCAGATCACTAAATGTGTGCTCTACTGTAGCATTAGCAAACTTATTTACATGTGAACTTGGAAAACATAAATGCAATGCATAACTTGTGCAGGTAACCATCAAACTTAGAAACAATAAGAAACTTAGAAAAACGATACATCTGATAGAGTTTTGACTAACTCTCTCACTATGGGGGTCTATCTCATACATGTCAGAAACCTGTCTAACCGTTTCACCCGAGAGGGACTTAGACAATTAAACTGGCTGACTTATTTTACTAGACCGGAGTTTTAACTTATACTCCTGCTGCGGAGTTTTCTCTAACAGAGGAACTTTCAGTTCGGGATTTGAATTAATGTCTGATTTAGAGTCTGGTTTCAGGCAGTCTTTAGAAATGGAACAGTCTTTGGAAATGTTCTTTTCTGGTAGTCCATGGAATTTCTTGATGTGGGACAGATGGACCCATCCTTTCCTGCCCTCCAACTTCACGGCCGTACGGGTGGTCAGAAGGACTAGTCTCGGTTCCTTCCAGCGGGGCTCCAGCGGACTTGAACGATCAAAATTCCGGACCAACACGAGGTCGCCTGGAATGACCTCGTGTGGTTTCACTTCAGTATTGTCTGGGAATGCAGCGGCAACCTGCGAACGACAAGAGTGTAGGGCAGACATCAAGGAAGCTAGGTAATCTGTCAGCATATTACTGGAAACATCTGTAATACTGCGGGGCCTAGGTGTACCCCACATATTTGGGGGGCGGCCGAATACGACCTCGTAAGGGGACAGACCTGATCTGGAATGTGCAACCATCCTCATGAAGAATAAAGCAACTGGCAGGGCAACTAGCCAGTCTACACCTTTCTCTTTACATGTTTTAGCAATACGGATTTTCAGGGTCTGATTATGTCTCTCTACGAGACCGGCTGCTTCAGGATGGCGCACACAATGGAACTTCCACTGGTACCCTAACAGAAGGGAAACATGCTTCATGAGTTCAGAGGAGAATGGCTGGCCGTTATCAGAATACACGACCCTAGGGAGTCCATAACGGGGAAAGAATTCACGAACCAACTGCCTGGCAGTGGTCGCGGCGGTGTAATCTGGAACTGGATATGCTTCTGTCCACCTGAACAAAGCGCATACAACTACGAGGACATACTTGAAACCTCGACATCGCTCCATCCGAATGTAATCCATCTGGAGGACTTCAAAAGGGTGGTCAGGAGGTTGGAATCCACCTTGTTCCACCGGGACACTTTTACCTGGATTGAACTGGCAACATATCATACAAGTACGGACTTTTTGCTTGGCTGCAGATCGTAAGTGCTTGTTGAACCAAAGGTTCTGGATACTGTCTAACATAGCTTTTTCTCCTAGATGTGCTGGACTATGTGCAGTATTGATAATGACTTGAACCATAGAGTCGGGGAGAAACCATGTGGCTTTTCCCTTCGTCACCCATCCCTGATCTGTCTGGACCCCTCCTTGTTCGGACCATTTCTTGATTTCTTCGGGAGTAGCATGTAACTGTATGTCTATGACATCTTGTGTAGGGTCCTTAACTGTCATACAAGTAGTCTGTTCTTGAGTGGATGTCTGTGTCTTGTTAACTGGAATGTCTGGTGTCTGAGCTGTAAGCTTGGCTGTTCGATCTGCTAGATCATTACCTTGGGTAATAATATCAGTGACTTTCGTGTGTGCCTTGCACTTCATGATAGCGATAGCTGTCGGTAAATGTATTGCATCTAACAGAGCTTGAATGAGGAGACCATGCTGAATCTTGGTTCCATGAGAAGTCATGAAACCTCTCTCCTGCCAGAGCACTCCGAAGTCGTGTACAACTCCGAATGCGTAACGTGAATCTGTATATATGTTTACTTTCAGGTTCTTGGCACGTATGCAGGCTTGGGTCAGAGCAACTAGCTCTGCTGCTTGAGCAGACAGGGTGTCAATACGGTGTGTTTCAATAACTTCGGTGTCAGTAGTCACTGCATACGCGGCTACTAGTTCTCCTGTACTTGTTCTCATACATGAACCATCCACATAAAGTGTCAGGTCGGGATTAGGTAATGCAATGTCTGTCAGGTCTTGTCTCGGCTTAGTCATAGTGTTAACTACTTCCACACAGTCATGTGTGGCAGGATTCGAAGTAACTAACGGTAACAGTGTAGCAGGATTTAGAATGTTGCAGCGTCTGATTTCTATGTGTGGCTGGAACAGTGTCAGTTCATAACCTGTTAAACGGGCAATTGTCAAGTGCTGAGTCTGTGTTCGGTTTAAAAGAACTTCCACGGAGTGTGGAACTTGTACTGTCAGGGAGTGTCCTAATACTATGGAATCACTTTGTCTGATAGCTAGAGCTGTGGCTGCAACTGACTTGAGGCACGCAGGCAGAGCCTGGGCTACTGGATCTAGTGTGCTCGAAAAATAAGCACAGGGCTTGTATTGTCCTGCTTGATCTTGTGTGAGAACAGATAATGCAGTACCATCACGTTCTGTGACAAAAAGTGTAAAAGGCTTACTGTAGTTCGGTGTAGCTAGAACAGGTGCTTGGCATAAAGCTTTCTTTAATTCATTAAAAACAAGTGTATGTTCAGATGTCCAAGGGAGGACAGTCGATACGGCTGCCTCCTGTGTCGTTAACTGTATCAGTGGCTTAGCTAGAAATGCATACTGAGGAATCCATTGTCTGCAGTAAGAAGTGAGGCCAATAAAAGCTCGTACCTCCTTCTGTGTCTTGGGCTGTGGAAGACTCGCTATTAACTGGATACGGTCTGGTGTCAACTGCCTACCCCACTTGGACAGTAAGTGGCCTAAGTAGATCACTTGCTGGACACAGAATTGAAGCTTCGAAGGGGACACCTTGTGCCCCATCTCGGCTAGGAAATACAGGACTGTAAGTGACGCATGCTCGCAGTCACGTTCAGAACGGGCTGTGATCAATAGATCATCGACATACTGGAGCAGGGCAGTGTCAGTTGGCATGTGAATATTGTCTAGTTGTCTTTTAAGTGCTTGACTATAAATACTAGGACTTTCTGTGAAACCTTGAGGAGCTCGTGTGAATTTATAGCTCCTTCCATTTAAACAAAAACCAAAAAGGTACTGGCTGTCTGGATGAATGGGGACACTGAAAAATGCATTCTTGAGATCAATTACAGTAAAGAACGTGGCTTCAGAATCAATGGCTGTCAATAGGGAAGAAATATCTGGGACTACTGGATACTGGGGTATGATACATTTATTAAGTTCTCGAAGGTCAATCACTAATCGATATACTGGAAGTGCATTTGGATCAGTACGTTTCATGACTGGAATGATAGGAGAATTACATACATTGGAGTCAGTTTCTACAACCACTCCTTGAGAAATAAGCTCGTCAATAATTTTGGATAAGGCTGTTACAGCCTCAGGTGGCAATCTGTACTGTCTGATTCGTGGCAAGACTATACCTTGCTTGAGAGTCACACGATGGGGTGTGATTTGCATAAAACCTACATCAGTTGGACCTTGCGCCCATAAATGCTGTGGAACATTTGATAGTCTTGGATCAAAATCACGTAATACATAGTGACCTTTAAAATCCCTTAAGAACAAACGTATTCCTTCTGGGGAACAGCATATCACTGCACCTAATTCTTTCAATGTTTTAATGCTTAACAAATTTTCTGGACATGACTTCGTAAGCAACAAATCAGTAGTTCGGGACAATGGACCAACTTCTAGAGAAACTGGCTTTGAAATCTCGTTCACAATAGGCTTTCCTGAAAATCCAAGGGAAACATTTCTAGAGCCTGAGAGCGGAGCCCCTGGAACCTCGTCATGACTGATAGTAGTCCTACTTGCCCCTGTATCAATCAAAAACTTTCTGTCTTTCCCTAATACTTGACTGTGTACATAGGGACCCTCTTGATCTACAGGTATCTCGATGAGAGGCAAGCCTACCTCCCTCTCTAGGCTGTTTCATGAATACTGTTGATACTCTGGATACTCTGACTGAGCATACTGGTACATCTGCTGTGTAACATGCTGTGTTGCAGCAATAGGCTGCGGTGCTGGAACTGTCTGTTGTGCATTCTGTGGTGACTGAGAAATCTGTGAAACTTGTTCTTGTCTAGGCGGACGTGGTCTTTCTTTAGTCTTACCAGTAGCTATGTTGTGTTTCAGGACTGCACACTCGTTTATAAAATGACCTGGCTGTTTACAATAATTGCATGTCCCTTTAACGGGAGCTGCAGGATGACCGGCTTGATTCGGACCCCTCTTCTGACTGTCTTGTGGAACAGATTGTGCAACTAGTACTTTCATTTTCGTGTCTTTCATACGTCTCTTTTCGTGTTCTTGCTCTTCCCTGATTCTATTCTGGTGATACTAGAGCATTTGAAGCATTTGTGACGGGGTATTAGCTTGCCAGGTACTTTCGACTTTCAAAACTCGATTTTTAACTTGTGGACTTGAATTCTCGACTAGTTTAGTAACAAAAAGATGAGGGTATGACTCGCTACCTGTTTTCAAACCACTGTTAGTAATGAAACATTTCTCGAATCTAGAATAAAAATCACTAGTATCTTCATCCTGTTTCTGTTTGCATGCTGAGATTGCATCCCAATCTTCCTTTTTCGTGGCTAGTAACCTTGGCAAGACTTGTATTAACAGTTCGGGCAAAGCTTTAGCTTTATCCCCAAGACCGGTACCTGGTACTCGTATATGATCTTCAGCTTCTAGAGCTGTCCAATCAATCTTTTTCTCTCCCACCTCCCATTCTTTTTCCTTGAGTTTTTCATATACCCCTGCGGGCAACAGGACTTTTAGCATTTTAATGATATCTGGATACGTGTATTCTCCCATACGGAGCATGTCTTTTAATTCACGGTGGAACCCTGCTGGATCTTTGTCGTGACAGGGAATTAATTTCTTCATCTCTAAGAGTTCCATCTTTGTGATAGGGGTGTAAACAAATACTCGTTGCATTTCACCACCCTCTGTCTTAACTGGGTGTACTTCCCGTAACGGATGCTGCCTATCTATGTAAAATGGTTTACTTTCTGGAGGTGAGACATGAACAAAATGCGGATTCAGGAACGTTCTATATTTGTGGCGCTGTTCTAGAATGACACTAATTAAATCGGTACCTAAACCTTTCCATCTATACTGGAGTAACTCGTTCAGAACATCGTGTAACGGACCTGGATCAGAATGTTGTCCCTCATACAGTGTAATGAGGTGCTGGATCATATACATACCCACCAGTCGCTGCTCGGCTGGGGGCAGTTTCAGAAACATTTGTGCCACTATTTCGTCTGGAAAAGTGGTAGAATCAGTAGTCCATCGGACTGCTGATCGGGCTAGTTCTTGTTCATGCATGGTACTAAGTTCGCTATAACCGATTCGTGATTTCAGAATGTGATCGGTAACTTGAAATACTTGTTCAAGAGAACCTTGTTCTGGTGCTGGAGGAGGAAAGACTTTCTTGTGTTCTAGACGTGAATGTCGGTCGGGAAGTCTAGTTTTACCTACATACGCTATTCTGGTAGGATTCTCGTCGTCTACCTCTTCAGTGGAAGAGTCGTCTTCTTTCTCGCTTACTTGTACTGCTTTGCGTTTCTCGTGTAACCTTATTATTTCCTTACGAATTTTCTTGTACATACTCTCTATACTACCTAGTGTCTTGTGTCTTCCCTCGGCTATATGATCACTCCACTTTGTCAGAACTCTCATTTCAGTCGGATCTTTAGTCGGATAATCTTGTTCCCTTATTAAACAATTAACTAGAAACTTTAATAGCATGAGCTGGGTCTCAGCTTTCCTTAGAGACATGGCTTCGCCAATACTTTCTGGATCATCCCCTGTACGGATGAAACGATATACTCTGTCTAGATCTTCTTTCATATTCGGTAGGGTGTCCAAATACTCGGTCACCCGTCTTACGCGCAATGAATATATAACCATATTATCATCGCCTGGGACTGGATCATAACGGCATTCGGTAAGAGCTCGCTTGATATCTGCAACGGACTGCTGTTTGGGCGTACGCTGTAACGCACGTTCATGTAACTCGACTAACGTTACACGTTTGTGTGGCGGCGGGGTACCAGGAGGACCTCCCCCCGCGGCCCCTAAACTAGAATCGTCGACTGGTACTATTCGTGCTGGGAGAGTGACTGATGTAGCGGGTACTTGGACTACGGGCTGGACCGGGGGTACCGTAACAGGTACTGTGACAGGTGCCCCGGTGGCTGGAGGAACAGGAATTACATTATTTACAGGAGCTGGCGGAGCAGGATATGCATATTCTGGGACTGTGTCGTCCAAATAGGACGAGAGAAAAATATCAGCTGCGGTCTGTTTGTGACGTAGCTTAATCGGAACTAATGGCGGCGGAAAATTACATGGTGCTTCCGGGGTTGCTTTTGGCAAGCCCTCGGCAAGAAGAGGATACATACCCTTAATAAGGGCATTTCTCTGTCTGTCTGACTGTTCGGCTTTAACTCGTTCACCTATTTCGATTAATTCCCTTTCTTGGGCTCTTTCTGAGGATTCCCTACTTAATTCTGACTTTCTGATTTCTTTTTCGGTTCTTTTATGAGATTCTTTGCGCCATAACTCGATGGCATCTTTCTGGGACTGTCTGGCTTTCTTTTTCCATAATACTTCTTCTACTCGCATGATGCACTCGGCATCCCATGTACCTGATACAGGCCATCTATATTTCTCTTCTAGATCTTTAGTATACTCGACCCATAAGTCTAGATATAATATGGCACTTATGCCATGCTTATGATACATAAAATGACCTGGACTGTGCCTAGGCGGGACAGGAACTGCTTCTTCGAGCAGACCTTTTCTAGTTTTTAACTGACGTAATTTCGAGAACAGAGGCATAACTAGGCTGGAGTCTGAACACAATACAATACACGATAAACACAATAAACAAATCACTCATACCACGACACTGAAAACACATGAAATAACATTTAAAATAACAGTTCGGACAGAATATTACCTGAAATACTGAAAACAGAACACAGGAATTTCTCGAGAACAGAACAGACTGGACTGACTAGATGTACTGCTAAAACAGTACGAAAACTTACCGGTCTCATAAAGAGACACGTCAGGACCCGCATCCACCTAGGTGGACACTTCGTGTTGGATCTGTGTACCCAAACCCACGGACCAGAGACAAATTAATTGACCCTGTCTAGATACTACCCCAGCAACGGTACTCACCGGGCAGCAAGAACGGAAGGCCTCGGACTGGACTGGACTGCTACGACGACGGACGGACGAACTTCGGACTTCAGTTACAGGTGGGCCTCCAGATACCTCGGACCTTGGACTCTCGGCTTGGGCTCTGGTCGGGACTCGCCGCGTTCCTCCACCGCCTCGTCTGGACGCTGGACCGCAACCTCCGTCTCCTCCGTGGGTCTGAGGGATACTTGAAGCAGAAATATCTGCACGTGCACGGTATGGTTCCGTCACGGCTGCAGAGGATCAGGGGGCCTGCGTGGCTTCTCCGGCGCGTGGGGAAAGGGCAAGTCCCTGTTCGGGCGCCATTATGTGGTAAATAAATAATTAATTACCTGATCTATTTTTGACTATAATCGATAAACGGGTAGCTCAATAAATAAGAGTCAAGATACGAGGTAGCTGGAGTATACAGGCTTTAATTAAGCATAAAGGACAGGAACAGGACAGCCTGCATGGGAATAGGATGGCAGCTGCCGGGGGCAGGAATAAGGCAATTGGCGTAACTTTTAATAACAGTGCACAATATTTATAGTTAAACAAATACATTGCATTCAATTACAGGGGGCGTAGCAGTAGGCGGAGTTTGTAGCAGTCGCGAAAGATAAGGCATAAAGTGGGTGTAACAAGAGGTGTGTACAGGGCGTATACATAGACATGTGATGTAAACGTAACAGAATATGTCATAAAAAGGGGCGGAAACATGGAGGGGGCTACCTGAGCAGCTGGGACCTTTAACCTAGTGGTGCGCGCAAACTGGCAATGACGTGTTACCAGGAGAACTGGGGGCTATGACTTCTGCACTAGAAGAGGAGACGAAAGTCTGGAGGGTCAGAGCGACATGTACCTAGGCATATCTAGTATCTGGTGTTTATAGTACATGTTGATAGAATCCAAAAGTTATCAGGGTAAAGGCTAACAGACACTAAGACTGGTGCATGCATTATTCTAAATGTATTGCATGTGCGAGGAATATTAATACAGTATTTCTCTTACATGGAGACATAAAGGCTAGACCATGACGGAAACTATTGATGTGATTCAGTAGCTTAGGAATGCAGAGAAGGAGGGCTGGACTGATAACTAGAATCATAACATACTCTTGGCAGACTAGGAGGCAGAGCCAGGCCGGGCCGGGCACTGCGAGGCATGAAGTAAGTGAAGGGTCAGGGATACAGGTGGGGGCTGTATCGCTCCTTGGAGAGGTTTCAGGAAGCAGGAGCTGAATCTGAGTCCGGGCCCTTTTGAGGCCTAGAAACGGGGATAATTCAATGAATTAACGTGCACACTGTAAAACGTGGCAACGTAGCTTTACATAGGCCTAATATTCGTTGTATTCACAAAGACTGGAAACTGGCATACTAAAGATGGACACAACTGTAATTGCGTCATTAATTGATCAGAGGGGAATACATGCATATCGATCATGCACATATATCATAACATGGGGAACACGTAGGCACATACAACATGGCAAAATTTACTTTTCCACACCATAAGATACATTAAGTGTACCATTTGATGTTGTGGGGGCTGAAGGCATTGAGGCGCCCATCTGTGTTGTACATAGTGTGTGACTGTGGCGTGCATTAAGTACATTCCAGGGGGGGCTCCCGTGGCCTGTAAGAAATCGTCATGTGTAAGGAGATGGTCGTCACTAAACAAGTCACCCACCACCTCCACGCCCAATTCAGACCACTGTCTCAACACTCTCTCCGTCAGTCTACCTTGTGGCGTCGGGATGCCCAGTAGGGGAATGTTAGGCGCATAGGGCACCGCCGAAGCCGTGTATGCTAGAGTCTTCCGTCAGATCTTCAGCGCCGTGTGGAGAAGTGGGTGGCAGTCCGCTGGAATGCGGCTCCCGGGGAGGAGCAGGGCGTGGAGCTCCCCGCGTCTCAATCTGTTGGTCGTGTACCCTATTTCGTGGAGGTTCCGTCCCGCCACCCAGTAGGAAAGCCATTGGAGTTGACCAGCAAAGTAGTATCCCCGGAAGTCTGGAGCTCCCATCCCACCAGCTTTGGTCCCCAGCTGTAACTTACGCAGCCCTATCCGTCGCCTACCCGTCCCCCAGATTAGAGTGGTTAACAGGGAGTTAAGGGCATCAAAGATGGATTGTGGTAAGAATACTGGAATGTTAACAAAGAAATATAGTAGTCTAGGGAGCATTACCATCTTGGAGATCGCTATTCTGCCCATAACGGATAAGGGTAGCGTCGTCCAGAACCCTACAGAGGCTTGGAGTTTTGCTATGGCTTTCTTGACGTTTCCCTCTATCTGATCCTCCTGGTGTCTATAGATTTGAATCCCCAGGTACTTAAACGTATCCGGAGCTATCGGAAGAACATCAGTGCCGAACTGCAGTACACCAGGATCGGGTGGAGCTCTGAAATAGAAGCCAGTGGACTTCTCTGGGTTAATAGTGAGGCCCGAGATAGCGGAGAATCGCTCAAAGATGTCATAAACGGGGGCGTGATCAGCCTCCAGGTCTCTGAGGAACAACATGATATCGTCCGCGTAAATGGACAGTAGGTGCAGAGTGCCACCACTTGGTATCCCCTTGTGTTCCATCACGGTCCGTAGTGCTATGGCCAGGGGTTCCAGAGTCAGCACGAATAACAGCGGCGACAGTGGGCATCCCTGTTACGTCCCACTATGGATTGTGTATGTGTCCGAGATAGGCCGCCCTGTTCGGACCCTAGCCGTGGGAGCGGTATAGAGCAGTCTGATCCATGCTAGGAGAGAGGCCGGGAATCCGAACTTCTCCAAGGTCGAGAACAAGAACGTCCAGTTTAGGGAGTCAAAGGCCTGGCGCAGGTCCAAGGCTATGCAGCCCGCCTTAGGGAGGTCATGAGTGGCAGACGCCATAAGGGCGTGCAGCCGACGTATATTCATAGAGGTGCTCCTGCCCGGCAGGAACCCGCATTGGTCTCTGTGAACCAGAGTTGGGAGGTTCTGCTGCATTCGCTGAGCTATCGCTTTACTGAGGATTTTATATTCCGTTGCCAAAATGGACAGTGGCCTATAATTCGCTAAGTCCAGACTATCCCTCCCGGGTTTCGGCAGGGAGACCACCAATGCCTGCATCGTGGTTTCAGGCAGACGGCCCTCTGTCAGCGCCTCCCGGTATACTCTCTCCAGTATCGGCACCAGTATGTTAGAGTACGTCGCGTAGAACTCCACCGGGAGGCCATCCATGCCCGGCGTCTTTTTACGGTTCAGCGACTTGAGAGCCGTCCGGATTTCGTGGTGCGTTATGGGGCCTTTGAGATCTTTTTGGGCATCTGCAGACAGGACAGGGAAAGGGAGGTCAGTCAGGAAGGCTGCGATCTGGTCTGGGTCAACTACTTCTGGTTGGGTATATAAGGCAGTCAGGTGGTCGCAAAAGGCATGATTAATGTCCGTTTGCGTACCTACTATACGCCCATCGCGTGCACGTATCCTAGTTATCACCGGGATGTCTGGGTGCTCCCGAGCCAGTAGTGCTCCTGATCTGTCTGCCTCGGCGTGCTGTCGGCGCAGATATTCCCTATGATCTAAGACTCGCAGTGTTTCAAGCGTGTCAGCATGGTCTATATTCACCTGCCGTAGAGCATCACGTTTATTAGGGTCTAGCCCTACCTCACTTTGCAAGACCTTCAATCTGTCTTCTATGTCCTGCAGCTTCCTAAGGGTTTCCTGTCGGGTCCCCACTAACTGTCCGATCGATGCACCCCGAACTACCGCCTTCATGGCGTCCCAGACCACTAAATTCGAGGAAGCAGTATCCCAATTCTCCAGAAAGTATTTATCCAGTGTCTCAGATAGGGACGTTCGGAAGGGCCCGTCCTCCAAGAGAAGTGGATATAGCTGCCAGGTGGGAACGGGGGTCGGGACTCTGCCCCAAAGAAGGGTGAGCGTCAGGGGTCTATGGTCAGAGAAGGTTTTTGCAAGGTATTCAGGACTTTCAATCTTAGCTATCAGGCCCTCAGAGCATAGGAACCTGTCGATCCTAGTGTTGAGAGCATGTGTGTACGAGGAGTGGGAGTATTCTCTGCTCTCTGGATGAGAGGCCCTCCAGGCATTCCTCAGGCCCCAGCCAGTCGCCCAAGTGCAAAACAAGTCCATCAATTTGGAGACCCCCGCCATTTGCAGGGGAGGGTGTGACCTATCTCTGTCGACATCCATGACCATATTCCAGTCCCCACCCAATATACAGGGAGTATCCGTCCAGTCCGCCAGTGCCAGACCCACTTTCTGCAAGAATTTGTCTTGATCATAATTCGGAGCATACACACATCCAAGTACCACTGGAGTATTATCTAGCGTGCCCTTCACTAAGACAAACCGTCCCTGATCATCTACTCTCCTGTCTGCCTCAAGAAAGGGTGTGCCGTGTCTGATCCAAATTGTCGCCCCCCTAGAGAAGGCGGAATACGTTGTGGTAAGAATTGTACCCCTCCATTGGGACATGTTACCAATATTCAAAGGGGAATCGAAGGTACAAGTCGCCTGTGTGTCAGCTACACTCTACCTGTGGTTCGACCATATCAGTAAAACAGCAGGATAAAGTCTATAATGCACAATGGTCCCCACATTTGCTGCCCCTGCCTCCCTCCTCAAATCAATCCACAACAATAATACAATAGTCAATCAAGGTTAGCAGGGAATACAATACGGTTCTCGGGCTCTTCAGCTGCCGCCAGTCTGGTCGTCCCCTCCACAATTGTCCATCACGTCATCCGCAGTGCCGGGCGTGACATTGGGGAACAGCAATACACTGTGGTCCGAGTCCGAGGGGACCGTGCTGTCCTCTGAGTCTGTCAGTATCTTCTGGGAGTCTTCCCGAAACGACCCTGCCACCTCCAAAGCGTCCCGTTGTTTCTCCTTTTGTTGTGACTTCGACGGGCCCCGGCTCCTCCCATTCCTTCGTGGCTTGGGGGCCTCTGTTCTGCTCCCGTCGCGAGGCCTTCTCGGTTGCCCGACATCCGACGTCTGTGAGGGTCCCCGGCTTCCATCAATACCCATCACCTCTAACCATTCCTCCGCATCCGCAGGACTTTTTCGAAAAAATGCGTTTTCCTGTCGTGTATGATTTTCAAGCGTGCCAGGAAAAGCAATGCGTACTTGAGATTAGCGGATTGTAGCTTCTTCTTCACGTCCAGGAAGGAAGAACGACGCTTTTGGACCATGTTAGTGTAGTCCGGGTATAGGGAGATTTTGTGGTTCTCATACTGGATAAGGGACTTTTCACGGGCCTTTTGCAGCAGGATATCCCTATCTCGGTAGTTCAAAATCCATACTATCAACGGGCGTGGGGGTTGTCTGGGATCCGGTCTGCCCGTCGGGATCCTGTGCACTCTTTCCACGCAGAAGTGTGGGGAGAGGCCCTCCTCCGCTATGTGGTCTCGGAACCACTGCTCCATGAAATCTGCCGCCTGAGATCCCTCACATCTCTCCGGAAGGCCTATAATGCGGATATTGTTGCGGCGATTACGTCTCTCCGCGTCTTCCACCCGGTCTAAAAGAGTGGCCATCTGAGTCTGGAGTTGTCTTATGGAGGTCGTGTGTTCCTCCACCGTTGGCGTGATCTCGCCAATGGATATGCCCTGTTCCTTGACCCTGTCCGCCAATTTGCCATGATCCACCCGGAGGAGGGACAGGTTCATCGTCCGGGTGCCCATTTGTTGTTCCAACACCGCTCTGGAGTCCCTGATTTCTTTCAGGATAATGTCCAGTTTATCCATGTGGGGTCCCTCCGTCCCAGGGTGCCCCCTCTTCAGCAGCCGGTGGCATTGTGGTGGCCGCCGACGGTCCTCCGGGGTTCTCTGGCGGCTTCGCCCCCTTACGGACCATTGGCGCGACAAGCTCAGTCCCCAATGCGTAGCGCTATGTGGAGCCTGCAGCGGTGGTCTCCGCTCAACTTGCTGCGTCCAGTCCCCCGGGTAAGTTCCGCCTCAGTGGCACCTCATAGGGGAGAAGTTCGGGGGGGGCCTCAATCCAGTCACCCACAGGGCAGAGGAGGCACCGCAGCCAATATGGCGACCTCGAGCACAGCCACTCACACGGTCCTCCGCCGAAGCGCACGGCCGCCGCGCATCACACTCTGCTCGCCGCCTATGAAGGTACAGAAAACGGAAGGAGGGGGTGAGGGTGGGATCGCCCCCCAGCAGCTCCCCCCACCTGTGTCCGGCCAAGTTCGACCTTCCCTCGTGCGCGGTCCTCTTACTCCAGGGGGGCGAGCCGGATCCTCCCAGGCCCGTGTGTAGGCTCGGCGATCAGCAATCGGCCCCCCACCGGGTAGCTCCTTCGCTGTCCATATGGTGCAGGGAGGTCAAGAACGGACTCGGGTCCGTGGGGGCAGTCGCTCAGAGGGGGGCGCTTTCTCACCTCCGACTCCGGTAGTACGGCTCCACGCAGCAGCCACCTCCACGCGGCCGGAGCCAGCAGCGGCGCCCACTTCACGCCACCCCTCTGCTCTCGGTCACCTCTGGGGGGGGTCCTCCAGCAATCCCCGTTTGTCCCGGGCACGCCACAATCTTTTGTGCGGTCGCAGCCGGGGGCTCCCCGGCACTTCCGGTGACGTCAGTCCCAGCCCGGGCGGCTGCGCTTCGTACTGTGGGTCCCGGCCTCGCACGTCCCACCTTCACCGAGGGCCGCCCCACCGCAAACTCTGCTGCACGAGCCGTTTCTCCGCACTCCCGGCGACTGTAAGGGAGGCAGGGGACGGGAGCTCGCCTCCGCTCCCCTAGGCAGCCTCCCCGGTTGTCCCCAAGGCAATTTCGGCAGGATTGTGCCCCGGTCGGCGCCGGAGCTCTAGCTGCACACGTCCATGCGCTCGGCGTAGGAGATTATGTTGAGATCGTGATGTCGGGCGATGCGTGCGAGGGGGGCCATGTAGATGTTGAACAGCGTCGGGCTGAGGGAGGAGCCCTGTGGGAGCCGCAGATGATCTCGGAGGCTTCGAATTGGAACGGAGGGAGGCGGACTCTCTGGGTTCTGCAGGAGAGGAAGGAGGAGGTCCAGTCCAGGGCCTTGTCTCGGATCCCTGTATCGTGGAGCTGAGTGCGTAGTGTGCGGTGGCAGACGGTGTCAAAGGCGGCGGAGAGGTCTAGAAGTATGAGGAAAATAAAGCCAATAATTTTTCAGGTGTTTATTTGGAAGAAGGAATTCCTTGAGTCACACTATAATAACATTGAGTGCATCTTATGTTCAAGTCAATGAAGCAGTTTTTGAACAAGACAGAAGTTAAACAATGAAAATGTAATGATTTGGAGTTTTTAGACTAATGGGTTGGTGGAAAGTATAAATTGTATAGTGATGGAGAATGTTCAGTTATCCAGTGCTAATCGAATGGTGTGCAGGAGTAGACTCAAGAAAATAATTTGGGCTAGTGACCCTCATTCTGTCACAAGAGTTATCCTGTTAATGTCATTGAATGGAATGGACCTTGTACAAAGGAAACACAGATTTGGGTGCAAGAAAGCAGGAGATGCGAAAGAAGTGAGAATTAAGCAATTGTTTGGAGATACATTTCTAAATTAGAAGAAATAATGGAGGGAAAACCATTCGGGCAGGAGTCAAGAAGAGAGTTACAAATCAATTCATATTTAATATTATCTGACGGCAATAAATGAAAATCATGTTGTAAATCATCAAAACTTATAAAGGAGTTATCATGATAAATGTCCTTAAAATACCAAATACCCGTTTTTATCCAGGAATTCCAAAATGTAGTATGTCTGACTAATTTTACTGAAGGATTATACCAAAGCGACAAGCTTAAGGTATTGGCAATAGAACATTTGAAAATAGAGTCTAAATCACGTAAAATCAATCTAGTAGATTCTAATATACTGCGCACTGGAAAGATTCACCTTTTCTATCTCTGAATAAGTGGTGGGAGTGGATTATTTTCACAAGAAAGGGTGCTAATTTAACCTTATTTGGAATTACTCACACTAATTCCAATTATTTTAAATTTTGGAAACCAATTGATGACTACTTAATGTTGAATCCCTAGTTGATGCAAGTTTCTTTATTTATACTTGTACATCTATTACTATTTTTTGCTTAGTAGCTCTGATTTTTCCTATTATGATATTTTTAATATTTTCCTTTTATTTTTTCTCACTGATGATATCCTTTAGTTTTGCACCCATCCCAACAGGCCCGGAAGCAAGAAAGCCCCATGGTTCAACGACGACCTCAAGAACTCCAAGAAGAACTGCCGCACCCTTGAGAAAGCCTGGCGAAAGAACCAGACCACAGACAACATGACAGCCCTCAAGCTCGCCACCCGCAAAAATCACCAGCTGATCCACACCACCAAGAAGTCAGCATTCAAGGAACGAATAGACAACAACGCACACAACAGCAAGGAGCTCTTCAGCATCGTCAAAGAGCTCTCCAACCCCAGTGCCGGACACAACGACATCATCCCCTCGCAAGACCTCTGCGACTCACTCGTAACGTTCTTCCACAACAAAATCGCGGACATACACAACAGCTTTGACGAACAAGCCACGCACCCAACCGCAGAACCACATTTTGTAACAGTGTTACTTGATTTTGAGTTTTGAAATCTGGAGGATTGAAGAACGCCATTCATAAAAAGTAGGTGGCAAGGCGTCTTTCCAATGTCTGCAAATTTCCCTACGCGCCGCCAGTATGGAATAAAACACGAGGTTGGAGGCAGCGCTGCGGGACTTCCCGCTCAGACCAAAGATGACTAGGCCTAAATCTATAGAGATGCGAGAGCCCAGTATCGAAGATAGTTTACTACTTATGGCATCCCAGAAGGGGGTAATTTGCGGACATTCAAAGAACATATGAATGTCGGACGCCGCCCACAATCCGCATCTTGGGCAAGAGACCGGGCCTGTCAGGGAAAATTTTGACCGGTAATTGCAAACTCAACAGTGATGGACAGAATGTGGATCAATGTCACACATTCACCCCAGTCCAAAGATCTGGGCCCAAATCCATCGTTTTTCCACTCCACACCACCCTGGGTTAGACAATGGCGATATGCAAATCAGCGCTGACCCTGTGCCCCATGGGAACAGTCCAGTCCGAACTACAAAAGCCATGTCCTTCCCAGAACGGAATCAAGCATCCGAGGACCGGCCCGGTTTCGAGGTAACACCTCTCATCAGCCCGGCTAGCTTGACTCCAGTGGTGTGGAGTGCCTGGGACTCACGTCTGAGCATCCCCAGTACACTTAGAGCGGTAATTGCAAACACAACAGTGATGGACAGAATGTGGATCAATGTCACACATTCACCCCAGTCCAAAGATCTGGGCCCAAATCCATCGTTTTTCCACTCCACACCACCCTGGGTTAGACAATGGCGATATGCAAATCAGCGCTGACCCTGTGCCCCATGGGAACAGTCCAGTCCGAACTACAAAAGCCATGTCCTTCCCAGAACGGAATCAAGCATCCGAGGACCGGCCCGGTTTCAAGGTAACACCTCTCATCAGCCCGGCTAGCTTGACTCCAGTGGTGTGGAGTGCCTGGGACTCACGTCTGAGCATCCCCAGTACACTTAGAGCGGTAATTGCAAAAAGGGAAAATTTTGACAGCCTCTGCGGGGAATAGTAAGCCCTATGAATTGTAAATAAGTGGTTCCTTTGGAGCCAAGCTGGTTTGACCAAATCCCACAACATCCTACATGAAGTTGTCCAAAGTTCTTCCACATCTTATCCTGGGAATGACTCAGCCCACAGTAGCGTTGGGAGACAAAATTTGCCATCTACTTCCTCCAAAATCATATTGTACCAAAGCGAGATCTCCTTCTTAGCAGGGGATTTATCCATTAGACACGCCTCTAACTCGCTTCCTCCCCCTATAGGTAAGCTGCTGTTCCGCGAAGACTGTGTACGGGATGCCTGAGCCCAACTTGCGATTTGTAGATATTTAAATCTTGAGAGTCTAGGCCCAGCTTTATTAACCAAGTAGTTCCATGGAAGTAGAGATCCATCCATAAACAAGTCGCCCCAAGATACAATTCCAGCCTCTTTCAAAGGTAGTGCTAATAGAGCTTCAGCCCAGGCCGGGGGGGGGGCGGGTAGATCCCATATAGGAGCTCTGCTTGAGTGATAGCCTAGTTTGATCAGCTGCCTCACTTTATACCATGTGTTGGCCATCCCCTGTAGCACCTTCAGCTTTACTTTTTTTTTTAATTTGGGGTCTCCAAATTTAAACAAGAAACTGCCCTGTCCAACTCCCTCACAGTTCAGCAAGGTGGAAAACATAAGGCCCACGCCAGTCTCGGTAGGAATTTTTAAAAGCATGCGTGCATGTGATAGCTGAAATGCCCATGCGTAAGCCTGGATATCAGGGCCTGCCAACCGCGCCCTTCTCCCTGTGACGCCTTATCTTTTTCCAAGCAATTCTTGGATTCTTATTATTCCAGATGAAAGAAGATATCTCACTCTGTAGCTTTGAAATTAATTTAGGGTAAAAAAACAGCGGAATTGAATTAAATAAGAAAGAAACCTTTGGCAAAATAGACATTTTTACAAGATTCACCTTCCCCAAGATGGTAAGAGGGAGGTGTACCCATGTTCTCATCAATTTACGGCACTGCGCTGCTACTTTAGCAAAGTTTGAGGAGGCTATCAAATTTATGTCTTTGACTATATTGATCCCCAGGCACCGCAAGTTAGCTCTTGATGTTTCTTTATGGCTATTTAAGTTGACATTCCATGACATTGACTCGGTTTTGGAGGCATTCACCTCATATCCAGAAACCCTTCCAAATTCCAGGGCTAAGTCTATGACCTCTGGGAACGCAGCATTGATATCTGGTGAAAAAATCATGATATCGTCGGCATAGAGTGCCACTTTTTTGACCCAATCGCAATACACAAAAGGTTTTATTAGTGTGTTTTCTCTCAGTTTTTGTGCAAATGGCTCAATATATAAGTCGAATAACAGGGGAGACAGGGGGCAACCCTGTCTCGTACCCCTCGTTACCCTGAATGGCTCGGATAGGCCCCCATTGATCAAAATTGAAGCTGACGGTCTTCCGTAAAGCAGATTTATTACTCTACAAAATTTGTCCCCCACGTTGAATTTTCGCAAGGCCTCCGACAGATACAGCCAATTTACCCTGTCGAAGGCCTTGGTGGCGTCCAACGTGAGAACCGAGAGGGGCAAAGCTTCCTTCGTAGCCACATCTATAGCGCCCACTAGATCATAAATGAGCTCATATAGCTGCCTCCCCTTTACAAAACCTTTTTGGTTGGGATGAAATATTTCCGGGGCTACCTGACTGAGCCTTTTGGCCAATATAGTCGCCAGAATCTTGTAATCGGCATTTAAAATTGATATTGGTCGATACGAACCACAGTCAGATGGGGGCTTTCCTGGCTTCAAGATGAGTGTTATTGAGGCGCTATCCCAGGAGTCGGGAGGGGCCTCTCCTTCCCTCAATATCTGATTAAACAAGGTCACCAGGACGGGAGACACCTCTGATATCAAGTTTTTATACATTTCAGACGGTAAACCGTCAATTCCTGCAGCCTTACCTCCCTTATCTCCCCTTATGGCCTGCTCTACCTCAGTCTGAGTTATTTCATTTTCTAAGAAATTGCTCTGTGCAGCCGACAGAGATGGTAGAGAGATGTCCTCTAGCCAGCTGGTAATGTTTTCAGATGTGACACTGAGGTCTTCCTGATATATTGCCTGGAAGAAATCCTTAAAGGTTTCCCTAATGTCTACATCTTTTGTGAAAGTGCCTCTATCTGTTGTAACCGAGTCAATGTGATTTCGTACCCGGTCGGATTTTATTTTCCATGCTAACAACCTGCTAGCCCCCTCCCCGTATTGAAAATGAGATAATTTGCTCGCCTCCCATCTCTGCAAAATGCGCTTGTCTAGAACAGATGAAAATTTATTTTTCAATTCTGCCAATTTTATAAGTTTCAAGGTTAAATCATGACTATCATCTACTATACAGTTATCGATGTCTATCTGAGCTGCTGTCATACTCGCTTCGATAGAGGACACCTCCTCCATATACTGCCTTCTTCTGTATACGGTCCTATTCTTTATTATCCCTCTTAATGAACACTTAAAGGCATCCCAGACTACACCAAGTGGTGCTGAACCAATGTTGATTATGAAAAACTCCCGTGCTTCTGATTGTATAAACTCTATATCCTCCAAAGAGGTAAAGAGAGATCTATCGAAAGACCACGACCGAGTAGGGGGCTTATCCCCCCACTCGAGTTCCAGCTTCATGGCAGAGTGGTCAGAGAGGTGTGAAGGGATATAGCCTACACTCTTAACCGAATCGACCAGGGCCCGGCTGATTAGGATAAAATCTATCCTTGACCGATGTCGATACTTAAGATTTCTAAACGAAAATCCTTGCCTCTGCCCTTCTCTAACCCTCCATATATCAACATAGCCATATTGGTTCATACACCCAAGTAAGCAATTTCTGGATTTTGAAAGAGTCTGCTGTCTACTTGTTGGTGACTTGTCCAGTGAAGGATTCAACACGATGTTGAAGTCACCAGTAATTATAACTGGTTCTGGAAACTGTAAGAGGTGAAAAAATAAAGATTCTAATGCCGTAGGGTTGTCACGATTCGGCTCATAATAGCCGACTAATGTAAAGGCTGTGCCTCCTATCTCGACCACTGCAATGGCCCATCTCCCTCCAGTGTCCGCCTTTTGCTGTACGATTTTCATGTTCTGAGATTTTTTGAACAGGATAGACACGCCCCTTATGTTCAGCGATTGAGAGGTAGAGACTGATGTATCTAGCCACCTATTCTTCTTGACTAGCTCCAACATTTCACTCTCAATTAAGTGTGTCTCCTGGAGTACAATGATTCCCGCATCAACATCACGCAAGTACTGCAAAATTTTATTTGCTCGAGGTTTGGTGCGGAGACCATTGACATTCCAAGAGAAAATCTTAAGCTTACTCATGACTCTGGGAGTAGATGTTAGTAGAAAATGCTGCCTGATTATATAGTGTCCTGTTTATCTGCCAAAAAACAAAAATAAATTCCATGGTGTACATTGATTGGAGCTTAATCGAGAATAAATATTTTTTTCCCTTTTTGTCCCGTCCCTTCACCCCCCAGTGACCTCCCAAACCACCCCCCCTCCCATGAGAAACCCTTGTACTCACTATCCGGAAATACAGAAGTAAGTGCCCCAGCTCTTCCCAAGCCCCCCCATAAGTGCCTCTAATTTTATGTTTCTCTTTTTTTTTTTTTCTCTTTTTTTATTATTATATATTTTTTTTTTTCATGTTTGTTGTTTTGCTGTTGCATCCTAGAACATTTGGTATGGTTTCTTGATTTATTTCCATTCCTAAGCTAGCGGTTTACCCATTTTTTTTTCCTTTTTTTTTTATGTTTATTTATTTGTTACTTTTTCCATAGCCTCCTAGGCCTAAGCCTATTGAAATTAAAGATACTAAAGAGAGGACTTATTAATCCTATTGGGACGAATCATCCTATTGCCCTAGTCAGCTGGCCCTTTCTCCTTCCTATTACCTAAAGACAGTAATAGCTCGTCTGCAGCCTGAACTGATCGTATATTATGCATTTTGTTGTCATGCATTATTTTAAGGGATGCTGGGAAACCCATCTGCACCGTAGCACCCAACCTTCGAAAAGCTTCCATTCTTCTGCCCAGCTCCCACTGTTTATCAAGGGTGAATCTAGACAAGTCCAAGCGAACCTGAAAGTTGAATCCCTTGCCTACTAAGGATTTTTGTTTAACGGCGAGGTTCAAGATTTGTTCTTTCAGAGTGTACGTGTGAAAGTTCACGAGGATTTTTCTCGGCTTGGTTCTCTGCGGATTTCGCCTGAATGGATCCCTGTGGATGCGTTGTATATCCATTGCAAGATCTTCGTTGGAATGTTGCAGGTTGAGTGACTCTTTTAACAGCAAGATTATGAAACCCTTAATATCTGTTCCTTCGCTACCTTCCGGGACATTTAAGATGAGGATATTGCATCATCTGGCATTGTTCTCCACCACCTCCATTCTCTCTGATAAGGCCAAGTCTTCTCTTTTCAGTTTCAGTATATCGTCCTGGACGCTCTCTGCACGCATAGAGATTTGCCCCACAGTCTCTTCTAAGGCTTGAGTTCTTGTCGAGAGGCCAACAATTTTTTCATCCAGGGACTCGCAAAAACTTCTTATATCTCTTTGATTGGAGGCAGACTCCTCAAAGCCTTGCTTTATCTCGGCTGATAGTGCTGCAAACATCTGCTGCAATGAGGCTACAGAAATGGACGTAGAGCTAGGATCCAAGCCCCCACTTTCCTCAGAACTAAGATAGTCACCACCAACAGCAGAACTAGAGGCCGAAAGAGACTCCGGGAGTGGTAACACGTTAGTTTCCACACTGTACTCGATATTCCCCATGTCTGTTGCTGTTAGATGGCCTTTGCCCCTGTTATCAACTAGGGTGAGTAAGGGAGTCTGGGCAACAACGTGGGTTGACATAACCCCTGGTATATCAACCTCATGAACTGATCCTGGGGCTTCCTCTTGACTGCTAAATATGTCTGGGACAGTTGGAGTTAGTAGACCTTCCCCCTCACCGAGGTGCAGTAGAGCATCGGAGTCTGCATCTAGAGACTGTCCCATAGATCCGCTAGGGAGGTCTGGCTCCAGATTTTGCACCAGTGATGCCATTTCACCATGCTCAGTAATTGGCACAATTGAATTATTGTCCCTCGACAGACGGTCTTGGCCTATTTCTAGTACCTGCGGGAGTGCTTTAAAGTAGGAGCGCAGCGAGGGAGTAATCTTTGAGGTTGAAGCTGTGGGAGTTTTAGCCGCCTTGCTAAACTTTCTACCCCTCTTGGCCTTCACCTCTACCGAGAGATACGATGATGTTTTTTCTAAGTTTAAGTCAGAGGGTAATTGAGTGAAGACTTGGAAGGGCACCCCAGACCCGGTGCCAACTGGAGCTACTAAAGTTTCTGACTCTTCCCTTACAGATTCCCTTACAGATCTCTCCGCTAAAGACAACACCCCACCTTTGCCCCTCCTTTTGCGAGGACACTTTACCATTCCCAGACTTTTAGCTGAACCCTTGCTCTGGCTTTGGCTTGCTTTTCTGTTCTCAGCCGCTTTCATATGGCAAGGGGTACATAGCTGCCAAGGTTTCAGATTGCCATGTGTGACATTTTCATAATTTCAGTGAAATTATGAGTGACATTACAACGACTATGAGTGACACTTTCTCGCAGACAAAAATCATGCAATGAAGAGGAGGGAAACTTCTAAATATCAGAAATGACAGCCATTTGGGCAAGAAACAACTCCAATTAGTTCTTGAAACTGCTGCAGAGCACTAGAAATGGAAAAGCACTAACACTAGTGATCCCTCTCGAGGGAGCATGATGAGGGGCCTCTAGGGGATGTCGCGAGTCGTGACGACTCCCCACCCAATGAGAGAGAGAGCAGCGAGCCCTGGCAAAACACCACAGTAAGTCACTGAAAATAAACCTTCTCAGACATATTATGTACAAATACTTGCACCATTTATAAATTAAGCACAGTGTAAATGATATGTATAATGTGACCACGTAACGAACTCTCAACTCAAGTACACAATTAATTAGTTAGGTTAGTTGACTGATTTAGCTACAGACTGTATCACTGACACTGACTCATTGAATTTTAATTCTGTCCATAAACTGAAATAAATTAATTACAGAGTGAGTCACGCCAGGCTACTAGTGCTTTCAATGACCGACTGTGCCCAACATTATAAACCTAAGAAGGATGGCGAGACAGAGCAGCCGTGCCTGCAGATTTCTGTCTGAAATAAATCAAAGGATCAGATCTTGCAGTGGTTGCTGTGCTGCAGGGCACACAGGCTCCATCGTCCGATGCGTATGCCCGGCGATACCGCAGCCTGAGCCCTCAGCCAGCAAGTATTAATGTTAACAATTTAATAAAGGCGCGCAGAGTTGCCCCGCTACCAGAGATAATTCACGGACTAGCTGCAGTGCCCTGTGTGTGAGACTCGCTCTGTGACATGAAGAACAACACCACCACTAAAGTCAGTGGCAGCAGGCAGGCTGCCTGGCCAATGTACTTACTTGTTCTGTAGTGGTCTCACAATACTCTGGCAGTTGGCACTATTGTCTCAATCTCTCTGAGCGCGAGTTGAACAGCCGCTAAGGTGAGCCGCATGTGTCACGGCCGCACAGCATTGCAGGCAGCTCTCCCCGAGGCCTTCCTCATGCACGGCCATGATTAAACTGAGAGAGCTGCCGTCCGGGATCCAAAGCCCGGTAATATGGGCAGGCAGGCGCGCACTCCGAGTTTTAAACTGTTAATGCCAGAGTTTTTAACAGTTTATCCCGAGTTTTAAACAGTTTATGCCACAGATGTCGTGCTGCACAGCACTACAGGCAGCTCTCCCCGAGGCCTCATGCGCGGCCATGATTAACTAAGAGAGCTGCCGTCCGAGATCATATACATGTATAATGTTTTTAACTCGTGCTTGAACTGGATATAGACTCACACGTCTCTATACCTGCCAACCTTTTAACACGACCGCCGGGCGGCAGCAGCTACGGACTGCAGGTAGAAATGCCTGATTATCTTACGCTGCTGAAAATGAATTTTTTCATGAACATTTTTAATTCAGACGCACAATACTTCGCTCAAGAAAGTACAGTCACTTACTTCAACTTGCGGCATCAGGCCCGCCGTGAGAGCCACGGGAATTCATGTTTGCCGCCCACTCCGAACAGTCCGGGGTCAATTGTGACTGATTTTAAATATACTGCAGGCAGCTGAGCCACACATCTCTCTGTGTGAACACTGCAGGCAGCGCTGCGCCCAGATTTACTCAAACCCAGCCAGCCTCCATGGGGCCGAACGGGTCGGGACCCCGCTCCTGCTGCCAGCCCGGGCTGCTGCTGCCCGTGCTTGCCATGATGAGCGCCAACCATACTAAACTTCCTGTTGGCGGCCGGACGTGACGCGGGAGTAGCGCACATCCGGATTTAATGATCCCAGCTCTCCTGGCAGACAGTGGTGCAACTCGATACATTGTAGCGCCGGCTCTCAGGGAGCTGCGGCGCAGTCTGCTGTAATACTGTTTGGGACACAGACGATACCTCGCAGAGAGCCACGGTTCACGGGCACAGTGACAGGTGCCGGTTGGCGCGCCTGGCAGGCATAGCTGCCAAGGTTTCAGATTGCCATGTGTGACATTTTCATAATTTCAGTGAAATTATGAGTGACATTACAACGACTATGAGTGACACTTTCTCGCAGACAAAAATCATGCAATGAAGAGGAGGGAAACTTCTAAATATCAGAAATGACAGCCATTTGGGCAAGAAACAACTCCAATTAGTTCTTGAAACTGCTGCAGAGCACTAGAAATGGAAAAGCACTAACACTAGTGATCCCTCTCGAGGGAGCATGATGAGGGGCCTCTAGGGGATGTCGCGAGTCGTGACGACTCCCCACCCAATGAGAGAGAGAGCAGCGAGCCCTGGCAAAACACCACAGTAAGTCACTGAAAATAAACCTTCTCAGACATATTATGTACAAATACTTGCACCATTTATAAATTAAGCACAGTGTAAATGATATGTATAATGTGACCACGTAACGAACTCTCAACTCAAGTACACAATTAATTAGTTAGGTTAGTTGACTGATTTAGCTACAGACTGTATCACTGACACTGACTCATTGAATTTTAATTCTGTCCATAAACTGAAATAAATTAATTACAGAGTGAGTCACGCCAGGCTACTAGTGCTTTCAATGACCGACTGTGCCCAACATTATAAACCTAAGAAGGATGGCGAGACAGAGCAGCCGTGCCTGCAGATTTCTGTCTGAAATAAATCAAAGGATCAGATCTTGCAGTGGTTGCTGTGCTGCAGGGCACACAGGCTCCATCGTCCGATGCGTATGCCCGGCGATACCGCAGCCTGAGCCCTCAGCCAGCAAGTATTAATGTTAACAATTTAATAAAGGCGCGCAGAGTTGCCCCGCTACCAGAGATAATTCACGGACTAGCTGCAGTGCCCTGTGTGTGAGACTCGCTCTGTGACATGAAGAACAACACCACCACTAAAGTCAGTGGCAGCAGGCAGGCTGCCTGGCCAATGTACTTACTTGTTCTGTAGTGGTCTCACAATACTCTGGCAGTTGGCACTATTGTCTCAATCTCTCTGAGCGCGAGTTGAACAGCCGCTAAGGTGAGCCGCATGTGTCACGGCCGCACAGCATTGCAGGCAGCTCTCCCCGAGGCCTTCCTCATGCACGGCCATGATTAAACTGAGAGAGCTGCCGTCCGGGATCCAAAGCCCGGTAATATGGGCAGGCAGGCGCGCACTCCGAGTTTTAAACTGTTAATGCCAGAGTTTTTAACAGTTTATCCCGAGTTTTAAACAGTTTATGCCACAGATGTCGTGCTGCACAGCACTACAGGCAGCTCTCCCCGAGGCCTCATGCGCGGCCATGATTAACTAAGAGAGCTGCCGTCCGAGATCATATACATGTATAATGTTTTTAACTCGTGCTTGAACTGGATATAGACTCACACGTCTCTATACCTGCCAACCTTTTAACACGACCGCCGGGCGGCAGCAGCTACGGACTGCAGGTAGAAATGCCTGATTATCTTACGCTGCTGAAAATGAATTTTTTCATGAACATTTTTAATTCAGACGCACAATACTTCGCTCAAGAAAGTACAGTCACTTACTTCAACTTGCGGCATCAGGCCCGCCGTGAGAGCCACGGGAATTCATGTTTGCCGCCCACTCCGAACAGTCCGGGGTCAATTGTGACTGATTTTAAATATACTGCAGGCAGCTGAGCCACACATCTCTCTGTGTGAACACTGCAGGCAGCGCTGCGCCCAGATTTACTCAAACCCAGCCAGCCTCCATGGGGCCGAACGGGTCGGGACCCCGCTCCTGCTGCCAGCCCGGGCTGCTGCTGCCCGTGCTTGCCATGATGAGCGCCAACCATACTAAACTTCCTGTTGGCGGCCGGACGTGACGCGGGAGTAGCGCACATCCGGATTTAATGATCCCAGCTCTCCTGGCAGACAGTGGTGCAACTCGATACATTGTAGCGCCGGCTCTCAGGGAGCTGCGGCGCAGTCTGCTGTAATACTGTTTGGGACACAGACGATACCTCGCAGAGAGCCACGGTTCACGGGCACAGTGACAGGTGCCGGTTGGCGCGCCTGGCAGGTCACGGTAAATGCGTGACATTTTATTTCAGTGCGGTGACGCGGATCACTGCACTGAAATGCGTGGGCGTCACGCGTGTTGCGTGACGCTTGACAGGACTGGGGGTAGACTCAAAAGCTATCGTCTCACTCCCACCTTCCTTCCCCTTTACCTCAGATACCCTGTCAGCCTCGACCTCTGCCAGCCGCCCCCTTGCTGGTAGTCTGGCGTCTGTCCCCGTTTTGAAGAGACTAACGCTGGAGCCAGCACAAGCACTAGGAACTAATGCACTCTCGCTAATTTGGCTCGTGTGGGAGTCTCTGCGGAGACTCCGTAAGTGTCTGGTCCTCCGGAGCTCCAGGGCGGCCTGACTCCAGTGCAGCAGCTCTGGCGCCCGCTGCTCTCTCACTGGGCGTTCCCCGCAATCAGCCTCGGAGTTCTCCGCCTCTACGCCGGGATTCACACACATCGAGGCGGGGCCGGAGCAGGACGGTAAAGAAGCAAGAAGCCTCGTCGACCGAGTGTGCAGGTGACGGGTGAAAGTTGTTGTTAGTCCTTTGGTCCTTTAGCCGAAGTTGCGATCCATTTCTCCTTTAGCGTTGCTTTGCGAATGAGTAGGAAACAAACAAGCACGAAAGGAAAGCCGTGGCACTCATAGCGGGTCAGAGCGGAGCACTACGGCAGTCAGCCTGCTGCCGCCATGTTTCTATGCGGCAAAAAAGGCTAATTATGTGGCACATTTTGTAACAGTGTTACTTGATTTTGTCATTTTTTTAAACTTGGTAGCACTGTATGGGTATTGGCTGCACCGCCTTAGTACCTGTTTAACACCCAAATACAGCAGTAAGAACCAGAAAGGTGCCACATGGCACTGCACTTTTAGGAACTTTTGAACCATTTGAGATAGAAACAAATTTTTTCTGTTAAAATCTGCAGATTATGTCGCAGTTGTGAAAAAAAAATCTGCAGATTATGTGGCAGATGATAGATTATGTGGCGACTGCGGCAAATCTATATCTATGTAAAAATCGCCACGTCTGCACAATTGCATAATTCTAGTGGCCCTGGAATAACACAAGAGTTACAACAACCACCGTACTCCTATTCAGTAAAGACACAGGTACTACCTCTCCTCCAGGTGAATTACCACTGGTACCATGTTAGTGAAAAATAACCCTGGTGGAGCTGGAGCATGAACAGAGGGTTACCTGAGAAGAAACCACCAACTAAGTGAACATGCAGCAAATAGCAAACCCTCAGCATGACAAAATTCAAATAAACCCCCGAAAACAAAAGAGAAAGGAGGAAACAATTATGGACCAATATTGAGCAACCTTAAGGTTTCATGTGGTCGCTCAGTAAACTTTTTTTTGTTTTACATAAACAAACCAATATAGCTTCATGGAGCTGTTTTGTTATTTGTGTGGTCATCTGAAACAGAATTTTTTTTTATCAGGCTGTTGATTCAAGATTTCTCCTCTCAGAGCCAGCAGGCACACCACCCGTTGGAAACATGATGGATTGCCGACTCTATATAGAGCTGGTGGACTCTCAGGGGTATATTCACAAGAAATGGCGCTCCACTGTTTTGACACAGAGTAGCATCAAACATTTTGTCACTGCAGTATGACAGTATCTAATGCCATTTTAGCGTTATATTTACAATACGGCACTCCATGGTTTTAAGAAGAGGCCGGCGTTGGAAAAACTGAGGCTGATCTCTGCACCAAGGGGCATATTTACGAGGGCTTTATTTCCGCTTTTTAGCTTAAAAAGCCAAAAAAGCGGAGATAAAACCAGCGCCCTATTTACAAGAGATGCAAAGTGGGCGTTACTGGGCGTACCCTTGGATGGACTGCCTTGCAAATATCGCTGAATGTTTACATCGCGATATTTACAAGGCATCCCACATGATTTTAGCACATGTTAGATTTTGGCGAAAATTGCAGTTTTTGCCAAAATCTAACATCTGCTAAAATCCTGACTCAGCCATCCCTAACATAGGGGGTGGATTATGCTGATACGACTCTGAGGGTCATATCAGCAAGGTCATCGCCGTTTTGCAGGGAACATCTCTGGAAAACCAGCGATGTTCCCGCAAAAGGGCAATAACCTCGCTATCTCTGGAATTTTTATCGCCCTGGAGAAACGCGTTGTAATAATAACACGCTACCAGGGCAATACATTCCAGAGATAGCCTGTGATAATATTATTATCGCTAAGAACGGCCAGCGATAATTATCGCTGGCCGTTGATAATATGCCCCTAAGTCGCTAAAAGATATTGCTCACTAATGTAGAAAAAGTGACTTTCGTGATATAAGCAGCCAGAAGAACATAAGCTAGCCAACCTAGTGTCACTTTTGTGCCCCACCAACCCCACTACCAGCCAGGATGACCAGCCAGAGTTCCAGGGGAAGAGGAAGAGGAAGTGCAAGATCGATCTGGAGTAGAATGAGATCTTGATCACGGAGGAGACAGTGCACCAACATCAGCCCTTTGTCAGCGCCAAAGTGTAATTGGGAAGCAAAAACACCATATGGCAGTCCACAGTGGACAGCATGAACTCCGTTGCTGAAGTCAAGAGGACAGTAACAGATTGTAAGAAGCACTGGCACTATGCTAAGCGCAAATCTGGCAACAAATCTACAGGCAGCAGTGCAGACCGGAAGTGATAGTCCAGTGCCCCCAGGAGGAGCTCGATCCCTTGGAGGAGCAGGTTCCCACAGTCATCTCTGAGGAGTCGGTGGTTGGAATTGCGGGACAGGACAGTGCTGACTATGATAAACTTCATCAGCAAATGGGTAAGTCCCAACAACGGCCAATGTGGGTAACTACATAATGTTGTGCAGTCCAGGCAGCTCTGTGGCATTGTCTGCAGGCCAAACGGTAGGCAACTGGCTCATCAATGGTTAGTAATGACATCAATGGAAGGCTCATGGGCATTTTGACCATATGTTGGGATAGTGCAGCATCGCAAGCCTTCTAGCTGTGCTATCTTACATCAAAATGATGAGGGTAGCAATGTGCCCTTTCTACAAGATATGGCGCATTCCTGTCTTCTTAACTGCCTGTGGTGGCGCACAAACAGCAGACACCCTTGCACCATGGTTCAAGATACCCTGCGTTGGTGTTAGCCCAGTGAATGTGCACCAGCTAGTCTGGCTGAAGAAGAGTGACATATCCTGAAACCGGTCCTAGGATGCTTGTTTCCAGTCCAGGGAGTACCTGGCTTGGCTGTTCGGTCTGGACTGTTCCCATGAGGCACAGGGTCAAGACTGATTTGCATATGGCTGGGTCTAAACTGGGATGGCATGGTGAGCAAAAACCCTCACCTCCTGGTCAGCACCCTGTCCCGGACATCAGTGATGATGGGGATGATGGCCATCTGCCAACCATTGACCAGGACACCCTACAAGAACTGCTGAACTCCATTGAGACTCCATCGCAAGACATGGGAAGGGTCAGCTATGTTGTGGCATCTCCACATACCCCGCCTAACAACCAACAGGCACCACCTGCCACCACACTCAGACCCCTTAGTTCTGAGGACCCACAGATTACCTTCCAATGCACTGCGGTAGGAGTCTAGCTGGAGTTGGCAGAGTAGGTGTAAGCGTGGATGGAGAGTGTGGCGGCTGACCACCGAATAGGGATAACAGTGCCGCCATCAGAGGCACCTACTGTCCCCTCCATGTCCTCCAGCAGTCCCTGGCTGACATCACTGGTGTCATGAGGCAGAGGCAGCAACAACTGTCCTGCCAAAATGGCACTAGTGGGTTGGCCAACCAGGTGGGGCTACACCAAGCCATCTTGGCGTTCATGGAGCGGAATCAGAACTCCCACTTTGCTCAGAGACGTTTAGAGGCATGGGCAAATGGGCTCTGGCCAACAGCCCCAGCCTTTCAGCTGGCCCTCTGATAGAGCCAGCTCTGTTCTGCAAAGATTCTTGCCCTGATGCCCTTGAATTATTCTTAAACAGATTGTTTCAAATACTGTTTTGTTTTACTTGATTTTTATTGTGAGTGATGTGTGAGAGTCTATTACAGACATTTTGCACAGAAATGTGTTCCATGCAACATCCATAAAACTTTTATTTTAGATCAAAACTGGACCTCACACATAAGAAATGGAAGGGTGTCACAGTGATTGTTTGCAGTAATATTAGTGAGCTGCTGCTGTGTCACAATTACAATATTGAAAACACACTCACTATCACTGAATATTAGATGTAAACACATTCAAAATTTGAAGTAGTGCACCTGTACGCTGTTAGTGACCTGGCCAAAAAGGACATGAATGAGCTGAATTTGGATAATAAATTCAAAGCTGTTTTGGACAGGGGGTGCCAAAATACCTTCTGCCCCGTGCTGCCCAAATCCTTAAAATGTCCCTGACTTTGCTACCATGGCTGCCTGCCACCATGACATTGCTGCTGTGTTGCAAAACCAGCAGATCCACCTCGCTGCTGTGCTGTCTCATGTATTGGCACAGATGAATGCTGCTGCTTGCACAGGATCCACATCTTCCGTCCCTGTTGAGTTTGTGCCTCCCTCGACTGCCGCATCTACACCACCACCCTCACGGGAGACACGACACACATCAGAGGAGGAAGATGTAGATGGTATCTCTTTCCAACTAAGAAGTCTGCAGTAGCATTCATCTGTGCCATATGTCCAGTTTCTCCTTAGTCCTGTGCTGCTTAACATGCCAGGGAGCATTTGCTGCCACTGCCCTCATTTTCACTTTGCACTGTTCATCTTGACCATTTGTGCACTGTCAATATGGCCTATCCTCCCTAATAACTATGGGCCCGATTCACAGAACTAACTTAAGACAAAATCCTAAACTTACTACTTTTGGTATTCACAGAAGTTAGGATTTTGTCTTAAGACAGACTTAAGACAGACTTAAGACAGACTTAAGTTAGGATTCTGTCTCAAGTCCGTCTTAAGTCTGTCTTAAGACAAAATCCTAACTTCTGTGAATACCAAAAGTAGTAAGTTTAGAAATTTGTCTTAAGTTAGTTCTGTGAATCGGGCCCATTGTCGCCATCCTCTTTATTGAAGCACTTCTCTCCTCAACATGTCCCATGACATGTTCCACACATGGACTCTTTCTGGACGTCCACTGGCTCTTAACATCCTTTGGGGTTGTTCTCCAATAAACTTTACTTGTGAACCCCTTCAACATTTGCACATGTAAATAAATGCACTATTAACCTGTCTGTTGTCTGTCTTTAGGAGTCAGGATCAGGTTGACCACTGGCCATTTTGGGAGGCATCCATGGTTTATCCACATTCGCAATATCACTTGATAGTGATTAGTGCCAACACCACCCCACCTTGCACCATGGTGCACATGTGTCAGCTTAGTGCCCTCACATGACGTCATGCTTTAAGGAACACATTTCAGCACCAATAACACACAATCTGTGCAATTCCCTCCTTCTATTTGTCATGCAGAAATACTGGACACCTACTAGTTCACATGACAAAGAGACATGTCATTATGTATCGCCATTTCCCCTCCATTTGGGGGGCACACTATTTGCAAACTGTCCCAGTGTCCCTGCAGATAGGTTATGTGGATCTCCATTGGTGTTGAATAGGAAAGGCCACCGTAAGGCCCATGGTAGACATCCTTAAAGTAGGGTGAATGAAAGCTGCACTTTGATGTTGTTTAATTTACTGCATAACAATGAGGCCATACAATGTCATGCAGACAGACTTTGCATTTCACATTGATATGTTCCAGGGAGCTGCTCCACCAGAGCATCATGAATAGTAATACTCCATCAACATAGTTCTCTTGTTCATGTGGCCCACAGTGGTGTAGGCGGTCTCAATATGTTTGACTTGTAGGAAATGTGTTGCTCATATGCCATGTAGTATGGCAAATGTATATATATCGGCCCGCACCAACTGCGTATGAACTGTCTCATTCAACCCAAGACTGATGTGTCAACGTATTTCTACATAATTGACTGCCACGTGGTCTGTCATGTGCTTGAGGTGTACTTACCAACCAGTAGGCCATTCCCATAGGTCCCATTCTGGATGCGATCATTGATGACGGAATGCTGGAAGAGGAATGAGTCATGACCACTGGCAGTGTACTTTGCAAATACGTTGATGGAGAGGCCCGATGGTTTACGAATGCCAGCACGTTCATGGAATAAATGTGCTTCCTGTTGTGGTAGACGTGTGATGTTGCTGCTGGAGATACGAGTTTCACATGGGTGCAGTCTATTGCCCCCAACACGTGGAAATCCTGCAATGTTGTTGCTGCACTGTATTGGGTAAGTAAAGCTACTGGGGCATGAGGCTTATGATTATGATGGCATCCAGGACAGTGGTGAGGAACCTGGAGAAGGATGTCTGGGATAGTCTCACCACTCTGGCTGTGGTGGGTTGAAAATTTCCAGACACCAGCATGTGGACGACAGCCAGTAGTTTGTCCTGCGGAGGGATGTTGGCTGCAGCCTTGGCGCAATCTGGTGCAGGAGGCAGACAATGGACTTTCTCCTGAGTCTGTAATGGGAAAATACCTCTTCCTCCCTGAGATCAATGAGGGTTATCCCTTGGCGGTATGTCCGCTCCCTTTTCCTGCTCTGCCTCAGTAGTGGTCTCCTTGATGCTCCTATCTGCAATAGCAGTAGATCCATGGCGTAGTTGAGCTTGCCTAATTGATTTGAGTCTGTTTTGCCTTAACACCAGTGTACTAGCATCATTTTTTTAAACAAGTTTTTCCCTAGCTGTAAAAAACTGCCGCTAATGGGACTCTGAGCCTGGTTTTCAAAAGTGGTGTTCTTTCCAGAAACCCTTGGGCCTTATTTATGAAGGCCTTGCGCCACCGGTGCGTCACTTTTTCTCATGTTAAAAGCGACGCACCGGAGGCGCAATGCCTTCATAATAAGGCCCCTTGTGTGTATGGCAGGGTTACTTTTGTGATAGTTTTTCCGAGGGACTGCCTACCTTACATATTATTTCCGGAAAATGCCACTAGCAGATCTGGCATTAAAAAAAAGGCATTAGCAGTGGAAAATTGACGATAAGTGGCTCTAGCGTCACTTTGAACATATGGCGCTAAAAAACAAAAACACTGCAGCGTCTAAAAGTTCCTTGGAAATATGCCGCTCAATTTTGGGGGAGAAAGCAACCTAGACGCCAGGGATTATTTTGTTATTAGGCTAGGGGTGGGGCCTGCCCAGAATGGGCTTCCCAATGCCCTCATCCTACCCCCAAAAAGAAGGCAAAAGACTTTCTGCCCCCCCCAGGAGGCAGATGAGGGCAATAGCCCCTGATCTGCCCCCTGGGGGGGGGCAGAAAGCCCACTAGGGACCAGGGTTTTTCTTTTTCTTTTTTATTAATAGGTGTGGGGGCTGCTCAGAATGGGCTGCTCAAAATGGGCATGCCAATGCCCTCACCCAAAAAAATAGGTACAGTCTTTCTGCCCCCGTGGAATGCAGATAGGGCAATAGCCCTTATATGCCATCCCCCAGTAGCCAGGCACGAGTACAAATCATGAGAATGATGGTAACACAGTAGTTCCCTCCCAAATAGGTAGGGATAAATCCAGTCGGCCTCAACTCGGGCCCAACAGAATGTTGAGTATGCAAGCGCTGGCAGAACGCCCCAATGATAACCTAGAAATAGCAAATTTGCCAACCATAAATCTGCCCCTTGCCTGCTCCCCGTATGTAATTATATTGACTGGTGTCCCTGAAATTGCTACCGATCAGAGGAAAACTCAATTTGATCTTAGGAATGAGTGCCTTTACCGGCTAGCAAAACATTGGCAGTTTGACTACTGTAGGGCAGGGGAAATTCCAACGGTTCCCAGAATAGGCTGGATGGGAGATCGACAAAAAACAGAACAGGTAGATTGTGTAATTGTAAATTTTTAAAATCCTAAAACTGTGAGCTACTTACTCAGCCAAACCGCACATCAACAGGACTCAGTAACAAGAATCGGGCTATACCCACTCGACTTTTTCTACACTCAACATCAAATGATGCATAGGGGCCGTACTACCCCTAACAACCTAAGCTGCCAATCAAGACCTCTAACAGAGGGTAGGTGGGATGCCCCCCCCCCCCCCACTCCCTCAGGCCTCTACTATACAATCTACCAGTAAATAACAGATTTGGAATCCGGGAGGAGGTAAATTGACACGATGCAAGTCTGACTCCTGGTGAGGACTCTGAGGAAAAGGGGTTAGATATCAAATTGGAGGAGTACAGTGGGCTGGGGCACTAAGTAAGGAACACAAAGCAGACTCTTCGCAGACCATTAGCCAACAAGTGTCTGGGGTACAAGCAGGCGGACTAACTGTCGCTTTTAGAGATGTCATTTCGACTGAAACTGCTTGAGGTCCTCAGACACTGATCACATAGCCGAAGTGAGGGACGCTCAAATTACTACTAGCAGTGCAAATGAGGTTCCATAAAGGGAAAGTGATTGAGGCAGCGCACTGAGAGTTCTATCCTGGAATGTTAATGGGCTTAAAAGCAAACCTGCCTGTCCTGATTGGGGACTTTTGTCAAACAAACAGGACATATGCACGTTTCAGGAAACTTGGGCTAGGGAGGATAATCGGAGGATAGGCTTTGCATCATTTACCATCCCAGCCACTTCTGGGGGAAGGGGCAGGCCATCAGGGGGCCTATCCATTTGGGTAGGCTCACATTTGGATTGTAGAGCTGAGCAGATATCCACCCCCACAAACAATATCCAGTTTGTCCTTCTTACCTTCCCTACAAAGATAAAAATGGCTTTTATAAATGTCTACTCCCGACCGGTTGCCATCAGTTCAGAATCTACCACCATGGACCACTTGGGTCTCTTTATCTCCACCATGGATCCAACGGTATGGCTGATCATAGGGGGTGACTTTAACCGTCAATTTGAACCTCTCATTGACCTGGGCAACACCACCCCTAGTGAAGAAGGGGCCAATTCATAGAACTAACTTAAGACAAAATCCTAAACTTACTACTTTTGGTATTCACAGAAGTTAGGATTTTGTCTTAAGTTTGTCTTAAGACAGACTTAAGACAAAATCCTAACTTAAGTCTGTCTTAAGTCTGTCTTAAGTTTGTCTTAAGACAAATTTAAGACAAAATCCTAACTTCTGTGAATACCAAAAGAAGTAAGTTTAGGATTTTGTCTCAAGTTAGTTCTGTGAATCGGGCCTGAAGACTCTTACTGTCAAATCCCCGACCCACAAACCCAACCCATTAAAGCTTGGTCATCGCTGGCATTAACGATTAGCTCAATTACAGTACTCCATTCATTAAGAGTGTGCAATGGTAGAACAATATCAGATATTCCGGGGCAGGTAACTTTTATTAGAGTAGGTCAAGAGCCTCTGTTGGACTATATTGTGGTAGAAACTAGACTGTGGCAAAAGGTTCATGATTTTGGTGCCATAATGAGGCAGGATAGTGATCATAATGCCCTGGCCTTGGAATTGAAGGGCCCGATTCACAGAATGAACTTAAGACTCAATCCTAAACTTACTACTATTTTGGTATTCACAGAATGCACTTACTACTTTTGGCATTCACAGAATGAACGTACTACTTTTGGTATTCACAAAAGTTAGGATTTTGTCTTAAGTCTGTCTTAACCCCTTCGATGCTCATGACGGAACGGTTCCATCATGAGCGTGGGTTGGCCTGTGCTCATGACGGAACCGTTCCGTCATGAGCCCGTTGGCTCATTAGAACCTTCAGCACAGCGCGAAAATTCGCGCCGCGCTGCAGTGGTTAAGTTTGTCTTAAGACACACTTAAGACAAAATCCTAACTTCTGTGAATACCAAAAGTAGTAAGTTCATTCTGTGAACGGCAAAAGTAGTAAGTGCATTCTGTGAATACCAAAATAGTAGTAAGTTTAGGATTGAGTCTTAAGTTCATTCTGTGAATCGGGCTCGAAGATGCTAAACTTGAGACACACCACTACCAATTTTACGACCATACCTAGGAAAAGTGGATTAATACTAACTAACAACAAAAGGAGAGCTAGGTGGTCGCAAATTAAACAACCACTTGATCAGATGGCCAAGATCTATCAGTTGGTAACCCCATACTTGTAAAACTGGTGGAACTTCCAGGTGCAAAGGGCTTCCCTGTAGCCAATGAGGAAGTTGCAAAAACACATCTAGAATTAACAACAAAACTGGAAGATATATTCCACCCAGTGGCTCCAAGGAGGGCCAAAGCCCAGCATAAATGCAAATGGTTCAAAGGAAAATGTCGTAATGCCAAACAGGCTCTATTGGATGCTGTTAAGGCAAAGGACAGGAATGGAACCCAACTAAAGGGCACTGTACGAAGAGACCATCCAATTGGAAAAAAGAACTGGGAACTTGAAAGGTGGGAAACCCTTAAAATTGCACTAACTAAGATTTGAAGACCTTTTGGGCAATAATTAGTGCAGGCGACAACCAAGGGAGGCCAGCCATTGAACCAAATATATTGTCAGAAGCTTGGGAGAATCACTTCCGCTCTCCGTATAATAGCAAGGCACCTACAACCTTAAATGGTGATCCCTTGCTAGCATCCTCCACGTTTCCTGAGGAGGTAGGGACAGAGATCATACTGTCTGAAGTAATAAATGCCATTAACATTAACACCTAGCCTAGACAAAATACATGGGGATCTTTTTCAGGAGGAACCAAAAGTACGGGGACCGTACTTATGCTCCCTATTTAATGCGATCATGAATGGAATGGATCCCTCTGACAGCTGGCCTGGGGCAGAAATTGTCCTGGTCTTTAAAAAACGCTGTCCCCTCCAACCTACTAATTATAGGCCGATTAGCCTAATTGACGTATCCCAGAAACCATTTGCCCGAGTACTTCTTGGCCGCCTACAGGCGTGGATCGAGGAAAAAGAGATCCTGAGTCCATATCAAGCCAGGTTCAAAAAGAGCGCTTCCACTGTTGACCAGTTATTCAGGCTTCAACTCCTATACTGGAAAACAGTGGCCATAGAGGGTGGCAGCCTCTATTTAATATTTGTAGATGTGAAGTCGGCTTTTGATATTGTTCCCTGGAGCAAACTCTGGGAAGTGCTTAGAGACTTGAGGATTCCATCATACCTCCTCAGTATCCTAGTAAAGCTTCATGAAAACAACTTTGCCCAAGTAAGGTTTGGGAGTGTGGCAAGGCTGTGTGCTCGCTCCTACCCTGTTCTGCCTCTTCATCAACTGACTCATGAGCAGCTGAGGGAGGTGAAGGACAATGATGCCCCCAGGCTAACTTCTGGTTGGGTCCCAGCGATGATGTTCGCTGATGATACCCTCCTACTCTCAAAGTCGCCCATGGGAATCCAGTGTGTTCTTGACAGCTTCAACACTTTTTGTAGGATACGGCGGTTGGAGATTAATACATCAAAGACCAAATATATGGTCTTCAACCCTGCCAACAAGTCTCGCTCCAACCCATCTTTACTCGGTACTCCACTGGAAAGAGTGTCCGTCTTTGATTACCTGGGTGTTATTCTTACAGAGCATCTGGAATGGGGGCCTCAGATGACTAAGGCAAGCCATAAGCTACGTAGGCAGTGGGAGGGTTTATGAAACTTTATAGATCCTCTACATTTAAACCTGCAGGGCCAGTGGTTAAAATCTACAAAACTCAGGTTAGGGGTGCCACAATGTATGGCGTGTAATTTTAGGGTCATTGCTCTACTTTCAGCTTTAATAAAGTTGAGAACAACTTTATGAGACAATTGTTAGATCTCCCCCTCAGCACACCCCTCATTTCCCTACGCTTGGACTTGGGCATTAGGCCTATTTATGAAGAGATAGCCCTTAGACCCCTAACCTTCTGGCAGCGGCTATGGGTGACCCCGGAACTCACCACATACCGAGCCGAGCTTAAAGAGATATTGAATAACCTGGGTTCTGCAAAGTTATCCTGGCTCAAACATATTAGGGTTCTTTGTACATCTACAACAAAGCCAGTGCATTACATTTTACAGTGAAAACTGACCCTTTTTTTGCAAAGTGCCTAGCTGTAGATTTTGAACTCTATATTTGCAGGCACCTAGGGAAACCTAGCAAACCAATATATTCTTTTAAAGTAGACACCCAGGGGAATTGAAGATGGGGTAACTTGTCTGGCTCTCACCACGTTCTGTTACTCAGAATCCCATGCAAACCACAAACTTAGTAAAATAACACATTTTCCACACATTTATGTGGTGGACAGTTCTAGAATCTGCGTGGATCACAAAATTCGACCCATCCAGCACTTCCCAAAGTCTTCCGATACAGATGGTACCTCACTTGTGTGAGTAGGTCTAGTGCCCGCGACAAGAAACGTCCCAAAACACAATGTGGACACACCACATTTTTACAGTTAAAACGTATCCTTTTTTTGCAAACTGCCTATGTAGAGTTTGAACCCTAGCTCTGCGGCACCTGGGGAAACCTAGCAAACCTATACATTTTTTAAAACTAGACACCCAGGGGAATCCAGGATGGGGGTGACTTGTCGTCTGGCTCTCACCAGGTTCTGTTACCCAGAATCCCTTGCAAATCTCAAACTTTGTAAAAAACACATATTCAAAATTACCTATCATAAAACGACTTAGATGTGCAGGGCCGGCACCTGGGCTTTTGGCCCCGGACTCAGCGGCTATCTAGGGTAACCTCCCGAACCCACACATTTCTAAAAACTAGAAAACTCTGGGGAGTCCAGCGTGGTATTGCAAATAACAATGCATTTTATTTTCGTTTTTATTTTTAAAGCATAAATAAAAGGTATTGGTATTTACAATGCCAATAGCTTAAACTCGTGTAAATGGGAGACCTATTGCATTGTAAATGCTTGTTATCGACCTCTGACTCTGTCACCAGGTAGGTCGCTCCCCCACGCCACCACACAGCCCTCCTGTGTGCCCTGAGCCACTGCTGCCGCTAATACTGGTCTGTGCCTGCTTGTTTACTTTCTGTGCTCTCCGTACTTGTGCCCCTCTGTGCCTCACTTTGCCTGTGTACCCCCCGCTCTGTGCCCCCACCTGCTCAGTTAGCATTGTTGTTTGTGCCCCCCTGTGCCCACTTTTGCCATCTGTACCCCGCTGTATGCCCGCTCGTCCCCGTCCACACTCTTTCCCGCCGCTGCATCCCCGCCCCCCTCTGCTCCCATTCGCCGCCCCGCTCCTGCCTCCCAGCTGCTCCTCCCTCTCACTCCCGCTCATATGGAGGCCGCGCGGTGGTGAGGAAAGCGAACTCTGACCCTGTCAACAGGCAGGTCGCTCCCCCACGCCACCACACCGTCCTCCTGTGTGCCCTAAGCCACTGCTGCCGCTAATACTGGTCTGTGCCTGCTTGTTTACTTTCTGTGCTCTCCGTACTTGTGCCCCTCTGTGCCTCACTTTGCCTGGGTACCCCCCGCTCTGTGCCCCCAACTGCTCGGTTAGCATTATTGTTTGTGCCCCTCTGTGCCCACTTTTGCCTTCTGTACCCCACTGTGTGCCCGATCGTCCCCGTCCATGCTCTTTCTGGCTGCTGCATCCCCTGCGGCCCTGCCCCCTCTGCTCCCATTCCCACTCCCGCCTCACAGCTGCTCCTCCCTCCCACTCCCCTTCAAATGGAGGCCGCAAAGCGGCCGCACAGCGGCCTCGCGCAGCTGGCGTGCCGAAGGCGGGCCTAAGGCAAGCCCGTCTGCGCCTATTCGTGCCTGGACCGCGCCCAGCACCAGGACCCCTGGCCCCCGCACTCACCACGACCCACACCACTGCTACGACTCCAGCACCCTCCACTCCCTCACCGCAAACCAACCACCTCAAGTGCATCCTTCTCAACACCCGCTCGGTTCACAAACACGCCATCGACCTCTGGAATCTACTCGACACCATTTCCCCGGACATCGCCTTCCTAACAGAAACCTGGATGAATGCCTCTTCAGCTCCAGACATCACCATAGCCATCCCGGACGGCTACAAGATCATCCGTAAGGACCGTCCCATCCAAACAGGAGGAGGCATCGCCATCGTCCACAAGAACACCATCCGCGTCTCAACTAGCTCAGATGACAACCTCGCTATCGCCGAACACCTTCACTTCCAGATCCACACCGACCCCAAGACCACACTCAGAGGCACCCTCCTCTACAGGCCACCAGGACCCCGTACAAAATTCAGCGAAGACATCACTGACTTTATCACCCCACACGCCCTCCCTTCGGAAGAATACATTCTACTGGGAGACCTCAATTTCCATCTGGAAAAGAGCAACGACAGTAACACTACCACCCTTCTGGACAATCTCGCCAATCTCGGACTCAAACAACTTGTTAACACCCCCACACACTACGCAGGACACACACTTGACCCTATCTTCATTTCCAGCAAGCATATCTCCTTCACTCATACCACACCCCTCCACTGGACGGACCACAGCTGCATCCACTTAATTTACAACAAGACCTCGACCCACAACCAACCTCAACCAACTCTGCGAAGAAATTGGAACAAAATCACAATAGACCAGATATCCACATCGCTCCTTCAAAAACCCCCTGCCTTTTCAACGAACCCTAACCAAGCCGCCATTAACCTCACACAATGGTTAACCCAAACCGCCGACAAATTAGCACCCTTGAAAAAACATCAAATCAAGCAAGGAAGCAAGAACGCCCCCTGGTTTAACGATGACCTTAAGAAATCCAAGAAGCTCTGTCGTTCCCTTGAGAAAACTTGGAAAACAGACCCAAACACTATCACCCAAGCCGCCTTCAAAAACGCCACCCGCAAACATCACCAACTAATCCGGACAGCCAAGAAATCAGCACTCAAAGATCGACTAGACAACAACGCCCACAACAGCAAGGAACTTTTCAACATCATCAAAGAATTCACCAACCCCACCGCCAGCTCTAACGACATCACCCCCTCTCAAGTCCTCTGCGACTCCCTTGCCTCATTCTTTCATGACAAAATCGCCGACATCCATAACAGCTTTGACAACACACCTGTAAACTAATCCACCCCACTCACCTCTGAACCGTTACCTCCTCCGAATATCCTTCTCGAATGGAACCCAATCACCACAGAAGAGACCATTCGCCTGATGAACTCCATCCACTCAGGATCCCCCACAGACCCATGTCCCCATCACATCTTCAACAAAGCAGACTCCATTATCGCACCCCATCTCCGAGATGTCATCAACCACTCCCTTAACTCCACCACATTCCCAGATAGCTGGAAACACGCCGAACTCAGCGCCCTTCTGAAGAAACCCACAGCTGACCCCACCGAACTCAAAAACTACCGCCCCATCTCGCTCCTCCCATTCCCCGCCAAAGTCATTGAGATAGCCATTAACAATCAGCTCGCCACCTTCCTCGAAACTAACAAATCACTCGACTCCTCACAGTCTGGCTTCCGAGCCAAACACAGCACCGAGACCGCCCTCATCGCAGCAACAGACGACATTCGAACACTACTGGACAATGGAGACACAGTCGCCCTTATCCTCCTTGACCTCTCCGCAGCCTTCGACACAGTCTGCCATAGCACCCTGATACATCGCCTCAGAAATATCGGAATTCAAGGAAAAGCATTGGACTGGATCATTTCGTTCCTCGCTGGAAGAACTCAGAGAGTCCGCCTCCCCCCTTTTAAATCAGAGGCCACCGAAGTCATCTGCGGCGTCCCGCAAGGATCATCACTCAGCCCCACCCTCTTCAACGTCTACATGAGCCCCCTCGCAACCATCGCACGTCAACACAACCTCAACATCATCTCCTACGCTGATGACACTCAGCTGATCCTCTCACTCACCAAAGACCCTACCACCGCCAAAACCAACCTACACGAAGGGATGAAAGAAGTAGCCGAGTGGATGAAGCAGAGCCGTCTGAAACTGAACTCGGACAAAACGGAAGTCCTCATCTTAGGCTCATCCCCTTCCGCCTGGGACGACTCTTGGTGGCCAACGGCCCTAGGAAAAGCCCCCATACCGACGGACCACGCACGGAACCTGGGCATCATCCTGGACTCCTCACTCTCGATGACCAGACAAGTCAACGCCGTCTCATCTTCATGCTTCAACATCCTACGCATGCTCAAAAAACATTTCACTGGATCCCCACCGAAACAAGAAAAACGGTCACCCACGCACTGGTTACAAGCCATCTGGACTACGGAAATACCCTTTACGCCGGTTCCACCGCGAAACTACAGAAAAAACTCCAACGCATCCAAAACGCCTCAGCCAGACTCATACTAGACATCCCCCGCACAGACCACATTTCCGCTCACCTGAAAGACCTTCACTGGCTCCCCGTCAACAAGAGAATAACGTTCCGTCTCCTCACCCACGCACACAAAGCCCTATACGAACTTGGACCTGATTGTCTCAACACGCGCCTTTCCTTTTACACCCCCACCCGCCAGCTGCGTTCATCCAACCAAGCCCTCGCCGCTGTTCCGCGCATCCACAAAGCCACCATGGGAGGAAGATCCTTCTCCTACTTAGCGGCCAAGACCTGGAATTCCCTTCCCATCCACCTCCGCCTTACTCAAAACCACCTGGCCTTCAGAAAACAACTTAAAACATGGATATTCGATAAGTAAACCTCCCCCCCCTCCCTCAAGCGCCTTGAGACCCTATGGGTATGTAGTGCGCTATATAAATTCTGACTTGACTTGACTTGAAACAGGCCGTCGAACTCTGGGACCTACTCGACACCAACGCCCCAGACGTCGCCTACCTGACGGAGACCTAGCTGACCCCCACCTCGGCGCCCGACATCGCCATAGCCATCCCAGAAGGCTACAAGATCACCCGCAAGGACCGCACCAACAGAGTACGTGGAGGAATTGCCATCGTCCATAGAAACACCCTCAAAATCTCGACAGACGCCGACGACACCCTAAGCACCGCCGATCACCTGCACTTCAAGATCCACATCGACCCCAACACCACCCTCAGAGGTACCCTAGTCTACAGACCCCCCGGACGCTGACCTCAGTTCAGCGACTCCATTGCCGACTTCATCAGCACTCACGCCCTCGCCTCCACGGACTACATCCTCCTCGAGGACCTGAACTTCCACCTTGAGAACAACAACGACTCCAACACCTCCATCCTGATCAACAACCTCGGCAACCTCGGACTCAGACAGCTCGTCACCACACCCGCTCACTCCGCCGGCCACACGCTTGACCCCATCTTCTCAGCAAGCACCCACGTCTCCTTCAACCGCACCACCGAACTCCACTGGACTGACCACCACTGCATCCACTTCACATTCCAGAAACCCACCATCCACCACCGCACTCAGCCGATTCCCCGCCGCAGCTGGGGCAAGATCACAGAGGAGAAGCTAACAACAGCCCTCGCCCAGAGCCCACCCGCAGACCCGACGGATCCTGACGCCGCATCCCGCAACCTAAGACAATGGATCGACGATTGTGCCAACACCCTCGCCCCGCTCAAGAAACCCCCAACACCCAGACCAGTAAGAGAGCCAGCTGGTTCACCGAAGACCTCCAGGCCTCCAAGCAAACCTTCCCAAAACAAGAAAAAAATTGGACCCGCGAAAGAACACCGGAAAGTTACACAGCCCACAGGAACGCCACCCGCCGACACCACCAACCCATCAAATCCGCCAAAAGGACTACATTCAGAGACCGCATAGACAACAACGCACACAACAGCAAAGAGCTCTTCAGCATAGTGAAGGAACTCTCCAACCCCAGTTCCAACACCAACGACATCCCACCGTCACAAGACCTATGCGACTCACTGGCCACCTTCTTCTATAGCAAGATCGCAGACATCCATGACCGCTTCGATGCCGTCATCACCCCAGCAACTGCCGGCACTCCCGCCCCCGCGGCCATCACCCGCACCAACCGCCTGCTCGCCTGGACCAACATCAACGACAACGACACCATCAAGATCATGAACATCGTCCACTCTGGATCCCCAGAAGACCCCTGCCCACACCACATCTTCAACAAAGCCAGCAGCACCATCGCACCCCATCTCCGGAAAACCATCAACATCTCCTTCTAGACAGCGACCTTCCCGGTGAGCTGGAAATACGCAGAGATCAACGCCTTACTCAAGAAACCCAAGGCAGATCCCAAGGACCTAAAGAACTCCCGACCCATCTCCCTGCTCCCGTTCCCGGCGAAGGTCATCGAAAAGGCCGTCAACAAACAACTGACCAGCTTCCTCGAAGAGAACAACATCCTGGACCCATCCCAATCCGGATTCCGTAGCAACAACAGCACCGAAACTGCCCTCATCGGCGCCACCGATGACATCAGGGTCCTGCTCGACAACGGAGAAACCGCGCCCATCATCCTCCTGGACCTGTCAGCCACTTTCGACACAGTCTGCCACTACACACTAAAAGCACGCCTCCACGATGCCAGAATCCAAGAGAAGGCCCGGCACTGGATCACCTCCTTCCTCACTGGGAGAACCCAGAGTGTCTTCCCCCCCTTCCGCTCCAAAGCCACCGAGATCATCTGCGGCGTACCCCAAGGATCATCCCTCAGCCCAACGTTATTCAACATATCCATGGCACCGCTTGCCCACGTCGTCTGACGGCACGACCTAAACATCATCTCCTACGCTGCCGACACCCAGCTGATCCTCTCGCTCACCAAAGACCCCCACACCGCCAAAACCAACCTCCACGAAGGATTGAAGGCCATTGCCGACTAGATGAGGAACAGCAGTCTAAAGCTGAACTCGGACAAGACAGAGGTCCTCATCCTCGGGTCCACCCCCTCAGCCTGGGACGACTCCTGGTAGCCGACGGCACTTGGAGCAACCCTTACACCCACCTGGGGGTCATCCTCGACTCCACACTCTCCATGACAAAGCAGGTCAACGCCGTCTCCTCTTCCAGCTTCAACACCCTCCGCATGCTTTGCAGGATCTTCAAGTGGATCCCCACCACAACTAGAAGGACGGTCACCCAGGCCTTCGTCAGCAGTAAATTGGACTATGGCAACGCACTCTACGCAAGAGCCCCGGCTAAACTCCTGAAACGGCTCCAACGCATCCAAAATGCCTACGCACGCCTGATCCTCGACATCCCTCAGAGGAACACTCGTCTACAGACCACCCGGACCACGAACACAGTTCAGCGACACCATCGCCGACCTCGTCAGCACCCACGCCGTCGCCTCCATGGACTACATCCTCCTCGGGGACCTGAACTTCCACCTCGAGAACAATAACAACACCAACTCCACCGCCCTGATTGACAACCTCGCCAACCTCGGACTCAAACAGCTTGTGACGACACCCACCCACGCCGCTGGACACACGCTGGACCCCATCTTTTCCACAAGCCCTCACGTCTCCTTCAACCACACCACCGAACCCCACTGGACCGACCACAGATGCGTCCACTTCACCTTCAGGAAACCCACAACACACCACCGCACCCGTCAACTACCATGCCGCTGCTGGGGCAAAGTCACCAAGGACCAACTGACCACCACCCTCGCCCTGAACCCACCCGCCGATCCCACCGACCCAGATGCCACTGCGACCAACCTCAAACGGTGGATCAACGACTGCGCCAACACCCTCTCCCTGCTCAAAACCTCCACAACCAACCACACCAACAAGAAAGTAGCCTGGTTCACCGAAGACCTCCGGATCTCCAAGCACACCTGTCGGAAGTTGGAGAAGAAATGGCTCCATGACCGAACACCAGACAGCCACACAGCCCACAAGAACGCCACAGGCAGACACCACCAACTCATCAGGACCGCCTCCAAGGACCGCCTTCAAGGACCGCCTAGACAACAACGCACACAACACCAAAGAGCTCTTCAGCATTGTGAAAGAACTCTCCAACCCCAGCTCCAACACCAACGACATCCCACCTTCACAAGACCTGTGCGACTTCCTGGCCACCTCCTTCCACTGCAAGATAACCGACATCCACAACAGCTGCAATTCTGACACCCCCGCACCCACCACTGAGTCCACCACCCCTGCGAACACCACCCGCACCAATCGCCTGACCGCCTGGTCCTACGTCAGCGACGAAGACACCATCCAAACCATGAACTCCATCCACTCCGGATCCCCCTCAGACCCCTGCCCTCACCACATATACAACAGAGCCAGCACAACCATCGCCCCCCACCTCCGGAAAACAATCAACAGCTCCTTCGAGACAGCAACCTTCCCGGTAAGCTGGAAGCACGCCGAGATCAACGCCCTTTTGAAGAAGCCCAAGGCGGACCCCAAGGACCTCAAGAATTTCCGGCCCATCTCCCTGCTCCCGTTCCCGGCAAAAGTGACAGAGAAGATTGTCAACAAACAGCTAACCTGCTACCTCGAAGACAACAACATCCTGGACCCTTCCCAATCCGGCTTCCGCAGCTACCACAGCACCGAGACCGCCCTCATCGCTGCCACTGACGACATCAGGATCCTGATGGACAAGGGAGAAACAGCCGCCCTCATCCTCCTGGACCTATCAGCAGCCTTTGACACAGTCTGCCATCGCACCCTATCAGCACGCCTCCATGACGCCGGAATTCAAGAGAAGGCCCTGGCCTGGACCACATCCTTCCTCTCCGGCAGAATCCAGAGCATCAGCCTCCCACCCTTCCATTCAAAAACCACCGAGATCATCTGCGGCGTCCCACAGGGATCCTCCCTCAGCCCGACGCTGTTCAATATCTACATGGCACGGCTCGCCCACGTCGCACGACAACACACCCTCAACATCATCTCCTATGCTGACGACACCCAGCTGATCATATCCCTCACCAAAGACCCCAACACCGCCAAAGCCAACCTCCGCAGAGGACTGAAGGCCGTAACCGACTGGATGAAGGACAGCAGATTAAAGCTGAATTCAGACAAAACGGAGGTCCTCATTCTCGGACCCACCCCATCAGCCTGGGACGACTCTTGGTGGCCCACATCGCTAGGCACAGCCCCGGAACCCACAGACCACGCACGCAACCTGGGGGTCATCCTCGACTCCACCCTCTCCATGACCAGGCAAGTCAACGCCGGCTCCCCGTCCTGTTTCAACACCCTCGGTATGCTCCGCAGGATCTTCAAGTGGATCCCTCCTGACACAAGAAAGACCGTCACCCAGGCCCTCGTCACCAGCAGACTCGACTACGGGGATGCCCTCTACTCAGGAACAACAACCAAGCTTCTGAAACGACTACAACGAATCCAGAATGCCTCGTCACGACTGATCCTCGACATCCCCCGACGCAGCCACATCACACCCCACCTGAGAGGCCTGCACTGGTTTCCCATCAACAAGAGGATCACCTTCAAACTCCTCATCCACGCACACAAAGCACTACACAACAACGGACCTACACACCTCAACAACCGACTCAGCTTCCACACCCCCACCCGAAGCCTCCGCTCTGCCAACCTCGCCCTTGCCACAGTCCCTCCTATCCGGAAAACCACCGGCGGCGGCAGATCCTTCTCCTACCTCGCTGCCAAGACCTGGAACGCTCTCCATACCAGCCTACGACAGACTCAGGACCTGCTGGCATTCAGAAGACTCCTCAAGACCTGGCTCTTCGACTAGTAGCGCCCCCCCCAGTGCCTTGAGACCCTCACGGGTTTGTAGCATGCTTTACAAATGCTATGATTGATTGATCCCGCGGCGCAGCCACATCACACCCCACCTAAGAGGCCTGCACTGGCTCCCCATCAACAAGAGGATAGCCTTCAAGCTCCTCACCCACGCACACAAGGCACTCCACGACACTGGACCAGCGTACCTCAACAGCTGACTCAGCCTTTACACCCCATCCCGCCAGCTCTGCTCTGCAGACTGCGCCCTCACCACCGTCCGCCGCATCCGAAGAGTGACCGCCGGCGGCAGATCATTCTCCCACCTCGCCGCCAAAATGTGGAACACCCTCCCCATCCGCCTAAGGCAGACCGAAGACCTCCTAACCTTCAGGAGATTCCTCAAGACCTGGCTCTTCGAACAGTAGCAGCACCCCGACCCCCCAGCGCCTTGAGACCCTCACTGGTATATGTAGTGCCCTTTATAAATGCTATGATTGATTGATTGATTGATTGATTGATTGATTGATTATCCGTGGTAGTCATGGCGAATTAATTTAAGTTTCCAGGCCATAGAATGAAAGAAGCCCAAACCTATTGTCTAGGGTTGTAAGCACTAGTCCATTGCTGTACTTTGCAAACCCTGTTTACTCCAGCCATTGATCTCCTGAAAGAATGCCCTTTTCTAGTGCCATGAGGTGGCTGATGTGCCCTGGTTGATTTCAGAGTGTTTGTTACTCCCTAGCACACGTATGGTATATTCAACAGTTAAATACAGGTGTTTTCACATTTCAATTCATACAGCAATCCAAATAAATTTCAAGATCCTTTTGTTCAGGGTTTTGTCGTTGTTTAATGAAGGAGACGTCACAGCCAACACGTGTTTCGTCGTACTGGGGAATGTAACCCCCGACTTTTTCAAGGCTATTCTCCGTTGCTGTAGTTCGTTGTTGATTGAGGTGATACTTCCAACCCTCAATGGGGTTCTGGTATAGCTATCGTTGTTTTTTATTTCTTCAGCTTCGTTGATGTGAACACCATATAATGGTTCACTCTCTGTAAGCTGTTCGTTGGGTTCCTCGCGGGGATTGTAATACGTCCCTTCTGCTTCGAGTAAGCTGTGACGTCTCCTTCATTAAACAACGACAAAACCCTGAACAAAAGGATCTTGAAATTTATTTGGATTGCTGTATGAATTGAAATGTGAAAACACCTGTATTTAACTGTTGAATATACCATACGTGTGCTAGGGAGTAACAAACGTCTGTGGCATAGCCTAACCAGAAGAGGGAAGTGGTTCTCTTCTCCTTTTAGCACCGTGAAAATTACTACCCAATTACTTATATTGAAAAAGTGTAACTCTCCCAGTGGCGCCTTAAACCTAGTACAACCTACCACTACTCTAGAATTAAATTGATTTCAGAGTGTGACAGCAGAAGTATTCAATGTCAAATGCTTAAGAAAGGAAGGCATCTGATGGTCATCAGGGTCCAGGGATCTGGTGTCACTTCCTGTGATGTCATTTGATCAAATAGCATGTGATGTCATTTCTGAAACTTCTAATATTTGGGTGAAATTACGGTTTTGGTGCCTGTAAGAGTGATGCTGGAAACTACTTTTAATTGGGCGTTTGGTGCTAAAAGAAAAACTCTTTGGATGAGTAGACCTTCAATTACTTTTCAAAATAAATCAAAGTACTGTCAAATTCGTTATACATACGCATTAATTGACCAGGTATGAAATACCTGGTCATTTATGCTAAAGATGTATAGGTACAGGACACTGGGCCCGATTCACAGAATGAACTTAAGACTCAATCCTAAACTTACTACTATTTTGGTATTCACAGAATGCACTTACTACTTTTGGCATTCACAGAATGAACTTACTACTTTTGGAATTCACAGAAGTTAGGATTTTGTCTAGACTGAAGACAGACTTAAGACAAAATCCTAACTTCTGTGAATGCCAAAAGTAGTAAGTTCATTCTGTGAATGCCAAAAGTAGTAAGTGCATTCTGTGAATACCAGAATAGTAGTAAGTTTAGGATTGAGTCTCAAGTTCATTCTGTGAATCGGGACCACTGTCTTGTGACTCACAGGCCTCGTGAACATCACAAATGCCAGACATAATAATACTCTCCTGTCTAATTCTCAGACTATCGTTCTTTCTCCGAGAAATTATCACCTTTTGCAAGAAGGCGACCATTTTGCACTTAAGGAAAAACTTTCCATCAGAAGGACACTGGAGAACAAAATGTAGCCCTTTAAAATAACAAACACTTAACTGCTGCCTCTGCAAAGTGACATTTCTAAAGCATTCTCTGCAATTATGTATCCTGAAATATCATGCAGATTACCTTCAATCCTCTCAAGCCTAGCACATAATCTTGGATAGAAATAGGAAGCTAGTTCCAAACCTGCAGCTACCATTGGTGGAGCAGGTGCACTGGCACCGGGGCCCAGAGGCTTGAGGGGCTCACTGAACCCTCCTTATTTCTGTTTGCACAGTTCAAATAGAACTACGTATATCAAAATGTTTTCCTATCAGAATATTAAGATTTTAATAATGACCTACCAAAATACTATTAGCTCTAAAGACGGTGGGCCAGATTCACAGAATGAACTTAAGACTCGATCCTAAACTTACTACTATTTTGGTATTCACAGAATGGACATACTTCTTTTTGCATTCATAGAATGAACTTACTACTTTTTGTATTCACAGAAGTTAAGATTTTAAGACAGACCTAAGACAGACTTAAGACAAACTTAAGACAGACTTAAGACAGACTTAAGACAGACTTAAGACAGACTTAAGACAAAATCCTAACTTAAGTCTGTCTTAAGTCTGTCTTAAGTTTGTCTTAAGTCTGTCTTACGTTTGTCTTAAGACAAACTTAAGACAAAATCCTAACTTCTGTGAATACCAAAAGTAGTAAATTCATTCTGTGAATACCAAAAGTAGTAAGTGCATTCTGTTAATGCCAAAAGTAGTAAGTACATTCTGTGAATACCAAAATAGTAGTAAGTTTAGGACTGAGTCTTAAATTCATTCTGTGAATCGGGCCCATTAACCGTTTCAGTATATATTTTTAAGGTGCGTAGATGTGAAGTTAATAATAGCAACTATACTTACCCATATGTACATACCTTTATAATATAGTGGTCAACATTTTTGCCATGATTTTTCAACCGTTCAATATGTTTGTCCTCCACTTTCCAAGATAAAAGCTGCACAAACAGCAGCACATTCTACTACATATAATGCAGTTCAATATTCTAGCTAAATTTTTCATTCTTGCAGGCAACCGTGAAAAAGCCAGTGATGCTCTTTGATTGCCTAAAACAAAGTAAACAAGTACAATTTCCACTGCTAAATTTCCATCTCCGGAAGGTGTAACATAGATTCAGACCGCCTTTTGGGCACAGACGCCCATAGTCAGCACCATATTATCTAGCGTGTCCTTTAACGGTGGCCTTAAAGCTGAATCAAATCTATTTTTATGCTGCTCTGTCACCCTTCAACATGGGCGTTGTTCCTGAATTTCCTCCCCATCCAGGCTGAAATGCAAAAATGAACTGAAAAGCCCCTGTATAATTCGCTCTGTCAGTTATTCGAATGCCCCTACTGTGAAGAGAAGCCGTTGCAAGATGGCGTGAAATGCCATCCAGCCAAGCAGCAGACAGACAATGCAGATGGTCTGCTTTTCTGTTTGAGTGCTCAGCCGTGACCTGCGCCGCGGCCTAGTCCGTTCGAAACGTAATGGGAAACGAGGTAAACTTAAAGTGCGGTGCGCATGTTGTAATTATGAATGCGGACGCTGTGCCATACAAAATGCTCAGCGCCCATGTATGTCAAAGCTATGATGCGTGTGCTGTGGCTAAACCGTTACCATGAAATAAAATAAGTAGTCCTCAAAGGAACTAATAAACAAGTACAGCGTAAGTAAACTGTACTTAGTTGGTGCTGCCTCGGCAGAAAACAAAATGACGTATCGGATCGCCAGCCAACAATACGCCAGATAAGAACAGCAGTGCCAGAATTAACCAATGGCAAGCGGCTGGAGAAATAACCCTCCATATTCTGTTTACTACAGGTCTTGCGACAGCGCATACGCTGTCTAGGCTCGACCTAAAAACTGCTCATAAAAAACCCTCTGCCAAACACATTATCCTACAAGTTCTTTTTTACCACACTCTAACATCTTACTTATCTCTCTTTCGCTTCCTCATTCTCATTTCACCTCTTAGTTGTTTTTGGGCTACCAGAGCCATCTTTCTTCAGCTCGTCTCTCTACCAGCCTCACCTATCCATCTATCCATCTTTCTCATCGCCATACTTACCTTGCTTCCTCCTCTACCTCACGCTGTTGTTACACTTTCTCTGTACAGCTCTATCCTTCTCTCCTGAGCACTCTCTATTCCTTTTACGCAACAAACTTGGCTGTGTGTGTAGAGAGAGAATTGTAAACAAAGAAAGAGAGAGGAGGGATAATGCATGTAGCGTCTTCACCAGCCTGGGTACCTGCAAATGACTACACCACACACAGCTTTAGAATTACCCTTCTTTACTCTTCTGCGTCTGACTGTGAACCAAACACTGTAAATCAGCCTTCATTGCATTCTGCTCTAACAGTTTTCAGTGCTTTGTTGTGATGTGCCCTGTTATGTTTTAATGGTTTTATTATGTTACTTTGTTTATGTAAAGGTGAATGTTCTGTTGTTTACTTTATAGATGTCAACAAATGCTTCTGCTTTTCCATCTAAAAGCTGAATATGCATTGAAGGGTTCTATAACCACCACCCATGTACCACTGTCAAAGGTGGTAACATTTTGCAGGTCAACCACTTAAGACACCAGAAGTAAAAGAAAAGGGGGAAGAAAAAGAAAAATAAATATTTTATTTTGGAAAATGTGTCATCGATGAAAAGTTGATTTAATTGCAATGCACAATCTCTAACAAATAAAACAAGTGATAGAAATACAGTATAAATTGCATGATAGCATGATTGGATGACACTTTGTTAAAAAAAATATTCACATATAGTAGCAAAAAAGTTTTTAAAAATCATTATTTAATTCTATTGATGTACATTATAATTCTGTTTGGGGTAGTGTATATAAAACCTGCCTGCGATCTAGAGATAAATATCAGAAAAAGTATCAATTTAAGAAAGTGAAAGTAATCACTATCTAACCGTGGCTGCAAAGAATCGACTCATAGCATGGCAGACTAAAGAGGAATTTAGGAGTTGCAAATAAAAACAAGTTGGACTTTATTGAGAAAACCAGACGACCGTAATAACAGAATTAAAAACCTACCAGGGGGAGTTTTTAAAAAAACACGAAGTGCGAAGTGCTTTCTACTGGCATCTTGTCACAAGAGCAGGGTTTTTAGAGAATTTTTAACCTTTCGGGAAGGACAATAAATTACAGATCTCGTCCAATTTAAATTTAGAAAGTATCCGTCAGTCATAAGTAAATCTTACAAATGTTAGATAAGTCTCCATACCAAGGTTGGTCTTCAAAAAGACATTGGGGCTCATTATGATGGCGGGCGGACTTGGTTGGCCCGGCACCATAGCGGTGTTTGGTTTGCCCGCCAGACATGCGGCAGTCCCACCACTGCTATTGGGATGCGCCCCCCATACTGACGGGCGCATTCTTGGTCTTTATCATTGCGAGTGGTGCTGCGTGCTGCAGCACTGTCCGCAATGATAAAGGTGCATGCACCGCATTCCCCTGCACCATGTGGCAGGCACCACGCGGTGCCTGCCACTTGATGCATGGAACTGCAACCCCCCAGTGCACCCCCCTCACACACATAGGGGGCCCGCAACGGGCCCCCAAAGCCAGTCTCTGCCTGTCTTTTTGTGGCAGGATATCCACCGCAAAAAGACAGGTGGAAAGGGATACCGTAATCCCTATGATGTTGCCTGCATAGCACCACCGCAATGTTGCCCTGCTTCCGGGTTCCGCAAGGCGGCTGGAAAAGGACCGCCTTGCGAATCCATGGCGGACGGACATTCCGTCCACCACGGAACCATTGTGATTCCCACTGCCAACCTAATTTGGTGGTGGGAATTTTAATTATGATGGCGAAAGGAGTGGACCAGAAAGTCCAATGGATGTGTGTGGCACTCTGTGTGTATGTATTTTTAACTGATTATATCCTTTTAAAGATGGGTTCAATTCCGTTTGGGTGCTGGCTGGTTACTCCCTATGACCTTAGGAAGTCATACTCAACTTGTAACGCAAATTACATTGGCAAAAGTGACAATGTGACTCGTCGCACTCCTTTGTGGGATGGGTTGTCTCCAATGAAGTCAACCTGTGTATTCTCAATAATTCAAGGTAATCAAAATAATCTCAGTGTATTTGATCTTCATCGATTTGACTTCATTGGAGACAACCCGTCCCACAAAGGAGTGCGACGAGTCACATTGTCACTTTTGCCAATGTAATTTGCGTTATGAAAGGAGTGGGCCGCCACCACCGGGCCGGTGGTGGTGGTCCTTCCGCCATCATAATGAGTCCCTTAGTTCCTTCTAGAGGATTGTTTGACTTCTTCAAATTGTCTGTTAAATTCAGAAATAACAAAGAAACATTACTTTGACCTAGCACTTACCCTTACTAGTTATATGCATAAGTTGTAAAAAACGTATTCAGCCTGCTTTTCACTGACTTAAACCATAGTATATTTAAGTGTTTCCCCAGCCTCAAACAGTCCCTTTCGACTATATAGAGACCCAAAGTAAAAGTGGAGTCATTTTAAGTTTGTTGAATTCAATAATGTTTAAATTAAAAGTACTTTAAGGTATACCACAGGGGTATCTTTTATTATGCTGTACCTCAGGAATGATTAAAATGTAAATAAACAAATTACTGGTTGTTTATGGGTACCATAGCACCATTATCCCTTGAAACATTGTGATACAGTGTGCAATCTATATATGGAAGAAAATTATTTGTTACTAGATCTATAATCATGAATTAAGCCATAGTCGTTAATCGACACACTAAATTTTATGGTAGCACAGGTCTGAGTTATTATTAATGCAAGTAAACAAACAGATGACACAGTGTGATCTCAGGATCAGTTTAGAAGTCAAGTTTCTACTTTGCCAAGGAGAACGGGCCTACGTAAATACCTATTATCTCCCCTTGTGCTAGCCGACCTCTTGCACGCTCAAGACGTGGTACTACTGACAATTTTATACTGTTGGGCATCTTTTTTGGGAGGGGCTCTGTTGGTCAGATGGTTACCATTGTGTAGTGCCCACACTGGCCGAAGGCCTTGCTGCACGATGATTGGTTTCCATCGGTGACATGGTTACCAATGTGTAGTGCCCTCATTCGCCGAAGGCCCTGCTGCAGAATGATTGGTCTAAGTGTCTTTCATGTGAGTCACAATAGTCATGGGAAAGGTAGTTCCCAAGTCTGTGGATTCAGCTCGTGTGTGATTGGTCTAGTGTCCATCACTTGAGTCGCAGTAGTCAGGGGCTAGATAGTTCCCAAGTTTGAGGGCTCAGCTTGTGTATAATTGGTCTAGTGTCCATCACATGATTTGCGGCAGTCATGAGCAAGGTGGTCAATTTATCAAGCATGTCCTCAGTGTTATCACCAGCAGATTCTTTATATATTAAGCATGCCAGAATAGTTTCAAGGTTGACTGTCAGTTAGTTTGGAAGAGCATATCTCCCAGTATTATCAACAAAAAACTTAAGACAGACTTAAGACAAACTTAAGACAGACTTAAGCTAGGATTTGTCTTAAGTCTGTCTTAAGTCTGTCTTAAGTCTGTCTTAAGGTTGTCTTAAGACTGTCTTAAGTCTGTCTTAAGACTAACTTAAGACAAAATCCTAACTTCTGTGAATACCAAAAGTAGTAAGTGCATTCTGTGAATGCCAAAAGTCTTTAGTGCATTCTGTGAATACCAAAATAGTAGTACGTTTAGGATTGAGTCTTAAATTCATTCTGTGAATCAGGCCCTTTGTGTTCAAGGCATCTGCTTGGTCCTCCCCTACGTTAGGGGTGACCCCACAATCATCACCTCTCTCATTGACTGATATTTTTCAAAGTTTATTTTTGGAAATTGATTATATGCTTTTTAGCATGTAAAGGGAAAGTTGGTTTATCAAAGAGTTGTGGGTGCTTTGATTTTGTGGATGAATTCTGTTTTTTCAATGTAAATCGCCCCACTATAAATTTCCGTCATTTCTGCTGCAAGCAGAGTTCATTGCCTTTGGTTAGTCCCTTGCTCACTGTGCTACTGGAACCAGACTGTGGCTTGGCGGAGCCTTGCGGATGGCCCAGACTCTGGTGAAGCTGTTCCTCCTGCGGCCCTAAAAGCGCGTGGCCTGAATCGGGTTGGGCCTGTTGCAATGCCTTGACCCTCCCTGAGCGGTCTCCCACGGCCTCTACCCCAACTGGGTTTGGGCTGCGAGGGGGACCGCTGACTCCGCCTGAGGCTGGGACTCACAAATGCCCCTAGGGCAGGAAGCACGGAGCGGCGGTGCTTGGTGGGGGCGGCCATGGGCCCATCTTGGCCGTCACTGAAACCTGTGCCTCCCTCCTCTTGCTGGGAGCTGGAAATTGAACTGTAAGGACACAGAGGAGCCCCTAGTCCATTTCACGCTGGATGAGGTGCCGAAGTGCAGCCCTCAACATGAAGCATGAAGTTCCGAAGGAGATTATGCCTGACCTTAAGATGGCAGACGTTCGCCGGTATACAGCGAATGCCACAACCTTTGCCTAGGTGAGTGACGGGGAGCTTGGGTGCGTCACGGGGGGGCAGCATTCTCTGTGCCATACGTCAGCCTACAAAACGGGGCACCTCTACCCCAGCGTGTTCCACTGAAAGAAACCTCTCCAGAGCGGGTAGCCTGACTCCAACATGGTGCCCGCTTTTGATCAATAATAGCTGACAACTCCAGCAATAAAATGTGGTGCAACAGGAACCTCTGATCTTGTACATAGCCTTTGGATACCGGCCTCTCACTGCTGTTTAGGCCTTAGGGAGTACCCAAACCTGCCTGACTTCAGGATGACGCCAGGTGCTGATTTCCAAGTGAGAGTTATAAGCTTTAGGTCAGGACAAGAGATGAGTAGTGGTGGATGATGCCCATGCTGCACAGAGGGTATAAATACTACAACAAGTGGAGTGGTCATCGACCTGACCTCGTGCATTTCTCCCTTCCCACCACCGCTATCCGTTTCACCCTTCTTACATTTAATCTGTGAACTTGCCACTGATAGTGGAGACCAAGCACTTTGGCGGATGGAGCTACCTCAATTGATGCAGAGTAGATGGGCTATGGACCTACCCCTCAACCGTCACCTACCCCCTGGACATTGGACAGTCAATTTCCTTCAGCCCCCGCCATATCTCACTCCTCGTTTCCCTTTTACCCTTACTTTCCTTACCCTCCCTCGCGCCATTAATCTTGTCTTACATGCTAGTTAAATGTGTCAAACTACCAATGTAACCCGTACCTGATTTAACCTAGAGACCTAGCCATCTGACTGATGCCCAATGGAGCTACGCTGTGAGCTAATGTGGAGACTGGCTGTGGACTCCCTCCTCGACCGTCACCTACCCAGTCAACCATTGAGCAGATTTTCCCTTCGTCTCTTCATACCGTCTACCCCCTCTTCCTCTCCCTTCTCAATCCCCCTTTGCTCCTATCCGCTCTATTTCTCTCTCCTTCTCGCTCTTCAATTTGTCTCGCATATATGTATCTATACCCTCTTACCCTTCTTAGATCCATTACTTTATCTATCCTCCTGGAATTTTCTTCTAATATTTGATGTAATCGTGTAACTGATGTAATTTTGTTATTTATGTTGAACCTTATGTATAGCACTCCCACCGCCCAACCATCTCTTATCGGCCTCCTTGAATGTGCCCCTTGTCAAAGCACTCCCTCTCCCCTTGTTGGGGAAGGCTCCTAGCATTCCAGTTCTGGAATCTCAGATACCCCTCTGAGAGACTCCACAGTGTTAAGGGATTCTTCACTTAGCGGAGGCCTGGGATAGTTCCCTTTATCTCTGTATGGCACCCCTTTCCAAAAGCACTCCCTCCACCCTTTTTGGGGCAGGATCCAGTATGTAGGCCTTGGAGTCTCAGAGACCCCTCTGAGAGAGTCCACTGTGTAAAGGAAGCCTCTCGCAATGGAGATGTAGCATGATACCACTTCCCCTGGGACCACAGCTTACTGGACTTTTGATGCAGGTTTGTGTCCCCGTCACCCTCCCCCTCCTCTTTCCATGCTGTGTCTCTCACCTTCCCCTCCTCCTTCCCTCCTTCACTCTCTGTCTACCTACCCTGCTCCTACCCCCCTCCCCTGAATCTCTCCCCTTGCCTGCTTTTTCCCTTACGAATATGTCAATATTGTGTATCTCGCCCTTACATGTAACTATGTTGTTATGCTCTAACAACTGTGTAACCTTTATAACGATGTAACCAGCAACTATGGTCTGATACTCATGTAAAGCGCTCTGATACCTCCGGGTCTAGCCAGCGCTACATAAAACCTTCTAAATAAATTGATGCCTGGCTGAAGAGGCCCAATCAGACCAAACATAGGGGCCGATTCACAGAATGAATTTAAGACTCAATCCTAAACTTACTACTATTTTGGTATTCACAGAATGCACTTACAACTTTTGGCATTCACAGAATGAACTTACTACTTTCGGTATTCACCGAAGTTAGGATTTTGTCTTAAGTTTGCCTTAAGACAAACTTAAGACAGACTTAAGACAGACTTAAGACAGACTTAAGTTAGGATTTTTTCTTAAGTCTGTCTTAAGTCTGTCTTAAGTCTGTCTTAAGTCTGTCTTAAGTTTGTCTTAAGTCTGTCTTAAGTCTGTCTTAAGCCAACACAGCGATAATTATCGCTAGTTGTTGGTAATGTGCCCCTATATTTTTTAGTAATACTGGGAGGATTCTCTTGATAAATGCTCATGCTCCTTTCTCTACAAGCATTATGATAATCATGGTTATGCGACCATTCCTTTGTGACACTGGGGGATAGGCTCACCCTGATCAGGGTTTCTTAGTGAATGTGTTGCCCAATTCTTTATGTCTTCCTGTTCAGCTGGCCCCAAGGATTCTCATCGTTTAGATCCTGAGTTCATGTTTGTATTCTATGAATCCACCATTGTTCTTATGGTTGTCGTGTGTTGGTCATATCCTCATGGATTTTCTCATTCACGTACCACTCAATGTTATTCTCTGCGTGTTTCTTTTCTAGGCAGTGTCTGGTTAGTTTTGTCTTGTGTTGTCTTTCTTGCTCCTAAGAATGCTTCGATGTTCGCTTATTCTTACTCTTACTTCACGGGTTGTCATTCCTATGTATATAAGTGAATAAGGGCACTTAAACGTGTGGATTCTGTGAACCGAGGTTCATTTGATCATTCAAAACTCACGCAGTCTGGAGCCCCAGGACTTCTCTGTTACATTTCCTTATGACTTTGAACACTCTGCATCCTCCGCAACATGCATGCCCCACGGGAAGTGGCATGTTCCACAGGGTACATGTTCTGCCTTGTGCTATCTGTTTCCTCATGCGGGTATGTACAAGGATATCCTGGAGGCTTCTGCCTTTCCTAAAGAAAAACATTGGTTTCTCAATGTTAAGTCCTCCTGAGTTCAGGATATTCCAGTGTTTGTTCACTAGTTTCTTCAATTTGTTAGAACTCGGGCAATATGTTGTGACACATATGGGTCTTTTTACCACTGTTTTTTTGTGGGTTGCCAGAAGCAGCTCCCTTGTGTTATTTCTTGCCCACTTCTGAGCTTTTTTAACAATGTTTTGGGGCTAGCCGTTCTCATTCAGTTTGGTGCTTAGTTTTTTCAGTAGTGATATGTAACAATATTGGTACATTTCACCTGAGGCAGAGGATTTGCAAAGCCACAGCCTAAACCTGCAAACAGACTCAGTTGTGCACAGCTGAAGGCCACACTCAGAGGTTTCTTGCTTTGGTTAAGGGTGCATAATATTAGCAGAAAACATAAAAAAATCAATGAACAAACTTTCTTGTAAAAAAGTCATGATCTTTTCTTGGAAGATTAAAAAACATAGCAATGCCCCTAAAACCTGCAGTAGACAAGATGTTTTGATTACAATGCAAAACCTAAAAACAACCAAACTGCACCAGTAATGGTGGATCACATGGCCGTAGCGCCGTTCCAATGCACTTCTCATGACCTTATGCATAATTTCAGAGATGAGATCACAAATCACTTCATCAAGGATATCAGTAAAGCTGCTATGCAACTAGGACACTCAGCACAGGGTCTGGCAGTATCTGGATCTTGTCCCAGAATGCAGTGCATACACACACACTGTGAGCAATGGGGGAATCTCTGTTGGGCACAGGACTTGACTGCCTGTTCTGCAGGCTATGCTCGGAGGCTTCTAGGAGTAGGAGTGGTCTGCACCGTTGCCCATAACCCACTGACCACTGTCTAAGTGTGATGTCATCTGAAACATCCAGTGGGATCAGGGGATACGTCGGAAGAAATCTGAAAAGGGTAAACATATTACTGGAACTGCTAAAATTAGTGAATTTACAGTTGAAGTATTTTTTAGCATAATTGGCAACAAAGATATGCAAAGAAGCAAGACAAACGCTGCTTAGCTCTGTGGGAACAAAGCGGTACAAAAGGGGGTGGTGATGGATGGAGCATCTGAACCAATCAAACACTCACACCCAGTCAACAGATCTGGGTTTGATCCATCACCGTTCTTTAGCCCACTCTGCCAACCCAGTTCAGACATGGCCATATGCAAATCAGTCTGACCCTGTGCCTCATGGGAACAGTCCAGCCCGAACTGCCAAGCCATTCCTTCCCTGGACCGGAAACAAGCTTCCTAGGACCGGTTTCCGGCATTCCAGCCGTCTTCAGCCCGGCTTGCTTGAATCCAGTGACAAAGTGAGCAAGGGACAGCAGTGGGCCTTTTCATGGATTAAACTACTATGGGCCTTTACAACCTTCAATTACTAAGCCTCGTCTAAAGAACTGACTACAAATGGCTGGTGCGAGTGTGCTGGCAGCCAGGTGCATCATTCGATTAATTGTGGGCGGTTAACTCCGCTCTGCCAGTATTAGATCTTTGCACTCCGTTTAGAGTGCGAAGTTTGCAAAAAACTCTGCACTCGAAGCGGAGCGGAGTTTACCGGTGCCATATAATTGGTGGAGTCTAGGACTTACCTCCCAAATGGTGGCTATCCGCAGCGGCACAGCTCGGCCGCCAAGTCTCTCCTAGCCACCGCTGCCTTCACTTCCTGTTCCTGCTCGCACACTCTGCTGATTATGTATAAGTCAGAACTGAAGGCTGAGCCTACGCTGCTCTGTCTCGGAAGTCAGAATCAATGTGGGAGCCTTAGCCAGCTTAATGCAGCAGTTAACTCCAACTCAGCAAAAACTGCAGTGCCATTCTCACTATCCGGGGGCATATTTACGATAAATTGGCGTCAGGCAGCACCAGAAGCCATTTTGATGTGCTGCCCTACATCAATTTGAAAGGACAGAAATGCACTGCAATTACAAGATACAGAAAAATTCCTGTCCTTTCATCCAGTGCCGATGCAAAAATTTCAGCCATACGCCAACGCAGGCATCCTTGCACCAGCCAATCACGAGAGTCATTTTTCTCATTCTATGTATGCTGCAGAATGCAGCACATGTGGAAAAAGGAAAAAATTAGGAGAAATGTATACATTAACATTTCTTCTCGTTTACGCCTGTCCTGGGGAGGCATACGTTTTTGGCGCAGCCTCAGATTCATGCTATGTTGTAAATCTGGTACAGTGTCAAAATCCATGGGTGTTGTATGAGAACACCCACAGCAACACCCATGGCAAGCCTCCCTGCCGCAGTGTGAGGCAACACAGCGACTTGAGCTGCGTGGCCTTACACTTTATCTACAAGGCCATGCAAAGCCACTCAGGGTGGTTTTGCGTGGCCTTGTGGATTGGAGCCTGCACATTGTTCCACTGGAGCATCAAAAAATTGATGATCGGTGGCGCAAGGGGCTTGTAAATATGCCCCTAGGTAAATACGTTGCAATCCAGTCCTCACTTCGACGTAGGGCAGCACAGCAAAATGACTTGCACTGCCCCACGTCTAAACCCCACAAATGCCTTTCCACCTATTGCAGTAAGCCTTGACTGTTTGACGCCCCATCCTTGGAGAGTTAGGTGGAGAAAAGGAGCAAGCAAGTGGGTCTCGTGTTGGTGTGTGGATTTATTGGAGGTCCTGACACATCAACAGTGAACAAACTTCCCTGGAACCGATACTTCCGGTTAACTGCTCCAGGAGCCAGAGAAATAGCCTCAAAGTGCTTTCCAGTTGTACTTGACCCTACAAATCACCCCCCCCCCCCCCAGTTGTTTCCACCCTCTCCTTAAAGCGATTGGAGCCAACATTGCTTTCCCCTGGATAGCCTATTACTTAACCTGTGCTCCACTGGTGGCAGGCATGACTTTATGTCAGATAAATACAGATTTCACTGCGAGAGGGATTTTATGGGGTCAGGTGATAGTAACACCTGCAACAAACCCTACTTGATGTAAGGTTTACTGCAGTATTCTGCCGTTCATCGGTGTGGCATTGATACAAGACCCTGTGCTGTCTTTCATCGGTGTGGCATGGATACAAGACACTGTCCTGTCTTTCATCGGTGTGGCATGGTTGCACGACCCTACCCTCCACCCATCCTCTGAAAGTAACCTTCAGAAGATGTGATTTCCCGGCAGACCTGGCTCCAGAGCAGAATTCATTATACTACATGAGGCTGGTGGCAGCCAAGGAATCTGCCTGATTTATCTGTTCACTCTGATAAATATGTTCAAAAAGACCTCCTGTGTTAGTCCTGTAAAACAGCTTTCAAGATTAGAACTTATTGTGTCTCTTGGCGGCATTTTGTTTGATGGGAGGCCTGGCTAATAAATCATTATACGTTTTAAGTTAGAAATGTCATTTTAGTAATTGACAGACTTGGCAGCTCAGTGTGAGCGCGTGGCAGGCAGGATGTGAAATGGGGGAGGGGGTTTCTGGTCCTGTTGAAGACCTGCTGCCTTTGCTGCTCTGTTCATGCTGCCACACACTTACAATCTGACCTGTCTTTCCAGATGGTCCAGCATCCTCAGGGGCTCCTTGCAGGCCCTGGGAAACCTTAATCAGCAGCGAGCGAGATTCGCCCTCGAATTAGGATTATCAGTGATTACCGAAGCAGCGCACGTTCGTGCAAGAACTCACTGTCCACAACTTCTTAGTTAGCAAGAAAGGACACTTTATTAAGACAGGTGTAAATAAAATTCTGATCAAACATTTTCAATTCAATATTTAATAAACCAAAAACTTCCCTCAGCTTATTTTACCATTCTTACTAAAGAGGAACCCCCCCACCAAGCTAACCCCAACAAACCCAGAAGCAACTGTCTCTTGTTGATACCCCCTCCTTTCCTTTAACTGCCCTTTGAGGATGGACCAACCCGTTCCAGGCTGCCCACCCCCCATAAAAACCCGACTAAGCTGATAGCGACAAACTAAAACCTGTCTTTGCGTGGCAAGCCTAACACCTCCCTGCAAATCTAAAACCTTATACTTAAGGGGAAAGGGAAAGAGAGAATGAGACCCACCCCCCCTAAAAACCCGCCAACCAAGAAAACCGAGTAGAGTTTTCCTGCCCCACCCAGAAAAGTCAAACCCATTCTTTAGAACACCACAGGTGCACATCCAAAAGTTTAGCAATCAAATCCCGCAATTCCAGCAAATAGAAAGTCTGACCCATCAGTGAAAGGTGGACCCCATCTTCCCGAAAAAAGGTGACGTTCATCAAGCTGTAAATGCGTGTGAGCCAAAATGTGAACACCAATCCCTGAACAAAAAAGTCTCATAGCTTTATTCAGCTTCCTCCGTGCTCTTTACATGGCCGCTTGATCACGTGCTCCTCTCCAGTGCAAGCGCGGTACAAACTCCGTCCAAATCACCATGGTGCTCAACCAGGTGTCTGTGATGACCGCCAGATCCAACTTCATCATTTGTATTAAAGTCAGGCCAGAAAGAGCCACCAGATCATTCTCACCCAGCTGAAGTACCAGTAGATCTGGAGGCCCCCCACGCCCCACGCATAGTGCAGACAACAAAGGAAACAATCCCCCAATGCATTCCTCCTTTACCATGCCAGAAAACCTCATGTGTAACACTGTTGAGTCCAAGCGATCTCCCACAAATCTGCCGCTCAGCATAAACTGCGGCCCATTTAACGAAGGAGTGTCCCACAATCCAAATCGGCCGTTTACCTTGGACAATCCTGTGCAAAGAACCTAGGCAGAAAAACATGTATTAACAAGAAAAGAAAGAAACTTGAACTATTTTCTAACATACTTTTTGCAGCATTTCGAACGCCACCTCCCAATTCTGCGTATCTGTGACCAATCCCACCCCAACCAGGCAGCCTCAGTCGCCACTCCAATATGAAAGGAATGAGTCCCAAAGACCAAAGGATCTTCCCCCAAAGCCAACAAAACCTTCCTCAAAACAGCCAACAACTGGGCAATGGAAATAGGACTCCCGTCAACGTGACAGAAAAGAACATCAGGCAAGAAACAAGAAGAAGCCCTAAAAACCTCCCACTCCTGAACTGGGCAACAGAAATCCAAACCACTCCTCCCCAAGAAAACCCATTTGCCCCTGCCCAACTGATCAGTCTTAGAAGCTCTAAGCACACAACCGATCACCCTCCACAAAGACTTCAATACTAGTCATGCCCACCTTAGTTCGCAAACCCAAGAGCTCAGGAGCTCGGAATGCCCCAAAAAATAACCATAGAAAACACAAACGAAATTTGGCACACTCAAAGGCATCATAACAACAAGAGGGCAACTTAAGCGACATCTTCTGAAGTAAATCAAACGTCACTGGCTGCCGCAACCGCTTAGAACCAGCCTGATGCCTGCCCAAACCTTTCAGAAACTTTTTTACCAAAAAAAACCCCACCGGATCCCTCCCCCATCGCAGCTGCCCATAAAAAGAAATACCAGCCAGCTTACCAGCTATTGTGGTATGCGAAAAACCCTTATCAATAAGGTGCAAAACAAAACTCAACAAAAACTGCTCCCCAGGCAACCCCCCATGTAAAGGAAACTCATTACCAAATCTCAAAAATTCCTGCCAAGCTTGAAGATAACTCTGCCTCGTAGAGTCAGCCACCAAATTCTCAACCAAATGGACAATCCTCAATCTTCCCATAGCACATACGAACTGTGGGATCGGAGTCTGGTCGAGCTCTGCCCCAGGAGCAAGTCTGCAGAACTCTGTCCACTGAAATCGAGACAAAGCGTCTGCTATAAAAGTATTAATTCCTGGGATGTGTCTCACTTTGAAAACAATATTCAGCTGTAAGCACCTCAACATTAAAGCACGCAGCAACTTCAGCACACGGCAATCCTTTGCTCTCTGCCTGTTGATCAGTTCAACCACCGCCAAGTTATCCACATGGAATAACACAGTTCTGTTACAGAATTCCTCACCCCAGACATACAGGGCCACCAGCAGTTGGAACAACTTCAAAAAAGCAATACGGCGGCCCTGACTCCGTCATTGTACAGGCCAACTTACAGCACACCATCGCCCCTCCCAGAATATGCCAAAACCTTTGGCACCAGAAGCATCCGTGTAGATCTGTACCTGCCAAATCGTATCTTCACCGCAAAAAACAAAGACACTCCATTGAAATCCTGTAGAAAAGTTAACCATATGGACAGATCCGCCCTAACCGCTGCAGAAAGGCGCACCCGATGATGTGGGAGATAGGCCCCAGACAAAAACATACCCAGCCTCCTACAAAATATACTGCCAGCGCAAACCACCCGGCTTGCAAATTTCAGGTAGCCCAATAATTTCTGCATTTTTCTGAGCTCCAACTTACGCTCCTCCACAATTGATGACAAAAAGGCAGAAATTTCCCGCACCTTGTCAGCCGGCAAGTGTGCCATCATTGCCATGGTATCAATTTCTATCCCTAAAAAAGTCAGAGTGGTGCAAGGACCCTCCGTTTTGTCAGGAGCCAAAGGCACACCAAGAGCTTGAGTCATAGCCTGAAACATCTGTAAAGCCAACTTACACTGCATAGTATTGTGCACGCCAATGAATAAAAAATCATCCAAATAGTGACAAACCAGCCCATGCCCACTGATGTAAGTAAAGCGTCACTGTAAAAAGGTGCTAAAGGCTTCAAACAGAGAACAGGACACCGAACACCCCATAGGCAAAACCTTGTCCACATAAAACTCCCCTTGAAAGTGCAACCCAGCAGACCAAAATCAGAGGGGTGAATAGGCAAAAGACGGAATGCCGACTGGATGTCACTCTGTGCCAACAGTGCCCCCCATCCAGCAGATCTCACCAACTGTAAAGCATCATCGACTGAAGCGTAAGACACACTAGAATTTTCAGGTGCGATACAATCATTAATGGAAGAGCCTTCGGGCCAAGATAAGTGATGGATCAAGCAAAACTCACCAACTTTCTTTTTAGGCACCACCCCCAGGGGAGAAACAATCAGATCAGGCAACGGACGATGCACACAAGGACCAGCAACCCTTCCCGCCTCAACTTCAGCCCTCAGTTTTTTCTGCACAACCTGAGGAAACTCTTTAGCAGACCTCAAATTGTCCGACCACCTGCCCTGACGGGGGCTACGATACCCAATCTTGAAACCCACCCGAAAACCCCACAACAAACGTTTTGCCGCCTCAGTGTCTGGATAATCCTCCAACCATTGTTCCAAAACGTCCACCTTAATAGGTGTAGGAGGGGAAACATCCTTTACAACGCAACTTTTACCACACAATGCTTTTACTTCGCAACTTTTACAACGTAAACCATTACAACGCATTGCGCTGGGGGGCGCTCTAGGATAGGGAATATATTTAATTTACTATCCAATACCTTCCCTACTATCCACGGGGACTGGAGTTGGAATAGTAAATTAAACTATTCACTATCCAGCACCCCAAAGCGCTATGCGTTGTAAAGGCATGCGTTGTAAAAGTTGCGATGTATAAGCATGCGTGGTAAAAGCATGCGTTGTAATGTCATAGATCCGTGTAGGAGCCCTGTGGGCCAAACTGAGAAGCATGGTGTAGTATTCTCTGTGTTGTGCCTCCCAGGCACCTGTAGTTGGAACCTTGCATGTTTCATGGTTCCATGCTTTGTCTGAGAACGCTGTGGTTTGACAGTTGATCTCTGTCATTGCTCCCTGTCGCTGTGCTTCTTCTAAGCTAAATAAACGCTTCATTTCAAATACCTCTGGAGCATTCCTTAAGTTATTACTACAAAATTATTGGCGACGATGCTTAGAAGAAGGTAAAGAACCTGCCTTACCTCATATCTCCTCGTGTGGCAACAAGTAAGGAGTAAACTTCGATGGAGAAAGAACAGCAGCCGCTCTACTAAAGACGACAAGCCAGCGCAAATATCACTGGAAGCGAGATAAGTAATTTCGTTTACCTTCAGCGCATAATCGGCGAATTAAAAAAAAAAAGGGAAGGCTTAAGCGCACTCTCCAGCTAACGCTCTCGACGTGTGACGTCAGCAGCCTGTCATCGGCAGCGTGCCCTGGTTGGCAACGCATCCGCGCATACTCTGTCTTGCGTGTGGTTGGCAGCAACGTACGGCCAAGCTGCTCGCGTCTCAGAAAAGGCGCGCTTCCTTAACAACGCGACCGCGTCACCTTAGCAACGTACGGCCAAGCTGCTCGAGCTTCAGAAAAGACACGCTCCCTTAGCAACGCGGCCTTGGCAACGAACAGAGTTTGTTCGTTACAGCTAGGGGCAGACGCGCTGAATGCCTGAATGGCTAAAGACTGAATCAAATGTAATGCTTTTTGGTTTCTACGTTACATTAGAGCGTCTACGCTATGAAAAGAAAAGACTAGTTCCATGTTTCCTTTACACTGGTGCTAGATAAAAAAAAAAAAAAAAAAACATTGACACTGTTTCCTACCCAGTGTAATTCAGTTAAAACAATTCTTCTCACCACATGTGCAATTTTCTTATGGTCAGCGACAGGGCACGTCAATGAAAAGTTGGAAATAAATATTTCAGTGGAATTTTAAAGGAAAACCACATTTCACTCAAGATGCAGTCAGTGTCTCCTCCACCTCCTTTTTTGGAGACCCCAGGAAATCCACCTATAAGTTGGAAAAAATGGTTCGATGCCTTCGAGACTTATTTGGGTGCAATAGGCGCGTCAAGATATCGCGCAGAGAGGAAGAAATGTCTTTTAGTACATTCTTTAGGTTTTGAGGGAAGAGAAATCTATAAACATTTGCCTCCTTTGACTAGAAACAACGCAGAAGAGGATATAGACGAATATACCAAGACTAGAATGAGACTGGAGCTGAGATTTGATGTTAAACCTAGTCTTGTGGTAATTAGACACAAATTCTTCAAAAGGGACCAGCTACCTGGGGAGGACGTTGAGACATAGGTCTCTAGTTTAAGACAGCTGAGCGCAGAATGCGAATTTGAAGGTTTTAGGGAACAATTAATTAGAGATCAGTATGTTTGTAAGTGTGCAGACAAGTCAATTCAACAAAAACTACTGACGTTGGGCAATCCAACTCTTGAGGAGACTATCCGTGTGGCCAAGAGTATAGAATTGTCTAAAAAAGAAGTGAAGGAACTTGAAAAGAAATGTGAAGAAACTGTTTCAGTAGTTAGAACTAAGGAGAACAAAGACAACAAAACGGCTTTTGGTCAACAACGTCTTGAAAAAAATAACTTTGCCAGTTCGCAACGTTTTGAGAGAAATGCTTTCTCTAGGAGTGACATTTGTTATAGATGCGGCAATCCTTCACATAACAAGAACAACAAATTTTGCCCTGCCAGGAATTCTACTTGTCGGAACTGTGGAAAGTTTGGACATTTTGCTAAAATTTGCCAAGTTTCCAAACAGGGGAATTCGACTTTCTCTAATAAATGTCAAGGGCAGAGCAATGTTAATGTGGTTGGGAATGTCACAGAATTTTATGGAGGTACTGGGAGGGACTCAGATCCTATCAACTGTATTCAAGACGACCTTAGGGACATGGTCGTAGTGGTACGAGATGATGGTGTCATCATTGGGGACCCTTCAGAGTGTGTTGACCCTTATGAAGATTTTGGTGTTGGCGATAAAGTTATTTCCTTTTTAGTGGATTCAGGCGCAAAAGTAACAATGATCACCCAAGAATTGTTTAATGAAACTTGGCCTGAAAGGGAACTCCTGCCTCCAGATAGAGCCCATGTTTCTTATGAGGGACACAGGATATCTCTCTTTGTTTTTTTTGAGGATATTATTCAGTTCCGGGGTAGGAACATTTTGGGAAAAGTATATGTTTCTATTAAAGGTTTGAACATTTTGGGGTGGTTTCACCAAGGGTTGTTTAAGATGATTCTAAGACCTGGTACTAAAGAACAGATTAGTATCGATGAATCCTGTGACTATTTTGAAAATCTTGCAGCTGTAGATTCGAATGAATACATTGAGAAACTAATTCTCAAGTTTCCAACTGTTTTTGGAAACAGTCTTGGCATGATTAAAGATTTCAACCACGAGATAAAGGTGAAGGATGGGGCTATTCCTGTTAAGCACAAGGTCAGGAGTGTCCCTTTCAGCGTAAGAGATGCTTTGGAAAAGGAGCTGAATGGCTTGTGCAAAAAAGGGGTCATAGAACCTATAGAGTCGTCCTTGTGGTTGTCTCCTCTTGTTGTCGCCAGGAAGAGGAATGGTGATTTGCGCGTCTGTGTGGACTTGCGCAGTGTCAATAAAAACATCTGGATTGATTCACACCCTTTGCCAAAAATTACGGACTTGTTGTCTCTCACCAGGGGTGCAAGGTGGTTCACTAAGCTGGATTTAGCTTCCGCTTACCACCAGGTGGTGTTGAGTCAATCCTCTAAACATTTGACTGCTTTTGTCTCTCCTTTTGGGAGTTTTCAATACTGCAGAATGCCGTTCGGCCTTGCTTCGGCCGCGGCAGTCTTCCAAAGACTGAGTCAAATGTTTAAAGATGTTCCTGGAGTAATTGTGTTCCAGGATGATGTTTTGATTTTTGGCGAAGACAAGGGGGGTCAGGACTTTTCTTTGAATCAAGTTTTAGAAATCATGCAAGACAAAGGCATTGTACTCAAATCTGAGAAATGTGTTTTCCTAAAGGAAAAAATTGAATTTCTAGGACACGTGGTCTCACATAATGGGGTGGAACCACGTCCTGGTCTTGTTAAAGCCATTGTAGATGCTGCTCCACCTGTTGATAAATCTGGTTTGAAGTCCTTTATAGGGCTCAGTGAATTTTACTCCAGGTTTATCAAAGATTATGCATCTAAAGTTCAACCTCTCACAAACATGCTAAAAAAAAATGTGCCTTTTGTCTGGGATAAGAATTGTCAAGAAATTTTCAATTGGATTAAATCACAGCTAGTGGGTGAAAATGTGCTCAAACCTTTTGATCCCAATAAGGAGTGTGTTGTCACTGTGGATGCAAGTGGTTTTGGCCTTGGGGCTGTGCTCACTCAGAAAAATGGCCAAATTGACAATACTATCGCTTATGCCTCAAGAGTGTTGCGTGGGTCTGAGGTTAATTTCTCTGTCATCGAGAAAGAGCTTTTAGCTTGCTGGTGGGCGGTCAGGAAGTTCAACCCTTTTCTTTGGGGTAGTCATTTCATGATTCGTACGGATCATAGCCCTTTAGTTTCTATTTTGTCTGGGGAGAAAATCAAAGAACATACCCCAAGAATTGCTAGGTTGTCCACCAAACTACTACAGTATGACTTTGACATTGTGTATCTCCCTGGTTCGAAAAATGTCAGGGCAGATTATTTTTCACGTTTTCCCATAACTGAGAATGACTCTGAACTTGAAAAGGAGGATGACCTAGAGGACTGTTTTGTTGCTGCGGCAGATCTTGAAGGAATGTGTGCCATCAATGAGGTTGAGTGGAAGGAGGAGTTGTTAAAAGATGAGGTTCTTGTTCAGGTTGCAAATTACTTGAATTCTGGTTGGCCTAAGGAGAAGAATGTTTCTGGAGATTTCCAGACCTACGTTAAGGTTGCTGATGAGCTTACTGTTGAGGATGGCATTCTCTTGCGGTGTGGCAGACTTATTCCTCCTGAGAGTTTGAGGAAACGTCTTGTTGATGGTGCACATGAAGGTCATTTAGGGAAAACTTTCACTAAGCGTAGGTTTAGGGACGTGTTTTGGGGGCCACAAATGGATGTTTGTGTCGATACTTTGATTGATAATTGTGTCATTTGCAAATCTTCCGACAAAAGTCACAAGGTAAGGACTCCCCCTTTGGAGCCTATTCAACTTCCGGAGAGAGCGTGGGAAAAGATTGGAGTTGATTTAGTTGGCCCTTTTTATCTCCTACCCTCTTCTTCTCGCTTTGCCATTGTAGCCATTGATTATTACTCCAAGTGGCCGGAGATTCGATTTGTCAATGAACCTTCCTCTGCTAATGTCATTCTTTTTTTGAAGGATATTTTCTTGAGAGAGGGTTTCCCTTCAGTGGTCATGACGGACAATGGTGTACAGTTTGTTAGCTCTGAATTTGAGTGTTTTCTTAAACAGGGTGGTCTTGGTCATAAGAAGAGTTCTTTGTATCATCCTCAGGCCAATGGCCTTGTGGAAAGGATGAATCGCGTGCTCAATAATTGTGTGCAGTGGGCCATCGCCAGCAAGTGTGTTGTTGAGAATGCTGTACGTTCCATGCTATGGTTTTACCGCACTACTGCGCATTCCTCTACTGGAGTTTCTCCTTTCGAACTTTTAAGGGGAAGGAAACCTTCTACGAAAATTTGTCCCGGTTGGATGTCTAAGTGGGTGAAGATGAATGTGATGGATGGCATTGATGGTTTTGTGAGGGACAATATTTCGGCAGCTCAGAGGAAACAAAAAATTTACTTTGATGAGAGAAAAAGATCTGTGCCTCATAATATTTCTGCTGGGGATGTCATTCGCATCAAGAACTCTGTTCATGTCACCAAGGGAAGGAGTACATTTTCTGAACCACTAATGGTCGATAAGGTTTGTGGGAATGCTGTGCGTGTGAATAACAAGGATTGGTGGAACATTTGTAAAGTTGTAAAGGTTGGTAGAGATGATGTGTTACCCGGTTCTGTTAGTAATAAGGGAAACGGTAATGTTGATGCTGATGTTGATGCAACTTTTGTGTCAGAGCCTCGCAGGAGTCTCAGGGTCTGTAGGATTCCTGCCATGTTCAGATAATTGTACTGTAATCTTATTGTATTCTTTTCTGATCTCAGTATGTAATTTTGTTGTATTCTTTTCTGCTCTCAGTTGTGTCTTTTCACTTTGCTCTTTTACCTTTTCCTTCTTTCTCATTTCCTTCTCGCTCATGTTTCCCTTTCTCTTCTTTCGTTCAACTATCTATCTATCATTGGTTTTTCATTTTATAGAAAAGAGGATAATGTAGTATTCCCTGTGTTGTGCCTCCCAGGCACCTGTAGTTTTAACCTTGCATGTTTCATGGTTCCATGCTTTGTCTGAGAACGCTGTGGTTTGACAGTTGATCTCTGTCATTGCTCCCTGTCGCTGTGCTTCTTCTAAGCTAAATAAACACTTCACTTCAAATACCTCTGGAGCATTCCTTAAGTTATTACTACACATGGCCCCTTCCCCCTTGTCCCCTCCCGTGGTCTCCAAACCTCTGCCTGGGGAAACAGTGTGTGATGGGATGTCTACCTCCACATTGCGAGTACTCATGTTTATATTTACAAAACTGCTGGGTACAAAATCCTTTGTTAAAATGCCAACAGGCCCCATATGCTGCAGCCTGTCCCCTGCCCACGACCCCCGCCCCAAACTGGGCGGGACGAAATTGAAAGGGCCGATATGACACTGGGAGCCCACTATCAGTGTGTGTAGTAGCGGGCGGCTGGGAAGAAGACATCCATTGTAACCATAACTCCGAGTCCACTTCCCCCCAAGAACGCTCAGGAAAAAGACTCATTATCGCACAGAATTCCTCATCATAAGAGCGGCAGGCGTAACCCCCAAAATAACTGTGTGCCTTTTGAATAGTATCCACATATTTGAACATGGCTACCACCCTGTCTTGGTGCTGTTCACAATAAACACTGGCCTATATCAGGACTTCGGGACCCTAGGACGCCCGGCTAGCTCCCACTCCTCCTCTTTAGACCCCTCCTTCGCCTGAATATCACGATGAAGTAATTTGAAAACATCCACAAATTCATGGCGCCAAATCCGAGACTTAGTTTTTTTGGACAAATGGGAACCTAATGGCATGCCAATTCCTACATACGGCAATTTCTTATGTATGTTCTTATTGTCAGCCACCGAGGCCATGGCTGCAGAATCGCCCGCAGTGCCCTGGCTTGCAGCAACAACCTCCCCACCAGCTGTCCCCTTCTCATTAGCCTGCCGCACCGGCTGCGTCTTGTCAGCAACTTGCTCCCTAATCAACTCATCACCAATTCCAATAGACCTGGTCCGCTTAGGCGCAATTCCCTCCCCTTGTTGCCAAACAGACCACCAACCCGTCTTACCTCTTGGCAACTGTGACCTTCGTTGTTGAAACACCACAGGGTCCTCCTGCTGAGACGTGACGGCCAAGGGAGCCCTTACTTTTGCGTGGTCCGCACCAGACACCTGCAAAATACTAAGAGAAATGGGTTGCCCCAAACCCCCTTTTTGCTGTTGCACTGTGACATTTCCAACTTCCCCATCACGTAACTCACCCTCCTCCAGGTCATCATCATCAATATCCAGAATTAATGCATCGTCATTTCCAAGATATTCCCCACTGCCACCAGGCATCTCGCCATCTCCAACACCGCCATCATAAAATTGCCATTGAATATCATCACTGCACATTCCGCCTTGCGTTGCAGGAAAGAAATCCGCTCCAGATCCCTTTCTCGTGCACCCCCCTCAAGCCGAACCACATCCAAACTTCTCCCGCGCCTTTCCCTTGAACCAGAAACAGACCGGGAGAGAGCACTGCCGAAAGCTCCGCCCCTCTGCCGCGTGGCCTGCCCACTAGACCGCCCCCGCCTCCCACCAGACGCTCCCTTCGTGCCCTCTGCTCCCAAAGGAGCAAGACATACCTTGTCCGGAGCGCCCAACGTCGCGGGGGGGGGGGTCAGCGTCCGATGGAGCACTCTGCGACTCATCGTTCTGCAGTGCCAGCGGCATGGCGGCCGCACCGTCATCCTCGTCCGCCTGCGGAGACAAGCAGGCAGACACCGCTCTCGCCACACCTCCAGCCGCTCTCCGGACAGGGCGCGCCAGCCCTACCGACGCCGCACCGGGAACTCCAGGGAGTAAAAGGTCCTCCCGACTCGCCGCACACAGGACCTGGATGGCCCTCCAGACTTCCGCCGACGCCTGCATTAAAACGTCAAACCTGGTGAGTGACGCAGCAGCAAGCCCGACCGAGCAAAACATACTCCTCTAACCCACCTCCTGCCGTTGCCGCTCCTATTTATGCCCTCCGCCCCTCTCTAATGCCTGCCTGATTGCCACCTGTCCCTGTGGCCAGCCCCTCACACAAACCTCTATCCTGGGTCCCCCCTTCAGCATGAGTGATGTTAGGCATGTATGAAAACATATTATGAATTTGTGTACCTTGGAAAGAAGGAAAAGTATGCATTATCAACAACATAGTCAGAAGCTTTGCAAAAACAAATTCATATACTACATTTTTATATGCTTGAGAGCATACAACAAATTGCAAAAGTGAATTTTTCCAAAGAAAACATTAGGCAATGTGAGAGCTGATGATTTTGGCCCCCTCCCTAACCTAGGGGGAGGGCCAAGCAGATGCCTTGAACACCATGAGCATAAGCAAAAAGCACATTTTGTTGAACTTCAGTGGTGGTCCCATCCTCTTAGGGCCACCCGAAGCACAGTTATTGGCAAAAAAGCAATCTGAACCAAAGGCCCTGCAAAGCATTATGGGACGAGATTAGCAGGTGGCAGTGTCCCCCAGCTGTGTCTCTTAGAAATCTGTGTTAAAACTTGTAATATTTGTGCTTATTCCTGTTTGTAATTGATGTAGTTGTGCCTGTGCCCGTTCTGCCGCCTGCCCCGCTCTCGGTTTCCCGCCGCCGTCCTCGTGGCCACGCCCCCTTTTTTTCCTCTCCTCCCCGCTCCCGCCTCCCAGCTGCTCCTCCCTCCCACTTGTCCTTAAATGGCGACCGCACGGCGCAGGTGAGTGTGACCTGTTCTCAGGACACCCCCGTGCCGCACGGCCGCCAGCTGTGTGTGTGCCCCCTCGTGTGCCCTAGCTGCTGCTCGCATCCTCGTTGTGACGTTCTGCCTGCCTCCCTAGCTGCCGCCTCACTGCACTGTCCCCCAGCTGTGTCTCTTAGAAATCTGTGTTAAAACTTGTAATATTTGTGCTTATTCCTGTTTGTAATTGATGTAGTTGTGCCTGTGCCCGTTCTGCCGCCTGCCCCGCTCTCCGTTTTTCACCGCCGTCCTCGCGGCCACGCCCCCTTTTTTTCGTCTCCTCCCCGCTCCCGCCTCCCAGCTGCTCCGCCCTCCCACTTGTCCTTAAATGGTGACCGCACGGTGCAGGTGAGTGTGACCTGTTCTCAGGACACCTCTGCGCCGCACGGCCGCCAGCTGTGTGTGTGCCCCCTCGTGTGCCCTAGCTGCTGCTCGCATCCTCGTTGTGACGTTCTGCCTGCCTCCCTAGCTGCCGCCTCACTGCACTGTCCCCCAGCTGTGTCTCTTAGATATCTGTGTTAAAACTTGTAATATTTGTGCTTATTCCTGTTTGTAATTGATGTAGTTGTGCCTGTGCCCGTTCTGCCGCCTGCCCCGCTCTCCGTTTCCCGCCGCCGTCCTCGTGGCCACGCCCCCTTTTTTGTCTCCTCCCCGCTCCCGCCTCCCAGCTGCTCCTCCCTCCCACTTGTCCTTAAATGGCGACCGCACGGCGCAGGTGAGTGTGACCTGTTCTCAGGACACCCCTGCGCCGCACGGCCGCCAGCTGTGTGTGTGCCCCCTCGTGTGCCCTAGCTGCTGCTCGCATCCTCGTTGTGACGTTCTGCCTGCCTCCCTAGCTGTCGCCTCACTGCACTGTCCCCCAGCTGTGTCTCTTGTAATATTTGTGCTTATTCCTGTTTGTAATTGATGTAGTTGTGCCTGTGCCCGTTCTGCCGCCTGCCCCGCTCTCCGTTTCCCGCCGCCGTCCTCGTGGCCACGTCCCTTTTTTTTGTCTCCTCCCCGCTCCCGCCTCCCAGCTGCTCCTCCTTCCCACTTAGCCTTAAATGGCGACCGCACGGACGCGCAGCGGTCACGCGCAGCGGGCGCGCCGATTGTGCGTCGAAGGCGCGTCAAAGGCAAGCCCGTCTGCGCCCGTCCTCACCTGGACCGCGCCCAGCACCAGACCCCCTGGCCCTCGAAGACGCCTGCCCACACGACGGACCTACGACACCGCCACCCTCAACGCACTCAACGCCCGACGAACCCCCTCCTGCTGTCGAGCCACCCCGAAACGCACCCACAGACCCTTCACCTGCCAAGCCTGCAAGTTCACCTGCATCCGGTCCTGCACCGCACCCGCCAAGCCGAGCACCCACGTAAACCACCTAAAGTGCATCCTGCTCAACACCCGCTCCGTCCACAGACACGCCATCGAACTCTGGGACCTACTCGACACAACATCACCAGACGTCGCCTTCCTCACGGAAACCTGGATGAACGCCTCCTCAGCGCCCGACATCGCCATCACCATCCCGGACGGATACAAGATCATCCGGAGGGACCGCATGAACCAAACTGGAGGAGGCATCACCATCATACACAAGAACACCATCCGCATCACGACCGACTCCAGCGACACTTTCCCCGCCGCCGAGCACCTCCACTTCCAGATACACACCGACCCAAAGACAACCCTCAGAGGCACCCTCGTCTACAGACCGCCGGGATCGCGCACACAATTCAGCAAAGACATCACGGACTTCATGAGCCCGCACGCCCTCCCCTCCACGGACTACATCCTCCTAGGGGACCTCAACTTCCACCTGGAGAACAACAAGGACCGCAACACCACCGCCCTGCTGGACAACCTCGCAAACCTCGGACTCAAGCAACTGGTCAACACCCCCACTCACTACGCAGGCCACACGCTTGATCCCGTCTTCTCATCCAGCAAGCACCTCACCTTCAGCCACTCTACCGGACTTCACTGGACCGACCACAGCTGCGTCCACTTCAGCTTCCGAAGAACAACGACCCACCATCACCCGCAACAGGTTCCTCACAGGAGGTGGAGCAAGATCACCGCTGAGCAGCTCACCACCTCCCTCAGCCAGAACCCGCCCGCAAGCACAACAGACACGAACGAAGCAGCCCGCAACTTCACACAGTGGCTGACCGACTGCGCAGACGACCTCGCGCCACTGAAGAACCCTCCCAGCAGACCCAGAAGCAAGAAAGCCACCTGGTTCGCCGACGAACTCAAGGACTCCAAGAAGAACTGCCGCACCCTCGAGAAAGCCTGGCTCCTCAACCAGACCACAGACAACATGACCGCCCTCAAACAAGCCACCCGCAAGCACCACCAGCTCATCCGCACTACCAAGAAGAAAACACTGAAGGAACGACTAGACAACAACGCCCACGACAGCAAGGAACTCTTCAGCATCATCAAGGAGTTCTCCAACCCCAGCACAGGCAACAACGACATCACTCCCTCTCAAGACCACTGCGACTCTCTCGCCTCATTCTTCCACCGTAAGATCGTCGGCATCCACAACAGCTTAGGCGTACCATCCACGCACCCTACCGTCGAACCGAAACCCCCCACGGCCACCCTCCGCACCTGGACCACGGTGACCACTGAAGACACAGCCCTCACGATGAACACCATCCACTCCGGATCTCCGACCGACCCCTGCCCCCACCACGTCTTCAATAAGGCCGACTCCATCATCGCACCCCAACTACGGGACATCATCAACCTCTCCTTCGACACTGCCACCTTCCCGGAGAGCTGGAAGCACGCCGAGCTCAGCGCCCTACTGAAGAAACCAATAGCGGACCCCACCGACCTCAAGAACTTTCGCCCCATCTCGCTCCTCCTTTTTCCTGCCAAAGTCATCGAGAAAACAGTCAACAGACAGCTTGCCGCCTTCCTCGAGACAAACGGATCCCTTGACCCCTCGCAGTCCGGTTTCCGAGCCAACCACAGCACCGAGACCGCCCTCATCGCTGCCACCGACGACATCAGAACCCTGCTCGACAACGGGGAAACAGCGGCCCTCATCCTCCTGGATCTCTCCGCAGCGTTCGACACGGTCTGCCACCGCACCCTAGTCCAACGCCTGAGCAACACAGGTGTCCAAGAGAAGGCTCTGGAATGGATCATCTTGTTCCTCGCCGGTACATCACAGAGAGTCCGCCTCCCCCCGTTTCGCTCCGAGGCCACCGAAGTCATCTGCGGCGTACCGCAAGGATCATCACTCAGCCCCACCCTCTTCAATGTCTACATGAGACCCCTTGCAGCCATCGCACGCCAGCACAACCTCAACATCATCTCCTACGCAGACGACACCCAGCTGATCCTCTCCCTCACCAACGACCCAGCCTCCTCCAGAACCAGCCTACACGAAGGGATGAAAGATGTCGCCGAGTGGATGAAGAACAGCCGCCTGAAACTGAACTCAGACAAGACGGAAGTCCTCATCCTGGGACCATCGCCCTCCGCCTGGGACGACACCTGGTGGCCCCCGGCCCTAGGCAGCGCACCCAAGCCAACAGACCACGCACACAACCTGGGCTTCATCCTGGATTGCTCCCTCTCGATGACCAGACAAGTCAACGCCGTCTCCTCATCATGCTTTAACACCCTACGCACGCTCCGTAAGATCTTCCGATGGAAAACGGTCACCCAGGCACTCGTCACTAGCCGACTGGACTACGGAAACACCCTATACGCCGGAACCACAGCCAAGCTACAGAAAAGACTCCAACGCATCCAGAACGCCTCCGCCCGACTCATCCTGGACATCCCCCGACGCAGCCACATCTCCGGACACCTGAGGGACCTGCACTGGCTCCCCGTCAGCAAGAGAATCACGTTCAGACTCCTCACCCACGCACACAAGTCCCTCCACACGCTGGGCCCCAAGTACCTCAACGACTGCTTGACCTTCTACACACCCACCCGCCAGCTACGTTCGACAAGCCTCGCCCTCGCCACCGTACCACGCATCCGAAGAGCCACCGCCGGAGGAAGACCCTTCTCCTACCTGGCAGCCAAGACATAGAACTCCCTCCCCACCCACCTCCGACTGACCCAGGACCATCTCGCCTTCAGGAGACAACTCAAGACCTGGCTGTTCGAGCAATAGCAGACCTCCCCCTCCCCAAGCGCCTTGAGACCCTCCGGGTGAGTAGTGCGCTATACAAATGCTATGATTGATTGATTGATTGATTGAATATTATAGTATCCAATATAAAAATAACTCTACAAAGAGCTGCAGTTCACCTAGTCGTTACTAGATGTCCCTCACGAGTCAAATGCAAAACCATTGAAACCCTTTCATCAAGCATTTGCTTTTGATTCGTGAGAGACATCTAGTAACCACCAGTTGAACTACAGCTCTTTGTAGACTTCTTTTGATATTGAATACTATATAATATTCAATGCCCACTGCTAATCTCATCCCATAATGCTTTGCAGGGCCTGTGGTTGGGAATGTTTTTTTGGCAATAACTGTACTTGGGATGGTCCTAAGAGGATGGGACACCACCAAATCGTTCAATAAGATGTGCTTTTTTGTTTTCAAGGCATCTGTGTGGTACTCCCCCTAGGTTAGGGAGGATCCCAAAATCATCACCTATCTCACTGCGGCCTACCTTTAAAGAATCACTTTTGTGCAAGTACTATATACACTTAAGTAAATAAAAATAGAGATAATTGTTTTATCATAACTGTCACTGTGCAGGATGTTATTTGCAATTATTGTTCATTTTTCTCACAGTACAGATAAGTAAACAATGTCATTACAAACTACACCCAGGCCTATTTATCACACTTAACAAATCAAGTACCCTGTGGTATCCTTATTTAGCAGGGACAGTATATAATGCCTAAACTTATAATCAGGCCACATGTCGGAAGCATAGGTATATAGGAACTGGTTTGATAGTTAATTGCAGAGTGGGACATTTTGGGTGGCTGGTTCCTTGTTGGTTCCACAAAACGTTGCAGTGTTTGAGAGAAACGGCTATTGAATGGTTGTAGGAGCCGGAGTCTGAAATGGAAGAACTGTGTGTGGAAGGAGTTACTGTGTAGAGAAGGGTGAGTTGATAAAGATGTCCGATAATTAAAGTGCAATGCAGTGATGTGCAACTAAGAAGGCGGAGCTATCTAGTATGGTCAGGGAAGTGGTGCTGATGGTGCGTTGGTGAATTTGGGATCTAACTGGCATGAGTGCTCATTCAAGTGACATGACTTCAAAGATGAATGAGTTGAAGTTATATTTGTACTTATCATTAGGATATTCATTTGTAATTTCTCTTTTTATGTGTTAAGTCTCTGCAGTCGTAAAATTACTGTAAGTAAAATTAAACTTGTAGGGGCTGATTCACAGAACTAATCTGAGATAAAATCCTAAACTAACTACTTAAGGCATTTAGTAGTAGTAAAAATAGAACTCATAACTTTACTACTACTAAACTGAGATAAAATTCTAAATGTACTACTTTTGATATTCGTGAAAGAGCTCTCCAACCCCAACGCCGGAAACAACGACATCACCCCTTCGCAAGACCTCTGCAACTCCCTCGCCTCCTACTTCCACAACAAGATCGCGGACATACACAACAGCTTCAGCACCCATCCGACCCACGCCACGACCACAGCAACGCCGCCCACCACCACCCTCCGAGCCTGGACCCCGATCAGCACCGAAGACACCATCCGCATGATGAACTCCGTCCACTCCGGATCTCCGACCGACCCCTGCCCTCACCACGTCTTCAACAAAGCCGACGCTGTCATCGCACCCCACCTGCGGGACATTATCAACACCTCATTCGACACCGCCACCTTCCCCGAGAGCTGGAAGCACGCCGAACTCAGCGCCCTACTCAAGAAACCTACGGCAGACCCCACCGAACTCAAGAATTACCGCCCCATCTCTCTACTCCCGTTTCCAGCCAAAGTCATCGAGAAGACCGTCAACAAACAGCTGGCCGCCTTCCTCGAGACGAACGGATCCCTCGACCCCTCGCAGTCCGGATTCCGTGCCAACCACAGCACCGAGACCGCCCTCATCGCCGCCACCGACGACATCCGAGCCCTGATGGACAACGGAGAAACAGCGGCCCTCATCCTCCTAGACCTCTCCGCGGCTTTCGACACGGTCTGCCACCGCACCCTAGTGCAGCGCCTCTGCAACGTCGGAATCCAGGAGAAGGCACTGGAGTGGATCATCTCCTTCCTCGACGGAAGAACACAGAGAGTCCGCCTACCACGTACAAGTCAGAGGCCACCGAAGTCATCTGCGGCGTCCCTCAAGGATCCTCGCTGAGCCCTACACTCTTCAACGTCTACATGAGCCCCCTCGCGGCCATCGCACGCCAACACAACCTCAACATAATCTCCTACGCCGACGACACCCAGCTAATCCTCTCCCTGACCAACGACCCCGCCGCCGCCAGAGCCAACCTGCACGAAGGGATGAAAGAGGTAGCCGAGTGGATGACGACGAGCCGCCTGAAACTGAACTCAGACAAGACGGAGGTCCTCATCCTGGGCTCCTCGCCCTCCGCCTGGGACGACTCCTGGTGGCCCTCCGCCCTGGGCACCGCACCCAAACCGACGGACCACGCACGCAACCTGGGCTTCATCCTGGACTCCTCCCTCTCCATGACCAGGCAAGTCAACGCCGTCTCCTCGTCGTGCTTCAACATCCTGCGCATGCTTCGGAAGATCTTCTGGTGGATCCCCACGGAGACCAGAGAGACCGTCACCCAGGCCCTCGTCACCAGCCGACTGGACTACGGCAACGCCCTCTACGCCGGAACCACCGCCAAGCTCCAGAAGAGACTCCAGCGGATCCAGAACGCCTCAGCCAGACTCATCCTTGACATCCCACGGAACAGCCACATCTCCGGACACCTGAGAGACCTGCACTGGCTCCCCGTCAACAAAAGAATCACCTTCCGGCTCCTCACCCACGCACACAAAGCCCTTCACGATCAAGGCCCGAGCTACCTTAACAACCGAATCAACTTCTACGCTCCCAAACGCCACCTCCGATCTGCCAGCCACGCCCTCGCCGCCGTCCCACGCATCCGTAGAGCCACAACAGGAGGAAGGTCCTTCTCCTACCTGGCCGCCAAGACCTGGAACTCCCTCCCGGCCGACCTGCGCCTGACCCAAGACCACCTCTCCTTCAGGAAGAAGCTCAAGACCTGGCTGTTCGAGCAGTAACGGCACCCCCCCCCCCATAAGCGCCTTGAGACCCTATGGGTAGGTAGTGCGCTCTATAAGTGTCTTTGATTGATTGATTGATTGATTGATTTTGTAGTAGTAAAGTTAGGACACCTTACTTTTCTACTACTAAATGCCTTTTGTGAATGCCGACAGACATAAAGTTAGAATTTTGTCTCAGTTTAGTAGTAGTAAAGTTAGAAGTCCTAACTTTACTACTACTAAATGCCTTCTGTGAATACCAAAAGTAGTACGTTCAGGATTTTATCTCAGTTTAGTAGTAGTAAAGTTATGAGTTCTATTTTTACTACTACTAAATGCCTTAAGTAGTAAGTTTAGTATTTTATCTCAGATTAGTTCTGTGAATCGGCCTTGTAGTTTGTGAATTCCCAAAAATAGTAAACTTACACAAAAGTGTACGTTTTCCTTTGTGGATCAGGCTCTCACATTTTGACACTGCTTGCAGTCACAGTCTGAGACCTCATCACACTCTAACACGCAGGTTAAGGCACCTACCACGGAGATCTGTGCATAATTTTTCACGCTTCTCACATTTTGTGAATGTGTGTAAATGGCCACAGTTTGTGGTTAGGAAATCATAAAAAATGTCAGGAAAGTGTTGGCCGGGCCAATATTTATATGCAGTTAGCATATAAGGGGAAAACCAACTAAATAGATAGAGGCTATGGGCCCGATTGACAGAATGAATTTAAGACTCAATCCTAAACTTACTACTATTTTGGTATTCACAGAATGCACTTACTACTTTTGGTATTCACAGAAGTTAGGATTTTGTCTTAAGTCTGTTTTAAGTCTGTCTTAAGTCTGTCTTAAGTCTGTCTTAAGTCTGTCTTAAGTTTGTCTTACGACAAACTTAAGACAAAATCCTAACTTCTGTGAATACCAAAAGTAGTAAGTTCATTCTGTGAATGCCAAAAGTAGTAAGTGCATTCTGTGAATACCAAAATATTAGTAAGTTTAGGATTGAGTCTTAAATTCATTCTGTGAATCGGGCCTTCAGTTCCTCTTTTAACTCTGACCCCGCCTCCACACTCAGTGCCCCACCCCCCACTGCACTCAGGACCACAGTTCCCACACTTTTTAATGCACTTGAACCCCCGGATGCCTGTAACATCATCCAGTGTGCACACAGGTCTCTTTCCATCTCATCCTCTCCCTGTTTGTCCAACCCTGCCTCATTCACCCCTCCCTTCAGACTCCCCTGTCTGCCTGTCGCTCCTCCACCTGCCCACACACATCCACCCTGTCATTGTATTTCACCCCTTCCTTCCTAAGTGGTTTCAATGATGGCTGTGTACTGTTCAATGAAGTCAAGGTCACTTTGACATTGAAGCACATCTTGCAAAGGATGTTAAATGTCACAGAGTGAAGGGAACAGATTAGCCCAAGTCATTACGAGTTAAAGGTTAGGGGAAGAAAGGAGACATGCAGGGATAGGCTGAGAGGACTGGGGAGAGAGGGAGAACGGGACAGACAGGGGGAAGGGAACAGGGCGCTGGGCAGAGGGAGGCAGAGGCAAGGGACAGAGAGGGAAGATGGGGCCACTGAAATAAACAAAGGGGTGCAGGTTTTGAGAGTGGGATACGAAAGAGAGGGAGAGAACGAGGGTAGAGGGAGGGAATTTTGCGGGGTAGAGGTCAAAGAGAGGGCATGCAGAGGATGTAAAGGAAGGAGAGGGCCACTAAAAATGAAAAAGGAGAGGTGACCACCAGAAGTTGTAAGTAAAGAGCAGTTTTCTATTCTGACTTTTGATAATGTGGAGGGCAGGGTTTGAGATAGCATGCAGCCTACAGAGAGAAACAACATTATTTGTATTCGAACTGAAGACAGTGCTATCTTAGGTGGGTGACAGGTGTTAGGGTGAGGTGAACTGTCTGTCCACTGCTGGGTCACCACAAGACCCCTGCTTCAGCAAGGGGACTGATGAGCTCAGGGGGTGGAGGTGGGAAGTACATCTGGATGCACACATTGAAAGATTCTGCAAATGTAGCAATGACGTCTATTTGTTTCCAGGTGGCTGATATGTACCAGCATAACTGTTATTTCCATGGACAGGTCAATAGAAAAAGAAATTGGAAAAACAGCCTTCATTTGAATCCCTTGAATGAAAAAAAATGTTAATTGAGTAATTGCAATTACAAGTATTTTATAGGCCTGGATGGTAAATTCCGCTCTGCTCGTGGAATTTGTGGAATTTTGCCAATTCCGCGTTCCGCAGAGAATGTGAATTGCCAAAAATTCCGTAATCCGCGGCGTAGCTGAATTTTTTCCTTGTTTGCACTTTCAAAATGCATGTTTGCATGCGGGTGAGCGACTTACCAGGATCCCTGCCTTCGCCGGCGAGGTTTCCTATCTGTTTGCATCCGGCCGCATGATCCCGCAAGAGTGTGCGATCCGGAACACGTCATTTGGACGCGCCATCGGACATCCACGTTCGCAAACAGGAAACACGCATCGCGAGCGGGACAAGTGAAACATGATGGCAGCGACCGCATGGGCAAGTGCGCAAGATATTTCCCCCCGAGCACACAAACAGCGTCCCCAAACAGGAAAAATACATCGCGAACGGGCGGAACAAGCAATTCCGCGTGCTCGCGGAATTCTGAGTGGCTTGCTGAGATTTTTTACTGTTTTGCTGAACTTTGCGTAATGCGACTATGCAAATTCCGCCCGACCCTAGTCTTTTATAGATATTTAAAATACACCTAGAGATTGTCTGAAGCCAATAGAGCTGAATTAAGACGTCAAACAGGAATATTAGGAATAGTTTTGAAATCATCCAGAAGCAATTAGCACTGGTCCCCTGACTGATCTTAAAATACTAATAGGCGGTATTGGTCTTTTAAAAGGTGCCAACCCTAAAAGTGACAGGGAGTGGAAAATAGCTAGGGGTGTGTGATGAAAGTGTCATTTGTTTTACTTCTTTCATTTTCTTGTTTTTTTCTGATTTGCCCTTGCACATTTATTCTGCCCCAGTTTCAGCCAGGGCAATCTGGCACGCTGGCAGGGCCAGAAGGGCCGACCTGACAGGTCAGAGTGGGGCCAGGTTTTTACCATTATGGGTCTGGTTTTATGGGATGGTTGGCCAGTTTTGTGGTTAAGTATGCACTGATGTAGGCATCTTTGTCCCTCCTTTCAGGGCTCACCTTGGAGGGGCGCACTGATTGCGTGTCACTTCTTTGTGGTGCACGAAGGCATCTCCTGACGACCTCTTTGCCTGTTTCCATAATACAGCGCAGGAGCAGAGGAAAAATGTTTACGTCATTTGTTTGTGGTCATGCAAATGAGTGAACGCCCCATTTAAATAGCGCTGGTGCTATTTGTGCCCTGCCGCGATCTATATTATAGAAGGGGCAACACAAGCATCTGGGACCCTTTTATAATTTTACAGTGCCCTGGGCACACAGAAATTGAGTGAAATTTCTCCTAGTTCTGCCTCCCTTGGCGGTGTAAGTTTTTGGCGCTGCCTCAGACTTACGATTTCTCGTAAACCTGGGGCAGTGTCATAAAGCCATGGGTGTTGCTGGGAACGCCCCCAGCAACACCAATGGAACACCCCTTTCACACAGCTTTCTGGGTGAAAGGGGCACATATTTATAAGGCCACGAAAATCCAGGTAATGTGGCTTTACGTGGCCTTATAAATATGCCAGTGGCACATTTCCCCACCCAAACGTAAAAAAAGTGACGTTCCAGAGGTCTTAATGTAACGAATCATGTAATAACCTAAAAAGACATTTTATTGATGCTTAATTGCTAGGAATGAATTTTTAAGGATGTTATGTTTTTAAGACTATGATGTTTTATGAGTAGATTTTTTAAAAAGACTAATATAAGAGCTGTTGCTTAAAGACCAAATCGGCTAAATAAACTTATTTTTGAACTGAACTGAACTGATATTCCGGCATGGCAATAGTACCAGTAGGGTCTCATAAAAAAGGCCCTATGTTTCCAATATTCTGTCAGTGATCCTTCTGGTTTAATCACTCTACCCTCCCATGCGCCTCTAACCTTCTTGAGCTTACCCAATTTCTCTCATCCTTTGCTACAGCACCACTGCTCTTGGCAAGCATGTCTGCTGACTTCCTCCAGCTAAACACAAAGGGCCCGATTCACAGAACTAACTTAAGACAAAATCCTAAACTTACTACTTTTGGTATTCACAGAAGTTAGGATTTTGTCTTAAGTTTATCTTAATACAGACTTATGACAGACTTAAGTTAGGATTTTGTCTTAAGTCTGTCTTAAGACAAAATCCTAACTTCTGTGAATACCAAAAGTAGTACGTTTAGGATTTTGTCTTAAATTAGTTCTGTGAATCGGGCCCAAAGAGCCCGATTCACAGAATGAACTTAAGACTCAATCCTAAACTTACTACTATTTTGACATTCACAGACTGGATTTACTACTTTTGGTATTCACAGAAGTTAGGATTTTGTCTTAAGTTTGTCTTAAGACAAACTTAAGACAGACTTAAGATAGACTTAAGACAGACTTAAGACATACTTTAGACAAAATCCTAACTTCTGTGACTACCAAAAGTAGTAAGTTCATTCTGTGAATGCCAAAAGTAGTAAGTGCATTCTGTGAATACCAAAATAGTAGTAAGTTTAGGATTGAGTCTTAAGTTCATTCTGTGAACATCGGCAAAGCCAACAGGCATGGCCTGTACGTCACAATGCTTGATCACTCTCAGTTAGTGGGTGTGGAGATCTTTCTTAGAGGTGAGCTGTCGTTGAGCCTGCACGGCCTGGCCTCGAGCCCCGGGTCTCTCTGTGAAGTTTGCTGGAAGCCCTGCACACCTGCATGCCCGGGCTCCTGTGCTGGAAATTAATGTGATAATATTATTGCTGTTGTTGTTCCGGAGGCAGAGACGTCAGCAGATGCGGTGGAAGCATGAACACAGGCAAGCACGGCCTGCGCCTCGACGCTCCTAATTACCCACTTCACTGAGCTGTGAAATGAGCAACGCGCCATCCTGGAATCGAGAAGGGGGCTCCAAGGTCATTTCAGGGGGGCAGAGGGGCGACGGTGACAGGCAGACCCGGGGAGCAGTGATTGAGAGGTAGGTATGAATCCGCGAGCCGTCAGGTGCGGGGAGCAGCAAGGAGGCGCACTGGGGGCAAGGGTGTCTCACAGGCCCATGGACATGCCTCTAACCAGTGTGCTTCACTGCCGCCCTGGCTGCCCACCCTGCTTAATTTCTAAATGAATTGGTGCCGGTGCTCAAAGTTCTGCTCTGCAACTCGTGGCTGGTGCAACTAAAAGTGCGCACGGAATTCCAGGGCTGTATGGGCCTCATTTATGAGAAATGACGCATTGCTGCGTGAAAGCAGCGATGCGTCACTTCTCGTGCACACTCCTTGTGACATACCTGATGCGTCATATTTAATGTATGACGCTTCACAGGCGGGCAACTAGAGCCACATTTCGGTGGGGGGGGGGGCTAATTCTTCCTACCATAGGCCGAGTGACTGAAAGAGGAGTGAACACACAACAAAGGCCTCATTTACAAGTAAATGGTCTTTTAAAGACCTGTTAAGTACTCGGGTGCGGCTGCAATTAAATGCCCGCCAGCCCACGAAGCGGTGTCAGCCCGGGCTGACACGCACGACTGGGGTGGCTGAAGCCCCGAGAGCCCAATGGGTGTTGCGCGCCTGACGCTTCATGTCACAAAGAGTTACAAATACGTCGGTATTTCTGACGTATCTGTAAGCGCAAAAGTGACGCATTGCTTGAGTGTGTCACAAAAGTGACGCAGCTCCAGCAATGCGTCCTTTCACTTTGGGCAAGCCCCATGTGAAAGGGCCTGCGTCAGTCTTACGCCTGCTGTGAGGCAGGCGCAAGATTTTAACGCAACGCCGTCCTAGAAGTGACACAGTGAAATCTTATAGATTTCACTACGTCACTTCTACGAAGCTTTTTGCGGGTGAACGCCCTCTCTGCATATATTATACCTGACGCAGGTATAATGTAGCACAGGGGTTTACAAAGTGACGCATCTGCTTAGATGCGTCACTTTGTAAATAGTGCGCAACAGGAGACATGTTTTACGCCGCCGATGCGTCACAAAAAGTGACGCATCAGAAGCGCAAAACTGACATAAATGAGGCCCTATATTCTTAACTCCACCTCATTTGTCTTTAATTATCTAACAGACACCACTACGCATTTATCTCACTTCTGCGTGTCCCTTCTTTCTCACTTTCTGACGGTGTTTATGACTTTCTCTTACTCCATCTTTCCAGTATTAAAAATATTTCCTCTATTGCCCTTGCTAAATGTCTGATGTAGATAAATAAGTACTGGCCCCCAGAAAAAGGTACTGGTGTCCTCCCTTGGAAACCACCGGTCCAAATTAAGCACTGCTGTTCACCCGCCCGGGATACTCCTGCAGATCTCCAAAGACCGCTGGCGGTCCTCAACATTTTGAACAGGTGCAGCACCACAGCTGAGAGTGTGCAGCACCCGCTAGGTAACGGCTACATATCAATATCTGGAAAACAGAAGATTTAAAGCAAACTATAGTAATTTGTAAACTTTCATTTTTCTCCAATTTCCCAGTAAATATCCATGCCTCATCTTGATACCATTACTGTGTTGATATAAGGCTACAATCATGGATAGGATTTTCTCTGCAGACCTTATCAGTAGGGTGTCTCTTAAGTCGGCATTGCGAAACCGTGGAACACAGTTTTGTTTCACTGGTGTAATTTTTAAGAATGGTCATTAAACATATTTGACACTGGTGATAGGGACCATAAAACCATTGTCATACTTGAAGTGGGTGCAACTGTGTCAGTGCTTAATTTGAGCTGGTGGTGTTTGGTGCTTGGCACCAGCACTTTATTGTCACCATCAGCTCTTATAACAACCTGCCACATGGTGGTGCTGTTTATCTGATTTTGTGAGGAGCACAACAACAGTTGTTTAAAAATTAAACATATATTAAAATCTCTAATACCTTGCTACCAGTGCTTGGGCAGCATGTCATTTTAAAGTATATTTAAAGCCTGAATTGTCACACTTGTATGAATGCGATGGTTAGTTGTGATAGTACTGTCATTGGAAGCGCTTGTGGGTTGCAGTGGATGGTGTAAGCTGCAGTGGACCCTGACAAGGGCCCTGGCACTTATTCTTTTACAAAGTAAGTACTGGTTGATTGAGAACAAAATAGTGAAAATGCTTGTGAGAAACAGGAGCTGAGAAAGAGAATGCAATGAGCTAGAGCAGGCTCGGTGTAAGGCAGGTTAAGTGTGTGAGAAAGACAAGTAAGTGGGGTTTGCAAGGGAAAGGAATCGAAAGAGGGAAAGGAGTGTGTGCGTGCGTTTGTGTGAGGAGGATTTCACTGAGAGATGAGAGTGTGAGTATGTGAAAATGGGATGGTGGGAGGAGTGTGCCTGGTAGAAAAGAGGGTAGTGGAGAGAAAGGTGTGAAGAGGAGGTGAAACTAGAGGAAATGTGAAAGGAAAATGTGAGAGAGGAGCGTATGTGATATAATAGTGAGACGGCTGCCAGGAGGAGAGCTTGAGAGAAGTGAGAATGTTAGAGCAATATATCCCAGGATGGACCAAATAGGGTATGTGAATGAGAAGCGTGAGAGAGGAAGGGGCATATCAGCAAGGGCCGGTGATAATTATCGCTCAGCGCGCTTAGCGCAAGGATAATTATTGCTGGTTAACGCTGAATTTTATCGCTGAGATAGCATGCTATCAGCAACGTTTATCTCAACAGCGATAAAATTCCACGCGCAAGCTCCCAAATGTGCGATTATCGCTGGAAATCCAGCAATAATCGCACAACGTTTGGCGATAGCTTGTTGCTAGGACAGGGCAGACTCAGCCATGATATCCACCTTCCATTGGATATCATGGCTAAGTCAGACTGAAAGCAGGCGTAAGGAAAGTAGTGATAACCGCAGTTAGTGCTACTTTTCTTATCGCTCTGCAGGTTAGCGTGAGGCTAGATAATAGGAGAAATGTCGGTTAGTGACATTTCTCACGTTATTTTGGGGAGGAACGCCCACTTTGCATCTCATTAGAGATGCAAAGTTGGGCATTAAGGGAAAGGGTGCTGAGGCATGGATTCACGCGATAGCTTGACCTTGCTACTAGTGCAATACAATTATCGCCGCTTTGCAGCCGAAAACGGCCGCTAAAGCGGCGATAATTGTCTTGATGATATGTCCCGAAGGGAGGTGGACTGTTGAGATGACAAAGCGTGAGGTTCATGCATTTGAGACAAGCATTAGTAAGGCCAGTAGGTCTTGCCTTCGACTCCATTGGCTTTGCCAATGCATTTGCCACATGCCGTACAGCATTCGCAAGATGCCTGCAGCATTGTAAAACGCTTAGAAAAAAAAGGTGTGATGTCGTGGTTGTGTGGTCGTGTCATTTTGTTTAACCCCTTCACTGCGGCGGCTATTCCGCCGCAGTGCTAAGGGGGCGGGGCGGCCGCGCGGTGGGCGCATGCTGGTGACGGAACCGCTCCGTCACCAGCCGCGGTTGCGCTGTGCTCATGACGGAGCGGTTCCGTCACGGGCCCGCCCGCTCAATGGAACGCTCAGCGCAGGGGCGGAATCCGCGCCGCGCAGGCCTGCCAAGCGGGCCGTGACGGAACCACTCCGTCATCAGCACAGCGCGACCGCAGCTGATGACGGAGTGGTTCCGTCACCAGCAGGGGAGGGGTTAAACTTGAAATTGCTAAATGACAGACACCATTTTATTTGTTTACCGATCTGAGATGGATCAGTTGAAGAGAAAAAGAAAGAGTACATTAAAAGTGCCTTTATGACAAATGGGCTGGCTGTAATTTGAAAGGAGAGAACAGATAGAGGTAGAGGCTGAAAATGAGAGAACAAGAGAGAAAGGAATATCTACTAGAGAAAGGGGGAATATAGAGACAGTGGGAACAAAAGAGCAGCAGAGAGCCACGCTGTTTTTTATTTCTTATTTTTTTCCTTAAATGTGCCATACTCGACACATCGCTCTCTCCAGCTCCTTTTACACCATGAGTAGGAAAGGTCTTTGTATTGGTATTGGAAGGAGGGAGCCTATGACAAATGTGCATGTGGGCTGCAGCGGTTGGATCTTCAGAAAGTGAGAGCTGCACAACTGCAGGATATGACAACAGGAGCTACAGCAGTGACAGCAGCAAAACATTCAGAATGCTGTGTGAAATATCAACAAAGTTAGAATTTTGTCAGACCTTGAATACTCGTCCACCTATACATTCTCAAATAAGTCTTCAGCAGTCCTCTTCAGAAATGATTTATTTGCTAAGGTAGTTCCAGCTTAGTTAAAATGTGTTAGAGCCCTACGTGGATGCAATGTTCCTAAAGGGGTATCGCAGTGTAGTGGGTTGACATGTTTCGTACCTGTACTGCCCCTAGCGGGTCATGTGGCACTCCATCAGGACCTAAGAAAGTGAAGAGGACTGCTCCAGACTTATTTTAAACCCACCACCTGTGCACTACCCAGCCCGCACACTAGCACACACCCTATGGCTTCTTCAAAAGATCTCCGCCAAAGAGCCCCGTTTATGGGGGCCCGTTGGGTATTGCAGCACCGGCACGACAAGGAGCATAGCCCAATGATGAAGCATGACATGCCTCAGGGTGTGTGAAGGCATCAAGAAGAAAGACCTCCCCTTCCCCTGCACTGCCTGTTAGGAACTGCACACCCTTTGAACCTTAATGGTGTGCATAACACCGTATGCGATTTCTGTAATAGTGACCTGCAGCACTTTGCACACTAGGGTTTCGAGCCCATAATGGCAACATTTAAAGCAATATGCTGTTGGCTTCAAAACCAGGAATAGAAGATTGTATTATATGCAGGAAAACAAGAATTATGTGGCAGTGGAGGACAAATGATGCTACAAGGTTGAAAAAATTATGCAGGTAGGACAGACAAATTATGAGGCATAATGTGGCACAATCTGTAGCCATATTATTTCTCAATTCTCAATTTAATCTTTATTTCGACTGATTCAGCCATAAAAGATACATATAAAACACACAGCATGTCATATAACACATATGTTACTTAACACAAATTAAAATATATCCATAATTTACAAAATACGTTAAAACCATCTACAATACAATATAAATATACATATATACACGAGGACTAAATTTTGTCACCATTTACATTTAGTAGCGAGGGAGGGAATCATGCACCATTTAGTTTGGAAGAATATATACATGGTTTGACTACTCAGAATGGTTGGCCGATCTTCCTTCTAGCAAAATAAACTGAGAGAAGAAATCTGCTAATACTAAATACAACAATTTGTAGGGTATTAGTCCTGGCAATCCTATATGCCTGGAGACATGTTCTTATTCCTAGGGTATTACACAGGGGTTTAATCCACTTTTTTCTTGCTTTATCGTACGCTTGGCAGAAAAAAAGAATATGGCTTTCGTCCTCCATACAGGAGTCTGAACACATTGTACAATTCCCCTGTGTAAGGTCAGCCCCGTCCCGATTTCTCCTAGACCAGCATTCAACATTACAGTTTGTCATAAGATTCCCATACCTAAACTTAAAAAATAGAGACTTCGCAAGTGGAGGCTCTATCTCATCCAAAAATGCCTCGAAAAAAGGTTCTTCCTTGAAGCTTAAAAAGTTTTGAGTAAGGGAACCGATACTATTACCATTTATAAACGATTGGTGATGAGGGACCAAAATGCTTGTTTCACCATAGATTTTGCATTAAACGGCAGCCCTTCAGGACGTTCCCAAAGCTGTGGTAAACCCAGGATAAAAAACCATTTTTTAATATGCTTGAGCCATACAACAGAATGTAGAGAATCAAGACCCAATATCTCCTGAAGTCCATTCCTATAGTCAATCAATCCAGGGGTAGACCATAGTCTTACCCAAAACATTAGTGGTCGTAAGATTGTATAATTATCAGTTCTTCTGAGATTCAAATCCATTTGGAGTGGAATCAAAGGTGTACTTATGGGGACCCTTACGATTGATCTCATGAATCTATTATCCAGTCCATAAAAACTATCCTTTGACCATGGCCCCCATATCTCAGCCCCATAAAGGGCAGCAGACTGGGTTTTAAATTTGAAGAGCTCAAGCGCAGGAGTAACGCTTTTGCTTGAGCAAGTATTTAATTTGCTGATAATTGGTCTAACATTATGAGCATAGGACATCTTACTTTTCTCGATTTGATCTTTCCAAGTTAGGTTTGAGTCTAACACTACCCCCAGATAGGAAAAATTATCCACTGTTTCCAGTACCTGGCCGTCCAGACTTAAGGTCCCCTTATCTAGCTTAGGGGGATTTAGAGCCATACATTTGGTTTTATTAACGTTTATCTCTAGACCTTTCTTTGCACAGTATGTGCAAAAGGAGTTCAAGAGTGCCTGGAGACCCTTCTTGGTTTGTGATATCAAAATGGTATCATCCGCGAAGAGTAACGCAGGCACCCTCTCCCCATTAAGTTTTGGTGAATCACTAGCACAACTGTTCAAATGGTCAGGGATATCGTTAACAAAAAGTGAAAATAAGGTGGGAGCCAAAACACATCCTTGGCGTACACCACGCTCTATGGGGATATCACGTGTCAATTCCCCGTTCGGTCCCCACCTAATGTTGGCATGATTCCCATCATGTAGCTGAACTATTTGGGCCAGGAGACAACCGGGTAGGCCAGCTTCACGGAGTGACCTCCAGAGCAGGTTACGAGGGACAAGGTCGAATGCCGCCCTCAGATCTACGAAGGCGACATACAGGCGACCCTTCCTAATGAGCACATACTTCCAGTATATACAACAGAATCTAAAAACCTGGTCTATGGTGCTGATCTTACCCCTAAAACCGGCTTGTAATTTAGTAAGTATAGCATTTTCCTCGAGCCAGTCATTCATCCGAAACAGTAGGTGTTTAGAGTAAAGTTTTTGCAGAATGTCCATCAAACTAATCGGTCTGTAGTTCGATGGAACAAACCTGCTGCCCTTTTTAAATATTAGGACAACCTCCGCAGCTCGCCAACTATCTGGGAATCGACATTTGCTAGACAAAGCATTAAATAAATGGTTTATGTACGGGGCCCAAACTTCGACCTCGTGTTTGTACAGGTCACCTGGTATTTTGTCGGGACCAGGGGCTTTGCTACTTTTCAATTCGGCAATTGCCCTTTCTGTCTCATCAATTGTAAAATTCATGCACTCAATTGGTGGAGGGGACCAAGGAGTGACATCAGACCCGTTGTCATATTGTTTGTAAAGAGATGTGAAGTGCGTCACCCAAGTCAACTCGTCTAAAAAAACATCCTTCACAACCCTACCTGCATGAGACCCATTGGCCACTAGCCTCCAAAACCCAACATTGTCCTTCACTTTAGCCGCGGCCAGCATCTCTGCCCAGATCGACTCCTCCCATGTCCTTTTCGATGTATTTTGAATAGACTTATAGGTTTCCCTGGCTACTTTAACGTCATCCTTCGTTTTGTTTTTTATTGCATACAGTAACTCCCTCTTGGCTGATCTACATGAGTGATCATACCATAATTTACCATGGCACCCCATCCTCACATTTTGATGTTTTTTCCTTGGCATTTTTGTCAAACATTTTTTAACTTTTTAAAAAAATGTATGGTGTAATGCAATGAATTTATCATAACAGTTGGATGAAAGAGAATAATCATCTAGGGACCCAAAAATAGAATCAAAGAGTGAATATACATTTGCCAGTGTATCCCCATGTTCAAGTACATATGACCATTTCAGTACACGTCTGTTGTTGCTAACATGGTGCACATCACATGAGATGGGATTAGGAACCTCAATTGACGGTGGAAAAGGGGGTTCACTGAACAAAATACCATCAACCAACAATTCTAATGGGTAGTGATCACTTTCACCCCTATTGGACACCACAAAGTCCATCATATAATGCCAGATACTCAATGAAACAAATATGAAATCCAAATTGCTTGTGATATCAGACCTTACAAAGGTGGGTCATTTTGAATGGTCGGAGGGAAAACGACCATTACATGTCCTGAGGTTATGATCGACCGTTAGTCTTACCAGTTGTATGACCAATGCCGAACAATTGACAAAGTTTATACTCTCAAGCTGAGGAATGTTGTTTGCATGGTCTTCCTCCTCGAGGATATCAACAAGCCCCAGGACGGGTTCAAAATTACAGTTGATATCACCTCCCATGATTACTGCAGCATCACCAACCTCCCTTCTAATAAAATTATCCAGAAATTCAATCGTGGGGGAATTTTTAGAGTGTACGGAGGGTCTGTTGTAGACATTAATTAAATAACATTTTTCCCCTTTTGTATTTGTGATTTTCAGAGCCAAGATGTCCAGTGAGCCTGTTTCAATAAGTTTGATCTTAATCTTCAACGTGACTTTGACCCATATGATAAGACCCCCCGAGGGTCTACCCCTATTTGACTGAACAGCCCCGATACCAAAGGTTTTGTATCCTATCCTATGGGGTATGTCTATTGCCCAGGTTTCTTGTAGAAGGCAAAAATCGCACAAATCTATATATTCCGCCCATTCTGGGTCCCTCAGATTTTTATTTACCCCCGCTATATTCCAAGAGGTTAAAAGCAAAGATGGTTTTACCCCTTTACCTGTACAGGTTGGATTTGCAGTGGACTCTGGTCCTGTCATTGTGCCTTGTAATGGGGCATCTGCAGAGTGCGGATCTAAGCCAGATAGCAGACCCACTACACCATTGATATCTTCATTAGCCGAACCACCTGATTTTTGCCCAGAATTCCTTGTACTTGCTACAGTTATATATTGCTTGTCTAAGGCATGCGTTTTATTTTGACGGTCTTTACCTCCCTCTCCAACTGGGGTCATTACCTTAAAATTAGCAGATTTAAAGAAAGTACCTTCATCACCAGCTAGATGGTCGATGTCTTGAGAATTAATGGGACAATTTATCTGGATTGGGAGTCAATCAACTCCATCCAGAGAGCTAAACCTATTATAGGTAGAAATTCCATTCCACGCATTGTTTGTGCCCTGTCTACCCAATTTGGTGCCAAGCATAGAAGGATGGTTAATCGTGGTCCAATTTCCTCCATTGTTAGTATGCCTCAGAGGAGGATAAAAAAATGTTAGAGGCCTTGCTTCAATGGAGGATGTGCCTGCGTAGGTGATTCGTGTGCATATATGTTGGGCAGTATGAGAGCCCTCAAATGAAACGACAATACAATCACCCATAATGGTTTTGTTTATAGGACCAATTCAGGGCACCCTTCTTACCATGAGGATTCTACTTTTTATATGGTTCGGAATAGGCTTGTTTTCGTTTAGCCAGTATATTACCTTGTTTTTCAAGGACAAAAATGTTTCCTCATGTTGGTTGTCTAGTTCAGGGACCCCAGTTAATACAATTATAAAAGGACTTGCGTCTGGTGGAAGATCTATATATCCTCCCCTTGTGATTTTACTAGCATGGGATGTGCGGTAATTATGTACGTTCTTTTTCAGGTTTTTATTTGACGAGGGCACATTAGGGGTAGGGACAATATGTGCAGGAGGATGAGCATTTTCAGTACTCGGTGTTCCATTATTCGTGGCTGGTATAAGACCTTTACAGATCGAATTATTAACAGTTTTACCTTTTGGTGGAACCAAAGGGGTAGCAGAGAAAGTATAAACTGAGCTCACAGTGTGGTCAACTACTTTTAAAGCACTCTTCATAGTGGTTTGTTTGGCGTCCGATTTTATCTCCGAAGATACAGAGGGGATGGGGGCATATAAGCTACTAGTAGCTGCATCAGAACACTGTGGCTTATTGCCACATGCGTTTAAACTTAAGCTAGACAAGGTAATAATACTTTTCTCTACCTCAAGGAGTTGGTTTTCAATACAGGATAACCTAACTTCAAGAGGTCTTAATAGTTTCTTTAGTGTCTCCCATACAGTTTTCACAAAATCCTCCTTTCCACCCTCCATTCCACCCTCCAAGTCCACCAGGGGTGTACCTGTCTTCTCATTCAGTGGAGCAGGATGCACATCAACATTGACTGTATTCAACGCTTCAATCTTATTACCATTTTTAGGCAACTCCTTAGTGGAGATGGTCTGGTGAAACATACTATTTGGGCCCCCCGGGGATTAGACCATGCTGTTAGACACTGACTTTTTGCCACTTTGGCCTTTTTCCTAACGTACGCTAACTTTGACTGACGTTTTCTTTTTTGTGATAACGTTGCCTTAGTGGCGCACATAATATTATTAGGTTCATTATTGTCTTTATTTTCATTATCCTCTAAAGGTGTATCCACCTTAGGAGATATTTCAGGTGGATTTCTTTTAGGTGTTTCTTGGGTGAGGTCGAGTGTAACATCAATTGGAGGTAATGTTTCTTCAGGGACAGAATGTTCGTCAGCTGGTATAATAATGGGTTTGATAGCAACAGGGCGCTCAGGAGTTTTAACTAAGGCAATACTGCCTAGAGAAGATTTTTTGCCCACGCCTAGATCTGTAGATAGTCTTCTAGCTGCCTCCAGCTCCAAGGACACTCTATGCTGGAGTTTGTTAATCTCAATGTCAATGCTTGTATTGGTCCTTGTTATAAAATCATCCAAAGTTCCAGTGCCTTTTTGGCATTTTTTGCCCTGTATCTTGTTTCGCGCGCAGACATCGTTCATGAAAAGACCCTAGTCAGGAGTAAGCAAAGAATACTATTACCTAACACCAGGTAGTGATACCGCACGGCCAAGGGGGGTGGCCCTGTCCGGTCTTGCTCGGTCTGTAACGGGCTAGAATGGGCCCGCCCTTGTCCCGGGCTTCTCCCGGTCGCTCCCGCGCGCTCCCGCGCAGCGGGACTTGTCGTTTGTTTATGATTCGTGCTTGTGAGAGGGGCGGAGCGTGCAGGGAGAGCGGCCCAGGTGCTTCCAATTGGGTCTGGCGGGCGCTCCTGGGACTTGGAGTCCTGCGCCCGCACTCGCTCGCAGCCCTGCACGCGTTCCCACAGTCCCTACCTCCGAGGGAGGTCGCTGTCCTTCGGGTGCTGTTTTCGCCAAGGTAAGCCCCCAAACGAAGCGGGACCCGCAAAGCGGGTTCCGCGAGCAGTGGCAGTGAGCAGTGAGGTCCGGTTACAAAATCCGGTTGCAGGGGTCAGAAGCGCTGTGCCTCGGAGCAAGTAGCAGAAAAAGTGACACACCAAGTATCCAAGAGTAGGGAGGCTTTAACGGTGATGAAGGAGAAAGGTGGGGCGGAGCGTGCAGGGAGAGCGGCCCAGGTGCTTCCAATTGGGTCTGGCGGGCGCTCCTGGGACTTGGAGTCCTGCGCCCGCACTCGCTCGCAGCCCTGCACGCGTTCCCACAGTCCCTACCTCCGAGGGAGGTCGCTGTCCTTCGGGTGCTGTTTTCGCCCAGGTAAGCCCCCAAACGAAGCGGGGCCCGCGAAGCGGGTTCCGCGAGCAGTGGCAGTGAGCAGTGAGGTCCGGTTACAAAATCCGGTTGCAGGGGTCAGAAGCGCTGTGCCTCGGAGCAAGTAGCAGAAAAAGTGACACACCAAGTATCCAAGAGTAGGGAGGCTTTAACGGTGATGAAGGAGAAAGGTGGGGCGGAGCGTGCAGGGAGAGCGGCCCAGGTGCTTCCAATTGGGTCTGGCGGGCGCTCCTGGGACTTGGAGTCCTGCGCCCGCACTCGCTCGCAGCCCTGCACGCGTTCCCACAGTCCCTACCTCCGAGGGAGGTCGCTGTCCTTCGGGTGCTGTTTTCGCCCAGGTAAGCCCCCAAACGAAGCGGGACCCGCGAAGCGGGTTCCGCGAGCAGTGGCAGTGAGCAGTGAGGTCCGGTTACAAAATCCGGTTGCACGGGTCAGAAGCGCTGTGCCTCGGAGCAAGTAGCAGAAAAAGTGACATATTATTTCTTTATTTTGCATTTTAGTAGCTATTATAAAAGCGCTTAAGCAAAACTCCACCACATTAGTACCTGTCAATCAACAACTGAAAGCGTATATGTTAAACTTTGCAACACATCTGCCGTGGCTCAGAATTATATGTAGTGCTTTTTGGTTAATAACTTTTGATCTGTTTGAGCTAGAAATTAAATACATTTTTTGGTGCAATATTCACATATGGAAGTATATCGTGTATTAGGTGTCAAATCAGGAATATCATGATTATGCAGAAAAAGTGGCAGACACATAAATAAATAATCCCAGTGCCCCTGATTATATGTCATAGTGCCAATTGTCAGACTTCTGAAATGCAAAATAAAATGCCCCAAACTCACTTTTGCCCCCCCCCCTCCTCAAAAGCTAAATGTGCCAATGTCAATAGGCATTGTCTTTGAAACCTACTGGCTGTGCTTTGCTTATTCTTTTTGACAATGCTGTGCAGCATCAGCCAATAAATAAAGAAGAAAAATGCACTGGCGCACTTCACGCCATGCATGCTTAGTGTGTACACATCACAAAACTGTGTGTGCATGCCTGTGTAATGACCTATGCACGTGTCACAATACGCGCCTACTGAATAAAGCGGTTCCATTTTATTTACTTTTTATATTATTTGATCCGAGATGACAAGTGCCACTGGGCGCTCTAAATAAAATAAAAACATTAAAATGTAAATTGGGCTAAAGGGCATTTGTGCAAGCAGAGTGGCCTGGCAACAAATGAGAGTGGCAGGGCCCTCCAGGATTTTTTTTTTTTTAAACAAAACATTAAAGGACCGCCAAGGGTGGGCGAGGGAGCAAAGGAGAAGTTCGAAGGGGGAAGTGGGAGTCTGGGGTAAAATACAAAAACAAAAATAAAGCTCAGGGAGGAGGAGAAGAGATACAGATGGAAGCGAAATACAGCAGACCAAGGGGCATATTATCATGGACCGGTGTTAAAATTATCGCCTTTTTATCGGCAGGAAACTGCCGATAAAACAGCGATAATGGGCTTGATAATACGCCCTTGTCAATTCCCATAGAAGCCCATGTTAACATCAGAACATGGGCTTCTATGGCAATTCACAAGGGCATATTATCAAGCCCATTATTGCCGTTTTATCGGCAGTTTCCTGCCGATAAAATGGCGATAATTGTAACACAGGTCCTTGATAATATGCCCCCAAGTAAAGAGCAAAAAGCAGTGTGTGGCGGATTTGGCAGAGAGAGAAGCACACGAGAGAGCAGCACTGAGGAGAGAGCAATAGCAAGAGTAGGAGGTTGATACATAGTGGAGGGAGAAGCGTATAAAGGTGAGACCTAGAAAAATATATGCACTCTAATGGAGGGAGTGCTAAACAAAAATCAAAGTTTCCTTAAAGTGAGCGGTGAAAGGATAAAAGTCAACCAATCAAAAGAATCGTACAGAGGGTATGCTCCAGGGAAGGGACAAACACAATAAGAATGTGGCAAGCTATCAGCTATGAAAAAAGCAAATGACAATAAAAGGCACCAATTGAAGCAGTGGGCGGGCTTTAAGTCCACTGTACTTTTTTGGCATGATCCACACAAGATCTTTCACTTTCAGACTACTAAGAACTATAGGGTAAGCAACATCAAAAAAAGCAGCCTGACTGGTCGTGACGTAGACATACTTTCAGCACGAATACAGCATCCCATTTGCATAGAGCTGCACGTGCAATGCATGAGAATGGAAAAAAGATCAAAGGCCAGGTTGAGCATGTTCTCGTAGAGGCCTAACTCTAGTGCTTATTATGTATGTACAAGAATTTCCAACTAAGGGTTTTTTCTATGCAGGTATTTGGTAAAACAAAATTATTAGTTCAATCGGCGACGGCGGGGAGACAGGTATCCACCAAGGTCTGTTCACAAAGTAATAGAGTTCATCAAATTTATATGTCCTGGGGGGGAGGAGCCAAGATGGCGATCGGAACGGTCGCATAACCGCCTCGCTCCGTGATCTCTTCCTCCCCGCCACCTATCCTGTATTTTATCCTGCTCGGGGTGTTCCGAATTTGGTCACTGAGGAAGAGCCGTCACTTACCATCCTTTTCCGGGGCTCTGGCGTGCAGTGATTCCGGCGTTCTGCCCTGGTCGCTTTGTTGGCCTTCCCGGCCCTGACGCCGGGGCCTCGAGTGCTGTGCCTGCCCGGAGATGATCGGAGTGCCGGCGGTCCGGAACCGGTGGAGAGACCCGATGGTGGGAGCCTGAGAGCCGCGGGCCGGGACCCCTGGGGCAGACCCGCCCCCGCTGGTGGGCCACCCCGCATGTCAGTTCGCCTACCGGCCCGAAGAAGAGAAGCCGCGCTGTCCGGCACCCCTCAAGTGAGGAACCCACTCCTGTTGTTAGTCCCGCCCGGGATCCGGTGCTGGGCTCCCCCGAGTGCTGTGGGGAGCACGCCCGTTCTTCTGGTGACTCTCCTTTCTCCGCCGAGCGCCATCCGCCGCGGTTTGGCGGTGAGCCCTGGGGCCGCCGGTGCTCCTGATGGACTTGGAAGAACCTGCGGCGATGGCGGAGGGTGCTGTACTTAAGATGGCGGATGGCCCCTCGGGGTGTCTTTCTCCTGGAGACAGGGAGGTTGCCGCATTTGCTTTCTCCAGCCCTCGTTTGGTTTGGGCAGCCCCTACTCGGAGTGCTATCTGGTTTGCCCTGTCTGCTCTGCGGATCGACCTGTCCTTGAAATGTCGAGCCTTGGAGTTGCGGATAGCTGCCATGGTGGCTCCGCCATTTTGTGACGAAGTGTCGTCTCCCCGAATTGTACTGCCTGAAACTTCGCCGGCGGCTGTGCTGGGATCTCCGGCTGGGTGCTCGATTCTATGGGATCTAGCGGACCCGGTGCCGATGCTGCAGTGCTTTCTACATCCTGTTTTCTTTGCTTCGTGCTGGATGGCCCAGATACTGTGCTTGACCACGTGGATCTTTGAGGAACTTTTGCATTCTGACTGTTGCCGAGTTCTCCTGGTTGCTTCTAGTTTGCCGGGACGTTGTTTTGCGGAGATCCCACCGGCTTTTCCTGACTGGTATGGACCCACTGTGTTCTGCTGTTTTTTGGCTGTGGCGGGGTTGGGAAGCTCGACTCTTCATAAAAGTGGACAGGGGTGATCGTGCCCGGATGTCTGTGGGACCCTTTTTACATGGCATCTCCGGGCCTCGTTATTCTGGATGGTTCCTGTTTACATCCTGGTGTAGGCTTTTCTTGACTCTCCTTTTCGACCTCGATTAGTGCATTATTGTTGCGGGGGGGTAGTGTTTTATGTCTCGGTCGCTGGCTCCTCTCCTCTCTCTTTCTTCCTTTTCCTCTCCTTCCTTTTCTTATTCCCCTCTCTTTCTTCGTTATAATTCCCTTTCTCTTTTTCTATATTTCGGGTGACTCTGGGCGACAGGCACGCTGTTTAGTGGGGTAGGCCGTAGCCATTACAGTGATGTAGGGTGGGGGGGGTGTTTGTTATTTTAGTTTGTTTTATTCTATGGTCCCTTTTTTGTCTTTTCCAGGGGGTGGGCTATGTCCCTTGGTGTTTACTCCTCTGTTTCGCTAGCGTCTGCACTTTCTCCTTTTTCGGGGCGGGTGGGCTGTACGGTTGGCGTCCACTTTATTTGTTTGCTGGTATTCTTCCTCTATTCTGCACCTGGTATGGGCGTGTGAGGTCTTTGGGCTTTGCCCTACTGTGGTCGTCTGCTTGCGTGGGGGGCTATTTCCCTCCCGCCCCCCCCCCTTCGTTTCTGTATATGTTGCATGACGCGCTGGTAGATATGGTTGCTGCCTCCTTTATATAATGTAAAATGAAACCTCTTTTATCCTGGCGCTGGCGATGTAACGACTTTATTTGCATCCATCCTGTATTTACCCTATCGTATACATTGCTTTGTTATTTTGATTCTCCTGACTTTGCGGCCGGCCCCTGTGGTTGTAGGCCAGCGCTTGTACTTATACGTGTCTTTCAATAAAGGTTTTTAAAAAAAAAAAAAAAAAAAAATTTATATGTCCTTTTGCACTCAGCTTCTTGTGGTTCACCGTCAAGGCCACATGTTATGCAACAATTCGGACCATATGAAATTTGAGCCCTGATGATGTCCGACTAGGACGAAACGCGTAGGCTGTATCATATGTGATTTTCTTCTCAAGAACTTTGAATATTGACATTTTGAATTGTGGCTCCATTGGACTTTGTACATGACGTTCTGTTGAATGATTTTGAATAATTGGAATAAGCAGAAAATAAAGAAAAAAAATAAGAGAAGAAACTACAGCATTGGACTGATACATTTATTTATGATTTGGGCACTCCTTCTCTGATTATTTTAAAACAAAATTATGTTTTGTTTTTTGCCATTGAAACGTGATAGGCAAAACTTTCCATATGTTTGTGAAACCTGATGAATCCAGCACCTTCCTTCGATGGTGCTAATTATGCATTCAACTGCACTGATATGTGAACACCCATATGGCAGACCTGATTCATAAAGGTAAACTTACACTTTTGTGTAAGTCTATGATTGTTTGTTTTTCAAAAAGGTATTTTGCCAGTAGTATCTTTACGACTATGGATTCTCCACACATTAAAAGATAGCACAGTCTTAAGTTTTACCTTTGCGAATCAGACCAGCCTTATAAACATGTAACTTTACTAATGATGTCACCACAATGCTCCTCCGCTCATCCTACCCTTGACTGGACTGCCCTTGCATTCTTTTCTGCCCTACTCCCACCATGGTTTGCATCCAGGCTCTGTGCCTTATCAGCTCCAGCACCATTTTCTTGCACCCATCCTAGCCCAAACCCACCGAGTATCCTCCCCGTTACACAGTGCTTTAAATGGGCCGGTACTGGCCGGTACGGAGTACCGGCACTAAATCATATTGAGAAGGAGAGTACCGGCAATACTGAAGAGAAATGTAGGGACATATTATCAACAACTAGTGATATTTATCGCAAAATGAGCTTAGCGATAATTTTTTTATCGCCGCGCATCGCCGGATTTTATCGCAGAGATAACGTGCTATTAGCAACGTTTATCTCTAAAGCGATAAACTATCCGGCGATAGCGGCGAAATGCGTGAATATCGCTGGAAATCCGGCGATATTCAGGCATTAACGCCAATAGGGTCTTAACCTGAATATCCAACTCCCATTGGATATACAGGTTAAGAAGTGGTCAGAGCAGGCGTTAGGCTTTGGTGATATTTGCGCTTACGCACATTTTTTCATCTCTACGCCTGCGTTGATAATAGCCGATAGCGATGTTAGCGACTGCTTTCAGTCGCTAACAGGTTGGGTACGCCCACTTTGCTTGTCTTTAGCGATAAAAATCGCTAACTTGCAAAGCGGGCCCCAAACCGGTCGCTATCGCCTACAAGCTATCGCTAACTGCTGTTTGCGACAGCTTGCTAATAGGGCGATAAAATTATCGCCGCTCTTTCGCCCGAAAACGGCCGCAAAAGCGGCTATAATCTCATATCGCCGCCTTGGTAATATGCCCCGTAATACTTTTAATTGAAGACTACCGGCACTTCTAAGAAACAAGCAGGTACTCTGGTACCGAGTACCTGCACTTCTATTTTTCCATTTCAAGCACTGCCGTTACACACTCCCGAGGACTGATGGATGCAGAGACAGACACGTTTATAGACAAAATCAGATGCCATGAATTCTTGCTGATTGCTGCTCTTCTTTCTGATGAACAGTAGATGGCGCTGTTGCTGCATGAGCGCCACAGTGTCAAAAAAGCTTTTAGTCGCTAGCTGCTTTATTTTCTCATTGCCAGTCAAAGCCACTTCAAAGTGTCAGGTGCTTTGTGATTTCAAAATGCTATTGTGAATAGGAATGAACACACAGATAGCTAGCACTTGTACCTCACAAGGGAAGTGGGTGGCGGAGACGTGCGCCCCCTCTTGAGACTTGCACAAATACTTTGACATGGAATTGTAGGTCACAAAAACACATAGGGCCACATGTATTAAAAGGTCATGTAACGCAGAAAGAGAACTTTCTGCGCTGTGTGACAAGGAAAGGGCACGAATGCACCCTATCTACTAAGAAATAACAGATTCCTGCTCTCCCCCTGCGCTGACGCAATGAGGGCAGCCTAGCACCAATGCAGGCACCCGCGCGCCATGGTGCAAGGGTGCGCGTGCTACACCCAGGATTGTTTTGTTGTGCAGGATGGGGCAAAGAAACAATCATTACACAAGCTTCTTCCCCTAAAGCAGAATGGAGCACACTTCGAAACGAAAAAAACTAGAAGAAATTAAGCTATTCCTCCTCATTGATCCGGCCTGTCCTGGGAAGGCGTGCCAGTTTGACACATTTCTAGGTTTTCTTGTCTTAATAAATCTGGGAACGTGCCAAAATCCATGGATGGTTGCGTGGGAACAATCGCTCTCTACCATGGACGTCCCCGCGGTGACCCATGACTACCCTAATGGCGTCCATGCTCTCTACCCATGTAACGCCTTCCCAGTGAAAACTAATGCAATAACTTGCACTGCCTTAACCCAGTATTTGTAAAGTGCGAACTAATAACCCCTATGGGTCTTAAGGCGCGGGGGGCGTCGGGGAGATTAAGCAAACTATTGCCCAGAGTCACACGGTGCTGGGCTGAGCTGCCGCCGGATATCGAACCGTGAGCCCCATGCTCTGGAGTCAGCTGCCCTAGCCGCTGCGCCACACATCTCCCCTCTCTTCTTTTACTCCAGATTTACTATGTCACATAAAGCTACACAAATGGCTGTGCGTGGCATAGTAAATCTTACTGAAGGACTCGCGCTGCCCTTGCATGTCCCTTTCTCTATAGTGCAAAGGTGTGCGCATGGCGCTCAGCAGCCTGATAGTGCGGCACCGCTAAAGACAGAGCAGGAAAGCATCATATCTCTGTAGATATGATGCTTTCCTGCTCTCCTCCTTTCAGTCAACCCAGCACCGCAACTTTGGGTGCTGCCCTGCATTGTGTGACAGATTCGTGGATGTGGACCATAGACATAGTCTGGGGGCATCGGGGGGGGGGGGGCACAGATAGCCAGCTGTGGGCTTTCCCCAGGTAATATTCACTTCATGATGTTAGTGTGGCATTGTAGCCCTGGCCCCTGCCCCTCAACGGGACGGGGTCACAAACATAGCCAGCGAATGCTTAGTTGGAGGTCTGTTTTCTATACAGACCCCCATCCAAGCCTTCACAAGATTTTGCAAGGAGCAGCAAGCTGATTCCCACCCTATTGAAGGGTCCATGAATTCCACAGCTTCACCAACACCACAGAGAATGCTTGCCCTCCCATTAGGATCCGGGAAACGTTTGAGGCCATGAGAAGGACTACATCCAATCTAAGGCACCGAGGATGGAAAATAGGGCAGGAACGTGTTTTCTTGATGTTGAGGACTCATCCTACGAGGAGACTGAAACCCAACACATGTAGCTTTGAACATTATTCACTTCAATATCAAAAGCCGATGGAGGGTCTGTGAGACCTGCAAAGCTGAAGATTTTATAGGTAGGTTCGAAGCCGGGTGGGCTGCCTCATTCTGAGGGCCTCATTTATGAGTCTACTTGCGCCACCGTAACATCACTTTTTGTGACGTTTCGTGGCGCAGGAGCCTGCTCCATATTTACGCGGCAGCACTAAGCCACTTATTGTGGTTTAATGCTGCCTACTAAATATGGTTCACCTTAATCCAGTGTTCTGCGTTAAAGGGGAGTGCAATGGGTGTTGCCGTCGGCATTCCCAGCAACATCCATGATTTACGAGAAATTGGAAATCTGCGGCAGCGCCAAAAACTTAAGGGAGGCAAAACGAGGAGAAATGTATGTATTTCTCCTCATTTTTCCTTTTCCTATGTGTACTGCATTCTGCAGCACACATAGAAAGAGGAAAAAGCCTCTTCTGATTGTTTTTGTGCAGAAAGGCTTCCCTTCCTGCACTAAAAATAATGATCCCTGCAACGCAGGCACCCTTGCACAGGGGTGCTGAAGTGCCTACATTTGCACACAGCAGCCCATTGTGCGCAGGGGAAAAGGACATGAATGCACCGTATCCGATAGATACAGCGCATTCCTGCCCTTTTTTTTACCATAGGGCAGCACAGCAGGAAGGCCTGCATTGCTGCCCTGTGGTAATACCTCATAAATGAGGCCATGAATCTGCTTCAGTCAACAGAGCGGAAAAAAGGGCGTAACCAGTAACAAGGAATTATGGTAATCATGAGGGCTCAAAATTGGTACTTGCTGTCCGGATGACGTAGTATGAGCTAGTAAGAATGGAAGAGTCTTCTGAAATGCTCACATTAGGCAAAACATCTGTAAGATATCATAAGAACCTGCTCAGACAAAGTCAGATCTTGGTCAAGTTAAAAGGCCAGATGCCAAACTTCAGGGGCAGGACAGTTAGGTGGTCCCAGTTGTTCTGGCCAGAAATCTCAGGGAAAAATTATAGGATATCTAATTTCCAAAATCCTCAGAACTTCTGTTTTATCATAGTTTAATTTAGGAGAACTGGTGTTCATCATTGCCAACTTGTTAGCACTAACCATGAGGGGAACCAACATATGTTCCACCAAGCTGTACAGCCATAGCCTTTATATGAATCCAATGAGTTAAATTCAAATAATTTTTTATTCACTATTATTCTTATGTTTCACCATCTTATATCTCGTCCTTCTTGCTCAGAGTATTCAATTCATTTTATTCATATCTTCAATTGCCGTAGATGTGCACAAAAACGCAGGCGCAGAAGTAGGTCCCAAATGTCATGAACCTATGTTGGTTCCCCTCATGGTTTGTTACAATTGCAGCATGAAGGGACGAAGCGCAGTACAAGCTTGCACGCTGATTAAGGCTTGAATAGAGGAAATATGGATGAATTTTTGATAAGTCAGTGTGCATCTCTCACTCCCCCCTGTATCACTAACTTGTTATCACTGCCATCTTGTGATCCCTGATTCCAGTCAACAGAAACCAGCAGCTCAGCATTATCAGTATAACATGGAAACCTTAGACCAAAGGATTGAGTTAACCTAGCCAGTGGTTCGACAAGCAGTTAAAAAGTGTGGCGCTCAGAGCAGATCCCTCTGGACCCCTTTCGATACATCCTTGAGTCATGTTTAAAAAAGCCCCTTCCTTACATCCTGCAATCTTCCCAATAAATAGGACCTCAAGCAAGTCAGCAAGTAAGTACCCTACCCTTGACACCAGCCCTCCCATCCCAGCCACTCTAGCAGCCGGTATGGGAGACTTTATTGAAGGCTCCTGAGAGGTCCAATAGGCCTTCATGTGAGGTTCTTGAATTCTCAATTTCTAGTGGTAGAGATACGTACCCTGCTCATCTTTCTAATCCACATAAACTCAGTAACTTGTCCACCACATTGTAGGAAACCCCCAGAAGCAATGGGTTAATTCAATGCTCCCTCAGGCAGAATAGTTATTTGCTCTTACTTGCATCACCGGAGCCCTAGGCACTAGAGGGTTTCTCTTGCAGTATCTTGAATATTCTTATGTAACCAAGTTCTTTTGATGGGTTGATCTTAGTCTCTGATACTTCACCGACCCACACTTGCTGAACTGTCAGCCTTAGGATGGTCTTTCTCCAACATTTTTGCCTGCTTGCTTCCAATTTTGCTGATTTGTTTTGTTGGTTTTAGGACTCTGGGCAGTTTACCACTGCTAACCAGTGCTAAAGTGCATGTGCTTTCTCCCTAAATATGGTTTGATTAACTTATCCACAACTGGCATATTTAATTTATCTATAAGTCCCTAATAAAGTGCACTGTATGTGCCCTGGCAGTGTACATTGAATGCTACAGGTGGACCTGCAGCACACATTGTGCCACCCACTTAAGTAGCTATTTAAAATCTGTCTCAGGCCTGCCACTGCAGAGCCTGTGTGTGCAGCTTACACTGCCATGTTGACCTGGCATTTAAAGCCTCTTGCCAAGCCTTAAACTTCCCTTTTATGTCATATAAGTCACTCCTAAGGAAGGTCCTTGGTAGCCCATAGGACAGGGTGCTGTGTAATTATAAGGTAGGACATGCACTTTTAAGTTTGACATGTCCTGGTAGTGAAAATCTCCCAAAGTCGTGTTTCACTACTGTGAAACCTACCCCTCTCACAGGTTAAATTAGGTATTCCCTATTACATTTAATAAGCTGTAATTCCTGATTGAGAAGGTGTAGATCTGTCATGTTTAGTACCTATGGAATTGCAATGATAAATCCTCTTTATTGGTACAGTCAAACTTATCATTACAATTTTGAAAATGCCGCTTTAGAAAGTTGGTATTTTCCTGCTCTCAGCCCTGTGTGCCAGCAGCCTGCTTCCAATACATGTCTGGGGTGGGTAACAGCTGAGCTTTGTGCATTCGTTCTAGACTGCCACACACAAAGGGAGCTTATGTATAACTTGATGGGGCCCCCACATCCTGATTGGCCATCCTGGGCAGGATGGGAGGGAGGAGCTGGACACTGCCTAACACTTACACTTGAATAGGCTGTGACATGCACGTTTAAGTTTTACATGTCCTGGTAGTGAAAATCTCCCAAATTCTTCTTTCACTAGCAATTTAACCTCTCATAGGTTAAATTGAGGATTCCTTAGTACATTTAAAAAGCTGTAATTCCTGATTGAGAATGGGTAGATATGTCATTTTTAGTACCTTTGGAATTGTGATGATCAATCCTCTTTAATGGTACTGTCACATTTATCATTACAATTTTGAAAATGCCCCTTTTAGAAAGTTTGTATTTTCTTGCTCTTGGCCCTGTGTTCCTGCAGCCTGATTCCAATTCACGTCTGTGGTGGGTGGCAGGTGAGCTTTGTGCATTCGTTCTATACAGCAACACACAAAGGGAGCTTAGGTGTGACTTGATGTGCCACCCACATCCTGATGGTCTCTCTAAGCACTTCAAAGCCCCTCTGTGGTGACTCCTCCACTTCAAAGGCACCACTGGGTATAAGCACTGGACTATTGACCCTACCACTTAAGTACACTTCTGGTCTTGTGACGGTCTGCCAGGAAGAAAGACTACTGTGCTGCTAAAGGACTGCCACTCTACCGAACTGCTTTTATCCTGTGCTGACCTGCTAGCTGTTTGCTGCCTTCCTTGCCTGTGTGAGAAGGGCTGGACCTGCATCACTTGAACCCAGAGTGACTCCAAGAGTTTGCTGGCTTGCCTCCAGTTCTAAAGTCTCAGGGACATCAAAGACGTAGGGCCCGATTCCCAGAAGGAACTTAAGACTCAATCCTAAACTTACTACTATTTTGGTATTCACAGAAAGCACTTACTACTTTTGGCATTCACAGAATGAAATTACTACTTTTGGTATTCACAGAAGTTAGGATTTTGTCTTAAGTCTGTCTTAAGTCTGTCTTAAGTTTGTCTTAGGATTGAGTCTTAAATTCATTCTGTGAATCGGGCCCTTAGTTCCAACCACCCTGCTACATCACCTGAACTCTGCCATCTGAGAGTCTTGCCCTGCCAAGTGGTGCCTACCCAGTCCAGGACCCGGGGATCCCTGGAAGTGGGTTTAAAGTTCTGCTTCAACCAAAATCCACACATCAGCGCCTATGTGCTGCTCTGGTCAGGTACATCTCCTTTGACGCATAGCCTCTGCTGCAAGGATTGAGTGCATCACATCGACAACTACGCAGCACATTGCTTGCCTCCATTTCTGACGCATCTTCGACTTTGCGTGGCACAGACCAGGTGCTTCGCCTACCATCCTAAGGATCGTCAATGATGCATCGCCTCCTGTGCTTCTCGCATCTTGCTCTGCAACAACGCAAACCGGGTACTTTGCAGCAGGCCAGGGCTGGTCGCTGTATCCAACCCCCCGCTCTATCGTGGTCAGCCTGAACGTTCATATTTCTCTCTGTCAAGTTCGACCAGATAGCCCCAGTTGACCCTTTAACCGTTTAAGCACTATATTTCAGTATATCCTTTAAAAATTCATATCTCTGGTTCTACTTATTAGATTTTTGTCCTTTTACCTCTTGTTTATCCTAAAGCTCCCTGCTCTGATCCCTCTCAGAGGCTCTGAAAACTTTGAAACCCCAGAGATCACCTCTCTGTCCTTTAGTCTGACCCCATCATCCACCAGAATTTCCCATGATTTCCCATTTGTTTTTTGACTTCTTGCTCTGCGGTCATATCTGGCAAATCAAAGTTACGCGTTGTCACGTTTATGACCACCCACACTCTTGCTAAGCTTGTGCAACTCCAACATCCAGGGCAGTTTAAGGTTTTAAGTCATAATTCTGCCCCTCTTTCTCTCAAACCGAGACCTTTCGCCCACTTTCTGAGGTGTTGTGCGATAAGCCCATAGTATTTGTCTAATTGCCCTTGCATCATTTTTCCAATTGGACATACGCACTGTATACCCTCCTGCAGGACCCCTAGCCATCGTTTCACAATCCTATTACGTTTGAGTAATATACCCGTATGAACAATATATGGAACAAAAGAAGATGGCAAACTTTTAACTTCAAAGATCTCCTTCACAAAATGTACAACAGTCTGAGAAGTGACTTCCTCTACCATTGTTAGTTCAGGCTCTTTTCCATAAAGGTCATCCAATACAATGGGACACTTGGAATGCCTGAGATGCACATGTGGGCTGCATGGTCCACTCTTTGGGCCCGATTCACAGAATGAACTTAAGACTTAATCCTAAACTTACTACTATTTTGGTATTCACAGAATGCACTTACTACTTTTAGCATTCACAGAATGAGCTTACTACTTTTGGTATTCACAGAAGTTAGGATTTTGTCTTAAGTCTGTCTTAAGTTTGTCTTAAGACAAACTTAAGACAAAATCCTAACTTGTAATTAAGAGGATAGTTGTCCACTGGAAACACACCATAAAAGTTGTGTATACTTTCAAGACAGGATTGTCATCCAGATATTTTGGAAAATACTGATGAATCATTTATCAATTAGTAAAGTATCTTTGATGTACAAGTAAAAGGTAATGCACTAGAAGGCCTATCTGTAAGAGTACTTGATGTAAAAAGGAAGAACCTATGACTTCTAGGGCCCTTCAGGGCTGCATTATATTGTATTAGTAGTTATACAGGGCGTTCAATAACTCCTGAGGCCTAAAGTGCTTTACTGTGTGGTTCTGTTGCATTTTCTATATAGTGCTTGATGATGTGAGTCTTATCATGCGCAAACTTAGCCCGATGGGCGTCAAGGCGCCTAAAACAAATAGTGCAGCTAGCAAATCAACCCAGCAATCCATCATTGATAGGCCTTGATGAAGCACCACGTCTTCAGGGCTTTTTTAAACAAATCAATTGAGGGAAGTGATTTAACCTCAATTGGGAGAGAGTTCCAAAGCTTAGGGGCCACTACAGAAAAGGCTCTTGCTCCCCATGTGGCTAGCCGTATGCGAGGCACTACCAGTTGGGAGAGACCAGCAGATCGTAGGGATCTAGCTGGAATATAATGAGAGAGCAGAGACCCAAGTGAATCATCCGAACCTGCCCTAAGCGCTCTATATGTAAGACATAAAATCTTAAAAGAGACTCTGTACTGAACAGGGAGCCAGTGAAGGTCTCTCCTGGCAGTCGTGGCAGAAGATGCCAAGGGAAGGGCCAACACAAAACGTGCTGCCGTTCTGTACTATTTGCAGTCGATGAATAAGACCGTTGTTGGACTCCGCATACAAGGAGTTGCAATAATCAAGCCTTGAGCCAACAAGAGCGACTGCAATCTGCTTGCGGGCCTGGAGAGAGAGATAGTTACGGATCCTATTCAGGATCTTAATCACACCCCAGCAGGTGGCCACCGTCCTATTCACTTGGAGCTTCATGGAGAGTGAGGTGTCAAAGACCACACCGAGATTTCTGGCTGATTGGGAGGGAGTGGGGCAGATGCCAAGAGACAGAGGCCACCACTCGCTCGACCAAGCATCTTGGTCCTTCCCAAAAACCAAGACCTCTGTCTTATCGCCATTTAGCTTTAGGGAGTTGATGATCATCCAGTCAGCTACATGCTGCATGTATGACCTAAAGCTAATGGCAGATACACGATCAGAGGAATGGGCCAGAGACACCATGATCTGGGTGTCATCGGCGTAGGATACCACCTCCATCCCCTGCGATCTTACTAGTCTAGCAAGGGGGGCCACGTAGATGTTAAACAGGGTCGGACTAAGAGCCGACCCCTGTGGCACCCCACATTGCAACGACTTGGCAGGGGAGAGGAAGCCTCCAAGCTTTACTCCCTGTTCTCTACCAGTGAGAAAGGAGTTAAGGAGATTCAGAGCCGGCCCGGAGACCCCTGCCTCCCTAAGCCGAGATGTTAAAATGGCGGGAGACAGTGTATCGAATGCGGCTGTGAGATCTAATAGGACAAGTATAGTAGTTTGGCCACTGTCCACTTTCCAGTGGATGTTATCTGCAACAACAGTGAGAGCGGATTCAGTACTATGACATTTCCTGAATCCGTGCTGTGTGCAATCCAGGTATTCACTGGTCTCCAGAAAAGTGGAAAGATGTAGGTTAAGGTTTGCCTCCAGTATTTTCGCAGGCGCCGGGAGCAGAGAAATGGGCCTAAAGTTTTTAAGAATGCCAGGATCAAGAGAAGGCTTCTTCAAAAGAGGCCTCACAATCGCCTTCTTCCAGACAGATGGGAAGGAACCCTGAATGATAGCACTATTCATAACTTCTAGCAAAGGTGGGAGAATACTGTTCCTGCACTCCTTCAAGGTATTTAGCGGCAGGGAATCCGTGGGGGAAGAGGATTTAGTCCTATCAAGTAGGAGACTCAGTCCTTCCAGAGACAGTAATGGGAATTGCCCAAATTGTTTGTAAGGGCATTCACCCACGGAATCTAGGTTAGAAATAACAGAGGGAGTATCCCTGTCCAAGGAATGTCTTTGTACTTCCAAGGCGATATGGATGTCCAGAATTTTGTTGTGAAAGAAGTCAGAGATGTTATTACAAAGGTCCTGAGAACTGACCACAGGTTCAGGGAGTTGGAGAGAGCATAGTGAGTCAGCAATTTTGAAGAGTTCCCTTGATGAAGTTAGGGAACCTGTAAGATTGGTAAAATACTCTTGCTTCTCCACTATAACTCTCTGTTTGTAGTCTCGTAAATCAGACTTAAGGGTCTCTCGATCTTTCGGATCCCAGGACTTCCTCCATCTTCTCTCACTGCTCCTGCAACCCTGCCTTAAAAGTCTCAGATGTTCAGAGAACCAGGGTGCGGTAGGTTTCTGCCGGGCTACATATCGAAGGGAGGCAGGGGCAAGCTTTTCCACAGCACTAGTAATGGAATCAGTGAGTTTTTGAGCTGCCTCATCCACACCCTTCAAGGAGAGGGATTCTAGTGTCCGAATATGGGGAACAATAGTATCGTCAGTAATATTTCTAAAATTTCTCCTGAGAATAAATGAAGAAGCGGCCGAATTGGCTGAAAAGGGGGCAGAGAAGACAAATTCAAATGGCACAGCAAAATGGTCTGTCCAGACCAAAGGCAGAGGCAAGCCAACAGTTATCCTAAAATCACTCGAAAATATCCCATCAAGAATATGGCCAGCCTTGTGAGTTGAGCTACTCACTAGCTGAGCAAGGTCAAAAGCTCTGAGTAATTCAGTTAGTGTCAGGGTATCCTTGGAACTAATGTCATCCAAATGAAAATTAAAATCGCCCAGGATAGAGAGATGGGTCTTTCCAAAGTAAGGTTCTAGAATTTCCAATAGCTGTGAAGAAAAGTTCGCCCTCGGGCCAGGCGGCCTATAAATCAGTATCCCAGTAAAAGAGACAGATGGAGCGCATAATATACTAAAATAGAGTGCCTCAAAGCAGTCTCCTGGTCTTGACAGCGGTTTAGTGGTACAGGAGAGAGATGACTTCCAGAGAACAGCACTTCCTCCTCCTCTACGAAGTGGTCTGTCCTGTCTATAGAAAGAATAGCCATCAGGAATGGCCAGGAGTAACTCGTGTCCCGAGGACTCCGAGGCCCACGTCTCAGTAATAAAAACCCAGTCCGGCTGTCTTTCTGCCACAAAGTCGTGGAAGACGACATTATGCTTGATCAGCGATCGTGCATTGATTAAGAACCCAGTTTTAGAAATCGGGATAGGGCGACATCCTGTGCGAGGATGGGATCTAGTAGAGTTAGGAACAGGGCAGCGAAAGGAAGTCCTACATGTAAAACATTGCTGGGAGTGTCGGATTCCTTCAGGAGAAAAGCGGTGAAAACACCGTTGCACTGATGGCCTAAGTGCCCTGAGTTCCAGCACGGAGTATTGCCTGTGTACCTTGTAGGATGGAGGGAGGGTACCTACCGTGTCCAGCCCGTCCTCAGCGCGGACGGGCGCAGACGGGCTGAACTCAGGCGTAACTCCGGCAGAAATCCGGCGATCCCGCTGCGCGATGACGCTGCGCGTAGGCATGGCTGCAATTTATGTTGGTCCAGCCTCCTAAACGAGGACTAGACCGCGAGGTGGCTCAGCCCTCACTCAATATGGCCCCCAATCGAGACTGTGGCGAGGGACCCGCAAAATGCGGTGTTTAACAGATTACAATGCAGGTGAAAGTGGCAGCGTGCAGGTGAGCGTGGCCAACAGTTTTTTTAAAACGAGGGAAAATACTAAACTAAAATAGTAACAAAGATACAAAACGGGATTGATTAAAAACACAAGGCTGCGCAATGGTAGAGCGCTGCGGAAGAAATGCGCTAAGCTTCATACTCTTGTTGAAGTGCTGAAGCTCTCCACTTTGCAGCAGGTTCCTGGGTGTCCTCCAAAGTTCATGGTTGAAAGGGAGCTGTTTGTGGTTGGGCCTGTGTGGGACATGTTGGTGTGGTGCATGAAGTTTGATGATATGGTGGGTGCACAATGCGCTGTGTCTCACTGTGGATAAGCAAGCGTATTACATACAATATCATAATAGGCACAGTTGTGTATGCAGATACTTACTCTCATTTTTGGGAGGCAGTACCATACTTAGAAACCTCCTTTGATGTCATCAGTGGAGTCTGTTATGGTAAAAGAGCTCACCCAGTAGCATCAGAGAAGTTAAACCATTGGAGGCACTGTCAAATCATCAGGGAGTGTTCTATGGAGTCTATCCAGGAGTGACAGAGGAGCCAACCCTTTCACTGTTAAATCATCAGGGAGTGTTCTATGGAGTCTACAGAGGAGTGATAGAGGAGCAACCCATTGGAGACGCTGTTAACTCAGCAGGTAGCGTCCTAAATTAGTCTACCCAGAAGTGAAGAGGAGTATTCTATTGGAGGCACTGTTAAATCACCAGGGAGTGTTATATGAAGTATACCCAGGAGTGACAGAGGAGTGACCCATCAGAGACACTGTTAAATCATGAGGGAGTGTTATATGGAGTCCACCCGGGAGTGGCAGAGGTGCAACAGAGAAGCAACCCTTTGGCTGCACTATAACACCACAAGAGAATATTAAGGAAGGAAAAAAGAAACAAGTGGGAAAGGGTTGACTAAGGGATAGGTGAGAGAAAGGAACAAAGGTTTTGGACCTAAGCCCTACATTGTCCTTGCAAGAACAAAGAGGGAAGACATAACAGGAAAATGCCTATAACCAGCCACCCTATGCTTGGACTCCTCTCTTACTCTCTCCTTAGTGCCGACATACGCTTAGGCTGGCAAGCGTTGCATTCACATGTTTGTAGCATAGTGCAAACGTGTTTGTGTGAGTCTAGCATAGGTTTTGTACTGGAAGGGTGGCCTTCTAGTACAAAACACTGTGTCTAGACAAACTTTAAAACTTTTCCCACTTCATATGTGTGCTGTACAGTCCCACATGCATATAGGGAAAAGTAATGAGAAATAAACACATATCTCCTTTTTAGTTCAAAGCATAACAGACAGCTCAACTAGCTGGTTTGCTAACATCATCTTGGGGATATTTGGAAAGCTTACCTGGGAATGAATTCAGCCCGTTGTCTACCATTGGCTTTGGGGTTTGTAACACATTTCCTTGCTTTCTTTTTGCTAGCTCTATTTGCTTTAGGCTACCCAGATGAAGTATGTTGCTTCCCTTGCCGAAACCTATTTACTGTATGTGTCCACCCGTGCTCTTTCAAATCTTGTTTTTATCTTGTCACATTTGCTGTGCATTCAAAGAACAAGGTACAATTCAGGCTCCTTCTTCCCGGGAGTTTGTTGTTTACTTTTCTTTCTCTGACTTCAAAGTGAGAGAATTTATGTGACACTCATCCTGGGTCCAGGGAAGGGCTTGAGGAAGGCTGTGCTGTGCTATTTTGTTTCTAGCACACAACAAAATGCAAATGCCTGTAAATGAACTGTTCAGATATTTCAGAATTAGAAAAGCCTAAATGAAGCACATTTTTTGGTAACTCTGAAGTGTGGTGGAAAAAAGTATTTTAAAAACAATTAAAATAAATCAATACACGTGATGAGAATTCCACACATTAACATTTGTGCACTGTATACTTTTATACGTGAAACTGTATGTCTGTGCAAATGTAATACTGATTTTAATTGAAGATGTGTTGTCTGTAATGGCAGTGTGGTACCACACCATGCATAATCCACTCTATTCCAATCCACTCTACTATGTACTACTCCACTGCATCCCACCCCACTTTGCGTCACTGCACTTTACTCTGCACCACTCCACTCACTGCCACTTCACTCTAAGCCTCTCTACTCTACCACACACTATTCAATGCAAATGCACTCTACGCTACGCTAATCTACTATACACCACTGCACACTATGCCAATGCACTATACACTCTGCGCCACTCCACTCTATGCCACTCACTTCTATGCCACTCTACTCTACCTTTGCCAGTGCACTCTATGCCAATGCACTCTACTCTGTACCATTCCATTCTACACCAGTGCACTCTATGCAATCCATTCTACGCCACTCGAATCTACTCTGTATTCTAAGCCACTGCACTCTACCATGATCCACTCCACTCCACTCTGAAACAATCTTCTCTATGCCACTGCACTTGGTGCCAATGCACTCTGCGCCACTCCCCTCTGGTCCACTGCACTCTACTCTGCACCACTGCACTCTGCACCAATGCACTCTAGGGGCCCGATTCACAGAACTAATTTAAGACAAAATCCTAAACTTACTACTTTTGGTATTCACAGAAGTTAGCATTTTGTCTTAAGTTTGTCTTAAGACAGACTTAAAACAGACTTAATACAAAATCCTAACTTAAGTCTGTCTTAAGTTTGTCTTAAGACAAATTTAAGACAAAATCCTAATCTTCTGTGAATACCAAAAGTAGTAAGTTTAGGATTTTGTCTTAAGTTAGTTCTGTGAATCAGGCCCATAATCACTATATTCAAACCAATGCACTCTATGCACCCACAGTCTACGCCAACTGCTCTTCACCACTGCACTCTGTGCTACAATACTCTCTCTACAACACTCTATGCCACTACACTCTACTCTGCAACATTTTACGCCACAGCACTATACGTCACTGAACTCTACACCATTGTACTATAAACCACTCTGTTCTACTCTGCACCACTGCTTTCTATCCACTGTTCTCAATGCCACTCTACTCTGCACCACACTTTGCCACTGCACTCCACCACAAAGCACTCTACACCACTCTACTGTACACCACTGCACTCTACAACAGTCTAATCTGCAACACACTACTCTCTTCCACTAAATTCTCTGCCACTCTAAGCCAGTGCACTCTAATCTGTCCCACTCCCCTCTGCACCACTCTACTCAATGCCAATGCACTCTACGCAACTACACTCTTTGCTACTGCACTCTGCCCTGCACACCTCCACTCTACACTGCGCCACTTCACTCTGTGCTACTTCACTCAAAACCACTGTGCTCTACAACATTGCACTCTCTGCCACTGACCTCTATGCCATTCGTATCTGCACCACTGCACTCTATACCACTGCACTCTACTCTGAAACAATCTACTGTATGTTACTGCACTTTATGCCACTTTACTCTGTGCCACTGCAATCTACCCTGTCCACTCCACTCCACATCACTCTATTCTATGATGCAGCACTCTACGCCACTGCACTCCACACCAAGGCACTCTATACTGTTTTACTGTAAACCAATAGACTATATGCCACTGCACTCTGCATCAATCTACTCTGCACTATTGCACTGTACGCCACTATACTCTACTCTGCAACACTCCACTTTAAGCCATTGCACTCTTTGCCACTCTACTCTACAGTGTCTACATCATTGCACTCTATGTCAATTTACTCTGGCCCACTCTATTCCACTGCACTCTACACCAATGCACTCCATGACACTCTACTCTACACCACTTCACTCTACAACACTCTACTCTGCAACACTGTAATTTCTGCCACTCTACTCTGCACCGGTCTACTCTCTGCCATTTCACTATTCTACTATACGCCCCTCTATGCCAATGCACTCTATGTCACAACACTCTACACCACTACACTCTACATGACTACACTCTAAGCCACTCTAATCTACTGTGCACCACTGCACTCTGTAACACTGCCCACTATGCCACTTCACTCTACACCTCTCTACTCTGCTCCACACTACTCTACTCAATGCCAGTGCACTCTAGCCCACTCTACTATGTACCACTGTACTCTTCACCACTGCACTGTACATCACTCCAGTCAAGGCCACTCCACTCTACTATGTACCACTCCACTCTATGGAGCTTGACTCTGAAACACTGCACAAAAAGCCACTGTACTATATCTTGCACCACTCCACTCTACACCAATGCAATCTACTCTGAAACAATCAACTGTATGTAATTGAATGTATGACAATGCACTCTACTTTGCACCACTCTTCTCCATGCCACTGCACTCTATGTCACTGCACTCCACAGCAATGCACTCTACACCACTTTACTCAAAACCAATGCAGTCTGTGCCAATCTCCTCTGGACCACTATACTTTACTCCACTTCACTCTAGGCCACTCTACTTCCCCGCACAGCACTACACTGAATAATCCTCCCCTCAATGACGCTCTACTCCATTAAACTTAATTCCACTCCACTCCAGTCTACAACACTCTACTCCATTCGTTGCTACTCTATAACACCTCTCCACTCAACAACACTTTACGCAACATCCTCTATGCCACTCCATGCTACTTTACTCCACTCTATTGTACGGCATATTACTACACTCTATTCCTCTCCACTACTCCACTCTGAACCTCTCCACTCTGACACTTGATGCCACTTCCCTGTCAGCCACTCAACTCTACAACACTCTACTCCAATCTATGCCATTCCACTCTCCTATACTACTCCACTCTGTGACAATCTATTCTGCTCTACACCACTCTACTCTACAATACTCTACTCCAGTAAAAGCAACACCCCCTATGCCACTCCACTATGCTCTACACCACTCCACAACGCTCTATGCCACTCTTCTCTATGGCAGTCTGCTCCACCCTGACACTTTACGCCATACCACTCAATGACACTCTATCCCTCCATGACACTTCACACTACTCGGCGCCAATCCACGCCACTCAATAACAGTCCACTCCACTCCACTTGATGACACTCCATTCCCTGCCGCTCTCCTTTACCCACTTACATTTAGCCGTGCTGATTAGCATGGCTAGAACACATTGGCCAATAGCTCTTGCACAGGCAAGACCTATTGGCTTTGCCAATGCTTGTTAATGCCTGCTTCAATGTGGAGCACATTTTTGATACAAAATCCTGGTCCAGATGAATAAAACATTTACACAGCACAGCTCCCAAGGTTGCTGTGCTGCGTTGTGAGAGAGAGCAGGAAAGCACCATATCTACAAAGATATGGCACTATCCTTCTCTCTCCTTAGCACTGGTACACTATCAGACTGCCGTGCTCTATTGCAAACACCTTAAGCCATCATGCAAAAGTGTCTGCGTTAGTATAGCATAGGTAAAATACTATGCCTAAATAAACTTAAAAACTGTTTCCACTTTGGATGTGTGCTATACAGAGCAGCACACATGTAAAGTGGGAAAAGTTTGGAGAAATTAAAGCATTTCAACTTTTTAATGCCTGGTTTCAAGTGGCGTTATATTTTGTCATGGAGATGGACTTTGCCTTTACACTGTGTTAAGTTAGCATGAGCTTATTAGAAGTTTAAGGACTCCTAACTTTAGAACTCCTAAATGCCTTCTGTGAATACCGAAAGTCTTAAAATTAGGATTTTTATCAACTTTACAACTACTAAACTGAGAAAAATCCTAATTTTAAGACTTTCGGTATTCACAGAAGGCATTTAGGAGTTCTAAAGTTAGGAGTCCTAACTTTACTACTACTAAACTGAGAAAAATCCTAATTTTAAGACTTTCGGTATTCACAGAAGGCATTTAGGAGTCTGAAAGTTAGGAGTTCTAACTTTACTACTACTAAATTGCGAAAAATCCTAATTGTAAGACTTTCGGTATTCACAGAAGGCATTTAGGAGTCCTAAAGTTAGGAGTCCTAACTTTACTACTACTAAATTGAGAAGAATCCTAACTTTAAGACTTTCGGTATTCACAGAAGGCATTTAGGAGTCCTAAAGTTAGGACTCCTAACTTCTGGGAATACCGAAATGAGTAAGTGACTTCTGTTAATACCAAAATGAGTAAGTGCCTTCTGTGAATACCAAAATGGTAGTAAGTTTAGGATTTTGTCTTAAGTTAGTTCTGTGAATCGGGCCCCAAAGGTATGTACAATTTAAAATTGAGAATAAAATCAGAGTAATACTTTCCTCCCAGGATCTTTACATAACAGCATCAATTATAGGATCAAAGTGCATGGTGGAATATTCAGAAATTATTGGCGTTCAGTAGCCCCCCATGTTAGACTTTTCCATTCACCCAGAACCAATTGGTAAGAGGGATGGAACAGTAGCTATTTCCTAGCTGCCAGGGTGATTGAAGGTTTAATAAAGATCCTTCTTGTACACCACATTGAAAAAAGGAACCCTGCCACAGAATAGACTATTGGAATACTAAGGTTACATTTCAGTATCCTGAAAGTTTCAACGCAGGACCCCCTGCCTAAATTTCTACAAATCTGGGCTAACCATCTCTTTCTCGTTTTGCTGTACCCCGGACATACAAAGAAGACATGGAGCTCAGATTCCCCAGGATAATCGCAAGCAGGGTACCTGGACTCATTTTGTGGTTTCCATTTGGAGGTCAAGCAACGCAGAGGTAGGCCCCCAAATCTGAACTGTAAGAAGAGTTTTCTAGCAGCCGGGGGATTAATTAGGTCAAAGACTCTTTCGAAGGCGGGGCTATCCTTTATTTCCAGAAAGGTTTGGGATGTTTTACATAAGTTAGAGTCTGAGTGTAGCAGGGCTTGTCTGTAGTTCTTGTAAATGATTTTTAGTTGTTGTTTAGAAACTTGGGTACAAGCTACCTCCGGATCAGACCAGCATTCCCCCAAACCCATACCAACTAATAGGTTTTTATTATGAGCCAACCAAGGGAGCCTAGCAGCACCCCTGATTTCTAGAACTTCAGACAGTTCCTTTCTGTAGACAATGAGTTCCGGGGTCGACCATAGGCGACGCCAGTACAGAAGGGGTCTGAGGCATAGGACTGCCTCCAGTTCCATTAAACCCAAGTCTAAACGGAGAGGTGTTAGAGGGGTACTGTGCGGTAGATTAAAGAGATTCCTGATGTATTGGTTCTCTATCTGTATTAGGGACTTGGGCCTACAGTGCCCCCACAATTCTGCTCCGTATAGCGCACCCCACAGGCCTGAACCTTGTAGATTTCCAGTGCTGGACTGACGGCGCTTTTGTTGGAGTTATTGTAAACCTTCAGTAATCCCCCTGTGGACTGGGCTAATTTTAGTGTTGATTTGCCTATATGTGCCCCCCAATCCATTGTCTCAGTGATTGTGATGCCTAGATACGTAAATGATGTGACTCTTTCTAGAGGTACATTATTTAATGAAGGGATTGGACGAGTGTTCTTGGGTTTATTAAAAACCATGAATTTCGTTTTCTGGAGGTTGATCTCAAGCCCCCTATCCTCACAGAACAATTTAAATTTGTCCAGCACCCTCTGAAGTCCCATAGGGGTTTTGGATACCAGAAGCGTATCGTCGGCAAACATCATCGCCGAGATTTGTTTTGAACCTAATTTGGGGGCATCTAGATCTTTTTCCTCGGTCAACACTTTAATCAGATCGTTTATGTATAGGCTGAATAGTATGGGGGCAAGAACGCAACCTTGGCGCGCGCCTTGTTCAATCGGAATCAGAGCCGATAAATTACAATCCTTGCCAAATCTTATCTGTGCGAAGTTGTTTTCGTGCAGACGTTGTATAAGTTGTACAAGATATACCGGGCCCCCTGCTTCAATAAAACAGACCATAGTTTTGACCTGTGCACCAGGTCGAAAGCTGAACTCAGGTCAACAAATATCAGGTACAAGCTCCCCCTCTCAAGGGAGACCGTCTTCCAATGGAGTAGCTGAAGTCTTAGGACCTGATCTAAAGTAGACAACTTTTCCCTAAACCCTGCCTGGAGTGGGGAAAGAACACTCTCCTCATCCATCCAGGATTGGAGTCTCAATAATAAGACTCGTGCAAAGATTTTTTGTGGGATGTCTATCAGACTAATTGATACAAAAGGGGATGATGGACGAAGCGTTTGAGCAAATCAAACACTCACCCCCAGTCAACTGATCTGGGTTTAATCCATCACCATTCTTTAGCTCACTCAGCCACCCCAGTTCAGACATGGCCATATCAGACTAATTGGTCTGTAATTGCTTGGCAATAGTGGGGAGCCCTTTTCAAAAATAGGAATTATTTCAGCCCCTTTCCAACTTTTGGGGATTTTCATGCCTAGCAAGATTGCATTAAAAATGACCCACAAATAAGGAGCCCAAATTTCTGGCTCACTTCTAAAGAGGTCCCCCGGGATTTTATCTAAACCAAGGGCCTTACCTGGGGGTAATCTCACTATTGCAGCCTTGACTTCCTGCAGAGTTATGTTGGGGGCCTGTATATCAGGGCAGAGATGATCAATTTGAATGTCTATGCTCTCTGTATCTTTGTATAAGGATTCAAAATGTGCCCGCCAGACCTCTTCTCCCAGGGACGGTTTGATTGCTTTACCGGGCGCCGTGGTGCCCTTGTTTACAATTCCCCAAAAAGATCTCATATCCCTTCCCCCGAGTGAAGTTTTTAGTAACTCCCAGTTTTCCATTTCCCACCTGTGTTTATCTACATGTACTGCCCCTTTGTAGGCCCTTCTATCAATTTGTATTTGGGAAGCATCTTTTGATTTAATTGAGGCCACCAGTGAGCTTTTGGCTTTTCGGCATAATGAATTATACCATGGATGTGGCGCGGGTCTACTGGGTTTAGATGGTTAGCTTGGGAATAATAATTCTAGTGTTATTTTCTTAAGATTTTCTAGATTTTTCTCGATAGCCTCGATTTCCATGCAATCCCTGTCAGGATTGCATAGAATGGAGGCTTCTAAGAGCACTGGTAGAAGTGTGTCATAGAGTGTGCTTATATTTTCCTGGGATTTGGCAAAGTTGACACAACGTATACGCCTTCTGCAGTTAGATAATATTTTCCCCTGCTCTTTGTGGGGATCAGTGCATTTTGCTGTAATGGGGGTAACAGAGTGTAGATCGACTACCAATGCATCGTGGTCACTATCGGTGCGGGGAAATATTTTAAAATCTACCATCCTTTCCCAATAAATAGTATTTAGCAGGATGTAGTCCATTATGAACCCATTTGCAGATGATGAGTCCGAATGAGATCTACCATTGCATGCTCTCAATCAATGATTTAAGGAGATGCAATTCATCTGGATTACCTGAGGTGTCCATTTAGTCACTAGAGGACAACCTGATTCAGGGATTTTGAGCAGGGAATCTTCCTCTGAAATGATGTCACAATCCATGCCCTCTAGGGGTTCATATTGGCAATTGAAGTCCCCACCTAATATGACCATATTGTTTGCTGGAGTAGAGGATAATACTGTGTCCAGCTCCTCGAGAGTGGAAGTCTCGAGGAGCTGGACACAGTATTATCCTCCCAGGGTGGATCATGAATAAGCATTAATTAACATGATAGGGTTATGCTGTGGAAACCGCAGCTGTACGCACAGTATATCTTTAGAACAAGTTTCTATTTGGGATGCCGTACAGCCAAGATGAACACCCACCAATGTAATTAGACCACCCGACGGTCTTCCTGCACCCGCATGAGTGGCCGGGATGTAGAAAGTAGCAAACCCTTGCATGGTGGCTTCATCTCTGGCCCACGTCTCTTGTAGCATGCAGATATCATGATCTGCGATGAATACTCTCCACTCCGGATCGTGCAATTTGTTATTGATGCCTGCTACATTCTGAGACAGGATTTTTGTGGTGCCTCTATTTGGTATACTCGTATTAGGGGTTCCAATTACCTGGGGGAAACTAATACCGAGTCCTGGTTTTTGGGATTGCCTGCACAACTTCAACCTCTGCACTACTCTGTACTAGAGAGCTATGGTAGTCGACTAACAGGAAAGACCCAGCCCCTGTTGCGGTGCTGGGTCGGGAGCCGCTCGAGTACTCTCCGCCCTGAGCTACCACACTAGGGGAATGGTTTTAATTACACATACCCCAGTATCAGAATCCACAATGTATCCTTAATCCTTTCCTGTATGGATACAGAGGCTACCAACTGTCAATCTACCCCTCCAAAGAACTAAATCTATTGGAAGTTGGTATATTGAAAGCATGTTGATGTATCCAGTAAGGGTCATTATTCAGCGGGTAATGATTGACCTCATGGGGTCTCCACCTCATGTGAGTGCCGTGCTGGTATCTTGGAGCAGTTGCTATAGGGGGGCAGAAGAATCCCAAGGGAAATAATGCAATGTGGTCACAGATGTTAGAGTTCTTTTGGTGACATCTGGGTTCCTAAAATTGATGACTTTACAATCCCCGTGTATATCTTTCTTACGCTGGCCAATCCATCCCACCCGTCTAGTGGTTGAAATGTCATCTGGACTTTCATAAGAAAAATCACTATGGTATGTTAGCCAGTGTAAGCATTTGTTTTTTAGACCTTAGTGGGTTTCTATCTGCCCCTTTTTTAACTCGGGAATCCCTGCCAGGATCGCCACATATGGTGTTGAGGCGGGCGGTAAATTTATGTTTGGGGGTTTAAGGAGTGGATCACCTTGTTCAAGGAGGCGACCCACAACTATTTGGCTATTCCCCCTGGCCTTTGGAGGTTCCCCTCGACAATCTGGTGCTATTTGTTTGGCCCTTTTTCCCTTCACTTGATTTATAGTAGGTTTATCTTGATCTTTTTCGATATTACCCCTTGCCCGAAGCTGGGCTCCTGGGATTATGCTGATTGTTGGTGATAGTACTCTTCTGCTTGTACTGTTATTGGGATGATCTTTGACTGGGGAGTGTATCATAATGCCTGTAGTGTTAGTCTCTTGTTGTTGCGTGATTTTGGTGTTAGCTCCCTTTGGAATTGTTAATTTTAGACCCTCAAGAGTTTCTAAAATGGGCTTCAGTTCCTCCTTGACTATGGCTCTCAGCTGCGTCTCTAGGTTTGTTACCAACACCAAGACCCACCCGGGCTGTTCATCAGTTGAGTCGGGGCTGTCGACTATCGTCTTTGGAGAGTTTGCTAGGTTCACCCTTTTGTCTTTTGCAGTTTTCCGTTTTGCCTGTGGTTTAGTTTTTAGTTTTAGCACTAGTTTTGGTGTGTCTGTACTAGTCTAGGGCGGGTCCTTCCAGTCCTTGTTTCCCTATTTGAGGTTTCTACTAGGGCGGGTCCTTCCAGTCCTTGTTTCCCTATTTGAGGTTTCTACTTCTATGGGAGAATCACCTAACTGCTCTTGCAGTGATGGATCTATTTCGTTAAAGGATTGGGAGGTCAATGTGCTAGTGACTAGATTAGGTGTAATCGACAATCTCCTTTCTGTTCTTTCTATTTCAGTGGCAACTGCCCCTAGTGCGTTTGCTAACATCCTGTCTATTGCAGTCTGTTTCTGGGTGGGAGTAGGCTGAGGTAATTGGGGGTTATTTTCTAGACCAACTTTTTTTCCCATTTTACTAGATTGTTAAGTCAAACAAGGGAGGAAATAAGATTTAAAATCAAATTATTACAATGTCTATCTTAGGCACACGTGACTTGTATATGACGGCAGAATTAGTCAAAGTCCATATTTACATAAAATGGCCAGTTCTATCCTGTCATAAGGATAATAATTTTAAAAGTCAATTAATTGACAACAGTACCTTAGAGTCCAGTTTCTCGAAAGTTAAATGCAAGGGGAGTTGCCCGACCCGGCCTCTTCTGGCCACTGATGGTCACAGATGGTCCCGCCCTTGTCCCGGGCTTCTCCCGGCGCTGCCCGCGTGCGTCTGGCGGGACGGGAGGCGGTCCGGTCTTTATTGGCGCCTCCGGGCGCAGCCTGTGACATCCCAGGTGCGCCTCTGTCACTGGGGCACCTGGGAACTGTGGTCTGCTGGTGGCGTGGCGGACCAGCCGTTTCCCTCACGGCGCTGGATGGTCGACAGGTAAGGGAGTGAACACAGAGCCGTTGCCCTCACGGTGATGCCTGCCGGTCAAGAAATGCCCCCCCTACCTGCCGGTCAAGAAATGCCCCCCCTAATCAGGCTAATTAGGGGAAGTGCTAGCAGTTGTAGATAACAGCATTAATACGCTTTCTTCCCGCATTTACACGTTTGACAATATTGTATCGTCTGTTGATATTGTGCAGGATGAAGTGTCTGTTTTGTACCATGGTCAAAATCAATTGCGTTCCATTATGCAGTTTGCATGGACTTTGCAAACCTTAAAAGCTGGCAAAGTGCCATGGCATTGCATGAACACGTCATCATTGTTTGCCCTGTTTAATTTGACTGACAAGCAGCGTTTGCTGTCAATGAAAGATGCATCCTTTTCTATGTTACACAATGAGAGGTTGGAACCATTACCGTTTTCTGTGGCAGAGGCCAATTCAGCAACATGGCTTATCCACGGGTTAATAACTCTCCCATTTCCTCTGTTCAAGTTCGAGGGATGTATGAAGTACTTTACAATTGGTAGATATGAACCTCTTGGAAGTGCTTATTTCCATGAAGCTTGGTTGCTTCCATTTACCTATAGATGCCTTAGGGAGGGTAAGGAAGTTTATTTGAATGGTGAAGATTGCACTGAAACACCAGATCACTCATTGAGGTGTAGACATATCCAATTACATGGCTCTTGTAACCGGAATGAGCCGAATTTAGCCTGTATTTGGAAAGGTACACCTGTGCCTGCTATCGTGCCCACATTCACATTACTAGCAAACAGGAGTTATTTACTTTTTCAAATAATGAAGATTGTTGTGGGTTAGTAGCGGGAATTGCTTATGTAGTTACCGTCAGTGAACGTGTGGTTTGCTGTAAAAATGTAATGTATCCTCCCCCGCATGGGAAGCTTGATGTTTCCATCTGGCCCATGATTCCGACCTTGAAAGCAGAGTTCAACAAGATGAGTCGCATAAGAGCTCTATTGTCCCAGAAAGAAGTAGCCCTCACATCTGCTCGTGAGACATTCGTCCTTCACGTGGCAAACACCCGCACAGAGGTGCATGATTTATTAAATACTGATTTGCCCTTGCATTTCGGTGAGTTAATTCACATTATCTTTAATGCATCCTCCACCACAGGGCTGGCACACTTTTTTAAAGTTGTGAGCAGTGGCCTTGTCACTTCTTTTCAAACTATATTCGGCGTGTTCCCAGCTTTCTTTCATTCGAATTTTCCAGCCTATTTGGTGGATTTTCCTTACTGGTGGCTCTAGCTACAGGCGTTCTTTTACTGTTTTGTTTAATTCAAAATGGATGCACGTCCTGTGTTTCAAGAAGAGCTGTCACGGCTGGTGCTGTTTCGCAACAGAATGCTTGAGTACTATGGAGCACTGCCTCTTGCTACTTTGAGTGCAGTTTATGGATTATCATTTCAATTTTCCTACTTTACATGCGTCCAGCCTGTCTTTCATTGCCTGAGTTGCAATATCGACTGGGCCCTGGATTTGTGTCTCTGCAATTTGGTGTCTCCCGATGTGGATTATAATCAGCTTATGAGCCCCTTAGTTGCTCATGAATTGCTTTGTTCTGACGGAGGGATTATGGCCTTTGCAGCGATGCATGGAGTTCTGGGTCGTTGGAATGCGTTCGCAGCGGCGCAAGATTTCCTGGCACACAGCTTCATTGAAACCCACCGAGTTGTCCTCTGATGGTGCTAGAGGCTCCGGTAATTGGGGAACATGTATGTTCTTTCCCTTTGTTAAATTGGATGGCTGAAATATTTTCGGATGAAAACAGTGACTTCCTGTTGGAGGCTGTTGCTGCATATTTTGCATATTCATTGTTAGGATGAGCTGTGTCATCGCTTCTCTCTTCCGTAACCGAGGTCATTTATTGGAGGTCGAATATTTTTTATTGTTTTCAAGCCTCTACAAAAAAAAAAATTCTCTGGCCCAGACCTATTGACTTTGCTATGTCCAATGGCTAAATGTATTGGATTTGAATTATTATCTGGCTATGAGGTTTTTAGACAATTTTTTTCTTTTTCCCTTGTGCAAATTCGAGACTGGTTCTGACTGACGTTCTTGAACTCTGCATTCCAAAATGTGCCCCTTATCTTATCTTATCTTATCCGTGCTTGGATCAAGGGAGGGTGTCATGGAGATGGGCTTTGCCTTTACACTGTGTTAAGTTAGCATGAGCTTATTAGAAGTTTAAACACCATTTTTCCTCTCTTCTGCTTCTGCACACGGCACACAATATTATAAATGTTTAGAGTCTAGCAGAATATTTTGCTTCACACAAGAATAATATGTTTTCCTATAGTATCAGCCCTGCTTGGTAAGCTATGTCTGAACAGTGAGTGCCGAGGCCTTCAAGGTTATTTCAACACAGTGGTTGTTGTTCGGTCTGATCAGTGCACGTCCTAGACATAACACATATGAAGCTGTGGCCACCTCTGATTTTGCCGCGTTTAATAATGCACTGCGCAGAGCATGCACACACAGTTTGGAGAACATTCGCATGCAGAGAGCTGGCGTAGAAAATGATGAGATCCCTTTCTACTAGGACCAGAGGCATGGGCCCCCCTTGTAAACCCAAAGAGACCTTCTGTAGATATGATATAATATACTAGCAAGGGAGGGTAAGACTGAGGTGCCATTTAGCCTTCTTCCCTTTAGCATTTTAACATGCTTTCTCCCTTTGTATTTTATGGAATAGTAATTATGCTGATAACCTTGTTGCTTATAATATGTTTGCTTGTATTAGCTAAGATACTGTGCTTGAGAACACGGCATTAGAAATAAATATTTCAAACTTGCACGTGTCTTCATTTACTCCTCATTTTGGACTGGTATGATAGTATAACGAAAGAGTGTTCATGTGTTCCACGTTACCTGAGGTGTTCTAAGTCCATGTTCTGGGTTGTCTAATCATTGGGGGTATGGAAGAACCAATGAGACACTGATTGCGAGTCTGGTAGGGGATTTTGGATACTAAGGTGAGTTTTGGTACACCCTAATTCACTGAGGTTCCAAGTCTCTATGCACAGTTCTGTGTAGGAGCAGAATCCCTGCGACTGCCCAATGGTATTAGATAGGGTTTTGCATCAAAAACTATGGGTGGGTGCATAAGAGCGCCCCTGTAGCACCCATGAAACACCCCTTTGATAAGATTAATGTTAGTAGATAGGGTTTTGTGCCAGAAACTATGGGTCGTTGCATGGGAACGCCCATCTTCCACCCATGGAATACTCCCTTGATGCAGAGTAATGCAAAATAGGTCTTTGTGCTATTTTGAATTACTTTCAGGCAACTTTTCAGGACAAATAGAATCCGTGGTCTAGTATGCCGCGTACCTTAGAAGTTAAGTCTAAGAGCGCCTAACAATTGAATGTGCTTTATCAAAAACATGAGAAGACAAAAAGAACCACCTCAGGGTAATTGGTATCCCATCATTACACATTTGAGTGCTCAGTGGCATCATCTGGGCCACGGATTCTATTTGTGTCTGATATAGTAGAAAGGGGTATTGAATCCTGTTTGGTCTCTTAAATTTCCCCGCAGACCCCCTATATTGTAGTTCTTTAACTTTTCAGGACAAACATGTTTTGAGCTGGAAACTAAGGGGCTTATTTACAAACCAAGTGCGCGGCCAGAACATAACTTTATATGATGCTCCAGCAGCTCACTGCACTTACCCATATCTGCAAGGCCACGAAAAACCACCCTTCATGGCTTTATGGCTCGGATATATGGTGTGAGGTATGGCAGCACAAGTCGCTGCTTTGCCTCACGCTGTGATGGTGAGGCGTGCCATGGGCGTTGCGGTGGGTATTCCCACATAACACTTATAGCATTTGACACTTTCCCAGGCTGTAAACTGGGAATGCATCAAAGTACTACACCTCCCAGGAGTGACGAATGGGTTGTTTTTGTGAGAGAAGGTGTCCTCTTACCAACAAAAACAACCTGATTTCAAAGCAGAAACCCTTGCACCATGGGACAAGGGGGCCTGTGTTGGCGCATGGCAGACATTTGAGCACCAGAGGACAGGAATGTGCCATATATACGGCGTATTCCTGCCCTTTTCTTTTGACGTAGGGAAGTGCAGCAAGAAGACTTGTGGCACTGCCCTATGCTGAAAGTTTGTAAATGAGGCCCTAAATCCAACAAAATCAATTTGCTCAGGATTGCAAACCCAGGGCAGAAGGTTTATAAATGTGGCCTACCATGCACAGTTTCAGGCGACTGGTGTACAAAGACATGTACACACAGGAGTAACATTCTGAAGAGCAAACCATATACAGTGAGCTCTACTCCTTTGTGGGTGCTAGCGGGGGAGGAGGGAGAGAGAGCGGGAGAGGAAGAGAGAGGAAGAGAGAGAGAGAAGGGGAGAGAGAGAGAGAGAGGGACTTATTGCTTCTTACCTGTCAGAGGCTTTAGAGACGGCTCACCTTGAACACTTGGTTCTGATCGATCATAGCATCGACAGATATACATAGTTCAGAAGGTCAGGGTCACAGCAGGACCTGAGATTTTATTTTTCATTGATTTTAGTGTAAAGGTGGTGACCCTTAAAATGAAAGTTGTAGTGTGTCTGTGCATCGGAGGGATGTGCGTGGCATCTGTGTGTGTATCGCAGGGGTGTGTGTGATGTGTGTGTTTGTATGGAGGGGTGTGCGTGGCATGTGTGTGTATTGGGGGAGTGTGCGTGGCGTGTGTGTGTATTGGAGGGGTGTGCATGGTCTGTGTCTGTGTATCAGAGGGATGTGTGTATCGGAGGTGTGTGTGTGTGGCATGTGTGTGTGTATCGGGGGAGTGTGCGTGGCATGTGTGTGTATCGGAGGGGTGTGCATGGTGTGTGTCTGTGTATCGGAGAGATGTGTGTGGCGTCTGTGTGTATCGAAGGTGTTTTCGTGTGGCGTGTGTTTGTGTGTCGGGGGAGTGTGTATGGCATGTGTGTGTGTGTATCAGAGGAGTGTGCGTGTTAGTGTGTGTGTGTGAGTGAGAGCCGTTGAAAGAGAGAAAGATATAGAGAGTGTTGTGGTTGTGTCTGTACAGTGAGACGTTTCTCTCTTCTGTGGTTAGTAGGTTAAGCCGATGCAGCTGTGCTTCTGTACAATGGAAAGTTTGCTGTAAATTGATTGGTGTGTTTCGTTGTTATCATGTTTAAGGAGGAAAGTGTGCTGTAACCTGAAGTACTGGTGTGTGGGGATGTCCTGCATGCCCTATAGAGACAGAGGTTGTAGTGTGGTGATATCCAGGGGCGGCGCTTCCACTGGTGCAGCAGGTGCAGTGGCACCAGGTAACAGACTGAACCCTGATTATTGTTGTATTTTACAATTTAAACAACGGGCAATTTCTTACTTGTAGAGGGCCAATGCCTCATTAGCTCATGAGGATGGGAGATGACACCTCATTAGCTCATGAGGATGGGAGCCAAAAGCTCATTAGCTCATGAGGATGGGAGCCTACACCTCATTAGCTCACAAGGATGCGAGCCGACACCTCATTAGCTCATGAGGATGGGAGCTGACACCTCATTAGCTCATGAGGATTGGAGTCTACACCTCAAAAGCACATAAGGAGGGGAGACAACGCCTCAGTAGCTCATGAGGAGGTGACACCCCATTAGCGCCTGAGGATGGGAGATCGCGCCTCTTTAGCTCATGAGGAAGAGAGATGACACCTCAGCCCATGAGGATTGGAGTCTACGCCTCATTAGCACATGAGGATGGGAGACGACGCCTCATTAGCACATGAGGATGGGAGACGACGCCTCATTAGCTCGTGAGGAAGGGAGCTGACACCTCATTACCTCATGAGGATGGGAGCTGGGGCTTCATTAGCTGAAGAGGATTGGCGCAAGTGCGTAGATGACTACTGCAAATACCTATGGCTGTCTTTACGACTGAGCGACAGGTGCAGCCCCTGAGGGTGTGGTGTGTTTAGAATTCATTCATAGGTTTAAACGTACTCAATTGAGTGTTCCATTTGTGTCCAGCAGTTTTTAGGCAGCAGTAAAAATGTCAAGAAACCTCTGGTGATCAATGCAACTCCTGGAGAGGGATCAGAGTTTTGTATATTGGCAGTTATGACTCATCTTGAAGCAGTGCAGAAGAGGGTTAACATGTCTGCTTGGGCTCGGTTACCACTCCTGCCCGCCCTGGTCCGACGCGGTAGCCAGTACCGTTGCACGGAGGGCGGGTCAGGGAGAGCCAGGCACTTCCTGTTCACCACTGAGCGGTTAGCGCTCTAGTGGTTGTATTTACGGGGCTATTTAGCCCTCGCTTGCCCCCGAGCGTGCAGCGGTCGCGCGCAGCGGAGCCGAAGCTACACCGAAGAGTAGCCAAAGAGTGGCCCGTCTGCGCCCGTCCGCGACAGGACGGAGCTAGGGGCTATGGACTCTACCCAAACGGACCAAGCTCAGGATAAGGTACATGTTATTAGATATGCATCCCGAGCACTGAAAGATCTTCAGATAGTCTCGTTGCCGAGATGTGTTCTGAGCCCTTGGCCATGTCTGGAAGGCCCTTTCTCCTGTTACAACTGTCGTTTTCAGACCCCACATACTACTATTCCCACTGGCAGAACTACCAGGGAAGTCATACCACCTTGTGGCCTGAAGAGCTTTCTTTTGAATATCCGTTCCCTGCCCAAACATTATGTTGAACTTTGGGACCTTGTCCATTCGGCAAAAACCAGATATCTGTTTTTTAACGGAAACCTGGTTGAAACGACATACAGTCCCAGCAATAATGTTGGGGGTTCCTGTGGGATATAACATTTTAAAACAGGACCGCCCTGACAAAGTAGGGGGTGGCATAGCTATTATATATAGAGAAGATCTGAAGATTTCCGTGCTTGAGCAAAGGAGTTGTTCATCAATGGAAATCATGATTTTTAAGATCAACTCAGTATCTAAAAATTACTGGAAGGGAGCTTTGGTCTATCGCCCTCCCGGACCTTTTTATGGTTTTACTCTTTCTCTCATGGAATTACTGGCTCCTCATTTTAAGGCAAATTAAGATTTCATCCTCCTGGGTGATTTCAACACTCATGTGGAAATTCCCACACACCCCCAATACTACATCCCTGCTTTCCGGTCTATCTTCTTTAGGGCTTATGATACAGAATAATGGCCCCAAACATATAGGGGGTCACACTTTGGACTTGGCCTTTTCTAACTGTTCCAAAATCCGGTGTTGTCCTGCAACTCAAGTGAACTGGTCTGACCATTTTTTGGTCGACTTTTCCCTGATAGGTCTGGATAAGCCCCTCCATAAGGCCCCTCTCCCGCCAGTCTTACGTCGCCAATGGCATAAGGTAACAGCAGAGGAGTTACAGAGGGTGTGGAAGAAACCTGTCATATCAGTAACAGACAATACGGAGTCCGCAATATTTAAGTTTAACAACTCTCTTGTAGAGGCACTTAATTTGCTGGCTCCTCTGAAACTACATAAACAGAACCCCAGAGCAAAACAAGAGGTATGGTACTCAGAACAGCTTAGAACAGAGAAACAGGGGTGCAGAAAGCTGGAGAAAAAATGGAGGAAATCACGTACTGAGGGTAGTAAGAAATCGTACTTAGCCGCTCAATCAAGCTACCATAAAACATACGGTTAGCTAGGAGGAACTGTTTGACTTTACAGTTAGCTGAAGCAGGTAACTCATCTAAGGAAATGTATAAGATTTTGGACTACTCTCAATCTGGGTTCAGACCTAACTACAGCACCGAATCTGCCCTTCTCTCCGTGACCGACAACATCAGGATGACAATGGATGGAGGGGGCTCTATGATTCTGGTGCTGTTAGACTTATCCGCTGCCTTTGACACGGTGTCACATGATATTCTTCTCGGTCGTCTTCGGAAGGTGGGGATTGGAGGTTCGGCCTTGTCCTGGCTGGAGAGTTTTCTCTCGGGCCGCTCACAATGTGTCAGATTGGGCTCCCATCATTCCATCTCTAGGAAGCTCACCAAGGGAGTGCCACAGGGCTCCTGCCTAAGCCCCACACTTTTTAATGGGTATGTGGCCCCCTTGGCTGACATTGTGAGAATGTACGGATTCACCCCGGTGTCATACGCCGACGACACCAAGCTTTTATTCCCTTTTCAGACCCTCACACCCGCACTTAAAGACTCTTTTGCTGAAGGCATGCGGGCGGTGTCTGATTGGATGGCCTCTAATTGCCTCCAATGTAATGTGGCCAAAACTGAGGTCATGCTCGTTGGGGAGGCTCCTCTCCTGTGGTCTCCTGAGTGGTGCCCATCAGATTTGGGACCGGTACCATGCCCCAAGCAGGCAGTGAAGAATCTTGAAGTGCGGTTAGATCAAACACTACTACTAAAAGAACATGCTAACCAGGTAACTGGCTCCTGTTTTCGGACCATCGGACTCTTAAGGCGTGTGTTCCCATTCCTGCCCGACAATTATAGAAAGACCCTGGCCCAGACTCTGGTGACCAGCAAACTGGATTACTGTAATGGCCTCTTTTTTTCAGCCAATGAGGAGCAGCTCAGTAGATTACAGGTCGCCCAGAACACCGTGGCGAGACTGGTCCTCAATGCCCCGGCCAGATCTCCCTCATGCCCTCTCTTGAACAAACTTCATTGGTTGCCTGTTCGACAACGGGTCAAGTTCAAGGTCTGCTGTATAATACACAAATGTCTTTTTGGCTCAGGCCCTAAATATCTGGCAGAAAAATTCAATCTGTACAATCCTGCACGCTCTTTACGTTCCAGCAATCAACTGCTACTTCAGGTCCCTTAGATTAGGAAGGTTACACAGGGAGGTCGTGCTCTATCCTACAAAGGCCCGGTACTCTGGAACTCGCTTCCTTTTATTTTGAGACAAAACACTAACTTTCAGGCCTTTAAGAAATTACTGAAAACCCATTTCTTCTCGGCATATTAAATTATGGTACTATCTCATGGACCTTGGCCAGTCATTTTGGATATAGCACAAGCGCGGAGATACCCCTTCGGGGGTCGAATCCTGCGCTATATAAGCAAATAAATAAATAAATAAATAAATAAGTACCTGTAACAAGCAGGTCCCAGAACTGTATTTTATGTGGATAGCTCAGTGGATTACTGATTTTGTCACCGAGATCCTTTTGTTTCTTGCAGTTCATAAGTTACAATCCTTCTAATATAGCACAGTGACCTTTGAACTGTCATCAGAGCTCCATGAAAATTGCATAATATAGTTTAGAGCATTATGTTTTTCCACAGTATTTCATTATCATAATTGTGCAAAGAGTGCTCGTTTGGGTCGAAATACATTCTTATTAGTAAAGCTAACCCCAGTCAGTGTTGTACATTTTAAATGCTAAATGTGTGTTTCTCCATACCACTCCAAACTGCCCGCTAGAATGGATGACATGTGACTCCCACACCCTGCTGTGATCTTAACATAACGTGTATTTGGAAAGCACACTTTCACCGGTAGGCATCTTGGCACTGAATAACAGATGTTTATTGTTACACAACTCAATGGTACTCATTTTGTCAACCTCAGATGGATGAATGGCTGAGTGGGCCTGCTGAAATTTGAACCTGTGACCGTGAGGTCAAACACAGGCCTCTACTGTGGATGTATTATTCCACTGAGCCACCAGACCTGGCCTTGCTTCAATGTTTGTTGTAACATTTCCTATAGACTGATTTACACACGTATGATTCATTGTCTCTGTATAATCTGTATGTGATGCAAAGTGCTCTGATACCCTACATAGGTATGAGTGGCGCCATAAAACAAATACCATCTATGTGGGGGCGTGTGTACGGAGGGATGAGGAGTACTGTTGGAGAGTGATAATGAGGGAATCTCTGGTTGAGGAGGAGGTCTTGTGGGTGGGGGGAGGCGGTGACAAAAAAGGATTGTTGCACCGGGCGCCACCAGCTCTAAAGCCCTCTCGCCCGTCAATCAGACAGAGACTTCCAGTGCTCTAATGAAACTGGGTGTAAACTGAATGCCATCTGGGTTAGTTTACAGCACATTTATTCAGTCAGATTCATATTTTCTTTTTCAATCCATTCTCTTGTGCTTTCAAGCACGATTTACCATTCTTTACTGGAATCCATTATTTACTAAATTGAATATTTCATTTTCTTTTTTCTCTGTACTGTAAGCTGTTATATTAACAGAGGAGGGTTAATGGGAGAATGTGAATGGACCTCTTCTCTTGGTGGAAACCTTAACCCATTCACTCCTGAAGTGTTAGGGCACCTCTGCTCCAGAGATTTTTTTCTCACAAAATTGGCCTAAGGTTATTTAAACGCACGTACCTCTTTGGTCCCTTTGTAAAGCAATGAAAACTATATGCTGTTTTCCATCACAGTCAGGGCTATTTTTTGGTGCAAATCCCTCATCAAAATCTCATTGCCATTTGTCAATATAGTTCCATTTTTTAAGCAAATGTGATAAATATTTATGCATTCATTAACCAAGGAAATATTGCACTGAATGTCTAGAGCCTAGTAATACTAAATATGTGCGAATTATTCCTAGGAAATGAAGCCTGCACAATCAGTTATGCAATATCACCAAAGATTGCTAAATTGAGGCAGTATTTCTGTTTATGTTGCACTGTTCATTTGATATCTAACTCAGGTCTACATATAAGGTATGAAAACTATGGGCCTCATTTATGAAGCCCCTTGCGCCTGCGGAACGTTTTGTGACGTTCCGTGGCTCAGGAGCCTGCTCCATATTTATGTGGCAGCACTAAGCCACTTTTTTTGGCTTAATGCTGCCTCGTAAATATGGCTCCCTTAAATGTGTTGCAAGGATTCTGCACCTACACAGAACTATGTGCAGGAAAACAGGACCTCGGTGTATAGGGGTGTACCAACCTATCACCTTACTACCCAAAATCCCAAAACGGACTACCTATAGTGTCTGATTCATTCTCCAAAAATCCTAAAGCTACAAATGATTAGACAACACAGAACACAACTCTCCCGACTCTCTCAGGAATCGCGGTAGCAAGGCATGCCCTTTCGCTCGCTCACTCGTACTTGTCCACAATAAGAATTGTCAGAGTCACTGTAATAGTTCAAAATGTTTATTTTAACTATTGTGCTCTACAATACAGTGTACAATACAGTGTACGAGCCACTAGCAGCAGCAAAATGCATAAACTCAAAACAATTAGCATTGTTATAAATTCATAGAGTACAAAGGGGGAGGACATTATATAAAGTCTGTGGAAAAAGGACACTAAGGCCTACCCGCCCTCCCCTTGACTGGAAGAAGTTTATTTATATAAAAGAAGATCTCTGGGCTTTGCCAGCAGATCCCATACCTTAACCCCTTCGACGCTCATGACGAGCCCAGCTCGTCATGGAGTTTCCATTGGTTTCAATGGAAATTACATGGGAATCAACAAATAGGCTTAGCATCCAAGTGGTTAAAGCCTGGATGCAAGGTTTACATCATAGGAACAGCATTGCTCTTCTCCTTGGAAAGGCTTTCTCCAAATGTGTGTTAAAACAACATGCATACCCATAATATCAAAGCACGAGTCTCCAGCATTGCAGCCTCATGTCTAGGTGCTAGGGACTGACCAGAACAGAATAACAAGGGGCATTGTTTATCTACCTTGCACAACGTGTTCTGACAAAACTCCAGGAACTTAGCAGAGAACACGAAAAGCAGACCGTTCTCATGTGAAAGGCATAAACAGAGTCTTGCAAAAATAAAGTCCTGTAGTAACGTGTGCAAAAGCAGCATCATGGCAGCAAAGCTCATACTAACTTAGCAATGTCGACAATGTCCCTAAGGGCCACAACAAATGCAGTTTTCTGCATTAAAGGGGCATGCAATGTGTGTTGCTGTATCCGTTCCCAGCAACATACATGGCTCATTTACACTGTCCCAGATTTACGAGAAATCCCCAAGGGAGGTGTAAGGGAGGCACAACGAGGAGAAATATCTTTATTTCTCCTCATTTTTCCTTTTTCTATGTGTGCAAAGGTGCCTGCGTTGGCCCACAGCAGTCCATTGTGCGCCGGCGCAGGGGAAAAGGACAGGAATGCACCATATCTGATAGATAAGGCACATTCCTGCCCTTTTCTTTTACCATAGGGCAGCAAAGCAGGAAAGGGCGTTGGTTCTGCCCTACCGTAAAACCTCATAAATGAGGCCCAATACATTTTTAAGTTTGTGCTATCTATGGAATCTATTGTTGAAGCCAGACCTCACTTTCCCTGACACGCTGACCGGTAGAAAATGCTGAACATGGAATATATCAGGTTTCCAAAACACTGTAATTTCCATCAAATTCTCGTAGGCATGAACAAGTCTACGCCAAGGATAGACCCCTACATGTGTTCTTGTGGGCCTGCAGAGTGTGAGGGTACCAGCCTTGTCGTGGTGCCCCCACCTTTGACAAATATTTGTTTTCAAAGATCCACTGGGGCAACCTTGGCAAGTCTGGTCGGCGTGGAGATTTAAGATTTGTGCTTCATTTTCCTCCCACCATCTTGTTGCCCTGACGAGTTCCAGCTAAGGGCTTCTGTTGGTGGCTTGAGGGGTGGATACAGTTGGCCAATGCCGCCTCACGCCAACTACTCTAGTGAGCCCATTAAACAGAAAAGCAGGGATAAACACGGCAATAAACACATCAGCAACCCTTTCATTACCCGGTAGTTGGTTAATGAAAGATGTAGACAACAAGAATGAGGTATTGTTCTTATGATCTCCTATGAAACTTTGATGTTGTCCACAATTCAGACATATATTCATAGCTACTCCGTGGCTTGTCTATATATATCTCTATTGTTTATTAATCACAAATTGTGTTTACTAACCTCCTGAGCAGATTGTTTTTAGCGTCTACTTAGACGGCTGCCAGTAAAGCCTCAGTCTTCGTCGCTCCAAACTAGTAACCCAGGAAAGATATGGTATGAGACCAAACAACATTTGAAGATTTCTGACTATTGTTCATATACTTTACTCAGGGTAGGACAGGCCTTTTATTCCACCGGGCATTTCACTGGTAGGTTCGATCGACTGGAAGCCGGTTTTGAAAGTCCATGCTCGTCCCTGGTGTCTTCCTCACATTCCTTAGGTCCCGCAGGCTAATTGCAGCAGGCACATAGAGGCTTCAAGAGAGAGGGTACGAGCAGGGTCGGACTTCGAACCAAAACCGGCCCTGGCAAAGTGCTCGGCTGGACCTCCCAGGGGTTGGGGTTGTGGCCGAGCTGTTTGCTATGGCCGTTTCGGACTATTTCGATACAGCGCCCGATTTTACAGCTGTAACAAAATCGTCCCCCAGGGGCCCAAAACCAACGCCCAACCCCGGCGGTCCACCGGGGAAATGCCCGGTACCCTCTATGGCCAGTCTGGCCCTGGGTACGACAGGGACGAGAGGGAGAGCACAGAGAAAGAAGAAGAGAGGGGGAATATATGGATGGAAAGAGAGTGCGGGAGAAGACAAAATGAACGAGGCAGGTTTGAGAATTTTTTGCCATGGTCAGATTTGTTTACATTTTTCTTTCCATGCATCTTAAATTCTTCCAGTCTTCCCTACACAGGAAAATATCTCTGCCAAGGGTCGACACACATGTGGGTTTCCATGGGTCCTCTGAGCATTGGCTAACAGACATGTCTGTTGTTTTCTATGGTGTTGCGGCAATAAACTGGGTGTAGTTCATTTGGGATATTTGAAATGCAAGTGAAGGCAAAATGGTGTCTCTTCTACTGATCATATATGTATGATTCCTGGGGTGTATGAAATTGTTGTATATTTGTGCTTACTTAATAAATCTATCTTAATAACCTGAAGACTTGTCCTGCTACCTACCTAATCTACTTACAACAGAAATCATACCACAACCATATATTGTTAGCATCTACACATTATTAGGCTTCTATTGCTTGATGCTGGATCTCCCCCAGCTTGACTGGCTGGTGTAACCAACGTGTGTAACATGATGTTTGACAGATTTTTTTTCCGACAATATTGTAATTCCTTTTGGTTTCCATCATACTGGAGATATCCCTAATAAGACTCACTTGACCGAGCCGGTTTTCCGCCTCGTTCCGCAGGTGTGAAGGACCAGACATGGGTGGGGTTTCAAAGGGGTTAAGCAGGGACATACACACTATAGTCTAGCCCCTTGACACCTTCGGGCATTTATTGCGCTCTATGAGTCCCCCACAAATCAAATCTAATTAAATCAAGGGATGATTTTATGGGGCGCTTCCATAGGGAATGTCTGTATTATTTGTGCCTTGGGTTAACCGGGACCTAGGGAAGCCTTCCCATCCCAGGCATGCCTAAAAAGATGAGAACTGTGGACATGACTTAGCTAATATGAATCCCACCTGACTGATTACCCAGAAGTCTCTGCAAATGTTAAAATGTAGGTTAAAATATCACAATATCCTCACCACCCAATGTTTCCAGTTTCCACACTCCATAGAAAATAGTGCACCCATGTGTGGGTGTGCAGGCTGCGCAAGACAGGAGCAGGTCAAAACGTGGACCACGTGAATACCACATTTACAATGCAATAGCCTCACGTTGTCACAGTTTTGGTGGGCTCTTGTCCCTTAAAATAGCCCACCGATAAGTGAGGGGTAATGTTTTTATCATTAGAAGTGTGGTAAAACTGGATGCTGGGACCTTTGCTGCTCCTCACAGATACCAGAAATGTCCATTATAGAAATGTACGGGGATGCCGTTTCTAGAATTAAAGTTTGACATTTGCAAGGCAATCGGGGCAAAAAAAGTATTTGCATGCACACCCACCCAACCACCCAGAAATGTCTGGGGTTGGTAGTTTTCCCTAGGGGACAAGGCAATCCCGTGGCAAGATACTCCTGCAACCCGCTTCCCAAAAATCAACCTACCTCCAGGCTGCCATCTTGCATGTTCCATAGTGACCTCTCGGCCCTTCCTTGTCTTAGACAATAGCTACCCCCACACTTACGGAGTACTGGTATCAACTAGAGAAGTTTGGAAATGCGAGATGGTATGACATTTGCTATTATCTGTTGAATTTCCAAGTTGTTTTGACTTCCTGTTGTAAATCAATATCCGTCTGCAAAAAACGTTTTCTTTTTTTAACTTCATCAGCATTATGAAACATTATAGGGTGATCCCGAATTCGGAATGGTTCAAGTGACAATCTGTCCCTAACTGAGACTCTTGGGGACAATTAAATATTCATAAATTTTTTATCCCAATTTGTTTTATTTATTGGAATTTCTGTTATCAAGTAATGCACGACCAGTGCACTGTGAAGAAAACAATATAAACCACAGCTAAATAGTTCTCTGTGGGTATCATGGGCTTTCAATTAAACTACAAACACTGTACATTTCTTCGATATACATTTCTGTGCCCTATCAAGGAGCCAGACGCTCTATTGACTTATTCTATTCTACACAACAATAAGTATGTCTTCCAGGCTCTTTGTTCCTAAAGACACAAACACTGAAATGGAAATATGATGGGGTATCCATTGGTTTGTGATGCCAGCAGCATCTACAGCTTCTCCTGATAGGGGAATGGATGGTGAATCGAATGTCTTCAGAGCAGGTTTCATTGCTGCAATGGGTGGGCTTACATTGAATGACACACTGTGAGATTTACTAAGATTTTGCGCCATGTTGGCTTCACAAAAATGCAGCAAAATAATTTTTCCCTGATTAACTTCCCCGCGCTAAACTTGTGCAGCGCTAGAAATAACGTAAAAGTAATGTGATGCAGCACATTGCGCTGATTTGCATTACTTTGCCCCATGGAAGCGTAGCAAGGGTGGTGCATGGGTGTTCCCATGCAACCGCTCAAGGTTTCTCACACTAAACCCAGTTTGCTAAAAACATTAGATTGGATTTAGTGCGAGAAAACAGCGCCCTTTTGAACTAGGCACAAGAAGGAGAAATACCTTTATTTCTCCTTCCTTTTTCGACTTTGCATGCGTGCTGCACTGTGCAGCAGGCATGCAAAGTGGGAAAAGCTTTCCCTCGTGTCTGCTATAGTATTTTGGTACAGGAAGGGTACCCTACCTGTACACAACCTATGCTACATGCACACACCCTAGTGCTGCGGCACTAAGGTGTGTGCATTTCGCACGGCTGTTAAAATCAGCGCTGGCTCAAGGAAAAGGGGAGGAGAGAGTCATATCTTTGAAGATATGCCGCGCTCCTGCTCCCTCCCTGTCGTGCAATGCAGCGCAGATTCGCGGGCGCTGCGCTGGGCTGCGTTGCGTGGAGATTTTGTAAATCTCCCACACTGTATTTATGAACCACAGTGGATGACTGCGATAAAAGCATGCATGGGGAAGTTGCCTCCCTTTTACGTGCCCTAAAAGGAAAGGTATTGATTTAGGAATGAAAGATGAGATGAGGTGGCAGCGGAAGAGGAGGAGGTCTTGCTGAACTTGTGCGCAGTTTGGGCAATCCCTCATCCAATGGTCTAACTGTCCACCACCAAAACAGGAGTTGTTTCTGGGCGGAGAAAACTCGTTGCTTTCTCTAGATTTTTATAGAGCCACAGGTTTGTTTTCTTGACCCCTGGCACTATGGACTCAATCAGTGTGCCAGCTCGAATCAGAAACCAGCTAAACAGCAACCCAGGGCCTTAACAGCATTAAAAGCCCCTGGGCAAAGCAATGCACTGGGCCCTGCTTACACAACCACTCACAGGAATAAAAATGTTTAACAGAAAATCTGTGTTAAATTCTAGTCTATCTGGGGCACCCATGCTAATGGGACCCAGGGAAACTGCCTAGCATGCCCATGCGTTAAGAAGGCACTGCTGCAACCCATACACAGCCCACAAAGATAAAATGTGTTTCAGTCAACATATAGGGGCATATTATCAAGACAGGAGATAAAAGTATCGCTGCTTTATCGGCAGAAAACTGCCGATAAAGCGGCGATAAGGGGCTTGATAATATGCTCTATGGAATTCCAATCGAAGCCAATGTTAGATGTCTTCACATTTAACATGGGCTTCGATTGGAATTCCATAGGGCATATTATCAAGCCCATTATCGCCGCTTTATCTGCAGTTTTCTGCCGATAAAGCGGCGATCATTTTATCTCCTGTCTTGATAATATGCCCCGTAGTGCCATAAAAAACGAGAGTTACTGGAACACCGGATCCTTTTTCACAAATGAGTAACACACTGAAGGACCACTAGAATACAGGACACATGTTTTAAAACCATTATTCAAAGCTTAAGCCCTAATCTAGCGCACACAAGATGAATTGTTACTACAATGGATATAAATAGTAAGGCAGCAACAAAGTTTAGGAGTAACATAAACAAAATAATATAAACAAGAGGAAATACTCCAACATTTTGGCATTGGAGGCTCCAGCTGTAACACCCTCGTTTACTAATTCTAAGTAGTAGTTCTAGTTCTAACTCATTAATACCATGTAAGAATAAAAGCCCATTTGGGATGCCGTGCAATTGAGAAACTCTGGTCACGATCTAGTGAGGTTAGCAGGCCACTTGCGCTGACCTTTTGCAATTCAGGAAGTGCCTTAAAACTTGGCTATTTGCACAAGCCTACAATTAATGTCTTCGCCGATAGCATACAGACCCTTTACTGCGCCATCAAAGCACCCGGTGTACGTGCGCTTTATATATCATTTTTAACATTAACATTAACTAGGGGAGATGAACCAGCTGCAGCCAATGAACAACACTCATTCATCCACCACAGTCATTACTGGGGATCAGACCATTCCTCCTATTCGTGGGATCCCCACTTTTCTACTTGTTCCTTATACTTTTTTAGATGTCTTTATGTCCTTGTCAGAAGGTAGCTAAAAAAATAATAAATAAAAATGTAAATATAAACGGGCTAATAACAATAATGACCCATGTACACCCTGGGTCCTTGAGTGGCGGTCTAGTCCAACAACAGCTGCCACTCCCTTGCAATGCCTAACCAAAGCACAGATTGTTGAACACAATTTTAGGATTCAGCCCGGGGACTCCTGAGAAATCCGATAGTGTTGTGTGCAAGGAGGTGACATGAAAGGTGTTATGTTATGTTATGTTATTTTATTTTATATAGCGCGCGGATGCCGCAGCCAAGTGGCGTCCCGGCGCTTTGGAGGATTGAATAACACAACACATCAGAGATGATCAGAGAAAACAGGATCTAAACTGTGGAAAAGAGGAGGGTTTTTAAAGCCCTCCTGAAGGGGAGCAAGTCAGGGATGGAGCGGAGAGGAGCCGGCAGAGAGTTCCAAAGGGCTGCCGCCTGCACAGAAAATGAACGTCCACCCATTCTAGCTTTTTTAAAACGTGGCACAATGGCAAGATTTAATCCAGCAGAGCGAAGGGCTCTGGCAGGGACATAATGAAGAATCGTCTGGGAAAGGATAGGAGGGGAGGCTAGTTTAAGAATTTTAAAAGTTAGGCATAATGCTTTAAACGTAATACGTTGCCCTACCGGTAGCCAGTGGAGATCTTGAATAGTTCGACGAGCCGAAACAAACTTTGGGAGGCCGACTAGCATCCTGGCCGCCGCGTTTTGGACCCTTTGAAGGCGGGAAAGCTCGGCCTGATTTAGGCCCAAAAACAGAGAACTAGCATAGTCCAGTCTGGTAAGAACCAGAGCTTGGACTATAATCTGTCTAGTCTCCGCATCGAAGAACTTAAAAATAGGCCGAAGACACTGCAGAGTGCCGAAACATGTCCCAGCCACACGTTTAGTGTGGGAAGTAAACGAAAGCTTGTCGTCAAACCACACCCCGAGGTTTCTGACTTCCGTCACGGGGGTGGGGACAGGGCCTAATTCAGAGGGCCACCATTGATCTCCCCATAATCCGCTTTCCCTACCAAAAATAATGACCTCAGTCTTGGAGGCATTAAGTTGGAGTCGATTGTTCGCCATCCAGCCAGCCACGGCTTTTAGAGCTGACTGAAAGGTGGGGGCATCCATGTTGGAGTCGCCATTGAGTGCCACCGCCAGCTGCGTGTCATCGGCGTATGACACCAAGGAGAGACCAAAACGCTGGACTACCTCCGCCAGTGGCTGAACATACAAATTAAATAAGGTAGGGCTGAGAGCCGATCCTTGGGGGACACCCTGAAGTATGGGGCGAGGAGCAGAGACAAAAGGGGGTGTAGATACTTTGAAGCCCCGATCCTTAAGAAAGGAACGAAACCACTCAAGTGCCACCTCACCAACTCCAGCCTCCACCAGACGATGTAAAAGAATCTGGTGGGACACCGTATCAAAGGCGGCACTGAGATCCAAAAGGATCAGTGCCGCCATCTGCCCCTGGTCCAACAGCTTCCTAATGTGCTCCACCACAGCCAAGAGAGCAGTCTCGGTGCTATGACCTGCACGGAATCCGTTCTGGGAGTTATCCAGTATATTCGACTCCTGCAGGTGAGATGATAAAATATAATTAGCATGCGCTTCTGCTAACTTGGCTGACCAGGGGAGTAGGGAAATGGGTCGATAGTGTTCTGGCTTGGTAGGATCCAAGGCGGGTTTTTTAAGAATAGGAATAACCGTCGCCTGTTTCCAAGCCTTAGGAACACTGCCCATGCTGAAGGACATATTGATGAGATTATGCAAGGCAGGATAGCAACATTCAGCAAGTTCCCGGAATTGAAAAGGTCTCATGGGGTCATCCGGGGAACCGGATTTGACTTTAATCGTCAAGGCTTTAAACTCGTCCAAAGTCGGGCTAGGAATAATCAGCAATGGTTTGGAAACCAATGATGTAGGCATATTCTCCCTGATGGAGAGATGAGAGAATGACCTATAAATGGTCTCCACCTTTTCGACAAAGAATGAGGCCAGATCCTCGCAGTGTGCCATGGAGGGTTCGAGAGTAGCAGAGTTAGTCCTATTGCTTGTGAGATCCCTACACACCCTGAAAATGACCTTGGTGGGATTGGTGCTGTTCTTTATCTCCAGGGAGTAAAAAGCAGCCCTTGCTGCGCATATGGCCCGATTATACACTCTAGTGCAGGCCCTATAGGCCGCCTTGAGGTCAGTATCATAAGTTTTACGCCATGCGCGTTCCGCTTTTTTACAGGAGACTTTGAGTTTTTTAAGCGATTCATCATACCAAGGACTAGAGGGGCTGGATCTAGACTTACTCCACTTGGCCGGAATAAGCATATCTAACGAGTGATTTAGCCAATCACAGAAACTATCGTAGCCAAGGGAAACTTCGGTGGGAGGTAGAGGATGGTATTTCATCAGAAGCTGATGAAAATGCTCTAAGTTCAAGTTTCTCCAGGGGCGTTTGAAACTGGCTGGGATGTTATTTCTGGAGGAGGAGATGGTAGTAATTATACGAATTTCAATCAGATGGTGATCAGTCCATGCCATAGGTCTAGGATGAAGCACTGTGATATTAGTGGCCAGATTCGTAAGAAAAGGATCTAATAAGTGGCCACCTGTGTGAGTCGGTAATTGTACCATTTGAATTAATTGAAGCGCTTCAAGATCTGCTAACAAACTGTGGACCGAGTTGGAAAGTGGGGCTTCCATATGTAAATTAAGGTCGCCAATAATCGTAAAGTTAGCAGTTTTTAGCACTAGGAAAGAGACCACCTCCAGTAGACTTTGACGAAAAGCACCATCAGGACCAGGGCTGGTGGACTACACTTTGCTTGTCTGTGAGATAAGAACCCCCAAAGGTTGCTGACATTCAGGCTTCTTTTTCCTCTATGCCCAATCCTAACTGCTGTCAACCACATATGAGGTTTTATAACTCCTGTGTTGCACTCATGACTTGTGTCAACATGTGTGATTCCATCTGCGGCAATGCCTGTGGTGCACCAGTATGTTTCATACAAGAGAGGATTCCTTGCCTTGTTGTCTGGGCTCCTTTCTGCCTCTGAACATCCCAACATTTTCCTTGCTTCTCAAAGCCACTAAATCAGGTTCACCTTGAGACTCCTGTCCACCTTTGGGGTTTTGCAAACTTGCCCCACAATCTCAGGATATTCTAACTCAGCATCTGAATGCATCACTCTCAGAAGGCAGTGTCGCCAGGGCGTGGAAACATGCAATCCTTCTGCCACTGTTGAAGAAGCAGAATCTTGACCCTTTCATCTGGTCCAATTATAGGCCAATCTCCCTTCTGCCTACTTTGGCCAAAGTTCTGGAGAAGCAACTTTTGGTGCATAAGGAACTAAATGGTCTGATCCACTCCTTGCAATCGGGGTTTAGAGCCAGCCATACCACAGAGTCAGCTCTTCTTGGGGTTACTGAACATCTAAGGTGACAGTTATATCAAGAGGCTGCTGCTTCTTTGATTCTGTTCCATCTTAGTGTCACGTTTAACACGGTTAACTATAACATACTTCTCCAAAGATTAGAAGGGATGGGTGTGCAGGGCAAGGCCTTGACGTGGCTAAGGGCCATATGTAGGAAATCCATATTTACCGATTCTAAAATACCGAATTTTACCGATTCGGTATTTCAGAATCGGTAAATAGTATGTAGATAAAAATTTGGTAAATTTTACCGAATCGGTAATATTCGGTATTAACAATTCGGTAAATACCAAATCGGTAATTCCCAATCATTCCTATGGGCCTGGAGGCCCATAGGAATGAATGGGAAGCTATTCACTATTACCGATTCGGTAAATACCGAATCGGTAATGGGGGGAATACATTCAAGGGTGGCAGGGTGTCACATTGACACCCTGTTGCATCCCAGAGTCGTGCATGTGTGCACATGTGGCACACATACATGCTCTAAGGGCATATATGTCTGACACATTGCACTTTTCAAAAGGCACAAATTTGCTTTCTGAATAGTTTTCGATATTCACTACCAACTTGTAGTTGGTGGTAAATAATGAATCCTCTGATCACAAATGCACTCACTCGAGTGCTCCCTACATTGAGGATTCGGTAATTTACTGATTTGGTATCTTAGGGATTCGGTAATTTACTGATTTGGTATCTTAGGGATTCGGTAATTTACTGATTCCTTAACACCTTCACTGCGGCGGCTATTCCGCCGCAGTGCTAAACGAGCGGGGCGGCCGCGCGGTGGATGCACGCTGGTGACGGAACCGCTCCGTCATCAGCCGCGGGTGAGCTGTGCTCATGACTGAGCGGTTCCGTCATGGCCCCGCCCGCTCAATAGAACGTCCAGCGCAGGCGTGGAATCCGCGCCACGCAGGCGCAGCGGCAGGGCCATGACGGAACCGCTCCGTCATCAGCACAGCGCCACCGCAGCTGATGACGGAGCGGTTACGTCATCAGCGTCGAAAGGGGTTAAATTACCGAATCGGTAAATTACCGAATCATTATTTATACCCACCTACTTTGGAAAAAGCTAAATACCCGTCGGTAATGGCAAATTTACTGATTTTTGTCCATTACCGACCGGTATTTGGCTACCTACATTTGGCCCTGAGTTTTTTTCTGCAACACCGTGTCTACTAAGTACATACTCAGCAGCATCACTCAAAGCCTCACCCATTATCATTTGGAGTACCTCCGGGCTCCACCCTCAGTCCGACGTGATTCAATCTTTATGTATGGCCGCTTGCAGATATTGTGGAAAGCTGCGGTCCCACACTTTTCTCATATGCTGACGATACCCAAATTGTGGTCTCCCTGTCACTTCAGGAAAATTGGAATGCTGACACTTTGAATATCTGCATTACAAAAGTTTCAACATTGATGAACACTAACTCCCTCAAGTTGAATGGGGATAAGACTGAGATTATGCTGGTGGGAAACCAACCTCACCTTTGGGAGTCCAATCTGTTGCCTGAGGCTCTGGGTGCATCTTTAACTCCAGTACCTGTTGTCAGGAATCTTCATTTTTGGCTTGACAGCAAGCTGTCTGTGAGCCATCAGATTACCAAGGTTGTATTCATCTGTTTCGGAATTCTAGGATGGCTCAGGAAAATCCTTGGATGCCTTCCTGTCTCAGCCCAAAGAACAAGTAGTCCAGGCTTTAATTATTTCCAGGTAGAATTATGGTAATATTCTTTACATAGGTGTCCCAAAGATCTTACTTACGCAGCTTCAGATAGTGCAAAATACTGCTGCATGACTTTTACGGCACCCCCTAAATACAGGCAGCCTCCTCTGTGATTGTTAGAAATGGGAGTCTCTAGTTGGCAGAGGTATGCACCTTTGTCCAAGTAGGATCCCTTGCTTCTAGTCAGGGTAAGGAAGTTACACACGTTAGCTAACCCCTTGGTAGCTTGGCACGAGCAGACAGGCTTATCCCAGGGGCAATGTGTAAAGTATTTGTACCCAAAGACACAGTAACACAGTGAAAACACCACAAATGGACACCACACAAGTTTGGAAAATGAAAGTATCTTTATCTAAGCTAAACAAGATCATAATAACAAATATCTAGCATACATGTATCAAAATATGACTTTTGCTTTTAAAAATAGCACTTGTAGAGACAAATAGCTCCACCTGAGGCTATAACGACATCGTGACAGGCATAAATCCAAAGTACGGCACCAACCATGAGGTGGGCGAAGTCGGGCATGGAGTCACACGGACCCCCAAACAACATTACCTTGGAAACAAAGTCTATTGATGTTGCAGGGAGTCGTGGAGGTAAGGCGTTGGTGCCGAGGTGAAGCTGGTTCCCTGGTTGCCACATGGGGCGTAAGGCATTGAGTCAATAAGGAGGTGAGGCATTAACTCCAGGACAGGGGAAGTTAGGCAGCATTGGCGGTGAGGCATCGGTTCCGGTAAGGCGATGCAAAGGCAAAGACTTTGTGAGGTCACCCTTGTCAGTTATCGGCTTCGGGATATTAGGATTCAGGCACTGGCGGTGACCGCATCGGTGCAAGTGCTGGCATCGGGAAGGCCTATAACTGCAGGCGTCGAAGCTGCGGTGCAGGCAGTGCTTCGTGCACTTCACAAGCCATGCCCCCACCCTGGGTGCAGGTTGGGCCATCACTGGCTGCATTGCTGACGGTGCCTGAGTTGTTGTCCTTGCTTTGCAGCCCCAACTACACAATTCCAAGGATCCAGTAACTGAAATTGGTGACCTTTTTAATACAGGGGTCCCCGGAGGAGTCCAGGTGCGGATCAGTGGGTACCGGTGAAGTCGTTGGGTCCCTGAGACTTCAGAACAGGCGGCCAGCACACACAACCCCCTGGAGATTCTTCTTCATGAAGGCTCACACCAAAGTTCCAGTCTTTGTCCTCTTCTTTGCAGAAGCAGGAACTGCAGGCCAACCTAAACAAGCATTTACAATGCAACGGTTTCGCCTTTGCAAAAGTTGGAGCTATTGGCATTGTAAATGACAACATTTTTATTTATGTGTTGGTTTTGAAAACAGATAAATAAATGGCATTGTCATTTACAATACCAATAGCGCATGCATTTGAGGCACGGTCCAGGCACAAATAAACCTACGCTCACATAAGCACCACGCTCTCACAGGCCCACGCATGCTACCTCATGTCAGTGATACACCCCATGGTCGGCTAGGGCACATGTACATTAGGGCCTCGAAGGGCCAGCCTGGTTCTATGTGTACGGAACCAGGCACCATGGTATTGCGTCCACACCCCCCATTCACACACTGCTTTTCAAGAGCCGGTCACAAAGATAACCAGCACGTTCAGGTCCCAAGCACGAATGCCTTGCCCCTGCACAAGTGGACCCACACTCATATTACCATTCGCCTGCCCACTAAATTCTTTCATACTGCCCACTAAACAGCTTGCTCCCCACGGGTCAGGGCACAAACCGTGGCCACGAGGCTCGGAGATATACACACACCCATCCCCCCCAACAGGGCCCGGACGAACATCCTGTCGTCACGGGACCCAGCCACAGGGTGCAGTGTCTTACATCAGCCTTAAAAACATTTCAACCTTTTCCACAGCTGCCTGGCCGACCCAAACTTCCACCACCGAGAACTGAATGCCTAGTATCCGGGGCGAGCTCTGGTTACCCCCGCAAGCGGGATCGCATAATGCCTTAAAATAGCAGGGAGCACTCACTGTAAACCCCACTAACAACACTTTAAGAGCGATTGCGGCAATTAGCGTCCTGTGTGCATATTTTACAGCCCCGAAATGTGCACCTCGGTCATAAATCACCCAGGAACAGAGAAACCCAGCAACACAGCCGGTGCTCACATCCACAGATACTGAAATTCACCAAAGCCCTCTGTTAAACACAAGTGAAAGGGTATATCAACGCTGGTCACTTTCAGTGCACACCCACACCCGCCAAAAGAAGAGAAGGCGAGAACCTCAATTCACCTCCATTTGCCGCAACATTGGTTACGGCTGTGTCGAAACACTGCAGCGCTGTATTCACTGGTCCCACATCCAATCCAAGAATGTACCGTGACAGACACTGAGAAAATGCTGCTCGTGTCCGCTACTAAATTGCAATTCTAACATTAATTTCCCTCCATCTGTATAGTTCACAAACACCAACTAGTTAACTAACCAAGTACGGACAGCGCTTGCGAGGCAGCCATTCCCATCCAGCCATCTGTTACTCAGAAGAAGGCCCAGTGCAATGAAGGGAAACTGACTTTGTTTAGCTTCTGGTTGGATTTTAGCAATATTGATCCTGGATAAGATAATCAGCGGAAAGCCTCAGCTATTACAATCTGTTCCCCGCAAATTAGCCGAGGGGGAGCCATGCGTGGCCATTGGCTTCCTAATATTTTGCAGGCCAGCCTTATTACAGTTCTATATGCATATTTTACTCAGTTGGCCTGCGCCTGGCTGATACATTGTGGGTTTAAGTTGTCCCGCAGTGAACATTCCCAATTCACTCTGAAGCTCCACTCTGCACTCTGCACACCAGCAGACCCCCGAGGCCCGGCTCGTGTCTGCACGTACATGCCGGTGCAGGGAACTCCCCGGACAGGGCTCCACCTCTCAGGCCTCCAGAGCAGCAGCCGGGAGCCCGGCCGGAGACGAGGAAGGCGGGGAGGACATGACGAGTGAAGGTAGGAGACAGGGGGAGAGAGGTTGGGGCAGGAAGGCAGGGGAAGAGAGGAGGGGAAAAAAAAATACAAAAAAACCAATCGACTCACCTGCACCTTGCGACGGCGGCACTTCTCCGGTCTCCCTCTTCGGCATGGGAGACCGGCAACGTCGAAAATCTCTCTGGCACTTCTCCGGTCTCCCTCTTCGGCATGGGAGACCGGCAACGTCGACGGCGGCGGTTCCCTCCAGGCCACGGGAGCCCCGCGGGCGCCGCCATACTGCTTGCCGTCTTCCTTCTTCCCCCGGGCTGCGGGGGGCGGGCACTTCCGGCCGGCCGCGCTAGGATTGGCCGGCCGGCCAGTCACGGGGCGGGAAACGGGGGAGAAGAGACGCAGTAGTGCCGGCAATGCCGGACCAGACTCGGGGGCGTTCCCGGCGTCGCGTGACGTCGGCAAAAGGAAAAGAATCTCGGGAACGCCCCCGTGTCTGGTCCGGCATTGACGGACAGGCCCCTCGTCCAATGGCAAGGCTCCGTTTACGGAGCCAGCCAATCAATGACGAGGGCCGAACCAAAGCCACACTACAGTTCTCATAAGATTTCTCCTGCGCAAAAGCTGCTTGCGCAGCTTTTTGCAGTCGAAACCTAAAAAGCAGACACAGCAAAGGGGCGGTACTCTTCCTTACAGCTCTTCTACTTGGCAGAGGTTCCTCTTGAATCAAGAAGTGATCTAATTCTCTGGGGTTTAAGGTCCAATACTTATACCCCATTTTCTCTTTGTTCTTTTTGTGGCAAGGGCCTCCGAGCCCAGTCCAAACCAGTGCTGCCCCCTCTGGCCTAGCTTAAATACAGGAGGTGGAGACGGCATTGTGGAGAGGAGACACTGCCTATTAAGGTGCTAGTGAAACTCCTCCCACCACTGTAAATTAAGCCAAGGTCTATTCAGCCCAGCTATGAGTCACAAAGGAAAGGCAGGACATAACTCAAACCCCCTTGTGGCTGTCTACAGCGAATGCACAGCCCCAGCTTCTGTCACTTCAAAACCAGACAGCCAATGCACAAAACATCAGAGGCACACAGAGTGGTTAAATAAGAAAATGCCAACTTTCTAAGTCGTTATACAGCAATGGGGAAACCCAGTAGACCATGGGACCTGGGTACTATTTGATACAAAATAAATTGGTCTCCACAGGAGGTATTTATATTGCACATTATATAATGCAAGTAGCACTCCAATATAGGTAGCCAAGACAGTAAAAAAAAACACATACTAATTTGAGGGGAAAACATGTATATGTAAAATACATTGAACCTCATTTATGAAAAGTGACGCTTCGCTGCGTCAGAACAGTGATGCGTCACTTTTCATTGCGCCCTCCTTGCAACACCAATGATGCGTCACATTTACAATATGACACATCATTGCGCAAGGAGTTACAGATACGTCAGTATTTCTGATGTATCTGTATGGCGCAAAAGTGACGCATTGCTGGAGTGTCTCACAAAAGTGATGCAACTCCAGCAATGTGTCCTTTCACATGGGGCAAGCCCCATGTGAAGGGGCCTGCGTCAGTCTTACGCCTGCTGTGAGGCAGGCGTAACAAATTGACGCATTTGCGTCCTAGAAGTGGCGCAGTGAAATCTTATAGATTTCACTGCGTCACTTCTATGACCCTTTCTTGCGTCAGAACGCCCCCCCCCGCAAACATTATACCTGGCGTAGGTATAATGTAGCGCAGGAGTTTACAAGGTGACGCATCTACCTAGATGCGTCACTTTGTAAATATGGTGCAACATGGCACATTTTTTACGCTGCTGGTGAGTCACAAAAAGTGATGCACCAGCAGCGTAAAAGTGACGCACGGCCTCATAAATGAGGCCCATTGAGTGTACCCTAAGAGAACCACAACACCTTAATTACCACACTTTCAATCCAAACAAACTAAAACATTGTAATGACTTTAGACAATACACATATATTATTTTGTATAAAACAGTTGCTCCAAGATAGGTGGATAGTGAATGACAATCCTACTTCCATTGACCTGTACTGAATTTGTCTTCCACAAAAAAGGTAATATGGAGCTATTACACTGTATCTTCAGACCGTGGATTACAAATATGTAAAGCACTTTAGTTTCAGACAGGTTTTCAGACTAATTGCTTGTAAATATCGGTACTAGATATTCCCTTACTTTCTCTTCCCTTAATAACGAGCACTCCTTCAAGCACCCACTATCCAACAATTTTGGAGCAACTGTTTTATAAAAAATAATATATGTGTATGGTCTAAAGTCATCACAATTTTTGAATGTATTTATACTGAAGGTGTGTTATTTAAGGTGTTGTGGCTCTCTTGGGTACAATCAGTGTATTTTACATATACATGTTTCCCCTCAAATTTGTATGTAGGTTTTTTGACTATCTCGACTACCTATAGTATATATATATAATTGAATTACTTACTTTCTAAAAGTGGCATTTTCAAACACACAATTTAAAAACCATCTCCCTAAAAATATGTGTTATTGAATTCTGAGTTCTGAGAGCCTAAACAACTCCATTTCTCTATCTTGTCCCAATGGAAGTTATACTTGTAAGATGATACCTGTCAATGAACACACATGAATACAAATGTAAGGTCGGTAAGGAACTCACCAGCCTTCACTTCACAAGGGAGTTTCAAGGGGCAAGGAGAAAGCTGCTGCTCTCTGCGAAAAAAGCTTTTAATTGGGACTGGGGGCTCGTGCTCTGCAAGCCTCAGCGGCGGTCTAATTAGCGCACAGAGTCGTCGGTGTTAAAGAGCTGGGTAATGTACAGCCTCTCGCTGAGCGGGAAGATCTGGGCGCCAAAACAAGCAGTCTCTGGAAATACTAATTTTGTGAATAAATTGGATGTTTTTCTTTCATTACTTCATGCACCGGCCGGAAGTACAAGCTGTGCTTTGTCTCCCACAGCTGAGCGCTGGAAGCAGCAACGTCTGTGCTTGTAGAGTGGACGAGTCTGGGTAGGGAGAATGGGGCATGGCGGAGGGACCACGAGCTGCAGAGGATGGGCAACCCTAGACAGGAGGGCTGGGGCTGGGCTGGGTCGGGGTGGAGGGGCCATGAGCTGTCAATCATAGGCACTCCAACCGGCAAATACATTAAGGTATAAAAATCACTGCATTTAAAATAATCAAACTCTCCATTGGGTCATCTTTTTCAAGTTCCTTCCTTAATGGTAGTACTTGCTGTCCCACATGAGACCCATCCGGCAACTCGGGCCCTCTACGCAGAAATCTGCGGTAGCGTTGACTGCTTCAATGATCCAAGCGGTACAGAGCCAAATTTGACGAGGTGGTGCATATTCCAAAGGCATCGGGCACGCCGCTTAATAAACACAATTCTCCAATGCCCAAAGAGAAACTGAGATGCACTTGACTGCCAAGCAGATTTTCATTATATTCCACAGGAACATGAAACACAATGTGCCACCCGGCACGTTTCAGTCAAACAACCTTCTTCATGGTACCCCTCAAACACTCTCAGCTTTTTTATTTATTTAGTGCATATTTTATATAGCGCAGACTCGACCCAAAGGTATTGTAGTGCTTTACATGAGCACTGTATTTACATTACACATTCAGGCACGTGGAGATTAAGGGCCCGATTCACAGAATGAATTTAAGACTCAATCCTAAACTTACTACTATTTTGGTATTCACAGAATCCACTTACTACTTTTGGCATTCACAGAATGAACTTACTACGTTTGGTAGTCACAGAAGTTAGGATTTTGTCTTAAGTTTGTCTTAAGACAAACTTAAGACAGACTTAAGACAGACATAAGACAGACTTAAGACAAACTTAAGACAGACTTAAGACAGACATAAGACAGAATCCTAACTTCTGTGAATACCAAAAGTAGTAAATTCATTCTGTGAATGCCAAAAGTAGTAAGTGCATTCTGTGAATACCAAAATAATAGTAAGTTTAGGATTGAGTCTTAAGTTCATTCTGTGAATCGGGCCCTCAGTGATTTGCCCAGAATCACAGGATGTGGATGCGACCTCAAGGCTCGAACCCTGGTTTCCAGCACCAAAGTCGGCAGTTTAAGCCAAGGGACCACATCCTCTCTCATCATCCTGTTCCTAAGAGAGCACAAACATCTTGGGAAGCAGGTAGGCACTGGTGCTCCAGGGCGGTTGATCTTGGTGTCCTGGGTGATGTCCCCTCAACCAGTAGGGAGACTATCAGGCCTTGGGCCCCGGTCCTGCTCACAGGCAGATGTCTTGCAGAGGTTCCTCTTCTCACACAGCCTCTCTGGCTGCTTAGCAGCCGACACATTTTTGGGGACTCAACCTCCTCTTCTCTTACTCTTTTTCCAGAGAACAAATGTGATTTATGGTCTGAGTTTTTAATTTTATTTACGTTAGAGTTCTGCTTCTTCTGAAGTGCACTCTTCTCTCATTCTTCTTTCTGTATGAAAGATGTTTGTCACAGCAGGCAAGATTCCGAAGCTGATTGTCCCACAAAACAATTCATGGGAGCGACCCGAGTTCACACCTGGATGACAGCCGCAGTGATAAGTGCTTCAAAAGGTTAATTCCAGACACCAGGCCCCCCTCGTTATGATTCCCTTATGAGCCCCATCTCCCTTCTGGAGATGTGTCCAGGCCCTTTCCTTGTGACCTGTCACTGCATCAAAGAGCAGTCTTTGGAAGTGTAAAGGGAGTCTCTTGACACTTCTTCCAGTTTGTGTCCCCACCCAGCTCACAGGAAGGCTGCAATACACAAATCTGTTTATGTATGGGGGGATTCTTCTCCTCATTTCTTCTCCAGGGAGGCCTGGGCTCCTCAGAATGGAACCCAGGATCCATCATGTATGTACCATTGCAGGCACACATACTCAGTGTACACTCACAGCACACTTACTGTCCAGTAGTAGCACCTCCATGCATTGTACAATTACATGTACGCATGCATTCAGCACACACATGCAGTCTACATATACTGTTCAGGATTGAAGCTTTTCTGTATTTAAGTGGGGTGTGCTATTTACCCAAACACACACTGTCACCACACACACTCGACTTGTGCGCCCTGATCCATAGTTCATGTATTGTACTTCATGCAAGTACACTAACAACCAACACATGCTCTCATTGTGCATGTACTGCACAGCAATTCTATGTCAGGACCGGAGGCTCCGATTAAGATGTTTCTTTCTTCACTTTAATCTATTCATTTCTCCACAGCAGCATTATTAACATATAAACACCTTTCTTTTTATCCATGGAAAACATTCAACTGGAAAAAACAAAGTAAAATTCAAATAAGTCTGAGCAGACTACAACATCCATGAGTCCACAGGTAACACCAGCCCATAGTCCTTCCTTAGTGTCAGTACAACTAGAAAGGTCCTTCACCCTGTTTGTCCCTCCTCTTTCTTCGCTGCTCCGCAGCAACAGATAAGTCACCTTTTTTCTGGTGCTTTCTCTGTGTTATTTGTTTACTTGTTGTGGGTGGCTGGGTCCCTTAATAGCTTTGTTAGTGGATCTCTGCCTCGCCTTATTGGGGAATCTGTCTTTTCTATTGTGTTTTTCTACAGGTTCCCGGTCACTGGAGTGTTTCGCTCCTTTCGTGGCTATTCCCGGTTGTGCGGTCCCATACTGCGACCGCTAGGGGGAGCTCCAGGGTCCCGTTGGTCTGTGCAGCGCGTCTCCTCAGAAGAGGAGAGACGCGCCACGAGACACACGCCCGGAGAGCCTTGTCCCATTCCGCCACACCGTGATGGCCCCGTATTGGGTCCGTATTGTCCCACTAAGCTTTTCTCTGAACGCCCCGGAGGGGGTCTGTACTGCGACATTGCAGCGCGAATCGCCTTGCGGGCAGGGTATTTGTCCTTTCAGGGTGCCCGTGTCAGTAAGGGATTAACCCATTGTGCCCCCAATCACAGTCCCTTCATTTAGAGTGGGAGAGGCCCTTTTGATAATCAGACAATCCTGATTGTTTAGGGTGATAGCTCCGGGTTCTGGCAGGCTCCCTGGAGTGAGGGGTGTGATACCTCAGACTTTGGGCTGGGCTGCAGAGTATTGTTATACTGTTGTTATACTGTTGTTATACTGTTGTTATACTGTTTTGGAAAATAGTCAGTATGAGTGCAGAGGATTATTATGAGGAGGAGCAGGGCAAGTACCTACCTTTAGACGACCAGTTCTTTCAGGCAGTTGATGAATACATTTTTAAATGTGTAAATGATGTGGTGGCACCGCATCATAGCGGAATGCGCCAAGTTGGCTCACGCCCCCTTGGACCCTCTAGTTCTGTACATACCTTGCCCTAAAAGGAGGGTCCCCCATTACCAAAGAAGGGTCGTGTGGAGGAGGGCCCGAGGAGTTCCAGGGGGTGGATTTGGACGCTTTCGATCGCCTCAGGGATGCTTTTCTTGCTAAGTCGTCCAACCCACCCCCTGTGCCTTCTCCGGCCCAACCCCGCGGAATCTTTTGGGCCATATTCACCATCGATGGATGAGGATTTACCAGCGGACTCAGACAATGAGGAGTGGTCTTCGCGGTCTTGGCGACCGTCCAGTTTGGCGACCGACTTGACCCAGGACTCCTCAGGCATGCTTAACCCGGATGGCATAGTCCACCCGCGGTCAGCTGCCTGTGCGCCTGGGGACAAGGAGGCCAAGTTCGTGGCGGGTCGCCTCGGCAAGCCCTTGGAGAAAGAAGCAAGGGGCTGCTTAAGAGCTGTGTGTCCTCGCCCCACTTTGGAAGGGAAGGTGGCCTGCACACCGGAGCTTGACTCCAAGATAGCCACCTTCCAAGCCAAATGTATGAAGGATCCCCACAAGGGTATAGATCGCTCCTGGCGATTGTGCCAGAACAAGTTTCTTGACGCGGCAGGGCCCATGAAAAAAATCTTAGATATGGCGGAGGAGGCAAAGGTGTCGGGCTCCATCATATCCCCGGACGTTCTCTCAAATTGGTTGGGCACAGCGGGCGATTATCTTCTTAGGTAATGCCAACTGTGCCCTCTCGTCGAACGGAGACGCCCACATTGCATTAAGTTGGACCCCAAGTTAGGCGACCTGGCTTCTTTGGAGGCTGGGGCGATCGCACAGTGGGGCCTCTTCGGGGACCACTTTGTGTGGGAGCTGAGCAAGTTCGTGGCCACCTTCACAAGCTTGGACAAGGCCCAGTCCAACAACAAACAGGTCTTCCAGAACTGTTTTTCCAACGGGGCCGGTAGTGGCAGGGGCCGCACAACCGGCCGTGGCCAGCAATCTAATCCCGGTAGGGGACAAGGCTCCAGGCGGGGTCAGTACAGCAACTCCGCCAATTATACCAACTTTTATCCGACCAGGGGACAAAAATTCCGTGACCGTGGAGGATACCGGACCAATGCAGGCGGACCTGCAACCGGCGGTAAGTCTGATTCCTCCTTCTCAAGTCTGTTTTGGGGGTCGGCTAGCGTCCTTTCAAGAGGCATGGAGAGCGGTTACGTCCGATGCCTGGGTCTTGCGAACAATCCAGGGCTTCCACATCGTGTTTTACGATTCGCCCCGCCAAAGGGGTCTTCCTCGGCCTATCCCCTTCTCAGAGGCAGATGCCCTCCTGGTCAAGGAGGAAGTCTCCGAGCTTCTGCGCAAAGGGGCCATCTGCTGGTTGGTTTTGCATCCCCCGAGTTTTTTGAGCAATATCTTCCTTGTGGAGGAGACCAACGGGGGCTGGCGTCCGGTCATCAACCTGAAAGTGTTCAATGGATGGTTGGTGTACCGGGACTTCAAGATGGAGGGGATTCGTCTCCTCCGGGATGTTCTTCTGCTGGGCGAATGGATGGCGAGACTAGACCTCAAGGATGCGTATCTGGTTGCACCGATCCATCCGCCCCGTCTGCCTAGCTCGAGCACGTTGATTGTAGCCTGGATTGTTGCCCCCCTGGACCTGCTGTATATCTCTGCCTTCTGAGTCTCCCATGTGGCCTAAGCGCCTACAATAGTGTTGTGCCTGTGTGGCCTTTCCCCTCCCTTGGACTTTGCGGTACTTACCTGGCTGATGGTCCCACGCTGCCACCGTTTGGGAACTTGTCTGGAGGGCGGGGGAGCGCGGGCCATGATATGTTGAGTCTAGTGCTTGCTTCGTTGCACGCTGCCCCCTGCTGGCCATCGCAACACTTCATTTCTGTCAACTCTGCTCTTCTCCTTCACCAATTCCTTATGCTTTACTCTGATCAGGGATGTCTGCTAGGTTTGTTTACTGTTTACTTCCCATCTCATGCTGCCCCCTGCTGGTTGCCTCAAAGTTTTTCTACTCAGCCTTATTAGTTTTGCTAACCCCTTTTTACCTGGACCATGGTCTGCCTGGGTTATTTGCTGTTTGCCTCTCTGCTCGCCTGCTGCACCCCCTCCCCCGCTGGCCACCTCAACCCCTACTCTTGCACGACTACTTCTGGAATGACCTGTGCTAGGCTTTTACCTTAGAGATGGGTCGAATTCATGGCCACAGAGAGAAAATAGTGTCCCCCCCATACTGATGCTGTTTGTTCCCATTTAGTACACTTTCTTTCTTTGTCCACTTCCATTGCTCCTATCCCCTCTCCCCTGAATCTCTTCCCTTGCCTGCTACACCGCCTTGCCCCCTGTAGTTTTGTGCCCTTTGACTAAGCACTCCTTCTCCCCTTGTTGGAGAAAGATCCAATATTTATACTTTGGAGTCTCAGCGAACCCGCTGAGAGAGTCAAAAGTGCTAAGGGAGCCACTCACAGTTGAGGTATGGTATGGCACCCCTTTCCAAAGCACTCCTCCCCTTTTTGGGGAAGGATCCAGTATGTAGGCCTTGGGGTCACAGAGACCCCTCTGAGAGAGTCCACTGCGTAAAGGGAGCCTCTTGCAACAGAGATGGGGAAATTATACCACTTCCCCTGGGATCACAGCTTGCTGGACTTTGGACGCAGCTTTGACTCGTCTACCAGTTTGTGTCCCCTTCACCCTCCCCCTCCTCTTTCCATGCTGTATCTCTCACCCTCCCCTCCACTTTCCCTCCTTCATTCTCTGTCTACTTCTCCTGCTCCTACCCCCCTCCCTGAATCTCTTCCCTTGCCTACTTTTTCCATTATGTATGTCCTTTTTGTTTGTCTTGACCTTACATGTAACTATGTTGCCAAGCTCTAATAACTGTGTAATCTTTGTAACAATGTAACCTGCAACTATGGTCTGATACTCATGTTAAGCGCTCTGATACCTCCGGGTCTAGCCAGCGCTATATAAAACCTTTAAAATAAAAATAAATAAAATCGTAGTTTTTTGCAGTTCCAATGGAGGCAGCAGATTTACGAGTTCACCGCCCTTCCGTTCGGGCTGTCCTCAGCACCCTGGTGCTTCACAAAGGTCCTCCACCCGGCGGTGGAGTTTGGATGATCGTCTATTTGAACGACATCCTCCTGATGGTACAGTCCCCTCGGACATTGTCAGGTCAGGCGCGACAGACGGTTTTCTTTTTGCAGAGTCTGGGGTTTGTTATCAAGGAGGACAAGTCAGTTCTCACCCGACGGAAAACATTGTTTTCTTAGGCTTTGTGGTGGACTCGGTCCACACGTCTTTGAAACTTCCCTCTCGCAAGATGGCCAAGATTCGGCATCTGCTACGTCAGACCATCTCCAAAACTCATATTTCCTTCCGCCAGATTGCTCGAGTGGTAGGGCTGCTGTTATCATCCATCCAGGCAATCTTCCCGGGGCCCCTGCACTATCGGGCGCTGCAGTGCTTGAAATCACACCATCTCAGAAGAAGGTAGTCCTACGACCAGATGAGGTCAAGGAAGAGATGTCATGGTGGCTAGCCCATATGGATGCCTAGAGTGCAGAGCCATCTTTGGGGCGGCTCCCGACATCGTCATAGAGTCGCACGCCAGCAGGTCGGTCTAGAGAGCCCGCTGCGGCGATTTCTCTACTGGAGGTGCTTGGTCGTTAGACGAGCAAGAACTCCACATCAACTCCACATCAATTGCCTGGAGCTATTGGCCGGCTCATTCGCGGTCCAGAGTTGGACCAGGGACAGGGTTCGCTCGTGTGTACCGTTGAAGATGGACAATGTCTCCGCAGTGCGTTACATCAACCACCTGCGAGGCTCCGGTCCCGGACTCTGGTGAACTTGGCGAAGGAGTTTTGCTTGGCCCATCACATTTCGGTGACGGCAGAGTACTTGCCGGGTCAGGCCAACCAGGTCGCGGATTGGCACTCCCGGCATTTGGGGGACTCCAGTCAGTGGAAGCTGGATGTTCAGGTCTTTTAGTGGTTGGTCGATCTTTGGAGCCCCTTCTCAGTAGACCTATTCGTATCATCGCGATTGGATCACCAACTTCTGACGTTCTACAATTGGAGACCAGATCCGCTAGCGCAGGCGACGGATGCTTTTCTGCAGGAGTGGAGTCGGGAGAGGCGTTACGCGTTTCTGCCATTCTCCACGATTGGCCGCCTGGCGGCTCAGGTCCGCCGTCAGAAGGCAGAGGTGGTGTTGGTTACACCGCTCTGGAGGTACCAAGTGTGGATTCCAGGTCTTCTGGAACTTTCTTTGGATTCTCCAATCCTACTCCCCCTGTTTCCTCACCTTCTTCGAAATCCGGAAGGAGAACAGTATCACCTGGTCTCTCAGGGTTCTCTCCTCCTCATGGCATGGTGCCTTTCAGGCGACTTTGGTTGCTCCCAGGCCTATCAGGATCAGCGGAATCTCTTTTATCAAAGGCATGGGCCGCCAGCACCTCAAAGCGTTATCGGTCCGCCTGGACGGAATGGCTACGTTGGTATCTTTGACGGGAGCTGGATCCAGTGGTCGTAGGAATCGTACCCATCTTGGCTGAGTTGGCAACAGACGGTCTGGCATACCGAACCATTAACGCTATGGGTTGTGCTATTTTTGCGGGTCATGGGCAGATTGATGGAGCTCCGGTGGGAGAACATCCTTTTGTTTGCTGGCTCTTGAGGGGTATTCTTTTGTCATTACCCCCGGAACCGCGGTACTCCGTCCTGTGGGATGTTAATGTCAGGCTCCTTCTTCTCGTCTCTTCGGGATTGTGCTGAAATACCTATGGCTTCCCCCTCACGACGTCCCCAAGAGTCTGATGGAAATACACAGACTGCAAGGATAGTCAGGGGAGGGAAGGAAAGGAAGGGGACAGCAGGGAGGGAGATCTGAAATGACAAGAGCAGACATTTAGAACATACGCTCTGTAGCCACACAATATAACACCAACAACAACCCTTCTTTACTGGACAATGTACTATCCTCGTCCCTCCCTGTAAAGGAAAATACTGAGGCCGTAAATCAGTAGAGAAGAACGGGGTGAGACCAGAGATTTAACCAACTGTAACAGAAGAACATAAGGCAGGCGTTGGACCTCTCATATCATTACGTACAATGCCATTTCTGTAAGCTAGTCTACAACATACCTAACTATACACCGTTGGGAAGAGAAAGAATAAGTAAACAGCAGGCCAGGTTAATACGCTCTTAACTTTGCCAGCTGGTAATGACTATTCCTGAGATGCTTCGGGGTCTAGTCACTGCTAGACCACTCTAAATGTCAGGCAATAGTTAATGAGTTTGCGAACGGTTGGAGCCACAACCGTTCCTTTCAAATAATCACTTGGTCACAAAACCAGCCCTGTGGAAACATTAGGCACTTGTCTCCACCTACAGGGCGTTCTTTTCGTGCCTTGAATTTCCCCGCAACGAGACGGCGGATTGCTTGTCTCACCCACCGGGGAAAAAGCTGCTCTCTCAGCCAAGAGAACCACCTCGGTAAAAGTTGCACGCACGAGGCGATCTCCACCTCGTATTTCAGTAATGCCTGTACCCAATCCAAAACGGGGTTCCCAGAAGTCAAAGACAGTACACAGTAACAGTGCTTACCGGCAGCTCGGAAAATACCAACCACACTCTCACACGTCTGCAAGAATTATCGGCACCGCCGTCTTCTCCGGTGCTGCCTTTACTTCCTGGAATTGCGTGCCTTGCGTCAAGCACGGGACGTCCTTCCCAGGCATGCCAGGAACTGTAGTTCGTAATGCGCCGTGCCTCCGTTTCAGCACCAATGCCGGATCAGCGACCCACCAATCGTCTAGCCCTGACAGTTAATGTGGTTCTTAATCTGTTCTTGTCCTGGCAGCCTAACAGATACCTCTCCCTGAAGGAGCTGTCAGCTAAGCTGGCCATGTTGTTGTGTTTGGTTTCTTGCCGCAGAGTTTCAGCTGTGCATGCGCTTGATGTTTCGGCACAAGTTATTTTCCCCAGATGGGGTGACCTTTACGATTGGTCGGCATACAAAGTCTACTTCTAGAACAATTTCCTATCCGGTCTTCGCGGAAATGCTCAAGCTCTGTGTGGTGCAGTGTCTCAAGTCCTACGAGGACCTAACCTTAGAACTACGCCCTCCGTGCGAAAGACAGCTCCTGATTGCTTTAAAGAAACCACACAAAGCAGTCTCTTCCCCCAGATTGCAAGGTGGGTGCGTTGGGTCATGCATGAGGTGGGTATTGCCACGAAAAAGTTTGGAGCTCATTCAGCAGAGGTGCCATGGATTTGAAGGCATTTTCTCTAGGCGCTCACCTGGAAGATCTTATGCGAGCTGCGGATTGGTCCTCAGATTCCACTTTTAAACGTTTCTACTTTAAACCGGTGGTGGATGTTGCACATTTAGTGGGGAGTAAGCTTTAAACTAGCATAATCGGAGCCTCCGGTCCTGACATAGACTCGAAATTTGCCTAGCTAAGTAACGGTAAGTTTCAAGTCTATTAAGGACACGGAGGCACGGATTATCCCTCCCGCGGCACAGTAGTGCAAACCCGCCCGTACGGCGGTAAGTAAAGAATGTTCCCTCTACGTCTGTATATTTGGTATATGCCTGCTTGCCTTCATAAATATTCTTTTGATTGGTTGAGGTTTTGTTTTTCTCAGGAACTTTACAATGGTGTCTTATGTTTTAGGACATGATGGTGCCAAACAAGACCAGTGACTCCGAGGTGTTCGCGCAAAGAAAGAGGAGGGACAACGAGGGTGAAGGACTAGGATGTACTGACACTAAGGAATGACAATGGACTGGTGTTACCTGTGGACTCATGGATGTTGTAGTCTGTTCAGACTTATTTGAATTTTACTTTGTTTTTTCCAGTTGGATGTTTTCCATGGATAAAAAGAAAGGTGTTTATATGTTAATAATGCTGCTGTAGAGAAATGAATAGATGAAAGTGAAGAAAGAAACAGCATAATCCTCGCCTCTGTGTCCTTAATAGAATTGAAACTTACCGTTACTTAGCTAGGCACATTTCGATTCCATGTCATACACAGGCATAGATACACTCAGCACATGCACTAATCTCACATGTACTACACAGCACTGCTCTATCTGTACTGTACCCTTCCCAGGCACACATGCATCCAGCTCAGTCACTATTCCTGCACTGCGCGGCACTTTACATCTAACTAATGTAGGCCAAGAGTGAGTTAAGCACACAGCAGCAGAACCTGTACAAAAGGTGAGTGAGCCAGTAGGTCTCACTCTAGTGACAAAGGGTAAAAAGGTCCTGTGCACTACTGATCACTACACGGTATGCTGCCATCACCTCACTGGTGCTGCTTAGCTCCTTGTGGAGGTGGTAGCCTTCCATCACAATGAGGATAGCGCTCTGGGTGCCCCTCCTGGTCCAATAATACTGCAATTCATGAGACAGGCCTATGTCATGGTGCACACACATGATCTGTGTTCGCCTGTCACAAAATATCAGCATTAGGGTTCCAGACAACAGTACTGTTGAGCACTCAGGGCAGGGGTGCCAGTCTCTTACCATGCAAAGGACTTTTCTGTCCTAACAAGAACGGTCCACCTTTCACTTTGCAAGCGGCAACGCACCCTGCATTTGAAACTTGCATTTGAAAGGGGGAGAGCCACCCTGTGAAGATGGGCGCCAGTGAATGATTGCACCCACCTGCAGTGGGGCCATAGGACCCTCTTTTCCACCCTTTTATGATGACCTCTCTGGGGCTCACCCACTGTGAGCGCCTCTATGTGACAGAGGCAGTGGCCCTCCTTACAGCAGCTTTGCCTCAGTGCTGTGTTTGTAATGCTTTGTGGGTTCAAAGACAAAGTGTTCCCTCATTTGCATTGAGCTGCAGCCTATGCAGACAAGGGAATGCCCCTTTAAGGCTGTGCTGTCACAAATGTGTGCTGGAGTGACTCGTACTGAAGAAAGGGGTCGCACAAGCATCTGCAACCCCTTCTTAGGTCTCGCAGACCTAGAGTTGCAGCGCGATGTGTTTCTCGCTCTGCGAGGCATATTGGAGTAGGGTAGTCTTTAGAAGTGGGGTGGAAGCTCCGCCCCTATTTTTCATTGGCTGGCATTATCGTCTAAGGTAAACGCTGGCCTCTGATTGAAAATGAGGCTTCTTAGTCCCTCCTTGTTACTGTCCTGTCTCGTTTACTTGCAGCGTTATACTGTCTCCTTCAATTAGTGGGTAAGCACTTTTTTTTGTGTAATTCGTGCAATAGCGACTGCTTGTTTTGTTAACGCTTTCCCTGCATTATTTGTATTTGTTTTAAATCAGCATGGCGCCCTTCACGGGCAACTATGCCATAACTTTCTTAGGCAGGGGCACCGCGCTATATATTGTAGTAGCATGGCACCTGATTTTCTTTCTTTAGCAATGGTAACGACAGTGCTTGTTTTCATCTTGTATATGGACTCTTGCTCACAGTGTAATCTAGTGCGGCATTGTAAAAAACACAGGGGCATATTACCAACGTTAAGCGATATTTATCGCGAACGATGCTTAGCAACTAATTTTTTAACGCTAAGCATCGTCAGAAATTATCGCAGATAAACCTTGCTATTATCAAGGTTTATCGCAAATGCGATAAAAAACGGCCTCAATGCATGAATATCGCTGAAAAGTCAGCGATATTCATGCATTACCGAGCTAATGCTCTTAGCCATGTTATCCACCTCCCATTGGATAACATGGCTAAGAACTGCTCAGGGCAGGTGTTAGTTTTTGGAGATATTTGCGCTTAGCGCGAATATCTCCAAAAGTTGGTAATAGGAGATAGCGATGTTAGCGACTGTTTCCAGTCGCTAACATCTTGGCACGCCCACTTTGCATGTCATTAGTGATAAATATCACTGACATGCAAAGTGGGGCCCAAGATGGTCGCTATCTCCTACTAGCTGTCGCTAACTGGTGTTAGCGACAGCTAGGTAATAGGAAGATAATTTTATCTCCGCTTTCTTGGCTTTTAAAGCCAAAAAAGCAGAGATAAACCCCCTTGATAATATGCCCCACAGTCTTTTTGGACTCGTTCCATGTTTTACTGCCTCTTCCATCCACTTCATGTTAGTAGGCTCGGTGGCATAACATACATACTCCTCAGCGGGGGGAGGCGCGCGCCGGCCTGGCCCTGCCCTCAGCACAGTTAAAGTACCAGAGTGGAGAGATCTCGATTAAGTCGGGAGGGGGCCCTGGCCTCCATGGGCCCGATTCACAGAACTAACTTAAGACAAAATCCTAAACTTACTACTTTTGGTATTCACAGAAGTTAGGATTATGTCTTAAGTCTGTCTTAAGTCTGTCTTAAGACAAACTTAAGACAGACTTAAGACAAAATCCTAACTTAAGTCTGTCTTAAGTCTGTCTTAAGACAAAATCCTAACTTCTGTGAATACCAAAAGTAGTAAGTTTAGGATTTTGTCTTCAGTTAGTTCTGTGAATCGGGCCCCATGTACCTTGCAGGTAGTGGGGAGGGAGGTTGTTTAGTTTCGTTTCCGGAGAGTGGGGGCTCGTGCTGTGATGAGAGCAGGCGATGACCCCCTCCGGACGGCGAGGGACGTAGGAGGCTGCGGTAAGTACTTTGGGGCATATTTACAATAAGTGGCGCATCCCTGCATATCAGCAGGGATGCGCCACTTATTGTGCGCCACGCCTCCTTCACAATGGATGCGCCGCATTTACAATGCGGCGCACCATGAGGCAAAAACGGCACAGATGCGTCACGCATCTGTGCCGTAAAAGTGGCGCATTGCTGGATTTGCGTCGCAAGTGCGAGGCAGCTCCAGCAAGGCTCTAGGGTGCCCTATCCTTCAAATGCTGCGTCAATCCTTATGCCTGCATCAAGCAGGCGCAGGGTTTTGACGCAGCATGGGCCTAAAATTGACTGAGTGAAATCTTGTAGCTTTCACTCAGCCACTTTTAGGAGGCGTTCCTGCGCCGGAACGCCCCCCCTCCGCAGGAACGCCTCCTTATGGCGCAGGGCTTTACAACGGGACGCATCTCCTAGATGCTTCACGTTGTTAATACCCCGCACCATGGTGCATCTTTTGCGCCGCCGCTGCGTCACAAAAGTGACACAACGGTGGCGCAAAAGAGGCGCAAAGGGCTTGTAAATCTGCCCCTTTAAACTTTTGTTCAGGATCTGCACCTGAAGTGAGGGGCTCCAGGCATGAGGAGGGGAGGGAAGGGGTAGCTGGTTCTTTATTTTAAGGGAGTGGGCACGGGCTGAAGGTGATTTCGAGCTAGGAAAGGGGGGGAGGAGCGAGAGCGCGAAAAACCGACACTTATTGTGAGCTGCCATAATGCTTTAAGTCACAATAACTCTTCTTAACTAGCTCGCCATCACCAGTGCGGAGCGTCTATGCGCTAATATTGTCCTGCAGACTGAACTCGTCTATGATTGGACTGATCTGTCGTACTGGGATATAAGTTTGTGTCCCGTGAGCCTCTAAGCTGTGTTAAGTCGCTGCAAAGTTTTGTTTAACCTTTCTACGTATCTAGGTCAGTTTTCACTGTTGTGGCTTATGCTGTGGCAGTTTGGTGTGACAGAGGCTCTTGCATGGTTGCTGCCTGTGCTGTGCTGCTTTCTGTATGGTGAAGTTTGGGCTGATGCTGTTAAACATGCTTTATATATGCCTCAGCGCTTAGTGAGGGGCAAGTAGAGCTATATATATGGAATGAGGAAACAAGGAGCATCGCAGCTGCCAGTGTTGTACCCCGTTTGTGCATGAGAAGGAAGATTTCATCTTTGCTGGCCTTGCTGTACATCTTGAAGTGTGAGCTGCTGCTGTGTGCCTTTTCTACGCCAGGACGTCATGCATTGCTGCTGGCTGTGCTTCTGCAGTTCTGTATGTTACAGGAGCTTGTTCTGCTGCTGGCTATGCTAAAGTTGTTTTCTGTGTGCTTCAAGCTTGATCTGCTGCTGGCTGTACTCCCGCAGTTCTGTATGTGATGGGAGCTTGTTCAGCTGCTGGCTGGGCTTATGCAGGTCTCTATGTGATTGAAGCTTGCACTGCTGCTAGCTGTGCTTTAGCTGTTCTGTGCATGAGAGAAGCGTGCACTGCTGCTGGCTGTGCTTCTGCAGTTATGTATGTGATATGCTGATGGCAGTGCTTCTACAGTTCTGTATGTGGTGGGAGCTTTTACTGCTGCTGGTTATGCAACAAATGCTCTTACCTGATTTAGGCTTCCACTGCTGCTGGCTGTGCTTTAGCTGTTCTGTGTGAGAGAAGCTTCCACTGCTGCTGGCCATGGTTCGTATTTCTGTGTGTGATGAAAGGTTGTTCTGCTGCTGGCTATGCTTTCGCTGTTCTGTGTGTGAGAGAAGCTTGCACTGCTGATTGCTGTGCTTCTGAAGTTCTGTATGTGATGGAAGGTTGTTCTAATGCTGGCTGTGCTTTAGCTGTTCTGTTTGTGAGAGAAGCTTTCACTGCTGCTGGCTGTGGTCTGTAGTTCTGTATGTGATGGGAGCTTGTTCTGCTGTTGGTTGTGTTCTGTATGTGATAGAAGCTTGTACTGCTGCTGGTTATGCTACAGCTGTTCTCGGTTATAGAAGCTTGCACTGCTGCTGACTATGCTTTATCTGTTTTGTTTGTGAGAGAAGCTTGCACTGCTGGTGGTTGTGCATCTGCAGTTCTTTATGTTATGAGAGGCACCCCCCGGGTCTAGGCGAGGGGTGCCTTTAGTGGGATTTTAGTGCCGAGGGAACGGTTTTGTTTCCCTGAAAGTGGGCAAGGGGAGGGACGCCGGGAATGCGATTAAAGAAGGAGGTGCATTGGCAGTCCCTCCCCTTAGGTGATAAAATAGCCGGAATCAAGAGAGTAGCCCTCTTTGTCCTCTCGCCTCGTGGAGTAGCCGGAAAGGTGCAGCAGAAACAGTTGGCTTGGGGAGGCTACCTGGCCCTGCGGCGTTGGCGACTCACAAAGGTGAGGGGGCCTCACGCGTAGTTTAGGAAATGTACGGGGTACCATTAGGATGTAATTGGCTCAATGATAATGGCATATTGTTGAATGTGCTGTTTTCTTAGCGGGAAGCCCGGCTGGGCGGGAAGCCCGGCTGGGTGTTTACTAAGTTGGGAAACTCTTTGAACTCCTGGTCATTTCGTTAACATTTCAAACGGGGTCTCTGATGCGGCACATCGCTGCAAGCGCGGCATGAACGGCGAAAAGTATTGTTCTTAGCGGGAAGCCCGGCTGGGTGTTTACTAAGTTGGGAAACTCTTGGAACTCTTTGTCATTTCGATAACATTTCAAACGGGGTCTTTGATGTGGCACATCACTGCAAGCGCGGCATGAACGGCGAAAAGTACTGTTCACGTTACTACGAAAATCGCCCTAATTCCTCTCCCACAGGAAGTCCTGCTCACAGCTCAGAGACAACTAGACGATTTAGACAATCGCTAACATTCAATATATAGTAAACCATGTATGGTGGGATGATTTTCCAAATTAGATTGGTGTTTGGCCGTTAGTTAATTTTCTCCTGAGGTATCTTTACTGTTCCATGGTGAAGCGCCTTGACACCTTCGGGAAAATCCGCGTTAGATAAAAACGCAAAATGGAAAGCATATTCTGTGCAGCAATCAGCCTAAGGGGACATTTGGGACACACTCTAGGGTGGTAGTGGCGCGAAGTGCGCGTTTAGCAGTCGAATGGAAGTGGGGAGCAAAGGCGAATATCTAAGGCGCGACGTGCCTGTGAGAAAAAAAGGCAAGAATGTGAGGAGCGCGGGGGCGGCAGGCAGGCAGGCGAGCGTTCCTGTGGTGGGGTCGTGAACCTTGGATGCCCGGTACAGTTCACGTTAGGTTCGGGGGGAAAAAGCTACCAAATGTGGGGATCCGGCCACTGGGTGTTGATCGGATCACAGGGGCAGCATGCAACAGCGATTTGTTACTCATTAGGCTCTGCTCAGATGTAAATGTATTCACATAAGCAGAAATAAATCTGCATTCGTGTGGCAAATGCTCCAGTCATGTACCGCACAATTTTGAGAGCAGATGGAAACGTTTTAAAATGTTAATCCACTCGTCCCTCTTTTAGGGTTTTCCAGGGAACACGTCCTCGGTAAGGAGTCTTTATGGCGTCTGTTCTGGGGCAGTGTTTTTCCATGCATCGGAACGGAAAGGTTAGAAAGACGGGGCAATTTTGCTTTAACACGTCCCACCCTTCGAATTATTTTACGAGTATGTACAAATCACGTTGTTGAGGAGAACGTGCACAGATAGGTACTTTAAATTAAAGGAAATTTCTTTATAAGAATTGTCGAGGTGACCGAAAGGCTAGAACGGTCGAATTTGAAGTTGGGAAACCGAGCTAGTGTTCGGCAGGGATGCCAAACGTCCAGTGATGCTGGGTAATTCACTTAATCTCCCAATGCCTAACAAAACAGAACGGGTCTGTCTACTGTAACACAGCTGGTGCTCATGGAAAGCGCTCTGCAGCTTTCTGGGCGAGTTCGTGCTACATAATACTAATAAATAAATAAATAAACCGTTCCCAAATTCTGAGAGCCCGATTTACGACTGGTTTGCGGTCCTTTATTCAATTTTGACGGACAACAAACTCTTTTGGGCTTTGGCATATGTAATTTAGTACATATTCAGACAGTTGTTAGCAATAGACCATGTTTACCAGTAAGGCGGAATTTTGACAGTGGACTGGGAATGGCGTCACTGTTCGACAGAGACAGGTTTAGGAAGGTAATAACATTAATAGAGCCTTAACTGGGTGCGTGGTCATATACATTTCAAGGGATGCATGTTAGCGCATAAATCCGGTTTAAAAAAAAAATAAAATCGAGGGAGAATGTCCAAAATTAGGTTTCCCCAAACCCCCATATTACACTGTGGTGTACGAGTTTGGACCGGAGCTGCAGATGTGACAAAAGGTGTCGCAGGTGGTAAACTAGCTTAAAGGTGGCCGCCGGCTTGGGGGCAGTCCAAAAAAAAAGAAAATAAATAAATAATTGGTGCCAGACGATCTCACATTTAATGAACAGGGTGTAAATGAGTCACCGCAGTCACGTGGTTTAGGTCTCTGACTCTCACTTCAAAGATTATGCATTCAAATAAGGTCCTTTTCAGTTCACATCTGCGGTATGTCTTTATTACGGTCCTACAGGTGGCAATTTAGGAACAAGTAAGTTTCTGAAAGAATGGTGTAGTGGGCTAAGGTTTTGGGGGTGCATAGTTTGATACACATCGGTATGTGCTTGGCGGCAGATTCCAGATGCCATATGAGAACTGCGGCACTTCCCAGTTGTCTCAATTAATTGGTTGGGAGGTCATTCTGGGTTAGCAAGATACTTCATAACGGCCACCAGTGGGATGGGAGTTGAAAGGTTGACTGTTTGTGAGTAGTCGTATTGTGGTGGCAGACGATGAAAAAATTAATGAACAGTGGTCAAAGGAGTCACAGTGGCCTCGTGGTTAAGGTCCCGAACTCCTACTCCAAAGCTATGTGCTCCAATCTTGTCATTTTGAGGTCCCACTGTCAATATTACGTCAAAAAGGGGTTGCTGGTTACAATGTTATGAACAAAGAAAATTCTGTAAGGACGGTGTAGCAGGCAGAGGTTCGGGGATGCATAGTTATGCACACATCCACATGGTCGGTAGTGCAATAATTGTAAGAGGCGTCAGATTACGGATGCTAATTAGAATCTGCTGCACGCATCAGTGGTGGCAATGAATTGGTTTTGCTGTTATTTTGGGATAGCATGACAGCTTATCACGGCCTTCGGAAACGGAGTTGGGGGGTTCTGCTAATAACTGTCAAGAATGTGTTTGCATGATTTACTGGTGTATCTGGCGGCACAATTGACACCCAGACTGGAGAGGTTGAGGTTCTATTATTCGAGGTGAAGAGCGGGGCTTGCCACAAACAGCAGGCGGGTCAGTATTTGCATGTGGAGTACAGTGGTAATGCGTGTTGCTCCATAGATAATTGGGTTCAGGGTATAAGAAATCGTAGGACATTTGTAAAAGGGGCACTGTTCCAGTATCTGGGGCGTCAAGAAATAGTTGGGACTGTTTTGCTTTTGGGTCTTTGAGATGAATTTTCTGCACCACACATTTGAGCACCTTCAAAGAGGAAGACCAGCTAAATTTAACTGCTTGTTTTCTTTTCCTTTACATGCTGGCGGGGGCGCACTATGCTGAGAAAGGCGGTAACATGGTCGCCGCTCGGCAACTGGCGGGAACTTAAGGATGGCTGTTATATCGGTGCCAGCACACATGGGAAGGAGTCCAGGTTCTCTGTGGTAACAGTATGGATCTTGCCAAAGGATATGCCATGGTGGTGGAATGGGAACCTGAACGGCAAAGAGAGATGCGAGTTCCCGTCTTTACTTTGAGCTTACTGGGGTTAATGTCGCTTAATTTAATAACGCCTAATTTATTTCATGCACGATTTTAGCAGGTTTCTGACACACTGGAGTTGGTTGCACTTGACTTTATTAATGCTAGCAGGCCTAATTTATTCCTGCACCATTTCATCACGTATCTGACACCATTTAATCTGGTGACTGCAAGGAACTGTTGGATTGTAGCTCAGTGGGGACAGCAGTAGGGGGATTTGGTCCTGCAGAACATGAGCGGATCATCTCAGGTGGTGCTTGTTAGGACCTAACATAGACTTTTCAAATCCCTTTGGAGTAGTGATTAAGGGCACGCGAGGTTACCTTGCGCCAGTTGCAGGTGCAGGGGTTGGTGGGGCAACTCAATTTTGCTTTATAAATTATGCCCATGGCCAGGGTCTTCTCCAGGAATGTTGACAGGGCAATGTCAGGTTTAAGGAAAAAACACCACCACACTAGGCTAACGGTGGGGGTATAGGATGACTTGGTCACGTGGAGACAATTTTGGAGTGTTTCAATGGTTCGGGGATTGGGCAACACCCAGCACAGGCGAACGGGGAGTTAGGAGGTTACACAGATGCGGCAGGCACTGTGGGGTTCGGTGCAGTGCTAGGTCAAGGTGACTAGGGAACAAGCGCATTGTGTTTTGGTCAGGCAGCATGTCGGTACTCTTGGCAATGAACAGTCAAAGGGCACGTGGGTGCTTCGCTTGCTTCAAGAGATGGTGCGGGGTTGCCTCAGGCGTAATGTGTATTTTACTGCCAAACATGTACTGGGTGTGGATAATGCAGTGGCTGAGGCCCTGTCTCTTTTTAAGTCGAAAGAATTCAGAGCGCGGTGGGCGTTCAGATGACGGTCTTCCCGTAAAGCCTATGGAGGTTTGGGGCCCCATCGCTCCTGAACTTATAGCGGCGTCAATGGCGCGCAAGTCTATGTGGATGTATGAGAAGACATGGCAGGTATACATAGAAATGGATCAGTCAAAAAGGGATACAAGGGGAAAAAAGGCTATATAGGGCAGTCCCCCACTCAACAAATCTGAAACAAGAAGCCCTATTCAGCCTGCATGCTGTGAATCTCAGACTCCGTAACTCAAGGGGCCATACCTCATATTGGCTCACCAAGCGGCTAGATCAAGCCAGTGCTGCGTTACAGGTCCGGACATGCCTTAAGACATACAAACACTGATGTGCACAGGGTACAACACATAAAGAAAATATGTGTGAGAGCAAGGAAAGTACCTCACGGACGTGACACCCGAGGGGGTTCCCGGTCTGTAAATGACCGGTCTACCCACTTCTCATCATCGGTTACTTTCCTTGCTGGGAGGATGAAAAGAAGTGTGCAAGAAGCATGTGCACAAAACAGAATAGAGAGATAAAAGAGGAAGTGTACAAATACACTACCTAGTAGGACAGAAAAAAGTGTTCAGGAAAAGATTGACAAGTACCTACACCCAACACCAACAAACAAAAATGTAAAATAGTGAGGTTTGGCTGGCTGAATCGATTTTATTCTGGTGCTGCCAAACTTCACTTGTTAAAAAATGGTTAAATTGATACCATTCGATGTTGTAACTGGACCAACATGTTTCATTGCCTTTTCATTGGCAATTTCATCAGGGCAAATGGTTGGGTCTCTTATTCTTAATCCTCCATAGTTCATATGGGAACCTGTGCACACATATACATTTAAAAACAACAGAACACAGCAGTGGTAAGATGGTGAGTCAATAGAGGTCTATGCATGTATCACACTCAAGCCAGTGGCAGCAACTCGCCGCTATTACCTTGTGCTCGCAAATACTGGGTATACCGTCGAGCATCAAAAGGACGGCGTGTCAAAAGATCACGGATCCGTCTTGGAGACTCCTCAATGTGAGTCACCTATATAAAAACACATAACACACCAGTTTCATGCATCATGATGACCACAGTATTGTTCGATATTTACAAGACACTCGTGGAGCCCAAGGGACACCTAGAGCGTGCCACCAGGTTAACCAGCGGCAACGACTGTCACAAATAAGTTCAACAGATGACGGTATGTTGCTGGCGTCATCAAGTTGATAAAGTAAAAGTGTGCAATCCGGTAGGGAGATGACTCATCTGAAAGTTTTAACTGCTCCTTTAACCCATGCCCACACGGGGGTTCCGCTTACCTGCCAGATTTATGCAGTGATTACGGGGAGAGAAACACTCGCCGCTCTAGGAAATGCCCAGGCGGGAGTGCCTACCAGTATCGGTGTAAAGTATTCGCAAATGGGCCGGGACGAAGTGCAACCGCGCCCGGCTACAACATACCGCTGCCGAGTCCCTCCGGCGCTTCCGACGTCTCACAATCCAAGCCTGGATTGGGACGCGGAAGTACCCCGGCTGGGACTCCGCCCACCACGTAACGTGGCGGCCATCTTAAGCAAGGAATGAAGTCAGGCTCAGTAATCAACTACCTTTATTCAATAGCGAGGAAAACATTGAACATAGGGCCATATGTTTAATAGCGTGGCGGCCCTCTTTAGTATTTTCGTGATTTTATTCATATAGAATTGAAAGCTCGGGACCTTATGTGCAAATTATTGTTAAAAGACCTGGTTTATTCAAGCCAATCGGGTGTGCCAGCGATGGGAAGGACAAGCGCCGAATGGGCCGGCATAAAAAACAACCCAGGCAAAGAGTGGTGTGGGAGCAGACTGGAATCGTAGCAAGGCCTGAAACAGGGCAATATACCTTGATCCTAAGATTACTACCACTGTCAGCCAGCATAACTTCAATGCAGATTTCTTGGAGATAATTGCCCAAAACAGTATATCATGGCCAAGCCTCAACTCACAAAATGTTGGAATACTTGTTACGCGGGGCCACAAATATGTTGTCGGCAAGGTAGCTCCGATGTCTACCGTCTGCTCACTTTGTTCCATTCAATAGAGTCGTTAAGACCCTCTTTGTCTGCCTTCTCTAAATAGATCCATCGTGCTTCCTTTCTCGCCAGTATTGCATCTAGGTTGTGCGTGTTGCCCACAACCTTCTCCAATACTGTCCATTGTAAATCACTCTGCCCATGATTTTTTTCAATGAAGTGCTGAACCAACCGGGTTGTAAGTTTCCTTGCTCGAATGGTGCTAAGATGCTCCTGAATGCGCACTTTCACTTTACGTGTTGTGAGACCTATATACTGTAACCCACAACTGCAAGTAATTCTATAGATAACGTGTGTGGTGTTGCAGTTACAGAATTTGGTCAGGTACCATGTCTTGCCATTGTGTAGTGTGACTTCTCTAGTGGCGGTGGTCAGTGGGCACACAGAGCACCCACCGCAAGGGTAATGACCCGCCGGGATGGACTTGATTTCTGGATTGATAGTCGGGATCCTCGTATGTACCAACTTGTCGCGCAGGTTGGCTACCCTTTTGAATGAGAAACGAGGGACTGGCATCTTATCGTTAGGAGTATCCAGTAAGGTCCAATGTTTGCGGATAATCTGTCCGATTTTTGTAGACAGTGGGTCGAAAGTGGTCACCACAGGTAAGCAAGGCTGATTGATTTTTACATTACGTTCACGCAGGGCATCGCGAGGGGTATTCAGAGCCCTCTTGCGTGCATGTTTAATAACCATGTTTGGGTACTGCCTCTGCTTAAGTCTGTCGACAAGGCCAGCGGACTGATCTACATATGCCGCAGTTGTGGAGCAGTTCCTGCGGTATCGCAGAAACTGACCCACCGGCAAATTGTCTCTGAGGGAGCGTGGATGGAACGAATGGTAATGTAGAAGCGAGTTTCTATCCATGTCTTTCTGGTGGACTGTGGTTGCCAATTTATTATCCTCCACTGATATATCCACATCCAGGTATACTGCTTTACAGTTACTGATTGACCATGTAAAGCGTAGGCTTTCATCAGCTTGATTCAGCCAGTCAAGAAATAGACGTAATCGGTCCTCTGTACCTGTCCAGATACAGAGGACATCATCTATGTAACGTCTCCATTCCTGGATGTTGCTCAGGAATGGATTGGAGGGGTGGTAAATCACATTCTCCTCGAACTGGCCCACATAAATGCAGGCCAGGCTCGGGGCAAATGTAGCCCCCATAGATGTCCCAGATGTCTGTAAGTACAGTTGTCCCTTGTACTCAAAGAAGTTCCTCGTGAGAGCTAACTCTATACATTGGAGGACAAATGACACAGGTGTGTCATAGAGCCATTCCATCGCCTCCAGGGCTCTAGCTGCTGCCACCAGCGTCGCGCCCTGGGGGATGCTGGTGTACAATGATTCGATATCAATCGTACCCAATAGTTGGTTCGAGGGGTCAAAAGTCATATCCTTCAAGATGTTCAAGATATCTGTGGTGTCCTGCACATATGATTTTTGAGTGATGACTGCTTCTCTTAGAAAAAAATCGGAAAATTGAGACAGGGGTTCGAGGATAGATTGTATACCAGATACGATTGGGCGTCCTGGTGGGGGGCGCTGTGGCTTATGGATCTTTGGCAAGATGTAGAATGCCGGGACGCGAGGGTTTACATTAATAATGAAATCCGCCTCCTTGGTGGTAACCTATTTCTTGGATACCGCATCTGTCACCAGGTTTTTAATGGTACTCGCGAGTTCCTGGGAGGGGTCACGCATAAGTTGGCTGTAATTGGTGCGGACGGATAGAAGTCTAAGTACCTCCGTCTCGTAGTCGGCTGTGTTGAGCACGACCACTGCCCCACCCTTATCCGCTGGCTTGATGGTGATCGCCGAGTTAAGTTGTAATGCCCTTACGGCTTGCCAATCTTCTCTGGTCATATTGTGGCCCTGATGGAAATGTGTTTGTTGTTCAAGAGCCTCCACTTCATGTAAAACTCGTTGCTCGAACACCGCAACCTCAGGGCCCAAAGCTGATGCTGGGGGACAGAACACAGAAGGGCGGTGTAAATTAGTATCAAACAGTGATACCGGGGTCTTCTCTTTATCATGGAAGAATTTATGCAGTTTGATCTTCCGCATCATTTCAGATAACTCAGTTCTACAAAGAAATGGATCGTGCTGAGGTGTGGGCACAAAGCCAAGTCCTTTGTTTAGTACTCTCTTTTCAGTGGTCGTCAGTGTGTAGCTAGATAAATTAACTACGATGTCATTCTCCGGGACTTGGATAGGTGTTTCTGACTCTGTCATTTCTGAAATGTGCGCCCCCTGCTCCGTGTCACACTGGGTGAGAAGGTCAGCCATGTTGGTGGTGTTTTGCCCTTGCCTCTGCCTCTCTGGACCTGAACGCCTCCCCCTCGATGGCCTCCCGAGCCCTGACCTAAAAAAGCTCGCAATAATGCTCCTAGGTTGTCTTCAGGTTTGCCACCTGTAGCAAAATTGACCCGGCTACCAGTGGAGGTGGAGGGGCGATCTGCTGCTTCCTCGTCTTCGCTGCTGGTGTTGTCGAATTGCCAGTTACTAGGTGTGCGTCTGTATCCTTGCTGACCCCCTCGATTGGCTTGTTGTCTACCCCTCCTGGACCTGCACACTTCTTTTCATCCTCCCAGCAAGGAAAGTAACCGATGATGAGAAGTGGGTAGACCGGTCATTTACAGACCGGGAACCCCCTCGGGTGTCACGTCCGTGAGGTACTTTCCTTGCTCTCACACATATTTTCTTTATGTGTTGTACCATGTGCACATCAGTGTTTGTATGTCTTAAGGCATGTCCGGACCTGTAACGCAGCACTGGCTTGATCTGGCCGCTTGGTGAGCCAATATGAGGTATGGCCCCTTGAGTTACGGAGTCTGAGATTTACAGCATGCAGGCTGAATAGGGCTTCTTGTTTCAGATACATAGAAATGGTGTGGAAAGATGGGAGCGCAGTGAAATTCACAACACAGGGGGTGCTACGGGTCATAGTTCGTCAGAAAGAGAAGGGCGGTCTTTGACCATTGTTAGGAGGCAGTTGTCGGCAATTGCCTTATTTTGCTGGATTAAAAGAGGTAGCGGATCCTCCAAGTATATTAGAGTTAGGCGGGCTCTAAAAGGTTGGGAAAGGCTGGCTCCAAGTGTGAAGGATCACAGGAGACCCTGGTAAATATCCTGAGCGTGTTAGCTCAGGTGAGTTGGTCGTCATACGTAGTACATCTGCTGAGATTGGTGTATTCCTTTGCCTTTATTTAGGAGCATTCAGGATATTGGAGCGCGCAGGTAGGGTTTGGGCGGTTTGATAATTATGCCCTTTTCTGTCTTTGGTCGGGGGGTTTATATGCAGTGGTGTCAAGTAAGGAGTCGCAGGTATGCTGGTGTGGAGATTTGGTTATACACAGAGCCTGGAGAATTGGGAATGCAAACGGCCAGGGGAGTCAACCATAATTGGTTAGGTATTGATGGGCATCATGTGGAGGGCGTTGCAGGCCATTTGCAGAGTGCACTGGACGATGGTATGCCCATTCCAGATGTGTTGGTTATTCACTCAGGGGGTAAAAATATGGTTCCGTGTGGCAGGAAGGGATGAAGAAGGCCCTGTTCTGTACCTTGTCATGGGTCAAGAGAGTATTGCCAGACACCATTATCTTATGGTCAGAGGTGTTCGCTAGTGGAGGTAGTTAAATTATAGCGGGGATTTCCAAATGCATCCCAGTAGGCATATTATGCTGCAGGCATTGAATTCGACTTTGTATTGGGCAGAGGGATTACAGCTGTCCAGGGCAGGTTTGGAGCTGTTTGGCTAAATATACTGGGGGCTATGGAGTTGCATTCAAAAGTATAGCCCAGAGCATCACAAGTGGAAGGAGGAGCAGTTTGGGGGGGGAGGGCAAGAGCGCCAGTTGGCTACTTGCCCTGTGGCGGGGTCCCGGACAAGAGGAAAAGGCCCGGGGACTTCTTTATGCGGAAACTGCCTGACCTTGCAACAGGGAGGCAGTCATTGGGGCTCTGGGCTGGCGGGAGAGGGGGCCGTCCTGCTGGTGGTCCTGGACTCTCCGGCTCTACCCTAGTAGCCGGTGCTTGGATGAAGCAACATGGTATCTCATATGGACAAAGTGGTAAGGGGTTGGGTTGTGTCCTGCTGGTACAACACGCCTCGAGTGAATCTAGAGCTGACGAATTGTAAATACATGGTAACCTGTGGCGCAGATGGATACTGCGCCTCATTCTGCTCAGTAATGGTATTAAGTGGTAAGGGGTTGGGTTGTGTCCTGCTGGTACAACACGCCTCAAGTGGATCTAGAGCTGACGAATTGTAAATACATGGTAACCTGTGGCGCAGACGGATACTGCGCCTCCTTATGTTCAGTAATGGTATTTTGATGGTTAATAAATGGGTCAAAAGTTGACGGTTTAATAGCAAATAAAGATGGTGTTATTGACAAGTAATAAAAGCTACGCAGTGAACACCAAGTTCGTGTAAAGTGTCTTTATGGGGGGGGGGGTGTGTGTGGTGGACGAATGGCACGAATATCCCCACTATGGTAGTTTGTACTGCTGCTGGTTAAGCTACAGCTGTTCTCTGTGTGATTGAAGCGAGCACTTCTGCTTGCTGTGCTTTAGCTGCTCTGTGTACGAGAGAATCTTGCACTGCGGCTGTTTGAGCTTCTGCAGTTCTGTATGTGATGGAAGCTTGTTCTATTGCTGGCTATGCTTCTGCGGTTCTTTATGTGACTGAAGCTTGTACTGCTACTGGCTGTGCTCTAGCTGTACTGTTTGAGAGAAGCATGCACTGCTGCTGGGTGTGCTTTAGCTGTTCTGTTTGAGAGAAGCATGCACTGCTGCTGGGTGTGCTTTAGCTGTTCTGTGTGCAAGAGAAGCGTGCACTACTGCTGGCTGTCCTTCTGCAGTTCTGAATGTGATGGGAGCTTGTACAGCTGCTAGTCATGCTACCGCTGTTCTCGATCATAGGAGCTTGAACTGCAGCTGACTGTCCTTTAGCTGTTCTGTGTGTGAGAGCTTGCTGTGCTTTTGCAGTTCTGTATGTGATGGAAGGTTTTTCTGCTGGTGGTTTTGCTACAGCTCTTTGTGTGATTGAAGCTTGCACTTCTGCTGCCTGTGCCATACCTGTTCTAGAGACAGGCAGGATTTTGATATGCCAGCATGTTGAAAACAAATGTGAAAGTTATATTAGAGATTTGAAGATTGGCCTCCCAGCGCACCCTACAGAAGGCCATTATGTAAATTTACCATGCAGGTACCAGCATGGGAACTACTTTTTATCAGACATCATCCAGATATTACATAAATATTATCTGAATGCCTTTCACATTTCAAGATATCTATGTGAGGTACATTTACCGGCAATGGATTGAAATGGAACCCATTTATAGATAGTTCATACTTACCCAGAAAATTAGGCATGAAACAGGATGGCTGTTAGCCACCCCCACATTATCAATAAAAGGGGGATGGGAAATGCTTATTTAATGCCGGTGTAAACAATAAAACAGAGAGAAATGCCTTTGGCAATAGGCATGGACTCAACAAGAGCGCTGTCAGGCAAAGCTACAGTGATGTGTTTAATATGTGCTTTGAGGCAACTGGGTAAAGCACTGCCCAAGTATATAGCCCTGAAGAGAGACTAATTATTTATAACATGAATCATAGCCACTTGTTTTTCAAAAACAATTTGTTTTCCATTTGTGTTATCTTGAAACGTTCCATTTTATTTTATTGTTTAAACAATTGCTTAGATACAAACTATGTAAACATGCACGCAACATGTTTCGTACCAGAAGGTTCTTTCTCAAGGCCCATATGATTTGCAGTCCTCATACATAAGCAGTGAGCTACATTTCAACTCCAGAAAGTTGTTTAGCAGGGTGGACATAATCCAATTGTTATACGGTTCCAACGAATTTAGTCGAAGTGTGTATTAAGTCAGGAACATTTTAGAATAAAGAGATAGAGCCTACTAATATCATCAGTAAAAGTTGGTTTTGGCTAGCTCACAGTATCAATCAATCAATCAGTACCTGTTTAGCACGGATACTCGCCCGTGAGGGTCTCAAGGTGCTGAAGAGGAGCATTGGGTGGAGGGGTGGCAGGCCCGACGAGGCGCTGTTGATCATTCGAAGAGCCAGGTCTTGAGATCCTTCCTGAATTGTGTCAGAGACGTGGGGAGCCTGAGATGGAGAGGCATGGCGTTCCAGGATTTGGCGGCGAGGTAGGAGAAGGATCTTTCTCTGGTTCTGGTCTTGCGGACCCAAGGGACGGTGGCGAGGGCCAGTTGAGCGGGCGTAGGTGTCTCGTGGATATGTAGAATAAGATGTGGTGGTTCAGGTATGCTAGTCCGGCATTGTGGAGGGCTTTGTAGGCGTGTGTGATGTTCTTGAAGGTGACTCTTTTCTTGACTGGGAGCCAGTGGAGTGCTCGTAGGTGTTCAGAGATGTGGCTTCATTTGTAAGCTCCCATGTGGACTGGCCCTTTCACTTCTGTTGTTACACGGTATATCCAATTTAGTCGCTAAGCACTATTTTCTTTAATGAGTTTCTCCTACTGCAGGAATTACATGTTTTCTTGCTACATTCAGTGCACCTCGCGTGCCTACACTTTGCGGCAGCCCCGGACAATGGCGCCCGCTTCTTTGAAGTGAAATAGGTCTCGCATTTACAAGAGTTTGAGCTATATGCATTACTAGCAGCCCGTCTCGACGTTGTCTGGGTATGAATTGCTGCCGGCCAGTAGTATATTGTTTTGTAGGATTTCGTTTTGATAGCATTTCATATCTGTGACAGGCCTGTGAAACGCTCCGATTCACAGTGCACTGCTGATGCACTTAAGAGTGCGTGTTCAGTAGTGTGTGAACTCGAGTTTCCCTACTTTATTTTTCCTTGCAATATTATATAGCGCAAACTCGACAACATGGCATGAGCACAATTTACATTAATAATAAAGGATTTAGTAGAGCGCTCAGTAACGCCATCACGGCGTGTCCCCGCGCTAGTGGAGAAGAAGCAAACAGACCTCAGAGGAAACCCCCTACCCAGACCTTACAGGATGTACAAGTAGGTTTTCAACATAGAACGAAATGGTCCCTCTCTGCTCTCTAGTCTAAGGGCTAGCGGGAGTTTGTTCCAATTTTGGGCGGCCAGTAGTGTGAAGGAATGCCCTCCCATTCTGGATCTCTTTATCCGCGGAACCGTCAGCAGCCCTGTACCACCCGAGCGAAGGGCCCTGGGGGGCTCGTATCTGCAGACTAGGTCCCGAAGATAGGCAGGGGCCCTTAGCCAGACAATCCGGTGACACATAACCAAGCATTTAAACAAAACACGCTTCTTTTTGGGGAGCCAGTGGAGGGCGTCCAACGCCTTCTGTGAGTTGGCTCTCCTTGGCCTCCTCAGCACCAGGCGAGCAACAGCATTCTGGATGACCTGCAGACGGCCCATACTCCTCTCGGTGGTACCAAGGAACAAAACGTTCCCATAGTCCAACCGAGAGGTGACCAAAGCCTGCGTCATCGTCCTTCTGGCAGTCAAGGGGAGAAGATCCAGTGTCTTATTCAAAACCTTCAAAACCCCGAAGCATTTCCCCACAAGGCGTCTAATGTGACCCTCATAGGACAGCGTGGGGTTTACCCACACTCCTAGGTTTTTTGCTTCCTCACACGGTACAGGGGTAGCTCCCAGGCAAGATGGCCACCAATCGGCTGACCAGCTACTGCTCTTACCGCCCACCACTAAAACCTCAGTTTTAGACCCATTAAGTTTTAAACAATGGGCATCCATCCAGTTAGCCAAGGCCTGCATGCATGCCTTAAAATTGGAGGATGCTCCTGTGGGGTTCTGGGACAACGAGATAAGCAGTTGAGTGTCGTCGGCATAAGACACCAACTCCACCCCAAACGCTTGGACAACCTTGGCCAGGGAGGCCATATAAAGATTGAAAAGTGTAGGGCTCAATGCTGAGCCCTGTGGCACTTCCTAGTCCAGCGGCACCTCGGAGGAGCGGCAGGACCCCTGTTGAACTTGAAAGCAGCGCCCCGTCAGGAACGACTGCAGCCAGTTCAGGGCGGCCCCTACGACCCCAGCCTCGTTTAGACACTGTAGCAAGATGGAGTGAGCTACAGTGTCAAACGCTGCGCTGAGGTCGAGCATTATTAAGGCCATGGTGTGCCCGGCATCCGCTCCAGCTCTGAGGGTTTCCGTGGCCCGCAGAAGAGCTGTCTCCGTCGAGAAATCCGCCCGAAAGCCCGATTGGGAGGGGTGAAGAATATTAACTCTCTCAAGATGTTCAACTAATTGAGAATTCACCACCTTTTCTGCGACTTTGGCCAAAAATGGAAGCAACGATATGGGCCTTAAGTTCTCCAACACTTCTAGGCTAACGTTGGGCTTTTTCCTAATAGGCAGCACAACCGCCCTCTTCCAGTCCCCCGGAAGCTGTTGAGTGGAGAAAGACGTCTGCAGTACATGCCTGATGTAAGGTTCAAGCACTGACAGACCGCCATTCACCACTCTGGGAGGAGCCGGATCAAGGGGAGAGCCTGATCTCACACTGCAGCAGATCCTGGTTAAGCTCTCAGTAGGAGGAACTGTGAACAGTTGTAATATGGCGCACGTATCGATGGGTATCATCGCAGCCCTAAATTCTGTGCCACTTACGGGTTGTTTAGAAAAAGAGGCATACATTTTCTTTACCTTCCCAGAAAAGAAGTCAGCTACCCTGTTGCATTCTGCAACAGAATCTACTATTGGGGCATTGGAACTAGATACCAGGGATATCTCCTTAAAGATTTTAAAGAGCTCTCTAGACGAGCACTCTGCATCCTCTATCCGGGACTGATAGTGTTTTGCTTTCGCCCTGCGTACTGCGCATTGATATCTTATCTGCGCTAAACTATAGCAACTCTTGCCCTGCGAGCACGGCTTCCTCCGCCAGCTCCGTTCAAGTTTTTTGCATTCCGATTTAATTAGCTGTAACTCCTGGGTAAACCAAGGGGCAGTTCGTTGTCTGCCACCTTTCGTCTTGTAACTGCTACGGGGAGCCAGCGAGTCCAAGGCAGTTAGAATAAGTTCATTGAATTCAGTGTTTGCCCTGTCACTGTCCCTGCCCACGGGTGGACTGACCCTCTGTATGAGTGAGTTAAAAGCCTCTTGGGAGAACTGCTTCCATTTCCGCTGGGGAAAATTACTATTGTCATTACTAACTGTCTTCTGGGGTGGATAACAGAATTGAAGTGGCACTAGATAGTGGTCCGACCAGGGGAGTGGTTGAGGTGTCAACACTTTTACCCCCTCCCAGCTGGCAAACACAGGGTCCAGACAATGGCCTAGCTCATGAGTAGCGGCATCACTTCTCAGATCAAGTTGCAGCTCTTGAAAAACTTGTCGCAGATCCACCGCATCTTTCAGAAGGGGATCTTCTAAATGTATATTTAAATCACCCAGCACCAACAGTTTGCTGTGTCTGATGGCAAGATGGGCGACCCCTTCCAGCAGGCTAAGTCTAAAATTCCCCATAGCTCCCGGGGGCCTATAAATTAAAATGCCAGATATGGATTCACGAGGGCCGATCTTAATGTTAAACTCTCCCACCTCACAGTTATCCACCTTAATCGGGAGCAGGGAGCATTCCACGGGGTTTTTTACAATAATGGCAATGCCCCCCCCACCCCTCCCCCCTATCGATTCTAGTGAGGATATATCCCGGCGGGACAGTACTAAGGATGTCAGGATCCGAATGCTCACCCAGCCATGTCTCCGTTAGGAAAAGTATATCAAGCTCCTCGTCTAATAGGAGGTCCCATAGTTGGACACAATGCTTACTTAGCGACCTACAGTTTAGCAGGCCACCTTTGAGTGTCACACCATCCGTGAAAGCAGGCACAACATTCCTACCTTTAAATGAGCAATGAGGGCAGGTTCGCAACTCAAGTGCCTCCATGGAGTGTCTGCATGAGATGAAACGGGAAGGGCGTAAGCCCAGCAGCATACTCCTGCTATAATAATATAGCTGGGGGGGAAACAAGCCAGGGGTCGTGGTCCATGGTCCCGGCCGGCCGCGGACGGGCGCAGACGGGCTTGGCTTAGGCACGGCTTCGGCGCGCATCCGGCGCGCATCCGGCGCACCCGCTGCGCCAGCCCGCTGCGCCGTCTGGCCGTAGTGCACATTATATAGGGTGAGAGGAGGGTGGGAGTCCGGCGCGACTAGAGCGCTCCCCCAGCCTCACCTAAGATGGCGCCCACCGCCGCCGAATACCGATTCAGAAAACGGCTGGGCGAGGCAGGAAAGAAGAAATAAGCGTGAGTAGGGTGTCAGTGTGCCTGCATTAACAATTCCCAAAATATCACACTGTAAAAGCCCCCAATATAAAAGCACGATAGGTTTTAAAAGCTCCTAAAATGCTTTTCCAAGGTCTTTCCCCCAAGGCACTGTCTGACAACAAGCTTGCAGCCCTAGTCGCCCTCGCTAGGGAGAGCTTCGTAAAGGCAACGCGGTCGTCAAAAAGCCAGGCTAAATACTCAGGGAGGGCGGGAGTCCGGCGCGACTAGAGCGCTCCCCCAGCCTCACCTAAGATGGCGCCCACCGCCGCCGAATACCGATTCAGAAAACGGCTGGGCGAGGCAGGAAAGAAGAAATAAGCGTGAGTAGGGTGTCAGTGTGCCTGCATTAACAATTCCCAAAATATCACACTGTAAAAGCCCCCAATATAAAAACACGATAGGTTTTAAAAGCTCCTAAAATGCTTTTCCAAGGTCTTTCCCCCAAGGTACTGTCTGACAACAAGCTCGCAGCCCTAGTCGCCCTCGCTAGGGAGAGCTTCGTAAATTACTGAAGAACACATTCATTTGTGGTAGGCAAGGGCAGACAAAGCGATTTGCCTGGAATCACAGGATGTTGAGCTGATGCCGAGATTCAAACGTAGCTCCCCAGCTCTAAAGTTCGCAATTCTAGAACTTGTGGCGGGAGGTGTGTCTAAAATTGTACGTCGGTGCTGGCCATCAATGAGAGAGACCTGTGCATTTTTCAAATGGGTGGTGAAAAAATATGAGTATGTTGCTGGAGATGTGGGCCGCCGTGCCACCAATGTACTTACTGGGGGAGGGTAAACACCCATTATTCCGCAACTTTCTTTCCGCATACCATCACTCTGCATACTTTCATTACTAAAGTACTATGACTTCGCAATTCCATTATAACGCATGGCATTACATTTTATATGCTTTTACCATGCATACATTTACAACGAAATTCGTTGTAAATGCATGAATGGTAAAAGCATGTTTTTTTAAATGTTTGGATAAGGTAAGTATGGGTATAGGGGTATATGTTTTGGGGTACTGAGGTTTATGTTTTAGGGTGTTTGGGTATTTTAAGGGTTCAGATATAGTTTTGGGTTATGGGGTACAGGGGTAGTTTTAGGGTTTAGGGATAGGTATGGGTTTTGGGGTACAGGTTTTTTTTAGGGTTCAGGGCTAGGTTTTGGTTTTGGGTATAGGGGTATTTTTAGGGTTCAGGTGTAGGTTTGGGTTTTGGGGTACAGGGGTATTTTAAGGGTTCAGGGCTAGGTTTGGGTTTTGGGGTGCAGGGGTATTTTAGGGTTCAGGGGTAGGTTTGGGTTTTGGGGTACAGGCTTATTTTTAGGGTTCAGGGCTAGGTTTGTGTTTTGGGGTACAGGGGTATTTTTAGGGTTCAGGGGTAGGTTTGGGTTTTGGGGTACAGGGGTATTTTGAGGGTTCAGGGCTAGGTTTGGGTTTTGGGGTACAGGGGTATTTTAGGGTTCAGGGATAGGTTTGGGTTTTGGTGTACAGGGGTATTTTTAGGGTTTAGGGATAGGTTTGGGTTTTGAGGTACAGGGTCTATTTATAAGGTTAAGATGGGTTAGTGGCGCTGGTAGATATGGTTGCTGCCTCCTTTATATAATGTAAAATGAAACCTTTTTTATCCTGGCGCTGGCGATGTGCCGACTTTATTTGCATCCATCCTGTATTCACCCTATCGTCTACATTGTTTTGTTTTTTTGATTCTCCTGACTTTGCGGCCGGCCCCTGTGGTTGTAGGCCAGCGCTTGTACTTATACCTGTCTTTCAATAAAGGTTTTAAAAAAAAAAAAAAAAAAAAAAAAAAAAAAAAGATGGGTTAGTGTTTAAGGGTGTTGGGGTATTTTAAGGAGTAAGGGTGGTTTATGATTATGGGGTGCAGGGGTATTTAAAGGGAGCAGGGTGGGATTAGCACACAATATGAGACATGGCATGAAGGGCGGAACGTACCATACGCCCCCAGCGTTTGTCACGCCCCAGCACACGCCCACAGCACAACGCAGACACGCCCACAAGGGACTACTTTGATGACATGGTTCTTTTACCTTTTAAATGTATATGGCGGGCGTCTGCATAGCCTATGTCCTTCTGCTGCAACTGCCCTTTCCAACGCTGTATTGGGTGTTGTGATTGGTGCTATGGTTCCTGAGATTACCCGCCTCAAAGGTTTGGGCTCTCTCTTTATTATATTAGTATAGATAAATGACAATGCCTTTTATTTGTGTTAATTATCAAAACAGATAAATAAAAAGTATTGTCAATTACAATGCCAACAGCTTAAACTCGCAAATGTGAGACTTATTGCATTGCAAATGCTTGTTCACCAAAGTGCCATTGGGGTGCAAAAAGAGAGCTCACATTCCAGTTGTGCACCAGGGGCACTTTCTGTAATGTGGGTCAAGGCTGCAAGACAAAATCCTGAGACTGATAAACCACTCTTCTTGGAGAAATGGCAGAGTATGCCCATCAAAGAAAGCGAATAGGTACTAGGAGTTGGAGATAGGAATGAGTGGAAACAACATGTCACACAACTCTACAAAGTGAAACAAATGTGTACTTCACTCCACACAAGTTAAAATACAGTTGAGAAAGTCCACAGACTTGAAACCACACTTAAAGATTTTCCAAACCACCATGCCCACGCAGTGATGTTAACAGCCTTGGGCTGTGCAAACACATGAACTGAGAACCAAATAAAGAACCAAACATATTAGTTACTGAAGAGTCCAATCTATGAACACTCATTAGTAAATTGGGATATGCAATTTGCACAGCGACTAGTTTGCAAATGCGTGTGCAGCTTGCGGTGGAGCTTATGTACTAATAGGTTGCAGCACAAATTGTCCATTAGGAGTGGGTCACACAACAAACCTCTCTACAGAATACTAATCAGACAGGTCGCAATGGCTTAAGGGGGGCAGCAGACCTCTGACCCCAGGATTTGCACCCCCCCAGCCGCAAACATTTTCCATAAGCAGCTTGTGAGCAGTAAAGGTATAGGTGCTTTGTGATAGGAGCTGGACGCAGCATTCACACCACCTCTGAGCTCCGGTTTGGAAGTTGTAAAACCTGTTTTAACAATCGGAAAGGGTCTACAATTCCTAAAAGAGCTTTTGTACATTGGGATCTGTCCACTTGCTGTCGCAAATCGAGCAATTTTTGGATCACAAGATTCACCGCTGCAAAAGCACTTTGTAGATATGGCCCAGAACGCTCAAGCAAAGCACCTCCATACTCCTTTCCCCCCCCCCTGATTTATATAGGGCGAACTCGACCCGAAGGTATCAGAGCACTTTACATGAGCACCCGTTACGTTACAGAAGGACATCTTCATTTTTGGTAGGCATGAGGAGATTAAATGTTTTGTCCAGTGTAAGAATTCAATATAATCCAAATAGTAGTAAAGATGATTTATTGGAAGCACGGCTTCACATCTGCTCGGATGTATGACATTACAACGCATGCTTTTACATCGCATGCCTTTACAACGCGGTTTTTACATCGCAAACCTTTACAACGCATAGCGCTTTGGGGTGCTGGATAGTGAAAAGTTTAATTTACTATTCCAACTCCAGTCCCCGTGGACACTAGGGAAGGTGTTGGATAGTAAATTAAACTTATTCCCTATCCTAGAGCGCACCCCAGTGCAATGCGTTGTAATGGTTTGCGTTGTAAAAGTAGCGTCGTAAAGGCACTGCGTGGTAAAAGTTGCGTTGTAAAGGATGTTTCCCCATCTGCTCAGGTTGAACTTCAGTGGCAACTGAAGCCAACAGGTGGAATTCAGACCAGAACAATCCAAGTGGAATGCAGAATCCCACACAAAAATGTACAAAGTGAATGCCATACAATGTACACTGTGAACATACACAGCAGAGCATATATACATAAATATAACTGGGAATAATGATAACCATGAGATATAACATATCTCCCTTATGAAAATAACAAATACAACAGTAAACAACCAGCAAACTATTTTCTTGCAATGTTTGCTTGACAATAACAACTTATATTAAACAAAATCATGAAATCTTTGTGGGACATTTCTCAAAAGGTTATTGAAGTTAACTCTTGAGGCTACTGTCCCACCAGGTTGTCTAAAAACACGATTACAAGGGCTGTAACCATTATTCTCAGAATCATTAAATTGACTGGCAAAATTGACAGAACATTTAGCTATCCTCCTGGTGTTCCATACCTTCCCATCTTGAGTAATGACACTATTGCTGAAAAACTTTTTAATTTGCATCGCTTTACCAAATTGTCCAGAACTTTTAGTTACAAATCTGGGTCTCAAAACTTTAACCCCGTCACCCACCTTGAAATTGTGCACTTTTACTTTCCATTTATTATCATACCATTTCTTGGTTTTAAATTGTTTCATCTCAACTCTCTTTGCAGTATTATGTACACACTCTTTATCATTTACAAACTCCTTGCATCTTTCTCTGAACCGCCATGGATATACACTGGATGCAGGATCTCTTCCTTTTAATAACTTGAAAGGACTGATTTCAGTGGTGGTATGTGAAGTGATTCTGTACATCCACAAACACTCTCTCAACGCACTCAACCAATCACTACCTTGTTTTAAAGCATCTGAAACGACATTTTTGAGAACTCTGTTAAAATGCTCCACCTGTCCATTTTCGTGTGGTTCATAAAGAGAAGTAAATTTATGTTTAATACCACAATTTTTGAGGAAAACACTCATCTCAGAAGATGTAAGCTGTACACCATTATCAGATATTAACATTTTAGGACATCCTTCTCGTGCAAATACTTCTTTGAAAAAACTAATGACAGCATTGGTGGTAGCTTTGGAAACAATTTTCACCTCAGGCCATTTGGAATGATAATCAACGATGACCAATGTAAACCTTGAATTCTCAGGTAACATATTAAATGGTCCAGATATGTTGAATGCAACCTTTTGCCAAGGTTCTTGAGGCCAAGTAACAACTTTAATAGGTGGAGTATTTATCTTCAGCATGTTTTTTACTGGATACACATTCATAGCACTCTTTAACACCACAGTCAATTAACCTGTCCATACCTGGCCACCAGAAAAAAATTCTGATTAACCGTTTCATTGCCAAAATACCTGGATGAGTTTTATGAGACACTTTTAAAATTGCCTCTTGAACTCCTTTTGTAGGAACACATTTTCCAGCTTAGAAAATCCAATCATCTTCCATTTCTAGCTGATCTGACACATTGTAAAAAGGTATCAAATCTGACCTTACTTGATGCTTATTGGGCCACCCTTCAAAAACAAATTTTTTGAGGTCACTCCATCTGTCATCACCTTTTTCACTTTCCGCCCAGAATTCCTCCGTAATTTCTGGGGACTGTAGAGGAATAATATCATTCACGCTTACAACAAAATCTGCCTCTTTAACAACATTTAACTTCATCCTGCCCACACGGTAATCGTGATAGAAAATCTGCAGTTACATTCTTTTTACCTGGAACATATTCAGTTTTAAAATTATACTCTTGAAGCCTCGACACCAATCTAGAAATCCTGACTTTAGAGTTCCATCCTCCTCCAGTGGACAGTATATTAACCAACCATTTATGATCCGTCCTGAGAATAATATTGCTACCCCAAATATAGATTCTATATTGTTCTACTGCTCATACACATGCAAGTAATTCTCTCTCGATTACCGCATACTTACACTCTGTTTCATTTAGAGTTCTAGACGCAAAAGCAACATTCCACTCATCCATGTCTTCCCTTTGAGATAAAACACTACCAAAACCATATAAGCTGGCATCGACTGTAATAATGCATTATTTTTTCATTCTAAAAGGTTTAACGTAGGTGCATTTCTAACATCCTTTTTTAGCTCTCAAAAGCTTTCTGCCATTCATTTTCCCAGACAAACATAACTTTTTGCCTTAATAATTTTCTTAATGGCTCCATCTGGGTGGCAAAGTTTTCAATACATTTTCTATAGTACTCGCAAATCCCAGCAAATGATAATAGCTGATCTTTGTTACTGGGAGTTGGAGCAATGATTATAGCATCAACATTTGACTTCTTCAGAACTACTCCCTCTCTAGATAATGTGTGACCTAAATACTCTACAGAATGTTTAAAAAGTTTACACTTATGAGCTTTGAGTATAAGGCCATGACTGTCTAATCTTTTACATACTTAATTTAAATGTATTTCATGCTCTTCATCATTCCTTGAGAATATCAAAATGTAATCTTGGAAACATTTAATTAACCATCAATATCTCTGAAAATTTGGAACATTACACTTTGAAACACAGATGCTGCTGACGCCAACCTGAAAGGCATCCTAGTATATTGGAACAGACCTTGTGGAGTAATGAATGCTGTGAACTTTTTTATTCTTACATGAGTTCTATTTGGTGGTAAGCAGATCTCAAATCTAACGTTGAATGTTTTTTAGCTCCTTCCAGCATGGAGACCACCTCATTGACATTAGGTAGTTGATTGGCAATCTATAACAATGTTTGCATTTATCGCCCTCAAGTACACACATAACCTGAGTTTTTGATCTGGTTTGCGGACCAAAACAATGGGCGAAAGCCTCTCAGAAGACTCAATAGGTTCGATAATACCTTCATCCGATACATCTTTCAACATATTTCTTAATTCATCTCTTATATTTATGGGCACCCCTCTTAATTTTTGTTTGAAAGGTAAAGCATTATCCTTCAATACAATTTAGTGTATAAAATTATTCAACTTACCCAATTTAGCACAAAAAACATTGCTATAGGTCTTGATAAGCTTTATTACCTTATCCCCACCACTACTATTTAGGTTAATGACAGCCACATTATCCATAGGTTCTTCACTTAAGGATACAGGTTCCCTGGACTGTGGGTTGAGAATTATCCCTAACTTCCACTGGTCGCGCCACCCTAGCACATTCACTCCTCTCACAGCAATATATAAATTATTTTGTGCACACCTTCTCTTGAAACACAAAGTAAGATGTAAGAAACCCTCTATTTCAATTCTTGAGCCATCAAAGCTTTTAGCACAAATATCTGATGGTTGTAAGTTATTATAATCACACACATTAATTAATTTCTCCTTGAAATACTGTGTGGTATTAATAGTCAAAGGTGATTCAGAGTCAACCATCAGTTCTATATCAGTTTCCATGATATTGAAAGTACACATAGGAGATTTTAAGATCGGAATCAGGATTCTTGTTTAGAATAGACACAACAAATCCTTTGTTGTGTTCTGATATTTCTTTAATGCTTGTAACTTTGTTAACTTCAGTACTACTGGAAGCATTGTGTGGCTAATTAGGATGACGTTTCATATCTCTACAAACATTTCAGAAATGCCTTAATCTACCACAAACTCTGCACTCCTTAATAATGGCAGGACAACCACGAAAAGATGCAATGTGAAATTTACTTCCACACCTGTAACATACAGTGTGATTAGTGAAAGTGTCATTCCTCCTGTAATTTTTGAAGAATTTTGAAACAACTTTTCCATGTGAAGTATAATTTTTAGACTCAATTTTAACTCTTACAACACTTTGGTAGACTTATCCGACTTCTGTTTTACAATATCCATCCAATTTTCCGATTGTTCAGTAGCTTTTGTTGTAGCAATTGCTTCCTCTAAATTAGGATCTCCCATGACCTATAACTTTTCCTGAGTTTTCTTATTTTTAACATGTACAATAATCATATATAGTCAAATCATTTCATCAGTAATACAACCAAAGTTGCAATGTAGGCTCAAAGATCTAAGTGTGGTTAAAAAATGATCGAAGGATTCTTCCTCCTTCTGTGCCCTGGTATAAAATTTAAATCTGTTCAGTGCTATATTGGTAACAGTTTTAAATCTCCTCTCCATTCTAGTTAATGCTTCTACATAAACATTCATATTGTCTCCACTGCCATTTTGTGCAACAACTTGAGGAAGAGTTCTAAAAATATCTTGCTCTTCCGAGCCTAAACAATGTAGAAAAATACTTTTCTTCCTTTCCCCACCCATATGCTCACCATCTATAGCTTTCATATAGGTGAGAAATTCTTCTTTCCATTTTGACCAAGGCATGGGTGGGTCCCCTCTGTTTTGTGGGAACTTAGCATAAGGGTCAAATTGCATTATGCATAAACTGTCCACAATATATATATATTACTGAAATATAGGATATGATACTATATAGTTTCTGTTCTCATATAAACTGGTGGTGTACTCACAAAGCAACTGAACCATAAAAATGTCTTATGCAACAAAACTGTGTGACAAATATGAGTAAGATGTTGACTCACTTCGTATGTAGGTATTCACGACTTTTTAACACTGAGGAAAATCACTCACAGAGGGTACACTTCACAGTACTTTGCCACTGTGGGAGCGTTTAAAAGGATAACGCTCGCTGTAGAAGCGGACCACTCTGAATAACAAAACCGGCTAAACATAACGCATAAATAAATATTACAAACTGAAACATCCCAAACTGCGGTTTTTAGTGTTAGTAGATGCCTGTTTGGAGCGAGCCTAATAATAAGAAAAGAAGGCTTGAAATGTTAACTTACTATCCCAAACTACACTGGTTCTCTGCACTTGCACTTTAGTTAGTAAATGAAGAACATTATTAGCATTATTATACTTACTACATGGTTTAAAAAGGAAATAAAGTTAGAACATTATATAGGGCATATATATTTTGTTTTGTACTAATAGCATTCTTGAGATCAGGAAGTAAGCTTGGTTGCTGGTATTTGTTTTATGAAATTTGTGTGAATCCTCAATGTTTAATGTTCCTTATGATATTTTTTTTTAGGATTAACAAAGGTCTTTTGATTAGGAACACGATTTCTAAAAAATGTATGTAGTGGTCTAGCAGTCTTAAGACAAACTTAAGACAAAATCCTAACTTCTGTGAATACCAAAAGTAGTAGGGTTCATTCTGTGAATGTCAAAAGTAGTTTGTGCATTCTGTGAATACCAAAATAGTAGTAAGTTTAGGATTGAGTCTTAAGCTCATTCTGTGAATCGGGCCCAATGAAATCAACCTGGGGTTTTGAGCCCTTTTAAGACGAGGTGCAGCCCCAGTTAGCAAAATCTTTATATTTGAAATTCCGATACGGTGTATTACAGATAAAGTCGAATACATAAAAATGGATCCAGAAACAAGGGGATGAAGACTTGGGGCCCGATTCACAGAACTAACTTAAGACAAAATCCTAAACGTACTGCTTTTGGTATTCACAGAAGTTAGGATTTTGTCTTAAGACAGACTTAAGACAGACTTAAGTTAGGATTTTGTCTTAAGTCTGTCTTAAGTCTGTCTTAAGACAAACTTAAGACAAAATCCTAACTTCTGTGAATACCAAAAGTAGTAAGTTTAGGAGTTTGTCTTAAGACAAACTTAAGGCAAAATCCTAACTTCTGTGAATACCAAAAGTAGTAAGTTCATTCTGTGAATGCCAAAAGTAGTAAGTGCATTCTATGAATACCAAAATAGTAGTAAGTTTAGGATTGAGCCTTAAGTTCATTTTGTGAATCGGGCCCATAGAGAGGAACTGTATTGTTAGAGTACCAGTGACTGAATTATGATGATAGCTGTCTCCAATATAGGCTCAAAAAGTTATCTTAAGCACTTACTTCGATACCATAGACAGACCAGCAGGATTGCCCTAAAAATACTTAAGGCCTACTTTATTAAACCAGTCATAGACATGCTTCAGCCATGGCAGCCATGCAGCATTTTGTAACCTTAGAATGTCCTCCAGCCCTTAATTGTAGTGGAAGAGCTCTACAGTTGACCACAGTCACACCCAGAGGCAATCGAAACTTTGAACTCACAAACAAAATGCACAATAAAAACACAACTCAAAGTCAGAGACCCAGTGACAACATTTTTTGTACAGACCCCCTACTGTGGGCTGACTGACAGACAGAAGCTGATAATGTGCTTTAGTACCAAATGTAACAGGTAGGAGCTCGGATCAGATGGTACCTTTTAGAAATCCACCTTCACCGAGCAGGAAGGAGGCAGAGCGTCTTCAGACACAAGGGCAGCGACTAAAGAAATTCTGGCCACCCAAGGATGCTCACCCCTGTTCAGGCAGGAGAACATGCCCTGTTTGATGGGAAATCAAATCCGGTGTGGCCAAGATGGAAAATACACAGGGCAGTACATCTAGAGGTACCCAAACATAAGAGGAAAAGGAAAAAGAGAGGAGTTAAAGGCAAGGCAAGAAAGGGGAGAGAGAATATGGGAAACCCACAGTCACAATGACTGAAAACTCCGGGTGGATAAAAGCTCAGCTGATCACCATTGCAAACATCACTTTGACGAATTTTTGAGACAGGTAATCTTCATCAACACCAGGTGTAGATACTGACAATAAAGACAGAACACAGAGATGCTTTTGAAGTTAAAGTTACATGGGTTCAGACTAAGGACCAACTCTAGGGCTGTGCAGGTGGTGCCTCCGCACTGGGTGCCAAGTTCTCGAGGTGCCGTTTGTGCATGCACTTTAAAAAGAAAGCTACACTGGGAGTTCAGAGTGTCTACATTTTAATGCACCCTCCACAGGGAGTTCAGAGTATGTGCACTTTAAAAGCAAGCTCCACTGGGATTTCAGAGTGTGTGCACTTTAAAAGCACACTTTACTGATAGTTTAGAGTGCGTGCACTTTAAAAGCACGTTCCACGGGGATTTCAGTGTGTGCACTTTAAAAAGCACGCTCCACTGGGAGTTCAGAGTTTGTGCACTTTAAAAGCAAGCCCCACTGGTAGTTCAGAGTCCTAGACAGCCACACACAATGGAAGATTAGGTGTGACTGGATGGGCTATCACTGGCAATACGGAAGGGAGGAGCAAGACACAGCCTCACTTACATCTGTATAAGCTGTGTGCCTCCATCTCAGGAGTGTAACGAAGCTTGTAAGTTCACTTGCTGCCTGTCACAGTGGATTCTCAAACAAGGACTTATATCCACCAGTGAAGCTGCACTATTCAGTGTGTCAAGAGTTCTTTCGGGTGACACCTGAGCCACAAAACATATTACAGCCTCGTAAATGACAGCAGTTGAGTAGACCAATCATGCAAGAGAGAGGCTAAGGGGCCAGGCAGTCACTTGATGATACACTGAGCTCCGACTCCTCCAATTACCATAACAACCAACGCTCCTCGACCGTGGAAGCAGAGCACGCTAGCAGCAGCTAAATTCTGACTGTTTGTTTCTGCTTGTTTCATCTAACAGTAGTTTCACACATGCTAGCACTTCACACTTCCGGTACGCTGAGCCCAAGGACAACAAATTGTGTGACAATTAGGTGTCAATGCTGTAACGCGGGGACAACGACTAATTTGCGTTACTCTAATCCCTGTTGCACGATGCTTAGCAGAGCTGTAGACACCACCACTTCAGAACATTTCTGGACCTCGCAGATTCTGGCAGGAGACCTTCGACTACAGATTCAATTACGAATCCAACCAAGGCCTTGTTATTTCCCTAGGGCCTCATTTATGAGGCTATGCGTCCCTTTTACGCCGCCGGTGCGTAACTTTTTGTGACGCACCAGCAGCGTAAAAAATTTGCCTTGTTGCACTATATTTGCAAAGTGACGCATCTAGGTAGATGCGTCACTTTGTAAACCCCTGCGCTACATTATACCTACGCCAGGTAAAATGTATGCAGGGGGGCGTTCTGACGCAGGAAAGGGTCATAGAAGTGATGCAGTGAAATCTTTAAGATTTCACTGCGCCACTTCTAGGACACAAATGGGTCAATCTCTTACGCCTGCCTCACAGCAGGCCTAAGACTGACGCAGGCCCTTTGGACACATTGCTGGAATTGCGTCACTTTTGTGATACACTCCAGCAATGCGTCACCTTTGCGCCATTCAGATACGTCAGAAATACTGACGTTTCTGTAACTCCTTGCGCCATGATGCATCATACTGTAAATATGACGCATCATTGGTGTCCCAAGGAGAACGCAGTGAAAAGTGACGCATCACTTTTCATAAATGAGGCCCCTAGTGTTTCCAGAAATATTATTCTGTACACAGACCTTGATTGTGGATGACTATTTCGTGTTTCTCTTTTTTCAACAAAAGGTCTTGACTGGAGTCAGGCCACATCTGGCGACTCCTATATTCTACCCTGCACCTAATTGGGAGTGCAAACCAGTGTAGCAACCGTAACGTCAATGGAAAGACACTTGTCCATTGAGCCCTGATGAATTTCTCATCTTGAGAACGAAACGCGCTGGCTACCCAAAAAATCTCCAATCTCGTGAGAACCCACAAATTGAAAATGAAGGCTTACTGAAAACTTATAACATTGACTCTCTAGACTTCGTTACTTGGCGTACGCCCAACGCTTTCCCTGCTTAGGCTCTGATCTACAGAGGCATCGCCTGACGGCTAGTGCCAGGGCTTGTTGCGCAAGAACCCCTGACATAAATGAAACTAGAGTGAGATGCAGAAACTACGGTCCGCCGTCAAAGTGTTTTTTCTTCATTTCTGGACCTGTGGATGCTTTCCCAGGATGAAGAACTGTTATGCTGCTGAAGGACTTCCACTCTGCTGGACTTGACCTGCTGCCCTCTTTCCTGGGCAAGGAGGACTGGACCACCATCTCTTGAACCCATAATCTAAAGTAACTCCAAGGGCTAGTTGGTTGTCCTCTGGTACAAAACAGGCTTCGTACATCCTTTCATCTGCACCTGGACTCTGCCAACAGTGAGTCTGCCTTGCCAAGTAGTGCCATCCCAGTTCTGGACACTTGGACAAAGGCCTCATGTGCTTTGCCAGCCTGTGGATCCAGCGGAACTGACACATCTCCTCTGCTGCGGGGTGCAAACCCAAGCAGAACCGGAGCATCTCCTCTGCTGCATGGATTTAACCCGTTGCTAAAGACTTACATCGCCGCCACATCCCGCATCGCCTTTGGGACTGCTGCTGTGCGATACTTCCCAGCACAAGCCTTCGCACCTCTCGTTGATGGCATCCTCTGCGACAATGCCAGACTCCGCATCACAGCCTCGGAGCTCTTCGAAACTGACACATTGCTGCGACTGTACGTTACATCCCCGACACCCGACTTCGCATCTCAAGTCCTATCGATGGGATCCTTTACATTGACGCAACAGGACCTCGTACCTCAACATCACCGCATCTCGGGAACAAACATATTGCCTCGGTTGCTCAATGCATCTTCGAAGCGGACCCACACAACGCTCCAGAAACCAGTATTGAAGGTACTGCTATTCAACTGGCCTAACTAGGTCCTTGTAGCCAGCCCACGTTCCGTCACGGTCGGCGTGAACCTATGACTTTGTCCCGGTATTGCATTCCAACTGCAGATATTTATAGTTGCCGCTTTATGCCTTTTGGCATTATTTTTTTTTAAACTTTACAATTGAACATCTCCGCTTCTACTAATTTGATTTTTGTTGGTTTGGTCTTGGTTTATTTAAATACTAGCAGCACGTCCCGACGTTGTCCGGGGATGAAATGTAATGTGTGCAGTGTTTGTAATATTACATTCCAAATTATTGTAAGATTTCACGGTATACAACATTTTTGGTTTCATTTGAATGTGGACATAGAAAACATTGATTTAGCACATTGCCGGACCGAGAGAGTGCGACATATAACGGTCCATGTGTGAAGCAGTGAGTAAAGGTTTGTTTAACTTTGAAATTCTGGCCGTACTATATAAAGTAAATACTCTGACTGTTATCAGTAATGTTTCGTTAATGTGCCGGCAAATGAATTCCACACTTGACAAAGCAGCGCCCCTTTTTTTTAGGGCAGCCCCCTCTGACAACGGGCGAGGTTGACAAATGACGAAAGGTTTGTTTACCTTGTCGCCGCAAGTACTGTGAGTGTTATGAGTAATGGACAAGATTGGGCGTTTGTGAAAGCCGCGCCCCTTTCTTTATGCCTGCCCCCTGTGACAACCCAGAGGCTCACAAATGAGTGAAGCTTTGTTTTTGTTCCCGCGCAAATACTGTGAGTGTTATCATTAATGCAGCGTGAATGGGCTTGCACAGTGAAATCGGCGGTCATTTATTTATTGTTTCTAGTTTTGGGCCAAGCCCCTCTGACAACGTTGACGCCCACAAAGGCGTGAATGTGGCGCCGAGTGAATTCCGCGCTTGTGAAAGCCGCGCCCTTTCTTTATGCCAGCCCCGGCCCCTCTGACAACCGTGACGCCCACAAAGGCGTGAATGTTGCGCCGAGTGAATAGTGCGCTTTTGAAAGCTGCGCCCCTTTTTTAGATGCCAGCCCCCTCTGCCAACGCGAGGCTCACAAATGAGTAAAGCTTTGTTTTAGTTAGCGCGGCAAGTACTGTGAGTGTTATCAGTATCAGTAATGGAGCATGAATGTGCGCCCATATTTTATTATGGTTTTTTATTTTGGGCCAGGCCCCTCTGACAACGGTGACGCCAACAAAGTGTAGTTTGAGACGCCCATCGCTACTTTGACACGCCCACGCTACTTTGACACGCCCATCGCTGACAGCAGAACGCCAACGCCCACAAGGGACTACTTTACCCCTAAGGTTGTTTGACCTTTGTAATGTATAAGGTGGCCAGATGTATAGCCTATGTCCATCTGCTGCAACTCCCCTTTACAATGCTGTATTGGGTGTTGTGATTGGTGCTGTACTTCTTGAGATTTCCCGCCTCAAAGGTTTCGGTTCTCTCTTTATAATAGTAGTATAGATATCAAGAACTATTTTTCTAACATGGTTTAAGATACTTTTTGTGTGTTTTGTTTACTGTTTTACTGTTTGGAGTGCTGCACAATAATTTATTCATTGCCTCTAAGTTAAGCCTGACTGCTCTGGCATAGCTACCAGGGGGTTGAGCACAAGTTAATTTGAGGTTTGATTGTGCCTTACCCTGACAAGTATTGTGGTTGCTGCTTTTCCCTAAAATATTTTTTATTCTAAGTTCTCCCCAAAAAATTTCAGGGGTTATTGACACATTCTTATTAGTATAGATAGCCCCAGCCACTGATGTGTGTTTTTGTGTTTCTCCAGATTAATCACTCTTAAAATATACTGCCTAGCAGTAGAAATGGCACTTGGCTTCTAGAAAGTATTATGTTAATTGATTTCTCCACTATTTAGGCTAGGATCAGAAGTCTGGAAATAGGACAGCAACTGCTGACTTCATGTGGATTTAGGGATGATTTCTTTATTGACTGCAACACAGAGGCCTTTTTCCAAATTCTAGGGAAACATCTCGAACTGAACATACTATTTTTTAACTTAGCAAGGTGTAGATCTACCATCTTTAGTGCTAGGTTTACTATTCACGAGTGGCTCGGATCTGATGGAGCACCTGATTTAATTCTATCACCTGCACATCTGTGAGAGGAGTGAATTCATTAGGAGTCTTACCGCCACATGCATCATCTCGGCCGTTTGCGAATTCCAAATTGCGAAAAATAGCGAATCGCAATTTGGAATTCGCAAAACGGGATGCATGAATATTTTCTCATAATATTAGCGATTCGGTAAAAATCGAATTTTTTACCGAATCGCAAATATTATGCGAATTCTAATTTGCAAATTCGCATTTCCCATTGATTCCTATGGGCCAAAAGGCCCATAGGAATCAATGGGAATTGCGAATTTGCAAATTAGAATTCGCATAATGTTCATGCATTCCATGGGTGCAGGGGGGGGTCCCCCCCTGCACCCCTGAAATGTATTTGTCAGTGGATGTTTCACACACACATGTCCTAAGGACATGTGTGTCTGTAACATGACAGTTTTAAAAATGCATTTTTTAACGTTTTTGAAGATTTTCGCAAATTAACACGAGGGTCAACCTCGTGTTAATTTGCACTTCCTATTTCATGATTCGCATTTTTTTTAAAATGGATGCATTGCATTTAAGGAATCGCACAAATGCGATTCCTTAAATGCATTCGCATTTTTTAGAAATGCAAAAAAATGCGAATTATGAAAAAAAGTTTGATGCATCCCAAAAATGGTTTTTGCATTCGCTAACGGACGATTTTTCTGATTCGCACCGTTTGCGAATGCAAAAACCAATGATGCATGTGCCCGTTCGTTCCCATAATGGAGCTTTCACGATTAGAATTAAACAGATTATCAGCCTGCATATTTGAGGAAAACTCATTGCAAACCTCATTGACTTCTGATTAAAAAAAATAGCAAGTTTGATACAGAAGGTTTGATTTAGGCCTGAGGTGGTCTTATTGTTAAAATTAACAAGTGTATTAAATCTTTGAAAAAGTTCTTTAGGTGAGTTTTTAGCAGATAACATTTTTTTCAATTAAGCATGAAAATCATGATTTTGAATTCCCTAATGCACTGCTTGTATTTATTTCTCTCATATGGAACATCGTTTCTTCTCCATTTATGCTCCTGTCTACAACAGAGTTGTTTCTGGGATCTTAGTTTGTCTGTATACCATGGAGCTGAAGGTTTACTGCTATGACACTTTCTTATTTTGATAGGGGCCAACTGATCAACAGCATTACCAATCCATTATGTGTAATTCAAGGTTGCCGGGTCCAAATCACTGACTAAAAGAGAGTATCACTTTAAACGTATTTACTTCAATTTTATTCCAGGCATGTGATTTAATTGTTTAGCATGAACTGTATTTTGGAATTACTTTGTTTAAAATCTTCAGGTTAAAAATAACTGCTTTATGGTCTGGCCAAGCAAGCGGTAATGTGGAAACAAATTTAGGAAGTGGGTTATTTGAGAACAAAAATTGTCATTCAATGTATGGCTTGCTGGGTGAGTAGCAATGTGGACCAGTTGGGGAAGGCCTGAGCTCAACATATTATCCACTAACAGCTGCGTATCTTTGTCATCACATGCTTCTAAATGGAGACTAAAATCCTCTAGTGTAGTGAAATTTGACATACGCAGCCAGATTTCCATAAGGTTCTTCATTGACTGTACAAATGTGATTCTAGGTCCTAGTGTTCAGTAAATTAACATGCCATTAAGGGCCATATGTAGGAAGCCAAATACCGGTCGGTAACGGGTGAAATTTGGTAAATTAGCCATTACCGACCGGTATTTAGGCAATTGAGAGGTAGGTGGACAAAAGTAAGGATTCAGTAATTATGAATTGGTAATTACCGATTCATCATTACCATTTCAAAATTACTGAATCTGAATTGCCGAATCCTTATTTACCGAATCGGTAAATAAGAAACTGTAAAAATGATAATAGAGATGTAGGTAACTTCTAAAATACCGAATTTCATGAAATTCGGTATTTAAGAGTCGGTAATTACCATGGATTGAAAGCAGGTGGTAACCAGGTGCAGGCCATAAAACAGGCCCCCAAAATGCAACAGTGTTATCAGAATGGCGGCTTTCTATGTGATAGCAAGGCGGTTATGGCTACAGGCAGCAAGAGAGAGGATCTGGAGATGGGAGGAGCAAGTCTACAGACAGCAGATCACACTCTTTCATCTTACTGAGGCAGAGATCGATGAAAGGTACAGGCTACACCCCCACACCATCCTGGACTTGATAAGGGACCTGCACCCACTCCTGGAGCACCCAACACCAAGGGCGCACGCCATACCTCCACATGTGCAGGTGCTCTGTAGCCTACACCTGCTTGCATCTGAGGTGAGCCCGTCGGGGATTGCACCGCCTCCCCGACGAGGAGCAACTGCCGATGATGAAGCATGACATCCTTCGGGGTGTGTGAGGCCTCTATATCCAACAAAATGGATGCCCCAGGATGTTACTCCAACATCCGTGGTCATGCCAGCTAGACACTTCCCCCATTTCCTTTAGGAACAGTACAGCGACCTCCCTTGTTTCCCTGCATCTGGCAGTTACCAGGGGGTGATAGCTGTGATAGGTGGGGTGCCTAGAGCTGCCTGTCCCTTTTCTTCAGGAAGTTCCTGGAGGCCATAATGCAGAGAATGCATCATTACATCAGCTTTCCTGACACACGTGCGGAACTGCAGAAGACCAAGACTGACTTATACCAAATGGCACAGTTCCCACATGTCATCGTGCTGAAAATGGCGATGTATATGCACATAAGCGGCGTTCATTTGTGTTCACTGTACCCCCTGTTGTATGCAGAACGGATATCGCGAAACACTGACTGTGTTATCCCGCCAGCATAGACCCATGCACGCACGTACACGACAGCCATTTTAGGCACCATGGCCTCTCTGCCATTTATTAAACCCCCGGAACCTCTCCCCGCGCGCACTGCTCATGCATCGGCCATAAAACCCTCTCCTTCTGCATGACTCTCTGTCTCTGGGAATCACACCCACGCCTGACCAACACCTCCTTTTCTTCCATGAATACCCCTCTTTTGATAAACCCTTCCTCTACGCTCGATTGTCCACACCGATCCTTCCTTTCATGAATATCTCTCCTTTGATGACCCCCTCCTCTGAGCCCGATTGTTTGCACGGCCCGCTGGTCATCCCTTAGCCTGAGGATACAGTTTATTGCCTACTACTGTATGCGCTCGCCCCTCTCCAAAGGAGCTACTATTGATCATGACCTTCCCACCCCCTGGGATTCGATCAGGCGCACACATTCCAAAGGAATCGGCAGAACACTCAGCTGCGTGATAGCCCCCTCCTGTTGTATGGGGGGTAAGGGCCTCTACTGTAGCCACGTGTTGGAATGAGCCGGAACTGGGGGGGGTATCGGGGATGTCATCTTCATACTTCACAATGTCTTTATTGTAATAAAAGAGCGTTCACATGTCTTAAACCAGTGTATAAAAGACGAGGCCTCAGAGAGGCTAGTTAGAGCACCTCCTGAAGACACTATGCGAGTGTCCGAAATGACAGGCTCTCCTCATGAGAAATAAAACCCTGTTCTTGTTTTCCTACTCCCAGCGCCCGTCTCTTTATTTGGTAATGGTTCAAAATGGGAACTAAGAGGCGTCTTGCGCCAGCAGCCTGGGCATCAGGTGCGTTATGGGCTGACTTTTCCTCAATCGGCTGCATTGATGGCACACACATCCCAATCTGCCCACCTGCAGCCACTGAGTAAATCTACAGGAACAGAAAGTCCACCCACTCCATAAATGTGTAGGTAATCTGTGATGCTTCCAACATAATCACAGTCATCGTGGCCAAATTCCCTGGAAGCACCCACTACTCCTACATCTTCCAGAACAGTAGGATCTACACACGCCTGGCAGCGGGGGAATTCAGAGAAGGATACCTGCTAGGTAAAACACTGTGACACACCCTGATAGATACTGCAGATGTGGGTGTTGTTGTGCATGTGATTAATGGCTCTCTCTTTTCCACATAGGTGATAGCGCATATGCCGTCCGCTCGTTCATCATGACACCCTACCTGAACCCATCAACCCCGAGTGAGACACGATACAACGTGGCACACAAATCTACACGCAATGTTGTGGACCTCACCTTTGAGATGTTAAAAAGCAGGCTCCACAAAAACGGAGGCTCACGTCAGTACTCACCCCTCATCTGCTGTAAAATAATTGCAACTTGCGCAATGCTGCACAATCTTGCCACTAAGAAAGGGACAGCAGTAGAATTAACAGATATTGAGGATGAAGATGATGAATTTGCCCATGCTGAGCCCAACACAGCAGGAGTGGCGCTAGCAACAGATGGGAAACAGAGACGGGCAGAGATCACACGCAACTATTTCGAAGTAAGTACGTAAGTTGTAGTATGTACACGACTTAGTTTTAATATTTTGGCACTACACCAGTGCACAAAGGCCCAAATGTGCCATTCCAATTGTTGCCATCCATTATGGAAGTCCTGGGTTACTTCACCCATTCCAGGTCAGGTAGTGTGGGCATCATCAGTATTTGCGGTCACGCCTACCGGTGCTGGATGCCATTGGCTGGCTGTGTGGGCAGTGCCAATCCCATGGAGCCTGCTGCTACTCCGGGTGTCAGTGACAGGGGGGGTTATGCTGCTCCTACTGGTGCTCTCCTCGCTCTCCCCCACATCCAGAGAAAAAGTATTTTCCAAATGAGCAGTCAGCAGCACCTCAACTGCACTTGTCACCCTCACACGGCCCCTGGAGACTTCACTGATGCTGTGTGCAAGTCCCTCCTGCCTGTTAACGCAGCACCTGCAAAGCAGGGAAGTGGCAGTGGCTAGGCGGTTCACCACCCTTGTATGTTGTTCTGACCTCTGCCTCTCCTTGAGCCTTGTTACCCTGCCCTCGTCCAGTTTGCTGCACAGCAGCACCACTGACTGGGACATGTCCTGCATGCCCGCGGCCATCTCTCTCATTCCCTCCGCCATTGAGCTGATGCCCTTATCAATGTTTTTCATATTTTCATTCAGGTGCCTCATCTGTCGTTGGACCGACTGGATGGCCTTCCCCTGCATGCGCTGCACCTTGACCTTACTAGCCACCAGTCTGCAGAAGACACCAGGACCCTTGCCATGTTGGTTTTGACTGCTGTCTTTGGACCAGCGGCATGTGGCACCTTTGTGGGCCTCCTCGGCGGTGGACTGCTGATTAGCATTGCTGTCCTCAACTGCCACGGTTGATGTGTCAACCCCCACTGTGTCTCCTGCGGACAACTCCATTTCCCTGAGTGTGGCCACGACATGCCTCTTTGTTTTTTGCACTGCAGGTGTTGTTGCAGCCGGTGACGCTACCAATTCAGGTGAGGACAGGAGTAGTGGTGAGGCAAACCGCTCTGGGGAGGCCAGCAGCTGTGGTGACACTGGAAGGTCTTGGGTGGCCTGTAGCTGTGGTGACACTGGCAGGTCTTGGGAGGCTGGCAGTGTTGGTGATGCAGCAGTTGCTTGTGTGGTTTGCCCTGCACTGGTACTCGCCTCTTGTGTGTCTTCCCTCCGTGGTGCACTACCTTCCTTGTCTTTGGGACGCTTGCGAGATGTCTCGCCTGTGGCAGAAAATCGTATATTAGCTCTGTGGTCCTGCAGCCTGGTTATACAATTAAATTCTCATCTCTGAAACACTGTCGCTATTGCCTCAGCTTGCTCATCACTGATGTGTGCATGCCTTGTTGTTTCGTGTGCTGTCTGACATGGTAGGTGTTTCAATGACTACATCTCCCATAATGCATTGCTGGTGTATACTAAAACCTGTACTGGAGTGGGGTTAACACTACCATATTGGGGAAGGGGAAAGGTAAGGGGAAGGTGTGGGGATGATTGCTGTGCATGCTTCTTACCTTTTCTGGTGGCAGCTTGGGCTGAGCTGTCTGCATCACCAATCCCACAGACGCTGTCAGGTTCAATGGTAGACTCCACCAGCTCCTCAAGCTCAGTCAGGGCAGGTGCCCTGTTCCTCCCTCCTCCTGTCAGGTTTGCTTATTTCTGGAGCTCAGCCATTTTTCGCTTTGTCACACTCCGGAGGTCATACCACCTCTACTTGAGGTCGTCTGTATTGCCCGCCAAATCTTCCTTTTGGCAGATTCTGCCAACCTGCAGGGACTGCTTGCCAAACAAATTGTGTTGTTCTTTCACTACCTCCTCCACAAGGACCTGCAGCTCCATGGTGCTGAATTTCACCTCCCTCTTTCTCTCTGCACCTTCCCTTTCAGTGTCTTTGCTTGTCATTTTGCAGGTTTCCTGGAGTAAGTTTCCCAGTGGCTCAAGGGCTCTGCTCTGCTCTCCCAGCCTCTCCAGCAGCTTCAGATTGAGTGCACCTGCATGGGTGTGGCCACTTCCTGGTTGGGAGGACGGGTGGTTGCACCAGATTGGCTGATTCCTCAATTGTTTCTATTTTTGAATTACCAATTCGGTATTTACTGATTCGGTATTTACCGAATCAGTATTTACATATTTGGATGTTACCAAATCGGTATTTACCGATAGGTGTTGGGGATTCTTGGGGTATTTATTTACCGAATTATACCGATTCGGTAATTTTTACAGATTTTTTACCTACATCCCAAATATCGAATTCTTATTACCGATTCGGTAAAATTCGGTAAAAATCGGTATTTAAGAATCGGTATTTGGGATTTAACTACATATGGCCCTTAATAACTTGTTCTTTGACAGCGCAATTTTAAAAGTAAGTGCTTCACAATTAGGGGTGGGTGGTAAACTCCGCTCCACCAGCAGTGTTTGCAGAGCATCGCCACTCTGAGGTCTGCTTGGAGAGCAGAGTTCAGCAAAAACTCTGAACAACCGCCGCAAAGTGGAATTTACCAGCCCCTGAACACTTACTAATGATCAAGGTAAATTATAGGTCTTCACTCTTTACCTCTACCTGTAGAATATGTTTGCTCCTAGTTGACAGGCTGTACATGCTTGGTGCCTAAGCTTTGGTCCTCCGTGTTTAAGATGGAGAGAGTTTGGATCAATATCGGACAGTTCTTGGACATTCTGAACCGAAGCTTTATCTATTGTGCTGGAAGTCCAGCTTCATGTAGCAGCGCCTTTAACCTAACGTTATGCCTGCGCCAGTCATCAAGGGACCCGCAGCAGAGGCGTGCTGCTCGGTCTTTGCCCTTAGAGGTAATTCACTCATTCATCCTGCACTAGCTAAAAAAAAAAGAAATAGTAAGTGTGCCCGCTGTGAGGCGCGTGCCACGGAGCCTCATTCAGTAAAAGGGAGGAGGCGAGTGATGACGTGACGTCGCCCTTTGTTAGGAGTTGTAGCCTATAAAATAAATGACATCGTTTTTAAAATCCTTTGTTACTATTTTAAATTTTCGGTTACAAAAGGAGTATTTCTTGGTCTGGGTGTCATTTATAAATGCTGCCTTTTTAGGGGACTGCCCAGCAGTGACCCTGCTGTAAAGGTGCAAGATGAGTGAGACAATATTCTTCACAGCTTGCGCGCCTAGCTAGTAGAGCATCCTTTCTCATAGATAGAATGGGGCGGGGAGGGTTATGCGGGAAAGCACAGTTCTCATCACAGTGCCATGGAGACAAAGGGCGTAGAAGACCTAAAGAGGCTTAGCAGAATGGTTTGAAGAGCGCCCTTTCACCTGCACTGTGAGACATCACCTCCTCTCTGGCCAGAATGGAGAGTGCTTCCAGAGGGCATTTCCATTCACATGCAGTAGGAGGTAGAGGCCACTCCTCCTCCCCCAAGGCGGGTCTGTCATGTCCTCATGACATGCTGTAGGGAAAACTAGGCTACATGGGAGTACATTGTGTGCTGCTGCCACATTCCGTGCAGAGAGTACCAGGGCAAGTGTGTTGTTCGTGCTTGGGAGGAGTACAGTTGAGCCAATGGGAAGCCGCAGCACTAAAAGTGTCTACTGCAATCGCCATGATGTCACATTCATTACCCTGCTGAACCTTAGTAGGAATGGGTTTTTTGGCCTGGCATTCCCTGTTCTCATATTCATGCCACTTATGGTTTAATATATTACAGGGTATATGGGGTATCTTTGTTTAGTCTTTCATACTCTGTTCATTATTCCCTTGGTTAGAGCAAATAGCTTCTTTATCATCGCCTGATCGGAAAAACTAGGCTGCTCACTTGTTCTATTACTCTCTGAATTACCGTGCTCAGTGGAGTAACTTTCCATGGTAGCAATCACAATGGGAGGGTTGGTTGCAGCACACAGGAAACCATCAACACTGAGGACATACAGACTCTCAGGGGCAGATTTTCAAAGAGTTTGCACTATATTTTAAAGTTAGAATGACGCACAAATGATTTTGCGTCACTCTGTGCTAAAGTCGATATAATACATGCAGAGTGGGTGTGTCAGGGCGTTGCCCAAGCAAAAAGATCAAAAACCCTGTAGGCACAGGTATTAACAAGAGTCACGCAAAGTGACGCAAACCAGTGCAAAAACAATTAGCGCAGAAAAAATAGTGCGGGTACAAAACAGGTGCAAAAAGAGCTGGAGCCATTTACTGATCTACCAGCAGAAGCACAACAAATATCTCCTGATTGTGGCAACCATGGAGGTTGTTATTGTCCATCACCATCAGTGGATAGTAGCCTGGCGAAAAAGAAAACTCAGAGGAAGGAAAGAATCTACAAGTAAAGAATATCACTCATCTATATGGAGGTACCGGTAGCTGGATCCTCATCTGACTGCTGCATTACAGTAATGGGTTGTGGAGCAAGGTTCTCTGCCATTTCATGTGTTTGGACTTCTACCAAAATATGTTGCATCCTTTTGTGGTGTTTTGCAATTTGTTTTTAAGGACGTGCATGACGCACATGCTTTTTGAGCTGCGACACAGGACCATTTTTACACATGTGCTAGTTTGCAATGCCTAGCATTGTAAATATGACGCAGCGCTATTTACTTTCACACACGCAGCGCTACGGTTTTCTGACGCAGAGCGAATTCAACTCGACATTTGAAAACCTGCCCGCAGTATTTAAATACATGTAACTATGTTGCAAAATATGCCAGAGGATTCAATGGCACAATAGACAGAACACACAACTTCAAGGACACTTTGTTTGGTGGAGCTTTATCAGAATTCTGTGTTCTTATGTGATTTCACATGTATTTGCTTTTCTAGGAAATTAATAGACTGCAGACTACCATGTGCACTGACTCATGCATCTAAAATCAATGTTTTACACTTGACATTAACCTTAAGCTTTACTCTTTTTCTTGCAACCCCAAGGTAATGAGTGACTGCGGGTGACTGAGAGTTGAAGAACAGAATCTTTGTGTCCCTTAAATTAACAGCAAAACACTCCAGGCATCGACTTTCCTTTCACTCCTGCCGCTGGATGTCTGTAACAGGAGATCATGGGTCCTTGAGTACTGAACGGGCGTTTTCATGTGCCCGAGGCGCGCACTCTGCCACGTTATGGTAGAAAAGTTCAGAATATGCAAGTTGAAAATAATATTTGTGTGTTCGATATTAGTGTATAATGATATTGTTTTCGATATTTTTGCTATTTACATTATAAGTATAGGATAACAATATTTTTGCACTTTGATATTTTTGACACCATACTTTTGTGCCACGATATTTGGGGTACTGATATTTTGTCAGTGAACCACCAATACTGTTGTGGAGTGTGGGAGAGTTCCAAACTAGGTGCACGCATCCCACACCAAGAAGGTGAGAAATCCTGAAGAAGAAATTGTGGTCTTTCGCCCTGAATTAAGAGCTTTGGTGATGCAGATGAGGACTCGTGTCGGAACACTTGCGGTTGCAACTTGACTTGAGAAATTCTTCCGGTTTACTACGACCTCTTTGACTTATTATTGCTCGTTTACACTTGACTTCTCGCTGGGATGCGGCGCTTTTGACCAAACACCAGCAACTGTTCCCTTTTGCTCGTGGATTTGAAAATAAATATTGAGCTCCGCGTCAGGCTACACTGTGGAGATTAAGGAATCTGGCCTGTTATGGCTGGTATTGAAGAAACTAATGTAGAATCGGATGTACGACGGTACAACGCGTGGTATTACCACGCGTACCGTTACAACGCGTTTTTTACAACGCAAGTCGTTACCACGATCTCTACTGACATTTCCTTCATGCGAGCAGACCTCGCCAAAGTGATGGACCGCCTGGGAAAAATGGAGAAAACAACGACGGGGCTATCGGCGGATACAGCGGACCTATAGATCACAATGCACAAGCCGGAGCAAGATAACATGAAGCTAAAAGCTAAGCTGGACGAACAGGAAGGTAGATCCTGCGCTGTAGTGGTGCTGGACTTAGAATAGTCTATGAACACGGCGCAAATAGTCTGAAGGTACCCCTGAGGGCCGCACACGCCAGAGGCCGCGGACGACGGGCCGGTTCAGGGCCCACCGAGATCAACACTCCCCCCCCCCCCGGAGGAGCACTTGGTGAGCACCGGCACACGGGCCGCGCGAAAGGAAGGCCCACCACCCCAATAGCACTACCATTTATGCTAAAGAGCCGCTTGGTGAGCGACCCCACAATCACTGTGACAAACACTCCAGCCTCTGGCTGGGACACGACGCAAAAAGCGCAGGAGGACCAACGGACAGTAAGTGGTGGCCAGAGAGCAGTGTGAAGGGGGGAGAGGGGAGACCACCAGGCTTCGGCCCCAGGAGGGGGGCAATATGAGTGGCAGAGGGGTGAGGGCGCAAGCACAGGCCCCAAGACTGGACAGGTTTGCCTACCACAAAGATGGCGCCAAAACAACGAAAGGGAATTCGCTGCAGTCATCCACACAATTACCGCCCAGCCCGGGGGACACTGGTGAAATCACCTTAAAAGACGTCATGGCAATACTACAGTCGATGCAGACATCTATGGGCACGATCTCTACTGACATTTCCTTCATGCGAGCAGACCTCGCCAAAGTGATGGACCGCCTGGGAGAAATGGAGAAAACAACGACGGGGCTATCGGCGGATACAGCGGACATATAGATCACAATGCACAAGCCGGAGCAAGATAACATGAAGCTAAAAGCTAAGCTGGACGAACAGGAAGGTAGATCCAGGCGCAATAATGTACGCCTGGTTGGCGTGCCGGAGACGGCCGGAGACCCGGCCCTTGACCTCTTCGTGGAGGATATTATCCAAAACCAGCTGAAACCACGAGGCCTGTCTAAGTATTTCTCGGTGGAACGGGCCCACCGAGTGCCAGGAGGGAAGCCGCGCCCAGGGAAACCGCCACAACCTATTTTGGCGCGCATTTTCAACTTCCGGGACACCATTTTACAAGCGGTGTGAATGGCCCCTCCAATTAAGATCGAGAACTCGGAAGTCACCTTCTATCCGGACTATACAGCGGCGGTGGCGCAACAACGGAGGAGCTTTGTGGGGGTTAAAAAAGAATTGCGGAGCAGAGAACTCAAGTACTCAATGCTCTTCCCAGCGCGGCTCCGAGTAGAATCCGAATGGTAAACGTGGTTCTTTGAATCCCTGGGAGAGGCGAGGGACTGGTTAGAAGGTTGGCGGCCGGCAAGAGGCCCGAAAAATTGAGGAACGGCCCGCGGCGAACCGGGGGAGGGCAGACAGCGTCTGCTGGATGCACACTGAAAGATGTCACCCTGGAGGATTGCAGCATGACCGAGAGACTATAACTGAACTGGTGATCCTAGCTTCATTGTCACTAATACAGACCGCGACTGATGGGCAGGCACTAACGGGGATGGAGGGGGTCAAATTTACAATTGACGTCTGCCGTGAACCTGGGGGGACACAGCCTACCAATTTGAGAAGACGACGAGAGGTAGGAGATATCGGACCTAATACGCAATAATGGGACTAATTCCGAATGGGGGACTTTCTAGGGTCGACAAGGTCTCACCCTCCCGACCTTATGAGGGAATGTAAGCACTCTGCTCAGTTGGGGAGGTGGACAGTTTTGGATCCGCCGGGCAGGGAGGCAGGGTGGGGGGTAGGGGTTTTAAGGTATGCAAAGTTTCTATGCATTTGTTTACAGGTTACGGTTACGCAGTCTCTTCTCAAACCGATAGTGACAGGGCAGGGGACACAGGGGGAGCATATAAGACACAAGTACACTGGCAGCGGCAGCATTCACAACACTTTACTCCACAAATACCATGCAGAGCACCGAACTGATTGGCAGTAATCCCCAAACACCTCGACTGATTACACCCCCCCCCCCCCCCCCTTGACAGTGATATCGTGGAATGTCAAGGGTTTGGGTAAAAAAATCAAGAGGGGTCTAGTCCTTCAATATTTAAAGCGAAAGGCCCCCACAGTGGTTCTACTTCAGGAAACACACTTGACTGGACCTGCGTGTAAGGCACTCAATCGCTGGGGATTTAAAATGGCCGCACATGCGGAGTTCTCCTCCGGATCCAAGGGAGTGGGTGTATTAACACTCAAGAGCTCCCCACTACTGCTCACAAGAACGTGGACGGATGATCATGGGAGGTTCACAGCACTCACCTGTCAATGGGAGGGGCGCAGTTACAACATGGTCTCTGTATACATTTCCCCAACACTTCATCAGGCAACACCCCAGGATCTCGGTAAATTACTATTAGACTTACCGGAGGGCGAATTAATCCTAGGTGGAGATCTAAATGCAGTATGTGACACTACCGTCGACCGTAGCCCACACAGGGACAGTAATAAAGCCAGTCAACTCCTCAGCGAATTTCTTGGAGCCGTGGGTTTGACCGATATGTGGAGACTTAAACATCCCACGGAACAACAATACACGTACTACTCGGGGGCACACAATAGTCTTTCTCGCATAGATTACATCCTTACACTAGCGATATCTCCCCAGAGCATCACAGCGATTGACCACCTAGCTAGAGGTATTTCGGACCACTCCCCGGTACAGCTTACTTACACTGCTCGCCGCCCACAGCGACAGCACATCTACCCTTTATACCCCGGCTTCCTCCAAAACCGTAAGATCGCAAAGGCCCTAGTGGCAGCCACAGGCCTTTACTTTGCTGACAATACTGGGTCAGTAGATTCCCCATGCACACTCTGGGAGGCACGCAATCTCAACTATCACCCGACACAAGCGGGAACAAAAACAAATCAAGGACTCCCTAGAGGCAACGGCGCTACAGGCGGAGAAGGCACACGCACTAGACCCCAACGACACCACAGCGCAGACATTGACACTAGCAGGGCAGGAGTTTCGGGCATATGCTGAAGATGTGGCTAAAGCGAGACACATGGACACAATGTACAAAGTATATGAATTGGGTGACAAAACAGGGAAAAAGTTTGTGTGGCTAGAAAAGAAGGAAAGGGCGAGTAGGTGGATAGCACAACTGACACTAGCGGATGGCACACTGACACCGGACCCTCAGTTAATTGTCGAAGAGCTGGCAACATACTATGAGAAGGTTTACACACCCCGAGCACAAGCATCAGAGGAAGACTGTGGGCAATTCTTAGACAGTATACCACTACCGACGCTACAGGAGGAGGATACGGGAACATTAGAAGCTGACCTCTCGGCGGAAGAGGTGGGGAAAGCACTAGGGGCACTACACACGGGTAAAGCTATGGGGCCTAATGGGTTGCCGGTGGAGTTATATAAAAAGGTGGCGAGCAAGATCACCCCCCACTTGATACACATGTATAATGACAGCCTTACGCAGGAAACTCTGCCTGAGGACCAGAGGCTAGCGACAATTGTAGCGATACACAAGCCGGGTAAGCCCCCGGACCAACCCTCGTCTTACCTGCCCATATCACTAATTAATGCGGAAGCAAAATTATTGGCCAAGACATTGGCGATATGCCTACAGCCCCATCTGGTGACATTGGTCAACCCGGACCAGTCGGGCTTCATGCCCGGCCGTAACACCTCCCTCAATTTGCAATGGCTACACGGAGTACTGGCTCGCACCCACCTACTCCAATGTGATACGGCCATACTCTCCCTGGACACAACGATTGCTTTTGATCAGGTGGAATGGCCATTTCTGTTTGCCGTCTTACGACGGATGGGTTTCGGCCCAAAGTTCTGTGGCTGGATACAGCTACTATACATGGCACCCCTGGCACATGTGGTCGCAAATGGTCATATCTCTTAGGGCGATTGCGCTGGGCAGGGGGACGCGACAGGGCTGTCCGCTCTCACCGCTCCTTTGCCTTGGTCCTAGAACCCTTGGCAGTCTGGACACGCACAACACTGCTGTTTCGGGGGATAGTATGGAAGACGGGTTGGGAAGACCGTATCTCCTTGTATGCCGATGATGTGCTCATCTACATGACATCCCCGACAGAGTCCCTGCAGGCCCTACTGGACATCCTCACAGGTTATGGGGAGAAATCCGGCTATACGATCAACTGGACAAAATCACTACTCTACTTACAACACGGCCCGGCACCGACCTTGCCCCCAGACTGTCCAGTACAAATAGTGACCAGAGGATTCAAATACCTGGGAATCTATATCACACCTCAGGCTGCCACCTTTACAGAGGAAAACCTAATGAAGCCATTACACACATTAAAATCAGACGTTTCCCTCTCACTCTGCTGGGTAGGGCAGCACTCTTCAAAATGTTAGCGCTCCCTCGGTTCCTTTATGCACTGCAGAATACACCTTTCCCGGTTCCACTCTCCTATTTTCGGGCCGTTAATGCCGAAGTAGCTGCTCTGCTCTGGGATGGAAGGCAGGCTCGTATAGCACACACTAAGTTGACGCTCAGCTGGTATGATGGCGGCATAGTGCTAACAAGCATCAAATTGTACTACTGGGCGGCACAGCTAGTAATTGTTAATCAGTGGCTACCTGCACCACACGACGACCCAGCTTACCGATTAGACAGGGAGGTATTACCAGCTGATTGCCTGATGAGAGCCCTGTACACAACCAAGAGGCGCCACGCGTTGACAGGCCCACATCCCACACAATCAAAATATGGCACACGGTCCAGAAAGCACTGGGTTGGGAAGGAGTGCTTACGCTGGCTACTCCACTCTGGGAGACAAGACGGTTAGGCACGTTAGCAAACACTAAAGGGTTCAGGAACTGGGACCTAATAGGTATTACCAACATTGGAGACTTGTTGGTAAGGGGAGAAATTATGTCATTTGCCGCGCTCAGAGAAAAATACGGAATGGGAGACACTGAATTATACCGATACACCCAAATTCGACATGCACTTCAATGCGCTATCCCCCGGGAAACACATTGGTAGATGCCTCACCACTTGAGGATCGGCTCCTCACAGACAACCTAGACAAAAAAAACATCTCACAAACTTACAGAAATTTTGGTCAACCACCTCCCTGACCCCACTGTAGTGCTGCGCAGCAAGTGGGAGGTGGAACTGGGGGACATAGATGACGCGGACTGGATGGAGGCGCTAGCGTCAGCCAGAGAAGCAGCGATCCCATCCCGCTTGAAATTGGTACAGCTCAAAGTCCTGCATAGGGTATATTACTCTCGCACCACAGTACACAAACTGGGGCGAGCACCTGACCCACTTTGCCTACGGGGTTGCGGACAAACCGTCACATATTACCATACCCTGTGGGATTGCCCCAAAATACAATCATACTGGGAACAAGTGTTGGAACAAATCTCGGAGGTGAGCGGAGTGGAAGTTTGGGTGGACCCTAGATGTTGTATTCTAAACATATGGCAGCCAACAGACCTCAATGTGGCGCAGAAAGCGTGGGCTACATTGGGAATGGCCATCGTTAAGCGAAATATAGCACGGAACTGGGGCTCCGGGGTGACACCCACACAATCACAATGGGAAACTGATATGGACATCGCTATGGTAGCGGAGAAAGCGGTCTACACGCATAGGGGGTGCCCAAAAAAGTGTATGCGTGTGTGGGGGAAATGGAATGAATCCCGAGGAAACTTGTGTGAGCCACCGGGCACTGAGCTGACACCTGACAACAGCTCATGAAAAGGGGAGGTCCCCGATGTAGCAGATGGGAATCCAAAATAATGAGATGGGTGGGGGGAGGCTGGTGTGGATAGTTAGTGGGATAGTTAAAGTCAATGTGATGTTCTTAAACCTTGCTGAGTAAAAGCTGCCGGATCAATTAATCGATTAATGTACTTGAAAGAGACTGTACTTGATTGCTTCGTAATTGTATGTTGATAAAATGAAAATAAAAAATAGTTTTTTTAAAAAAAAAGAAAGGGACTTACCAGTCCAATCACTACACCAAATGGTCTCAGGCAAGGCTGCCTTTTGGCTTCCCTCCTCTTTTTTTTTTATACCTTATTGATCTCCCGGACAGCTTTCTTCAAGTCATAAATCCCCCCCCCCCCCCCCCCCCAAAAATAGCATCATGTAACATACACACCATGATGTACGCCAATGACATTGTTATTTTAGATCTTACCCCTTTCGGACTAAAAAGGAACCTAGACGTTTTTAATAAGATATACAAAGGAACATTTCTTGCTTCCAAATACAACCAAAACAAAAATACTCCCATTCAGAGGTAGAAAGCATTACACAAACTACAACTGGACACTGGGAGGAGAAACGTTAGAAGTGGTAAAAGAATATATCTATCTGGGGCGGATCTTTAAGGAAACTCTACCCACCTGCAGCACTTAAACCGTAAAGCAGATATTCATGTGGGAGCACGCCAACGATTATACTCTTCCACCGGGCAAAGACATTTCCATTCTTTACTACAGGTGTAAAGATTCCTCCAATTTTATGGTACGCTCTGGAATATATCCCAATTACCCAGTGGCAACAAATACAAACAAAAGAAGGGAAAATTCTCCGTAAACTGGCTAAAGTCTAACAAGCTGTCCCTGCACAAGCCCTGCGTTTAGAATTGTCCTTAGTTCGTTTTTTTGCTAAAGCAATTACAAATCTACTAAGATGGGCATACAATCTCCTACACGCAGACCAAGGCACCTTAAGATTTTTACTAAAAAAAGAGACATTTGTGACTAAATTTACAAAATATAGTCTAAACCAGAACTTACATATTGCTTTTAAATTATCTAATTGCACACTCGCACTTTTGAAATCATGGTCTCCTGCCCAAACGAAACTCTTCCTGAAGCATCTGACGCCAAGGATAAGTTATGATCTGGACATTTCACACTGCTCCAAACTTCGTACATTATGCAGAAGCCATTACAAACAAACAGGCTCAACAATATATTCGTTTTTCCTTGAGGGATGGAATTCGGCGGTGTATAATTCTATATTCGGATTTGGTCTACTCCCTTTTAATTCACTAACTTCTAAATGGACTATTAAAGAACATGTTACCAGCAACTGTGATCTTTGCAATTGTGGTGTGCAAGACTTGAACCATGGACTGTGGGTATGCCCAAACCTGATACTGGTTGAGGCAAGAAGGCGCTATATAAAACCAATACAAACTAGATACAACAGCGCATCTGTGCAGAATCTGATCATGCTTTTTAACCTTCCCCCTGATGAATTTGTGTGCCATAACCTGTTTAAATGTTTTAAATCTTTTTTAAATATGTATTGATTGTTTTATGTGAATATTAACAGTAATTGTTATGTATGAAATTTGTTGTTCTCAGTGTAGAATCAAATAAACTAAACTTGAACTTGTAATAAAGTCAAAATGCAAAACAATACAAATAATAAAGCATACTAGAAACATAGTGCAAAAGTTAAGAAACAAAATTACACCACACTGATGAAAATCTAGTAGGGGGTCCCTCAGATATGAATTTATAAACTTTTAAGTCGAAATAGCACCAAAAAGCACAAAGTGCCAATGATAGCCAATGATCGCTGTAGCCTGGGACCTAAGCAAAATCTAAGACTGACAGCGATGGAGCACCTCTGGGATACACCAACCTGTCCTGGCCAAAGATTTAACCTTCTGACTTTAGTCCCTTGATTACCAATCAACCACAGGACCTCAGGGAAGGCACTTAGAGACTCACAGTGTGCCAGGCATAGGCCAACCGCAGGAACCAGTCCAGGTCCAGTTGCAGCTGTTTAGCTGGGTACTTCCAGGAAATGGCCTCTTGCACCTTGTTGTCTCAGTGTATTCCACACAGGAGGGGAGCCAGCTGACTCATGGAGTCCACCTTTTTTCCCCAGGTACAAGTGAGGGCAGGCCCAGTGCTTCAGGGCCCCTCTCAGGTCACATACAGCAGGTCCAGGCCTCTTCTGATCTTCTGCTGGACTAGAGTGTGTTCTGAAGTGGGTGCCTTGAGATATTATATTTATGCCTGGCACAAATTAGTGGGGAGTTGACTGTTGGCCCCTCCCTCACCAATGGGGTAAATGTTTCCAGGCGGTGACCTACCTACTTTTGCAGTAGTACCTGTTTGACTTAAACAATATGGAATGCAGTACAATGCAATGTATCCTGGCCAATCCAAGATGGTAAAAATCTCTTGCCACACTAATTTTGGGCTCTGAGGACTGCGGGTCTGTAAGGTGAGAACAGTATGATGCTCTTAGTCCCTTCCACATTTAGGGGTCGATTATGATGGCAGACGGAAGGGCGAACGCCGGCCTGGAGTAGGCGGAAAATGCCTTTTTCCTGTCCGCCTGCCGCGGTCACTCCGTCCGCCATATTAGGATGGTAAACACTGTCAAAAGTCTGTGCGCGACGGAAGAGCACGCACCGCCGCGGAACTACACCCGACCCCGCGGCGGACGTAACCAATCCAGAGACACCAACGTACGGAATGACGTCTCCGATCCTCCTCCAAATCACAATGGCGGAAAACACACATCAAATCGCTGCGGAAAAACAACCTGCCTGAACACGGCAGATTCCCCACAGCGAAGATACAACACATTGCAGAGATACCCACCACAAGCAGCTCGCCGTCATGGACCCAGCGCTGCACGCATTTCCGATACTCTTCGTGCTCCACCGCCATTAAGTCATGGACCATCATCGACGACGACGCAGGTACGCAACACACCATTTGCCGTCGGAAGGGGAGTACCTGCAAGGGCTGTGACGTTGGAAGGGGGAGTGTCATGTTTGAGAAACTACATTGACGATCGCACAAATATATCTACAATTGAAGTACACAACCAGGAATGACAACGACAAACCACTACACATGATTGACTTGCCTTATTAAACATAATAGGGGTATAATCTCTGAGTATGCAAGAGCATGGGCACTGGGTACAACAGAGCAGGTACATCAGAGGCAGCACATGAGAGGGGTAAGTGCATCAACAGTCCATTGCACAGAACAGGTACATCACTGGCAGCCCATGAGAGGTGCTACGTGCATCAACAGTCCATTGCACAGAGCAGGTACATCAGAGGCAGCACATGAGAGGGCACAATGCAGTATCAGAACAGCAACAGGGCATTGTGGCCAACAGAGCAGGTACATCAGAGGCAGCACATGAGAGGGGTAAGTGCATCAACAGTCCATTGCACAGAACAGGTACATCACTGGCAGCACATGAGAGGGGTAAGTGCATCAACAGTCCATTGCACAGAACAGGTACATCACTGGCAGCACATGAGAGGGGCTAGGTGCATCAACAGTCCATTGCACAGAGTAGGTACATCAGAGGCAGCCCATGAGAGGCCAGAATGCAGTATCAGAACAGCAACAGGGTATTGTGGCCAACAGAGCAGGTAAATCAGAGGCAGCACATGAGAGGGGTAAGTGCATCAACAGTCCATTGCATAGAACAGGTACATCACTTGTCCTTGGGAGTGTCCATGGTCTTGGGAGGTGCCCTTTCCTTTGAAGCGTCCTTGTCCTTGGGAGTGTCCCTGCTCTTGGGAGTTGCCCTTTCTTTGTAGTGTCCTTGTCCTTGGGAGTGTCCCTGGACTTGGGAGGTGCCCTTGCCTTGGGAGTACCTTTTGTGGGGGATGCCTGTGTAGCATGTGAAGCCATTTCCCCCAACACCCCTTGAGGATCCTGTGTGTCAACTCCAGTGTAGCTCATGTCGTGTTCGGTGAAAGATTTCCCTGTCCTAGGGGATGGTGTCTGTGCCCTCCGTGCCCTGCCTTGCTGCCTGTGGCTGCTTCTAGTGAAATAACCTGAAAATGAGGCCTGGTCTGAAAATTCACTCTCCCCTGAGACATCAAGTGGTGTGGATGGTGGAACAGAAGAAGCACCCTGTCTATGCGACTGTACAATGGCTGAAGACACAGTGTTTGCTAATGACTGAACTGTTCTGTGGAGACCAGCAACATCGCCATGTATCCCCTCCATGAATGCCACCACCTGCCCCAACTTCCTATCGTGGTCTTGGAATGCATTGATCATGTTGGTCTGCCCTACACACAGCTGTCGCAGCAGATCTACTGCCTCAGCACATAGTGCACTTTGTGTCACAGGGGCAGGCTCTGCGGTGCCTGCACCGAAGGCAACTCTGCTCCCCCTACTCTGGCGAGCATGAGCAGTACATGTTGCAGTGGGTGGCAGTGTGGGCCCTGTGTGCTGTGTCCCGACTGAAGGTGTCGATTGCCCACTCCCTGTCTGTGACAACAGTGCTGACTCACCAACACTGTCTGGAGATGAGGACGATGGTGTTTCCACTTGTGAGTCCTCTGGTACGGTTCCCCTCTCCGTGGCTGCCCTCTTCAGTGTCAGTCTGTGTGTGTGTGATTTCGAGTCCGGATGCATTGCCACCACACATCTCCGTAGTCTGTGGGTCCGTGCCCTCTGCCAAAGCTGAAAGAGAGAGAAAAGAGTGTTACCTAAGTGCCACACTCACGTATTGAAGGTTACAAAATCACAACTTTCCTTACAGTCGAATAACATGTATCACCCATCCTGCACACGACTTACCCCTACCAGACATCCTCATATCAAAGAACCGGTGTTGGCTGTGAAACATGTACATAATACAAACAGGGCAACTGCATGCAGACCAGCACACATGTCATGCCATGGGACCACAGACCTCAAGGGCATGTCCTGGAACCCTCAAATACAAAGCAAGTGGTATGTCCACCTGGCGGACATGGAGGCTACCGCTCACTCCGCTAATGGCACCTATATGCAATTGCAGCAAAACAAACGCACCACGGATGTAACTACTGTGTATGAGCACCAATACATGCATGCACTCACAAGTCTCACACACATACAGTCTGCTTACCGCTAGTTTGATTTTGATCCCCTCCCAGCTGGGCGGACAGGTCAGGATGCGTCACAGCAATGATACGGTGCATTAGAGGGGTCATGGTGCGTCGTGCCATACGGGTTGATCTTGGAATCATCCCCAGTGTCGTCTCGGCAACATTCTTGCTCAGCCTGGATATGTCGTCCCAGCGCTTGTGGCAGTGTGTGTGTCGTCTCTTGCACACCCCCACTGCCCGTACATCACGTGCTATGGTCCTCCACACGGCCTTGCGAAGGTGCAGCTTAACCTACCATGATGGGAGACAAGATGGAAACGTAAGTGGACCGTTTGACATTCACAAACATCGTAGAAACACGTATCTTCATGCAGCCAGGCTCAGTACAACACATGTGAAGGTCCCTTAGCACACCGCCAAGCTTGCAGAAGCCAGTAGTCAGTGACCACCTCATGCCCACCAACATGTTCCGCACTGCACTTACCACCTGTCCTGGGGCACCGTAGAGCCGGTCATAGTGGCTGAGCACACCGTCCACAAGGACTTCCAGCTCCGCTGCGGTGAAGGGACGAGACCGGGTCTCTCGCACTCCCTGCATGGCAACGTTCACGACTGTGGCAGTACAGAAGCAGTTGTTGGATATCTCAGCAGCAGCAGGTCGAGGTGATGGTCGCAGGCAGCAGTTGTTGGATATCTCAGCAGCAGGTCGAGGTGAAGGTCGCAGGCAGCACTTGTTGGATATCTCAGCAGCAGCAGGTCGAGGTGATGGTCCCAGGTAGCAGTGGCTGAAAGCAGTGAATGTGTGCTGCCGAAATTCACACATATATAGGGCCCAGAGCTCAAATCAGTGGCACACGTCTGCAGCTATTGGTTTTCCCGGGATGCCTCATTCAAAAAGAGCCAATGAGTGGCCCTGGTGTGGCGGTGCACAGCTTCCGCTATATTTGAATCCGCATACGCGCCCCGCGTTACCTATTTCCATTGGCTACATGTGCACGTACCGTCACGGTCACAGATCTGCAACCGCATGTGCGCGCCTCTGCCACGGTGCATCATTTGAACAAAATCAAAGCCTGGCGTCGCTATGGTGGTGCACGCATTCCGTGTGGGCGGTGCAGGCTAACACATACTTTTGAATATGCAATTCGAAATGTCAGTTGATACCCCCCCTTACAGTCACATTGCAGCACCCACCGCAGACCGCCGGTCCTGGCCGGTCACCCACCGCTGGGTGGTGGCCGGTCACCCACCGCCGGTCAAGGCCAGACACCCACCGCTGGTCCAGGCCAGTCACCCACTGCCGGTCCAGGCCAGTCACCCACCGCCGGTCCAGGCCAGTCACCCACCGCCGGGTGGTGGCCGGTCACCCACCGCCGGGTGGTGGCCGATCACCCACCGCCGGTCCTGGCCGGTCATCCACAGCCGAGTGGTGGCCGGTCACCCACCGCCAGCACCCGTTGGTGTGTGACCGGCCAACACCCGGTGGTGGATGACTGGCCACCACCCGGCGGTGGATGACTGTTCTGGACCGGCGGTGGGTGACTGGCCAACACCTGGCGGTGGATGACCGACTGCCCTTTCGAATTGCATATTCAAAAGTATGTGTTAGCCTACACCGCCCACGCGGAATGCGTGCACCGCCATAGCGACGCCACTGAGTGTTCATTTTCAAATGATGCACCATCGCTGTAGTCCGCACATGCGTTATGAGGGGTGTGACCGTGATGGTATTTGTCCATACAGCATATATCATGCACAATATCATGAACAACGATCATCTTCTGTGTAGGTGGAAGGCGTCCACACATGGCATATGTACACACACTGCATGTCTCCGCATACATGTAATGTTGATAGTTGTACATGTGTGTTAGGACATGTACAGAATGCTGCAACAATTATGATGTGAAGTCAATGGCCCGTGGCCACGTGTGTATTTCATATCCACTTTTTTCATGTGTGGGCATACTATTGACCTTGCCAGTGGTTAACTATGGCTATTGATGTGCACCCAAGTTGCAACACATGTGCATGGCGACGTGTTGACGTCTTGGTTTTGCGTACACACGTTTAAATTTATACACATCTACACAATACATCAAGGGTGTCTAACCACATTCAGAAGCTGTTGTAAGTGTGTGGTTTGTGTGTGCAAGTAACAATGATGGGGGTATACATGCATTCTGTCTATGCGTATGTGTGTTGCCTGTTGTGTGCCCATGCATGTCATGTGAGGTTGCCCAGCATTGTAGGTGGGGTCATTGGTGCATGAAGACAAGGAGGGTGTGTTCCATGTTCGTATTGTGTGTGCACGTGCATGTGTGTCTGTGGTGATGCTTGTCCACATTTGGGTCCTCAGTCATGTGTTGTTGGCAGTTCTTTAGACATGTGTGCACGTTACATTGGACATGTTTGCACACATGATGTTGTTTGTGGCTGAACATTGTTTTTGTAGTTATCTGTATTGCATTAAATATTGGTCACGTCAGACATATAATCATTGTCTGCAACATGTCTTATTTGTATTGTGTTGGTCAACATGTGATAGTGTGGAACAGCTATGCGTTGTTGGTCAATTGACATCTACTCCCATCTACTCCCACACAGGAGGGCTCCAAATGTGCATCGACCATACACTGTGCTGGAGGACATGGTTGACGAGGAGGTGATCCACAAATTCCGGCTTGATCGACGTAGATTGCTGGAGCTTGTAGACCAATTGTCACCTCATCTGCAGCCAAGCAGAACATATCCTGAAGCTATTACACCCACAGCAAAGGTGATGGCGGCACTTCACTTCTTTGCAACTGGCACCTTCCAGTACACAGTTGGACATGCCGGGGGGATGTCACAATCCATGTTCAGCATGGTACTGCGGGATGTTCTGAATGCCATGATGCGTTACAAGGATGATTACATCCATTTTCCACGACCGGCAGAGTTGGCAGCAGTCAAAGGGGACTTCTATGCTCTGGCACAGATACCACACGTAGTGGGTTCCATTGATGGCACACATATCGGTCTCATTCCACCCCAGGCACGTGAGCCTGTATATCGCAATCGAAAGCACTACCATTCGATCAACGTGCAGGTGGTGTGCCTGGCTGACAACATCATCTCCCATGTGTGTGCCAGATTTCCAGGCTCCGCACATGACTCACACATCCTGCGGAGCAGCATTGTCCCCAACTGATGGCTAATCTGCATCCCCAACGTGCGTGGCTTGTAGGTGAGTATGCTGTCAGGACAGTTGTGTTGTATGTGTGGCATGGTGTACCCACCAATCCTGGTAATGATATTTGTGAAGACAAGCAAAGTAGGCAACAGGTGATAGGGCGCACAGCAAAGACTTTGGCTAAAAGTAAATTCACAGGTACCACAGGATTGCTTCTAGGCAGAATAGGAAGGTTACCTAACTTCCCAACTAGTTCCCTGAAATTCAGGGAGCATAAATTAATTCAAAATTCTTGCCAAGCAATCAATAAGTATACATAATATTTGCAAATTCATTAATTGTAATCTAAAAGGTCCATATATTGTCCAATAACCAATTAGACACCAGAGTCCTGATGTACGATGATCCGTATTTATTTCCAGCAATCAAAGTTCAGAAATAATCTCTGTATCCAAAGTTTGGGGTGGCAACTATCTGCTCGTAGTAGTGCATTGCAGCTGGTCTCTTTACGAAACATACGGCTGCCAAGTTTATTGTTTTCCACAAACAGTTCAATATCAAGAAAAGTCAATTTTTCTTTGCTATAGTGGGTAGTGAATGACATATTCAAATCGTTAGTATTCAGATACTCAAAAAAGGAATCTAATTCATCTGTTGTACCTCTCCAAAATAACAAACAGTCATCAATGAATCTACCCCAGTAATATATGTGATCTATCCATTGACTGCCTTTAGGGCCCCAAATCAACTCCGCCTCCAGTCTCCCCATAAAGAGGTTCGCGAAGGACGGAGCAAACTTGGAACCCATCGCAGTCCCAATCTTTTGTTTATACCAGGTAGATTCAAAAAGGAAATAATTGTTTTCCAATACCATCCTTGTCATCTCTAGTAACATAGATGTATGATCCAAATACTCCGCTGGTCTACTGTTTAAAAAACTCTCAATAGCTTGGATTCCTTTCTCATGATCAATGTTAGAGTATAGGGATACTACATCTAATGTAGCTAGAATCATGTCACTATCCCAAAGTACATCATTCATTGTATTGAGAACATGTTTTGTGTCCTCAATATGAGAGGGTAAGTTCTGCACAAATGGTCTAAGGTATGAATCCACAAATTGGGACAACTTCTCAGTAGGTCCACCTATGCCTGAGATTATTGGTCTCCCCGGTGGTTTTTGTCTATTCTTATGTATTTTAGGTAGACAGTACATGCATGGGGCCCTTGGTGATTGTATTTTGAGAAATAAATACTCATCATGATCTAAGAGACAGCTTTCATACCACTCCTTAAGTTTCATATTAATTTTGTTCTTGACCATCTCTAAGGGATTGGCACTTACTCTCTCATAGTATCTACTATCCCTCAATTGAGATAAAACTTCGTCATTATAGTCTTTCCGGTTCATGACAACAATGTTGCCACCCTTGTCAGCTCTGCGGATCATAAGTTCTGGGTGATCAGTTAATTTCCGTAATGCTTCCCTTTCATCCATTTTTAAATTGTCTGGAAAAGTCTTTTTGTAATGCTGATCTCTTTTAATCAAATTATCTATCTCCAAAGTGACAGATTTATAAAAGGCATCTACCACATTGCCCGTTGATAACTGTGGTGTCCATTTAGATTTCTCTTTAAAACCACTGCTAGATGCTAAACCTGGATTAATCTCAAGATCATTCTAAAGAGAGTTCATTGTTATTGGATCTTCTTCTGATTCAGTTAGGGATAACAAAAGTTTTGTATCATAAATGTTGAAAATTAGTACGTTTTGGTGAACATTATCTGCGCCATCTTGCCTCTTCCCCTGATGCCACACTTTTGTCGTGCGCGCCCGCCATTTTTTTAAGATGCCCCGATCAGAGCGAACCCTTTTGCATGCTGCTGGCCCCTGACATAGCCCTTCGCCTTCACTAAGCCTGCACGCTGACCACCCCCTGCTTGCACCTGCCTTGAGTCATAAACCCCTCTTCGGCGCTGCTCTGCCCCAGGCCCTCATCCTGTTCCCAGCGCGACACCTCCCTGCTTCCCTTTCATGATCTCCGGCCCTTAGATGCAAACCCCCTTTTTCCCCGTGTGCCCGTTTTGTCTTCCCCGTTCCCAGGCCGACACCCAGCTCTGCCGATACCATTCCTTGCCCCTCCCCGTACAATAGAAAGCTTCCCCCATCAAAGGATCCCCGGGTTGATCAAAGCCCCCACTCCATGAGATCCGATCAAACCCCCCACATTCCGTGAATCGGCGGAATATCCAGCTGCGTGATACTCATCACCTGTTATGACTAGGGTGGGGACTTCAACTGTAAATGTGTGTGGGAACGGGCCCAAAAGGGGGATTCCGGGAATGTCTTTCCGTATATCAAAGCTTTGTCATATGTATGTAAACTGTAATAAAAACCACAAACACTGTATATAAGGGGCCAGGCCTCAAACGTAAGCTAGAGCACCTCAGAACGATACCTTCTGTCCGTTTCGTTGTGTTCTCCTCCGGAGAGAATAAAAACCTTGTTTCCTGCCTTCCAGTCTCCAGCGCCTGCCTCTTCAATAGTTTAACTTCTTTGTGGGTTCAAGAGGCGACACCGCCGGGCAATACTTAAGGATCTTATATTCTGGTTGGTAGTGCCCCCCAATTATTTTCTACAATTGCCGTCCCAAGCGTGGGGCCCATCAGCGACTCGTGGATCCAGTGGGAGAGGTCCCGACGACAGAGTGAACGACTGCAACGATCGGGAGAGCTCTTGCCCAATGGACCCTCGTCTGGCAGCCGATCATCCGAACTTCACTAGTTCCGAACAGACCTCTCTCGAGTGATCTACGGTCCTGACTGGGGACCATCAGGAGTGCCGTGAGAAATACGAGAAAAAGAGGACGATCGGGCGCTGGATTCGGAAGACAAGAAACTGTCCACATGGTCCGGGTAAGGTCGTGTAATCACGACAAGTGCGAAATTATTGCTTGATTGTTTGATTGTTTAAAAATACTAGTATTGCTCTTTATTTATTTGGAGATTCACTGTCTACAAACGGAGAAACAACGGGCTCTCTCTTTGCAAGCAGTGGAGGATAGGTAGGGCAGCAGCCGTGCTTATTTTTTTCTCCCCCACTCAATAATTACTTGAAACTGAACTGTTGTTCGCAAAACTATTGTTTCCTGGAGATTCCCTGTCTGCAAACAGGGAAGAGACCACCCTTTTTGCAGATAGTGAAAAGGGTAGGTAACGCAGATCTTTGCGGACCTACTCATTCTCCCCATTGTTATTTATTGGTCTTTTTGTTATTTTTTGATCCATGAGGTATTCACTGCCTGCAAACAACGTTGAATAGAAATATTCTGTCCAGTCTTTGCACCTAGTGATAAGATAGGCAGTGCTGACTTTTTAGTCCCTCGTTACGAGCCGTCATGTCTGTCTTCTCCCCACTGATTAATAGCCTGTTTAGCCCGGACCGTGTATTAGAGGTGGACCATATAGCTCCACTAGAAGGCACCCCTAATAAGGACATGTTCATAAACTATGGATTAGTCACCATAGCCTATAATAAATTGTGGCACAGGTATACCGAAGAGAGTCAAGACAAACAGTGGCCACTGGCAGGATCCTTTGACCTTGATAAAATAGAAACGTTAGAAATAGCCCTTCGAAATAATAAGACAACGCCAATTATGCTCGACAGTCTCGGTATGTGGCGCAGAGAGGCTATGCAACGACAGAGAAAAGACGAGGACAAACCAAGTAGAGAAATGTACCGACAGGACAACCCCAGGACATCGCTACCCACGACTTATCCCCCGACACTATGCAAAAGACGACCAGACTTAGGGCCAGACCAATGCGCTTTTTGTAGGTATGTCGGACACTGGAAAGCCCAATGCCCGACTCTACTGAGCGTGAGTAAAGGCAAAGGGCCGACAGGAACGACAGACCGGCAGTACGAGAAAAAGCGCGAGACAAAGAAGAACCCGACTTACATAGGCAGACCAGACAGAACCACCACGTTTGATTATGCCCGATGGCACAGATTTCGCCAGGACAATTTCAGCGGCATGCTCAAGTTCTCCTAGGTCGGGCAACGACAAGACGGGAATCCAGCCTCGTTTCAAATGCACAGACGGAAAGAGATAATTATAACCAATAACTGTTTTATATTCGTCTTGGGTCTTTGTATGTCGTACTTGTACTGTCCCCCGTCTGAGTTTGTGTGTATGTAATGTACAAATCTGCGTCATCCCTCTACACGTGTTTCCGTGTTACTCAACCTCTGTTAGCAGAAACTTAGCATAAAAGCAACCTGGAAAGAAAGAAATGGTAAAACAAAATCCGTAGACCATTAATGAACTAGAACTTTTAATTTAGCACAACAAACAAGGAATAATAACGGTAAACTGTAGAAAATGAAAGTCAAACAGAACATTCGCCCCCCCCCATTCTGGAACCTTCCAAAGTAGGGCAGGGTTACGGCTACGCCCAACCAACGGCAACCCATATAAGGCGGGCCCGGCCGCCAACTCTTGGTCAGGAAATCTTAACGTATGGGGGAGCCGGAGGAGAGGCAGGAGCCAGCAGCCCGGGCAGTTGTAGGTAGTCCCGCCACATGTCTCCTCAGCCAGCCGCAACGGGCCTGGATAGACTTAAGTAGTCCCGCCACATGTCCAGAGGAGAACGGGGCACCTTTTTTCCTTTTCTCTTCCGTAACAGCCGCAGCAGCTCTGGACGGCGGGATGTCCTGCACGTACCTCCACAACAATTTGTCCAAGTTGGGCTGGGAGGGAGAGGCGACGCGGACGAGCCTCTCCCACCTCCACCGATAGGAGGTCTCCCAGCCCCCGGCCCGACGCCGAACACCCCCAGTCAGGCGATGGTGCCAATACTTCCACAGCACCGAACACACCATGGTGGCACCCCAGTACTTGCGCAGCACCGAACGTGCAATGGTGGCCATATTTTCGGAACACCGAACCTGCAATGACTGCACTGATACTCGTGCCGCGCCGAATGCGCGCCACAGGTGGCCATACTCCCACAGCACTGAGCACAGGACTTGGGAGACACCGGATGTGGAGAGACCTTCATGCGGGGCGATGAAAAGAAGCGGCATGGAGTGCACCGGGAGAAGGAGACGATGCGAACGAGTCTCCCTCGCCCCCCCCCAGGTGGGGGCATCACAGCTACACCCCAGCTGAACGTCCCGCTTTCACACAACAGGGACCTCTTCCTTTCACTCCGAAGGATCTCTCCCACTCTTGCAAACTCGACGAGAGTGGCCCCTGTAGGGCCTCAAAATGGCGTCTGGGTCCGCTGGAAGGTGGGCCCCGGCCACTAGAGTAACTTTGACCAGCAATATAACTCGAACATTTGCCCCCTGGAGCACGAGCCCCCATCTCCGACAGCATCTCCGCAGCCTTGAAGATCCTACAAAGGTCCCCGGCGGAACCTTCGGCCTCTGCAGGCTTCCGGTAAGGGACGGCTGCCTTGATCGCCAACGAAACAAACATGACATTGCCACTCCTTCTGTTAGCATGAATTCTAGAACTGCCGAAAAGGACTCTGGTCCAAACTGCCAGTAATGGGAAACATTTCCCCCTGATGCTGCTTCCGGACTGAGCCGGCCCCGCCCAAAATGGCGCTGGTATCAATCGGAACTTACGAACACCTCGTGGTGTTCCTTCGCACTAATATAAACTTGATGTTCTGAGATTTTATATGATCCTTTGTACACTTGGCTAGAAAAGACAAGGAGAACTCACTCGACGAACAGTATGAAAGGATCCCCGTTACAAATGTTGATTACAAATGAACAATGTATTATATTTTTATAACTGATGTAAACCTCATTTACGACGCTCACGTACGGTATGCATATAGGAAATCTGATTACCACTATTATGATTATGCTTCTAAATTATGAAATAAATGCCCCCGAACCCCCAGCCAATTAATAGACGTTTTAGTCTCTTACAAATGAATGAGTAAAACTTTCCGATGTTTTTATTGCTGCAAACGACACCCCCCACTGTACGCACTTTAGCCATTGCCACGACCGGCCAAATACGACCGCACCCTCATAATCCTCATGCTGAAATGATTTTGCAAAATAAAGTTTTTGAAACTATGGACGGGTATTGCATGCTTTATTTTAAAAATATGGGATCGGTGGGAAAGTTCTTTTCTGTGCACCCTACTCTGCTCTCTCTTTAAGGTTAAAAGAAGGTGGTTGCCCAGCCCTGGAGGACGGATCGGATCGACAACACGACACTCCGCCTTCAAAGTACGCGACTGACTCATGAACTCTCGCGTAGAGGAAGACCTTGACTTCCAAGGATGGGTAAAACGAACGGTGTAAATGAGGGAATGTAAAAGGAGGGTGAAATTAAATAATGTAAATGTGATAAAGTACAACGTTCCAAAGTATCAGGGAACGGAGCTGACCCAAGAACCGAAGAACCTTAGAACGCCACAGCGTTGAAAGAGGTTTTAAGGATCCCTATAGTGAGATACATCCTTTGACTAGATACCTCGCACTAAGCACCTCTGGTTTCCTTTTTACGTTTCCCCGCACACGACCTATATGGACACACTACCCCCCCCTCGACTCCAGAAACCATATCCCCGGGGACCCTGCCCCGAGGAGGAAAGACGAGTAAGAGGTAAGTAAAGGACTTATGAATCCATGTATTTGAATATGCGCGAATGCTGTCTCCCCCACCCCCCCCCTTTTTTCCTCCCTCTGCAGGTTACATCAGAGATTACAGCCGAGGTGTGGCGAAGATCTGAAGCCTTGCCATGTCTAATACACGAAGCGGACTAGCGCCGCAAGGTGGTGTCTAAGCACGCCTGCAAACTACTCACGCATCGAACAAACCCGGAAAATTAGCACAACCTGATAAAAAGTGATCACCCTTAAACCAGACCGGACGAATGAACCCATGTCACGTATGATGCGAAACTATGAGGGAATGTGTGTGTGTGACTGAGGCGTCGACCCAACTGGTCGAAGGACCGAGAATGCGAGAAGTGCGACAAAATGGTACCTCCTTTCTTCTTTCCTTTTTCTCAAGGCACGTCCCCTCTACCCTGTCTAATGCTCAAACTGCATGATTACAAGATTCTAACGCAGACCCGTGAATGCCCTTTACTGTGTAATGCACTAAATAGCCTTTCTTGAATACACCGCCACCCTCTCTGTTGCACGTGTACTATTTAGCCTGCCGTTGCACACTCTCTCTCTCTCTCTCTCTCTCTCTCTCTCTCTCTCTCTCTCTCTCTCTCTCTCTCTCTCTCTCTCTCTCTCTCTCCTCTCTATTTTTTGCACTCCCACTCTTCCGAGTGATTAGCCCCGAAATTGGCAGATTGCCACCCCTAGCACACCACCTAATTGGCTTCAAATACCGTCAGTATTTGCACAAAAACTTGTCTTTAATACAATCACCCTGAAGCCGCGTCATTACCTCTCCTTTTCCGCTAGAAGTCAATGAACCGAGGTTGGGCCGTAAGGGAAAGGACAGGTAAGACGACAGAGGTTCCCTAATCTGACCCGAAATAAGGGAACTACATGTCAACGGCCCCTATGGTATAAAACAAGGACCTCAGAATACGCGACCCTCCCCTCCCCGAATTGTCGCAATACCCAAACCGGAAAAATGATCACCCCTGTTACCTCCCCTGTATCAGCCGCCCAAAAACTGGAATTATGAAACTACCCCTCATTTCCGGTTGTGAGAAATGGGTCGATTTATGCCCTTACCACAAGTTTCCTATGTCCCTGGTTGTTCCCCATAAAACCCCTGTCCTTCCTAATTAAGTAATCGGGCTATAAAAGGTTACGTAGGATCCAGAATGATGTTTTACAAGGTTAACAGACTAGTCCAAGGTAAAGAAATCATCGAAATGAACCCCGTAGTAGTTGAAAGGCAGGATGCATCGATAGAAAGGAAATGTTTAGCCATGTTCGTCTCTCAGCAAAATACCTGTGTAGTACCATGTTGACGACTCACAGTACCCTTTGTAAATGTAAAACTCTAGAGAACGGCATATCTTTGCCAGGTCCGTCTCACGGAGGTGGGTCACCATCAGATGAACCGTCGTGACTGTGATAAATAATTGTAAAGGAAAGTCATAGTAAATCCAACAGGCCCGCCACCGGTCATTCATATGCCAGTTGTGAACACTAATATAACGGGCATTTTTCATTCTTTGCCTGGAGCTGGGAGAGAAAGAGACTTTTTAATTATCTTCATCTGCAAATTCTCTAAAGACTGTCTTTTCAAACTTGTTTAAGGGTACTGCTGTTGGAGGAGAGAAGGACCGGATGTGGGAGCACGAGGCCTGACTGCAGACTAAGGAACACCTGCGACATTAGCCAAGGCGAGACCACGACAGAAAAGAGCTGCAGGACGAGGCACTGTTTTCGACAACATGAGAAGAAAGGGTCGACCTGATGCCCCTGCTCGATGTCCAGTGTCTGTCGACAAGTCCCCGCTCTCTGAATTCGGTCACACGCCTGCCTATTTGAAGTCTCTCGTTCCCCTAGTTTGTTCCTAATTTGGCCTTGCTCCATCCCCCTTTTCCTCTGACCTACCCTATGGACTGTTTTGTACGCTCTTCTTCCATCTGAACTTTCTGACAATCACCTCAAAGGACACAGGGCGAAAAGGACCTTTCCGACCAGAAACGCGAGGAAAGGGTCGTGCCCTGCAACGCAGAACTTAGAACAGAGCTGGACTTGTAGCTCCACCGCCGGTGCTCAACAGCGCCAACGAAAGGCAACAAAGAATGATGAGAACTCGTTAAAACTTCGAACATTTGACATCCCCAATCGCCGTTTCTGCTAGACCTCATTTCTCTCCCAGCCGCCATTGTATTGATCATGCTCCAATCCGAACCTGATATATATGTAATAACCTGCCAGTATGAAATATGCTTGCTGCTCTCGCTACAGAATCGTTTTTGTATTACATTCCTATGACTTTCCTGCTAAACAAATTGATCAAAGTTTATCAAATAGGCCCACCTCCTAAAAACTAGAAATGTTAAAATGTATTGTTTACAACTCTTTTCCTCTAGGGTTCCTACCGTTTCCTTTCTCATGCCCACCACAATAGAACCGAGTAGAAAATGAACCAGCAAGATGTCTTGAATATGTTAAAGGGAGGACTGTTGAAAATTAGTACGTTTTGGTGAACATTATCTGCGCCATCTTGCCTCTTCCCCTGATGCCACACTTTTGTCGTGCGCGCCCGCCATTTTTTTAAGATGCCCCGATCAGAGCGAACCCTTTTGCATGCTGCTGGCCCCTGACATAGCCCTTCGCCTTCACTAAGCCTGCACGCTGACCACCCCCTGCTTGCACCTGCCTTGAGTCATAAACCCCTCTTCGGCGCTGCTCTGCCCCAGGCCCTCATCCTGTTCCCAGCGCGACACCTCCCTGCTTCCCTTTCATGATCTCCGGCCCTTAGATGCAAACCCCCTTTTTCCCCGTGTGCCCGTTTTGTCTTCCCCGTTCCCAGGCCGACACCCAGCTCTGCCGATACCATTCCTTGCCCCTCCCCGTACAATAGAAAGCTTCCCCCATCAAAGGATCCCCGGGTTGATCAAAGCCCCCACTCCATGAGATCCGATCAAACCCCCCACATTCCGTGAATCGGCGGAATATCCAGCAGCGTGATACTCATCACCTGTTATGACTAGGGTGGGGACTTCAACTGTAAATGTGTGTGGGAACGGGCCCAAAAGGGGGATTCCGGGAATGTCTTTCCGTATATCAAAGCTTTGTCATATGTATGTAAACTGTAATAAAAACCACAAACACTGTATATAAGGGGCCAGGCCTCAAACGTAAGCTAGAGCACCTCAGAACGATACCTTCTGTCCGTTTCGTTGTGTTCTCCTCCGGAGAGAATAAAAACCTTGTTTCCTGCCTTCCAGTCTCCAGCGCCTGCCTCTTCAATAGTTTAACTTCTTTGTGGGTTCAAGAGGCGACACCGCCGGGCAATACTTAAGGATCTTATATTCTGGTTGGTAGTGCCCCCCAATTATTTTCTACATAAAGTTCTTGAATAGTAATCTCACTCAAAACAGGTTTATTAGTAGTTTTAACCACACCATCATCTTTGTTGGAAAAGAACTTTTTAAGCTTCAACAAACGAACAAACTTGTACAAATCAATCTTGGTAGCATACCAATCAGTGTTTTTAGTAGGACAAAATCCAAAACCTTTCTTAAGTATATTGGTCATACTCTCCGACAATTCAATAGATGAAAGATTAATTACTTCAATCTCACTGGTTCCTGTATTCATTTCCTCCACGACCTCAGTCTCTCTCTCATCCCTGGGGCCACTTCTTCTGCGCCTGCCACGACTCCCCCTCCTTGCCTTCCCGTTTGGTTGTTGCCATATCTCTCTCCTATATCTCGATTTCCTTTCCTGATTCTTTGAACTTCCACTAAAAAATTATTATTAGAAGTCATACTTTCTCCACAAGGGACAATGGGAGCCTCTGTATTCTCTCCATCAGTAGATAAGCTACTTGTTGATGTGTTGACAACTGAACTTAAGGGAGTAGTAGTCCTCGTATTTCCTTGCCCTTTAGGAAATAAATAGTCAAATTTGCGGGCAAAAGTAAATACCCTGCCTGCTAGGTAATCTTGTTCATCCCTCTTTAGTTTGCGTGCTTTTCTCCTCTTTATGTCTGCCTGTAGGTCAGCCAGGATCTCATCTAACTTATTATAATTTTTTATGGTTGCTTCAGGTAGATTTAGTTGTTTTATTTCATCCTCACATGCTTGTATCTCTATCAATAATTTCGCTATCTTGCGTTCTGCATTATCAATGAGAATTCTTATCAAATTACACGAACTGGTAATTAATTCATGCTCCCATTTGTCCAATAAGTCTGGTTCCAAGTCTTCATAAGTTGGTATAATTGTTGATCTCAAACCTCTTGGGATGCGATTAAGGGTTAAATATTGTTTTAGTGTTACCGCATCCCACCATTTATTTAGTTCTGCTCTTTTGAGCCTCTCTAATTTAACAAATTTGGCTCTAAGACCCTCTTGTTTTGTGTGTGTTGTAGAGGCTACCGCTACATTTATAGAGGAGCCTGTACTTAAATTCTTGAATAAATCCAACGCTTCTTGTTCACGATTCATGATTATTCACAGCCACGTGCGGCAGCCCAACCCAATTACAAAGACAAGCAAAGTAGGCAACAGGTGATAGGGCGCACAGCAAAGAGTTTGGCTAAAAGTAAATTCACAGGTACCACAGGATTGCTTCTAGGCAGAATAGGAAGGTTACCTAACTTCCCAACTAGTTCCCTGAAATTCAGGGAGCATAAATTAATTCAAAATTCTTGCCGAGCAATCAATAAGTATACATAATATTTGCAAATTCATTAATTGTAATCTAAAAGGTCCATATATTGTCCAATAACCAATTAGACACCAGAGTCCTGATGTACGATGATCCGTATTTATTTCCAGCAATCAAAGTTCAGAAATAATCTCTGTATCCAAAGTTTGGGGTGGCAACTATCTGCTCGTAGTAGTGCATTGCAGCTGGTCTCTTTACGAAACATACGGCTGCCAAGTTTATTGTTTTCCACAAACAGTTCAATATCAAGAAAAGTCAATTTTTCTTTGCTATAGTGGGTAGTGAATGACATATTCAAATCGTTAGTATTCAGATACTCAAAAAAGGAATCTAATTCATCTGTTGTACCTCTCCAAAATAACAAACAGTCATCAATGAATCTACCCCAGTAATATATGTGATCTATCCATTGACTGCCTTTAGGGCCCCAAATCAACTCCGCCTCCAGTCTCCCCATAAAGAGGTTCGCGAAGGACGGAGCAAACTTGGAACCCATCGCAGTCCCAATCTTTTGTTTATACCAGGTAGATTCAAAAAGGAAATAACTGTTTTCCAATACCATCCTTGTCATCTCTAGTAACATAGATGTATGATCCAAATACTCCGCTGGTCTACTGTTTAAAAAACTCTCAATAGCTTGGATTCCTTTCTCATGATCAATGTTAGAGTATAGGGATACTACATCTAATGTAGCTAGAATCATGTCACTATCCCAAAGTACATCATTCATTGTATTGAGAACATGTTTTGTGTCCTCAATATGAGAGGGTAAGTTCTGCACAAATGGTCTAAGGTATGAATCCACAAATTGGGACAACTTCTCAGTAGGTCCACCTATGCCTGAGATTATTGGTCTCCCCGGTGGTTTTTGTCTATTATTATGTATTTTAGGTAGACAGTACATGCATGGGGCCCTTGGTGATTGTATTTTGAGAAATAAATACTCATCATGATCTAAGAGACAGCTTTCATACCACTCCTTAAGTTTCATATTAATTTTGTTCTTGACCATCTCTAAGGGATTGGCACTTACTCTCTCATAGTATCTACTATCCCTCAATTGAGATAAAACTTCGTCATTATAGTCTTTCTGGTTCATGACAACAATGTTGCCACCCTTGTCAGCTCTGCGGATCATAAGTTCTGGGTGATCAGTTAATTTCCGTAATGCTTCCCTTTCATCCATTTTTAAATTGTCTGGAAAAGTCTTTTTGTAATGTTGATCTCTTTTAATCAAATTATCTATCTCCAAAGTGACAGATTTATAAAAGGCATCTACCATATTGCCCGTTGATAACTGTGGTGTCCATTTAGATTTCTCTTTAAAACCACTTCTAGATGCTAAACCTGGATTAATCTCAAGATCATTCTAAAGAGAGTTCATTGTTATTGGATCTTCTTCTGATTCAGTTAGGGATAACAAAAGTTTTGTATCATAAAGTTCTTGAATAGTAATCTCACTCAAAACAGGTTTATTAGTAGTTTTAACCACACCATCATCTTTGTTGGAAAAGAACTTTTTAAGCTTCAACAAACGAACAAACTTGTACAAATCAATCTTGGTAGCATACCAATCAGTATTTTTAGTAGGACAAAATCCAAAACCTTTCTTAAGTATATTGGTCATACTCTCCGACAATTCAATAGATGAAAGATTAATTACTTCAATCTCACTGGTTCCTGTATTCATTTCCTCCACGACCTCAGTCTCTCTCTCATCCCTGGGGCCACTTCTTCTGCGCCTGCCACGACTCCCCCTCCTTGCCTTCCCGTTTGGTTGTTGCCATATCTCTCTCCTATATCTCGATTTCCTTTCCTGATTCTTTGAACTTCCACTAAAAAATTATTATTAGAAGTCATACTTTCTCCACAAGGGACAATGGGAGCCTCTGTATTCTCTCCATCAGTAGATAAGCTACTTGTTGATGTGTTGACAACTGAACTTAAGGGAGTAGTAGTCCTCGTATTTCCTTGCCCTTTAGGAAATAAATAGTCAAATTTGCGGGCAAAAGTAAATACCCTGCCTGCTAGGTAATCTTGTTCATCCCTCTTTAGTTTGCATGCTGTTCTCCTCTTTATGTCTGCCTGTAGGTCAGCCAGGATCTCATCTAACTTATTATAATTTTTTATGGTTGCTTCAGGTAGATTTAGTTGTTTTATTTCATCCTCACATGCTTGTATCTCTATCAATAATTTCGCTAGCTTGCGTTCTGCATTATCAATGAGAATTCTTATCAAATTACACGTACTGGTAATTAATTCATGCTCCCATTTGTCCAATAAGTCTGGTTCCAAGTCTTCATAAGTTGGTATAATTGTTGATCTCAAACCTCTTGGGATGCGATTAAGGGTTAAATATTGTTTTAGTGTTACCGCATCCCACCATTTATTTAGTTCTGCTCTTTTGAGCCTCTCTAATTTAACAAATTTGGCTCTAAGACCCTCTTGTTTTGTGTGTGTTGTAGAGGCTACCGCTACATTTATAGAGGAGCCTGTACTTAAATTCTTGAATAAATCCAACGCTTCTTGTTCACGATTCATGATTATTCACAGCCACGTGCGGCAGCCCAACCCAATTACAAAGACAAGCAAAGTAGGCAACAGGTGATAGGGCGCACAGCAAAGAGTTTGGCTAAAAGTAAATTCACAGGTACCACAGGATTGCTTCTAGGCAGAATAGGAAGGTTACCTAACTTCCCAACTAGTTCCCTGAAATGCAGGGAGCATAAATTAATTCAAAATTCTTGCCGAGCAATCAATAAGTATACATAATATTTGCAAATTCATTAATTGTAATCTAAAAGGTCCATATATTGTCCAATAACCAATTAGACACCAGAGTCCTGATGTACGATGATCCGTATTTATTTCCAGCAATCAAAGTTCAGAAATAATCTCTGTATCCAAAGTTTGGGGTGGCAACTATCTGCTCGTAGTAGTGCATTGCAGCTGGTCTCTTTACGAAACATACGGCTGCCAAGGTTATTGTTTTCCACAAACAGTTCAATATCAAGAAAAGTCAATTTTTCTTTGCTATAGTGGGTAGTGAATGACATATTCAAATCGTTAGTATTCAGATACTCAAAAAAGGAATCTAATTCATCTGTTGTACCTCTCCAAAATAACAAACAGTCATCAATGAATCTACCCCAGTAATATATGTGATCTATCCATTGACTGCCTTTAGGGCCCCAAATCAACTCCGCCTCCAGTCTCCCCATAAAGAGGTTCGCGAAGGACGGAGCAAACTTGGAACCCATCGCAGTCCCAATCTTTTGTTTATACCAGGTAGATTCAAAAAGGAAATAATTGTTTTCCAATACCATCCTTGTCATCTCTAGTAACATAGATGTATGATCCAAATACTCCGCTGGTCTACTGTTTAAAAAACTCTCAATAGCTTGGATTCCTTTCTCATGATCAATGTTAGAGTATAGGGATACTACATCTAATGTAGCTAGAATCATGTCACTATCCCAAAGTACATCATTCATTGTATTGAGAACATGTTTTGTGTCCTCAATATGAGAGGGTAAGTTCTGCACAAATGGTCTAAGGTATGAATCCACAAATTGGTACAACTTCTCAGTAGGTCCACCTATGCCTGAGATTATTGGTCTCCCCGGTGGTTTTTGTCTATTCTTATGTATTTTAGGTAGACAGTACATGCATGGGGCCCTTGGTGATTGTATTTTGAGAAATAAATACTCATCATGATCTAAGAGACAGCTTTCATACTACTCCTTAAGTTTCATATTAATTTTGTTCTTGACCATCTCTAAGGGATTGGCACTTACTCTCTCATAGTATCTACTATCCCTCAATTGAGATAAAACTTCGTCATTATAGTCTTTCCGGTTCATGACAACAATGTTGCCACCCTTGTCAGCTCTGCGGATCATAAGTTCTGGGTGATCAGTTAATTTCCGTAATGCTTCCCTTTCATCCATTTTTAAATTGTCTGGAAAAGTCTTTTTGTAATGTTGATCTCTTTTAATCAAATTATCTATCTCCAAAGTGACAGATTTATAAAAGGCATCTACCACATTGCCCGTTGATAACTGTGGTGTCAACAAGTAGCTTATCTACTGATGGAGAGAACCGGAAAGACTATAATGACGAAGTTTTATCTCAATTGAGGGATAGTAGATACTATAAGAGAGTAAGTGCCAATCCCTTAGAGATGGTCAAGAACAAAATTAATATGAAACTTAAGGAGTGGTATGAAAGCTGTCTCTTAGATCATGATGAGTATTTATTTCTCAAAATACAATCACCAAGGGCCCCATGCATGTACTGTCTACCTAAAATACATAAGAATAGACAAAAACCACCGGGGAGACCAATAATCTCAGGCATAGGTGGACCTACTGAGAAGTTGTCCCAATTTGTGGATTCATACCTTAGACCATTTGTGCAGAACTTACCCTCTCATATTGAGGACACAAAACATGTTCTCAATACAATGAATGATGTACTTTGGGATAGTGACATGATTCTAGCTACATTAGATGTACTATCCCTATACTCTAACATTGATCATGAGAAAGGAATCCAAGCTATTGAGAGTTTTTTAAACAGTAGACCAGCGGAGTATTTGGATCATACATCAATGCTACTAGAGATGACAAGGATGGTATTGGAAAACAATTATTTCCTTTTTGAATCTACCTGGTATAAACAAAAGATTGGGACTGCGATGGGTTCCAAGTTTGCTCCGTCCTTCGCGAACCTATTTATGGGGAGACTGGAGGCGGAGTTGATTTGGGGCCCTAAAGGCAGTCAATGGATAGATCACATATATTACTGGGGTAGATTCATTGATGACTGTTTGTTATTTTGGAGAGGTACAACAGATGAATTAGATTCCTTTTTTGAGTATCTGAATACTAACGATTTGGTTATGTCATTCACTACCCACTATAGCAAAGAAAAATGACTTTTTTTGATATTGAACTGTTTGTGGAAAACAATAAACCTGGCAGCCGTATGTTTCGTAAAGAGACCAGCTGCAATGCACTACTACGAGCAGATAGTTGCCACCCCAAACTTTGGATACAGAGATTATTTCTGAACTTTGATTGCTGGAAATAAATACGGATCATCGTACATCAGGACTCTGGTGTCTAATTGGTTATTGGACAATATATGGACCTTTTAGATTACAATTAATGAATTTGCAAATATTATGTATACTTATTGATTGCTCGGCAAGAATTTTGAATTAATTTATGCTCCCTGAATTTCAGGGAACTAGTTGGGAAGTTAGGTAACCTTCCTATTCTGCCTAGAAGCAATCCTGTGGTACCTGTGAATTTACTTTTAGCCAAACTCTTTGCTGGGCGCCCTATCACCTGTTGCCTACTTTGCTTGTCTTTGTAATTGGGTTGGGCTGCCGCACGTGGCTGTGAATAATCATGAATCGTGAACAAGAAGCGTTGGATTTATTCAAGAATTTAAGTACAGGCTCCTCTATAAATGTAGCGGTAGCCTCTACAACACAGACAAAACAAGAGGGTCTTAGAGCCAAATTTGTTAAATTAGAGAGGCTCAAAAGAGCAGAACTAAATAAATGGTGGGATGCGGTAACACTAAAACAATATTTAACCCTTAATCGCATCCCAAGAGGTTTGAGATCAACAATTATACCAACTTATGAAGACTTGGAACCAGACCTATTGGACAAATGGGAGCATGAATTAATTACCAGTTCGTGTAATTTGATAAGAATTCACATTGATAATGCAGAACGCAAGATAGCGAAATTATTGATAGAGATACAAGCATGTGAGGATGAAATAAAACAACTAAATCTACCTGAAGCAACCATAAAAAATTATAATAAGTTAGATGAGATCCTGGCTGACCTACAGGCAGACATAAAGAGGAGAAAAGCACGCAAACTAAAGAGGGATGAACAAGATTACCTAGCAGGCAGGGTATTTACTTTTGCCCGCAAATTTGACTATTTATTTCCTAAAGGGCAAGGAAATACGAGGACTACTACTCCCTTAAGTTAAGTTGTCAACACATCAACAAGTAGCTTATCTACTGATGGAGAGAATACAGAGGCTCCCATTGTCCCTTGTGGAGAAAGTATGACTTCTAATAATAATTTTTTAGTGGAAGTTCAAAGAATCAGGAAAGGAAATCGAGATATAGGAGAGAGATATGGCAACAACCAAACGGGAAGGCAAGGAGGGGGAGTCGTGGCAGGCGCAGAAGAAGTGGCCCCAGGGATGAGAGAGAGACTGAGGTCATGGAGGAAATGAATACAGGAACCAGTGAGATTGAAGTAATTAATCTTTCATCTATTGAATTGTCGGAGAGTATGACCAATATACTTAAGAAAGGTTTTGGATTTTGTCCTACTAAAAATACTGATTGGTATGCTACCAAGATTGATTTGTACAAGTTTGTTCGTTTGTTGAAGCTTAAAAAGTTCTTTTCCAACAAAGATGATGGTGTGGTTAAAACTACTAATAAACCTGTTTTGAGTGAGATTACTATTCAAGAACTTTATGATACAAAACTTTTGTTATCCCTAACTGAATCAGAAGAAGATCCAATAACAATGAACTCTCTTTTGAATGATCTTGAGATTCATCCAGGTTTAGCATCTAGAAGTGGTTTTAAAGAGAAATCTAAATGGACACCACAGTTATCAACGGGCAATGTGGTAGATGCCTTTTATAAATCTGTCACTTTGGAGATAGATAATTTGATTAAAAGAGATCAACATTACAAAAAGACTTTTCCAGACAATTTAAAAATGGATGAAAGGGAAGCATTACGGAAATTAACTGATCACCCAAAACTTATGATCCGCAGAGCTGACAAGGGTGGCAACATTGTTGTCATGAACCGGAAAGACTATAAGGACGAAGTTTTATCTCAATTGAGGGATAGTAGATACTATGAGAGAGTAAGTGCCAATCCCTTAGAGATGGTCAAGAACAAAATTAATATGAAACTTAAGGAGTGGTATGAAAGCTGTCTCTTAGATCATGATGAGTATTTATTTCTCAAAATACAATCACCAAGGGCCCCATGCATGTACTGTCTACCTAAAATACATAAGAATAGACAAAAACCACCGGGGAGACCAATAATCTCAGGCATAGGTGGACCTACTGAGAAGTTGTCCCAATTTGTGGATTCATACCTTAGACCATTTGTGCAGAACTTACCCTCTCATATTGAGGACACAAAACATGTTCTCAATACAATGAATGATGTACTTTGGGATAGTGACATGATTCTAGCTACATTAGATGTAGTATCCCTATACTCTAACATTGATCATGAGAAAGGAATCCAAGCTATTGAGAGTTTTTTAAACAGTAGACCAGCGGAGTATTTGGATCATACATCTATGTTACTAGAGATGACAAGGATGGTATTGGAAAACAATTATTTCCTTTTTGAATCTACCTGGTATAAACAAAAGATTGGGACTGCGATGGGTTCCAAGTTTGCTCCGTCCTTCGCGAATCTCTTTATGGGGAGACTGGAGGCGGAGTTGATTTGGGGCCCTAAAGGCAGTCAATGGATAGATCACATATATTACTGGGGTAGATTCATTGATGACTGTTTGTTATTTTGGAGAGGTACAACAGATGAATTAGATTCCTTTTTTGAGTATCTGAATACTAACGATTTGAATATGTCATTCACTACCCACTATAGCAAAGAAAAATTGACTTTTCTTGATATTGAACTGTTTGTGGAAAACAATAAACTTGGCAGCCGTATGTTTCGTAAAGAGACCAGCTGCAATGCACTACTACGAGCAGATAGTTGCCACCCCAAACTTTGGATACAGAGATTATTTCTGAACTTTGATTGCTGGAAATAAATACGGATCATCGTACATCAGGACTCTGGTGTCTAATGATATTTGTGTCTGTCATCCCCCCACATAGGCGACTTTGCGTACCCAAACCGGCCGTGGCTGCTGAGTCCCATACGTAATCCTACTACACCTGGTGAAATGTGTTATAATGATGCCCATGGGAGGACACGTCGAGTGGTGGAACGTACTTTTGGACTGCTGAAGTCTAGGTTTCGCTGCCTGGATAAAACCGGAGGGGCCCTACCATACTCAACAGGCAAAGTAAGCAAAATCGTGATTGCCTGCTGCATGCTCCACAACCTGGCCTTGCGCAATAACATTGAACTGATCATGGACCCTGAAGACCAACAGGTTACTCGGCCTCCCATCCCACCCATGTCGACTGATGAGGATAGTGGTGAGGAAGAAGGTGTGGACCAGAGGCGTCAGCTCATTGATCGCTATTTTCCTTGAATGTGAGTAACTACCTCTTGTGCAGCTAGACAATGCGTGATGTATGTTTGCTGGTGTAGTGTGGATGTGGTGTGTCTATGCTGCCTGTTCTGGTATGTTCTGTTTGCAAATGTGTGTGGTAGATGGTGTACATGCAAAGCTCCCTGATGTGTGTCATTTGATCCACTTAATTGGTGATGAGTGTGGTTTGTGGGATGTTGTAGTACAGTGTGTTGTGATGGGTGTGAATCACTTTCCTGACGTGCGTTTGTTGTTCTCTCATTATCCCTAGGTCACTCCCACAGAGGCATGATTCTCAACAACATTGATCCCGGCACCTGGTAACGTCAAATTCTAAGACAATCATGTGATTAAAACATGGAGGCCACACATCATTGAGTGTTTATGTGATGTTTATTAACAGGTTGAGGATTGATGTTGGTGCATATTTACAAGGAAGTGTTGGGGGGGAAGTGAGAGTTGAAGGTCATGGCAGATGAAAAAACCGTGGGGACACCACATTGTATGATGTCCAGCTAGTCCAACAGACGTGTGCCAATGCTTGGCATTGTGTGCCATGGTGAATGGCAGGCTCAAGCAAGGGTGAAGTCATTGGCGGCCCCTCTTAGAGCGGGTAGATGCGGCATTTCCACTGCTCTCACCTGGATCCAGCCTCGGACGGCCCCTCCGTCTTGGAGCCGGAGCGGAGACAGCTGTGGGGGCAGGTTGGTCAGGGGCCACCTCCCTGTCCGTGGGCTCAGGTGTGGGTGGCGGTGGTGTTGGTGACCGGTCCCGCTGGGCACTTGGGTGAGGGGGTGGTGGTGTGGCGCGGGATAACCAGTCCCTCCACAGAGCAGTTTGCTCGCCCATGAGGTCCAGAATTTGGCCTATGCGGGTATCAATGGACCGCAACAGATGACTGCTCTCTTGGGAGTCTTGGTGGGACCGATCGGACTGTGCCTGCGACCGCTCATAGGAGGCATGGACTCTGGCGATGGCTTCAAGGGTTTCGGCGCCAGGATGGGGTGGGTGTCCTTCCCTACCTCGCCGGACAACTGCACTCCTGGTTGTGAGCTGTGCCCTGAGCTGTGCCCTCACCTGTGTCCTCTCACGTCCACTCTCCCTGCTTGCCTGGGATGTCGATGACCCATCATCGGGCGATGGGTCAGGCAGGGTGGCACAGGCAGGAGTGGAGGTGGCGGTGGTGGTGGCTGCACAGCTCACAATGGCAGGTGTTGGTGTAGTGACACAGGCCAAGGTGGTGGAGGCAGGGATGTCCTGGGAGCCTGATGGCCCTGGGAGTCTGCTTGGGCCCGCATCGTCCTCTGCACCCGAGCTGGCAATGGGATCGTCCCCAGAGAGTCCGTGCTGTGAGGGGGGCGACTGGTGCTGGTGGTTGCTGCTTTCGCCAGTCAAGTTGCGATCACCTGAGGGACAAGATTTTCATGATCAATGCTGTGGACATGACATGTTTTTGGTACCAACATTACAAATCACTAACCTCTCACACCCCCCAAACCCCACCACCCTCCCTGTGGACATGGGGGCCTGTTGGGAGTTGTAGTGCTAGTCTCTCACACACCCCACCCACCACCACCCTCCCTGTGGACATGGGGGCCTGTTGGGAGTTGAAGTGCTGGTCTAACACACACACACCCACCACTACCTCCCTGTGGACATGGGGGCCTGTTGGAGTTGGAGTGCTAGTCTCTCACACACCCCACCCACCTCTCTCACACACCCCAACACCCTCCCTGTGGACATGGGGGCCTGTTGGGAGTTGTAGTGCTAGTCTCTCACACACCCCACCCACCACCACCCTCACTGTGGACATGGGGGCCTGTTGGGAGTTGTAGTGCTGGTCTATCACACACCCCACCCACCTCTCTCACACACCCCACCACCCTCCCTGTGGACATGGGGGCCTGTTGGGAGTTGTAGTGCTAGTCTCTCACACACCCCACCCACCACCACCCTCACTGTGGACATGGGGGCCTGTTGGGAGTTGTAGTGCTGGTCTAACACACACCCCACCCACCACCACCCTCCCTGTGTACATGGGGGCCTGTTGGGAGTTGTAGTGCTAGTCTCTCACACACCCCACCCACCTCTCTCACACACTCCACCACCTTCCCTGTGGACATGGGGGCCTGTTGGGAGTTGTAGTGCTAGTCTCTCACACACCCCACCCACCACCAGCCTCCCTGTGGACATGGGGGCCTGTTGGGAGTTGTAGTGCTGGTCTAACACACACCCCATCCACCACCACCCTCCCTGTGGACATGGGGGCCTGTTGGGAGTTGTAGTGCTAATCTCTCACACACCCCACCCACCTCTCTCACACACCCCACCACCCTCCCCGTGGACATGGGGGCCTGTTGGGAGTTGTAGTGCTGGTCTAACACACACCTCACCCACCACCACCCTCCCTGTGGACATGGGGGCCTGTTGGGAGTTGTAGTGCTGGTCTATCACATACCCCACCCACCTCTCTCACACACCCCACCACCCTCCCTGTGGATAGGGGGCCTGTTGGGAGTTATAGTACTGGTATAACACCCACCCCACCCACCACCACCCTCCCTGTGGACATGGGGGCCTGTTGGGAGTTGTAGTGCTAGTCTCTCACACACCCCACCCATCACCACCCTCCCTGTGGACATGGGGGCCTGTTGGGAGTTGTAGTGCTAGTCTCTCACACACCCCACCCACCTCTCTCACACCCCACCTCCCTCCCTGTGGACATGGGGGCCTGTTGGGAGTTGTAGTGCTAGTCTCTCACACACCTCACCCACCACCACCCTCCCTGTGGACATGGGGGCCTGTTGGGAGTTGTAGTGCTAGTCTCTCACACACCCCACCCACCACCACCCTCCCTGTGGACATGGGGGCCTGTTGGTAGTTGTAGTGCTGGTCTCTCACACAGCCCACCCACCACCACCCTCCCTGTGGACATGTGGGCCTGTTGGGAGTTGTAGTGCTGGTCTAACACACACCCCACCCACCCCCACCCTCCCTGTGGACATGGGGGCCTGTTGGGAGTTGTAGTGCTGGCTGCTTTGACAACATGCAAGGCTGGAAACGTAGGAGGCAACATTTGTGTTTGGTCATGGTGGGTGCATCTGAGCCCAGGATTTCACATTTGGGTGACTATGTGGCCCACATGCATGGATTTGAGCCTGGGAGATGTGTCTTGTCAGTTGTGCAAGGCAGACCATGTCAGTGTGATAGTGGTGATTGGTTTGTACTTACCAGCCTCTAGTCCCTCCTCCCTCGATTCCTTCCAGGCTCTCAGGGTGCAGTATGCCCAGCACCTTCTCCTCCCATTCTGCATATGGTATGGGCTCCGGGGGAGTGCCGCCGCCAGTGTGGTGTGCCCGCAGGTGGTTCTTTGCCCTGATGCCTTTCACCCTTGTCTTGAGGTCGTGCCATCAGCTCTGGATCTCGTGTTTGGCGCGTGGCACGGTCCCTGACGCATTGACTCTGGTCACTATCCTGTCCCACATGTTGTTTTTGGTTGCCACGGTGGTCTGCTGGACTAGGGTGCCGAAGAGATGTGGTTCGACACGGATGATTTCATCCACCATGACCTTCAACTCACTGTCTGTGAACTTGGGATTTTTCTTTGGTGCCATGGTGTGTGATGTGCAAGGTGTTGGTGGGTGGGGTGGGATGTGCAGGTGTGTGGTGTGTAGGGATGGTGTGGTGGGTGTTTGTGTGGTGGGTGTGTTTGTGTGCAGGTTGTATGTGTGTTTTTGTGTGTCTGCTGTTCGTGGTATTCAGGCTCTTGCTTGCAGCTATGCTGTGATGCAAAGGATTGTGGTTGTGGGAGGGATCCAATTTATACTCTGTGTGGTGGTTTTGTCCCAATGGTTGTTGCAAGTCAGGTGTTCTGTGGGTGTGTTGACTTGTGTGCATTTTTAGGTGCTTGGGGGGGGTGTCATTGTGGCGTGTAGTTGCTGTGGGTGTTTCAGGTGGGTGGGTGTCCTGTTTAGTGTGTTTTGTATTTACTTCCATCAGCCATTTTGTAATCGGTTTGACAGAAGGGATGGTGTTCGTGTGGTCCTTCCGCAGTCATGCTCCGTTTGTCGATGCATTGTTTCCGCTGCGGTCGAGGAAGGAGGTGAGTTCCGTTGGACTGGCGGCGTTATCCTAATCGCGAGGCCGGTGCCTCCGCAGGTATTGCGGCAGCTGTGCCTGTTCCCGCGGTCATGTTCGTCCGTGGCGGAGGGTGTTTCTTTAGTACCGTCCGCTTGCGGCGGTCTTTGGTGCGCTCCGTCCGCCGCGGACGGAGTTTGATGTGATCCGTCCGCCGTGGTCGGAGTTTCTTGACATTATTATCCTAAATGCACCGGCGGTTTATCCGCGGAGCGGTCGGGAGTATTTTTGCCGCGTCCATGGTGGACGGAACCCGTTTCCGTCCGCCATCCTAATAAACCCCTTAATACTGAAATCCAGTTTAAGGCAGGCACTATACCCATTAGAAAAACAGCTGCAGAAGGACAAAAGCAGGGTCCATCATCATCCACACAAGAGTCGTGCTGGCAACCTGTTCTCTCCCTTTCAAGAGTTCCCCTAGTGTGACATGTGGCTCAACAGACCTGTCAAACAGAAATTACACTTTACTGTCAAAGGGTGGGCCATAGTCCCCACCCTCTGTATTTTGTGGAGTTCAAAAGGAGTCATCTGTGCCTATTCAGGTCAGCCAATTGCTTCCTCCTGCAAGGCATTCTACACCTTTTTCATACCTATACAAGGCTAGAGTATAGAGTAGGAGCTTGCAAATATTTATGCTAGTTAGTCTTCTGGCAGTTCAAGCAGGTAAAGGGCAACTTTCTTAAAAGTCACTTTTCCTTAATATTCATCAACAATCCAACTTCACAATTGAATTGGGGATAATTTCGACCTGTGGCTGAACGGGAGGGGGACCAGCAGACTCCCGGGGCTCTTTCCCATCCTCTGGAGCACACACCCCACCGAGCGTCGTGAGGGATCGGCAACCAAGACCAAGACCCAGACTACAATTCCCAGGTGCCCCGGTGGCAGAGGCGCACCTGGGACGTGACTGCCTGCGCCAGGAGGCGCCTACAAACAGCGGAGCACCGACAGCTCCGTGGGGGATAATTTCGACCTGTGGCTGAACGGGAGGGGGACCAGCAGACTCCCGGGGCACTTTCCCATCCTCTGGAGCACACACCCCACCGAGCGCCGTGAGGGATCGGCAACCAAGACCAAGACCCAGACTACAATTCCCAGGTGCCCCGGTGGCAGAGGCGCACCTGGGACGTGACTGCCTGCGCCAGGAGGCGCCTACAAACAGCGGAGCACCGACAGCTCCGTGGGGGATAATTCCGACCTGTGGCTGAACGGGAGGGGGACCAGCAGACTCCCGGGGCTCTTTCCCATCCTCTGGAGCACACACCCCACCGAGCGCCGTGAGGGATCGGCAACCAAGACCAAGACCCAGACTACAATTCCCAGGTGCCCCGGTGGCAGAGGCGCACCTGGGACGTGACTGCCTGCGCCAGGAGGCGCCTACAAACAGCGGAACACCTCCTGTCCCCGCGGGACGCGCGCGGGACCGCCGGGCTAAGCCCGGGCAAAGGGCGGGCCCTCTGTGGCCCTCAGAGGACCTGAGGAGGACGGGGCGGGGCACCCCACTTGGTCCTATCATAAGAGGTACAGAGACATTACATATTTATGTTCAATTGTCCAGTGTCGTAATCGGGCCCTACGTAGTCCTCCCATGATGTCTATTTGGGAAGAGCTTAATACCGTGTGCGGCACAAACTATGTCCCTGATATATTAACCCCCCCCAGAGTGGGGAAAGACACTGATCTCATAAACTGTACCACCCAGGCTGTACCTGTATCCCCTGATTTAATCCTGTTTAACAACGAGGAAACTCCATTAAATGTCGATCTAATGTGTTGTAGCTCCTCATCATTCCCTGCCAATCCAATTGTATTAACGCCATATAAAGCAGGGACTACATTAAATAATCCTGTTCCCCCCCTTCAATCGACCCTATTGGCCCAATTTGAGCGATTGTTGAATGCTGCTCTGTTACCCCTGGTCACTAAAATTAAGGAGTTGGGAGACAGGTTGACCAGTGTTGAACAAATAGTAAAAAGGATTTACCCACCAACTGTAAATTCTGCTGTTTCCCCACGTTCCACGCCCTCTACAAACCCTGACAAGCCTATTTCCATTGAACACAGGAAAGCACGAACAATTGACTCTTCCCTGAGCATACCCTTCTCAAGGGGCCGTAATAACACTCCTAAGCCTACTAGTGCCCCTTTTAAAGCCTCTAGATATCCTCAGGTAAGAAGGCATCGAATTAATTTACCCCCTGAAGCTGCCCCCTACGTGTCCGTTCTTTCCGGGGTGCCTGAACTTGGTCAGGGCAATCACGAAACAAGCGAGGATCTTCTAAATAAGACCATCTTTTGGCTTAACAACAACAGACCGCTGCCGCCCGCCTTAGATGGCGGAATTTTGAGCGTCAGGAGGGTGGGGTGGTTAGGCAGATTGCCTAAAGACATTTCGGGAGACCTGATATTAATCAGATTTAAACACAGGAACATTGTCCCCTATTTAAGACTTTCTCAACCAAAACCTGGAGATGGCCCTATTTCTACTTGGGACTTGTTTGATTTTTACCCGGGCCCCAGAGTATTGAACAATAACACTTGGTGAAAGGGGACTCTGGTTACCACGTGTTATTACTCTTATACACAGGCATGTAAAATGGAAAAAGCCCAATATGTTCTTAATAATTGTATTTATGTATCTTGTCGTACATGCTATGTCATTTTTCTCTATGTATCAAGGCCTAATCGATTGCTTCTTTTTTTAATTAATTTTTAATCATGCTAAGATTGGTTCACCTGATCTTGCTTTTTAAATGGTTATGATTTCTCCGATACACTTTTTCATTTCTATTTACTTATTTTAATGTATTGATCAAATTGTTTGTTTTAAATTATTTCTGTAATTGTATGCTTGTATGATATTTTATGAAATATCGAATAAAGCTTATTTGAACTTTGAACTTTGAACTTTGAATTGGATTGTTTTTCTGGCTTGTTCCTTTCCCGAGGTACAGTATGAGTATTTAATATTGCTTCCTATTGTTTCTCTACAGGCCTGCCTGCCTTCCTACCGTGAAAATAGCTTTTGGGGCTGGTCACTGCAATGGCATTCTAGGGACATGTTAACCTTCTGTTTTTCCAGGCTTTCATAGGGATAACTTATTAATATATAAAAGGAAGGTTTTTACCTGTCAAAAAGTATTTATTTTGCTAGGACGAAGTGCATGTTGTTTTCCACTATTACAGTAAGGCTACAATGGTAGGCCTGAAACCATGTTTGCACTGCCACTATAGTGAATGACACAATTGGTGCAACAGTCCACTATAGGCATTTAAATTACAAGCCCTGAGTACACCTTGCACCAAATACAAGGCACTTACAGGTCAGTTAAATATACTAATTAGCAATATGGTAATTCGATCATGTTTAAAGAGGGATCACAGGGACTTTACATTTTGTTAGTAGGGGTAAAGTTCACAGAGTTCTAAAGCCAGCAAAAATAAAAAGTCTAGTGAAAATTGAAAAATCTCGGGTGACCAGGCTGAAAGGAGCATATTTCCTGTAGTTTCCATTCACTAATAACATCCAGTCCAAGGTCCATTTTCTCTGCTGGCAGAACAGTCGTTTTCAGAGTCAACATAGCCACTGCATTATCCGATAGACCATTTGACTCTTTTATTGATCCCCTAAGGAAACAAGGGTAAAAAAAAATCTAATCATGCAAAATATCTGTTTTACAGGAAAATGATTAATCCAATCTCTGACGATTTTTGACCCTCCAAGCATTTATTAGAGTAAACTCCTTAACTATATTTTGTGACAGCATTTTAGAGTTGCTTATCCAACAAGATTGCCACTTACTTGGTAGAACACATCTGATGAGAATCCACCTGCCTGTATTTCATCTCTACTTCAAGAAAGTGAGTTTCTTTAAGGAGCACAACTCTTTGTTTATGAATATACATAATAATCCTGGCTCTTGTGCAAGTAACTCTACACCCAATTTCATTCCATGCTATGAATTTGGGCCTGGATTTACAAAGGGCTTGTGGGACGCCGTATGACACAAGGCAACACAAGCCCTTTAGTGGGACATTCTAAGTCATACAAAACCAGCACTGCGTGGCTTAGTAAATCCAGAGTAAATGCATTGGGTAGCCGTTTCCTGGGTGGAGTATGGACATTCCCATGCATCAACCCATGGATTTGATACAATTGCAGATTCACTAAGGTTGGTAAACCTGGGATTGCGTCAAAGTGGTAGGCCTTCCCAACAGAAGCGTTCCAAGAAGAAATATCTTTATTTCTCCTTGTTATTTCCTCTTTCTACATGTTCTGCAGCACTTGTACAAAGAGGAAATGCCTCAAAGGATTCTTTTGTGCAGGAATGTTTCCCTTCCTGCACAAAAACAATTCTGCCTGTAATGTATGTACCCTCTCACCATGGTGTAAGGGTGCCTGCGTCGGCGCTATGCAGCACTCAATGCACCAGTGTAAGCAGAGAGCAGGAATAAGTCATATCTTCGTAGATATCTGAACCTCGTGGTTGCCCCCTGTAACTGGTCAGACCATCCTTTGTTTAAATTTAACATAAAAGACATAAAATCTAGGAAATCCTCCACCTGCCCAGGCATATCCTGTAGGCAAGTCACCCGTAAGAACTTCTGTAACTCTTTGGCTCAGTCCTAGCCTTCTGATAGCGAGAGTCTGAACAATCTTGATGGGGCAAATTGCGACTGGCTCGGGAAACCCCCAATGCGTAAAACAAAATCAATCCGCCACCATGAACCATCTATATGATATGCTGATGACTTGAAGAAAGCAAAACTCGAGCTGCGCCCGTCAGAGAAGAAATAACGGAAAGCATACTTGCAGGATAAAAAGGATAGCTTTGCTTTGCAGCTCAAAGCCTATAAGAGTCTCATATGGGAAGCTGAACTTACCTACCTCTCTAATAACATTCTAAGGTATATAAATAAAACTAAAGCAATATTCGATATGGTTACCGAACTTTCCAACCCGGACTGCTAAATTGCCCCAGTGGTTCCCACTCACAAATTGTGGGATGATTTGAACCTTTTCTTCACCGAAAAAATTCAGATGATAAAAGATAGCATACCTCCCCATCCCTCTTACCAGTGCTGTCCTATTGGAAGGCATAAACCCAATAAAATATTTATGGTAACCACCAAAGATGATCTCTCAAAGATGATGACTGAGGTCAAATCATGCTCACCTCATGAAATGTGTTGCCCCCTCCAATTAAAAAAATTGTCTTCTCAGAGATTCCTGACTCAGCGATATCTTTGCTCAATCTATCCTGAAGTCCGGGTGTGGTCCCCGATACTTTTAACGAAGCGGTGGTCATTTTATTGTTAAAACTATCTGAGGAAGATTCATTGGTTTTAAAGCACTATCGCCCCATCTCCTTACTTCCTGACTTTGCTAAGATATTGGAGCTCACATTGCCCATTATCTCTGCTCCTTCCTGGACTCTCATCAGGCGGGTTTTCGACCCATTCTGCGAAAGCTGTCATACTTTCCGTAGGTGATGATATGAGAGAGGAAGCAGACAAATGACAGGCCCAGGCATTAGTTCTTTTGGATTTATCGGCGGCCTTTGACAGGGTGGATTGACTGTCAATGCCGCAGGTTTGCTGAGATTAGCATTAGATTGGCTGATATCTTTTCTCTCAGACTGGTACCAGTCGATCTGTCCCCTACGCTGATGACATGCAGCTACTCTTCAATTTTGATGACTCCCTGAAATCTGTAGAGTTTTTTCGAAGCACCCTGCTCTACATCTGTGACTGAATGAGCTGAGCTCAGATAAAACTTAGAATGTGATGACTAAAAAACAACTGCACAGTTGGAAACCCTCTATCGGGCTATTGGAGATGGGCGCTCCTCTTATCCCAAAAAGTGCACTTAAAAGCCTCTGGATTTTAGTTGCTGAAGACCTCTCACTGAAGCATCAGAAATTTGCAGTGACCTTGTCCTGGTTTTTTTCAACTTCGAAGAAATAAAAATAAATGAGGATTTTTTTTTCCATTGAGGCCATCATACAGAATATAATTGCCCTTTTCATGTCACAAATTGATCATGCAAACTCTCTCTACCTGGACCTTCCGAGAATTTGAGTCAGAGGCTTCAGTTGGTCCAAAAGCAAGCGGCTAGATTGGTCTGGCGTCAGAGTGGATTCTGCCACGCCAGACCTTTCCAGGTAAAATTACACTGGCTCCCACTCCCAGAGAACCTTTTTAAAACTGGGTGTATTATTTTCAAATCTCGAAATGGGAGAAGGCCAAAGTTTGTGACATCCACAATCTGGAATTATAACCCAAACCCAATCTAAGATCCGCGCTACAAAATCTATTATACGTCCCAAACGTTAATAGGAAGAGACTATGTGGTTCCAGGTTTTCTGTGCTTGCCCCCTACATCTGGAATTCCTTGACCCCTAACATCAGAGCCACGACTTCCTATACAAGCTTTAGGTCTCTGCTTTCAGACGGGCGTATGGTTACGATCGGAGTTTCTCTTGCTGCTGTGCTTTCAGCGCCGTGAAACCTTTTTGGTGTACGTACTCTTTATAAATATGCTATAACATAACATAACATAACATAACATAACATAACATAACAACATATGGGGCAGCTCTGCTATCTCCCTCTTACGCAACGCAGCGCAGCAAGTTGTCTTGCTGCGTTGTGTGATTTCTTGATAAATCTTCCCCCTAATCTCCTCCTTACTCATTTTAGCATGTTGCAGCTTTGTAAAAAGAGAAAAGGGGCGAGTGTAGGATAGTCATAGATTATTACTTGGGCAAATATTTTTTTCTGAAAAATGTTTCCCACATCTGGACCCAACCCTGTGAAATTTGTACCCCTCGCAAACTCCCCCACCTGGGGAATCCCATCTACTTTGACTGGCAGTATGTGCTGACCTGTGAGCCTGCAACATTTTGCCCTCCACAACTCATAACCTTGAATTCTTGTGCTTAGTGTCAAAATCTTAGAATGTCAGCATGTACCCCAACTCAAATTGCAATTTTCGAATAAGCCCATCTGCCTCTTTGGATTGTTTTCAGTTACACATCTTGTTTTGCCACGTAACGTTTGGCAAAACAGGAAATTTAATTCGCACTGTTGCACTTGAATCATTCAGTTCTTTCATTTCCATCCCCAATTCCTGTTTAATATACTCAGTCTGTTTACTAATATCCAGCAAGCGAAAGTCTGGAAATGAAGAGTTTTAGATTTTAATGCAGCTTCTGGTGTCCCTCATCTTTCCGCAAGCACATATTTCGTATTTTAAGAAAATGTTTTATAGCACCACTGTCATCGCAGTGTAGGCGTCAGAGTGTTTAACATTACACCTATATTATGCTGAGACAGTGAATCATACAAGTGTGTAAATCAATGTATAGGAAATGTCACATTAGACAATGTCAATTTTCCTAGTATGAAGGAAAGTCTTAATTTTATTAAAGACATGGAGGCGACTATTATGCTTCTCTAATCTTGCATTTATTTGAATAGCAGCATTCAAGAACCTAAGAAAAACTACAAATCCCATGAGGCTTAGGGATTGTCAGCCAATGAGATAGGAACATAGCATCATCTATCACACTTATCTTGACTGCAAACAGGCCTCTTTTTTTAAGCGAGTAGTTAAAGATAATTGAAAACACAGAACAGATAGACAACACAAAGGTAAAAGCCAAAGTAAACATACACAGTTCTTGGATAAAGTCAGTAAATCTGAGTCCCAAATTTAGAACCGGAAACTACGTTGTGTAGGAAAAGCCAGGAAAATCTACATTTCAAGCACTCCCAGGAGAAGGACCAAGACGTGCTGATGAGTCCTCAAGTGGATGAAAGCAGTGGAGCTAGAGCCACTGTCAGGGTGGGATAAAACACGAGGGTAATACTGTATTCTGGTAGGATAATACTCGCCTCTGTATCTTTAAGAAAATGAAGGGGTCTATTAGGATGGCGGCCATCCGCCCGCGATCGAAACCCGGAAAAACGCTGCTCCGATTAGCATTGCGGTTGTGACCGCAGCAGTGTGATTTTCCGCCCGCCACTTTTCCACCAGTTGCAGTCCACCAGCTTGCCTGTACCAGCCCTGACAAAAACACGCTGGGAAAACACTTTTTTAAGTGACTCCTGAGCCTTGTCAAAGGAAGCAAAAGTAGAAACATATTTGCCAATTACTTTAATAAATGAATTCCTAAACAAAATACCTTCTGCCTTGATTTCAGGATCCATAGTAGCTAGGTTTGCTAGCTTGGGGTCCAGCTTCAACACCAAACCTTTAACAGAAGGCTCTTTGGACCCACATGGAAAGATCTTGGGGATCAACAGCAGAGTTTTCAAGTTTGGCAGATTCTGCTAAGTCAAACATATGAGCCAGTGGACCTTTAATATCTAAAGTTTGTCCTGGCAGGTAGACTAGGTCTTATCTACCCCTTTGTGGGGATCTTGGCCAAATGTAGAGAAATAAAGGGAGCATGGAAGGATCAATATATGGGGTGTCCAAGATGTTAGAAGGTAGTGGTAGTGCTTGCATCTGGGAGTTACCAGAGTGTGGTTGCTGCGGTAGGTGGGGTGTCCCGTTTCTTTAAACAATTCCTTGATGCCATGTTGCAGAGAATGCATCACTACATCAGCTTCCCTGCAACGCATGCTGAACTGCTCAGGACAAAGACAGACTTTTATCAGATGGCGCATTTCCCAAACATCATTGGCTGTATTGCTGGTACCCACATACCAATATGTCCACCTGCTGCCACAGTGTACATTTATCGGAACAGGAAGTCCACCCACACCATAAATGTACAGGTGATCTGTGATTCCAAGTACATGATCACTGACATAGTAGCTAAATTTCCCGGGAGTACCCACGACTCCTACATCTTCCAAAACAGTGGGATCTACGCACGCCTGGCAGCGGGGAATTCGGCGAAGGATACTTGCTAGGTAACACACTGTATGAAACTCCCTTGATACGTATAGCAGATGGATGTGTGTGTGTGCATGTGAGTAATGTTTTTTCTTCTTACAATTAGGGGACAGTGCATATGCCCTCCGGTCCTTCATCCGCACACCCTACCTCAACCCTACAACACAAAGCCAGAGGAGATACAACAGGGCACACAAAACAACCCGAAACATTGTGGAGCGCACCTTTGGTATGTGGAAGAGCAGGTTTCGCTGCCTCCATAAGAGTGGAGGGGCTCGCCAGTACACACCAATCACCTGCTGCAAGATGATTGCAGCCTGTGCAATGCTGCACAACCTTGCGGTTAAGAAGGGCACCGAAGTGGACATCTCTGATTTCAAGGACCATGATGATGAGCAAGCACTGCCTGAACCACACACATCTGGAGTTGCAACACCAACTGATGGCAGACACAGACGGGAAGAGGTCACACGCAACTTCTTTTAAGTAAGTAAAGAGACACAGACAGGTGGAGTATGCACCCAATGAATTTTAATTGTGTCATGAAATAGGTTTTTAAAGCACAAATGTGCAACAACAAGTAGTTAACTTCAATGATGTCAGTCCTGGTTCACTTCACCATGAACTCTAATAGTCATTTAGGTCCTCGCTTCCCAGTGCTACTTGTCTGGTGCTCACTCTGCTCACTCTCTTGCTGGCCTGTGGCCTCAGTGTGGCGCCTGCTGCTCCTCCTTGTCTCTGGGACATGGGAGCTTGCCACGCTGCTCCTGCTTGTGCTCTCCTCACTCACAGGCACATCCAGAGCAGCTGTCTGTGCAGTTTGGGCATTTAACAGCGCCTCAAGAGCACTGGTCATCCTTCCCATGCCCCTAGTGACCTCATTGGTGTTTTGGGTCATAGCCTCCTGCATGTTACTGCTCCTCCTGCATAGCAGGGATGTGGCTGTGGCCAGGCAGTTGATAGCTTTATTCTGGCCATGAGCACGCTGCCTTTCCTTGCGCGTTGCCGCAGATTCAGTGTCCAGTTTGGTGCATAGCAGCTGCACCGATTGGCTCATTTCGCGCATCCCTGCTGCCATCTCTTTGTTCACTTCTATAAGCTCCCTGATGCCCTTTCCTATGTCTCCTATGTTACTGTCCAGGGACCTCATTTGTTGTTGGCATGCCTGGATGGCTCTTCCCTGCATCCTCTGGATTCTCACCATGCTCCCCTCCAGGCCATGGAACACACTTGGACCCTCCACAGGTGCATCTGCGGGCCTTTCTAGGACTCTGCGGCGTCTTGCACCACTATGGCCCACCACTGCACTGGAGTGCATTGTGCCAGAGCTGACATCCACAGGCAAGTTGTGCCTTTCTTCACCCTCCATGTCAGCTGCTGATGACTCCATTTCTAGACGTGGGGCCACAACATGCCTCCTGCTTGGTTGTGATGCAGGTGTTGTGTCATGCTGTGATGCTAGCATTTCTGGTGATGACAGCAACAGAGGGGATTGAGATCTGTGAGGGGACGCCTGCAACTCTGGAGCCATTTCTGAGTCTTGTGCTGGAGGATGGCTACTTGGTGCACCTGTGTCCTGTTGTACGTCTTGGGTAGATGGACCTGGCTCCTGACTCTCCTCCCTCTCTGGTGGTGTGCCTTCAGTCTCCTGCGAACGCCTGTGAGACGTTTCACTTGTGGACATATGAGCGTACTATAGCTAAGCGATACTGTCTCACAGTCACTACAATTAAATATTTCTCACTTTAGCTTTATTCTCTCTGCAATTATTTCCCTAACTTGGTGGTTGCTGTGCTGTATTACATGTTCTTACATTTCCTGACTACATGTACCATGATGCATTGCTCCTGTATAGTGCTAGCAGTACTGGACTGGGGTTCACTGGGCCACAAAGGGTACAGGTGAGGATGATGGTATGGGGGGAATGCTGTGCATGTCTCTTACCATTTTTTCTTGCAGCTCTGGCTGAGCTGTCTACTTCTCCCAGTCCGCAGACGCTGTCTGGTTCTATGGTTGAGGCCACCATCTCCTCCAGGTCAGTAAGGGGGGGTGCTGGGTTCTTGCCTCCGCCAGTTTTTGTTGCCTGCTTGTGGTGTTCAGCCAATTCTTTCTTTGTTTGGCTCCTGAGGTAGTAGAATAGCTTTTTAAGGTCCTCTGTGTCTCTGGTAGTCACCCACACTGCATTAACTTTGTCCAGTATGTCCAGCCAGATTTTCCTTTTGGCAGATTCTGCCACAGTGAGGGACTGCCTGCCAAACAGTTTTTGGTGCACCTTCACCACCTCCTCAACAAGGATCTGCAGCTCCATGCTGCTGAATTTGAGTTTCCTTCTCCTCTCTATCAGCTTTTTTTCTTTGCTGCTTGCCATTTTGCAGTTTTAAAAGTGCTCAACCCCCTTTTTGATGATCAGGGACTCAGCTCAGCTCCAACTGCCTTTCCAGAAGCTTCTAATTAGTTGCAGATGCCTCTGTAGCCACTTCCTGGTGGGGAGGGGGAGGGTGGGAGCACCTGATTGGCTGCCTACTTAAGTTTCACTTTTGTTTGCTTTCCGATTCGGATTTTACCGAATCGGTATTTACCGAATCGGTATTTACCGATTCGGTATAGGAATGAATGGGGAATACCGAATCGGTAAATACCGATTCGGTAATTACTGATTCGGTAAAATACGATTGTTCGATTCTGATTTTGACCGAATCGGTATTTTTTACCGATTTTTTATCTACATACCATTTTCCGATTCTAAAATACCGATTCGGTAAAATTCGGTATTTTAGAATTGGTAAAATCGGATTACCTACATCTGGTCCAAAACTCCTTAACTATATTTTGTCACAGCATTCTAGAGTTGCTTATCCAACAGGATTGCCACTTACTTGGTAGTACACATCTGATGAGAACACACACAATAGATAATCCATCTGCCTGCATTTCATCTCTACTTCAAGAAAGTAAGTCACTTTAAGGAGCACAAATCTTTGTTTATGAAGATACACAATAACCCTGGCTCTCATGCAAGTAACTCTATGCCCAATTAAATTCCATGCTATGAACTTGGGCCTGGATTTACAAAGGGCTTGTGTGACGCCGTATGATGCAAGGTAACATAAGCGCATTAGTGGGTTATACTAAGCCATGCAAAATCAGCACTGCGTGGCTTAGTAAATCCTGAGTAAATGCATTGGGAAGCCATTCCCTGGGTGGACATTCACATGCATCAACCCATGGATTTTGATGCAGTGGAAGATTCACTAAGGTTAGTAAATCTGGAATTGCGTCAAAGTGGTAGGCCTTCCTAACAGAGGCGTTGCAAGGAGAAATATCTTTATTTCTCCTTGTTATTTCCTCTTTCCACATGTTCTGCAGCACATGTACAAAGAGGAAAATGCCTTAAAAGATTGTTTTTGTGCAGGAATGTTTCTCTTCCTGCACAAAAAATGCCTGTAATGCATGTACCCTTTCACCATGGTGTAAGGGTGCCTGCGTCTGCTCTAGGCAAAACCCGTGTAGGCAAAGAGCATTTTTTCATCAGCCGGAATTGCAGCATTCATTTCTGTACACTTTCCTCGAAATTCGGACAGCATAGGTAACTTGTACCGCCATATGTGGGTCGGTGGAGGCACGTCATTTTCACTAACTGTATTTATTTTTTTCGTCACTTGTGCACATATTTTTCTGGTGAAGGTCGCTAACTGGTTTACTTGAGGGGCTATACTGCTTTCTCAATGCTATCGCATGGTTTGGTAGTAACATACATCTCCACGATTATTGTATAATACATCTTCTGCATTCAAAGGTATTATATATACATATACCTTTGTATTTTTGGTTTGTATTCTAGTGGCCCCCGAAGAAGGGACGTGGTGTCCCGAAATGCATCGGGCCGCCCTGGCATTTACTGTTTTCCACTGCTTTGCATGTTGTACAGAAATGCTTTGAATTGTTTTATTGACAATGTTGGCTTTTGAAGAAAATGTTTATTACATCAACTAATGAAGCATCAGAAGGATGCATTTATCTTGTATCTTAAATTTTGAAGTTTTTCATTAACAAATTATGATTTTTTCGAGAACAAACTGTGTACTGACTTCTTTCTGTTGAGAAAAGGAGTAATTCGGGGAAAATTTTGTAAAAACGTTTAGAAACTGTTTTCCTGATTTTGAAACTTAATTTCAGTAGTGCACACAGTTACTCAAGTGAGAGTTCGCTTGATATATCTCATTTCATTTTCACGTGGGATTGGCAGCCCACTAATACTGTGTAGCACACTATCAACAATTTTACACACAACTACATTGGTCTAAGCATTTGAAATATCAATTTAGATTGGATACAACCAGGTGTGCACCGCACCAATCCTTTTTTTGTAGAGAGCAGGAATATGTAATTTCTTAGTAGATATCTAACCTCGTGGTTGCCCCCTGTAACTGGTCAGACCTTCCCTTATTTAAATTTCACATAAATGACATAAAATCTAGGAAATCCCCCACCTGCCTTGGCATCTCTCCAAGAAACTGGAAGCGAGTCAACCGTAAGAACTTCTGTAACTCTTTGGCTCAGTCCCAGCCTTCTGATAGCGAGAGTCTGAACGATCTTGATGGGGCAAATTGTGGTTGGCTCAGGGAAGCAAGCGATAGGCACGCTCCAATGCATACAACAAAGAACATCTGCCAACATGAAGCATCTAGATGGTATGCTGATGACTTAAAGAAAGCGAAACTCGAGCTGCGCCAGTCAGACAGGGCCGGACTGAGAACCAAAACCGGCCCTGGCAAAGTGCTCAGCCGGCCCCCTGGTGGTGCGACTGAGCTCTTTGCCGGGGCCGGTTTTCGTCCGATTTTGTTACAGGGCCGATTTTGCAGCTATAAGTAACGGAAAGCATACTCTCAGGATTTCCAACCCGGACTACTTAAATTTCCCAGTGGTTCCCGCTCACAAATTTTGGGATGATTTGAACCTTTTCTTCATAAAAAAAAATGAAGATGATAAAAGATAGCATCTCCCCCAGCCCCTTTACCAGTCCTGTCCTACTGGAAGGCATAAACTTAATAAAACATTTATGGCAACCACCAAAGATGATCTCTCGAAGATGATGACTAAGGTCAAATCTTGCTCACCTCATGATATTTGCCGCCCCCCGCTGATTAAAAAAATTGTCTTCTCAGAGATTCCTGACCCAGCGATCTCTTTGCTCAATCTATCCTTAAGTCCGGGGTTGGTTCCCGATACTTTTAACAAAGCGGTGGTCGTTTTATTGCTAAAACTATTTGAGGAAGATTCATTCGTTTTAAAGCACTATCGCCCCATCTCCTTACTTCCTGACTTTGCTAAGATATTGGAGCTCACATTGCCTATTATCTCTGCTCCTTCCTGGACTCTCATCAGGCGGGTTTTCGACCCATTCTGCGAAAGCTGTCATACTCTCTGTAGTTGATGATATGAGAGAGGAAGCAGACAAATGACAGGCCCAGGCATTAGTCCTTTTGGATTTATCGGAGGCCTTTGACAGGGTGGATTATGACCTTATAATTGACTGTCAATGCCGCAGGTTTGCTGGGATTAGCATTAGATTGGCTGATATCTTTTCTCTCAGACTGGTACCAGTTGATCTGTCCCCTACGCTGATGACATGCAGCTACTCTTCAATGTCGATGACTCACCGTAATCGGTAGAGTTTTTTCGAAGCACCCTGCTCTACATCTGTGACTGAATGAGCTGAGCTCAGATAAAACTTAGAATGTGATGACTAAAAAACAACTGCATAGTTGGAAACCCTCTTTCGTGCTATTGGAGATGGGCGCTCCTCTTATCCCAAAAAGTGCACTTAAAAGCCTCTGGATTTTAGTTGCTGAAGACCTCTCACTGAAGCATCAGAAATTTGCAGTGACCTTGTCCTGTTTTTTCCAACTTTGAAGAAATAAAAATAAATTAGGATTTTTTTCCATTGAGGCCATCATACAGAATATAATTGCCCTTTTCATGTCACAAATTGATCATGCAAACTCTCTCTACCTGGACCTTCTGAGGGTTTGAGTCAGAGGCTTCAGTTGGTCCAAAAGCAAGCGGCTAGATTGGTCTGGCATCAGAGTGGATTCTGCCACGCCAGACCTTTGCAGGTAAAATTACACTGGCTCCCACTCCCAGAGAACCTTTTTAAAACTGGGTGTATTATTTTCAAATCTCGAAATGGTAGAAGCCCAAAGTTTGTGACCTCCACAATCTGGAATCATAACCCAAGCCCAATCTAAGGTCCTTGCTCCAAAATCTATCAGACGACCCACACTTTAATAGGAAGAGACTGTGTGGTTCCAGCTTTTCTGTGCTTGACCCCAACATCTGGAATTCCTTGACCCCTAACATCAGAGCCACGACTTCCTATACAAGTGTTAGGTCTCTGCTTTCAGACAGGCGTACGGTTACGATCGGAGTCTGTCTTGCTGCTGTGCTTCTTTCAGCGCCGTGAAACCTTTTTGGTGTACGTAAACTTTATAAATATGCTGTAACATAACATAACAACAGATGGGGCAGTTCTGCTATCTCCCTGTTACGCACCGCAGTGCAGCAAGTTGTCTTGCTGCATTGTGTGATTTCTTGATAGATCAGCTCCCTAATCTCCTCCTTACTCATTTTAGCATGTTGCAGCTTTGTAAAAAGAGAAAAGGGGCGAGTGTAGGACATGCACGAGATGTTGGTTTTATAGTCATAGATTATTACTTGGTCAAATTATTTTTCAGTAAAATGTTTCCCACATCTGCACCCAACCCTGTGAAATTTGTACCCCTCGCAAACTCCCCCACCTGGGGAATCCCATCTACTTTGACTGGCAGTATGTGCTGACCTGTGAGTCTGCAACAGTTTGCCCTCCACAACTCATAACCTTGAACTCTTGTGCTTAGTATCAAAATCTCAGCATGTCAGCCTGTACCCCCTCAAATTGTAATTTTCGAATAAGCGTATTTGCCTCTTTGGATTGTTTTCAGTTATACAGTAAGATATCTTGTTTCGCCAAACAGGAAATTTTATTTGCACTGTTGCACTTGAATCATTCAGTTCTTGCATTTTCTTGTCCAATTCCTGTTTAATATTCTCAATCTGTTTACTAATATCCAGCAAGCGATGGTCTGGAAATGAAGCGTTTTAAATTTCAATGCAGCTTCTAGTGTCCCTCATCTTTCCGTAGACCACATTTCGTATTTTAGGAAAATGTTTTATAGCACCACTGTCATCGCAGTGTTGGTCTTAGACTGTTTAACATTACACACATATTATGCTCAGACAGTGAATCATACAAGTGTACATTAGACAATGTCAATTTTCCTAGTATGAAGGAAAGTCTTAATTTTATTAAAGACATGGAGGTGACTATTATGCTTCTCTAATCTTGCATTTATTTGATTAGCAGCAGTCAAGAACCTGAGAAAAACTACAAATCCCATGAGGCTTAGGGATAGTCGGCCAATGAGATACAAAATGTAGTACTAATATAAACCAATAGGAACATAGCATCATCTATCACACTTATCTTGACTGCGAACAGGCCTCTTTTTTTAAGTGAATGGTTAAATATAATTGAAAACACAGGAAAGATAGACAACACAAAGGTGAAAGACAAAGTAAACATACACAGTTCTTAGAAAAAATCTGTAAATCTGAGTCCCAAATTCAGAACCGGAAACTACGTTGTGTAGGAAAAGCCAGGAAAATCTACATTTCAAGCACTCCCAGGCGAAGGACCAAGATGTGCCGACGCGTCCTCAAGTGGATGAAGGCAGTGGAGCTAGAGCCACTATCAGGGTGGGATAAAACACGAGGGTAATACTGTATTCTGGTGGTATAATACTCGCCTCTGTATCTTTATTAAAATTAAGGCATCTATTAGGATGGCGGGTGGATGGCCGCCGCCAGACTGGCGGCGGCCATCTGCCATCGATCAAAACCCGGAAAACCGCTGGTCCGATTAGCATTGCGGTCGCAGAGGTGTGATTTTCCGCCTGCCACTTTTCCACCGGTTGCAGTCCGCCCGCTTGCCTAGCGGGCGGAGCTGGACTGCTACAATTGTGGCGGATCAGCGCCAAGCACCGCTGGCACGATTATGATGCTGGGGGTACCCAGCCTTTCCGCTGCGGTGGTACCGCCATGGAAAGGGTGGTGGAGACATGTTCCGGGGACCCACTGCCGGCCCCCAATGTGTTGGGGAGGTGTGGGTGCACAGGGGGGGTACCCATGGTACCCCCCTAAATTTCCCTGTTCCAGGAGGCAGGCATGGTGCAGTGCCTGCCACGCAGTGCAGGGAGATGCAAGACATGCCCCTTTTAACATTGCATCGGTGCTGCTGGCAGCAGCTACCGCGGCATTCGGATTTCGACTGCGGAGCATCCTATTTGGACCGGCGGTTATGCCGCGGTCCTTGCGGGCGGTCTTTTCCTGCTACCATGGCGGTCAGGGAGGTTTTACGACCTCCATCGTAATCGGCCCAGAAGAATTTTCTTCATAAATGACTAGGAAGATCTACATTTTATTGTAAGACCGTAAGACCGGAAGCCCCTAATATGTTTGTTTAAAGTATGTTAATTACAACAAAGGATGCAGTATGCACAGGTTTACAATGCAAAGTGTGTGTGTAAGCGGGAACCGGCCCATAAACCTTGGTGGCCATGGCTCCTACAGAAGAGAGGGCACCAAATATGGAGGTATCAATATCCGCCAATAACAAAACCCACTTAACCCAGCAGGTTAGAGTAGGGGAAGACACAGGTGTATGGGGTTTTCTGAAGGAAATGAGAAGCTGGGTGGCTAAGGACATTCTGAGATCAACTGTGTTTTGTTTGGACACTTTAAGATATCTTCCAAGACACAATTTAGGTTGATTAGGAAAAGAAGGGTAAAAAACAGTATTAACATTTGTTTTTTTGTATGTTTTCAAACTGTGAAAAGCACACCTGTGGGAGTAAACTGGTGAGATGAAATAACAAACGTTTTTACCTCCTGCTAAACACCTCCAAAACAGAATTCCTCCTCATCTTTCCCCCGAAACACACTCCTAATATTAACCTCTGGATGAACCAACTCACAGCCTTCAACTGCTCCCCACACATTATTGACTCAGCTAAATCTCTAGGAATCACACTAGACAAACATTTGAATATGAAGACCCAGATCAGTAACGTAAGCAAAGGAGTTAACCACCTTCTGAGAACTCTCAGAAATCTCAAACCTTTCCTACCTCAAGCCGATTTCAAACAGGTGGTCAAGCGCTTGTTCTACCGAGGCTTGATTATGGCAGTGCTACACTATGCGGCCTCCCCAAATACACTTTGGCTTCTTTAAAGGCTTCATTGAATGCTGCGGCCAGACTCATTACGGCACCAAGCGAAATGCACACATCTCCCCGGTCCTAAAATCTCTATACTGACTGCCCTACGAAGCTAGAATTCAACTAAAGATCGCATGCCTAGCACACAAGGCCATCCACTTCAAAACCCCCAATTACCTGGCGAAAAAGTTAATACTATCCGGAGGGGGTAGACCTTCGAGGAGTGCTAACTCCCTCCTCCTGGAACCCAAGAGCTTCCGCAAAAAGAGAACTTGTCAACGAGCCTTCTCGTGTTCTGCGCCAAACATTTGGCAAATCCGGAGAATCTCCTCCAAGGCTGCATTCAAATGGGAAGCAAAACGATTCCTCATGAACAAGTTCTTACCTTCATAAGAGGAGAGAAGATCATCTATTAGCGCATCCATCACACTTCAAGAAAGGACATCATTCTGGTTCTTTACTATTGGACTGGCTCCCCTTGGTAATTCTGTTTCATTGCATAGCGCATTATACTCCTAGCCAAGGGCTATCTTGAGTCTTCTATGTGCACCATTGTATTGCTTTTGTATATTCCCAATTTGACTCTTGTACTGTTATTTTACCTCACTCCCTCAAGTGTAAAGCGCTCTGATATCCTTCGGGATTAAGTTCGCGCTATATAAACCTTAATAAATAAATAAATCAGAAAGATGTTTAATAGAAACGAGGCATAATAGCATAGTAAGCTTTGAGGACATTTTTAGATAGAGATCAGCATTATCAGGTCTGGCAATAAATGGTTTCAGCACAACATTTACATCCCAAACGTTACTGTACTTTGAAATAGAGGAGTGCAGAATTTTACTCCCTTCAAAAGACGACAGATGAGTGGATGTTTTCCTACCGGTTTTCCATTGATGTAGGGATGATTCATCGACACGGGAGATCTGTACAGGTGTATGGTCTGATAGGTCTTTCCACCACTAGCTGCGGCCGCAAGGAAATTAACAATGTAGATTATATCCGCTGAAAAGGGACTGATAGATTTCTCCACACACCAGCTTGGCCATATAGACCAGGTTCATTTGTAAGCCTTGGTGGTACCTGGAGCCCAGGATTTATCAATGTACTTTGAAGCTTCTGATGAAATGAAAGGGACAGGCTGGGAACGCCCTCTATTTTCCAAGCGGAAAGAAGGAGAAAGTTGTCTAACACCAGATTGTGAGGAAGACCGAATGGGTCCAGTAGAAGGTTTGGAAAAACAGGAAGAAGGATTGAGACATTGATTTCTTGTTCCAGTAGAGGAGGGAACCATACCTGTGATTGCCAGAAGGGGGCCAATAGGGTGATGATTGCTCGTTGTTGTCTGACCTGAGCCAGAACCCTGTTGGCAAAAAGATCCATTTGAAGAGGTCCGTATTTGCAAAGTAGAGACCTGAATACCGACGGATGAAGTTTCCATTTGCTTGAATCATGAAGGTAATGAGAATGCTAGTCCGCTGTGGTGTTTACATTTTCTGAGAAATATTCTGTGTGGACTGAAATTTTGATTGGAGGGCAAAATTCCCAGAAGCTCTTTGCCAGTTCTGCTAGTGGCTTTGATTTTTGTGCCACTGAGATACTTGATATAACGAACTGCAGAGATTTTGTTCATACAAAGAAGAATGGAGCAGTGCACCCTGTATTTTGCCAGGCTTTTGATTACAAAGGAATCTACCAGCATCTATACGCAGTTTATATGTAATCTGGACTCCTTATGAGACCATGTACCCCTCAGTCAAGATTTGTCCCCATCAGGCAGCCCAACCCGTCCAACTTTCATCAGATTCTAACACAAGATCGGGGGATGACACAAAAATGGGTCAGTCACTCCAGGCATATAAATGATCTATCCACACTTTGAAGCTCTAGCTGAGATTCTTTGTCTATACTGACGGAGTCGGAGTAAGCAACCCTCTTGGACAAATGGCGAATCTTCAATCATTGAAGGGACCAAAAATGGAGTGAGTCTGAAAAAATGGCCTGTATGGATGAAAACAGGAGACTGAAAATCCTCCACAGAGATCTGAGAGTGATGAAAGAGCTCAGAAGAGTTTGTAGAGTCTCAGATGTGATGACCTTGACTTTCGTCAGAAGAAGGAGCATAGTTGCAGGGGAAACATTTATCAGAAAACCTAAAAAGTCCATCTGAGTTGAAGAATTCAAAATTGATTTTTATGAGTTGATGAGCAAACCCAGATCTGAAAGGAGAGAACAAGTAAGACAAACTTGTGATTGAAGGAATATAGATTTTAGCATGTTAGGAGGATATCGTCTAGATAAATGATAAGTCTGATTACATGAGCTCGGAGACGAGCGACAACGGGCCTCATTAGTTTGGTAAGAACCAGGGTGCGGAAGAAGGCCCATAGAGAAGAGAGGAAAAATGATAGGTTTGTCCCTGCGATCATTGAAACTGAAGAAAATCCAACCTAACCATCCACACCACCCAATCGTGTTGGAGCAGAGAATCTCTGAGATGGATGATAGTGTCCATTTTGAAGTGGCATTAAACCACAAACTGGTTGAATTGTGTCAGATTGATGAACTGTCTCATCTTTTTGTTTTTCTTCTGTACTAAGAAAAGGGAACTATAGCATAACCTTGGACAGGATTTAAAACCCAGGGGTCTGAAGTTATGGATTGCCACTTAGTGAGAAACAATTGGAGCTGGCCTCCTAAAGGAAGATGGCCAGAAAGGAGACTCAACAGGACTGCCACTGAACCCTCTACCTCCCCGGGGGTTGAGTTTAGGCTTGTAGCCCTTGTTGTGTGATCTTTAGGCACTTCTTAATCCCTGATTGCAGTAGTTATAGCTGGTAAAGTTACTATTGCCTCTACCAGCCCTAACAAAAACACACAGGGAAAACACTTTTTTAAGTGACTGCTGAGCCTTGTCAAAGGAAGCAAAAGTAGAAACATATTTGCCAAGTTCTTTAATAAATGAATTCCTAAACAAAAGACCTTCTGCCTTGACCCCAAGCTTGCTAGCTTGGGGTCCAGCTTCAACAACAAACCTTTCCTTCGTTCATGCCTAATGGCAAAGTTGGCATTGTACTGATAAGCGTGGCTCAAATCCCCCGAGTGACTTACCGCACTCACCTATAATTACCCAATAATAAGTCAGCCGGACAGTGGAGAAGAATAAACAAGCAATTTTATTAGGCCACAAACTCCCATATGAGAGGGCCCTGTCCGACCTCACCCCTAGGAGTGTGCCGAGAGGACTGACTCATATCGTCACAGTAACACATTATAATACGAAAAGCAGAGAAAAACACGCCCATAGTGGAAAAGTACTGGACCCCGGAGAGGGTGAACAATGGCCTCATACAAGAGGCATCTGCACCTGTAATAGCAACATTTCTGTTATCTCGTCCCAAGGACGCGGAGCCAGGCCTTAGCATCTCCAGCACGTGAGAACAGTGTGATAAGGGGTTTCGCTAACAGTTTCAGCTACAGTAAGCCAAGAAGCAAAAACCGCTGACATATGGAATATTCCTATTCCTACGGGAGGGGGGATGAGCAAGTGCAACTCGCACGCAGGGAGAAATGCTTCAAAATGGTGGCACACAGGCTAAGCTAAGAAAACTGAAATAATGTCACACGCATAAATGAATAACTAATAAAAGAATATAAACGTAAATGCATAAATGAATATATCATTAGTTAGACAGATTCTGCTAACTCATAAGCGTAATGTATGCAGTGGACGGGGCATGGAAAACTGAAACCTATCAGACCCTCCTTTTAGCAGACTGTGGCTAACTTTATTAACCAAAAGGAGAGCCTTTACATCATATTCTAAGGGCCAAGACACTATACTAATCAAAAATATCATCATCAATAAGCGTTAACCAGTGAACGTCATGAAGTTCAACAGCATTGGAAACAGGATATTGTCTTGTTGGCCTTCTGGAAACTCGTATATTGCTGGCACACATAGAGCAACAAGGGGGAAGGCAATAAACACAGAGGCAGCAAGTCAGTAATACACCTACAATCCCAACGACACCCATCAAAAGTTTCCAACCCCAGGAAGAGAAAATGCCCCACAACCATGTCTGTAGTGACCAGGTGCCAGTGTCCTGATGGAGTTCAGACGCCAATCTATGGAGTTTCTGGACAGCTAAATTAACTGTTGGGGCGGAGTCAGGGATGTACACACAAAAAGACGTCCCGATGACGCGACAGGCCCCACCCCTATCTGCAAGGATGACGTCAAGCACCATCCTGTTCTGAATCGTAAATAATCTCATAGCCTGCATCTCAAGGGACATATTGGTTGCAATATCAGCCTCCGTATTCACTACCTTCTCCATCACCCTCGAGAGACGTCTGATGGCTCTACTGTTAAAGATAGGACCCCAGAAAGGTAATAAGCCCTTAGAAAAATCTGTGAATTGCTGTCCAGAGGCGTCAGTCTAATCGACGTCCTCAACCTGGAGGTCCCACCTTTTATGCTGTCCTTGCATAACGGCAAACCTCCGGTGAGTTTTATGATAATCTGAAGGCGCCACATATACAGGTGGGAGCAAATATGCTAAGTAACAGGTCCCACCCCAACCCTCAGGTAACCACAAATACCCATTACCCCCACATACACAATAGATATTCGGAGGAGTAACTAGTGAAGGACTAAGGGGCAGGCGAATTGAGGCAGTCACATTGCAGAAGCTGTCACCCACTTTAACAGGACCTCTTCCCTGAATACAAAAATAAGGTAAAGGCCCAACAGTCGCTAGGGGTATCAGACAATGACCACTACTGTTTGCCGCAGGAGGGTGTCTATAGGCTAGGGAAGAGTTCAATTGCAGAAAACTTTCCCTCACTTTGTCAGTGTCATTGGGCGTCACACATCGTTCTACCTTCTTCGAGCAAGTTTCTAAGAATGTTTGATCAAAACGTCCGTCAGTAAACAACCGTCCAAGGGATGAAGGGGGCAGAGGACGTACTCGCATTGTCAACGTTGACCCAGTACCAGGTAGTCGGGGAGTCAGGAAATCAGGCTGTTGAAAGAATTTCACCATACCAATCAAAGTGTACCAGCCTACGCAGCTATTCACAGGTGTCAAGGGAAGTGCCAGTAACCTGTCCTTCTTATATGCAGCGGAAGGAAGCAACCCACAGACCCAGCAATCTGTCACATTATACACAGCATGGGCATGATGTAAAGTCTTAATGAAAACATTATCACGATAGCCCTTCCTCATGCATTGTTCACCATAATCAACAGTAATCATGTTATGTTCTGGCAAGGGAGAAGGAGTAGGGACAAGCTTGTGGACAGGGTAAGCTTCATCTAGGAAGAACAGTATTCCAAGAATTATCAAAAATATAATGATGAATACTACAATAACCACTATTTTTCCTTTCCGAGGCAGGGCATGCCATGGTGAATCTGGTTCTGATCTGCGAGGAGCAGCAAAAGGCTGCTCCTCCTCCGGAATAGGACGACCAAAAGGGTACATTTCACCTAATAAAAAAAAGGTCCAAAAATAAACTAAGGGGCACTCTAAAAGTTCCAGACACTCCAAAACCGGCCGGAGGGGTTCTTCACCCTTAAAAGGGATCTTCTCCCTGTGTCCGTTAAAGCCTCACAGGTAGGCTTTCAGTCTCGTAGTCCCTAATCCCTCGATGGAGTCGCACAACTGCAGCAACTCAGGAGCACTAAAACCTGGGCCCAAACGCAACCCTAGTGTCCCGTTCAAGAATGTCTCGATAGTACACCAGGGCTCTTCCAGCAGTCCATCCCTATCACTAGGCTAACCTGCTCAGCATTGTCCACCTCTAGTCCCTACCGCAGCCCTTCTTCCGGTGCTCAGTTCTTTCGCCTCTCTTTCCTGGGCCGCAAGTTATAACGAGTGCTGCCTCGAACTTCAGGATCTGTGAACAGAATGGGGGAATCAATAGCAGAAGAGGTAGCTTCCGGTGTTTGCTCACTGTGACCAGGAAAGGCCTCGCTACTTGCACTCAGGGCTGGCCTCCGTTCGCTCTCACTTTGTTCCTCACCCGTCAGTGAAGTATCTGAGAAAGGAATATAACGAGGAACTGTGTCGGTCTCGTGATCTGCAACACCACCTCTCACCCATTCATCGTAAGGCAGTGGGAGAGGTACTTTTTTTACATGCGAGGCATGGGTCCACGCCTTCCGACCTTCCACTTGAAGTGCGGTGCGGGTGGTGAGGAGCACCTGTCTCGGCTCCGACCACTTAGGCTCCAAACAGGACTTCCGCTGGTACCTTTTGATGACGACCCAGTCCCCTGGGTTAATGCTGTGTCCGGGCCCCTCAGGCAATGGCTTCAGGGTGTCTGCTACCTGCTGATGAATAGAACGAAGATCTTTAGTCAAAGCATACAGATAATCTATCAACAAAGGATATTCAATTTCTGAGAAACATTTAGGTCTAGGAACACCCCACACGTTGGCGGGTTTGCCAAATATACCTTTGTGGGGAGAAACACCTGTCTTGGAATTTACTGTCACTCTGGTAGAAAGTAAAGCAAGGGGAAGTGCGTCTGGCCAGCGTAACCCTGTACTCTCCTGTATCTTGGCCATCTTGAGCTTTAACGTACCATTGAATCTTTAAACCAAACCCGCAGCCTAGGGATGTTGGGCTGCGTGGAATTTTTGAGAGATTTGCAATCCTTTACAGATCTGCTTCATCAGCTCAGCATTAAAAGATGTGCCATTGTCGCTCCAGATCACCCGAGGCAAGCCGTACCTCGAGAAATACTCCTTAATCAGCATCTTAGCTGTCGAGATGGCTGTACAGTCTTTAGTTGGAAAAGCCTCCACCCATCTACTAAATGAGCATACCACCACAAGGACATACTTGAGGTTGTTTACCCTTTCCATTTCAATGTAGTCCATTTGTATCACCTCAAAAGGATAGGATGGAGGAGCAAAATTACCTACAGGAACGGGTGTTCCCTTCCCAGGGTTATGCCTCAAACAAACCATGCACTGCTGCACCAAATGTGTTGCCACCTTGTAGATGTTCTTAACTGTTTATTTTGTGAACTGCTCTCCCCTGAGCCGGAAGCCGGGGATCTCCTTCTATTCTTTTTTAGAAAAACAAAAACGCTAATTTGACTTTGCAACTGATCGTGCTCAGGACTCTCAGTCTGTATTTTAAATGCTGCCGAGCGCGTGATTGTCCGTGTAGAGGACTTCCACGTGTGTGTTTTTAATACATTTTTTCGTTGTAAAGCACCATTAAAACTTACTTGAGGGACGCTTTGTGGAAGGCGCGATTACTGCGGTCTTCTCACAATAGCGCTGCCCTACTCAGCCGCGGTCACGTGATCTGACCCACCTCGGCCGCCATCTTGAGGAGGTAAGGGGGTGCGCTCTAGTTCATCCACCCTCCCGCCCTCTTAGATTACTTAAGGGGCGGAAATCATCTGTAAGCAAAACTGTTTATTTTGTGAACTGCTCTCCCCTGAGGCGGAAGCCGGGGGATCTCCTTCTATTCTTTTTTAGAAAAACAAAAACGCTAATTTGACTTTGCAACTGATCGTGCTCAGGACTCTCAGTCTGTATTTTAAATGCTGCCGAGCGCGTGATTGTCCGTGTAGAGGACTTCCACGTGTGTGTTTTTAATACATTTTTTCGTTGTAAAGCACCATTAAAACTTACTTGAGGGACGCATTGTGGAAGGCGCGATTACTGCGGTCTTCTCACAATAGCGCTGCCCTACTCAGCCGCGGTCACGTGATCTGACCCACCTCCGCCGCCATCTTGAGGAGGTAAGGGGGTGCGCTCTAGTTCATCCACCCTCCCGCCCTCTTAGATTACTTAAGGGGCGGAAATCCTCTGTAAGCAAAACTGTTTATTTTGTGAACTGCTCTCCCCTGAGGCGGAAGCCGGGGGATCTCCTTCTATTCTTTTTTAGAAAAACAAAAACGCTAATTTGACTTTGCAACTGATCGTGCTCAGGACTCTCAGTCTGTATTTTAAATGCTGCCGAGCGCGTGATTGTCCGTGTAGAGGACTTCCACGTGTGTGTTTTTAATACATTTTTTCGTTGTAAAGCACCATTAAAACTTACTTGAGGGACGCTTTGTGGAAGGCGCGATTACTGCGGTCTTCTCACAATAGCGCTGCCCTACTCAGCCGCGGTCACGTGATCTGGCCCACCTCGGCCGCCATCTTGAGGAGGTAAGGGGGTGCGCTCTAGTTCATCCAACCTCCCGCCCTCTTAGATTACTTAAGGGGCGGAAATCATCTGTAAGCAAAACTGTTTATTTTGTGAACTGCTCTCCCCTGAGGCGGAAGCCGGGGGATCTCCTTCTATTCTTTTTTAGAAAAACAAAAACGCTAATTTGACTTTGCAACTGATCGTGCTCAGGACTCTCAGTCTGTATTTTAAATGCTGCCGAGCGCGTGATTGTCCGTGTAGCGGACTTCCACGTGTGTGTTTTTAATAAATGTTTTCGTTGTAAAGCACCATTAAAACTTACTTGAGGGACGCTTTGTGGAAGGCGCGATTACTGCGGTCTTCTCACAATAGCGCTGCCCTACTCAGCCGCGGTCACGTGATCTGACCCACCTCGGCCGCCATCTTGAGGAGGTAAGGGGGTGCGCTCTAGTTCATCCACCTTCCCGCCTTTCCCGCCCCTTTCAGGTATAAAATGGGAGGAATATCCCGTCCGCGCAGCGGGCCGGCGGCGCGCCGGAGGCGCGCCAGAGGCAAGCCCGTCTGCGCCCGTCCGCGCCGGGACCGGGCCTAGGGCCATGACCCCTGTTCAACAAGGCCCAGATATCAAGATAAAGTATACCAGTCAAGGTTTACTGGCTCTTCGGCCAACCATGAGCACTAGTTGTCTCAAAATAACACCGTCTCAGATCCACAGCTCCCAAGCGATCTCTTGCCCTCATTGTAGCTGTATTATCCCGTTATTACTATCAGATGCTAAAACTCTACCTATGAAGCACGATGAAGGAGCTGTTATATCTATTGCCCTCATCAATGCGCGTTCACTTGGAAAGCACAGGCAGGAGATTTCAGATATGATAATTGATTTCAAACTAGATGCTCTGTTTGTCACCGAGACTTGGACCGATGATTCATCTCAGCCAGACTTAGCCATTGCAGTACCCAACGGATATAAAGCATACTGCCAGAACAGGCCCAGACAAAGAGGGGGTGGGCTGGCTATAATAGTCAGAGATTCATATCCTGTAAAAATAACCCCCATTTCTTCCACCTCCTGTGAGGCCATGCAATTTGCTATCAACCCCTCACCTTTGTTTAATTTTAAGGGAATATTGATATATCGCCCTCCGGGATCCAAAACAGCTTTTCTAAATAGCATAAATACTATGATGGAATCAGTAGCCACCGAAAGTGCCTTTACGATTCTAGGTGACTTGAACTTCCATCTGGATCAAAGTCACCTAACGGATTCGGCCACCCTCATTTCCGATTTGGAAACTCTAGGGCTCAAACAACGAGTTATGTCCCCCACTCACCAAGCCGGTCATATTTTAGACCCCATTTTTTCTAACTAGGAAGGCTTACAAATATCTAACATCTTACCTATGCCATGGACTGACCATTATGCAATTTTTGCAAATATTTCCATCAATATTTGTTGCAATAATAATCCCCCGTTTATCCCCAAACAGTCCTTCAAAGATTGGAAAAATATCAATTTGGATGACCTAAAGCTAACACTGGATCATACGCGCCCAACGTTGTCGCTAGAGCCAAACTTAGCACTTCAGCAATTTCATACCTGGTTGGGTCAGGCCACAAATCAGTCAGCCCCTACTAAAGAACTCTCTAAAAACAGATCAAAACCCACCGCTCCCTGGTATAATGAACAATTAAGGGTACAAAAGCAAACTAACCGTAATAAGGAAAGACAATGGAGAAAAGGATATGATACAACTAGCAAAGTAGCCTATAAGGAAGCATTGGCACTTTATAAGGCCATGATTGTCAAAGCCAAAAAAGATTATTACACCGACCAGATACAGAAAGCTGAAAACTCTAGCAGATTATTGTTTCAAATTACTAAAACACTGTCTGGCAATTCCCCTGACCTCACCCCTCCTCCATCACAACTGCTATGTGATTCACTAGCCTCCTTTTTTTTCACCAAAGTGGATGATATCTATCAGGTCTTCTCCACTAATTCAAACGGGAGCAGAGTTAAGCCCCCTACTTTAGCTCCAGTTAACATGTTCCCCAGCTTTCAACCAGTTACGGCAGAACAAATAAAAACTACGCTGTCTACTATTAAATCTGGATCATCTCTCGACCCCTGTCCACTTTCAGTACTCCTACCGGTAATGGACTCTATCATACCATCGCTGACTGAGGTGTGCAACTCCATTCTCCTATCAGGTAGCTACCCAGACCCCCTTAAAAACACCCTATTAAAACCTCTTTTAAAAAAACCATCCCTGGATAAAAGCGATTTACAAAACTACCGTCCCATTGCAAATTTACCTTTCATGGCGAAGGTGACTGAAAAAATTATGAACATCCAGATTTCCGAATTCATTGAGGAACATCACCTCCTGGACAACACACAATTTGGATTTAGGAAATACCATGGGACTGAGACAGCCTTGATTAAGGCTGCTGATAACATCAGGGTAATTAGGGATCAAGGGGGTACAGCCATTTTAGTTATGCTAGATCTATCAGCAGCCTTCGACACGGTCGACCATACTATTTTGGTCGATCGTGTCGAGGGACTTGGCATTTGTCACACTGCCAAAGACCTAATTGCTTCCTTTCTTGCTAAAAGAACACAGGCTGTCATCTTAGGACCCTTCCAATCGGCCCAACTGTCATCTCCATGTGGAGTACCTCAAGGCTCATCCCTGAGTCCGACACTCTTTAATATCTACGTGTCGGACCTTGCTAAAACCATCAAAGCATATGGGATGAGCCTAACCTCCTACGCCGACGATACCCAACTTGTGTTGGCAATTAAAGGGGATGGAGATCTTGTGTCTGAAAAATTCAAGAAGGGACTGCTGGGTATAAGAGAATGGATGGCCACCAACTGTATTAAATTAAACTCAGAAAAAACTGAGGTACTCATTTTCGGACCCCTTTCCCCAGCCTGGCCATCGAGTTGGTGGCCAGAGGCTTTCGGCACTCCTCCCACCCCAACTGCTAAAGTCAGGAACCTCGGTATCATCTTTGATGAGGGTCTTAACTTCATGGATCATGCTAACAGAACAGTGTCTGTAGCACATATGAAGTTAAAGATGATAAGGAAAATACGGCCTTTTCTTCCTGACTCAGCCATCAAAACTCTGATTTCCACTCTTGTCCTTTCGTCTCTGGACTATTGCAATGGTCTTTTCCTTAATGCTCAGTCCAGAGTAATTACCAAACTGCAGACTATTCAGAATTCAGCCGCCCGCTTGCTTTCGGGCAAGACAAAATATGAATCTATATCCAACGATATAAAGGACTTTCACTGGCTCACGGTGCGAAACAGAATCCACTTCAAGTCTCTCTGTATTGTGTTCAAAGCACTCAACAATCAAGGTCCCCATTTCTTGAAGGAACAATTGCAACAATACAAACCGAATAGAGCTCTACGATCAGCCACCCTTAACCAACTGGTCATTCCCCGTACGAAAACCGTCACCTGGGGCGACCGGCGCTTTCTGGTGGCCGCCCCAAGGCTTTGGAACACGCTCCCCCCGAACATCAGGGCCAGCCCTTCTCTTTTCCAATTCCGCAAGCTCTTAAAGACCTGGCTATTTGCCCAATGAGCATCACTTCCTTATGTTGTCCGTCACAGATAAATGGTTTATTAGCGCCAAGACGCCCATGGGTAAACGATGCGCTTTACAAATATCAAAAATAAATAAATAAATAAATAAATTGCTCCACACTGGATCTAATAATTTGCATATCCCCTTTGCACTAATGTGAGCTGGTCCGTGAGCCATGGTCACTACTGGGAGGACATATGCATCCGGGAGTAACCATCGTCTTTTGTCTGACACATCCGTCCAACACTCATCTGGGTCCAACCGCCCCCCTCCATCCTTCCATGTTCTCAACTCCTCCTCAGTCGCTTTTTCTTGTATGTTCCGCACACTCTGTACAGTATTCGCGAACATATTAACGTCCGGTACCCACCTCGCTGGCCCTGCCACAAACATTCGCGGAAGTTTTGTCCTAGCCGTTTCTTTAGCTGTTTGGTCTGCAAATGCGTTTCCCCGTCCTACGTCATCCACCACTGCTTTGTGTGCGCTACACTTAATCACAGCTAGTCGTTTAGGAAGTGTCAAAGCTGTCAACAGTCGTAATATCAATGGACCATTCTGAATCTTCTGTCCGTGTGATGTCAAAAATCCTCGCTCTGCCCACAGTCTCCCATAACTATGAGCCACGCCTAAGGCATATTGGCTGTCAGTGTTAACATTCAAATCCAATCCTTCACTCAATTCACACGCCCGCATCAATGCTATTATTTCTGCAGCTTGGGCTGAGTTGTACGGGACCCTAGAAGTCTCCACCACTGTTTTCAATGTCGTGACTGCATATGCTGCAGTTGTGGTACCATCTGCTAATTTAAAACAGGAACCATCAACATACAGTTCCCCGTCGGGATCATCAAGGGGATTATCCGTCAAATCTATCCTTCCCTTTGTCTCCTCTTCTGTCCGAAACAAACAATCATGGATGTCATCATCCTTTTCATCTGAAGGGGTGGGTAGTAGCGTAGCTGGGTTCAAAGTGGCACATCTTTTGATCGTAACATGGGGTGCAAATAATGTCATCTCATAACCAGTTAGACGAGCACTAGTTAAATGCTGCGTCTGTGTCCTGTTCAATAAAATGGCCACAGCATGCGGTACCATTACTGTGAGAGCTGAACCCAGTACGAGCCCTGCCGATTGTCTAATTGAAACTGCAGCAGCCGCTGTAGCCCTTAGACAGCTCGGCAATGCTCTTGCCACGTTGTCAAGCATTGCAGAGAAGTAAGCGCAAGGTCTCTGTTTCCCTCCGAAACACTGAGTTAAGACAGACAGCGCGCAACCTTCCGCCTCGTGCACATAAAGCACAAAAGGCTTCTGGTAATCAGGGGGTCCCAAAACAGGTGCAGAACACAAAGCAGTTTTTAGTAACTCAAACGCTTCTTGACATGCTGGAGTCCAAGGTAGGGGTTCGCGCACTTCTTTAGTAGTCAAATACAGAAGGGTTTTGTTAGTAAGGCGTAATTAGGTATCCACTGGCGACAATACGAAGTTATGCCCAAGAATGCGCGCACCTCTCGCTGCGTGTTAGGTACAGCCATGTTAGTTATCGCCTTAATGCGCTCCGGTGTCAGCCTCCTCCCCTCCTTCGATAGGAGATGACCTAGGTAGGTAACCTCCTGACGGCAGTATTGGAATTTAGGAAGGGACACCTTGTGTCCTTTGTGAGCCAAATGGTGTAACAATTTAACAGTAGACTTCCGGCACCCGTCCTCAGTGTCTGAGGCAATGAGGATATCGTCCACATATTGCAATAAGACATTACCCTGTGAGAGTTCTAAATCATCTAACTGTGCCTTCAAAGCTTGACTATAAATGCTTGGACTTTCCGTGTAACCTTGGGGAATTCTACAAAATCTAAAACTTCGGCCAGCCAATGAGAATGCGAAGAGATAACGGCTATCTGGATGCACAGGGATACTAAAGAAGGCGTTCTTAAGATCCAGTACAGAAAAATACTTAGCCGAGGGAGGTATCATGGTCAAAATCGTGGTAATATCAGAGACCACCGGATATTGAGGCTCAACCACCTTGTTAATGTGGCGTAAATCAATCACAAATCGATAGACATCAGGTGTACCCTCGCTGGCATCAGAGGAGGGCCTCTTAAGGATTGGAAGAATAGGACTATTACAACTGTTAGAATCCGTCTCCTCCACTAACCCTGACCGGATCAAATCCTGTATTGTTTGCAACAGAGCCTTCTCCCAATCCCTAGATATTTTGTATTGGGGTATCCGAGGCAGTCTGGCCCCCACCTTAACCTTTATTGACACTGGGGCAATGTCCATTTTTCCCACATCAGTATCACCGCTAGCCCACAGACTCTCGGGTATTCCCTCTAACTCAGCCGGGAGGGGCTCATCTTTCGAGAAGCACTGCTGCGCATGCGCGACAGAAGGGCCCAACGTGAAGTACACACCGACTGGGGAGCAGTAAATCGTGGCATTCAATCTTTTCAACAAATCCAAACCCAGCAAATTCTCACCACAATTTGAAGTTAAAAGGAAAGGAGAGTCAACAGTGAAAGGACCAATCGTAAGTGCAAGAGGTTTAGAAATGGGGCTAACCACCGGAGTACCTGAAAACCCGACGGAGATATTATTCTTGCCAGACAGAGCCGCCCCTGGGACCTGAGAACGTGCCACCGAACTTTTTGTAGCACCCGTATCCACTAAAAATTTCTGACGGGATCCCGACAAGTCTGCCGTCACGTAAGGCCCACGTTGATCAACATCCACAGAAACCGGTCCCATGCTCTGTCCTACGCTGTCCAAGTTATAAGAAAATCCGGTCAGGTCATCCATAGCATATGCATCGTTGTAGTACTGTCTATCTCTACAATTGTCACCCTCTTTCTGAAAGTGTTGTCTATCCCTTCCTCCATCAAAATAATTCCCTCCCGGTCTCCTACCTTCCTTGGACTGCCTACCATCCCTGCCATTTTCACCCCGACCTCGTCCTCTTCCTGGCCTGGCAGCGGACCGAAGTTCCGGACAGCCTCTCCACCAGTGCCCCTCCTGTTTGCAGTTGGCGCACTGGTTCTGTCCCAAACGCTCTCTTTTCTCTCCCCTTCCGTAACTACTTCCTCCTCGACCAGCTATTATGGGCGGGGCTCCACGTCCCCGACCCTTCGCCACCTGCTTCAGTAACACTCTCGTCTTTATATCCTTGGCCTTCTTCTCTTGCCTGTCCTTATTCTCATTCTCTCTATGCTCGTAATACTGGGCCATGCTCCGAATTCCAGAGGGAGTGGATGTCGTCCACATACTCTCCGATGCCTGCAATCGGGCTGATATTTCCGGCAACAAATTTGTTACGAATCTGTTAACGAAAAGTCGCAAACCCCCATCTTGAGAAATATCCTGACCGCTGAAATCCATAAACGTCTCTTCAAAACGAGTAAAGAAATCCGAAACTGCCTCATCCTTTTTCTGTCTACATGCGGTCAACTTGTCCCAATCTACCTTTTTAGGAGGGATAAGTGAGTGCATATATTTTATTATACGCCCTGGTAATGCTAAAATCTCAGCCTTCGGCTTCTCCCCTGGCTTTCGCTCCTGGTCCCAATCCGTGAATGCTTCCCAGGTACCACCCAGCTCCTACCCAGCTCCTCTGCATGATCTGAACCCTTTACCTGTCTCCACACATCCACCGGAACCAACAAACCAAAAAACAATTCTATATATGCAAGAGTCATGACCGTCGAGGAAGCTGCTTCTGTCAATTCTTTGTAATAAGCTGTCGGATTTTTCCTCGAGTCGGGCAACTGAGCCTTTAAGGCAAGTACCTCGCTCCGTTTCCAGGGTGTATATACCCATTGTTCTTGGAAATGAGCGTTAACACGAGCTCGGGTAACAGTATTTGTCGTCGGATCTAACACTTCAGGTACCTCAGGATGAAAAATAGGGTGTACTTCCCGCATTGGGTGTATCCCAGGAAAATGGGGGTTCCCTGCTGATGGTAACTCATTTCTATACTCTAACAAGGACCTCAGACTGTGTAGCACATCCTTCATTCCAGTATTGGCCCTATAGGCTTTATTCTTAATGTCGTGAAGAATCGCCGGTGCTTCTCCTCCATATCCCTGTTCCCACAACGCTATCAATGTCGTCGACATGTGCCACAAAGCATGCTGCTGCATCAGAGGCTCATAATCTTTCATTGTAGACCAAATGTCTTCCAGTGAATAAATATTATTCCTGGCCCATTGACAGGCTTGATTAGCTACCATTGTCTTCTCATCCAACCCAACAGCAGAACGCGTAAGTAACTTCCATACCTGAGTGAACAGTCCGCCTCCCGCTCCTCGAGTCGGGGTCAATAACGCGCCCTGAGGGGTAGTACTGGCGGAAACAGTGGGGATAGCAGAAACAGTGGTGGGCGCCGGGGAGAGCACAGAAGGGGCAGGCGGGCTCGTCGCAAAGAGAGAGAGCAAGGGGGCAGTGACGGAGGAGAAAGTTTGATCAACCACAGAGGAAGCAGGGGTACCGGACGAGGGAAGGGCACCCATTTGGGGAACCGAAACCACCGCCAGGGAGGCGGAATCCGTCAACACGGGGTATAGTGGCTGTGGTGCATACGAAGGAGGGGGTCGAGTGTTCAAAATATCCTCCATCTCATCTTGGTCCTCTTCTCTCACTACATAGCTTTTATTATCCAATAGCCTGAAACGTCTATCTGCGCGCTCAATCCGCTGCTCATTCTCTGTCTTAGTGTGTTCCCTGGCCTTCTGCGCCATGGTCTGTGCCGCCCTCTTCTGAGCCACCTTCTCCTCCCTCATCTGTCGCTCCCTTACCTCCTTCTGACACATTCGTAAAGAATCGAACATACTCTGGCGACTGCGCCTAGCAAACAATCTATCTTGTAAGTAATCTAATTTTGCTCCATCGAAGGAGCCAAGCAAAGGCCACTGTAAATCCACATTATCCTTTGTATATTTATGCCACAAAGTAGTAAACAAAATCGGAGGTAAGCCGTGCTTAACATACATTTCAAAATTTGGCGAGCCCTCCACCGGGGCAGGTTGGCTCTCGGCCAATCTAGTGTCCGAGACACCACCGCAGCACCCTAGACACCGTAATTTACTAAAACACGGCATTTCGGCTCACGCAATCACACACCAACACAAAACTCACACTCTCTCACTCACCCCCAACAAACCACACAATCACTACTTTATATACACAACATCAAATCCCTGCCAAAACACGTGTTACCAAAATGGGACAAGGCCCGTCGACCAAGTCCTGGGGAACCTGGACCCTTACCGCAGACCGAACAGCACACCTGCTATTCCAAGATTGGAGAACACATCCGTCTCCTGGGCAACACTACAAATCGGCATGGACTACACCGCCTGGGATCTGGCACTCATTCCCCACGAGCCGCCACCCTAGGGGTTCGGGTGACTCCCGGAATCCTTCCGCAGCAAGCCACACATCGACTGCAGTACCACCCAGTCGGATGACTACAAACCAACGTTCACCCAATCTCCGCCAAGTCTGTCAGAGCGCCACTCGCACTCTGAGTTCCCCGGAGCACACTAGCCCCAGGAGCACACCGGCTCCTCCACTCACCAGAGACACACTGGTCTCTCGGAGCACTCCGGCTCCCTCAAGCAACAGTCGGACCACTCACCTTCTGGACGCGGTACCGACCTCTACCATTCTCCACCTCCGGCTGCCAGGACCAACACGGTCAGCTCCAAAGTTCCGCCTTCCGGACTCCGGCGTAGGATCATGGACCGGGACCTCTCCCGATCAGCAGGGCGGGGCAGCGCTGCGAGAACCAAGCTCGGCATCAAAATGGGTACCCGGGCCCACCGTGCCAACCAGAGGGTCCCCGGCCTTCTGCTACCCACTTACGGGTGAGAAAGGTTCTAATCGCAGAGTTCCTGTTCGGGCGCCATCTGATAAGCGTGGCTCAAATCCACCCGAGTGACTTACCGCACTCACCTATAATTACCCAATAATAAGTCAGCCGGACAGTGGAGAAGAATAAACAAGCAATTTTATTAGGCCACAAACTCCCATATGAGAGGGCCCTGTCCGACCTCACCCCTAGGAGTGCGCCGAGAGGACTGACTCATATCGTCACAGTAACACATTCTAATACGAAAAGCAGAGAAAAACACGCCCATAGTGGAAAAGTACTGGACCCCGGAGAGGGTGAACAATGGCCTCATACAAGAGGCATCTGCACCTGTAATAGCAACATTTCTGTTATCTCGTCCCAAGGACGCGGAGCCAGGCCTTAGCATCTCCAGCACATGAGAACAGTGTGATAAGGGGTTTCGCTAACAGTTTCAGCTACAGTAAGCCAAGAAGCAAAAACCGCTGACATATGGAATATTCCTATTCCTACGGGAGGGGGGATGAGCAAGTGCAACTCGCACGCAGGGAGAAATGCTTCAAAATGGTGGCACACAGGCTAAGCTAAGAAAACTGAAATAATGTCACACGCATAAATGAATAACTAATAAAAGAATATAAATGTAAATGCATAAATGAATATATCATTAGTTAGACACATTCTGCTAACTCATAAGCGTAATGTATGCAGTGGGTGGGGCATGGAAAACTGAAACCTATCAGTACAGCAAACAGAAGGCTATTTGGACCCACAAGGAAAGATCTTTGGGATCAACAGCAAAGTCCTCAAGTCTGGCAGATTCTGCTAAGTCAAAAATACGAGCCAATGGACCTTTAAAATCTAAAGCTTGTCCTGGCAGGTAGCGTAGGTCTTATCTATCCCTTTGCGGGGATCTTTGCCAAATGTAGAGAAATAAAGGGAGTATGGAAGGATCAATAGATAGGGTGTCCAAGATGTTAGAAGGTAGTGAAGATGTAGGTCACTCCGATTTCAATTTGGCCCTAGTCTCCTGGTCAAGAGGTAAGTGAAGTCTAGAAGCAATATACTCCCCGACGTGATCAGCAGAGAACCATTCGGTTGAATTGGGATGGTGTATAAATTTGGGGTCTAACATAGAAATTACCTTTGTATTCTATACACTTTTTGCCCTAAAAGGATCATGAAGGGGCGCATCCACTTTAGCTTTTTTGGTAGGGGGAGCACAAAAATGGTCTGCGTACCCCAAACTGCCTTTGTCATCGCCCGTATCTGGCTCATCCATGTCGACATCTGTTTCAGGAATATGAGAAATTATGATAGGAGACGTTTTTGATATTAATATTATTTGACTTTGCTTTGCATTTAGTAGCTGTCACAATAAACTCCTCCTGGGAGGAACCACGTCCTCAGCCGAGTGGGGGGGAACTTTACTAGTCGCTAGCGTAATATTAGGTTTGGCCTTTGATTGCACATTTTTTGTGGAAACCTGAAAACGGCTTTGTGCTTTCTGCTTTCCCTCACAGAATGTGCCAAAATCGTCTTAGACATCAGATTGATGACAGAAATTTCTATTTTCTGGGTAACTTTATCCATAGAAGCTGTTACAGCCTTTTTCACTGATGACTGGATAAATTCATCTCTCCATCCTCATCATTATCCTGTAAAATAGGAGAAATATCTATCTCGATTACTGCAACCTGTTTTTACCACAAATATATCTCGAGAAAAATAGGGTTCAATTTGAAAGGGGAAGAGAAGAAACACAGACTTCTCCTTATGAGTGTGTATACATCGAGAGAAACCTGAGGGAAAGAACAAGGAGGCATTCACGGACCGGAGCTCACAAGGAAGCTGAAACCACGCGGGAGGCCAAGAGAAGTCCCGCTGTGTCTGAAACATGGAGAAATAATGAAAAATACAGTCAGGCAATCTCAGCGAGAGGTGTGCCCCGAAATGCAACACCAAAATGGTGAACGTGCTCAGAGTTTTGCGTGACAAGATAAATGCTTGTGGACACAGCGCCAACATGCCGCCAAGGACCCTGCAAGAAAAGCCTACACTTCAGAAGTGTATAAACACAAACATTTCCGGGTAAAGCTTAACAACAATATAATATGTTAAGATAATACTGCGCACTACTTTTCTTGAATGCGAGCAGCAAGAAAAGAGTACTGTTCGCAGTTAAGATAGGTGATGGTATATTCCTATTGGTTTATATTAGGTCTATTTTTTGTATCGATTTGCTGGCTATCTCTAAGCCTCATGGGATTTGTAGTTTTTCTCAGACCACTGGCCTTGTAATAAAATGAGAGCTACAGGTGTAGAAGCCATGTGTCATCCCCTACTGTTAAGCAGTATATTTTAAGAGTGCTTCGTCAGGAGAAATACAAACTAAGGATTTAAAACGTAAGCAGTGGTTAGGGCTATCTACACTAGTAAGAGTGCATCACTGCCCAAAGGAACACTTTTAAGAACATTAGAATAACAAAAGTTTGAGGAAAAAGGGTACTTAACCTAGGCCTTGGAATTTACTGTAGCTCTTAGATGGATTGTAATGCATGAACAGCAAGTAACAAAAAGAGATCCATGTCAAAAGTAGTAACCCACTGAGCTTTCTACATACAATACAGGTTTATGATCTGTAAATTACATGTTGTGCATTGTTTTCTTATGCATGTATGCGTTTTTATATAGTGTGTACTTTACCCAGGGGGTCAGAGTGATTTACAAAAGAGCAAAGTACATTACATAAGAAACTCCAAGTAACATGGTAGAGGTGATCAAAAGTATGACTACTTCTGTTACTCATGGTGGGGGTTAGATATTTACAAGTTACATGTTCACAAAAAAAAAAAAAAAACACAGATTGCAATCTAAAGTTGGAAATATTGGGGTTGCATAAATAAATTTTACATATGTATATGAATGAATGAATACACATTTATATATATATGGCTCTCCAAGGGCATCCTAGTGCTTAATGTGACACCTTAAACCCAGAGCCAATTACGGGAAGAGAAACGTTTTAAGTGTTTTCTGAATTTAAGATGATCAGATTCTAGCTGTAAATGATATGGGAGCTGGTCCCAAGACTTGGCTGCACTATATGAGAATCGCCGACCTCCCGTTCATGAACACTTGATCATAGGGACTGTGAGTAGTCGTTTATTGTCAGATCTCAAAGTCCGATTCGGGCGGTATGGTTGCACCATTGAGTGAAACAATGGGGGACCCTTCCCAGAAATAGATTTATGGACAATGCACATTGCTTTGAACTTGATTCTTTCCTGGATGGGGAGCCAGTGCAGCATGGTAAGAGCTGGTTTGGCTGAGCTATGTTTAGGAATGCACATTAGAAGGCGGGCTGCACAGTTCTGAACAATCTGTAGTCTCTTAATTGTCCCCTGAGGTGCTCCCAAGTATACTGCATTCGCGTAGTCCAGCTGAGACAGTACGAGTGCTTGGACCAAAATGAGTCTGGCAACAAAAGGAAGGAGACGAAGAATCTTCCTAATTGTCCTAAGAAGTTGATAGCAATTGAGTCCAAAATTCCAGACCCATTCGATGTTGGAATGCCTGGCAAAATGGAGTCCAAACCGGAAGAACAATCTGAAAGCCTGGTGAGCGAATTTAATGAGATTGCATTCTTGGCCTAGCGCCTACTGCCTGACATGGGTCGGCGCTTTATAAGGAGAAACAGTACTGACAGAAGAGAAGATATAAAGGGAGCGTGTAGGTAAGAAGATAGAGACACATACATGGAAGAGTGAGTAGGGTGGAGAAGAAACATTCGAATGAGATGGAAAGAAGGCAAAAGAGAGAGGAGAAAGGAAGAGAGAATGGAAAAGAGATGGAGAGAATTGGATGAATACAGGACGAGTGCACAAAGGGAAAGAACGAAAAAGTACGGAGGAAGAGGAAGAAAGAAAAAGAAACAGATAAAATGAGTCTATGAGAGTGAAATAGAGAAAAGAGACAGAGGAGAAATGTAGAGCGGGGCAGAGGATGTCTGTGACTACAGTCGAGGACCAGGCCCACGTTCCTAATCCACCCCACCACCCCCACCTCCCACCTCAGAATCCAATCTCTCTAAGCCAATGTCCCAATCACTTTTTTAATAAATCTCTCGTCAGGCGCCGCCGGCACCTTTATCTAATCGGACTCCATCTGCGGAGGCGAGCGGTGGATTAAAGAATGTAACGGGAGAGGGCAAGTCAAATGAGTCCATAAAACACCCCAAACTAATGAATTTACTTCCGTGTGACGTGACACTTAATATCGCAGCCCGAGGCGCGGGCTGAATCCTGCCCCGAATCTCACAATAAATTTGATTTGGAAAGACGTCGTACATTGACACAGCAGTGTGGGAAGAACACGGGGTGGGGGTGTCATTTAACTAAGGTTTTACGTGGGGGCCTGCACGGCGAAAAGCAAACCATACAACTGCGTCAATTTACTTGCCATTATAAGTCTGCGGGCTCGCGCAACTCTTAGGAAGCAATCCACACAAAATGCAAATAAGTATTACCAGTCACACAAGTGCCTAGTTACAAAAGTGCTTGAGATCACTGACTCACTTCAGTAGACTTTGTGAACAGGTTCGCTTCAGCCTGCACTTAAAAATATCATTGTTTGAGGTCATGGTGCGCGCCACAGTGCTCTTTCCATCTGGGTGATTAGAATGTTTCATTGCGTGATGTCATAGTGGATATGCGGAAGATCCGCCCCTTCTCTTTGCACTTAGAACGTTTTATTGTGTGATATCACAGTGCGCATGAGGCACCGCCGCCCTTTACCTTTGCAGTTAGAATGTTTAGAATGTTTCATTGTGTGATGTCATAGTGCACATGACGTATGGACAGTGGTCCCAGAAAACAGCAATGCAATTAGAGAAATCAAAAAATAAATATTCAAAGCAAACCATAAAACACAAGGTATTGTTTGTGCTCAGTGTTTTAATTCACACTGGGCATCACTCTCTTAATGTACATATTCATATTATTACAAATAACAATGTCCCTAGAGAGGAACATGGTGGGGGGAGGGGGAGAGGAGGGGAAGGTGGGTATAGGTGTTTCGTGAGGATAGGGAAGTGATTGAGAAAGGCAGTGTTAATAAAAAAAAAAAACATACATCAATTCGGACAAATGAGGCTAGAACATCAAGCTTATAAATCTCAATCTTCACAAAACTATTATGCAGCCATGGTCACAACAGTAACATAACGTGAAATATCTGTTATCTTATGCTGGCTTTGTGGTAAAGTGTCAACGTTTTGACCCCTAAGAAACTGTAGGCAGTTTAGTCCCTTACGTCAGGGTCTTCATCAGGACAGGGTGCGGGGGTGAGGAAGGGCGCGGTTGATGGACCTCTGTACACTGGCTAGTGGCGTTCGAATGAAGCGCTTCATTCGAACTGATGTAATCTGAGACATGTCAACCTCTAATTAGTACATTATCACTGATTGAAGGTTTGGCTCCCGCGTCACCCAGAAGAGGTGCTTCGCTCATTTTTCCCCCACAGGAGCCCACATGCCCGTCAACGCCACTAGCCAGTGTGCAGAGGCCAATCGATCGCGCCCTTCCTCACCCCGCACCCTGTCCCGATGAAGACCCCGACGTAAGGGACTAAACTGCCTACAGTTTCTTAGGGGTCGAAATGTCGACACTTTACCACAAAGCCAGCATAAGATAACAGATATTTCATGTTATGTTACTGTTGTGACCATGGCTGTACAATAGTTTTGTTAAGATTGAGATTTATAGGCGTGATGTACTAGCCTCATTTGTCCGAATTAATGTATGTTTTTTTTTAATTAACTCTGCCTTTCTCAATCACTTCCCAATCCTCACGAAACACCTATACCCACCTTCCCCTCCTTCCCCCCCACCATTTTCCTCTCCACTGGCATTGTTATTTTTAATAATATGAATATGTACATTAAGAGAGTGATGCCCAGTGTGCATTAAAACACTGAGCACAAACAATACCTTGTGTTTTATGGTTTATTTTGAATATTTGTTTTTTGATTTCCCTAATTGCATTGCTGTTTTCTGGGACCACTGTCCTTACGTACTGTTTCACACCCAGGTCCCAGAGACTATTTTGGGTATACCCTTCTTAGGTAACCATAGTGCACATGACGCAGATCCGACGACCGCTTTGCAATTAGAATGTTGCATTGTGTGATGTCATAGTTCACATTAGGCAGATCCGCCCCATCCCTCCACAGTTAGAATGTTTGATTTTGTGATGTCATGGTGCTGTCATAATGCATATGAGGCAGACCGGCCCCTTCCTGTTGCAGTTAAACTGTTTCATTCTGTGAATGTTGGAAAATGGTTTATTACTAGTAGGGATAAGTAGGGACTTGCCACTAGTAATAAGGCCACAAACATAATAAAAGGTTTAGTCAAGGTCTCAATAAATTATTCCCTTGCTCAACCCTTGGTAGCTGGCAAAGAGCGGACAGGCCTAACTTAGGAGACAGGTGTGTAAAGTAATTATAAACACCAATACAATAAATAAGCAAGAAACATTACGTAACAAAAATCCAACACCAATTTATAAAAATAGAATATATTTTTTTGAACAAACAGACACCAAAACAACAAAAATCCAATGAAGGGAACCAGAGATATGAATTTTTAAATACTAAACACTTTCAAGTGCTTAAAAATCAAGGACCCAATTCACAAAGATAAACTTAGGCGTTGGATCTAAACTCAGACCAAACGTCTACGTTTATGACTTTGGGAATTTACAAAGGGCATTTATGAATGCTATTGTTATGTCCGCACCCAGGCCGGATCTCTGCCCTGAGGGCAGACATGAAGATAGTGCTCGTAAATGCCCTTTGTGATTTCCCAAAGTTCTAATCTTAGACGCTTGGTCTAAGTTTAGACCAAACATCTAAGTTTACCTTTGTGAACCAGGCCCTATTTGTGCCAATTTGGAACCTCAGGTCACGCTTGACTGGAACAAAGTCAAAGTTTGAGGCCCACTGCGATGGAGCACAGTTTGGATATACTAAGCGGGAGGCCTTGGTCAAAATTTTACAGTCGTACTTAAAAACGTTTCTGGGGGATTTTCTTGAGTATGCTGGAATTGCAGCAGCTTCGCCGGCTTTGTCCACCGGAAGTATTGTATTGTAGTATTGTATGGCATACTTGTATAGCGCAAAACTGTCACCCGGAGGGTATCCTGGAGCTTGACTTGATCAGCCATACGCAAACTACACTGCTTCAGTCTTTATACTCTCCTGGAGAAAAGGTGTGTTTTTAGTCCCTTTTTAAAGGATGAGAGATCCTCCTTGCTTCTTAAGGGCAAGGGTAAAGCATTCCACAGCTTAGCTGCGGTGAACCTAAAGGAGCGTCCACCCATCCGAATCCTCATAATTTTAGGAGTTACCACCAAGCAGGCTGATGAGGAACGGAGGGGCCTAGTAGGAGTATACCAGTAGAACATCGTCTGCAGCGAGACCGGCCCCTGACCATGAAGGGCCCTAAAAACAAGACAAAGTGCAATTGGCAGCCAATGGAGATCCATGAGCGCCAAGGAAGAGGAATCAAGACGCCGTCTAGAAAGAGCTAGCTTAGCAGCCATATTCTGCACTTGCTGCAATTTACCCCATAGAGCCGCTGGCGCACCCAGAAGTAGCGCGTTGCAGTAATCAAGCCTGCTTAAGATGATACTACGCACTACCTCTGGGCGTGCATGGGGCGGGAGGAAAGAAAGAATCTTCCGCAATGTTCGAAGTAACAGCATACACGTTGCCACAGTTTTGTTGACAAACGCATCTAGCTGTAAATTGGATTAAAACAACACCCCCAAATTCCGAGTTGAGACTGCCGCAGGCCCCGTACCTTGGAAGGAGGAAGGCCAAAAGTCGGGTGGCAAAGGCCGGGGGATACGATCCGTTGAGCAGTGCAGTATCTCGGTTTTTGAGCTGTTAAATTGCAATGAATTCAGGCTCAGCCATTCTGTGGTAGCTGTCATACAGCGGTGGTAAGTCTCCTGCGACACAGCATCCCTACCCTCAAATGAGAAGATAAGTTGCGTGTCATCGGCATAGTTGATGATCGAAATGCCAAAGGACTTGATTAAGCTGACCAGGGGACGGAGGTATAGATTAAATAGAATGGGGCTGATGGCCGACCCTTGTTGTACGCCCTGCCCCACTTTCTTGATGTCCAAACGATAGGGCGGCAAGGCTACCACCTGGTGTCTATCACCAAAGTAGGAGATCAACCAGTCCAGGGCCCGGCCAGATACCCCAATATCCTCTAGTCTCCTGATCAGGATGGCGTGGCTGACCGTGTCGAACGCAGCAGACATGTCGAGCAGCACTAAAAAGGCTGCTCGACCAGAGTCGACACGCGAACGAAGGTCATCCAATGCGGTCACCAATGCAGACTCAGTACCATGGGCTGGCCTGAAACCAAACTGAGCCTCATCCAAGCAGGTGTTAGTCTCTAGAAAACTGGACAGATGTTTTGTCGCCAGTTTCTCCAAGATCTTGATTGGGAAAGGAAGCAGTGAGATAGGCCTATAGTTTGCTGAGCAGGTAGGGTCCAGTGTGTCCTTTTTCAGAAGCGGCGATACTACAGCCAGCTTCCAGCAGTCCGGTACCCGAGCAGTACTAAAGGACAGACAACAAAGGGGGGAAGATCTCCTCATGGAACAGTTTCCAATATTTAGATGGCAATGGGTCAAAAGGAGAACCCGAAGAAATCCCATCTGCCACGGAACAAAAATCCTCCAAAGACGGAAGGGGGAAGCTGTTCAGCCGGGCTTGCCTAGCATCCGACTCCAAGACCATAGGAGTAGCCCCCAGTGCCGAGATTGACATGGTTTGGGGATCCGAGGTGGCCGGAATGCCAAGATTGCTCAAGATAGAAGCAATCTTGTCCTCAAACGCCTTTGCCAGAGAATCGCAGAGTAGTTGGGAAGCCGGGATATCATTGGAGGCACAGGCTGGGCGAGATAGATCCCTGACTATCTTAAACAGGGCCTGAGATCAATTTTCCGCTGACAATAACGTTTCCTCGAGGAAACTGGCTTTGGCGCATTTGATCTGAGTTTTGTAGGCCAGTAGAGCCTGTTTGAAGAGAGCCTTGTCAGACTCAAGGTACTGTCTCCTCCAGGTACGCTCCGCACGTTTACACTGGAGCTTCAACTGGAAAAGCTCCTTGGAGAACCAAGGCACGGCCGGTTTAGCCCTGTCTCGGATTTTCCGCAGAGGAGCCAGTTTGTCCAGTGAGCTGGTGATTTTCTGACTAAAGGTCACATAGCTCTCCTCCACACTGCCTCCCAAGGAGAAGCTTTCTACTAGCAGGGTTGGCAGGCTCGACTGATTCAGGAGCCTTGACCATTGCCTACCCACCTTTGAAGTGGCTCCTGTCCTACCACTCTTCACTGAATCAACAGGGAGTAGCAGGGAAAAGTGGACAAGGGCATGGTCCGTCCAGCATTGGGGGGTGATGTTCCGTACCGATACCCGACTAGCATCTGCGAGGATCAGTTCCAAAGCATGACCCTTTGAATGAGTTGGGGTCAGTACCAGTTGCTGCAGATGAATGTTGCAGCAGGACTGGACCAGCTCCTTATAGGCTAGATCCGCAGATCCATCCGGCCACAGATTAAAATCCCCCAGGATCATAATCCTAGTGTGGGAGTTGGAAAGCTCGTAAATCAGATCTACCAACTCAGGTACAGCAGATAGGGCATTAGCCGGGGGTCTGTAACACAGCAACCCAGAATACAAAACACCTCCTTGTCCTTTTAAAGAGAAGCCCATTAATTCACACCCCAGGACTTCTCGTGTCTCTAACAGAGAGATATCCAGAGTTTCTCTGTAAATAAGGCCTATACCACCACCTCTAAACCCTACCCGAGGCTTATGTCTAATTTTGTAGCCAGGGGGGCAGGCAAGACCCAGTTCCACCGTGCTGTCTGCTCTAGTCCATGTCTCTGTCATACAGAGCATGTCTAGCTGGTGAGACTCTATGAGTAGTGCAATTTCGTCATCATGCTTACAAAGCGATCTGACGTTCAGCAGACCACAAGACAGAGTCTCCTGACGGTTGGCAGTGGTGTGGGGCTGACGGCTCGGTGTCGGAAGAGGGTCCATACTTATGAGCTTGTCTCTTGAATAAATAATGTGGGCAGATACTTGAGAGGCAACATTCCCGGCACCTGGCGCGACCTGTGCGCGAACGGGCGCAAACGGGCTTAACTCTGGCGCGCCTACGTCGCGCCCGCTGCGCGCCTACACTGCGCGCTTGGGAGGTGTCCATCTTTTACACCGTAGATCACGGAAGTCCTGTGAGGGCAAGCTGCTGGCCCCTCCACCAAGATGGCGCCTAAACTGTGTCGCCTCCTGGAACTCCCAACCCAATATGGCGACGAAAAAGAAGGCGCAAAGCGGACCCAGCCCACCCTGGAAGTCCCTCTGTCCCGCAAATGCGGGTGACCAACAATTACAATGGGGGTAAGTTCTAGCGGGGATTCCCTGTATTCCCGGTATGGCAGTATGCTGGAAAGTGCCTGCGTCTAATACTCGCACAGCGCAGTGCGATTAAAACAAATACCACAACTATTTGACTATTTAAGTTTTTAAAAGTCTAGACAAAGTACAAATCAAGAGTAAAATAAAGAAAAGCAGCGCGATCGCGCAGGTCAGCAACATCAAAAGCAGAACGGGTACCTGCCCTATAGATTTGAACAGAAAGGCCTAGGAGAGGTCCAAATGTATTAATACAAAGACACCTAAGCCCAAGCAAATTACACCACACAGACAGGTTTATTCGTTTAGTATCAAAATTTATTTTTCAGGAATTAATTTATTTAAGGTCAGCAAGTCTACCTGTCTTGGAACAAATCCAACCTTATATAGGCCCCACCTCCACTTCCGAACGCGGAAGTCCTGTGAGGGCAAGCCGATATGCTGGAAAGCGCCTGCGTCTAATACTCGCACAGCGCAGCGCGATTAAAACAAATGCCACAACTATTTGACTATTTAAGTTTTTAAAAGTCTAGACAAAGTACAAATCAAGAGTAAAATAAAATAAAGCAGCGCGATCGCGCAGGTCAGAAAGTCAGGAAGTCCCATGTCAATTCCTGGAAGTCTTGATCTCTGGAGCTTTCAGCAGGACAAACCTGAAATCCAGGCTGGGTCGCGGTTCAACGTAGTCGGCTTGACTCTCACATTCGAGTCAGTCACCTTATGAAGCGTTTTCCAAAAGTTGCTTCAAACTTCTCTAAACGTCTGGAACTTCTTCCTTAAGCTCCTCTTGAGGGTTCAAAGTGTCCACAACATCAATCCAAGGGTCTAGAAGCCCTGAGATGGTCTATGGGATGTGGAACTATAATTCCCACAATGCACCTGGCCAAAACCTTAAAAGCCCACAGGACAAACTCCAGGATGGAGACTTCTTGGTGCCGATGATGACGGTGGACTCACATAAACTGTAGCTTGTAGGAAATTACTCCTGAATCCCTGTGAAGCTAGGCAAAAGTCCTTTGGACTGTAGTAGCAGATGGTGCAGCAGGTGCATTCCTTTGGGTGCAGACCCGGGTTCCAGCCGTCCAGTCATTCCTTCATCTCCATGTTGTTTCATGCAGTAGATGTGAGATGCATGGCAACTCTTCCATATTTATAATGTGTTCCTGGGCGTCAAGCAGGGAGGCACCCCTGACCAATGCGATGCAAGGTGCCACCCTCAGGTATGACCACTTCCTCCAAAGCGTGGCATATTCCTGTCCCAGAAAGCACTATTCTTCCAAAATCCAAGATGGACTAACTTTCTCCAGGAGGGTTATGTTGGACTTGGCCCGCAGGGCAGGTTCGCCCCTAAACTTTTTGCCTTATGTGTGACCCTGTGTCAGTGATTTTTGGGTCTCTGCGCACTTTCCCCTGGGTCCCAGAGTGAAAGTGCGTGCGTGTAGTATGGCTGGCCTGCCCTCCCATAGGAATGCATGGGGAATGTATGTGTCCCTGGTAGTTCCTGATGCGTGGGGTGTACAGGCTCGAGTTTAGTATGTGTAAACTCGTGAGAGTGAATGCTGCGAGATGGTATATGCGGCATGTATGTGTCTAGAAGAGAAGTGCTACTTCTGGACATTGATGTGCGTGTGCTGTGAGGGTGCTGGAGAGTGATTGGCTGGAGCTGGCTGGCATGCCAGGCTCCAGGAAGTCTGGATGGGTCTGCCCGGTGGTGAGTGGGAGATTAGCATGAGTGATGTGTGGGAGGAGTGTACCTGTGTCCTGGATGGGCTGGGTTTTCCCCACACAATGCTGGCTCCGCCCCCCTGTGGTGTGTCTAACGACCCTAGCCTCCCCAGTGAATGAAATGGGTGGTTGGGCCATTAAGAGTGCTCCAAAGCCAGCTGAAACTGGTTTGCCCCCCACCCTGCACCTTGAAACAAAGGATTTGGTACTATAAGAAGGGGCTGTGTCCCCTTGGAAAATGTTCTGCTTTTGGATCCTGCCAGAGGGGGCTGTTGCTGCTGCTGGGGCCAGGAGGACCGCCACTTGGACTGTCTCCCTGCCTGGAGACCCAGTGTGCTGGCGCTGGCCCAGCCTTGCCCCCCTGCCTGCCTCCAGCCCCTGCTGGAGCCCTGTCCTGTCCTCCAGTGCTGGGGAGCACTGAGGACTTCGTTGCCTGCAGCCTGAGAGCGCTGCTCTCTGCCCTTCAGCGCTGGGGAGCGCTGAGATCGCCTGCCTAGCGCTTGAAAACGCTGGATTTTGCCCGAGCGCCGTGAGCGCTGTATTTTGCCCGCCCTGTGTGGTGGTTTGACGGCGCGGGTGCCACCCCGCTCATTGCCGTATTGTTTTGCCGGTTTTGGATCGATCTACGAGGGAGCCCACTCCTCGGATCATCTGGGAGCCCGCCTGCCTGCCTAAAGCGAGCCGCCGCGCTGCCCGCGGCGACCCGGAAGTGAAGGGATTGCCGGCCAATCACAGCGCGGCCCAGGAAAGGCCGACCGGAAGTCCCGCCTCCCTCGCCGAGCCGCGAGAGAGCCTGCCGAGGCTCCCCGAGAGGAAAGGAGAGCCCCGGGACCAGCGGGAGAAACCCGCCGCCGCTGGAAAGCCCAGCGCTAGACCGGTGAGTGCCTGCCTGCAGAGGAGGGGGGGGGGAGCGTCGGGACACATTGCCGGTGTCCGCCCCGCCCCCTCTCTGTAGCGCGACCTCGCGCCTGGGTGTTTTGAGCCTGAGGGCTCAGGGGGCATTTCCTTATTTCACGAGCCCTGAGAGGCTCTGAGCGCCCCACGTTCACGTCGAGTCCCCAGAGGGGGGACTCCCAAAGAGAAGCGCCCGTGTGTTTTGAGCCTGAGGGCTCAGGGAGCATCTCCACGTTTTGGAGCCACGAGGTGCCCCGGGGGCACCAGTTGATTTAGAGCCCAGCGTGGCTCTTGGCAAACATCATTGCTTTGGGTCCCCAGAGCGAGGGACCCCCCCAGCCCAGCGAGGCTGCACCTGTTCATTGCTGGAGCCCTGAGAGGCTCAGCACCCCCCCCCCCTTACTGGTGAGAGAGCCTAAGAGAGGCTCACCAGTGCCACAGTGGTGGTTCTTTGAGCCCAGAGAGGCTCCAACTTTGCCCTAACTTTCCTGCACCAGTTGCCCAGCACTTTGTGGGCAACTGCCACGTTTAGGCACCCTGACTTTGGACACAGGGCGTCCTAGCCCCAACAAGGCCAGAGGGCCTAGGGACAGTCACAGGTGGTGACTTACGTGAGTTTGGCGCAATTGTACTTTCTAGACACCTCTGAATGGGTAGTTTATTCATCATGTGTTCTCTTGTGCTGCACCTCTGAATGTGTTTTTATGCGTCATGTGCCTTTACACCTCTGAATGAATGTTATGCATTGCATCATGTGTTTTCCTCTTACACCCCTACAGGTATTGTAATACATAGGTGGTTGTTTTCTCCCTAGTACAGGTGGTGCTAGTGAGGTCCTGTTACCAGTGATTACTGGTTGTGTGCTCTATTTTTATATTGTGTGCTACACTGATTTTTCTTTCTACAAGTGCTAAGTTCTAAAAGTGCTGATACCCCTGACAGTGGTCCAAGTGGCCCTGTCCTGTGCAATATCCCTTGTAAATTCCGCCCGTGCCTGTTGGCACAGTGTAACAAGATGTGTGTTTTATCTGATGTTTATTTATTATAATACAAAGGCTATTTTTATATAACCTTGTGTGGAGTTTCCTTTGTGGTGGGCCTTTGGTTGTTGTTGCTGGGGTGCGTGCGCAAATACTTAGCCTACATCGCCTCCAAGTTTAGCCTTGCTGCTCGCGCCACGTTACCTAGAGGGCGAGTAAGGGTTATCTTGGCGTGTAACTCCCTTGCCCTGACTTGGGTGTGGTGGTCTCTGACTGACTTTGGCGAAAGCCCTGGCCAGCCAGGGATCCCATTTCCAACATTGGCGGCAAGCGGTGGGATAAGGATTTGTGTTTGCGTTATACCACAGTAGCGGCTGGCCGCACTTCAAAGCTCTACATTTGTTAGATAACCACATTTTGGGGATTATTGTTTTTGGTGAAATTCCATTGTTTCTTCTCCTGAAGAGTGTCATTTTATAATTGTGTTCAGTACATTTGTCCCCCGCCCTGCTTCCAGAGTTTGGTACCTGTGTCACTTTTGGTCAGGTTGAGAAGTCAGGGGTGGTAGAAACTGCCTTACCGATCCGAGGGGAGGGTGTGTGTGGATGAATGGTGTGTTTCCCTGGACGCATGAGTGAGTTCTTTTTTTAAGGAGAGTGTGGAAGTTTTGGAATTGTGTACTCCTACTTCAGATTGCTAGATCCCTTGTGTTGCACGTGTCTGTGAGCATCCTGTCAAGATGGAATCTCCTTTTAACCTTTGTGGCCTGTTTAAGTACAGTGTGCATGAGTTGGTACGGTTATGTAAGGAGAGAGACATCCCAGTGAGTGAGTCAGACACCCAGTCCAAGCTTAGGGATAACATGATCCTGTGGCAGAAGAGTGACTGGGAGCGTGAGCACAGTGAGAGGGAGAGGGCCCGGACCGCACACCATGAGGGTGGTGGGTCTGAGGGGAGCCCTGAAGAGTCTGATGTGGAGAGTGAGTGTGACAGTGGATGGGCGCCAGCAGAGAGTGAGGACCCCCTAGATAGGGAGTCCCTTGCTGGGTCCAGTGTCAGGTGTAGCACCCCATCCCTTTCCCTGTCCCCAGAGGAGTGGGTGGATAGGAGAGAAGAGAGGGAGCACCAGCTGGCCATGGAGAAGCTCCGGTTAGAGTATGCCAGAGAGATGGCGCAGCTGGGTGTGAATGAGCGGACTGCAGAGGCTGAGAGGGCCTTGGCCAGGGAGAAGATAGCCCTAGAGTGTAGGTTATCCCCTGAGCGCAGTCTTAATTTTCTGGATCCCCCAGGGAGGGTTGAGTCCAGTGGTGGCAGCTATTTAAATCTAAGTCTAGAAAGTCCCAGTTCCCAGAGTATGGTTCCTGTTTCCCCAGAGGAGGAGAACAGGTTGAAGTTCAGGAACCATAGGAAACCGCCTCACCAGAAGTGGGGGTATTTTGTGGATGACTGTTCTGATGCAATGGAGGATTGGCTGGCGGCTAACCCGGACGATGAGAGGGACGGAGTAGTGAGTATGTTCCTCAAAGAGCAGTTGCTCAGTGTTGTGTGTCCAGAGTTGCGCCAGCACCTGCTGAAGTTGAAATGTTTTTGTCCTTGGGACCTTGCAGAGGAAGCAGACCGCTGGGAAAGGGCCAGAGGCTCTGTAGAGTCATTGGTGAGTGACTCCGAAAGTAGTGGGTCAGGGATCTTCCAGCCCAGCGTGGTGGAAGAGGCTCAGTGTAGCCCAGCTAGGTCCCAGTATAGTGAGAAGGGTGTAGGGGCTGACTGCCTGGCTCAGTGGAGCAGGAGTCAGTGGGTGGCTGAGAGCCCCCAGAGGCCCGAAGCCCTGTCTCAGAGCCTGGGTGGTTTCTTGAGGGAACACCAGGTTGGGGACCTAGGCTGTCCTGTTAGCCCATTTGAGGAGGATCTCCTAGTGAGTAGAGGACCTGGAGCGTCTGTAACCAGAGCTCCTGTGGTTCCAGAGGCTGGCAGTACCGCTCCGGTAGGGAGGGTACAGGAGTCCAGCGTGAGGAGTGATTGGGGGATGAGTTTCCCAGTGGATGCACCAGTGGACCAGAGACTAGCCAGGTGGGCTAGATCTTCTTGGAGGGACCCGGGTGGCACCACTTCTGGTCTGGGGGATCGCCACGCACTGTCAGGTGGACAGAGGGCGGGAGATCTGCGCCAGACAGACAGTCACACAACAGTTGTGTCAGTTGTTAACCTCAGGGGGATTGTGTGTGAGTCCCCAGAAGTCCTGGAGTGCCAGGCAGTTGTTCCACCAAAGGTTTTAGACCGGAGGTTGGATGTCCAGGTTCAGGATCAGCCTGACCTGAAGGGTAGGACGACTGTAACCAGTGTCCTGACCGGTTCTTCTTCCAGAGGAACTTCTCCAGGTGGGAGAGGGCAGACCTCTGGAAGGGGGTGCAGAGGGTGGGAGAGCCCACCTCTGACCCCGGTGCAACCTGAGGGGTTAAACCCTAGGTTGGCATGGCGTTCTAGGTGTCCCCCTCGCACGGGGAGGAGGAACCCTAAAAGAAGAGGTAAGGGGAGGAGAGCCTTCCCTGAGACTCCTGGTCCACCTGAGGTTGTAGACCCTAGGCTGGAGAACCAGTGGCAGTCTAGCCCTGTCTTGCAGACAGGAGGAGTGGAGAGTGGCTACTATGTGCCAGGGGTTACTACCCCCCACTTCATGAGTAGGCAGGAACCAGTGGCACCTGGGTGGCCTAGGGCCTGGTCCTGGCCGCAAACAGCTGAGGAGTACCAGTGGGGTAGCCCAGCTGGTCCTTACGGTAGCTTTAGAAGGAACCCTAGGGGTTCACCGTGGCATAGAACAGGAGGGTGTCCCGGCAGTGGCGGGCCTGCGTCCGTGTTCTATCGCCCCAAGCAGGGAAGTCCATCACGGTGGTGATTGTTCTCCCCTGCGTTTTGGCTGGAAGGGGGTTGTGTTGGACTTGGCCCGCAGGGCAGGTTCGCCCCTAAACTTTTTGCCTTATGTGTGACCCTGTGTCAGTGATTTTTGGGTCTCTGCGCACTTTCCCCTGGGTCCCAGAGTGAAAGTGCGTGCGTGTAGTATGGCTGGCCTGCCCTCCCATAGGAATGCATGGGGAATGTATGTGTCCCTGGTAGTTCCTGATGCGTGGGGTGTACAGGCTCGAGTTTAGTATGTGTAAACTCGTGAGAGTGAATGCTGCGAGATGGTATATGCGGCATGTATGTGTCTAGAAGAGAAGTGCTACTTCTGGACATTGATGTGCGTGTGCTGTGAGGGTGCTGGAGAGTGATTGGCTGGAGCTGGCTGGCATGCCAGGCTCCAGGAAGTCTGGATGGGTCTGCCCGGTGGTGAGTGGGAGATTAGCATGAGTGATGTGTGGGAGGAGTGTACCTGTGTCCTGGATGGGCTGGGTTTTCCCCACACAATGCTGGCTCCGCCCCCCTGTGGTGTGTCTAACGACCCTAGCCTCCCCAGTGAATGAAATGGGTGGTTGGGCCATTAAGAGTGCTCCAAAGCCAGCTGAAACTGGTTTGCCCCCCACCCTGCACCTTGAAACAAAGGATTTGGTACTATAAGAAGGGGCTGTGTCCCCTTGGAAAATGTTCTGCTTTTGGATCCTGCCAGAGGGGGCTGTTGCTGCTGCTGGGGCCAGGAGGACCGCCACTTGGACTGTCTCCCTGCCTGGAGACCCAGTGTGCTGGCGCTGGCCCAGCCTTGCCCCCCTGCCTGCCTCCAGCCCCTGCTGGAGCCCTGTCCTGTCCTCCAGTGCTGGGGAGCACTGAGGACTTCGTTGCCTGCAGCCTGAGAGCGCTGCTCTCTGCCCTTCAGCGCTGGGGAGCGCTGAGATCGCCTGCCTAGCGCTTGAAAACGCTGGATTTTGCCCGAGCGCCGTGAGCGCTGTATTTTGCCCGCCCTGTGTGGTGGTTTGACGGCGCGGGTGCCACCCCGCTCATTGCCGTATTGTTTTGCCGGTTTTGGATCGATCTACGAGGGAGCCCACTCCTCGGATCATCTGGGAGCCCGCCTGCCTGCCTAAAGCGAGCCGCCGCGCTGCCCGCGGCGACCCGGAAGTGAAGGGATTGCCGGCCAATCACAGCGCGGCCCAGGAAAGGCCGACCGGAAGTCCCGCCTCCCTCGCCGAGCCGCGAGAGAGCCTGCCGAGGCTCCCCGAGAGGAAAGGAGAGCCCCGGGACCAGCGGGAGAAACCCGCCGCCGCTGGAAAGCCCAGCGCTAGACCGGTGAGTGCCTGCCTGCAGAGGAGGGGGGGGGAGCGTCGGGACACATTGCCGGTGTCCGCCCCGCCCCCTCTCTGTAGCGCGACCTCGCGCCTGGGTGTTTTGAGCCTGAGGGCTCAGGGGGCATTTCCTTATTTCACGAGCCCTGAGAGGCTCTGAGCGCCCCACGTTCACGTCGAGTCCCCAGAGGGGGGACTCCCAAAGAGAAGCGCCCGTGTGTTTTGAGCCTGAGGGCTCAGGGAGCATCTCCACGTTTTGGAGCCACGAGGTGCCCCGGGGGCACCAGTTGATTTAGAGCCCAGCGTGGCTCTTGGCAAACATCATTGCTTTGGGTCCCCAGAGCGAGGGACCCCCCCAGCCCAGCGAGGCTGCACCTGTTCATTGCTGGAGCCCTGAGAGGCTCAGCACCCCCCCCCCTTACTGGTGAGAGAGCCTAAGAGAGGCTCACCAGTGCCACAGTGGTGGTTCTTTGAGCCCAGAGAGGCTCCAACTTTGCCCTAACTTTCCCTGCACCAGTTGCCCAGCACTTTGTGGGCAACTGCCACGTTTAGGCACCCTGACTTTGGACACAGGGCGTCCTAGCCCCAACAAGGCCAGAGGGCCTAGGGACAGTCACAGGTGGTGACTTACGTGAGTTTGGCGCAATTGTACTTTCTAGACACCTCTGAATGGGTAGTTTATTCATCATGTGTTCTCTTGTGCTGCACCTCTGAATGTGTTTTTATGCGTCATGTGCCTTTACACCTCTGAATGAATGTTATGCATTGCATCATGTGTTTTCCTCTTACACCCCTACAGGTATTGTAATACATAGGTGGTTGTTTTCTCCCTAGTACAGGTGGTGCTAGTGAGGTCCTGTTACCAGTGATTACTGGTTGTGTGCTCTATTTTTATATTGTGTGCTACACTGATTTTTCTTTCTACAAGTGCTAAGTTCTAAAAGTGCTGATACCCCTGACAGTGGTCCAAGTGGCCCTGTCCTGTGCAATATCCCTTGTAAATTCCGCCCGTGCCTGTTGGCACAGTGTAACAAGATGTGTGTTTTATCTGATGTTTATTTATTATAATACAAAGGCTATTTTTATATAACCTTGTGTGGAGTTTCCTTTGTGGTGGGCCTTTGGTTGTTGTTGCTGGGGTGCGTGCGCAAATACTTAGCCTACATCGCCTCCAAGTTTAGCCTTGCTGCTCGCGCCACGTTACCTAGAGGGCGAGTAAGGGTTATCTTGGCGTGTAACTCCCTTGCCCTGACTTGGGTGTGGTGGTCTCTGACTGACTTTGGCGAAAGCCCTGGCCAGCCAGGGATCCCATTTCCAACAGGTTAGATCTGGCTAAGCCAACCCACTGCCATGGCTAAGATTCTCTAAGATTCTCTAACACTTCCCTTCCAGCCCCTTCACTAATCTAATTACAGGGGCTCCTGTGTGGCTGGGGGTGCAGGATGTGGTGGTGAGCCTGTGTTGTGCTAAAGTGTCATTATCTCTTTGAAGACCAGTCTGGCTACTCCACCCCTTTCCTGCCTGTTGCTTATGCAGCTCCACCCACAAGATATTGTTTGTCTCTGAAGCAGGCCCCTTCACAGCTCACTAAGACAACTTGGCTCAGCCTGGCAAAGCTGGCCAGTCAGGAGAGGGCAGCCGGAAGTCTGCATTTCCGCTTACAGAAAAGAAAGTTCTATAACTTCTTTACTGTACTAGTTATTATAAATACAACAGTGGCAAGCTGTTGGATCTATCATAACTATCATTTAGAATCTTTGAATGATATTTCTAGCTTGCACCCTATCAATATTTTTGCTTAAATACAATATTCCCATTATAGCCTACGGAGCTAGTTTTCTACAATGGGGAAAACAAAATTGCCAGTTTGTCCATCACCAGAGTTATAAAACATATTTTATAATTTCCTTGTTTAAAGTTACAAGGCACCCTACCCCAGGGACACTTAGGGGAGAACTTAGGGGATGACATATGTAAAAATAAGGTAGTTTGCGACTTTGGATGTACCTTTAAATCCAAAGTCAGATTTGCATATGAAATGTCTTTAATATGACAACAGGCAACACAGTAGTGCTGGCAGTACCAGTTGTTATTACACCTAATTACCATACACTTTTAATCAGACCACAGGCCCTGTGTATGGGTAGCGAGCCCAGGACGCAGTCAGAGTCAGAAAACCAGCACCTAGCAGTCAAAATGGGGGCAAAAAGTGGAGGGACACTGAAAACAGGTCCTGATTTCTCACAGTGATGTCATAGTGCATATGAGGCAGTCATGCCCCTTCCTTTTGCAGTTAGAATGTTTCCCCCTTCTAATTAGAATATGTAATTCTGTGAAGTGATAGTGCATATCAGGCAGATCCTCCCCTTCCCTATGCAGTTAGAATGTTTCATTGTGTATTGTCATAGTGCACACAAGGCAGAATCGCCCTTTCCCTATGCAGTTAGAATGTTTCATTGTGTATTGTCATAGTGCACATGAGGCAGAATCACCCTTTCCCAATGTGGTTAGAACGTTTTGTTGTGTGTTGTCATAGTGCACACGAGGCAGATCCGCCCTTTCCCTATGCGGTTAGAACGTTCATTGTGTGGTGTCATAGTGCACACGAGGCAGATCCGACCTTTCCCTATGCGGTTAGAACGTTTCATTGTCTGGTGTCATAGTGCACACAAGGCAAATCAGCCCTTTCCCTATGCAGTTAGAATGTTTCATTGTGTGGTGTCATAGTGCACACGAGGCAGATCCGCCCTTTCCCTATGCATTTAGAATGTTTCATTGTGTGGTGTCATAGTGCACTTGAGGCAGATCCGCCCTTTCCCTATGCGGTTAGAATGTTTCATTGTGTGGTGTCATAGTGCAAACGAGGCAGGTCCGCCCTTTCCCTATACGGTTAGAATGTTTCATTATGTGGTGTCGTAGTGCACACAAGGCAGATCGGCCCTTTCCCTATGCAGTTAGAATGTTTCATTGTGTGGTGTCATAGTGCACACGAGGTAGATCTGCCCTTTTCCTATGCAGTTAGAATGTTTCATTGTGTGGTGTCATAGTGCACACGAGGTAGATCTGCCCTTTTCCTATGCAGTTAGAATGTTTCATTGTGTGGTGTCATAGTGCACAATAGGCAGATCCGCCCTTTCTCTATGCAGTTAGAATGTTTCATTTTATGGTGGCATAGTGCTTGTGATGATGCACTGTCCACAGCCGAGTTCAAATACATTATTTATTTGTGTAATATAAGTAGACACACAAGGCTGCTTTGCCCACTTCGTTGGCCTTTTAAATGTTTATTGTATATTACAGTTGTGATTTCAATGTCCCATTTTGATTTCAGTCTTGGTTGTCCTTGCTATTACCCTAGAGCTTCCCCCATATATAAAACTCTTTCATCTTTGAAGGAAGGTGGATATCTGACTATACGGTTACCCTCACTTGTTGCCTGGTGTTTTGCTGGTTTCGACTTAGCTGGCGTGGGAGCCTGCTATTCAGGGCCCCAGTCTATCTGCTTTCTCTATAAAATGGACTTTAGGTACATGCCAGATTGGCTACTGGGTCACCCTTGTGAGCCACTGTATAGTGTACCATAGGTACCCAGGGCATAGGTGCACCCTAGGCCTAGGCAGCATGCATTGTGCCACCCCTGGTTTGCCTTCCAAACTGACACCACAGGTCTGTACACACAGCCTGGGTAAGGTGGTGTAATCACCCCTTTACTTAGATATAGCATCCCTATATCTAGATACCTATATAGACACATATACACCCATAAGCCACTCCTAAGGCAGACCTCGACAATCCTGGAGGTAGAGTGCTTGGTTTTATGTGAGAGGGTGCCCTAGCATGAGCTGAGCCCCTCTGCAGATTTCAGAACAATCTCCTTATAGCTGTTCTATGATATAGCCATACCATATACTCTTAAGTGCATTATAATCCTCGCGGTTAATGCTAACTTTGGTTTGGCTTTATCAAAACATGTCGTGTAAGGTGTCAAACACTTTGGAATACTACCCCCGCCCCCCGCCAGTCCTGGCAGCGGGGGTAGCATTCCACTCTTCTAGAGGGAGAAGACATGTAGTTACTGTTAAACCCAGTTAAAGTTAAACAGAGCCTCAGCATCACAAAATGGATGCTGCTGCCACAGACACGAGTCTGCCCTCTTTCTGCTGAACGAAACTAAAGCAGGGAAGGCTTGGACAATAGGTTTCCTGTCTAGAGAGGTGCTGGCACCTCTCCAGACAGGCTTTAGTGTATTGGGGCAGGGAGGGCTGCATTCAGTGAATGCTTTCCAGACACTACCTGGGCACACAAGGTGCTCCATGCATTTCCCTGTTCAAACCGGTTGCTGGGACTCTAATCCTCAGCTCTGGCGCAAAACTGGACAATAGGAAAGGGGTGTAACTACCCCCTCCCCAGGTCCACCCATAGGAGGGACCTTAAAGTTAGTCCAACCCCTAAACTTAGTATAAGTATAGGATCCCAGTCCCTAGGACTTTAGATTACCCGAGACAAAACTCTCAAACATATATCCTGGATCTTTGACATTCCATTTCGACTGGAAGATGGAAGACATCTCCCTTGTGGTCAAGGAGTGACCACCCTGTTCAAACAGGCACCAAAAGCAACTTTGCCGGTCTGCATTTTTGAAGCTCCCGTCGGATCCTGAAGAAGCTATGACAAAGGACATAGACTTCCAGATATCTCTGACCCCGACCTTCGCTCACAGCCAAGCTGAGACCCGTGGCGGCTATGAGAGACGTGAAGAACTCCTGGACATCCTGCATTTTGCAAGCTGCAGCTACTTCCCGAGTTATCCAAAAGTTGTGCATTAGGGTGCTTGAAGCCCCAGGCCCGTGCACCATTTGCACTGAAGCTCAGAGGCCCACACTCCACGAGTGTCCCGTGGGCCCGCTCTGTGCATTTCCGCTTGTTGCATCGTTGCAGTTCCTGGCCTTTTGGCTAGTGAGCCCCCAAGAAGACCATTCTTGAATCAAACTTGCTTTTCCGATTCCTCCAGGCTTGCTCCAGATTCCCTGCAAAGGAGAAGCACCACAGACCTTGCTGGTCTGCAACAAAGCCAATCTCGACATCCTGCGTCGGTTGCGGTTGCCAAGGCTTGTTGGATCCAATCCGGATACCAACACTGCAGTCAACTAGACCTTTTGTGGGACAGCTCAAATACAGCTTCTAGTTGTCATCGACACCTCCTGGACCTCGTGGCTGAAGAGACAAACTTCACCTTTTCACCTGAAATCACCCACATTGTCTGGCAGCTTTCTATCGCCATCCTGGTCACTGGCAAGTGACCCAGACTCGGTCCCTTCTGCTTTCATGTTCTTCAGATGTTTGATCCACCCTTGGATCCACCCGGGCACTTTTCCTCTGGTCGCCTGCAGCACTTCTTTTCAGATCTCCATTGAAATCGACGATAACAACCCGACACCAAAAGACACCTATGCACCTGGCTACCGCGGGTGAGGTAACACGAGTACTCTAGTAGCCTCGAGGGTATTGGCCCTCCTAGTGTCTACGTCTAAAAGGGTTCCATGGTAGTTCATTTAGAAGTGCCCTTAAATTGTAAATTTGTGGGGGGCGTGGCTAGCAGCCGAGGCGAATGGCCGCACTCTGAGGCGGCTCCTCGGCCCTCGCTATCTACAGTCCACTGATCCTGCACTAGTGCCTCTGTAAGGCCCAGGACCGATACCCACAGGCAGCGCTGACCTCCTGGGTGCCAGCGCTCGGCCCTTCCTGCCCTCTTGATCCTCCTACTCGCCGGACTTCGCTCCTCGATATCGGCCTTCCTCGGCCACAATATGGCAGCCGCTGCTGCCTGAAGCGCTGCTCCGGTCACCGGGGCTGCTCCTGACGCCGCGGGACTCTGGATTCTGGGGAGCGGCGTGGTCGAGTCTAGCGGGGGCACTTTCCGACCACCACCGCCCGCTCCCGCTTGCTGGACCCCCTGGGTGCTGTGCTGTGCGGCAGGCAACGGGCCCTCCCGGCCGCCCGGCGTCGGCACCTACGCGAGTCCCCTGTCTCAGGCCTACTACTGGGGACCGCCGTCCATCTTCGTGGAACGCTCCAGTTTCGCCGCTCTGCCTCGCGACAACTGCACACATGCCCCACCAGCTGGCACACCTCCCCCCTGCCTGAGTGAGTAATTGGAACGGCGGGGGGTTTCTGGGGCCCTCATGAGCCGGATTGAAGACGTGCCCACCACTTTCCCTGGGCCCCACTCCGGAGCATTGTACCAGTCACTCACCGCTCCATCCGGGTGACACTGTGAATGCTCTCTGGGCCCACCCTGACCGTTGGTGACGCCTGGAACACGGGAGGCCCTCGCGGTGTAGCGATCTACACCCTCTGGATTTTTACTGCTGCCCCCCGAAAAAGGCCGGAGACGAACAGTGCACCGCTCTGAGTCCTGCTAGATGGTGCGGCCGCCTCGCTGAATGTGGTGTACCTGACCCCGATTTTCCACCTGCGAGCTGCTGCTTGTCTTCGTCTCCTGGAGCCCTGTGGACTCCCGACTCCTCCTCAGAAGGAACTTCTAGACGGCGTGGGGCACGATTCCCTCCCCCTCTACGCTCGACGAGGGATTCCCCCTAAAGTGCGCCTTTTGGACCTGAGCCACCACTACGATCCACAATGGCCTCTGGTAAGGGAAATCGACCCCCCAACCAAAGGCAAATCAACAAGTTGTCATGGGGCTCCAAGGGAGAACCTAAAGACGCTGCCCCTGATGCTATACCTAAAACAGCGACTCCCCCTCCGCCGACGAGGCCCCCTACTCTAGACGACGTTATGGAGGCGATCGCTGGAGTTCGCTCATCTTTGGAGACCCGCATTGACTCAGTGAATATTGAAGTGACACGGTTGCGCGCCGATCTTCGTAAAATGGACACTAAGGTCAAGGATATAGAAGTCAAGACCTTGGTACTCGTTGATGATACCTCCACTTTACAACAGCAAGTGACCCAACTCCAGAAACAACAACACCACATTGAGATGCTCCTGGATGACTATGAAGGGCGTGCGAGGCGCAATAATCTCCGCATCCTGGGTGTTCCGGAGCGCCTTGAGGAGCCGGCCGCCGATCTCTTTGTGGAGAAACTGGTCCTGCAACATCTCCAACCAAAACAACTCTCCAACTATTTCTCCATAGAAAGAGCGCACAGAGTCCCTGGGGGCAAGCCCCCGCCCTATCGTTGCCCGGGTATTAAAGTTTTGTGACCGTGATGTCATCCTCCAAACGGCACGAGCGGGACCGCCACTGCGTATTGACAACGCGCAGATCATGATCTTCACGGACTTTACCGTGAAAGTACAGGCTCGACGGCGCAGCTTCCTGAAGGTGAAGAAGGCACTCCGTGCGCAGTCTATCAGGTATTCCATGCTGTTTACCGCGAAGCTGCGCGTCGAATCGGAAGGCAAGACCTGGTTCTTCGAATCCCCTGCTGAGGTATGGGATTGGCTCGAGGGGTGGCGTCAGTCTGCATCTGCCCAGAGTCGTCGCAGGAAGTCCATGGACCGGTCTGATGCTGAGGTACCACCTGAAAGTCAGGATCTGTTAGTGGAAAACTTCCAGGGGGAGCAGTGACAGGCGGGCTCAAGACTCGTATGGCAATTGAGACACTGTTGTTTTTGACCGTCTTCACCCGCAATGCCTGCTTTGTTGCCCTTGCCATCACAAGTCTCCCTGCTGGCTCACCCGGTGCAGATTTGTACCTTCTTTGATCTGCTACGTCACCTACACTGCTGGGAATATCCTCGCTGCTCAAGACCACGTTGATTGCCATGTCTTATTCTCAGTGGGCCAGCCCTCCTCAACGCTTTGAACTCCACCTTATAGTCTGAGGCCCTTCCTGATCCATATGTATCCTTTTTGGTTTTGTCATAATTGTTCATGCTGCTCCGATTGCTGTTTTCCGCTTGCTTGTGACTGATATACCTCCTGCGGATTGCTTAGGGTGGGCCGGACTGACCCACCTATTGCTCTTATACTGGAGGTGATTTTCGGCCTTCCAGGAGAATTCTCAAAGCGCTGGGAGGTGATGTTCATTATGCCCAACCGGGATGAGTAACATTTCAGACTTTGATCATCCTTTGATTATCCTTGCCCTCTTAGTTATTATGTGCTACCTGTTTACACTGGGAGACGTCTCGTACTTTTGTCAGTTGCCTGAAATGGTGGGGTCTCAGCCCTTGACGTGGGGATGTCCTGGGCCTCATATGCTTCATAATTTTTACTATGTGAATGCTGTTATGGATTTAAGTTGTTTTTCACTGCACTAGTCGACATCATCCTGTCGATAGATGGCGGCGGCACCCACGGCTCTCCACGTACCTCATTAATGTTTGGGAGGGCGACAGGCACTCTGCCTAGTTGGGGAGTGGATAGTTTTAAGTCCGCGGGCAGGGGGGCAGGGAAGGGGGTTGGAAGGGGGAACGGGAAGGGGGGAGGGATTGGGGAGGTCATGGGTTGTTGGGAAGTTTGCACAGACAATTATATTGTTATTGGTTTTGTTTCAGTCTACATACAGCAGAGAATTCTTGGACGTTGAACGTACTACTCAGCACTTTACGCCCCCACGACACACTCAGTATTCTCAATCAGATAACACCAACTCCTTCCTCGGACGGGGACAATCGTTTAGGCTGCCCGCTTGGATGTCGCCGCTCTATCTGATTCCTTTTCAGTCTCCAGAATGCAAAAGTTTCTTGGCTGTGGGCCCAACTACTCCCCACAACATGCTTCCGCGAGACGTCCGTCACTCGCTGTTTACACACACCAGGTCTTTCCAGTACTCTGTCACTGGCTCCTTTGAGGCCGCTCTTTCCTATAGCGCACGGTCAGTGCCCCAAACACCACTAATCCGTACACACCTTCCGTTTATAGAGCCACCATGACACCCCCATTGACGACTTCTCTCTCCCTCATGACGTGGAATGTTAACGGCCTGGGTAGCAAAATAAAGAGAGGGTTAGTCACGCAATACCTTAAACGTCACGCTCCATACCTGGTTCTCTTCCAGGAAACTCACTTAATGGACAATGCGTGCCAAGCACTTCACCGGGGAGGCTATAAACTACTCGTACATGCTGGCTTCACCTCCGGATCCAGAGGGACCGGAATCCTCGTTCGGAAAAACGTTGCACTGACACCTACAAAGACGTGGGCCGACCCCCTGGCCCGCTTCGCTGTGCTAGAGGCCACCTGGGAAGGCAAACCGCTAAACGTCATCTCAGTTTATGTCCCCCCAGCCTTAGGCGCGGCTGCTCTACAGACCTTACAACGCATAATGTTAGATCTCCCACAGGGACCTCCACTCATTGGAGGAGACTTTAACATGACAATGAACGACATTCAAGATCGGCACCCCCAACGCACATCACACAGGTCGGGCTCTGACCTATTTGATTACACACAGACAATAGGGCTTGAGGACCTATGGCGCGCGTCTCATCTGCCTACTTCTTACTTCACACACTACTCCAATGCCGACAATAGCAGCTCTCGCATAGATTATCTGTTCTCCCCCACCACTGACCTGGAGTTTTTCGCCACCCCTAAGGGCTCCCTAGGGGAATCTCAGACCATTCCCCATTAACTGTGGAATTCACGTACCACCGCTGGAGGTCCCGTGGCCCCATAATCATATTGCCCTGGCTCCTCAAGGTCCCTGACATAAAAGACTGCCTACTTGAACACACAGAATTTTATTTTGCGGAAAATGTGGGCTCGGTGGAATCAGCCGTGACCATATGGGAGGCATACAAAGTCCTTAAGGGTTAGGCCTTAGCTCTCAAAACTAGCTACACTCACAAACAGAGTGAACACCAATTTCAGGTTGAGTCAGACCTGTTCCACCTAGAATCACTACACAATGCACACCCCACAGACTGAACGGCGACTCGCCTCCGCGCGAAACAACTGGAATTTAAAGCATTAGCCCTCGAGAAAGCACAGGCCAAGCTCTTGAAAACTCGCCATCGCGTTTACGAACTGGGTGATAGGGCAGGTAAAATGCTTGCTTGGCTCGAAAAACGTGAGCAGGGATCTCGATGGATCCCAGTGCTGACCCTGCCAGATCACTCTACTGTCACAGATCCGAGCGACATAGCGGAGGCCTTCGCTGTCCACCTAGAGCGAATCTACACAGCCAAAGCACATTATGGCACCGAGGAGTCTAAACTACTTCTGGCCGAGATGAGACTTCCCTCTCTCTCCAAATCGGACGTGCAGGAACTGGAGAAAGACCTCACAGTAGAGGAGGTCGGCAATGCCTTGTTTGCCGTTCAATCAGGTACAGCTATGGGCCCCAATGGTGTTCCAATTGAGTTCCTAAAGGGCAGGTGAGATCCTTCCGGACCTCAAAGCAATGTTCGAAGAGAGTCGAGATGCCGGCCGCCTGCCATTAGACCAGCGACTGGCATCAATAGTGGTCATCCGTAAACCGAACAAACCGGCTAATGACTGCGGCTCTTACCGACCAATTTCTCTCATTAACTCTGAAGTGAAGGTCCTGGCGAAACTCCTCGCTGCCAGACTTATGACAGTCCTCCCTGCCTTGATCCACGATGATCAATCGGGCTTTCTACCGGGCCGCAATACAGCACTCAACCTCTGCCGGGTTCATAATGTAATGAGCAGGATACCACTACTTCAAGAAGACGCGGCTATCCTTTCCCTAGATGCCACGCTTGCCTTTGACTCCATAGAATGGTCATACCTTTTTGAGGTCCTCCTCCGCTATGGTTTTGGTCCTAAATTTATTCAATGGATCCGACTGCTATATACTGACCTATGGGGTCAAGTCTATGTTAATGGACATACGTCCAGACGGTTTCCCCTGAACAGAGGTACCAGACAGGGATGTCCTTTGTCCCCTTTGTTGTTCGCACTTACCCTTAAACCTCTGGCTCATTGGGTCAGAACTGACAATTCCATCTGCGGCATCCGATGGAATGACAACACCATTGACAAAATCTTGCTCTACGCGGACGATATCCTAGTCTACGTCTCCTCCCCCAAATCCTCTCTCAACAGCCTGCTCCACGTCATCACTAACTTTAGTAAATACTCGGGTTTTTCCATCAACTGGTCCAAATCACTGTTATATGTTCTTCGAGGCCCACCCCCTTCTCTCCCACGAGGCTATTCTATTGAACTAGCCCTGGAGGGGTTTAAATACCTCGGAATCTTTGTCACCCCGGACCCCAAACTATTTTATGAACGCAACCTTAACGGCCCACTTCAGAGACTCCACAGTGACATCTCACATTGGAGATCATTACCACTCTCTCTCCCAGGCAGAGCGGCCCTCTTCAAAATGCTTGCACTCCCTCGATTTGTGTATGCCCTACAAAACTGTCCATTTCCCGTAGCTGACTCCTATTTTAATACACTCGAAGGAGACCTCCGCCTCCTCTTGTGGGACGGTGGCTCTCCCCGCATTGCTCTCCTTTGGCTTACACAAGGGTGGTACGATGGAGGAATCGCCCTCCCAAATGTTTGACTCTATTATTGGGCTACCCAATTGATCGCCACTAACTCCTGGATTTATGGTTCACCCACTAACCCTTCTTTCCATGGATCACTTACAGAATATCGACAGTCAAAATATCGACAGTCAAAATATCGAGGTAAAAATATAGAATGCCAGAATATCGACCTCCTATCTACAAACAGGTAAGTACAAAAATATCGACTCCAAAATGTCGATAGGGAAAAATATAGACAGTCAAAATATCGATTTTTTAAAATATCTTAAAAGTAATTTTAAAGTACTATAATAATAAATATAACTATTTTAAACATACTTAAAATACTTAAATAAACTTAAAATTAATAAATAATTATTGTAACTTAAAAAATAAAAAAAAATTTAAACATATATATATATATATATATATATATATATATATATGTATATATATATATATATATACATATTATTAACAAAACATATACAATATTTTTTTCCGTAAGATAGCGAGAGGTTTACATTTACTATTCCAACTCCAGTGAGTGCAACAGTAGGGAAAGTGTTGGATAGCGTAGGGGTAAAAATTACTATTCCCACTCCAAATAGTGCAACAATAGGGAAAGCATTGGATAGCGTAGGCGTGAAAATTACTATTCCAACTCCAGCGAGTGCAACATTAGGGAAAGCGTTGGATAGCGTAGGGGTAAAAATTACTATTCCCACTCCAGAGAGTGCAACAGTAGGGAAGACGTTGGATAGCATAGGGGTAAAAATTACTATTTCCACTCCAGTAAGTGCAACAGTAGGGAAAGCATTGGATAGCGTAGGGGTAAAAATTACTATTCCCACTCCAGAGAGTGCAACAGTAGAGAAAGCGTTGGATAGCGTAGGGGTAAATATTACTATTCCCACTCCAGAGAGTGCAACAGTAGGGAAAGCGTTGGATAGCGTAGGGGTAAAAATTACTATTCCCACTCCAGAGACTGCAACAGTTGGGAAAGCGTTGGATAGCGTAGGAGTAAAAATTACTATTCCAACTCCAGTAAGTGCAACAGTAGGGAAAGCATTGTATAGCATAGGGGTAACAATTACTATTCCCACTCCAGAGAGTGCAACAGTCAGCTGCCACTCCTGTAAGTTCACCTGCAACCGGACCCACGCCACACCAGCACCCACCAAGCCGAACACCAGCACCACCCACCTGAAGTGCATCCTGATCAACACCCGCTCCGTCCACAGACACGCCGTCGAGCTCTGGAACCTGCTCGACACCACAGACCCAGACGTCGCCTTCCTCACGGAAACCTGGATGAACGACTCCTCAGCGCCCGACATCGCCATCGCCATCCCAGAGGGTTACAAGATCACCCGAAGAGACCGCGACAACCAGACTGGAGGAGGCCTCGCCATCATCTACAGGGACACCATCCGCATCAAGACCAACACCAACGACACCCTGACAACCGCCGAACACCTGCACTTCCAGATCCACACGGACCCCAAAACCACCCTCAGAGGCACCCTGATCTACCGACCCCCGGGACCACGCACACAATTCAGCGAGGACATCGCCGACTTCATCAGCCCGCACGCCCTCCCCTCCGCCGACTACATCCTCCTGGGGGACATCAACTTCCACCTGGAGAACAACAACGACCGCAACACCACCACCCTGCTCGACAACCTCGGTCTCAAGCAGCTGGTGTCCACCCCCACCCACCTCGCCGGACACACACTCGACGCCGTCTTCTCATCCAGCAAAGACATCACCTTCAGCCACACCACCGGACTCCACTGGACGGACCACAGCTGCGTCCACTTCACCTTCAGAAGAACGACGATCCACCACCACCAGCAACAGGTTGCTCGAAGAAGCTGGAACAAGATCACAGCCGACCAGCTCGCCGCTTCCCTGAGCCAGCACCCTCCCGCCAGCTCAGCGAACCCCAGCCAGGCCACCGACAACCTCACGAAGTGGATCAGCAACTGCGCGGACGAACTCGCCCCACTGAGGACCCCGCCCAACAGACCCGGCAGCAAGAAGGCCCCATGGTTCACCGACGAACTCATGAGTTCCAAGAAGAACTGCCGAGCCCTCGAGAAAGACTGGAGAAGGGAACCAACTCCGGACAACATGACCACCCTCAAGCTTGCCACCCGGAAGCACCACCAACTGATCCGCGCCACCAAGAAAACTGCATTCAAGGACCGACTGGACAACAACGCACACAACTGCAAGGAACTCTTCAACATCGTGAAAGAGCTCTCCAACCCCAACGCCGGAAACAACGGCATCACCCCTTCGCAAGACCTCTGCAATTCCCTCGCCTCCTACTTCCACAACAAGATCGCGGACATACACAACAGCTTCAGCACTCAACCGACGCACGCCACGACCGAACCACCGCCCCCCACCACCACCCTCCGCGCCTGGACGCCGATCAGCACCGAAGACACCGTCCGCATGATGAACTCCATCCACTCCGGATCTCCAACCGACCCCTGCCCTCACCACGTCTTCAACAAGGCCGACGCTGTCATCGCACCCCACCTGCGGGACATCATCAATACCTCATTCGACACTGCCACCTTCCCGGAGAGCTGGAAGCACGCCGAACTCAGCGCCCTACTCAAGAAACCTACAGCGGACCCCACCGAACTCAAGAATTACCGCCCCATCTCGCTCCTCCCGTTTCCAGCCAAAGTCATCGAGAAGATCTTCAACAAACAGCTGGCCACCTTCCTTGAGACGAATGGATCCCTCGACCCCTCACAGTCTGGCTTCTGAGCCAACCACAGCACCGAGACCGCCCTCATCGCTGCCACTGATGACATCCGAGCCCTGATGGACAACGGAGAAACAGCGGCCCTCATCCTCCTAGACCTCTCCGCGGCTTTCGACACTGTCTGCCACCGCACCCTAGTGCAGCGCCTCAACAACGTCGGAATCCACGAGAAGGCACTGGAATGGATCATCTCCTTCCTCGACGGAAGAACACAGAGAGTCCGTCTACCACCGTACAAGTCAGAGGCCACCGGAGTCATCTGCGGCGTCCCTCAAGGATCCTCGCTGAGCCCCACTCTCTTCAACGTCTACATGAGCCCCCTCGCGGCCATCGCACGCCAACACAACCTCAACATCATCTCCTACGCCGACGACACCCAGCTGATTCTCTCCCTCACCAACGACCCCGCCACCGCTAGAGCCAACCTTCACGAAGGGATGAAAGACGTAGCCGAGTGGATGACAACCAACCGCCTGAAACTGAACTCAGACAAGACGGAAGTCCTCATCCTGGGCTCCTCGCCCTCCGCCTGGGACGACTCCTGGTGGCCCCCCGCCCTGGGCACCGCACCCAAACCGACAGACCACGCACGCAACCTGGGCTTCATCCTGGACTTCTCCCTCTCCATGACCAGACAAGTCAACGCCGTCTCCTCGTCCTGTTTCAACATCCTGCGCATGCTACGTAAGATCTTCCGGTGGATCCCCAATGAAACCAGGAAGACGGTCACCCAGGCCCTCGTCACCAGCCGTCTGGACTACGGCAACGCCCTCTACGCCGGAACCACCGCCAAGCTCCAGAAGAGACTCCAGCGTATCCAGAACGCCTCGGCGAGACTCATCCTCGACGTCCCCAGACGAAGCCACATCTCCAGACACCTGAGAGACCTGCACTGGCTCCCGATCAACAAAAGAATCACCTTCCGGCTCCTCACCCACGCACACAAAGCCCTACTCAACCAAGGCCCAGGATACCTCAACAGCCGCCTCAACTTCTACGCTCCCAAACGCCACCTCCGATCGACCAACCACGCCCTCGCCGCCGTCCCCCGCATCCGAAGAGCGACAACAGGAGGAAGGTCCTTCTCCTACCTGGCCGCCAAGACCTGGAACTCCCTTCCGACCCACCTCCGCCTGACCCAGGACCACCTCTCCTTCAGGAAGAAGCTCAAGACCTGGCTGTTCGAGCAGTAGCACCCCCCCCCCCTAGCGCCTTGAGACCCTCCGGGTGAGTAGTGCGCTCTATAAATGTCTTTGATTGATTGATTGATTGACAGTAGGGAAGACGTTGGATAGCGTAGGGGTAAAAATTACTATTCCCACTCCAGTAAGTGCAACAGTAGGGAAAGCATTGGATAGCGTAGGGGTAAAAATTACTATTCCCACTCCAGAGAGTGCAACAGTAGAGAAAGCGTTGGATAGCGTAGGGGTAAATATTACTATTCCCACTCAAGAGAGTGCAACAGTAGGGAAAGTGTTGGATAGCGTAGGTGTAAAAATTACTATTCCCACTCCAGAGAGTGCAACAGTAGGGAAAGCGTTGGATGGCGTAGGGGTAAAAATTACTATTCCAACTCCAGCGAGTGCAACAGTAGGGAAAGCGTTGGATAGCGTAGGAGTAAAAATTACTATTCCCACTCCAAAGAGTGCAACAGTAGGGAAAGCGTTGGATAGCGTAGGGGTGAAAATTACTATTCCAACTCCAGTAAGTGCAACAGTAGGGAAAGCATTGTATAGCATAGGGGTAACAATTACTATTCCCACTCCAGAGAGTGCAACAGTAGGGAAGACGTTGGATAGCGTAGGGGTAAAAATTACTATTCCCACTCCAGTAAGTGCAACAGTAGGGAAAGCATTGGATAGCGTAGGGGTAAAAATTACTATTCCCACTCCAGAGAGTGCAACAGTAGAGAAAGCGTTGGATAGCGTAGGGGTAAATATTACTATTCCCACTCCAGAGAGTGCAACAGTAGGGAAAGTGTTGGATAGCGTTGGGGTCAAAATTACTATTCCCACTCCAGAGAGTGCAACAGTAGGGAAAGCGTTGGATGGCGTAGGGGTAAAAATTACTATTCCCACTCCAGAGAGTGCAACAGAAAGGGAAGCATTGGATAGCATAGGGGTAAATTTTAATATCCCCACTCTAGTGAAAATAAATTAATCTAAGTCACATAATTATAAATTAATCAATTAATACATTTTCGTGCCCTACGTAAGATCTTGCCATTACTTCCCCTGGGAGCCAGAGCAGAGGTAGTGCGTAGTTCTATTCTCAGTAGGTTAGACTACTGCAACGCACTACTTCTGGGAGCCCCTAAGACCTTGATCTTAAAGTTGCAGAGGATTCAAAATATGGCTGCTAAATTGGCTCTATCTCGTCCACGCTCTGCTTCTTCATCTGCAGCACTGGCTGATCTTCATTTGCTACCTGTCCAGCAGAGAATTGCCTTCAAGGCTTTATGCCTTGTTTTCAGGGCTCTGCACGGACTAGGACCGATACCACTTCAAAATCTCTTCTCTTGGTATCAAGCTGCCAGACTTCTGAGATCTTCCTCCGCGTTGCTGGTGAGGATTCCCAGGATTAACAGAGTGAGGATGGGCGGTCGTGCCTTCAGTTTCACGGCCGCCACGTTATGGAATACCCTACCCCTGGCGCTGAGGAGTAGACAAGATCTGACCTCCTTCAGAAGGGATCTTAAGACCTACCTGTTTCCAAGAGTAATGTAGTGCACTTCACCTGATGGTTAGATATGGTCTCAGCGCCAGGATACCCTTTGGGTGACAGTTGCGTTAATAAGTATAAATACATTACATTACATTACAATTACCAATTAAGAATTAATTAATTACCAATTAAAAATTAATTAACAATTTATTTAAAATAAATACCAATTAATTATCATGTTTAATTAACTATTAAATTACTTCCCACCCTATTCCCCTATAAACCCACAACCCGCTACTACAAATAAAATAATATTATTCACATAATTAATAATTAATCAATTAATAAAAATTAATTATCAATTAAAAATTAATTAATTACCAACTAAAAATTCATTGGCAATTTATTCAAAATAATACCAATCAATTATTTAATGAACATATTTAATTAATTAAAATTAAATTACTACCCACCCTATTCCCCTATAAACCCACAACCAACTATAGAAAATAAAATAATATTATTCACATAATTATCAATTAAACTATTAATTAATATTAATTATCAATTAAGAATTAATTATTTATCTATTACAAATTAATTAACAATTAATTCAAAATAAATACCAATTAATTATTTAACATATTTAATTAATTATAATTAAATTACTTCCCACCCTATTCCCCTATAAACCCACAACCCACTACAGAAAATAAATTACTAAAATTAAAATATTTATCAATTAATCAATTAAAATTAATTAGTAATTATATTTTAATTAATTGCCAATTAATAATTAATTAACAATTAATTCTAAATAAATAACAAAAAGTAAAATTACATATTTAATTAATTATGATTAAATTACTTCCCACCCTATTCCCCTATAAACCCACAACCCGCTACAGAATTATATTACCCAAAAAGATAAATTAATATTAACTTACCTAAAATTCAATATTTTTGTAGTCTATATTATGTCTAGTCGATATTATGCGTGTATCAAGAGGGAGAGAGAGGACCAGAAAGCTAGTCCTTATCCCCCGAATTATATGTCAATAAATCAAAAATGGACTAGCTAAATAATCAAAAGAAAATAAATTATTTTAATTTATCAAGGTATGCTTTGTCAATGGTTTGAGGCACCTGGTAGGTGTGCTCATAAAGCCCTCACCCACCAACCTAGTTGGTGGCATGCTTCATCATCGGGCCCACCCAGTGACACCTAGCGTGTCCCGGGTGTGCTTCGACGCCTGAAGACAGCGGAGCAGGTATGTCGCTGTGTGTGCGGTGAAGACTGTTATGGATTGTGAGTTTAAAACGGCTTGGCGGGGATCCCAGTGCCCAGGGGCAAGTACACTTTATTAGCTGGGTCACCGTCAGCGGTTAAAAAATAAGGCTTATTGGATGTTGGAGGCGAGTTACGACCTCTCACATCCTGGGGTGTGTCAACATGTTTCAGCCAGTGCCTTATTACTATGCTGGCTTTCTTCAGGACGGATAAAAAAAGTGTGTGCAATTAAAATTAGTGGGTGTATATCCAGACTATGTGTATACACGCCCTAAAGTGTTTTTCTATGTGTGAGTGGGGAATTCCCATCTCAAGAAAACACCTGTACATTAAACATATAGGACAAGGACAAAACATACAGGGGAGAAGGTTAGAGTCACTTGGCTGTATATATATGAATACAGTTGGTTGCCGGCTCTATAGCGGTGTAGGTGATGGCTATGAGCGGCTAGGGTGTAATGGCACTGGTGGTACCATTAGGGTGGGGTTCGCACTGGATTACGGTAGTGGGGTGGCTAAAACACGAATTGTACAGATTGGTGCACAGTGGTACAAGAGAAAAAACATAAGAATTCAATCTTACGCTGGTTTGTCAAAAGTGCTACTTCATGGTTTAGAGAAGTGGCATGGGTTGACCCTGTTGAGTAAAAACATAGGTTTTGCCACAGTTTTTGGGAGAGAGAGAGAGACCTGTAGGGGAGAAAAACGCTTACCAGAGATGAAGAACTGTCTTGGTACTCACTGAGTTCTTGGTCAGAGCCTGCCGTGGACCTGTACTGCCTCCTTCGCTGCACCGGTAGCGAGTGGCCATGGGAGTGAGCTTTTTATACTCCAGGCTGATTGTTAGATCATTGCCACCTGTGTTTTTCGAAAAGGGTGAAAAGACTCAAGGTTCCGAGTCAGAGCGCTCGCAAGCGCTAGTCATGGTTGGGGTGGCGGTCTGCGCATGCGCGTAGAGGTGTATAGTTATCGCGCATGCGCATTATGGAGTTCGTTCTGCGCATGTGCAAGAGTGAGAGGGCCGGTACTACTCGCTCGCGCATGCGCAGTTAAGGCGGTGCGAGCGAGGACCAGTATGTGCTATTACCAAATGACGTGGGGCAATAGGAGGATGCTAATAACAAATGTACGCCTCATTACAACTAGGCAATGGTCTTTTTATGGTGCATATTTTCATGGCGACCGGGCAATGGTCTGAGGATGGTTGGCACTGCTGATCAGGTGGGGGGGGTGGTTGGGGGGGGGTTGGTTTGGGGGGTATTTTTCTTTTAAAAGTCCTGATCATGTATGGGACAACGAGTTCCACGGGATGGCATCGTTGAGCCCGTTGGTAGCTGTTGACAGACGGTATACCCATCTTTGTTCTTTGCCCAGGAGTCTTTTGTCGTTATCAGTGGCACTTTCCGGGATCTGCTCGATTATTGTCCAGTTGAAGTCATTCGGAGTGTGACCTAGGGTAATGAAATGGTTCGTAAGCTTGCTTACGTTTTTCTTGCATCGGATCGTGCTTCGGTGCTCTGTGATTCTGGTCTTGACCTTTCGGGTGGTCATCCCCACATAACGGAGGCCACACGTGCAGGTCAGGAGGTACACCACGTTGCGTGAGTTGCAGTTGGTGTGACTTTGTTGTGTCCATGTTTTATTGGGTTCCAGAAGGAGCGTCTTGGTATGTGTGGTCAGGTGACACACACTGCAATCGTTGCAGGGGTAGTGTCCAACCACTTTCGGAAGGCCCCAGGCATTCATGATGGTATTGGCTGGTTGCTTGTGTGGTAGTCTGGGTCTGGTGCTCACCAGTTGGTCCTTGAGGTTTTTGTTCCTTTTGTAAGCGAATCTGGGTGGTTCCCAGTCCCTCTGTCCAGAGTTGATAATTCTCCAATGTTTTTTTATGATTTTGGTCACTTCATTGGAGGCTGTGTTATATGTGGTGACGCAAGTGATGGGTTGATCTTGGTCATTTTTCACGTGATCCTCCAGAAGGGCATCCCGGTTTTGGTTTCTCGCCCTTTTCTGGGTTTTGTGAATGATGGTTTTTGGGTATCCGCGGTTCTCGAGTTTGATAGCTAATTCGGCAGATTGTGCTTTGTAGTCATGTACATTGGTGCAGTTTCTGCGGATGCGGAGAAACTGTCCGAATGGTAGGTTTTCTCTCAGGGGCCGGGGGTGAAAGCTGTTGTAGTGCAATAAAGAGTTCCTGGCCGTGGGTTTGTAGTAAGTCGTTGTGGTTATGGTTCCATTTTTTGCCCTGATGTCTAGGTCCAGGAAGGGCAATGCTTCGTTGCTGGCGGTGCTGGTGAACTTCAGGTATTGGTCCCTGGTGTTAAGCCAAGTCATGAAGTTGTCCAGGTCACTCTGTGTGCCTTGCCAAATGACCAGGATATCGTCAATGTACCTGTGCCATTTCAGGATATGGTGACTGAAGGGGTTACTGGCTGTGGCAACGTGGGAGCACTCAAAGTGGTGTACATAAAGTCCTGCTACACTTGGAGCAAAGACACTGCCCATGGATGTGCCATTCGTTTGCAGGTAGAAGTCGCCTTCATATTCGAAGAAGTTTTGCTTGAGGGCCAGGGTGGCACATGCCAGTATGAAATCCCTGGGGGTGTGGTAGGGCCAAGGGGATGCCATTAGGACATCATGGAGGACCTTCAGGGTGGCATCCTGAGGCAGGCTAGTATATAGGCTCTCCACGTCTAGTCCCACCAGGAGTTGGGTGTCGGGGTTGAAGTCCATCTTGTCAATGACCTGTTACTACTACTAGCCTGCCTCAGGATGCCACCCTGAAGGTCCTCCATGATGTCCTAATGGCATCCCCTTGGCCCTACCACACCCCCAGGGATTTCATACTGGCATGTGCCACCCTGGCCCTCAAGCAAAACTTCTTCGAATATGAAGGCGACTTCTACCTGCAAACGAATGGCACATCCATGGGCAGTGTCTTTGCTCCAAGTGTAGCAGGACTTTATGTACACCACTTTGAGTGCTCCCACGTTGCCACAGCCAGTAACCCCTTCAGTCACCATATCCTGAAATGGCACAGGTACATTGACGATATCCTGGTCATTTGGCAAGGCACACAGAGTGACCTGGACAACTTCATGACTTGGCTTAACACCAGGGACCAATACCTGAAGTTCACCAGCACCGCCAGCAACGAAGCATTGCCCTTCCTGGACCTAGACATCAGGGCAAAAAATGGAACCATAACCACAACGACTTACTACAAACCCACGGCCAGGAACTCTTTATTGCACTACAACAGCTTTCACCCCCGGCCCCTGAGAGAAAACCTACCATTCGGACAGTTTCTCCGCATCCGCAGAAACTGCACCAATGTACATGACTACAAAGCACAATCTGCCGAATTAGCTATCAAACTCGAGAACCGCGGATACCCAAAAACCATCATTCACAAAACCCAGAAAAGGGCGAGAAACCAAAACCGGGATGCCCTTCTGGAGGATCACGTGAAAAATGACCAAGATCAACCCATCACTTGCGTCACCACATATAACACAGCCTCCAATGAAGTGACCAAAATCATAAAAAAACATTGGAGAATTATCAACTCTGGACAGAGGGACTGGGAACCACCCAGATTCGCTTACAAAAGGAACAAAAACCTCAAGGACCAACTGGTGAGCACCAGACCCAGACTACCACACAAGCAACCAGCCAATACCATCATGAATGCCTGGGGCCTTCCGAAAGTGGTTGGACACTACCCCTGCAACGATTGCAGTGTGTGTCACCTGACCACACATACCAAGACGCTCCTTCTGGAACCCAATAAAACATGGACACAACAAAGTCACACCAACTGCAACTCACGCAACGTGGTGTACCTCCTGACCTGCACGTGTGGCCTCCGTTATGTGGGGATGACCACCCGAAAGGTCAAGACCAGAATCACAGAGCACCGAAGCACGATCCGATGCAAGAAAAACGTAAGCAAGCTTACGAACCATTTCATTACCCTAGGTCACACTCCGAATGACTTCAACTGGACAATAATCGAGCAGATCCCGGAAAGTGCCACTGATAACGACAAAAGACTCCTGGGCAAAGAACAAAGATGGGTATACCATCTGTCAACAGCTACCAACGGGCTCAACGATGCCATCCCGTGGAACTCGTTGTCCCATACATGATCAGGACTTTTAAAAGAAAAATACCCCCCAAACCAACCCCCCCCCAACCACCCCCCCCCACCTGATCAGCAGTGCCAACCATCCTCAGACCATTGCCCAGTCGCCATGAAAATATGCACCATAAAAAGACCATTGCCTAGTTGTAATGAGGCGTACATTTGTTATTAGCATCCTCCTATTGCCCCACGTCATTTGGTAATAGCACATACTGGTCCTCGCTCGCACCGCCTTAACTGCGCATGCGCGAGCGAGTAGTACCGGCCCTCTCACTCTTGCACATGCACAGAACGAACTCCATAATGCGCATGCGCGATAACTATACACCTCTACGCGCATGCGCAGACCGCCACCCCAACCATGACTAGCGCTTGCGAGCGCTCTGACTCGGAACCTTGAGTCTTTTCACCCTTTTCGAAAAACACAGGTGGCAATGATCTAACAATCAGCCTGGAGTATAAAAAGCTCACTCCCATGGCCACTCGCTACCGGTGCAGCGAAGGAGGCAGTACAGGTCCACGGCAGGCTCTGACCAAGAACTCAGTGAGTACCAAGACAGTTCTTCATCTCTGGTAAGCGTTTTTCTCCCCTACAGGTCTCTCTCTCTCTCCCAAAAACTGTGGCAAAACCTATGTTTTTACTCAACAGGGTCAACCCATGCCACTTCTCTAAACCATGAAGTAGCACTTTTGACAAACCAGCGTAAGATTGAATTCTTATGTTTTTTCTCTTGTACCACTGTGCACCAATCTGTACAATTCGTGTTTTAGCCACCCCACTACCGTAATCCAGTGCGAACCCCACCCTAATGGTACCACCAGTGCCATTACACCCTAGCCGCTCATAGCCATCACCTACACCGCTATAGAGCCGGCAACCAACTGTATTCATATATATACAGCCAAGTGACTCTAACCTTCTCCCCTGTATGTTTTGTCCTTGTCCTATATGTTTAATGTACAGGTGTTTTCTTGAGATGGGAATTCCCCACTCACACATAGAAAAACACTTTAGGGCGTGTATACACATAGTCTGGATATACACCCACTAATTTTAATTGCACACACTTTTTTTATCCGTCCTGAAGAAAGCCAGCATAGTAATAAGGCACTGGCTGAAACATGTTGACACACCCCAGGATGTGAGAGGTCGTAACTCGCCTCCAACATCCGATAAGCCTTATTTTTTAACCGCTGACGGTGACCCAGCTAATAAAGTGTACTTGCCCCTGGGCACTGGGATCCCCGCCAAGCCGTTTTAAACTCACAATCCATAACAGTCTTCACCGCACACACAGCGACATACCTGCTCCGCTGTCTTCAGGCGTCGAAGCACACCCGGGACACGCTAGGTGTCACTGGGTGGGCCCGATGATGAAGCATGCCACCAACTAGGTTGGTGGGTGAGGGCTTTATGAGCACACCTACCAGGTGCCTCAAACCATTGACAAAGCATACTTGAGTCCTTGATAAATTAAAATAATTTATTTTCTTTTGATTATTTAGCTAGTCCATTTTTGATTTATTGACATATAGTCGATATTATGTCCATTCTATATTTTTGATTCGATATTATGTCCATTTTATTCGATATTAAAATTTTCTAGTCTATATTTTGGTAGTCTATAATATGTTTAGTCGATATTATGTCCATTCTATATTTTTTACTCGATATTATGTCTAGTCGATATTAAAAACTCAATATTTTGACTCTATACCGCTTTCCACCTAGAGAGATCCCAGACGGGTTGTGGGGGCTACCTTGAAGCCCTACACGGCAAACACTCTCGTACCCGGTATATAGGCCCGATGTCCCACACAATAACGATCTGGCATCGAGCGAACAAGCGACTTGGGTGGGCTAACACTCTTACGTTATCCACCCCACTTTGGACTTCACATCAGCTCGGTTCCCTCTGTCATTATCAGGGCTTTGACAAGTGGGACACAATAGGCATTTACACTCTGGGCGACATGCTTCACAAGGGCAAATTACTGACCTTCGAGGAGCTCCGGAAGACACACGACTTAGCCCAATCTGAGGCCTTCCGCTATCTACAAATCAAACACGCCATACTTGCTAGCGCCCCTGATCTCTCCTCTCTCCCACAATCCTCGCCCCTAGAGGACAGACTCTTGTCAGAACCCCTCCAGGCCAAAGCGATATCCTGCACCTTCCGCAAGCTATGTAACAACATGCCTAACACCTTCCAGCTTCTACGAGACAAATGGCAAAACGACATCGGTGTCTTGGAGGACGCTGAATGGCAAGCGGCGCTAATGTCCCCGCGCGAATCCGCTATTAACCACAGATTTAGGCTTATACAATTAAAGATACTACACAGAACATACTTGTCCGCTCCCCTTCTGTCCAGGATTGGTCGACGGACCTCTGACCTTTGCCTTCGTAACTGCGGTCAGATTGGCACCTTCTATCACATCCTCTGGGAATGCCCGGTGATCCAAGACCTCTGGGAGCGTGCCATCCGCAAGATGGCTGATGCCCTAGGAAAACCCATCCCTCTGACTCCCAAATGTGAACTTCTTTATGTGTGGGACCCTACAGATCTAACTGCACTCTAACAGCAATGGGTGGCTCTGGGCTCCCTTTTATTGGAACGTGAAATAGCAATGCAGTGCGGCTCACCCTCTAAACCACTCTTAATCAGATGGGTTGCTACTATGGATGTGTGTATGTTGTCCGAAAAGCTGGTTTATAAAGTTAGGGGGTGCCCGAGTGTTTGGGATAAGAAATGGGGACGATAGAATACTTATATAATTTGCACATTTTCTCCCCTGAGGCGGAAGCCGGGGGTTCTTTGCTCTACGCTTTGCTTTACCTGCAAACCTGATTGTTTGTTGTATTGATTAAAAATAACGTTTTTTTAAAACTTGTAAATATTTTAGCCTGTACTTTTAAAATTACTGTCCCCACCTCGGCGTGAGATTTGCGTCGCTCCGAGGCTGCTCACTGACCTGTCCATCCACAGCGCTGCTGTTACTAGGCGCTGTCACCTCACCCAACCCTCCTCTGCTGCCATCTTGCTGAGGGTAAGGCTGGCGGTGTAGTTGTTCGAGCCCTCCGCCCTCCCAGGATACTTAAGGGTGGGTCCTTTGTTCACCGCGTAATTTGCACATTTTCTCCCCTGAGACGGAAGCCGGGGGTTCTTTGCTCTACACTTTGCTTTACCTGCAAACCTGATTGTTTGTTCGTTATTGATTAAAAATAACGTTTTTTTTAAACTTGTAAATATTTTAGCCTGTACTTTTAAAATTACTGTCCCCACCTCGGCGCGAGATTTGGGTCGCTCCGAGGCTGCTCACTGACCTGTCCATCCACAGCGCTGCTGTTACTAGGCGCTGTCACCTCACCCGACCCTCCTCAGCCGCCATCTTGCTGAGGGTAAGGCTGGCGGTGTAGTTGTTCGAACCCTCCCACCCTCCTCTTCCCTCATAATCATGTATAAAACCACTAGACCTCCCCGTCCGCGCAGCGGGCGGGCACAGCGGGCGCGTTGGTGGCGCGCCAAAGGCAAGCCCGTCTGCACCCGTCCGCGCCGGGACCGGGCCCAGGGCCACGAGCCCTGGCCCAACATACACTAACCGGCATTTGGTCTATTCCCGCTCCTCTTTGATGGACCTCCGACCGCCCATCGCTCCAGGCTGCACACCATATGACTTAACATTAACCCCAAAAGATGCTGTTCTGTGTTGTTCACACTGTAATAGCGTGACATTAACTAACTTCGTCAGAACGCACCCTAAGCCATACACCAAGGGCACAGATACACCTATAGTTATGGCCCTCATTAACGCGCGTTCACTGTGTAAACACAGTCAGGAAATAGCAGATCTTATAATTATTATTTTTATTATTATTATTTATTGAATTTATATTGCGCTCAGCTACCCGTAATGGGTTTCCCGGCGCCAGGGACAGACTAGAGAAGAGAAACAGGTAATTGCTGAGGAAGGGAAGGGGCAGGAACAGTGACCAAACTAAAACAGAAAAGTTTTCAACTTCTTGCGGAAAGCAAAAAGATTGGTCTCTGTTTTTAGCGCTAACGGAAGAGCATTCCACATCTTCGGCCCCAAATGGGCGAATGAGCGACCTCCCATTTTTGCCAATCGGATTCTAGGAATTACAAGATTGGCTTTATTTGATGACCTGAGAGGACGACTGGGCTGATATGGCTGAACAAGATTGTGCAGGTAAGTGGGGGCAGAACCCTGACGGATCTTAAAAAGAAGACACAAGGTTTTAAAAGCCACACGGTCAGGAATTTTTAACCAGTGAAGGTCACACAGGGCTTGCGTTGCAGACATTCTTCGTGGAACATTGCACAAAAGGCGGGCAGCTGAGTTCTGTACAACCTGGAGTATATTCATTGTGGCTTTATCGGCTCCTAAATAGAGCACATTGCCGTAGTCGATACGAGACATTACAAGGGCCTGAACAACAGTTCTTCGAGTAGACTCAGGCAACATCCATAGGATCTTCTGCAACCAGCGTAAGGTATTAAAGCAGATTGCAGCAACCTTAGTTGCCTGTTGTCGCATCGAGAGTTTCTCGTCGATTAGAAAACCGAGGTTACGAACAACTGGCACGTGGGTAGGCAGTGGACCCATATCACTGGGCCAGTGTCTAGGGCCCCACAGATCTTATGTTTGCCAACTGACTTTAACCTGGACATCCTCTTCATAACGGAGACTTGGACTGACGATTCTTCAGAGCCGGATTTAGTGATTGCCACACCTAGTGGTTATAAAGCTTACAGACAGGATAGAGTCAGGAAAAAAGGTGGAGGGATAGCTAATATAGCCAGGGAAAGGTTCGCTGTTACAATCTCACACATTCCGGACACCTCATGTGAAGCCCTGCAGTTCGCTATCAAGCTTAGTGCTCTCTGCAATTTTAAGGGGGTACTTTTATATCGACCCCCAGGAGCCAAGACAGGCTTTCTAGCTAGCCTAAGTACAATACTGGAATCACTCGCTATTGAGGACTCCATCACGGTCTTGGGTGATATGAACTTCTATTTAGAAGACACTAGTCATAAAGACACTTCTGCCCTTATCTCTGACATGGAAACACTGGGCTTAAACAACTGGTTGCCTTGGCCACTCATTCGGCAGGGCATACCTTAGACGGCATATTTTCTAATGCTGAGGGTCTACAGGTATCAGATATTTTACCGATGCCTTGGACAGATCATTATGCCGTATTTAGCACTATGACAATTAATGCACCCGCGAGCAAGAAAATCATCCCCCCTGGTCTTGGCCCCTTCAAAGCATGGAAGAATATCAAACAGCCAGACCTAAAAAAACTGTTGGATAGTACACGACCGCTGGTGTCCTCCGATCCGATTAGGGCAACACAACAATTGCAGGACTGGCTATGCCACGCTACTAATCTTCTGGTCCCTATTAAGTCTATATCTAAGAATAGGTCTACTCCAACTGCTCCGTGGTACACGGATGAACTAAAAACGCAAAAGCAACACAATAGGAACTGCGAAAGGCATTGGAGGAAAACGTACAACACAGTAAGCAGGACCCGCTATAAAGAATCATTGGCTGTTTATAAAACAATGATTGTAAGCAAGCTAAGAACTCAAGCAAAAACTATATGAAATCACCAAATCCCTCTCAGGTAATGTTCCTGACCTGACTCCACCTCCATCCCAAGTTATGTGTGATGCGCTGGCCAATTTCTTCTTTGCTAAAGTGGACGACATCTACCAAGCCTTCACCTCCAAGTCCTCTATAGCGAACCCCTCCTCCTCTAATACACATCTAGCTACAGCTTTCACCAGCTTTAAACCGCTAACCAATGACCATATACTAACCATTGTCTCCACTATTAAAACAGGATCAGCATTGGACCCTTGTCCTTTCTCGGGTATTCCTCCAGTGATGGACTCGATTATCCCGGTCATTACACAAGTATGGAATTCCATTTTGAGTTCCGGGACATATCCCAACTCCTTTAAAAATACATTACTGAAACTTCTTCTAAAGAAACCTAGCCTTGATAAGAACGAGCTAAAAAACTATCGGCCAATAGCTAGTCTTCCTTTCATAGCTAAAGTGGTTGAAAAGGCCATGAACATACAACTATCGGAGCACATTGAGAAACACCGATTGCTCGAAGATACACAATTCGGATTCCGGAAATATCACGGTACCGAAACTGCCTTAATCAAAGCCTCAGATGATGTGAGAGCAATTCGAGACCAGGGTGGGACAGCAGTTCTGGTACTGTTAGACTTATCAGCCGCCTTCGATACGGTCGACCACAAGATCTTGGTCGACCGTGTCGGAAAGATCGGCATTTGCCATACTGCAAGAGATCTGCTCGCCTCGTTTCTCACAGACAGAACACAGGCCGTCACCCTTGGGCCTTACCAATCTGCTAAGCTTTCGTTGCCATGTGGGGTACCTCAAGGCTCATCCCTGAGTCCGACACTATTTAATATCTATGTGTCGGACCTTGCTAATGTCATCAAAGCACATGGGATGAGCCTAACCTCTTATGCGGACGACACGCAATTGGTATTGGCCAAAAGAGGTGACGGAGGGGAGGTCGCCCAACGTTTTCAAAATGGAATGTTGGAGATAGGAGAGGGGATGGCAAAAAATTGCCTGAAGCTCAACTCAGAAAAAACTGAGGTAGTTATTTTCGGACCTCTTTCACCAGATTGGTCATCACACTGGTGGCCTCTCACATATGGAGCACTCCCAACTCCAGCAACTAAGGTTAGAAATTTGGGAGTCACCTTTGATGACGGCCTCAATTTCATGGATCATGCTAATAAAGTGGCTACTACAGCCCACTACAAATTACGCATGATCAGAAAAATCAGTCCGTTCCTGCCAGCAGCCGCCATTAAAACCTTGGTTAGCTCCTTGGTCTTATCGTCACTTGATTACTGCAACGGCCTATTTTTAAACACTCAGGTCAGGGTCACAAGGAAGTTGCAGTCGATACAAAATGCTGCAGCACGCCTGCTTTCTGGAATCCCTAAATTCGCGGCCATTTCAGAAACTATCAAACGACTCCACTGGCTGACGATCCAGAACAGGATCAAGTTTAAATCATTATGTATAGTGTACAAAGCGCTAAATAATCAAGGCCCGCATTTTCTAACAGACCAACTGGTTCCATATCAACCCTCTCGTCAGCTCCGGTCCTCTAATCGTCATCAGCTAGTGATCACTCGTTCCAAAACAGTGTCCTTGGGTGATCGTCTCCTCCTGGTCGCAGCCCCTAAACTGTGGAACATCTTGCCCCAAGACATTAGACTAAGCTCTACACTCATCCAGTTTTGCAAGAGACTAAAAACCTGGTTGTTTACCCAATAGTCTCCATGAAACGAAGGTAACTTGTCGGAGCAAATAACAGCGATCTGAATCTATGCAAATTGTCTAGCGCCGAGACGCCTGCGGGTATTTGTCGCGCTTTATAAATGGCAATAAATAAATAAATAAATAAATAAATAAATAGAGGTGAACTGTGTACCTCCCCTTCAACTGATATGGCAATTTCTGGACGGGGTTCCCCCTTCTAATTGTGCCTTGATACACTGCTCTAATATGCGTATTCTATGTCAAGATTGTAATTCGAGATTATCTGCTGATCACTGTCTCTGCTTTTGTTCAATAAAATATTTTAAAAAAAAAATTGGTAAATTTGTAACTTGTTAGTTTCCCATAGAAAGTCAATAGTAACCCGCGGATGTGTTTAGACACTGCACGCGTCTCCCGTGGGCCTCCTACTTCCTAACCTTTGGTTGGTCCTAGAAGCCCCAGCGATTCACAGGCCCTATGCCTGCTTTCTATCTCAGATGTGGTTCTTATACCTCTATCCAAAAGGGTTCCATCGTAGTTCATTTAGAAGTGTCCTTAAATTGTAAATGTGTAACTTGTTCATTTCCCATAGAAAGTCAATAGTAACCCGCGGCTTTGCTTAGACACTTCACGCGTCTCCCGTGGGTCTCCTACTTCCTAACCCTTGGGTGTTCCTAGAAGCCCCAGCGATTCCACAGGCCCTATGCCTGCTTTCTATCTCAGATGTGGTTCTTATACCTCTATTTTAGTATATGGTTTGTGAGGCCCCTAGGGCATAACGTATACTGTGCAACTTATCGTTTGCTAATCAAGTTCCTTGTATTGTACTTTTACCTCTGACCTCAGAAAGAGTGCAGAGGGGTTGTATTTAGAATAAATACATATGTATTTGATATATACCTTTTGTGGTGTGCTTTCATTTGGTACTCAAGGGAATTGGTAAAATAACTAGTTTATTCGCTCTCTGAAGTCTTAGCCTGAAGACTGCTCGCCACTGCTACCCCTAGGATAGCTTTCTATAAGGTGGACTTTACAACCGTCATCAATAAGGGTCGATTAGGTGCCCTCTAGAACTAGTGGACATCAAATGCCAAGCTAACTTCTCAGAATCTTCACCTTTTTAAGGCCAAAATCTAAAATTGAACTACTGTGGGAAAAAGATTTTGGTTTTACTTGGCCGGTTACTCTTTAGGATAAGAGCTGGCTCAAATTGGGAAAAAACAGCCTGTGACACCTAATGCTACTCCGACATAGTACATTATTTCCAAATAGACTTTATATGACTCCCTCAATTTCTGCTATATCCAGGTACCCCTATGAATTATTGGTAGTGTGATGAAACAATAGTGCTTTATTGCACATGTGATTTTGGTGTCCGCATACTCTGTGGAAACACATTAAGGTCATTTTCCATACTCCATCTCCCTTTGGTATTACTAAAGTGTTTCTTGGTAGTCACGCTGACCCCAACAAAGCAAACTTACATCGTAATAAGTTGTTAGACCTATTCTTGTTGGCTATTGCCTTCCAACACATTACACTCAATTGGAAGAACCCTTCACACATTTCATTTATAGCTTGTCGGGGCTTAGATTGCTATCATCATAGATTGGAGAGTATGTGAGTGCAACCTATTTAAATACTGTTTGTACAAGTGTTTTGCCCACCTCTAATGTTACATCAGAGATTTTGAAACCACCATGATCATATACTGCCTCTCTACTTATGTGTTGTTTCTTTTGTGATTGACTTACTCACTAAATCATTTTTCTGTGGTTTACCATTATTACCTCTGTCTGTTTTTTACAGGGCTGGCTTTAGAGCGGTGCGACAGGTGCGGCCACAATGGGCGCTTACCTGGAGGGTGGGCACTGACCTGGGGGTGTGCGGGGGGTCACTGTATTTAGCAATAACTTGCAATTTAAAAGTACCTGCTGCAGAGTTCCTTGTGCACCAGTTTCACATTCCAGGCAGCAATAAAAATGTCATGACAACTCTTGTGATTAATGTTCCTGCTGGAGAGAGAGAGATCAGAGTTTGTCTAGTGGCAGTTCTGACTCACCATCAATTAATACAGAGTGTTATATTGCCTACTGCAAAGAACAGATCTGTGTTTTGGGTAGATATCTGAGTGGATTAGTACAGCCTGCCTTTACCAGCGAGATAAAACAAATGTTATGTATATGAGAGAGGGGACTATGGAGAGATGAGGGGCACGTTTGCCGGGTGGTAGTGATGGAATACGAGGAGGTCATGGGGGCGCCAAAAAAGATTCTTGCACCCGTTGCCACCAGTGCTAAAACCGGCCCTGATTTTTAACACCACTATTTTCTCCCTGGTCTTCACAATTCTGCTTTTCTTACATCCCTTTTGTATATTTATTTTTTTATTAATTTTGTTTTCCTCTTTTTATATTACTTCTTAAAGTTACGTATCTAAACTTATCGACGCTTTAGTATGATAAAGACATGGTTTCATTGTATGATATTGTGCTGCATGCCATGGTCAGTGCTTACCTTGTAAACATACATAGGTTCTGGGGCACAAAGTTCTTCATAGCTGGCAACCGCGCACCTTTACCCCTGGCACTGCCCATTTTCCCTCTGGTGCTAACCTCTGCCTTGCTTTTCAAATACAGGGCCTATGTATTTGACACCTTTAGTGTCTTGTTACAGTCCCAAACGCTTGCTCTTCCACAAGCCATCAGGAGCTGGCTGTTTTTCCTAGAATTAAGAAATAATCCCTATAAGGTGGTCGAGTGTTCAAGTATCTGGGACCCGAGCCCTGGAACTCCTTGCCACAGACGCTGAGAGCCTGCAAATCGCTCACAGTCTTTCGTAAACTGCTTCAAACGTGAATGTTCTCACATCTCTCTTTTCTATTACCATTGGTCAATTGGTGACTCTGGTTAGTGAGCAGGCTAGCGCTGGGAAACCTTTTTTGCTACCTTGCTCTAATCTTTCCAACATTGTTATCATGTAGATGAGACAGGTGATAAAAAAGTAGTGACTGTTGAAAGAGCCAAATGTAGGGCCATATTATCAAGAAAGGTCGTTACATTATTGCTGCTTTTATCGGCAGGAAACGCCTCTAAAGCGGCGATAATGGGCTTGATAATATGCCCTTGTGAATTCCCATAGAAGCCCAGGTTCTGGTAATGATAATGTATCGCCCTTTCTTGATAATATGGCCCGTAGTACTTTACAATTAGTAGGTGACATCCTTGGCGCTCTGATTCCTTCTGTAAGGGTGGTTTTGAATGATTTAAAGATTAGAAAACTGTCACTTTGGCTGATCGTCTTGCTACTGACACAGCTGTATCTTTAACTTCGAATAACACTGAGCTTGTGGCACTTAGGGTAATGGTTTTACAGGAAATGCTTGCTTTAGATATTCTGCTTGCAAAAGAGGGCAAAGTCTATCACATGTTACGTGTTCAACCGAGCTGCACTTGTGTGCCTAGCAACAGTGTTGAAAATTAACAAGTTTGTTACTAACATTTCTGGCGTTTCTAGAGATTTGAGGGACTTGGAAGAAAAAGGTGCCTGGGATGCAATAGGGGAAAGGATTATGGCTAGATGCACGTAGGTAACCATTAGTGATTACCAAATAGCAAGTTTTTGCGATTTGCTATTTGGTAATCTCAAACACCCATGTACAAATGTGTGTTTTATAAATTTTGAGAGTGCCACTTGGTCGCAAATAGATCCACCTCAAGTATATTAACCCCTTCGATGCTCATGACGAGCTCAGCTCATCATGCAGTACACTGATCGTGTGCTCATGACGATCTGAGCTCTCATGAACAATGGGAGTCAGAGTTGTTCAGCACAGGGGGGGAATTGCCTTAGCAGCGAAGGTGTTAATGAGGTAAGTCTATTTTTGTGACCAGTTCGAAGGGCAAAAATCACATTTTTGTCATTGATTTTTGAATAAAGCAATCTTTTTTTTAAATGCAGCCCGTTTTCCTTAAATAATATTTTACCTAGGCACATTAGTTATCACTAGTAGAGCAGGTGTGGTGGCTCAGAGGGCCATTGCCCACAAATTATGGCTGCCTTTGCCCACTCTACCAGAGAGAAGGGTGGACACTTTCCTTGCATGCTCTCAGGCCCACGGTACCCTTAGTATTCCACCAGGTACACTCCTGCTGGCGATCACCACTGAGTCTACTCTTGGCTAAAACCTAGTGCCACCTGAACCTCACTTAGCAGGTATCTCTCCCGCCCCAGGATAAACAAAAACAGAGCAGGCAACAGTGGGAGTCACAAACAACCCCCATGGTAAGCTGTCAAACATTTTCCCTTCATGAAACTGTTCTTGTGATAGAACAAAAAGATCCAGCTGGCTCGCCTCAGGTTATGTATCCAGGGTGAATCCAAGAAGAAAGGCCAGCTGTAGTCGCCATGATTTGCACATATTAATTAATTCTTCTCTAGTACCCAGATGGATGAAAGAGCTAAATAAAACCTGGTATGACCCCTCCTAATTAACAAATTATAATCAATTTAAATATCACTATACATTAATATAGCCCTTCCTACGTCCAAATGAACCCACCAATTCTTATTTGGTTTAAAATGTGTATTACACTGGAATACACATTGTAACCACGGTTATTAGGAAGCCTCAGTCCTTTTTAGGTTTCGCCTGTACAGCGCTTGAGCTGTACTTGTGAAATCTATTGTATTTAATATATCCTAAAAGGGAATTATATCCCACCTTCACTTCTGATTGGTACCCACGATTCTCTGAAAATGCCCGTCTGTGGTATTTTGCCGGGTTGTGGGGAGTTGTGCGAATCGAAGGGCCGCTGAACAAATGTTGTGTTAGTTATATACAGCAGGTAATACCGGCATTCTAACCTGCTTTTAGGCGCTCCCATTTTAATCATTAAAATGAACCCACAGTTTGGTGACAGAACAAACAGGTGATTGTTCACATGACCCCCGCGGCATGTTAACAAACCACCCCCTGCCGAGCTTTTCACCCACCACGTCCTCCTCCCTGCTCATTGTTTTACCCACACCCTTGATATTACCACCAGTTACTGCACAATATATTGCCTTTCTCAGTAAACAAGTCATAACACTTTTACGGAGTTTCGTTAACTTATTTTGCACAACTGCTCACCAAGCTAAAAACGTAGAAAAAATATATATTATTAATCACATAGGCGAAACTTAATGCATTTAGCAATGCTTGCTGTTCCTGTTGTGCCTCTTCTTTTCCCATTGCAGAAGAAAAGCTCTGTTTATTTTACGCAATTCTTCTATGTGTACTGTTAATGAGCAAGTTGGGTTCAAGCTGAATGTTTCTCATTATTGTGGCAGATAACTGGAGGGAAGGTAGAAAGCTGGCATTGTGTTTATGCTTCTGAACTGATGAATGCACTTTATCTTTCTGTTCCCTAAACCTGATTGGTCCCCTTACTGACAATCATGTGCAGGTGTAGCAAAAGAAATATTTAACTAATGCAATATAGACTTAGATCAGAGATGCCCTTTACGTCTTGTGAGAAGAAGCTTTGCTTGACTGTGAGCAAATGTTTTTTTACCACCTTTTAGAGGCTTTTACTCTGACTCCTACTACTATCCTGTCTTTTCCACAACCTTTCAAACTTCCCCCTAGCGTAGTCATGTCTTATGTTGCCTTCATGGGAAACTGAATATGTTCTGTTTATTTTCAGACAACTTTTCACAAGTTTGTCTTTTCATTTGTAATTTTGAATTGCTTAAAATAATGACTAATGCATTCATGTATTGGGTATTGAAATGCAACTAATTTGATGGTTTGAATTTGTAACTTTGCTAATCCTGTATGGACATCGTTATGGCTGGTACATGTAATACTCTCTGTCAGCTCTGTGAGGCCTTATGAGCTTCATGTTACCAAAACTTATTTATTTATTTATAAAGTTTTATATAGCGCAAACTTGATCCCGAAGGATATCAGAGCGCTTTATAATTTGAGTCAAAGGTAACACTAGCCTGAAGCCCCTTTGCACCAGGCTGGTCCTATACATGCATCACACATCAGCACTTAGCCTGAAGCCCCTTTTCAACAGGCTGGTCCTGTACATGCATCACACATCAGCACTTAGCCTGAAGCCCCTTTGCACCAGGCTGGTCCTGTACATGCATCACACATCAGCACTTAGCCTGAAGCCCCTTTTCAACAGGCTGGTCCTGTACATGCATCACACATCAGCACTTAGCCTGAAGCCCCTTTGCACCAGGCTGGTCCTGTACATGCATCACACATCAGCACTTAGCCTGAAGCCCCTTTGCACCAGGCTGGTCCTGTACATGCATCACACATCAGCACTTAGCCTGAAGCCCCTTTTCAACAGGCTGGTCCTGTACATGCATCACACATCAGCACTTAGCCTGAAGCCCCTTTGCACCAGGCTGGTCCTGTACATGCATCACACATCAGCACTTAGCCTGAAGCCCCTTTGCACCAGGCTGGTCCTGTACATGCATCACACATCAGCACTTAGCCTGAAGCCCCTTTTCAACAGGCTGGTCCTGTACATGCATCACACATCAGCACTTAGCCTGAAGCCCCTTTTCAACAGGCTGGTCCTGTACATGCATCACACATCAGCACTTAGCCTGAAGCCCCTTTGCACCAGGCTGGTCCTGTACATGCATCACACATCAGCACTTAGCCTGAAGCCCCTTTTCAACAGGCTGGTCCTGTACATGCATCACACATCAGCACTTAGCCTGAAGCCCCTTTGCACCAGGCTGGTCCTGTACATGCATCAACATCAGCACTTAGCCTGAAGCCCCTTTGCACCAGGCTGGTCCTATACATGCATCACACATCATATTGATAAGGATGTCTGCCTCGGCTGGAATTAAAGATTAATCAGAGTGAGTGCGGCATGAACCTGAGTTTGAACCTAAATTTGTATGGTGCAAAATGCTGCAAAACATAGCTGGATGTTTTTTACCAAGTTCTAGTCCAGAACTTAAAGTTCTGAGGTGCCTGTTCCCTGGAATATCAGAGGTGTCCACTCCCTCGATGCCGCCTGAGGGCTCATCTTCCTCAGCTCTCTGATGGTCTTTGACAAATCACTGCTGACGCTATGCAGGACCACGACACTATTGAGGTGGTTAAGGGGAGCATCGAGCCAGCTGTCTGTGTGTAGGGGCGGGGCCAGTGGAATTATGCAGCAGGGAAGGAACACATTGCGCGGCAGGGTTAATGAAATTATGCAACAAGAAACGGCAAATTATGTACCATGGTGCTGTACATTTTGTGGCAGTATTGTGTCACTGTTTTGTCGTTTTTACAATGGTAACACTTTGCATTAATTAATCAATATTTCCTTATTCGATTATCAATTAATAATCATAAAAGTACAAACAAGACGTCTTTGACAATATACTTTTCATCCTAAAAACAACCGTAATACAATTCAAAAAAAGTATAAAAGATGACATTTGGCATTTTCATTAAAACTACAGTGTACAAGAAGAAGTATACGTTGGTATTGGGGGAAAAACAATTAGGCAAGTATAGCAGCATTCACTTTTAGGCCACATTTTATAAAAGACACAACAGCTATAAATACCAGTTGAATCTGATAGCAATTGGAAATTGAAAAAAAACTGGTCTATATTGGTAAAAGCCTCGAGATTGTAAAATAGGAGACATATATCTTTTTCGCAGGAAGTAATATGTCGGACAAAACAAAAACAACTGGACCAAGGTTTTACAGAGATTCTGGCACAAGGACACGTTAAAATAGAATTACTGTCATATTGATCATGGGGGAAGCAGAGACTGCACCGTATTGAGCCCAATCAAAACCTTGTAAGCAGGGACATCTCCCATGAATTTTTAACAAAGGTAAGACAGGGCTCTGGAGTGGTTTGTATTATCTTACAGGCTCTTGCTATCATTCTTTCACTGTCTGGGTGGAGGATGGGACTCAGTGGAATCAGTTTAATCCTTCAAGGTAGCAATCAGTAAAGAAAGGTGACGACACTGGCTGGTAAAGAGTTTGCTACTATGGGGCCAATTCCGATCTGGGTCGTAAAGCTCTCCGACCGAGCCGGATCCGGAATGTTTTCCAACCGAGCTGGAGTCCTGCAGTCTGACCCAGCGAGTACGATGCGGCCGCATGCTGCCGGACTCAGTTCGGTCGGACTCCCATAGAAGTCAATGGGAGCCGGTCATACGACGCACACATGGGCTCCCATTGACTCAATGGGTAAGTCTCGTACAAGGGCGCCCCCTACAGGGGGTATGCATCTGTGCCATCCGCACCATACATGCCTGTGTTGGCGAGACCCTTGGGTCTCCCCTGTGTCTGAGTCGTAAGGCTGCGGGTGACAGGGGATCCTATGCGGACCCCCAAATGCAACTTCCCGGACATTTTGTGAGCTGGAAACTTCGGCTCGCACCGGCTGTCTGATGCATGCATCGTACTGGCTCGCTCGTAAATCACATCCATTGCACGGCACGGTCAGCTTACGGACCAGAAGTAAGGAGCGGTTTGGACCCGGAAACGACTCGGTCGGTGAATTTCGCATTGCTTGCATCATACTAGCTCGCGCGTACAGCAGTACAAGTCGGGCGGAAAAAGGCATACAGCTCGAACTTTTTCCAGCCGGATCGCGTTCGGTGCCCTTCCGACCCAGATCGGATTTGACCCCTATGTGAGAACACATATAACTGCGCATTTAGAAACTTTTGATCCGCTTGGGATACAAACAATTTTTGGGTAAAATCTGAAATGATGGAAAAGATGATGAATTAGTAGGGCAGATCCATAATTATGCTGATTACGCTGCATCCACAGAATCACATATTTCGAATGGCCCTGCCTAGGAGCCAGAGCACGAACAATGCTTGGCATGAAAATCATTGATAACCCACCATGTAAAATATGATAAAGAGTATTTAAAAGTAAAAAAAAAGTGTATTTCTGTAATGTTGAAATGCTTCTTAGAGCCTCGTTATTGTGATAGCTGGAGAACCAGTTCACTCTACTGAAACATATACAAAATATGTGTCCGCACAGCACAAGATCTGCAGTGAATTCTTTCAAGGTGCTCTTAAAAAATCGACGATCAAGAAAAATGAAACACAGAGAAATAGCGTGATTTGCCTAGGATCACACAATTTACTTACGTACTTAAGTCAGGGTTTTGATGCAAGTTTTCTAATGTGAAATTTGTGCAATTCAGACACTGGGTGTGGCTTCTCTCTCCTGTTTACCACCAAAGGCAAATTATATCTGATTAATTCTTAGCAGAGCTTTATTAGTGCACTGTGTTGCATCCAGTAGTAACATTAGGCTATTAGCTCGTTCCTTCCATGATAAACTGAGACAGCCATACCTTGACTCCGCCTTAAACAAGACAGTTTTAAAGCAATTTCTGTCAGTGAAGTGATGGTATTGGCAATAAAAGATATCAACTTCCACTGCAAAACATTGCAGGCTGCATCAATTGCAGACTGTGCCATCAGTATGAGGAATCTATGGCTCACTTGGTCTGCACGTGCCACTGTTTGGATTATGCACGTCGCACTTTAATGAAACCTCTGTTTTTAAAATACGGTATACTACGGACCTGTACAGAGGCCATGATATTTCTCTTTAACTTGGAGATTCCAATAGAACTGACCAGACTAGCGACATTTGCATATCAAGTGAAATAACTTTTAACTAAAGACTCAAACAAGGACAAAAGGCAGATTGTAGTTTTAATCGAGTGTTTCTCACTGCTACTTTTTACTCATTATTTAGTACTGTGAATACTAGATTTATTTAATGAAATGACCATGTTTTAGATATAATTAACAGATTCGCCAAATGAAATCATTATGTATTAATCATGATGGAAGAAAGCGATTGGATGCAGATTCCCGCCCAGTCTCTCTTATAACAATTTAAATTAATTGAAACAATAAATTTGATTCCCTGGGTTAATTATATACACCTATCTCATATAAAAGCAAACTGCCAAAAGACTTCTTTCTTTTCTGTCTCATTTTATGCTATTTCCAGGGCGAACATGGAAATAAAAACAGTCCTGGCAACACATGTTCCATCCAGCCCTGTGTGCACCATCTGTATTGGCCTAGTCACACAATACCCCACACCTGTACAGATGCCCCGTGTGCACCATCAGTACTGCCCTAGACACAGAATTCCCCACGCCTGGACAGATGCCCTGTGTGCACAATCAGTACTGCCACAGACACAGAGTACCCCACCCCTAGACAGATGCCCTGTGTGCACCATCTGTACTGCCCTAGTCACACAATACCCCACACCTGTACAGATGCCCCGTGTGCACCATCAGTACTGCCCTAGACACAGAATTCCCCACGCCTGGACAGATGCCCTGTGTGCACAATCAGTACTGCCACAGACACAGAGTACCCCACCCCTAGACAGATGCCCTGTGTGCACCATCAGTGCTGCCCTAGTCACACAATACCCCCTCCTGGACAGATGTCCTGTGTGCACCATCACTGCTGCCCTGGCCACACAATACCTCACGCCTGGACAGATGCCCTGTGTGCACAATCAGTACTGCCACAAACACAGAGTACCCCACCCCTAGACAGATGCCCTGTGTGCACCATCAGTGCTGCCCTAGTCACACAATACCCCCTCCTGGACAGATGTCCTGTGTGCACCATCACTGCTGCCCTGGCCACACAATACCTCACGCCTGGACAGATGCCCTGTGTGCACAATCAGTCCTGCCACGGACACACAGTACCCCACCCCTGGACAGATACCCTGTGAGCACCATCAGTGCTGCCTTGGTCACACAATACTCCACGCCTGGACAGATGACCTGTGTGCACTATCTACACCTACCCTCTCATTGTGCCTTACCACCTTCCTCTAAGCTTACCCTCTGATTGTACCCTTCTCTCTCATTGTGCACTTTTGCTTCACTCTACGCATAGCTTCTCATTGTGCCCTACTGCCTCACTCTAAACCTAGCCTCTCATTGTGCTCTACTGCATCACTCTACACCTACCCTTTCATTATGCTATGTCTTCTCACTCTACACCTACCCTTTCATTATGCTATGTCTTCTCACTCTACACCTACCCTTTCATTATGCCCTGTCTCCTCACTCTACACCTACCCTCTCATTATGCTCTGTCTTCTCACTCTACACCTACCCTTTCATTATGCTCGGTCTTCTCACTCTACACCTACCCTTTCATTATGCCCTGTCTCCTCACTCTACACCTACCCTATCATTATGCTCTGTCTTCTCACTCTACACCTACCCTTTCATTATGCTCTGTCTTCTCACTCTACACCTATCCTCTCATTGTGCCCTGTCTTCCCACTCTACATCTACCCTCTCATTATTCCCTGTCTTCCCACTCTACACCTACCCTCTCATTATGCTCGGTCTTCTCACTCTACACCTACCCTTTCATTATGCCCTGTCTTCTCACTCTACACCTACCCTTTCATTATGCTCTGTCTTCTCACTCTACACCTACCCTTTCATTATGCTCTGTCTTCTCACTCTACACCTACCCTTTCATTATGCCCTGTCTTCTCACTCTACACCTACCCTTTCATTATGCTCTGTCTTCTCACTCTACACCTACCCTTTCATTATGCTCGGTCTTCTCACTCTACACCTACCCTTTCATTATGCCCTGTCTTCTCACTCTACACCTACCCTTTCATTATGCTCTGTCTTCTCACTCTACACCTACCCTTTCATTATGCTCTGTCTTCTCACTCTACACCTACCCTTTCATTATGCTCTGTCTTCTCACTCTACACCTACCCTTTCATTATGCTCTGTCTTCTCACTCTACACCTACCCTTTCATTATGCCCTGTCTTCTCACTCTACACCTACCCTTTCATTATGCTCTGTCTTCTCACTCTACACCTACCCTTTCATTATGCTCGGTCTTCTCACTCTACACCTACCCTTTCATTATGCCCTGTCTTCTCACTCTACACCTACCCTTTCATTATGCTCTGTCTTCTCACTCTACACCTACCCTTTCATTATGCTCTGTCTTCTCACTCTACACCTATCCTCTCATTGTGCCCTGTCTTCCCACTCTACATCTACCCTCTCATTATTCCCTGTCTTCCCACTCTACACCTACCCTCTCATTATGTCCTACTACCTCACTCTGCGCTTACCTCTCATTGTGCCATACTTCATCACTCTATGCTTACTATCTTTTTGTGCCTACCCCCTCCCTCGACACCTACCATCTCATTGTGCCCTACTCAATCACTCTACTACTACCCTCTCATTGTGTCCTACCACCTCCCTCTACCATCACATTCTGCCAGTACACCTTCACTCTGCTGACAACCTGTCACACCTTCCCCTCACTTCTTCCCTTCGCTCTGCCGCTAGCCCCCGCTGACCTTCCATCAATTGTGTCCCACTCCTCTCTTTGCTTGCCCAAGTCTCTCTAAGCACCCACCTTGCAAAAATCCCTCAACCTACCCTTATTTGTGAAGCGGCCCTGCTCTCTTCCTGCCTTTACCCAGCTCTGTCCCTCACTCTCCTCATAATCTCCAATACTCTCACCTTGTTGCTATATTTCATGTTGCTCCTGCTCCCTCTCTGCTCTTAACCCCTCACCTCTCCAGATCTCCTTGCTGTGACTCTCCTGACTTTACACTTAGCTCTCTTCACAGCACTACTGATCCAGCGTCAAGGTGCTAGGTCACAGGAGAGTTACGCTCCTGTGTACATGATCAGAAGCTCTGTTCCCTGTCCTTGAGCCCTGAGCTTCCAGCCTGCCTCACTAGCAGCAGGGGGCAGCACTGAGTGCACTGCGGGACCAGTCCAGGGCTCAAGCCTGGGACATTCCTCCTCTTCAGTGATGCTGGAACAATTATCAGGGTCGGGTGCTACCATCAATGTCACTTCACTGAAGTCACAGGGATTGTGAACAATCCACGCATAACACCAAGAACAAGTGTAGTATGAGGTATATATACCAATATGTCACGCAGCTCAGCGCTGTGTGACAGGGAAAGGGCCAGAATGCGCCGTTTTTAACATAATGCAACGCATTCCTGCCTTTTCCCAGCACTGGCACACAATGTGCTGTCAGCACCAACACAGGGGGCCCGATTCACAGAACTAACGTAAGACAAAATCCTAAACTTACTACTTTTGGTATTCACAGAAGTTAGGATTTTGTCTTAAGTTTGTCTTAAGACAGACTTAAGACAAAATCCTAACTTAAGTCTGTCTTAAGTCTGTCTTAAGCCTTTCTTGAGACAAACTTAAGACAAAATCCTAACTTCTGTGAATAACAAATGTAGTAAGTTTAGGATTTTGTCTTAAGTTAGTTCTGTGAATCGGGCCCAGGCACTTTTGCACTATGGTGCAACAGTGCCTGCGTTGTAAGCAGGATTGTTTTGTGCAGGAAGGACACTTTCCTGCACAAAAACAATCTCCTGAAGCATTTTCTGCAGCACACATAGAAAGAGGAAAAAACAAGGAGAAATAAACATATTTCTCCTCGTTATGCCACACCAGGGAGGCGTAACATTTTAGTGCATTCCCAACCATACCACTTATGGTAAATCTGGAAATTTGTCAAAATTCAGAGGTGGATGATTGGGAATACCCATGCACCACCCATGGAACGCCTCCCTGGGGCAGAGTGATGCAACACAGTGAATTACGCTGCATTGTGTTACTCTGGATTAACCAGGCCACTCAGGACCGTAGAAGGGGGCCTTGTGTGGTTTCATAAATCACATTTAAGGGTTGTGTCATGTACGCAACCCGTTGCATGGTGCAATAGAAATGCAACCCTTTCAGAAGAATGTCCATAAAGGTATTCAGCAGAGCAATGGCAAGGGTGTAGTATGCTGTCGGTGGTGCTTTTTTGACAACACTGTCTTAAGCATATTGTTAGATCATGGTATGGTAGAGCAGTGTTATTTACTGATAGTACATTTTTCATTGAAATGGCCACCAAATTTGCTCAAACATAGGGTCAGATGTACAAGAAAGTAACACATCTGTAGAGATGCGTCACTTTCCCTGCGCCACCCTGAGAACCCCTTGGCCACCATGTATTTACAATACGGTGCAACACGGTGCAAGGATTGGCAGATGAGTCAGTAATTCTGACGCATCTTTTGGGGCAAAAGTCACGCGTTGCTGGAGTAGTGTCTCAAGCACGACGCAACTCCAGCAATGCATTTTTGAAGCCTATTCCAACAACACTGTGTCACTCAGTGGCACAGTGACGTCTTAGAAGTGACGCAGTGCAATGTTGTAGATTTCACTCCGTCACTTCTATGAGGCTTTCCTGCTTAAGAACACCCACGTGACAACGTGATGCATCTCCCTAGATGCGTCACGCTGTAAATTGACCTGAATTTATTACACCGCCGCTGCGTCACTAAAGTGATACAACAGCGGTGCAAAAGTGTCGCAAGGGGATGGTAAATCTGCCCTGTACAGTTTTACTGATAAAAGTGAACAATGTGTTGAAATCGAATTTCAGAACATAAGTATGTCTTGACCTATTTTGATCCTATTAAAATATTTGCTTTAACAAACTTCCAAATTAAAAAAAAGTACTTTGTTAGTGCTTTCTGAACAGCTGATATATTTTGAAACATTCATACAGTGTACAGCTCACATACAGGTATTTAAATGTTATTATATTTAAGAAAAAAATGATGTCTCACTTTGCAGAAAAAGAGAATAAACACCATTCTCCATGTCAAAAGAATGAACAAACATTGCTAGAAGATATTGCCTGACAATTGACCTCTGTCTTTGAAGCGCAGCAAATTTTACCAGATAAAAAACAAATTTAAAGGCATCTTTATTGCTCAGTCACCTGCTGAACTCATGGTTATTCGGGGGTGTTAAAGCACCCCGTGCACCCCTACTACTAGCGCCTATGTTCCTCCCGCAGTGACTGCCCTGTTGTGCAGAGTGGACCAGGGCACTTCCCAGTGCTCACAAGAGGAAGCTCTTTTTATAGAACTAGGTATCATGGAGCACTGTACTGAGGGACCACCCAGGGCCGGCTTTGGGGCAGTGCAACTGGTGCGGTCGCACTGGGCGCTGACCTGTGGAGGGGGTGCCAAACTCAGGGCGGGCTCTGTGTTTAGCAGCAATTTAGGATTGGAGAGATGAGGAGCACTTATGCACCTTAGTAGTGAGAGAATCCGAGGAGGCGGTCATGGGGTGTGGGGGCACCAAAAATGATTCTCGCACCAGGCACCACCAGAGCTAAAGCCGGCCCTGGCACCACCCCTTATCCTGGGCCCAGCTTGGGACTGTTGTTAAAAATTAGAATTTAAAATGTTTCAATCCAGAACATTTGAGACTGTGATTTAAATATTACTGAGGTCTGTGAGAGGGGTAGTGGTCTTCCAAACATTTCAGACTGTTCTTTTCACACCACTTTACTCTGCCGGCTCTCATTTGTGGATATTTTGGGCCAGATATATAAAGGCTTTGCATGGCTGCAAATGGCCTGATCAACAAAAATGCCTTGTGGTATTTACAAATCACAAATTGAGATTCAGTGAAATTTACCCAGTTGCAATTTGGGTTTGCGCCCTAATCCTAATACCGATTCTGTATTTGGAAGGGGTGTATTTAGGGTGTTCCTTCCAAATACTAAATGTGAATGTTTTAATATTGTGTGACCGAAATATGGCTGGAAAACATTAATACTTCACCAACTACAAGCCATTCACAAACGGGAAGGAGGTCCAAGAGGGCCCATTCCCTTTAGGCATGATGAAAAAAAAGTTTTTAATCCAAGTCAGTTGTTAGTCTGAAAAAAATGTTGTTACATTTTTATTTTTGTTTTTAATTGCATCACACTTGTTTTCAGCACAATGGGCTGCAATGGGGAAAAAAGATTGCTTTATTTTGAAGCAGCCACAGACATGGGGCCCGATTCACAGAATGAACTTAAGACTCAATCCTAAACTTACTACTATTTTGGTATTCAGAGAATGCACTTACTACTTTTGGCATTCACAGAATGAACTTACTACTTTTGGTATTCACAGAAGTTAGGATTTTGTCTTAAGTTAGTCTTTAGGCAGACTTAAGACAGACTTAAGACAAACTTAAGACAGACTTAAGACAGACTTAAGACAAAATCCTAACTTCTGTGAATACCAAAAGTAGTAAGTTCATTCTGTGAATACCAAAAGTAGTAAGTGCATTCTGTGAATACCAAAATAGTAGTAAGTTTAGGATTGAGTCTTAAGTTCATTCTGTGAATCGGGCCAATGATGATCTGCAGACCCCAGCAGGTAACTATCCCTGTAATGATTGTTATACCTAATGAGTCTCAACTTGCCACCTACCTCACTAATATTCATGAGGTAGACCTAAATGCGTCTCACTAGGAATCCGTATTTTGCAAACTCACACATTATCAATAGATGGGTTCACAGAATAGCAATGTTCGTACATGTGGCCTATATCCCACTTTCTCCCTACATCTTTTTGAAATGCTCCATCTGCTTATTTCACGTCATCTCTTTCCTGTCAAGTATCCTCTCTCTCCTATTTGCACGTGCTTCCATTCGCCTCCTTCATTTCACCATCCTCCAAAACACAGACCCCACACACTCACCTGTAAGCACTACATTATATTTTCTTTTGGTACTTTGTTTTTTACAGCTGAGCTGTGTTCCTCCTACTTAAATTTTCTTATAGAATCACACATAAGACTTTTTCTCTGTGCACTCAGTAGAGAGGCCAGCGACTGGTTGTGCATGAGTTTCGACCACCTTTATGACCAGCTGAAGGGTACTGTGCTGAATGTGAACTGTGTCCAGCCTCAGTTCCAGTGCTGTCACTCTTGGCCTGTCATGAACACCAACCCGCAACCTAGACTGCCCTAGATACCTGAAGGTAACTTAGTTAACAAAATGCACTATACAACAGTCATATTTGACTTGTGAGAGACATCTAGTAACCACCAGTTGAACTGCAGCTCTTTGTGCAATTATTTTGATATTGGATACTATATAATATTCACTGCCCACTGCTAATCTCATCCCATAATGCTTTGCAGGGCCTTTGGTTGGGAATGGTTTTTTACCAATAACTGTGCTTGTGGTGGTCCTATGAGGATAGGACCACCACCAAGTCGTTCAATAAAATGTGCTTTTTTATTTTAAAGGCATATTTTCGGTACTCCCCCTAGGTTAGGGAGGATCCCAAATTCATCACCTCTCTCACTGCTGGCTAATTTTTGAGTTTCATTATTGGGAAAGTACTATACTGTTTTAGCAGATACAGATAGAGTGATTTAAGTTATCATGATTGGCACTGTGCAGGATGCTATTTGCAAGTTCTTTGCAATTATTTTACAGTGCAGACAAGTACACAGTGTCATCAGCTACTCTACTCTGGTGAAGGTAAGTCTACACAGAACATGATATGTAGTTATCATTGTTGCTGCAGGTGCAGTAGTACCAGGTCCCTGGGTTGTGATGGCCCAAATTAATGCCAATTAGTGCTTGTTTATTATCCTGCCTTGCTTGCATTAGGTCCCGGTGCACCTCTGCACATTGTTTCAGGCATCGGAGCAATAGCACATGGGAGGCGAAATTGGAACATAGGAGACACCTTAGCTAGGGCTTCAGCAAGATGTAGGAAAGGGGGCAGAGGAAAGATAGGTCTAACAAAGGGAAGTGGAGACAGCTGCTGGCAAGGAAGCAGCTCTCATTAATGAATAAGGTGCAGTGGCACCTGGGCCCAGGAGTGTGAGGGACTCACTGCATCACAATTATGACTGTCGTACTTTACAAAAGGGGAACCAGGGCTCATACTCCTTGCCAGCATTTGAGCCGTGGGCACTCTTGCTGCAAAGAGGGGGGAAGGATGTGGGAGCTGTTTATTTTTCCCTTAAAGGGACAGAATGCCTGTTTTACATTTGGAGTGGTGGCCAGACATGGTTAGGAAAAAGTGAAAGAGGCAGAGCAGACAACCTGCTGCTCAAAGCTGCAGCTGTTGTCAGTGCAGCAGGTTCAGTGGCATTGGCTCCCGATGTGTGAAGGACTCGGGATACCACAGTTATGGGGAGCAGTGTTTGTTGGTCAATTTTTATTTGTTTTAGATCTATTTGCTTTTTTTTATATGTCTCACATTTATTATGGATTAGGAGCTACAGGAAAAAGTAACCCTGAAATGGTCTATTAAGCCAAACTCTCTGCACTCAACCCAGCCCTCCCCAGTCCTCCAACTCTTGACAGAAGGTTTGGGGGGCATCTTCAAAACATTTTGCTGAGGGGGGCTAAAAGCAAAAGAATTTGAAGACCTCTGGTCTAGCCACTAATGTGTGGTAGTTGTCAGGGCTGCGCAGTACAGAAGGAGCCAGTGTGGTGGAGTTGAGGGGGGGTGCCAACATGCTATGGCTTATAGGTGCCTTGCTCATTGCACCATCAGGATTCAAGCAAGCCGGGCCGAAGACGCCTGAAATGGCAGAAACCGGTCCCCGGAAGCTTGTTTCCTTCCCAGTGTAAGAATTGGCTTTTGTAGTCTGGTCTGCCCTGTTCCCATGATGCACTGGGCCAGGGACAGACTAATTTGCATACAGCCAGGTTCTGAAACTGGGATGGTGCAATGAGCTAAAAAACGGTGTTGGATCTAGCCCTGATCTCTTGACTGGGTGAGAGTACTCTGCTTAATTCAGAGACTCTGTCCATCACCACCCCTTGTTGTAAATTATGGCTTATAGGTGGGCATGGAATGAAGCTATGGCAATGCTTGGGTGCAGTGAGTAGGACAAAGATCACACGATGCAACGGTTCTGCATTTGTTTGAGTGCAAAGTACATGTATTGTGTAAAATGGACTTATGTACCTTATTTCATAGGATGAGTGTGAGGAACCGTGGGGCATATTATCAAGAAACAGCTTTAACATTATTGCCGCTTTAGCAGCAGAAAACTGTAGCTAAAGTGGCGATAATGGGCTTGATAACACGCCGTTGTGAATTCCATAGAAGCCCATGTTCTGGTGTGAACATAGGCTTCTACGGGCATTCTCTACGGCGTATTATCAAGCTCATTATCGCCGCTTTAGCGTCTGTTTTCTGCCGCTAAAGCTGCGATAATGTTAATGCCGTGCTTGATAATATGCCCCATAGTTCTTTGAACTGCACTAAAGTATCATAAGGGAACAAGCATTTAGCCAAAACCAAAAACCAATTGCAGTTCAATTCTGAAAAATAAAAAAAAACGGATTCAACATCTGTGCCAGGACTCTCCTGCTTTGCGCCTGATCATTATAAACTAATACATTTTCTTGAGTAATGCAAAAGGCAGGGTGAATTTACTGTACATTCTCTCAAAACGGTGTTAGAAATATCATCCGAGCCACAGGGACATTAGATGTTTTCCTCAGTATCACACAATTTAATAAAGTGGGGAAGCTGGGATTTAAACTTACGTCTCCTGCTTCTGAAGCATATACCTTTGCTTCTAAACTAGGTCTTCCTCCCTCTTGCCAATTAAACACCTGTAAACCATCCAAAAGCGCCACTGTTGTCAACCGAGAGCCTATAACATCCCACGTACCTGTCGAAACCTTTTAGAAAGTCACAAAATAATAGCTAGAAATTAGTCTGCTTTTTTCATTTGGAAGTGCTAACTTTTAATAATTTGTAAATCACACTAGCCCTAGAATAAGGAATTTATATCTCTGCAGCATAGCAGCATAGCAGCATAGCAGCAATTGCTGACTTAAAGTGTTTTTCCGATTGTGTAACTGGTTAGTAAGTGTGCAAGGGTAGGGACTCTTCTTCCGTGGTCATTCATAACAACATGGGGCATGCTGCCTGACAGACAGACAGACCCCTTTATCGCCCTTGGCTTCCTTCACATAAGTCTTTTTTCCCTCTCTATGCTTCCCTTATTGAACGCGGCCTGGGCTTTACGCTTTCCCATGGCGACTACCGAGAGCATGACCACATCCCATGTCATCAACAAGAAAGCCATGACTCAGCCATCCCAGAAGAGCAGGAGAGAAAACATACATGGACAAAGGAGGAATTGACTAAGCAACTGAGAATCACCCCAATTAATCCAGACACTACCGCAATGGGTCCACATGACATATTAACCCCTTCCCTGCTTATGACGGAACCACGCTGTCATGAGCCACGGGCGGCGTGTGCTTATGACGGGGGAGTTCCATCATGCTGCGGCCGCTACGCCCACGTGGCACTGATTCCCCGACTGTGTGGGCGAATTAGTGAGTGGGCGGAGTCGTGACGGAACCACACCGTCATGAGCACAGCTCGCCCGTGACTCAGGACGGCGAGGTTCTGTCACGAGCATGACAGCGCTGTGCTCACCCCACACCCTCCCAGCGTCGCAGCGGAATTACCTCTGCGGCCAAGGGGTTAAGAGTCATACTGGGACTGAAAATTGGCCTATGCAGCAAAATACAAGTGGCTCCCATTACTGAATCAGGTACCGAAAAAAGTGGTCACTGTTTGCAAATCGGGCATTTTGAACTTGTAAAGACACACTTTATAAGTGGTTTGCATGGTATAGAAGACTGCACGGATTTGAGCTTGCAGCAGGCAATGTTTGTTTTCGTAGGGAAGAGGTGTGGCGCTGCGGCCCAGGTGACTGGCGCTGGAATGTAGAGCCAACGGTTCGATCCCCGGTGGCAGGTAAGCCCAGCACCATGTGACTGGGCAATATCTTACTTAATCTTTACAGCGGCCCCCAGCGCCGGGATGCCTCTGGTTAACTGGATTTACATTTTTACATTTAGTATCTGGGAAATAAAAAGTAAAAACTGGCCCAACAGACTATAAACCAGGCTAAAAAAAAAGACATCAAACTGACCTGTCAGAGCAACCCATTGGGCCCTAACTGAAAGCTCTGTAGACCAATTCAACACTGGCCATACCTCACTCAAAGAGATATAATAACAAAGACTAGGGGGCCGATTCACAGAATGAACTTAAGACTCAATCCTAAACTTACTACTATTTTGGTATTCACAGAATGCACTTACTACTTTTGGTATTCACAGAATGAACTTACCACAGAAGTTAGGATTTTGTCTTAAGTCTGTCTTAAGTCTGTCTTAAGTTTGTCTTAAGACAAACTTAAGACAAAATCCTAACTTCTGTGAATACCAAAAGTAATAAGTTCATTCTGTGAATGCCAAAAGTAGTAAGTGCATTCTGTGAATACCAAAATAGTAGTACGTTTAGGATTGAGTCTTAAGTTCATTCTGTGAATCGGGCCCTAGATGCCAGTTTGAGGCATGTCACAAGTGTATAAACAGCACATCAACAAAATCAGTGCAGTACACTTGTGAACATTATTAGAACAAAAAATCAAGAACAGGAGGCCCACAAAACCATACCCACAGCCAAAGCGGCTCCATCTACAGCAGACAGAACCACCTTCCAACCTGGGTCAAACCAACAGAGGGTTTTAGGAAACAAGTCGGAGCAGGCCTAAGAATTGAAAAATCCAGCAGGGCGCATACAGATGGCGTGAGCTCATCAAGGACTCCAGATCTTCCAAACACAGCAAGGGTGTAATGGCCACAGAGAAGGCCACTTTATAGAAAAAGAGGTCCGAGGGAGTTGGATCTAGAAGTCAAAAGGGCGGACCTTGGACTGCACACAGAACCAGTTGCAAATTCAAGGTGTGCCAGAAACCTCTTAGGTGCATTACAGAGATACAAACACTTCAACAGCCAAGAGTTGCATAACTTTGGGGACACTCCATGACAGGGGGGGCCTTGACTGCAATGCACTGAGCCTTTGCCACTGCCCGCGCCCTTTGCATCCATTCAGGAACCTTGGATCCAGCGATGTTGGACAGATACACACCCACCTTGCCAAACACCATGCCTGAAAGGAGACCAAGTAGTGAGTGGAGCCTCGGGACAGCCTGGAGTGGCACAACGTCAGCCTCACTGGACGGGCCCAGGTGTTGCAATCCTATTACAGCTTGCACAGTGTCCCCATCAGAAAGGACAGGGGACAGTGGGCAGTGCCAGGTCCCGATGAGGGCTGACAACCACCCTGGGAAGCCATGGAAAGGTCCAAAAACTTGGAAAACGACTGCCTCCGGATCCAGTAATAGAGATTTAGGATGACCTCTGTCCCCTCCTTGAAGGACTTCTGAAGCACCTGAGGGGCCACTCGGAATGGAGGTAAAGCGTAACAAGGCCAAGGAGAAGCTGGAGCATCCTCCCCCATGCCAGAGGGTCCTGAAACCTGGTACGACCAGGGGACCAGCCTGCTCTCCTTCCTACAAAGCCAAACATGGTAGCAACAAAGGCTCCTGAGGGTCTAGGCTCCTCTCTGAGATTCCAACAATCCACTTTCTGATTCCCCAATCCCCTGAGGTGACACATGTCTCCTTCTCACTGTGCCATCAGGCTCAAACTGAACCTATCAATCAATCAATCAATCAATCAGAGTACTTGCAAAGCGCGTTACTTAACCGTGAGGGTCCCAAGGCGCTGAGGGGAGGTGGGTTGCTGCTACTACTCGAAGAGACAGGTCTTGAGGAGTCTTCTGAAGGCGATTAGGTCTTGGGTCTGTTGTATGTGGGTAGTGAGGGTGTTCCAGGTCTTGGCGGCAAGGTAGAAGAAGGATCCGCCACCTGAGGTCGTTTGTTGGATGCGGGGGATAGCGGCGAGGGCGAGGCTGGCGGAGCGGAGCAGAGCTGGCGGGTTGAGTCTGCTGTTCAGGTAGGCTGGTCCGGCGTTGTGGAGTGCTTTGTATGCATGGGTGAGGAGCTTGAAGGTGATCCTCTTGTCGATGGGGAGCCAGTGTAGGTCTCTCAGGTGGTGGGTGATGTGGCTGCGGCGGGGGACGTTGACCATCAGTTGGGCGGAGGCGTTTTGGATGTGTTGTAGTCGTCGTAGGTGTTTGGCTGGGATTCCTGTGTAGAGTGCGTTGCCATAGTCCAGTCTGCTGCTGATGAGGGCCTGTGTCATCGTTCTTCTTGTTTTGGTCGGGATCCAGGGAGGCCTAGACAGACTGAAACCATTCTGTGTTTCCTCTGTTCTTGTCTGGAGCCAGTAGTATAGCACAGAATGATGGGGCCCACTGCAGAATGTGAAGAGTAGCCCCTGAGTCTCTCATATCTCACAGATATTCTTTGAACTGGGGGTCATCTGAAGGGCTAGGGAACCCCTGCACCACAGGGACTGCAGGGGTCTGTGTTATGCCCCTGTCTGGAGGGGACCTGGTCTGGCAGATCTGTCCATCTGTTCCTATTGGAGCAGACCAAGACCGATTTGAAAAAGCTGGTCTCAATGGGTAAAAAAGGATGGACAGATATGCATCCCCATGAGATCACTGTGGTGTCTGTTTCATCGAAGCACGACAGGAGTCATCAAATTTGATCAGGTATGTTTATTGATCTTCGTTACAGCTTACTTCCCCACGTCCTGCCTCCTGCCCAGTTCCTGGCTAACTGCCGTCTCCCACTCCTTGCCCGGAAGTGGTAAGCGGTTCCTTGCCCCCCTCCCACCAGTCGGGGTCCAGGGTCCAAGTGCCCTGTGCCCAGGTCACGACATCTCCCCCTTTGTTGCAGAAAAGAGAGATTGTTGATGCCAAACGGTTGTTGAGAGAGAGATAGAGAGAGAGAGAGAGAGAGAGAGAGAGAGAGAGAGAGAGAGAGAGAGAGAGAGCATGTTTCCTCATCACATTTCTTCAATCGGTCTCTTTGGTCTTTGCACTCTCTTCTCTGCCGTGTTTCTCCTTTGTCCATCTGTGCATCCTCATCCTGTCCCATGACTGTGTCTCATGTTGCTATTGCTCCTCCGTCTTCATCCATGATCTTGAGTTCCTTATAGTGTGAGCTGTTTTGCGTGATGTGGTAGTGTCCTGCTGATGCTGTTATCATGGGCCCTTTTACCTCGTCACCGTCAAAGGCTCCTTTGAGAACGGGCTGTCCGATTTCCTCAGCTGCCGCACCACCACTGTATCTCCTTGCTTGAGTTGCGCCAGAGTGGCGTGACTCCTTGCATCGGCATATGTCTTCATTTTCTCTTTTGCCTCTTGATCTTTGGTGGCAATGCTGCTTTGCTCTTGCTTTGCTTCCAGCTGTGGTAGTCTCGTCCTGCTTGATCTGCCCATCACTAGCTCGGCGGGACACGGTCCTGCGGAGCTTTGAAGGGTGTTTCTATAGTCTCTTAATACTTGGCACAGAGCCTGCCCTATGGATATCTACACCAATTTTGCTCTTTGGACAGCCTTCTTTATGTTCCCCATGAATCTTTCCACCATGCCATTTGCTTGTGGCCACAGGGGCGTTATTTTCCGGTGATGGATCCCTAGATAGTCCATAAATTTTCTAAACTCTTCCCCTGAGAATGGTTGACCATTTCTGCCTTTAGTGTTTGCGGTGAGCCCCACGCCGCAAAGACGTCGTCCATATTTGGCAGCGTTGCACTTGCTGATGTTGACGATACTTGTCGCACATTGGGAAATCTGGAGAATTCATCAATTATCACGAGCAGGTAGTTCCCCGTTTCCAGGGGCCCGTAGAAGTCTGCTGCCAGTTTGGTCCACACTGCCCGCGGGAGCTCTGACATTTTGTAGTGGTTCCAGTTTTGCTGGCTGCCCTGTCACTTCGCAGATATGGCAGTTTGTGACTGTGGCCTCCACCAGGTTGTCCAACCCCGGGAACCACACTTTCTCCCGTAGCAGTTTCTTTGTTGCTACCATGCCTGTATGTGATTCGTGCGCCAAGTTCACAGTTTGTCTCCACAGAGCTCTTGGCATCACTATTCTTACTCCTCTCATTATTATTCCATTTTTAGTCTCTGAGAGCTCTTCATGAATCTTTTTGAATGCCATCATTTCCTCTTTGATCACTCCGTTTTCCATGATGCTATTGTTGTTGACATGCCTCCACCTTTGTTGTCTTGTTACCATTTTGACCGCCTGTATTGTGGCGTCCCTCTCTGTTTCTAGTTCCAACTCCGCCATCGTTATTGATGCCGGAGTATTTTGTTTAGTATAAAGTTCAGGTACTCCTCCGCTATTGATGTTGCCTCAGGTGTCTGTGGCAAAGGGTGCCGCGACATGTAGTCTGCCAGGTTGTGCTCTTCCCCTAGGTGGTGTTTTCAGGTTAGGATTTCCATAGATCTACTAGGTGATGATCTGTTAAGATGGTGAATGGTTTCCATATATGAACATGTGATAGTGCTCACATGCCTATACTACTGCGAGGCTTTCTTTCTCCGGCTGTGAGTAGGCCCTCTCAACGTCGGACAGGCTTTTGCTTACGTAGGCCACTATATTTCTTGGGGACTCTTTGCCTGGCCTATGCTGTGCCAAGATCGCTCCTAACCCCACCGGGCTGGCGTCCATCGTCAATTCTGTGCATAGCAGAGGATCAAAGTATGCAAGATGGTCCACCACTATCACTGCCTGTCTGATGGCCTGAAACGCTTTGTTGCAGTCTTCTGTCCACGTGAATGTCTTGCCTTGTTTCGTCAGTTCTCTCAGCGGTATGCTTACCGTGGCATAGTCTTTTGTGTATCTCGCACAGTAGCTAGCAAGCCCAAGGAACGACCTCACTTCTGCAACGTTGCACTGAGGTTTCGCTTTTTCTAGCGTTTCCACTTTGCTGCGATCTGGTCGCATCCCTTTTTTGGAGACGATGTGTCAGAAAAACACCAGTTTGTCTCGCCCTATTTCGCACTTGTCTTCATTCAGCGTTAGACCTGCTTGTTCCAGCTGGGAGCATACGTCCCGCAATGCTTTGTCATGCTCAGCATCTGATCGACCAAATACCAGAATGTCGTCACTGTTGTTGAGGCTGTTTTTTACGGTCTTATTACTTGCTGTATTGTCTCTTAAAATATTTCTGCCGTCAATGAGATGCCAAAACCTAGTCATTTGTAGCTAAATAGACCCATGTGCGTGGAGAATGTTGTAATATATCTTGACTGAGGGTCAAGCTCTAGCTGATGATATCCTTTGCACCGGTCCAGCTTTGAAAATAGGCATGTTCCAGTCAGGCAGCTGATCATGTCGTTGAGATGTGGTCCATGGTGTCTTTCACGTTCAATTTCTGTGTTTGGTATCCTCATGTCGACATAGATGCAAATTTTGGATGTGTTCTTCTTTGGCACTGCCACTATTGGTGACACCATGGTGTTGGTCCCTCTGCCGGCTCTATGATGTCCTGACTTAGCAATGCTTGTATTTCCTCCGCCACTTGCGGCTGCAAGTGTGTCGGCACTCAACTGTCATGTTGAGCCACTGGTTTTACTGCTTCATTGATGTGCAGTGTTATTTGTCGTCCTTTTAGCTTCCCTAATCCATGTAGGATTCCTGGATAATCTCGCTGGATGTTCTTCCTCTCTGACATGTGGTATGTCATTTCGGGGAGGCCCATTACCTGCGCTGTGATATTACTCAGTAGGCATGATGCTGGAATGTCACCCCTTTAGTACATGTATGTCTTCCTTGCTTGTTTGGTCTTTGTATATCAGTGTCTCTGTGAATTTTCCCATGTTGATCACTGGTTTTCTTGATCCCCACGTGAATACATCAACTCTGGATGGCACTAGCACTGGCTTTACTTCTATTTTTTCATATTCGGATACACACATGATGTTGCATGTGGCGCCGCTGTCTAGCACGAAGCGTGTTTTGTGTTGCCCCACGTCTATGGTCACGGTCGCAGTCGTTTTTACTTGATGCTTCTCCATTAGGTGGATGCTTTCTCGCCCTGTGTCTTCTTCTGCAGACACAGCAACAGCATTGGACATCAAGTATAGCCGTTCTACGTTCTCTTGCACCGCGTCTCCCTCAGATTCAGCTGATGAGCTGCGGTTTGTCGATTCCATGTGCCTGGCATATCTATTTGTCATCATTCCCGGTCTTCCCAGTCTTCCTCTCTCACTTCTAAATTGCGTGACCAGACATGCGCTTGCGAAGTGATTGCTCCTTTTGCTTTTCTGGCATGTCTGACCCATTGCCGGGCACGCACCAGTGTGTGGGAATTCAAGCCTGCATCTCTGAAGCAAGTTTTTTCATGTTGTTTCCTTGTCGGTTGCTCATTATTCTCCTTCTTTCAGGTGTTCGTGCGGCTGCCTCCGACCATGCAGTTTGCTTGTTCCATTCGCCATTCCTTACCCAGCTCCATCTGCTTCGCTTGCGCCGTCGCTTCTGCCCTCGCCATCATTAGAATTTTCTCCAGCGAGGCCGGCTCTTTCAGAATTCGTGTGCGAAATTCCATTGACCGTCATCCCTCATTGATTCGCAGGCGAATCGCTTGTTCGTTGTCGAACTTGTCAAATTCGCAGTGTGTATCCAATTTGCGCAGTCTTGTCGCAAAGTCATCAAAGGATTTGTCTGTGTGCTGAAACGCAATTGCAAAGGTGTATCTCTCAAAGTCAATGCTTCTTTGTGGATCAAATTTGTCTGAGAGGCACTTTATTAGCCCTTTGTAGGTTGTCATTTGGTCATCCGGGGATGTCACTAGTAGGTTGTCTACTTCATCGCTTACAAGGTTTAAAAACAGATCCAACTGCTTGCCGTTTGTTACATCCGTGGCGCGCATGTATCGTTCGAACTTGCGAACCCAGCGCTCCCATCTGATGGCTACTTGTGGTTCGAATAAGTTGAATGGAAGGGGTCTGCGGTACTGAGTGCTCTGCTTGTCACTCCCTTGTTCAGTCATTTTTGGGCCTGTGGCGCCTCTTTCTTTTCTTCTGTTTTTTTCTCTTTCTTTTTCTGCGTTTTCTTTTCTTTATTCTTCTTTTGTCTTTATTTGCTCTATTTCCTGTGTTTTCACTGTCTTCTTTAAGCATTATTTCTGCTGTTTCCCTGTTTTCTGTGTTTTGTCACTTTATATTATTATCATCTCACTTTATTTCTTCTTTGGCCCTTATTGCTTTCTTTATTTTCTGTCTTTTGTCACTTTTACTTGTTGTCAGTTCGCTTTATTTCATCTTTGGCCCTTCTTGCTCCTTTTTACACCCCTTTTCCTTGTTTTTGTTTCTTTTTCCTGACTTCAAAATGGCCGCCGGGCTTCTCCCGCTTCCGATTGGCTGAAACTGCATGATCCTAAAATGGCCACCCAAGTCTCGCAAGATTCCGGGACCTTTTCAGTTCTCGCCTGACTTCAAAATGGCCGTCGGGTCTTCCGCGATTCTGCTTGGCCGCTTTGCCTGGCTTCAAGATGGCCGCTGTTGCTCTCGCGAGATTTCGCACGTGATTTCTTCAAAGTCTCTCGCGCTCCCGCTTGTTTCTCGGGATATCGGGGGCTTCTTACCGGCTTTCTGTTGCGACCGGATGATTTCTTTCCTTCCTCGCTCGCTGGTCCGGTTGCAGCCAGATTGGGCTCCCGCGCCGTGGTCCTGCTCAGTCACTCGGACCAGGGTGGGCTTCTGGCACTGTATTTCTTTACTGCTGGGCACTGGACACATGCGCGATCCTGCTCCTGCACCTTCTTCGGCAGTTGTTGTGTCTGTATCCTCGAAGCACGACAGGAGTCATCAGATTTGATCAGGTATGTTTATTGATCTTCGTTACAGTTTATTTTATCACGTCCTGCCTCCTGCCCGGTTCCTGGCGAACTGCCGCCCCCCACTCCTTGACCGGAAGTGGTGTCCTTTTCCTTGCCACCCTTCCAACCAGTCGGGGTCCAGGGTCCTAGTGCCCTGTGCCCAGGTCACGACAATCACAGCATTCGAAGTTAATAAATTTTGCTCCCGTCACTTTGTTATTTTTTGTAAAACCCCTCAGTAATGTACAGTGCCCCAAAGGAGTGCAAAATAGTGTCAAGTCTGCACATTGTTCTTAAACATATAGACCAATTATGGCACGCAATAGCCACCCGCCATCAGCACATCCTCATAGTTCTGGATGTTGACACTCCATGCCACTTACTTTGTTTGTGCTTATAATAATAAGTAATTATTTTTTATACAGGCCAGGCCCCATCCTCCAAGTCAGACATCATAATAACACCAGGAGCCTCCGCTATTCAACGGTGTGCTAGTGTTTATTTGTATAAGGAAGGGTGGAGTGGACCCAGCAGCACTTGAACCTTTGACCATGAATCATACCTAGTTCTATGCAGCTGGTCTGTTCATAATCAGACTTAATGTACTGGGACAACCCTTGGCATAGCTTCATGGGGATGGGGGTGAAGGAGGAGATAACACTCCCAAATAAGTATATTCTTGACTCAGTAGTTGGGTCTGGGCGTGAGTCGGGTCTGCTCCGTCTCTATTGGTTTTTCTTCTCCTCCTGATTTCACTAAGAAGATTTAACTTGTTCATTTTTTGGATCAGGAATTTAAATATATTTAGGCCCAGGTTTACAAACATTTTGCATCAAGGTTGGGTCCCTTTTTTGATGCAGTTCACACAAAAAAATCTGTTTTGATATTTACTAAGCTAGCCCAATGTCAATTTGCGTTGCTTTGTAAGAAAAAATTATGTTTTGCATTGCGCTGCTTGTGTTACTTTGCTAAAGGTAGGTGCCCTCATAAATCCATCCATGGATTTTGACACAAGCCCACATTTAAATTGGCCCATCTTTATGAATATTTTGCATCTGGGTTTCATCACTTTTTTGACGCGGCCTCGACGCAAAATCCTTTTTGGTATTTATGAAGCCACACAAATGTCAAGTTGTGTGGCTTTGTAATAAAAAGTAACACAATGCAGCACAATTTGCTGCCTTGTGTTACTTTGCATCAGATAGGCATTCCATGGGTGGAGCATGGGTGTGACAGGTATCCACCCATAGATTTTTCCAAAGAGTTGTAGACATGAGTTTGCGCCAAAATGGAGCACCTGCCTTCACATTGTTTCCTCTGTGCATGTGTGCTACATTCTGAAGCCCACATGCAGAGAGGAAAATGCATCCACGGATAGTTTTGGTGCAAGGAGGTATCACTTCCCTCCCAAACATTGTCCTGAGCATAACACAGACACCCTTGCACTATGGTGCAATTTTGCCGGCGTTGCCGCTAGGCAGCTCACAGTGCATCAATGCATGGAGACCAGGACTGCTCCATGTCTTTGAAGATATGGCACAGTTCTGCTCTCTTCAGGTGATGCAACACAGTGCAGCAACTTTGCTTGCTGCACTACATTGTTCCACTTCTTTGTAAATATGCTCCTCAGTTACCGGTTTACCAAAGCAGGAGCAAATCTGCTCCAATAGAAGTGCTCCTTGAATGGATATGAATTTACTACTTTTTACAATTCACAAGAAAATGGCAGTAGGCGGCTTGGAAGGCTGAGCCAGTCTCTTGTTTCCAGGCATACTACTGGCAGTGAAACACCCAACAGGTGATGGGACTAAAGCTTTTCCTCCATTGGTAATCCCTCTGGGAGCATCATAACCTTTGTTTTCCCCCCGCTGTGCCACTCCAGACAGAGGGACTGATTCAGGACATAGCAGATGGAGTATAGCAGACAGGCTGGTGGAGGGCTTGGCTGGCTTTCCTCCGCCTGCCAGATTTAGAGACCTCTGCCAGGACAGCTGACAGCTCTATATATTGGCAGGAACCCCCACCATGGCAGTTCCTCTCAATGTAGGAAAAGTTTAATGGATGGCTGTCAAACTTTTTCAAAGATTTGTTTTTCAAAAACAAACTTGAAAAGCAGGAGTTTGTTTTAAAAAAAGAATAAAATAAAACTGACCCCACACCAGTTTTCCTACATGATGTGGGGGCCATTTTTATTTTTTTTAATGTCCCTCATTACCCAGAAATACTGTTGGTGATGGACAGTAATTTCTTTTTATAAGCTGCCCACTCTAAATAGGGAGGGCATTCCGATGGCGCCTACTCTGTCAGGCCGCCAAAAGAAGTTTTACAGTGACAGAGTAAAGTTTGCTGCATAGTACAACTTGCTGTCTGTTCTATTGAAAATCGGACTTGAGTTTGGCAGACAGAGTACTCTGTCGCTGTTGCAAAAGAAAACCTGCCTCCCAGACTCAGCACCAGAGGCTCACAACGGGGCATATTAGCAAGGGCGTTATCGCCACTTTAGCTGCACTTTTTGCAGATAAAGTGACAATTTTTTTATCGCCCAATTACCAAGCTGTTGCTAACAGCAGTTAGCGACAGCTTCAAGGCGATAGCGACCGGTTTGGGGCCCGCTTTGCATGTCAGCGATATTTATCGCTAATGACATGCAAAGTGGGCATACCCAAACTGGTAGCGACTGAAAGCAGTCGCTAACACAGCTATCGCCTATTAGCAATACCCGCGCCGCGGTAAAAAAATACTGCGTTATCTCTGCGATAAAATCCAGCGACAGCAGGCGATAAAAAAATCTCGCTAAGCGTGGTTTGTGATAATTATCGCAAGTTGATGCTAATATCCCCCAACATGCGAAAAAGTAGTGACCTGCTCCCGATGAGAACAGTCTACACTGAACTTTGGTCACCTCACTCACTCATGAGGTAATCAAATTAGAACGGACACTGGTATCTACCATAACCATTGGTTATTGTTTGACAACCCTCATAAACGCTTGAATTTAACGTTGCGGTGTATCTTTTTATCCGCCCCTTCTTTTGCGTTATGGCATAGTCATTGGGCTGTCAAAGGACGTGTTGTATGCCTGCCTCACCAGAGGCAACCTCTGGTAAGAGTAGAAGTGTCCAGGGATTTTAGGACAGCAGCTAAGCAAAATGTAACTAGGGCAGTTACGAGGGGTATTTAAAACACAGTGTCTAACCAAACTCAGTCTTTATTCTAAAAAGGTAGACACTAGTGATTAAAACTTATAGGTATATTTTATAATCGAGTTACCAGATTATAAATATGATCAAAATATGGTCGACATGTTTCAGCTCACCTGGGCCCAGCCGGGTCTGTGGAGCTTTCGTCAGGACAAAACAGGGGGATATATATAGTACTCACACGACTTGTGTAGTATTCAGAATTTTTTTTTTTTTTTTTTTTTTTGTAGAACTCTCAAAGGGTTTTCCTGCATTTAGGAAAGAAAAATAGGCATCGAGAGACATACTGTGCATTTGGAAACAGTAAACATTAATTGGCATATACCACGTATCAAGACAGAATTCCTAGTTTATCTATCTATAAGTAATCAATAGAATCAACTTTATTAGTTGGGAAAATTGAGATTCACAACCCCCAAATCTCACTGACTAAGCTACGCCCCAGGGACATCCACTGCCAGCGCATGTCATCATAATCAATATTAGCTTCATGCTGAAAAACCAACATTCCAATAGTAGTACTGTACTGCTCAGTCTGTGTAAAGACACATCTGCCCAGTTCTCTCCCTACCAGACCCTTGTTATGGACACAGAGACATACACACACACACACACACACACTCTCTCTCCTTTCAGTGTGGATTATAGTACATGCCCACACACACAAGCGCTCGAGCAAAGTCACACCAATACACATACACAGAAATCCAGGCAAATGTAGGCATACAGACACACATAGGCAGAGTAATCCCATGTCTACACAGCAGGGCAGATTTACAAGCCCCTTGTGTCACATTTGCGCCAATGTTGCATCACTTTTTGTGACGCAGAGCAAGCAGCAGCGGCAGCGGAAACAATGCGCCACATTGCAGCCCATTTACAACGTGACGCATCTAGGGAGATGCATCACGTTGTAAATCCCTGCGTCACTTTATACCTGCGTCAGAGCAGGTGTAAGGAGCGACACAGTGTATTGGAAATAGTCCTCCCCATGCATTGCTGGAGTTGTGTCGTGCTTGCGACATGACTCCAGCAATGCGTGACTTTGGCGGCAGCAGATGTGTCAGAATTTCTGATGCATCTCTCAATCATTGCGCCATGGTGCGCCGTATTGTAAGTATGGTGCATCCATGGTGGCACAAGGGTTCTGGAGGGAGGTGCAGGGAAACGGACACATCTGTACAGATGCGTCAGTCTCTTGTAAACGTGCCCCAGCATATCTCACACAGTCGGCGGTACGGTAAGGCTCAGAGACAAGCACAGACACACAGGTATACATAAATACACACACACAAAGCGTGCACAGAAACGCATGAATGCGCAATCAGGCACAGAGCTGCAGAAACACACATACACACAAACTTAGAAATATTTAGGCATAGAGACACACATAGGTATAGCAATCTCAGGCACACACAGCACATCACACATAGTCAGAGGTAGAGTGTGTTTCAGAAGCAAGAACACACACACAGACAGACATACATACACACACACACAAACCAACATTGCAAATGTACCCAGATGGAGCACCTTCCACAACTACACAAATACTTCTCAGCGAGCTTCCTGGTTGAGCTACTTTGCCAGTAGTTCACTGTTGCCAGGAGCTGTGGAAGGTGGCAGTCAGTGGCTGTCAGTGGCAGTGGACAGACTGACAGGGGAGGCTATGCAGCGCCCTGACGTTTCTACTGGCTGAAGTTTGGAGAAGAGCTGGAGGCCTGTCTCACTCGACCCATCCCTGCAGCCCACCCCAAAGCATGGCCGGCTGGGCCTCTGCACAACCTCAGATGAGTGAGCAGAAAGGATGAGGATTCTGAGCCATGGGCGGCAGTGGGACCAGGGGGAAGATAAACACAGCACACACTGACATGCACATTCTATGGCATCCACAAACACACACTAGCAATCAAGGCTCTGTCCATCAATGTGCTGTGCCCCCACACCTGCACTAGTGTGTGCATGTGCAGCCTCCATCTCTTGCCCGTGTACAACCTCACAACCGTCTAGTGATTTAGTGGAAATCTCCTCCTGAAAGAAGCATAAAAGCACCCAGGAGCAGCCTTCCTGGCATTGACCCAACGGACCAGTGGACCCGGCTCCTAAAAAAGGAGGTGGACCAGAACCAATAAAGTGGAGCTATGGGTCACTAACACACTAGTGTGGTATGCCACACTAACAAAGATGAAAGTAAACTAATGACAGACGTCAATAGACCCTTTCCGCACTACTAACAGCAGAAATCCATCTGCTCATTCTTTTCAAAATTAAGATCCATATGCTTTTATAATGTTCAACAATTTTATTGATGAGATTTTTTCTCAGACAATATGGTAATCATATTTTTTCTTTTTTGTTGCAAATACGATCTTTGTTGCTTCCTCATTTTTTGATTAACTCAATAGGTTGAATTGTAATATCTGACATTCATTGTTTAAAAAAGAAAATTTTCCTGTCCCAATGCATTTCGGGATGCAAATCCCTTCATCAGGGGCACTGTAAAATAATTAAACAACTGTGTTTAGCTCAGGCTATTGGCACACGTGACAATACTTGGGTTGAATACTCCATTTATGGTCTCTCTACATTCTGTAGGTCATTTCATAATCAAAAACTCTGAAATACTGTTATCACAAAAAATTCTCTGTACAATCCTGACCATAGTTATACAACCATGTACCTGAAAATATTCAATATACTTCGATTTTCTAGATAAATGTGTACAGTCATATACTGATAGACCCTCAGTATGTCTGAGTCCTGTGGTTCATGATATTTTCAATGATCTAGGTTATTCTGGGATGCTTATGGTCCTATGTGATTAACGATACAAGTAAAATAGATGCTAACAAAACGCTGTTGGCGTGATTGCTGGTTAAATATGAGTGTGGTAACACACTCTGAAACTCATGCTCACCATTTTAGTTGACGGATCAATGATGCTTTGGGAAGTTTTGAACGAAAAACTCGTTGACAACTTGCATGAAAAAACACTGGAGAATGTGGAATACTTTGTCTCTAATCTTGAAGTGGTCACTGTAAAGTAAACACATAAATATAAAACTAAGACTGGGCTGTAAGTACTGCTAGCCCTACTGAAAAGAATTGGTGGTGTTTTACCTTTTAAATTGAGGGTGGTTCACCCTTGTAACTTGAGGAGACAACGCTTTGGGCTTATGACGATATTCCTGTTTTGAGCTGTATAAAAAACAAGAGAATGACGGTAAACTGGATGCTAATCTGCGTTTCACTTTGAGATGCTAAGTGTATCTGAGTCGCAAATACCTTTAGGTAACTGTCGAAATTGTGCTGCTGCTTTGACTCGCGTTACTCCAATGAACCAGAACACATTCAGACTGGCCGCTCCTCCCCTTCCAGCACACCTCGAATAAACCAACTATAATTATTATAAAAGTGTTAAACAGAGCGAAAAGGAGTGCACCTCACATCCCCAATTTACACTAACAAAGATGGCCATTTTCTTCTTTGTACTTCACTGAAAGGATTTTGATCACATTCTATGGATGACAAGACAGCAGCAACACTGAGAGAAATCTGACATCTTGGAGACTAGCGGGGCATAAGTAGAAGAAAGGTTCAAATGACAAACACTGATCATTCGTGAGAAATACCGCCCGGTTGCTCAAGCACAAACCTGGTGCTGAGTTTGTGGCCAAAAAATGGCGGCCTATGTTTAGGCCTGACTACAGTCAGTGTTAGCAGTGTGGAGGGCCGAGTGTCACCAGTTATTCAAAAAGTTCCATTACAAATCTTAAAAGAGTCTAGCCCTTTCATCTATTGGCTTTCAGACATTTTTCATAGTTTGCTAATGCTCGGGTGAGACAGTTAGTGGGTGATTACATTGTCCCATTAAAGTTCGCGTTAGGTTTCGGTGATGGGGCATCAAGTAGTCCCTTTGTTATATGGCATGACGTGCAACTGACGGCCCATGTGCTCTTTGGGATATTTACTTTGCTGAAACCATGACATTCTATTTGCTCATATATGTTTTTTGTTTAGAGAGTTTATGCTGTTTGGATGCCTTAGCCGTCCATAACGGCACATTGCTGTTCACTAACCCCCTTTGCACGTTCATTTCTTTTACTTTGCTATCATGATAGCCTGTTGTTGGGTTTACAGATATGCTATACATAGACTTTCTAAAAAATGTAACCAAAATTGGACCAATTGTCAAATGTGTTCACTATGCAATATTTGACTCTATAGGGTCTATTCACAAGAACGTGTGATAACTACTGCAAGAGTAGTGTAACGCAACTTTCAACATCGCAGCACATCGCGGGAAAATAACCCTGTGACAACCTGGAATTCACAACAAGGTGGTAGCATGCGATAATTTGCCAAAAACGCGGACAATGTCCGAGACACAACCCCCTCGATGGAGACAAAAACACAAATCACAACACCCAAAAACCTGCGATAGGCCAAAGCGCGATGAGGAAATCAGCGATAAGCAGCGCCAGGCCTGCAACACACACCTGGCAGGTGGCAAAAATCACCATAAAAGTAGAAAAAACACCCAACACAAACTGGCCAAGACCCAAGCACCATGGAGGCAGCCAGAACAGGCACAGAGGATAAGCGCAACCCCACAAGCCCCCTAAACGACCAGCCCGGGACCTCAGGGACAGGGAAGGGCAAGGACAAGAAGAAGAGGAAGACGAAGTTCAGTTGGCAGGCGGGCAGGATCATAGTCACAGAGGTGATGGAATACCATCAACAACTGTTCATCACCTCCAATGTGTCATCGGGCACCAGAAATGGAATATGGCGGGACATCGTGGACAAGGTGAATGCCGTCAGAGAGCACAAGAGGACAATGAACGAGGTCAAGAGGCGATGCAATGACATCAAGCGGAAGACCAAGTAGAAACTCTCTGCCAACCAGAAGGCAGCACCGCACACTTGAGGTGGGGGCCCAGCATCACAGCTCCATGACGACATGGAGGAGGTAGTGTTGGCAGTCATCAGTGTGGAGACGGTGTCCGGAGTCGGGGGATTGGACACTGCTCGACAGGACACAACACAACCGCAACATGGTGAGTGACCACCAGGTACCGGGGAGACGGGTGGAGATGGGGACAATGGCACACATGCACAATTAAGCAGAGCACAGTGCACACCCAAAATGACTTTGGGTCCTTGCCTATATCTACAGACTTTCACAATGTGCAATGCCATGCTGTCTGAATGTCAACATGTACCATGCGGATACATACATGTGGACACATTGTAATACTCCGTCTCCCCTTCACATCGCTGGAGCACCATCAACACCTCCTGCAGAGCAGTCCCAGACACTCTTCACTGATGACGAGGGGACACCCCCAGCATCGACACCCAACCCATCCAAGACAACATTGGCCTCACTTGCCACTCACCTCCAGGATCAGGGCAGGCCAGCTACATCGAGGAGGCCCCACCCACTACCCAAAGCACCGAGCAGAGGCACCCACAGCCCGGCACGCCCTCAAGACCCCCAGGAACGACACATGGACTTCCAACGTCGTGTGCTGAAGTGCCAGAGGGAGATGGCAGAGCAGGTGCGGTTGGGCTTCGGCATCATGGCAATCAAACTTGACGCCATCCTTGGGTGTGTAGGCCCGCTCCATGGTCTCCAACGAGCTCTGACTGACATCGCGCAGCCACCGCTGCACATCAGTGAAATGTAGCTGGGATCTACCATGCCCTGCAGATCCTCATCATGGCATTGCTGCCTCAAGGCGTGGCGATGATGAATGCTGCTGCCCCCACTCCATCCAAATCTCCACCCCCTGATGTGCCTCCCAGTGCGGCAGGCCTAACCACACCGCCACCTGATGTGTCAGCGGCACACAGTGCCGCACCAGTACAGCAACACCCACAGGTGGGGCAGAGCACTCATCCGGGGATGAAGACCTGAATGTTCCTGTGATCAGAAGGAGGCAATAGCATTCATTTCTGCCACCTGGCCTGTTTCTGTTTGGTTCTGCACATGGCCTCACGATCTTCCATTGACCCCCTATTCACTCAGATGCATTCACCTTGGACAACGACATGAACTGCACACATCCTGTTTGATGACCAATGACATGGCAACCAGATAGCGGACTGTACCCTTCCTCTTCCGCAGTACTTGTCATCCCCGGATGGACTCTGGCTGGCCCTTCACAGGCCCATATTGTGTAGTGTGCTCGGCATTGCCTTGTACCGCTCCAGCTGCAGAACTGCACTGGATGTGCAATAAACATCCAGTGACGCACTACTGTGTCATGTCTTTCATCATTCATGTATGTATGTGTGGATGAATGTAGGGGCTATGATTTCCCTTGCGTCAATGATGCTCATCCTGTGGAAAGCCAGTCAGAGGGTGCTACACAGCAATTTGTGTAATGGGTCCCGAGGACACCACAACAGGGAAACACACATCAGCCACTTCCTTGTCCGGACATGGACTTAACCATGCCGAGTGCCCACAAGTTATTTCTGCAAGCCCAGCGCTCTTCCGGCGTATGGCAGGCCAGACCACTCTGCTAATGCTCCAACGGAGGGGGGGTCTCATTGCTACCCATCGCAGGTGTACTCGCTTGTGGTGTGCAGGCCACTGGTCTAGTTGTCAGCATGTGACAGCCACTACCTGAGGGCTGGTTGGCACGCACACTACACCCATCCGGCACAGGCGTCCCAAGCCATATGACCCCTCACATATAAGGGGCAGATGACATCACATACCCCTCTGCCGGTGGTGAATGGATGACGGACCCGAGGCCTTGAGGCCGGCATGGGCCTACCACCACGTGGTGCTGACTGGGGTTGATTAAATCAAAAAGAGACTAGCTCAAGTTACTTTAGGGGAGGGGGAAGACTCTGGTATGTTTTGTCACGGAGTGTGAACACCCAGCAGGTGTGTTCAAAAAGCCCTCACCCACCAACCTAGTTGGTGGCATGCTTCATCATCGGGCCCACCCAGTGGCACCTAGCGTGCCCCGGGTGTGCTTCAACGCCTGACTACAGCGGAGCTGGTATTTTACTGAGTGTGCGGTGAAGATAGTTAAGGAAGTGATGTTAAAACGGCTGAACGGTGGTCCCAGTACCCGAAGGTAAAATTAGACTTTAATACCTGGGCCTCCGTCAGCGGTTAAAAATAAGGCAAGGGGATGTAAGGGGCGAGTTACGACCTCTCACATCCAATGGGTCAACATGTTTCAGCCAGTGCCTTATGACTAGACTGGCTTTCTTCAGGACCTAAAATAAGTGAGTGCAAATTACCTAGTGGGGGTGTAGGGGAGACTATGTGTCTACACGCCCTAAAGTGTATCTACGTGTGAGAGGGGGATTCCCTTCTCAAGACCACCTGTACACATAACATGGAAGGACAAAACAAAACACACAGGGAGAAGGTAGAGTCATTAGGATGTACAGTTTTACGCACATCTGATGCCGTCACTATAGCGAGTGCTGGTGGGCTATAGGCGGCTATGGTGTGATGGTATTGGTGGTACCATCACAGTGGGAATCGCACTGATAACTCGAGAGTGAGGTGATTTAAGAGACGGAGTAAAACAGGGTGCATTAGTGAAAATGCGGCGCAAGGAGGGATTCTTACGCAAGTTATTTGCTCAGTCTGACCTCAAGGTTGGGAGGTGGCAAAGGCTTGACCCTGGGGGGACAAACATTTACCATGCTGATTAGGGAGACCTGTTAGGAAAGAAAATAGCGCTTACCAGGAGTCGTGATGGTAGTTTCTCATACTCACAGTACTTCTGGGTTGAGCCTGCTCTGGACCTGTAGTGCCTCCTTCGCATACCGGTGGGGAATGAGTGTTTTCCCAGGTCTTAAGTAGTCTTGTTAATTGGTCTAATTAAGTGCACCTGTGGTGTGGAGGGCAATGGTGAAAAGACTCACAAGCCTGAGTCATGCTGCCAGGAGTAAGTATGGGCGCCTTAGGTGCGCGCGCGCTCTAGCGCCCTGTCGCGCTGGGAGGCATCGTTATGGGCCACTGGGGAACCACCCAGGCGCTCGCGTCTATAGTTAGCGCATGCGCGATAGGTCCAAGTGCATGCTTCTCAGGGGAACAGCCTGGAGGGTAGTGTTAGTTGTTCGCGCATGCGCATTGTGACCGGGCTGGTCTGCGCATGTGCGGCGTATGACGGGTGATCGCCCGCGCATGCGCGGTGTGTTGTTCACCGGGCACATTTGATTTCGTCCATCGAGTGGACCTGAGGCATGTAGATAATTTCGTTTCGTCCATTTAGTGGACGCCGGGCATATAAAAAACATTTAGACAAGTGCATTGTGAATAAATGGGGGACAATCTTTAGCAATTACAGGAGAAAGACTGCTTAGAGGACGTAGTCGTTCCAGTGAAACTGCGCCCAAACATATGTAGTTTGATGATGGGGGTAGTGTGATCACTGGCGGGTCAGGGAATTCCACGGGATGGCATCATTCAATCCCTGGGTGGATGTGGAAAGGCGGTAGATCCACCGTTGTTCTGCCTGCAGTAGTTTTTGGTCATTGTCCATAGCGCCTGAGGTGATCTGCTCTATCACCGTCCATGATAGGTCATTTGGTGTGTGGCCTTCGGTGATGAAATGGTTGGTCATCTTGCTTATGTTCTTTTTGCATCTGATGGTACTGCGGTGTTCGGTTATGCGGGTTTTTATTTTCCGTGTGGTCATCCCAATGTACCGGAGTCCACATCTACATGTAATTAAGTAGATGACATTGCGGGAGTTGCAGTTAGTGTGGCTACGCTGGGTCCACATCTTGTTTGGTTCCAAATCCAAGGTTTTGGTGTGAGAGGTGAGGTGGCACACGCTGCAGTCATTGCACGGATAGTGCCCGCTGACATTGGGGAGGCCCCATATGTTGCGGAGGGTGTTGGTGGCAGGTGGGGGTGGTGGTCTGGGACGGGTATTGACAAGGCGGTCTTTTAGATTGGAGTTTCGCTTGTATGCGAATCTTGGAAGGTCCCATTTCCTCTGTCCTGAAGTGATGATTTTCCAATGTTTTTTTATAATTTTCGACACCTCATTCGATGCTGTGTTATAGGTCGTAACGCAGGTGATGGGTGGGTTATCTTGGACTTTGGTGACAGTCTCGAGGAGGGCCTCCCGATTTTGGTTTCTTGCTCTTTTCTGTGTTTTGTTGATGATTGGTCTTGGATAGCCCCGTTGTGACAGCTTGTTGGTCAAGTCCATAGCCTGTTTTTTATAGTCAGAGATGGCTGGGGTTGAACATGGTTTGTGGCAAATGGTGCGTTGCGGCCAGCACAAGCACCCCGCCACCGGACAGTGACTGTGGGCGCACTGAGTCTTTGGCACCTTAAGCTGCTGAGCGGGTGTGCAGCCTGCGATGATGCCCCATCCCGGCGGTCAGGACTGCTCAGGATTTGTGTGCCCTGCTGGACCGCAGTGTAGACCAGAGCCCGCTGGCAGCGTGGCCCTACCGCCACTTAGCCTCGCTTCCAGGATAACAAAGTTAGTGACACCCATTGGGCTGAGCGGGTGTGCAGCCTGCAATGTTGCCGGGTGCCCTGGTGTGTCCTATGCCATGGAGTAATCAAGACCGAGCACCAGATGGGAGATCTGGTGGCCTACGCAGTGTGGCTGCATGGTGTGGAGGTTGCCATGTCCGAGAGCCTCGGGCTTGTGGCTTACAGCGGGAACGTGGTGGGACCTCCTGTCTACAAGCCAGTGGGGGAAGGTGAGCAGTGAGGCCTGGGTGTGCATGGGCGGGCATGCTCCGATGGACTTGGGTGCCACTGCCTGGGTGTGCATGGGCGGGCGGGCGGACGATGTTGTCTTGTGCAAGTGTGTGTACTGTGCCAGTCATGTATCTGGACTTTGTTTCAGATGACGGCTCAGACTCTGATGTGGGACCTGGTGTACTGCTATACATACCGGCAAGTGGTTGCAGACACACCAGTGGCAGCAGGTGAGCAGTGTTGCCTGGGTGCGCAGGGGCGGCTCTCTCTCTCTCTCTCTCTCTCTCTCTCTCTCTCTCTCTCTCCCTCTCCTCTTCTCTCTCTCCCTCTCTCTTCTTTCCTCTCTCCCCCACTCTTCTTTTCTCTCTCTCTCTCTCTCTCTCTCTCTCTCTCTCTCTCCTCTTCTCTCTCTCCCTCTCTCTTCTTTCCTCTCTCCCCCACTCTTCTTTTCTCTCTCTCTCTCTCTCTCTCTCTCTCTCTCTCTCTCTCTCTCTCTCTCCCTCTCTTCTTCTCTCTCTCTCTCTCCCCCTCTCTCTTCTTCTCTCTCTCTCTCCCCCTCTCTTCTCTCTCTCTCACTTCTCCTCTCTTCCTCTCTCTAACTCCTTCGCTCTCTCTCTGTCCTTTGATGTGCGCAGGACACACCTTCTAATAAAGTTTTTTGTCTTGCAGGCTGTGACCTATAGATTGCCCCGAGGGGAGCCGCCATGTGTCTTCATTTCATTTCTGTGTTAATTTCAATAAAGTTTCATTGTTTGCTTCGAAAGTGAATGTGTGATGCTCATTTCTGTGACGACACATGCATGTCACCAGTTTTGATTGTGCAACATCAGGCAGATTATTTTGTACATGTTTAGGTGTAGCTGATGTGGCATGTCTTTGGTCGGGGGTGCCAGAGAAGGGTGGTCCTGGGGGTGGTGGCAGTGGGTGTTGTTGCCCTCTTGGGTGTCCGTGCTGCATGTTCAGTGGCTCCATGGCATCTGTTGCCCATCAGGTGTGACTCTGGGCTGTGCTCCCTTTTGTGGTGCAGGCTGTGGCTCGAGCCGGGCTCAAGCTTTCAGTAGCTCCCCCACCTCTGCTACAGGTACTGTCATCACTATCACCACCATCATAACCACAGCCACCACTATTACCACCACCAGAACTACCCCACCACCATCATGCTCCGGTGACAACTACCCTAGAAACCCCAGTTGTCCACCTTCTGCCTGTTTAAGGGACCCTGCTCATCTCACTCCCTAAAATCACATTGCAGACCAGGACACACCCAAAGTAGTCCTGTGCAGCTGCCTACACCTCACCATCCCTGCTCACCACCCTGTAATACAGACCTCATGCCTCATGCCCCAGTGGGAGTACCTTTCTGACAGGCCTCGATCGCCTCCATAGTCTTTGAGAGCCCGGGCCAAAGGCTGCCTCCACCTCAAAGGCCCTGCTGAGTCAACAGTAGATATGCATGTCACCAGTGCTTAATTTGTAAAAAAAACATAAGTGCCAGAGTTCTCCTCAAGAGGCTACTCCAGCTGTAACCACACTTTGCCCCTGTGATGCCGCCAATTATAGTAAAAACACAACTACCAATCATCACACTCATACAAGTGTGACAGTGTAGACTATTCCAAGCCTCCAAAGCTATAAGAATGACTTGGACGGTAGATAATAGAAATGTTTAATGTAAATGGAATTAATAATTAACTTTGTTGTGGTCATCTCTAAATTAACCAGATGGTGCCACCTTGTGGAAGACTTTCATAAGTGTTGGTGTTGACAGTTAGGTGCCAGTGATGAGCCCCGGAAACCTCCGGCTCAAATTAAGCACTGCACGTCACAGACCCACAGTCAGCTAGGAAACAAAGGGGCCAGCCTGAAACCTTCTCTCTGAAGCTGCACTGGCCCTCTTGCACTGTAGGATCACAGGGCAAGGGTGTAAAATGTATTCCCCACCACTGTACCTTGTTAGGAACCCCTCTCTGCTTGTTACTTGGTTTTATTTTTTTACAAATTAAGCACTGCCCTCGCCCCCACATACAATGATCTGTGACCAGATTCATCTCTCTGTGTTATTCTCTCTCCCTGACTACTGCGGGAAGTTTGAGCGGTGATACCCCTAAAGCATCTTTGTCATCACACTCACCCCTCTGCTGCAGGAGGCAGCGTATGCCTCACATCTGCGCCTTCAGAGAGGTGGATATATCTCTCATGTGCTGTTCTGCTGTAAAACAACGTAAGAGCTTCATGTGGTCACCCACGCATCCCCATTCCCTCTCTAGCCCTTTAGCGAGAGATCGTAGCATAACCCAGGCTAAGGTGGAAGATGTAGGTATGGACGATATCACCAAGGCGCACGTGCTTTGATCAAGTCAAGGAAAAATTTGAAATAGGGTCTACGGGCCCAATTCACAGAAGTAACTTACGACAAAATCCTAAACTTACTACTTTTGGTATTCACAGAAGTTAGGATTTTGTCTTAAGTTTGTCTTAAGACAGACTTAAGTTAGGATTTTGTCTTAAGTCTGTCTTAAGTCTGTCTTAAGACAAACTTAAGACAAAATCCTAACTTCTGTGAATACCAAAAGTAGTAAGTTTAGGAGTTTGTCTTAAGTTAGTTCTGTGAATCGGGCCCCATATTTTTAGACAGACGATTGATACCCAAAGAGTGACTTCGCTCAAAGATATTTAACAATCACAGACATGTTTTGCCCTGTTTGTATCTGGTCAGTAGGATGTAAGATGACAAGCAGCAATAGCTATGCGGCTTTAATGCAACTAAACGTGTGAAACAACAAAATGTTTGGCTTATCTGCAGTAAGGCCAAGCCTTATAAACTAAGAAACAACAACCAATTGTCAATACTGCAATTTACTCATATCAAAGATGAACCATGAAGAACAGAATCAAAACTGTTTCTTCAAATCAATTATTCATTTGAATTAATCCATTTATTTCAAATACAGAATCACAACACATTATTTGGACAACAACTTTTCTTCATTATCAAAAATAGCATTAAATCCACAGGAGAGAAAAAGGAAAGGAATCCTACCTAAAAACATTTGCACTCACTTATAACTAACATTCAATCAAACATTCACTCATGAATCCTCATTCATACTCATATGTACACTTCTTTCAGACCTCGTGAAGGGAATTTGGAAAGGAAAAAAACCAAAGAGGGGGGGGAGCAAATCAAAATGAACAATAACTCTATTCAACACAACTGGTGTTAGTCAAATGGTACACTTAAAGCGTACTTGCAAAGGAACAGTTACTAATTTATACAATAGGCCATCTAAATATACAAAAATATTCAAATGGTTTTTCAAGCATTTAAACGATTGGCCTAACACGATGATGGTCGTTCAAGCATTTAAACGATTGGCCTAACACGATGATGGCCAGTATAAATGAGGATTCATGAATGAATGTTTGATTGAATGTTAGTTATAAGTGAGTGAAAATGCTTTTAGGTAGGATTCCTTTCCTTTTTCTCTCCTGTGGATTTAATGCTATTTTTGATAATGAAGAAAAGTTGGTGTCCAAATAATGTGTTGTGATTCTGTATTTGAAATAAATGGATTAATTCAAATGAATAATTGATTTGAAGAAACAGTTTTGAATCTGTTCTTCATGGTTTATCTTTGATATGAGTAAATTGCAGTATTGGCAATTGGTTGTTGTTTCTTAATGCAACTAAAATCATCAGCCACTTTACTTTGTGGTGATTTGTTGCAGGATTTGGTGCACCACCGTTTATCTATGTATTATAAAAGCAGATTTCTGGAAGGGGTTAATGCAAGACAAGAACGTGAATACATATTTCTTGTACAGCATTCATATTGTGGTGATGTGTTCTTTTGTTTTTTAACGTTGCAGAGTTTTTGTGCCACATTATTATTCCAATTTTTTGGGCTCTACTGCGGTTGTGTGGTGTTTTGTTTTTATTCTTTTGTTGAGTTGTTCTCCATAATATTTTGTTTTGTTATATTGCTTTGTGTATGTTATTATGTTAAGTTTCTGTTGTTTACTTTTTTAAATATGTAAACACATGCTGCTTCTTTTAAAGTCAAACGCAGCCCGTGCCTTTCAAGTTCCCCTGACAAGCAATCATTTCTCCGGATCCTCCGCGGATCACACTCAACCCTGGAAAGCAGGACCAAGGCTTTAGTCACAGGGCCTTGTTGTTCTGCATATCAGCATCTTGGTGTGACAGCCCGCGAGCCATAATTGGCGTCCCTCGCTGCAGTGACTGACAGCGCCACCCACCAGAGTCTCTGGGGGTAGCTCGTTAGCTCTACCATGACGGATATATTTGTTGTGTTTTAGACCCCAGGGAGGTCCCACTTTGTACTTTGATAGTGTGCACGTCCCTTGCTAAGGTGTGGATTTTGTCACTTTCAGGCATGGTAGATCAAATGGCACCCTGGACAGTACTTCACGCAGTGCAGCGTCATCTTGTCTACGTCATCTCACTGTGTGAGCTCAGCCACGAGAGCTTTGACTTAAATATATGGGGACATATTTACAATTAAATGTTGGAGCGTGGAGCTGTGCCATATTTAGAAGAAACCGTGCTCGGACATTTCAAAACACAAGGATGGGCCGTATTCTCTAGAATAGAGTGCACCCAGAGGCAGCTGCTCCCTCTAAGCAGCAGTGGGCTGGGAAGGGGGAAGGGTGGTTACATTTTTTTTTTACAACATTTACCTGCCGGCTGGCTGACTGGCTGCCCGCCGCCTCTTCTCCTCCGTCCTCTTCTGTCTGTGGAAAGAGGAAGCACCCGGGCTTCCATGCACCCTATTGCCAATCACAATGCTGCAATGCAGCGTTGTGATTGGTCTGAGCGCCGTAATTCAGCGATCCCCGCCAGAGATGCCGCGTCCTGCGATTCTGCAATCAGCACAACTCGAGCCTTGATCTGGATGATCTAATTGACTCAAAAGCGGGATAATCTGAAATACACGCTATCATTGGTCCAAATCGATCCACTTCTCTCGACCTGTACTACCTCCCCGCCTAAGGATCTGTCTTGCATAAAAGGCAATTGTTTATAATTCCAAGACAAACATGATTTATATATTTGTCCTGAAGATGATGCCATTTATCTTGTTTTTCAGCATTGAAACGTCGTCGACACAATAGGATCATATGTACTGAATATGCTTGTGAATACTAAGTACAATGGTCACTCAAACTACAATCAAGTCTGTTCACTGATTATAAGTATACAGACCGATTTGCTCGCTCTTGCCTATGCTTGTTGTTTTGTCTTGTTCACTGTGGGTCACGGGCTGTGCCCCCTTGACATTACTTTCTGATTGTGTGCATCACCAAATAAATTCCTGTCCGGCTGGACAAGGGACATAAATACTATTCCAGTTTGTGTCTTTTCTTACCCTGATCACTCAAACTACTAGGGTCCACTGTTTTTTGTAATAAGTTAAACGCCCAAGGTCCCTAGTGTAATACCTTCGGGTTCATTTGTTTCCTAGAATTGTAGTTCAGCGCTCAGCCAGGGAATGGGACAATAGATCTGGTGTCAGTGTACCCCTAATTATACTTGATGAGGATATGAGAGATTAAAGCATTTGTAACACCAGACGATACATTCAAGTTCAAAAGGATGCTGTTTGGTTTGATATCTGCCGCTTCAATGTTTTAGAAGGAAATGCGTGACATGCTAGAGAGAATTAATGGCATCAGAGTATGTCAATATTACATTTTGGTGTTTGGAAAAAAATTGAAGGAGCAAAATAGAAGGATTAATCTGTTCTAAGAATATCAAATTAAAAGGGGTTAGCAATAAAAGTAGGTAAATGTAAGTGTCAGAACTCCTAATCAAGCCATCCATGTGGTATCCACTTTAAAAGGTAAACCACGTTGGATTTATAAGGACGACCATCACTTTGTCTCCAAGGTGGAATTTTTGGGATTCATTCTTTCGCCAACCGGTATGAAAATGGACGAACGTAAAATCAAAGCAGTAGTATATTGGAAGTCCCCTACCAGTGTAAAAGAAGTGCAGAGTTTTATTGGAATCGCAAATTTCTACAGGAGATTTATCAGCGAATTTTCACGGAAGATACTACCTCTCACAAGACTACTGAGAAAAGGCATTCGTTTTGAATGGACACAGGAAGCTGAAGAAGCCTTTAATTCTTTAAAGAAAGGTTTTACTTCAGCCCCAGTGCTGTTACATGCAGACCCATCCAAACCATTTTATGTTGAAACCGATGCCTCGGATCAAGCAGTTGGTGGAGTACTATCCCTGCCACATAAGGAAACTGGACAACTGCATCCAGTCGCTTATAGATCGAGAAAACTCACACCTGCAGAAATCAACTAAACGATAACTGAAAAAGAATTGCTGGCGATTAAAGATGCATTTAAGGAATGGGGACGTTACCTTATGGGAGCTAGGCATCAAGTAACAGTTTTCACTGATCATCGGAATCTAAAGTTCTTGAAATCAGCCAAGACTCTAACGCCCAGACAACTGAGGTGGTCGCTGTATTTTGCTGAATATGGTTTTGTGATTACTTACCGACCTGGAACTCAGAATGGAAAAGCAGATGCCTTATCCAGCATAGGAACGGATGGTCACAAACCTTTGGAGAAGGACCAAACAATCATACCAGATTCTAAGATAATTTGTACCACAGTACCCGCCACCATGAATGAACAGATCGTCAAGGCCATGAGCCCCAAGGATATGCAAGAATGGGTCAAGGAAGAACCCAACAGAAAAATTTGACACCAACTGCCTTATCACAAGGGATTCCTGTATTTACCTACCAAGGAATTGCAACATCAAGTAATGTACAAATGTCATGACAGCCCCTTAGCAGGACATAAGGGTGAAGCCAAGACCGAAGAATTGGTCAAGAGACACTATTGGTGGCCAAGAATGGCTGCGGATATTGAGGATTACGTTAAGGCATGCGAAATCTGCGCTCAGGGAAAATCGGTACGACAGGCCCCGAAGGGGTTGTTGCAGCCCCTACCGACTCCTCCGGGTCCTTGGCACACGATCACAATAGACTTAATAGTTGACTTGCCTTCTAGTCAGGGGTATAATACAATCCTGGTGGTGGTGGATGCATTTTCCAAAATGGCATACTTTTTGGCCTTAAAACGGGTTCCAACTGCAAAACAGCTTGCTAACCATTTTAGTACACACATAGTTAAAATTCACAGAATTCCAAAGGTTATCATCTCGGATCGAGGTTCTCAATTCCTGTCCCGTTTTTAGAGTGCTTTCCTGGTGAGTTTAGGTATTGAGGCTCGATATTCCACCAGTTACCATCCTGAAACGGACTGACAAACTTAAGACAAAATCCCAACAACACTGCCTTGAATTCATGTCCCTTGTGGCAATAAGATTATCAAAAATTGCAGACATTGGGCTAGTATTTTAAATATAGGTATGATGAAGTCTCTCTTCCCCAACCAGGTTTCACAAATGAATCCAAATGGTCTGTTAGAAGCGATGTCCATTCAGCACAAATTGCATTTACTCATAAACTTGAGTTTCCTCTTCACAGCGGCGATTGCCATGATACAGGTGAACAGAGCCGCCTCTACTCTTCTTGAATTCCGCCAGAAGCTGAAGACTTGGCTTTTCAATCAACAAAAGTACCCTACGCAGGGATAGACTCAGCACCAGGATAGTCTTGTGGGAGATAGTGCGATTTACACATAAAATAACATCAACTAACGACTAGTTGATGCTCCACTGATTGGCCTAAAGCTGTGCTGACGAGCATGGCAACAGCTGTGTCAAATGCGAACTGGAACAACTTAAGCAGCAGAGGTACTCTAAATAAGTCACACAGTCAACATAGGTGCTGGAGTTAGAGGTGCAGGGTACTGCAACACCCTCAAAATAACCACCCCGTAGTTCAGAAGGTGAATGAGTAACAAAAATGACTTTAAAGTTTTTTTATATCTTTTCGCATTTTAAATGCATTCAAAGACAGGGTCAAATGTCAGGCTATGTCTTATGATAAATTACTGCTTATTTTAAAAAAAAGTGTTATTAGTGTTTACTTTTCATTCTCTGTCTGTCAAATGAGACGGTTTTGTAAAGTAAACTAGGTGACAATTTAACTAGGATAAGGGAGTGTGAAAGGAAAATGTGTAGAATGTCATTATTTTCTTACTCTCAACAAAATGTAAATACCTGTAAATGAACTGTGCAAATATTTCAAAAAGTATCACAAATGAGGCATATTTTTTAATTCTGAAGTGTGGTATAAATGAAAATATTAATAGAATAAAAACAGCTCAAGACACCTTACTTGGTAATGTGCAAACGATACATTTGCAATGAAACCTATTTTCCACATATCGTTTGTGTGCTATTTAGCTTAATCAGCAAAACTGCAAATTTAGTGGCCACTTCAAAGGAAAATGTGCTGTCTGTAAATGACAGAGTGCGTTCACACCATGACTTAGTGATATGTTTGGATCAGTGTGCTCCAAAATGCATCCCCAGACACTTGCCACACCCCCTTGCTCCTGTGGAATGGGCGTGGCTGATGTGCTACTCTTTGTCTTTGTGTAGCGCTTGGTTTTTTCACAATCCCTATGATATATTTGATGTTACATTGATGGAAATCACCCCCACTCTGAAAAACTTTCCAGGACCACTGACAGGCAGATTCTGGATCAGAAGTGCCTCTGAAAAATGCAGATCATACTGTAAATGTTTCTTTTAGTTAATAGCCACTTAACCAACCAAGAGGGGAGCCGCAACTTCTGTAACTTTGAGCACCTGGTAGGCTGCCTGGTATATGGTATATGCTTATTCTAGGAGTCACTATCAGAAACACAGCCATTCAAGCAGTACATATATGGCCTCAACACACAAAAGGCATTACTTGAAAACTTGTTGGCAACAAGTGCTTAATTTGATCTTGCTGGTAGCAGAAAGCAGCAGCTCAAGGGCCGAACTCTCAGCTGCAGCGACACGCCATGTATTAGCTGCAGAAGTAGCACTAAGCACCTAGAAAAAGTGCTTGTGTGTATTAAAATTGGTGTATAATGAATGCCGCCATCTTGAACACAGGCTGCTGCGATGATTAGATATAACCAAATGAAAGAACGCCCCAATGTGCATAACTGCAGTGCTGGGACTTGCAATCAGGCTCAAACTATGCAGCTCTGGGGTGTGACATGTCAAGCAAGCATAGAAAAGGGATCCTCAGGCCAAAGCGAAGTTTGCAGGATATGCCCAGACATGGGTCCCTTGCTCACTTTGCCACTGGATTCAAGCTAGCCTGGCTGATGACGGCTGATTAGCCAGAAACCGGTCCCAGGATTCTTGTTTCCGATCCAGGGAAGACATGGCTTGGCAGTTCGGGCTGGACTGTTCCCATGAGGCACAGGGTCAGACTGATTTGCATATTGCCATGTCTGAACTCTGGTGGCGTAGTGAGCTAAAGAATGATGATCGATTAAACCCAGATCAGTTGACTGGGGGTGAGTGCTTGCAATGTTCAACACTCCGTCTATCATCCCCTTTGGTTTCGCTATTGTAGCCATATAGCCTGATGTAGCAGGCGATACTGGCCTTTAAAGGGTTGCTTCAGCATTAAAGGCAAGAGCCGAAGACAAGGCCCTTTAACAAGGCAGCGGGTAATTAATAGCCAATTTAGCCCCCTACGACAGGCCATGAAGGGAGAATGTTCTATTTTAAAAACACAAAGGCCTCTTGGAGCCCGATGGGGTGGCAATCCCCCCTCACCCCCCATGGCTCCAAAGCCTTTGTTTCATAGCTGTTGCTGCAAATGTTCTACAGATAACAGCCATGCACAGCTGTAGAACCTTCACAGCAATAGCTGGGAAAGGATGCTGAAGTCAGCCCTTGGTTCTCACTGAACTCGGCTAAGCTGCTTTTTATTGTGCAGTTGAGCTAGAAAGACCCAAGAGCTGAGCAGCATTCCCCCCTCCTCCTTCCACGGCTCCAGTGACACTGGGACATATTAACAAGCGGCAGCGATAATTATCGCTGGCCGCTCTAAACGAGAAAAATGTTATCGCAGAATATTAACACCATGCTAGAGCTGTATTAACAACGCATAGCGCAATGGCTATAATTTCCCAGCGATAACGATGTTTTCCATGGAACATCGCTGGTTTTTCCAGTGATGTTCCATGGAGAACAGCGATAACCTTTCTGATACGACCCTGTGGTCATATCAACATAATCGACCCCAATGGTAAGTATAGCTACGTTTGCATTTTAGCAGAAATTAGCTTTTGAAGAAAACAGCTGTGTTCTCCAAAAACTAACGTCTGCTAAAATGCATGGGCAGCCTTGTAAATATCGCGATGTGCACATCAGCGATATTTACAAGGCTGTACTGCCTAGTGACGCCCACTTTGCTACTCATTAGAGATGCAAAGGTAGGTGTTAGATTAAGGGTTGCTAACATGCGCTGGTGCATGTTATCACCCTCTTGTACCTAGGGCAATATGTTTATCTCCGCTTTTTGGATTTAAAAGCCGGAGATATGACCCTTGTAAATATGCCCAACTGTGAGATATGTGATGGGGTAGGGGAGCCTGTGTGCCCTACTGCACAGGCTCTGCCCTACGCGTTTCCCTGCACATTCCATTTATTAAACTGTTGGTTTTGCATGTGGCAAAGGCTGTGTTAGGATACTGTTATGTTGAGAGGAACAGGCCTATGTTAGTTTATGTAGGCTGCTGATGCTCCATTGTCTTCAATGGAGCTCTCAACATCCCAGTGTTCTAATTACCTGTATAACCTCTCTTGAGGAATTTCGTCAAAACAAATGTAATTTTCTGTTGCAATTAAATTTTCTCAATTGGCGATGAACAATTTTATGGAATATGCTGATTCCATGAATGAAGTTAGCCCCAAAATTAGTTAGCCACACATGGGGGCATATTGACAATGGCCCACGATAATTATCGCTGGCCGTGCTTAGGGATATTTATATTTTCGCAGGCTATCTCTGGAATGTATCGCCCTGGTAGCACATTATTAACAACGTGTTACTCCAGGCAGTAACAATTCCAGCGATAGTGAGGTTATCGCTGTTTTGCAGGGAACATCGCTAGTTTTCTAGCAATGTTCCCTGCAAAACGGCGATAACCTTACTGATACGACCCACAGGGTCGTATCAGCATAATCCACCCCAATGTTGGGGATAGGTAAGTCTGCATTTTAGCAGACGTTAGTTTTTCGAAAAAAACCAGCTGTTTTCTCCAAAAACTAACGTCTGCTAAAATGCTGGGGCAGCCTTGTAAATATCGCGATGTGAACATCAGCGATATTTGCAAGGATGTCCATCCGGTGTATGCCAAGTGACGCCCACTTTGCATCTCATTAGAGATGCAAAGGGAAGCGTTGGGAAAAAGGGTGCTAACATGCGATTATGCAGGTTAGCACCCTCTAGTAAATAGGGTGACAGTTTTATCTCCGCTTTATTGTCGTTTTAAGCCAAAGCCCTTGTAAATATGCCCCTTAGTTAGGACTTAGTACAGATAAAAATTTTGAGCTCTTCAAACCCTCTAGGAAGCTTAACTATGACTCCATTAGTCACCCCGATGGCACTGAGCGGTAAGAACTTTGGGGCATATTATTAAGAGCCTTATGGCCGCTTTAGCGGGACTTTTTCCTGCTAAAGCAGCGATAATTTCATCGCCCTATTAGCAAGCTGTCGCTAACAGCAGTTAGTGACAGTTTGGAGGCGATAGCGAGCGGTTTGGGGCCCGCTTTGCATGTCAGCGATATTTATCGCTAATGACATGCAAAGTGGGCGTACCCAACCTGTTAGCGACTGAAAGCAGTCGCTAACATTGCTATCGCCTATTATCAACGCAGGCCCAGTGATTAAAAAATGTGTGCTAAGCGCGAATATCGCTGAAAACTAACGCCTGCTCAGACCACTTCTTAACCTGTATATCCAATGCGAGTTGGATATTCAGGTTAAGACCCCATTGGCTTTAATGCCTGAATATCGTTGGATTTCCAGCGATATTCATGCATTAAGCCGCTATCGCCGGATATTTGATCACATTTGAGATAAGCGTTGCTAATAGCACGTTATCTCTGCGATAAAATCCGGCGATGCACAGCGATAGAAAAAATGTCGCTAAGCTTATTTAGCGATAAATATAGCTAGTTGTCGATAATATGCCCTGTGGTCCAATTCATAAGTCGACCAATTAGGAAAATTGATAATGAGCAGGATAGAACAAAATCTCAAAGTAATTCCTAATTTTACAACCATGGATATGTGTAAAACTTCTTTGAACTACAAATACCACCTGAGACGACCCCTTACGTGGTTGCGTTTACCCAAGCAAATCCTCTACGTATTTATCAAAGAGAATTGACGAGAATAATAAAAAACAAGTTGATTCACTGGATGTCAGGACGGCTGGGGCCGAGTCAGGTCCTCTTTTCATTATGGTGAGAAGAGTCTCATGGGTGGGTAAAGGTGCATTTGACTACAGTAGAACTCAAACTTTCATCCCTACAACTGGTTTGAAAATCCTTGTGTTATTGAATAAAACAAGTAGGCATTATGCATTTATTGCATGGCAGTCAAACCTCTATCCTGGAATGTATCTGGAATCAGCAGCAACTGAAAAGTTCAGATTAGTTCAAAACAACATTATTTAGTTTGATTTCAAGATCAAGGCTCAAGATGGCGCCATGTTGATGGGTACCATTCTTAAGCCACGTCCATTAGGGGTAGGTGGACTCTTCATCGTGTTCCAGTTCTTTGTCAGGGACAAATATGGTCTTATTCCGATTCACAGTCCGATCAGCTGTGAAATATTCAGTTTGAGGGCCCATTTATATTTTTGGTTATCAATTGCCATGACAACATTCTTTTGATATATAGGATTTGGGCATATGTACTTATAAAAAAGGATACATCTATTAAAACAATTTGGGCAGGGGATTCTATTATTCATTTATACAAGCATTCCTCTAACTCTGTTTGTGGTTTAACTATTGACCAATCACATTCTGATTATAACCCCTAGGAGGAGGCTCTTTATAGCCTCATGATGAAATACAGGGGCATATTACCAAGGGGGTTTATCTCTGCTTTTTTGGCTTTAAAAGCCAAGAAAGCGGAGATAAAATTATCTCCCTATTACCTAGCTGTCGCTAACACCAGTTAGCGATAGCTAGTAGGAGATAGCGACCATCTTGGGCCCCACTTTGCATGTCAGTGATATTTATCACTAATGACATGCAAAGTGGGCGTGCCAAGATGTTAGCGACTGGAAACAGTCGCTAACATCGCTATCTCCTATTACCAACTTTTGGAGATATTCGCGCTAAGCGCAAATATCTCCAAAAGCTAACACCTGCCCTGAGCAGTTCTTAGCCATGTTATCCAATGGGAGGTGGATAACATGGCTAAGAGCATTAGCTCGGTAATGCATGAATATCGCTGACTTTTCAGCGATATTCATGCATTGCGGCCGTTTTTTATCGCATTTGCGATAAACCTTGATAATAGCAAGGTTTATCTGCGATAATTTCTGACGATGCTTAGCGTTAAAAAATTCGTTGCTAAGCATCGTTAGCGATAAATATCGCTTAACGTTGGTAATATGCCCAACAATCTTGAATTTCCATGTGACATTTCCTCTCATGTTTCATCTCTGCCGCCTATGTTTACTAGGTGGGGGATTGCTAGCACGCCTGCCTTTGTTTTACTTTCCGATGATCTTTCCTGATGTATATGTTGGACTTACGGTTGCACTTAACTGTACTAGTGACCATAATCAATTCACGTAGCGCTTTCTGATGCGGCAAGATCACTGTAGAGAGGATGCCGGAGTTGACTTAATCAAAAATAAAAGGCTAATGATGAAACGGCCTCGGTTCACCATCTGTGCTTGATTTTGAATTGTTTGCTATAAATGTAGGGGCTTTATGGGTGTTCCTGGATGAGGAAGCAGAGGGGCTAATGATTTTGAACTCCTTTGACTTAACTTGTGATTCTCTGAAGTCTTTATGCACTGCCCCTATTGTTAAATATTGCAGGGATTTGTTAGCATGAGCTGAAAGCCATTTGTGTACTTGGCAGCCATTTTAGGTAGCCATGTGCTCACCATGTGCTGTTTTTCTCTTCAGAGCCTTGCACATGCTCAGAGAGGCCTAGCTAGTAGAATGCACCTGCTCCTCTCATAGAACGGTCAGGCTATTCTTGCTGATGTAAGGAGAAGTAACTCTCCTCCCACTTTGTTGAGCAAGCAAATCTTGTATACCTATGTTAGTAATTTTGCATGCTTACATGAACCAGGACCTCCCCTTGGTTTTATGCTGACTATGTAACCCTAAGCATATATAAGGCCCCTGTTTTCTGTACTCCTTAGATTGCCTCATACAGTTCCTGAGGGTACTGTGTGACATAGTCTCCCTCATCTGAGGTATTTAAAATATGAATTTTGATTTACAGCTTCTGTGCCAATCTCTTCTTTGTTGGTTTAAAAGGACCAGGTATCAGTGAGACCCCTGAGAAGGTTTCTATTTTCTTCACTATAGGCCTCTCGGGTCCCAAACCACAAAGAGGGTTTGACTCACCATGCTTTCCTACCCATAATAATCTTATGCTTGCCTTGAAAAACCTACCCTGTATTCAAACAGCAGTGTGAGCTTGCAGGTTCTTCGAGCCAAGAATTATACCATAATGGAAGAGAAATAGGGTCTTTGTTGTTGCAAGCACAACTCGTGACAGTGGTCCCTTCGAAAGGATTACATATTTGCATTTTTTAATGACCTGCCCTCCACCGGAGAGGAATATTTGGTACCCGCAACCTGCTGGGTGGATAATTTTTCCTGTGTCTATTCTCCACTCCAGCCAGACCCTACTTCTGCTGCCGGTGTTGAAGTGCGTCCTGTGAGAAACAATAGCCCAGTGAGAATTTTATCAGAGGTCGAGGAAGAAGTTTCAGCAATTCGAAGGAGACCTAGTGGTAAAGCACTAGGGGCCAAATTATCAAGAAAAGACGATACATTATCGCTGCTTTTATCGGCAGGAAACCCAAACCCTGTGGGACTCCACATGGGAGATGGAAAATTCCCAATTGCAGGCCATTCCAGTGGATCAGTTGTTCTTGTGATGTTAAAAATGATGTAAGTAGAGTCAGAGCCACATCTTCAATACCCACATTCCTTAATCGACCCAGCAATACTGCATGATTTACAGTATCAAAGGCTGCAGTCAGATCTAACAGGATGAGTGCAGCTCTGCCTCCCCTGTCCATCACTTTATGGATCTCTTCTGTTGCCATGATTAGAGCTGACTCGGTAGAATGCAGAGAGCGGACGCCATGTTGTGTGGAGTCAAGAATGTAACTGCTATCCAGGTATTCTGTCAGTTCTAGATTCATGGCTTTCTCCAAGATTTTTGATGGTATTGAGAGGCAGGATATTGGGCGATAATGTTTTGGCTCTGAAGGGTCTAAAGAGGCCTTTTTTATGATGGGCCTAATGCATGCCTTTTTTCACGAGGAGGAAAATTCAACAGAAATGATGATCACATCTAATAAATGGGTCAAGGAAGAACATACTTCTTCCGCTACCAGGTGTAATATGTGAGGGGGACAAGGGTCCAAAGGTGAGCCCGATTTAGTTTGTAGCAACAGGTTGGCAACTTTATCCTCCTCCAGTGTGGAAAACCGTGATAACCTTTGCAGAGACGTACGGTGATCCCAAGAATCTGCACTGTTCATTTTTAGGACACATGCAGCAGTGGCTAGCCCATCGTATACCATTTGAACTTTATTCTGAAAGAACGCGGACATTTGTTCTACAAAATTTTGGTCCGGCAGAAATGCTCTGTCTCCCGGACATTTTATTAGCGCCGTCACTGTTTAAAACAGCTCCTTGGAGGAATTTTTCGCCTCCAGAATTTTTGCAGTATAATAGACAGCTTTGGCAAGTTTTATGGCTGCCTTATGGTCTTCTAAGGCGCAGTTATAGTCTTTTTTATGATCAGCACTATAATCTGATCTCCAGATGCACTCCCTGCATCTACAGGTTATTTTAATTTGCCGGAGCACCTCTCCTCTCCCCAGTGCTTTCCGCTGGCTCCCCGTCCAGGAAAGATACCTCTTCAAACTCCTCACTCATGCCTACAAAGCCCTCCACAATCCCGGAGCAGCCTATATCAACCACAGTTTGGCGTTCCACCAACAGGCTAGGGAGCTACGCTCCTCCACCCTCGCCCTGGCTCACATCCCCCACATCCGTCAAAGCCGCTGCAGAGGCCATCACTTCGCCTACACCACCACCTAGTCCTGGAATGAAGTCCCCCTCCACCTATGCACCTCATATCACTGCAAATCTTCTGGGATAAGCTGAAGAATTGCCTCTATGACTTTCATAGCCATCCAACCGAGGCTCACAGAACCACCGGGATGACAAGGCCACTTTACATGACCCTATTGATTGATTGATTGACTTGCACATTTGGAAGCTTGGGCTAAGTAAAATTTCATTTTGGAAGAGGTTTAATGGGCCCGATTAACAGAATGAACTTAAGACTCAATCCTAAAGTTACTACTATTTTTGTATTCACAGAATGCACTTACTACTTTTGGCATTCACAGAATGAACTTACTACTTTTGGTATTCACAAAAGTTAGGATTTTGTCTTAAGTCTGTCTTAAGTCTGTCTTAAGTTTGTCTTAAGACAAACTTAAGACAAAATCCTAACTTCTGTGAATACCAAAAGTAGTAAGTTCGTTCTGTGACTGCCAAAAGTAGTAAATGCATTCTGTGAATACCGAAATAGTAGTAAGTTTAGGATTGAGTCTTAAGTTAATTCTGTGAATAGGCCCCACATTATCCAAGTATGGATTGATCTACCTGCATTTATGCATACCTGAGTCATGCCTTTGTTTGTTCAAATTACTCCAAAAGCTAGTACATTATGGCATCAACGGTGGGGAGACCATAGTGTGCTTATTGCGACAGTTGCACCTGGATGTATTAGTCATGGTGTGTTTCGGATGAAATGGAGAGTGCACCAACATCTTTGATATAAACAGAGGTGTTTGTCAGGGCTGCCTTTTGGCATAATTTATATTTTCTCTTTATGTTGATGATTTGGAGAGCTTTCTGTTGGCAAGAGGCCAGGATATGCCCCAGATGGGTGCATGACCAATAACAGTTTATGCAGACGATGCAGTCCGATGCCTTCAGACTTTTTATGGATAGATTTGATTTTTAAACTAATTTTAATAAATCCTTTACCATAATCTATAGATCCAAATCTGTGAGAAGTCATCATCATGGCATCAGTGGCTCCGGACCCGATTCACAGAATGAATTTAAGACTCAATCCTAAACTTACTACTATTTTGGTATTCACAGAATGCACTTACTACTTTTGGTATTCACAGAAGTTAGGATTTTGTCTTAAGTATGTCTTAAGTCTGTCTTAAGTTTGTCTTAAGACAAATTTAAGACAAAATCCTAACTTCTGTGAATACGAAAAGTAGTAAGTTCATTCTGTGAATGCCGAAAGTAGTAAGTGCATTCTGTGAATACCAAAATAGTTTAGGATTGAGTCTTATACTTATTCTGTGAATCGGGCCCCAAGGGTGCAGTACCGCGGTAGTCACTAGGGGTCCATCAACACATCAGCCAGACTCCACGGCCCGATTCACAGAATTAACTTAAGACTCAATCCTAAACTTACTACTATTTTGGTATTCACAGAATGCACTTACTACTTTTGGCATTCACAGAATGAACTTACTACTTTTGGTATTCACAGAAGTTAGGATTTTGTCTTAAATTTGTCTTAAGACAAACTTAGGACAGACTTAAGACAAAATCCTAACTTCTGTGAATAGCAAAAGTAGTAAATTATTATTATTATTATTATTATTATTATGAGTTTTGTATAGCGCCTGGTTACCAAATAGGCATCCCAGCGCTCGCCAGATAATAACGCTACCAAAGAATAATGCAGGGTTAAACAGAAAACAGGAACGTCTTTAAAAGTTTGCGGAACCGGAGAAGACTAGCTTCCGAGCGAAGTTGTAGGGGCAGTGAATTCCACAAAGTGGCCACATTTATCGAAAACCTTCTGCCACCGGTTCTAGCCCTCTTCACCCTCCCGACCTGAAGAAGATGTTGATGGTCGGAGCGAAGAGAGCGAGAGGCCTTGTAAGGCTGAACCATCTCCCCCAGAATAGGTGGGCCTACCCCATGCAGAACTTTATGGGCTATACAGAGTGATTTGAATTTCACCCTGTCCCTAATAGGGAGCCAATGCAGAGCCCTCAGCGCCGGGCGAGCAGACTGGCGCCTGGGGAGACCCGTCAAGAGCCTGGCGGCCGCATTCTGCACTTGCTGCAGTTTGTTCAGGGTAGATTCGGGTGCACCCAGGAATAACGCGTTGCTGAAATCCAGCCGCGAGATGATCAATCCCTGGATGAGGAGCCTCCTAGTGGACGCTGGGAGCAAAGGTAAGATCTTCCGGGCTGAGCGGAGCAGGCCAAAACACACGCCAGCAGTCTTTTTAGCATGAGTTTTAAACGAGAGGCCCTGCTCCAGCCACACCCCCAAGCTCTTGATCTCCTGCTTGGGGGTGGGTACCGGGCCCAGACAGTCAGGCCAGCTGCTGGGGGACAAAGATGGAGAGGAGTTCCCCAGCAGCATGAGTTCCGTCTTGGAGCCATTTAACTTTAGCGCTGAGCTGCACATCCACGTGTAGATCTTCTGCAGACACGAGTGCAGCCGGTCGGGATGATGCGCCGACTGGGAGAGGCCAACCACCAGCTGGGTATCATCAGCATAGCTGATGATTTTAATACCCAGCGGCAGTACCACACTCTCCAGGGGGGCCATATAGATGTTGAATAAGGTAGGGCTCAATGAAGAGCCCTGTGGCACCCCACACTGGAGAGGGATTGTAGATGATTTTTCATGGCCTTCCCACACCTCAAATGTCCGACCTTCCAAGAAGGAAGCAAACCATTTGAGAGCCACACCAGTGACCCCCACCCCCGACAGCCGTTGGAGAAGCACCTGATGGTCTACGGTATCAAAAGCAGCACTGAGGTCCAGGAGGATCACTGCCACTGATCCCCCCGAATCCAGAATGCTCCTTGCATTCTCCACGACCGCCAGCAGGGCGGTGTCAGTCCCCTGACCGGGACGAAAACCCGTTTGGGAATCGCCCAGGAGGGAGTTAGCTTCCAGGAAGTCCGACAGGCGACTGTTTACCAACTTCTCGGCCACCTTACTAATACCCGGCAGCAAGGAGATCGGCCTAAAGTTGGCGAGGTCGGCGGGGTCCAGGTTAGGCTTTTTCAGAAGAGCCTTAACCACCGCCCCTTTCCAACTGGGGGGGGACTATCCCTTGAGTGAGGGACAAGTTAACAAGGTCCGTCACTGGGCCACCGATGGTAGAAGCCACCTGTTTAAGATATTTAATAGGTGCTGGGTCTTTCGGGGAGCCACTCTTCATGGTACTCAAAACCGAAAGAACTTCCTCCATCGTGACCGGACCAAGAGAGGCCAACTCCACTGATCGCATCCTAAGTTGGGAATTCATTCTGTGAATGCCAAAAATAGTAAGTGCGTTCTGTGACTACCAAAATAGTAGTAAGTTTAGGATTTTGTCTTAAGTTAGTTCTGTGAATCGGGCCCCACACCATAACATACATGGGCGGGGGTTGCAGAGTCGAGGCTACTACAGTTCCTGGTCCAGTCAGACTCCACGCTGTATGTGGACAGCGTATGACGGCTGCAAGATAAAGAGTAGTGAAATGGGCCTGCCGGATTTATTTATTGTTTTGTCTGAAGCAACGTTCTTCAGACAGGGTTTACCATCAATCAGGGGAAAGAATCTGAGCCAACACCCGCATGCCCACAATGCATTGCAATTATATACCCGACCCAAACCCAAAACAAAATGCATTTCTTGTTGACTAGAGTTTATTCTAGTAGTTTTATGTACAATATTCTCGTGCTTTTACCTCCAACTTTTATTGTCAACACCGGACAGTTTGCCGCGCTAATATTCATAGGAGTCTTAATTATAGCCAAGTCAAGAATGACCCACAGCTAGTTGAAGTATGAAAAATTCAATATGTTCAGTTTATGTATTCCGTCGCACTTTGTGTGGTGGCTGATAACATAGATATGAAATTTTTGAAAGATATTTGCCAATGCGAAGATCTGATTCTATGGTATCATGAAAGCTCGTGTGTCAGTATCTAAGAGATTCGTAATCAATTAGTCGTGAATGTATTACCAGTATAATTTCTTACAGTTATTGGGTGTTGCTACACCGCTGCAGGTTCGGGAAACCAAATGTTTGTAAAATTCACTGTCTGCCCGTTATTTGGGGCTTTTGTTCGTTGTCCTTGAGGATTTCTTTCAAGGACGCCTTTTGTTCCTAATTTTGAGGATAGCAGCGGTTAACCCCGCTCCCACTTCTCTTTTGAACACACGAAGCTGCTGCATCCCCTCCCCCACCACGCTCAGTCTGTGCAAAGCCCCATTGCCATTCATTTTAAAGCTTTATTCGGTTGAGTATATCAGCCATGCAGCATAACAGTAGTTAGAAAGGTACAAGGAGGAAAATATCAACAGTTTCAGGTACTACCTCCATACAAAACGTCCATAAAAAACGACGAACACAAATTCATTATACAATAAGTTAAAAAGGTAAGCTTTCAAGGGTTTAACTAATGATCCAGCAGCAAAATCCATCTATAAACATCAGAAAGTGCAAAATACAGAAGACAAAAATGCAACGGGTACGAATTCATTATACAGTTGGAGCAAAAGATAGCCCTTCAAATAATACACAATCCAAAATACCCTTTAAAATGCTGTCACTAGTTAATAACAATTGATTTCCTAGTATTGATGACCTTTAATAAAAAAGATGCTAGGTGGAAACACAGTCCCGGATCCTCCATTCCAATGAGCAGGTTCATGGCATCCTGCACGGATCTAATATTGTACTTTAAAAAGATAGGGGCATATTTACAATAAGTGGCGCATCCCTGCATGTCAGCAGGGATGCGCCACTTACTGTGCGCCATGCCTACGCCAACATGGTTGCGCTGCATTTACAATGCGGGGCTCCATGGGGCAAAAACGGCACAGATGCGTGACGCATCTGTGCCGTACAAGTGTCGCATTACTGGAGTTAAGTCGCAAGCACGACGCAGCTCCAGCAATGCTCGGGGGCCCTATTATTCCAATGGTGCATCAATCCTTACGCCTGCTTCAAGCAGGCGCAGGGTTTTGACACAGCTTGGGCACCAAAATGACTGAGTGAAATCTTGTAGATTTCACTCAGCCACTTTCAGGAGGCGTTCTTGGTATAAGCAGTATTAATCAAAATAACATACCCTGCATTACTGTTCTTGATCAGGTGTGATAAATAGCACCTTCACTTGTAATCAGGGCCTTAGTTGATTTATACTCATGGTGTCAGGAAGTGACAATTGATAATTAGATCAGCACTAGAATGATCATGAAATTTCGAAATGAGGTGGTCAATCCTGAGAGGTTTTCTAAATCAATTCTTATTCCTACCTCAAAGGAAACACGTGGTTAATAGAGAGAGGGGTATGCAAAAAAAAGGCTCAATAACTATCCAGAAGCCAACAGAATTTTGGAGAGACTGATAAAAGTTTGAAAGTTGTCATTCTAACCGCTAAGTATAATTGTAAGGATTGGAGAAGCCAATTGAATATAAGAATAGATGTTTACCGATTGACACAACTTGGTACTAAGGGAGAGTGTCACTTTAAGTTGCTACGGGGAAGAAAACTAAACACCTTGACGTTTCCTGCCTGGATATATCTCTGATGAACTGGGAGCCAATGCAGCTCCTTAATCACCGCTGACGTCGGGTGATATTTGGGTAAGTCAAGTAGAACCCAAGCCGCTGCATTCTGAAGCGATTGATTTTTTTTGATCTGTCCCTTGCCAACTCCTAGGTATAGGGCATTACAATAATCGATTCTGGACAAAACCAGAGCTCTGACCACTGTTTTCCGAAGTGACATAGGAATGAAGGGCAGAATTTTCCGCAAGATTTTTAATGTGAAAAAAACATGATGAGGAAACTTGATTTATTTGTGAGGCAAGTTTGAGGTCCTTGTCAAGCACAAATGCCAGGTTCCTGGCCTTGGGCAGGGGGACCTGACAAATGCCTGCTTCAGGAGGCCACCAGGCTTGGCTCCATACAGAAGGTAGTTGCCCAAACTCTAGGGCCTCGGGTTTTTCTGTATTTATCTTTAAAAATTTCGAATTCATCCACGCCATTACATCTGTGAGGCAATTACTGAACCTCTCGGCTGTTAACCCCACACTTTGTGTCACAGAGACCACTAGTTGAGTGTTGTCAGCATATAACACCAACATTATGCCATGCTCTTTGATTACCCGATTTATAGAATAAATAATGTCGGAGACAAGGCCAAACCCTGTGGGACTCCACATGGGAGATGGAAAATTCCCAATTGCAGGCCATTCCAGTGGATCAGTTGTTCTCGTGATGTTAAAAATGATGGGCCCGATTCACAGAACTAACTTAAGACAAATTCCTAAACTTACTACTTTTGGTATTCACAGAAGTTAGGATTTTGTTTTAAGACAGACTTAAGACAGACTTAAGACAGAATCCTAACTTAAGTCTGTCTTAAGTCTGTTTAAAGACAAAATCATAACTTCTGTGAATACCAAAAGCAGTAAGTTTAGGATTTTGTCTTAAGTTAGTTCTGTGAATCGGGCCCGATGTAAGTAGAGTCAGAGCTTCACCACTGACCTTCATAGAAAAACAACTGACCGCAACAACACATTACACTATGCAAGTTTTCATCAAGGATCACTTAAAAGACATTTGCCGTTTTCTCAAATGCTGCGTGTTAAACGCATAGTTTCAGATGAACAGATGATGATCGCCCGTACCAAGGAAATGCATGATTGCTTCCTTGATAGAGGTTACCCCACACAGATCCTCACAGAGGCACAAACACGAGTGGCGCAAATCACCAGACAGGAGTGTCTCACAAAAAAGCCCATTAAAGAACAACAACGCACGGTTCTTGTTTCTAAATATTCCACAGCAAGCCTGACCTACAAAAAGATCATATTTAAACATTGGCCAATCCTTCAAATGGAACCTGATTTTCGGGACATGTTTCTAAACCCCCCCTTGTTCGCCTACACCAGAAACAAAAACATCAAAGAAATATTGTCGAAACCCACCTCCACCGATAAACAATATAAAGGTACCCAACCATGTTTAAATTGCAACCATTGTAACTGCGTCATAAAAGGCCACATTATCAGACATCCCATGAGGGGCAATGCAATTAAACTCCATGTTAACGCCACATGTGACTCCACCAATTTGATCTATGCTTTGAAATGCCCTTGCGGCAAATTGTACGTCGGAAAGACAGAAAGAAAAATCAAGACACGCTTGAACGAGCACAAATCAAACATACGCCTGAAGTATGAGAAATCCAATATTGCAATGCACTTTTTGGAAGCTCGTCACACTATTGCACAATTACAATTTATTGTCCTTGAAATTGTAATTAAAAGAGAAGGAATCGACAACAACAAACTGCTTCTTAAAAGAGAACTCGAATGGATTTTCCGTTTGCAAACACAGAAACCTCTCGGTCTGAATGATCGTACAGAATACAGTTGTTATTTGTAGCCTGTTGTACTTTTATACCGTACATTGCTTCTTTATGTTCCCTCATGTTTGAATGTTATGTTCCCCACTGGAATTTTTCTGACCCTTCCCTTGTATGCCTTGTCACTTCTCACACCATTCCAAGATGCCCCCCCCTCCTGTTCCTGTCACACTTTCGTAGTCCGTCGTCTATTTTGTTTTCCCTTAGTCGCCTTCACCCCTCTCACTCACACCACCATAGCGTCCCTGCGAAGCGCCAGAACCTTGAAGTAGCGCGCCGCGTTACCATGGAATAGAAGTACGTTTTTTACCAAATCCATGTTCCCGCAATCCCAACTCAATCACCCCGTTCCGATTTATCGCTATGTGCACACACCCTTAGCTCACATATCGGCACTATCATACGCACACCATTCCTTTTTTAACAATCACAAAGCACCTCCATTGATCGGCACTTAATTTACCTACCCACCCGATTCCATTATCCCTATCCTCACTCCTATTCGTCTTCCTTACAGCACTCCTTGATAAAGGGCTCAGCCCAAAATGCATCGGAGTAGTTCACGTTGATAATTCCCACTTGAAGATGTACATGATACATGTTTGATTGATATGAAGTAATATCAATACAGCATCCACGATGGACTTTGTTTGAATAAACTACTACATTTGGATGATAAATCTCTGAATCATTGTTTGATCTACGAGTGCCTCACCTGGGGATGTATCCGCATTTTTTATACATACACAACTATTGATTATTCAGTGAGTGTTTTGGCTGGAAACACTACCCACGAGAGCACCTAAAAACGTTTACCTATCGCATGGTCTTAGAACCGCCTTCAAACTAGCAGTGCACCCCCTCTACCCTTTTGTAGTAGAGTCAGAGCCACATCTTCAATACCCACATCCCTTAATCGACCCAGCAATACTGCATGATTTACAGTATCAAAGGCTGCAGTCAGATCTAACAGGATGAGTGCAGCTCTGCCTCCCCTGTCCATCACTTTACGGATCTCTTCTGTGGCCATGATTAGAGCTGACTCGGTAGAATGCAGAGAGCGGAAGCCATGTTTTGTGGAGTCAAGAATGTAACTGCTATCCAGGTATTCTGTCAGTTCTAGATTCATGGCTTTCTCCAAGATTTTTCATGGTATAGGGATGCAGGAGATTGGGTGATAATGTTTTGGCTCTGAGGGGTCTTGATAGAGCGCGTGAGGTCACCCAGCCAATGATTCCGCCGTTTCCGGCTTCAGGGCCCATATACTTTCAATTCACACTATTCATTGACAGGGCGACTTCACGGGCTGCTACCAATTGTGTGTGTTCCCTACTGTTATCACTTAGTGTACCCGACTTACCATCCACCGACACGGGTACCTATGACTTCAACGGATCAGGGGCCTAGCTGTAAAAGAAAAGGCAATAAATGCAAATTCAAATGACATTCAATACTGTTGTAAAATGACCACGGACAACTGGAAGTTTTAAAATGTTTATCTAAAGTTCGTTTTCATCAAGCATCAAACTTACAAGAATAAGGCAATCAATAACCAAGATAATGAAAAGTACATAACTATAGAGAAATAAAGTCAGGGTAATCATTCAAATGCAAATATGAGAGGCAAGGGAAATATGCTATGCATTCAAGGCAAAAACTCTTTAGAAAATTTAAGTAAGGCTGTTCTAGACCATATCAGAAAATGACAAACTGCAATGCAAAATATGATTTCTAAAAGGTAGGATAGCATAGGAACAATTTAAGAAAATATGTAATTGACTTTAAGATTCAATAGTTTGCGGCAAAAGCATGGAAAATCAACATGTGCAAGATGTCACTTTATTAAAGCAAAGACAAAAAATAGAAAGGTGCAATTTTAAAGAACTTAGAGCAATATTTACCTAGACTGGTGTGAAAACCAAACCCTGGCCACGGGTCAGTTAAGGACAGGAAACCCTCAAGGAAGGAAACCCCTCAAAGGACAGCAGGTGCAGAATGGACACCCAGGACAGGACAGGATACCCTCAGATTAGGAATCAGGACAGGACCTCAGGACAGGACAGCAAACCCTCAGGACAGGACCGCTCAGGACAGGACCACACCCGCAGTTTGGAAGCAACGCCTGCGCTCCACCCTCTCTGCAGCTATCGATCAAGACCCCGATTGGATCAGCGAACTCCCAGCAAAGTGCTTCGCCAGCACTTTAAGGTTCAGTAGAACCTTAGTCTATGGTCAATTTCGGACAGAGTGCTCCGCAGCGCTCTGTATCTTCAGTCACCTATTGAGTATGATGGGTCAGTGACAGGTCAGCTAAACCAGACAAGTCGGACAATTTCCCTAGGTGAACCCAGGGTAGATATACAGTTTGGGAACGGTGTACCACCCCCCAATGTTGCAAAGTGTCAGAATCCCTCAATTCGGATTGGTCCTAAGATAGGATTTGGGTAACACACCAATCATAACACACTATTTGGATGCTTCATTTACATATCTGGGTACCGCCTAGCGAGATTGGGGTTCCCATGAGAAACTGCATAGAAATACAATAGAGATATTACATTGTTTCGGAATAAGAACATGTGATTCCGTCCTGCTAGGGTTGCAGGTCAGTTCTCAGGAGCATCTTGCCCATCACTGCCAACTGGCGGTGTTCCATCAGCCAAGGTTGTCGGTGCCCCAGAAAGTCGCACATGCGTAGAAGGGACCTCCAAGATGGCTTTTGAAATAACATTATGAAAACACATCACAGGGTTTGTACTTTCAACTTATCACTATAAAATATACTTATGCAACCTAAATGTTAGCTACATATAAACAAACACAAGAGCAGTGGCACGAGCAGTACCACGTTACTGGCAAAGCTATGTATTACGCATGCGCATAAATTTCCCTCCAACTCTGCAGACACGTCAGGACACGTGAGTGTGACTGACGCATGCGCAGTAACTAAATACAAGCAGCGGCCATGTTATATGACTCGAGTGAATTATTTTAGTAGAACACATATGCAAGCATCAAGAAACCTTGTTCAAACATAAAATAACGTTAGTAAAACGTACATGTGATTACCTTGTTACACATAAACGAGGTTCATGACTTCGGCAAGTCGCAAAATATGCGAAGCTTTGCTTCATCAATCCCCTCTTTGATGATATTTACTATCATCACAAAATTTTAATGGAACCAGATGCCAACTTTCTTTCTTTCACACTTTGTACAACTCTATCTCTTCCAGCAATTTCTCCAGTTTTTCCCTTTCAGTTTTGGTAGGGTGAGAATTCTTCACCTTTTTATAGATCTGATTATTCACTTCCTCCAATTCGAGCTCATCCACACTTCGTTTCACCCCTCTTGCATTCACTTCATGCTTTCTGGTGTGCTTACGGCATTTGCAACAGACAAATATGAAAAATAGGATGAGACCTATAATTCCAATTGGCATCAGTACTTTAAACAATAAGCCTTTACCTATGCTAGCAAACCAATGACCTACATTTGAGAGACCATCTACCAGTCTCTTCCAGGCACTATCAACCTCGAGTGGTCTGAGTTCCTTTGCCAAATTAGTAATGTTTTTCACATATCTTTTGAGCTGTACACTTTTATCCGGAATATAAGTGCAACAATGTTGCGCCTTCAACATCCGGCAGACTCCGCCCTCTTTTGCCAATAAGGTATCCAGAGCAAGTCGATTCTGCAAAACCATTGATCTGATCGCAACCATTTCGGTATTGACCAGCAGAAATCCATGAGCTGTCTCAGTCGACAACACATCCACTATAGTGGACAATTTGCAAATTCTGTGAGTGTTCAGAACCACTCCCACTCCAGGTATCAGTGCACTGAAAATACTACCCATTATTTCACCTATGCTTTCTCTTTTACTACGCACTAAGCCATTAGTATTTTCACTGCTTCCAGCAACTCCATTCACATGGTATATTTTCGGGAAGACAATGCCAAAATAGCAACTTCCATACCAGTGATCCGGCAATTTGAAATAAGCCTTGTCCCCACAAATATAATAATTTCCAGGAAACACAGGCTCTGACCCATTTTTGAAACCCCAACCTCCAATTACCTTGTAATTATGTTCGCATTCACTGGAACCAATGAAAATGTTATTATAATAGCTAGTCTTCTCGCGGTGAAGACATAGCTTGCCTTTCTTTTCAAAATCCAGCAACAGAGCAGGACCCGCCCCACCAGTTGAGGTGCCTTCCATGTTCTCGGCCCACCTTGGTCTTTTCTGACTTTCGTCATTTGCTTTCTTTTGTATTTTAATTCTCCTTTTCTCTGCCATGTTCAGGAACATCTTTTCCTGCTCACGCAAAGAACAAGTCAAGTTATCTCTGTGTGCTTCACCTATGTCAATATCACCAATAGTCAGGAAATAATCTCCCATATATCGTATCACGTCACTTTTGGTATGTACAGGATTCAAGTTCCCACGTATAGGAAGCTCAGAAAAGATCACGTCATTATTAGAGTAATAGTACTGTAACGGTCCTCTTTTGTAAAATAAACTAGCTAAAATGCTACAGGAAATTCCGTATGTCAGCGGCAAGTGATGGTATGTCACGCATTCAGCTACAGAAGTAGGTAGCTTCATGCAGACATAGCAATCTTCAATTTCCATAGTCTCTACATAGTGTATTAATAAGTTTGCGAAAACATTTAAGCGTGTCCTGTTTTTAATTCCATGATAATGTAGTTCTCCCTCATCTGATGCTTCTAAGTTTTGTTTTGTTTGTCTCAGTGCTCTCTCATGTCTAGCTACACTCTGTGTTGTCAGCTCCTCACTGTCAGCATTTACAATTTCAGTAGGGACAATATTAGTATCTTTGCTTACAGCAAAGGGAATGAAAATTGTTATTCCTATCCAGAGTAATATCAGGACAACTATACTACAGACACATACCTTGCAGCAAGTTTTGCAACTGCTGCGACTAGGTCTACCATTCACGTTTGCATCAGACATTTTGGCTCAGTAGAAGTTTTTCGACCCCTCTTTGTGACTTTACACGAGTATCTTACTTTGTGCAAATTCACGGTGGCTCTTCTTCTTCTTCGTCAGAGTACTCAGGGACGGGCTCTCCGTCGCTTACGTCAGTGATATCGAGATCTTCAAGTTCTTCTAACACAAGGGTCCATTCAGGTGACTTGTACTTTTTGTTTTGCCTCTTTATTCGATCACTCCTTCTTTTGGAAGTGTCTTCTGGTTGTTCTGCTATGCGAGCACTTCTCCTTTCTTCTGCACGTTTTTCTTCTACCGTTTTTATTCTCAGTCTCAATTTCTTTACGAATCTAGGCTCCAGATGCTTTCTTTTCTTAAGTCTTTTCGTTGGCACTTGGACTTCGTTTTCTTCTCTTGCCCTCTTATTTTCATTAGCTTGTGGCAATTCTGCTTCAGTTTCTTCTTCTTCTATCTGACTAATTCCAGGGCTAGCATCTGTTTCTTCTGCCTGGGTACTAATCTGGCCTGGTTCAGGTAAATTGTGTGTTTGCTCTTCAAGTGTCTCTGACTCTGTTTCCCGAACACGTTCTTCTAATTCTATCTGATCCTGTTCAAGCACTTCGATCTCTGGACTTTCTTCTGCTCGAACTATTACGCTATGTCTAGTCTGTCCCTTCCCGATATCAGGTGTCAGTGGAGGAGTATCAATCACTTGCTCTGTATTCCTCACTTGTTCAGTATCCTTCACTTGTTCAGTATCGGGCACCGGCTCTGCAGCATTCACTTGTTCTGTATCAACCACGTGCTCTGTCCCTGTCTGACCTTCTCCTTCCTCAGTTTTGATGTGAATCTCAAGAGTCTGAGGTTCTTCGCCTGTGCCTTGCTTTTCCTCTCTAGTCCACTCTCTACCTTCCCAAAGTCGTTCACTTGTTCGAATGGGGTCTTCGGTGAGATCAATCAAGGGAATCCACTCCTCTGGCCATATGCTCGGCAGCTCGTCTTCAGCTACTTCTGGCTCAGCTTCTTTGACCCCTTCAGCAGGCTGGGCTCCTGGTAGTATCCTTCACTTGTTCAGTATCGGGCACCGGCTCTGCAGCATTCACTTGTTCTGTATCAACCACGTGCTCTGTCCCTGTCTGACCTTCTCCTTCCTCAGTTTTGATGTGAATCTCAAGAGTCTGAGGTTCTTCGCCTGTGCCTTGCTTTTCCTCTCTAGTCCACTCTCTACCTTCCCAAAGTCGTTCACTTGTTCGAATGGGGTCTTCGGTGAGATCAATCAAGGGAATCCACTCCTTTGGCCATATGCTCGGCAGCTCGTCTTCAGCTACTTCTGGCTCAGCTTCTTTGACCCCTTCAGCAGGCTGGGCTCCTGGTAGTTCGTTGTCAACTATTCTTGGGCCAACGTCGGCTGATTCTGTAGCTCGACTGGTACTGGGCTGTACGTCGTCAGCTACTTCTGGTCTGGCTCCTGCAGAGTCCTCTGCGGGACGTCCTTCTGCTTCAGGCACCTCGTCTGGTGGTACCTTCTGGGTGTGGCTGGCGTGTACCCAGCGTGGAACTCCTGCACACTTTACTGCTGTGGTAGTTACCAGGATCACCTGACGTTTTTCTCCCCACCTTGTCTCCAGGCAGCTCTTCCGAGTATGCTTCTTTATCTTCACCCAGTCCCCCGGGACCAGTTTGTGGAGAGGAGTCGTTGGATTGAGGATGGCGTCTTCTCCGATCTGGCGAGAGATAGAACGCACTTGGTCACCCAATCTCTTGCAGTATTCAAGCACCAAATCATCAGTAATACTCAACAGTTTGCTTCCAGGCACCCATGCTTGTCTCATCACTCTTCCCATAATGATTTCATGGGGACTAAGGCCTGTTTTGCGATCAGGAACACTTCTTAGTCCCATCAGGACCAGAGGCAGGGCCTTCACCCAGGTCAATTTAGATGCATCACACAGTTTTGCTAGTCTGTTCTTGATAGTTCCATTTATTTGTTCCACTACTCCAGAAGCCTCTGGACGGTAGGCACAGTGAAGCTTTTGTGAAATTCCAAAGGCCTTACAGAGTTCGTCGATCACTTCATTATGAAAATGTGAGCCTTGATCTGATTCAATAGTGACTGGAACCCCGAACCTAGATATCTGTTCTTTTAATAAACACTTAGCTACTGTTTTTGCGTCATTTTGGGGAGTAGGGAAAGCTTCCACCCATTTTGAAAATAAACAGACCATGACAAGGACATACCGCTTCCCTTCACAACGGGGCATGGTGATGAAATCAACCTGTATTCTCACAAAGGGACCCCCTGACCTCCCAATTTTTCCCAGTTCAACCACCGTCTTCTTCCCTGGGTTCATCTTTTGACATGTCAGGCACCTCTGGCAGAGGGACTCTGCTACTTTCCTGAACTTTTTACTGTACCAAGTCTGTTGGAACACTAGAATCATGGCGTCCCTACCAATGTGTGATCCTTCATGTATCAATCTCGCCATTGTGCTAAGTAAGTGTCTAGGTAACACAGGCATACCAGTTGGACCTATGATGACACCATCCACACGTCTTGGTCTACACCCATCGTCCTTCCACTTCTCTCTCTCTTGCCAAGGTGCCGCCTGCTGCCACTCTTTCACTTCATCCCATGTAGGCACTTCTTCAAACACCTGAAGTTGGCAGCTGGTTCCTGGCCCCCCTCGTTTTGGATTTACGATATGCCGATCTCTGGCGCACCATTGGGCCACTCGATCAGCAAAATCATTTCCCAGTGATACAGTGTCCAGGTCCTTCTTATGGGCGACACACTTTACCACAGCCAGTTCCTTTGGTAACTGGATTGCCTCTAAAAGGTCTTGAACAACTTTTCCATTTTGAATAGGGGTACCTGATGAAGTCAGGAACTCCCTCTGTAGCCACAACTGGCCAAAGTCATGCACAACCCCATAACAGTACTGACTATCAGTATACACTGTTATGCGTAGGTTCTTCCCAATTTGGCAAGCTTTTATCATAGCAATCAATTCAGCTACTTGTGCAGACTTTATGTGATATAAATAACCTGCTTCTTCAATTTTGGTTAAGGAGACTACCGCATAGGCAGCACTCAGGCCTCCTTGTTCATGTCTCAGACATGAACCATCCACAAATAATTCCTTGTCATGCACAGGCAATGGTGTTTCTTTAATGTCTGGACGTGGCTTGGTATTGAATTCTGTTAAATCGATGCAATCATGCTCATCATCCACCCCACCTTCCATATCCATTGGGTCGGGGAGTAAGGTGGCAGGGTTCAAAATACTGCACCTAACAATGTTTACGTTTGCAGCACCCACCAGAATCCTCTCGTATTTAGTCAGCCGACTAGGGGTGAGATACTGGGTCTTTGTTCTGGTCAGTAAAATTACCACTCCATGTGGGACATACACAGTTACCGGATGTCCCATGACAATGGACTCACTCTGCTCTAAACTTGCGCAGGTAGCAGCTACTGCTTTCAGACAACCTGGTAATCCAGCAGCCACTGGATCCAGGGTGGCAGAGAAATATGCCACAGGCCTTCTTGTTGTGCCATGATCTTGTGTCAGGACTGATAATGCACAGTTATCACGAGTGTCACAGAATAGGGCACATTCTTTGGAATAGTCTGGCATTCCCAATGCAGGGGCTGTACACAGACAATCTCGCAGTTTCGTGAAGGCTGTTAAGCTTTCATCATCCCACTCTACAACATCTGGTGTTCCTCTCTTGGTCATTTTTATCAAGGGCCTAGCTAGGACTGCAAATCCCAGAATCCACTGCCTGCAGTATCCTATCACACCCAGGAACATTCTGATCTCTTTCTGAGTACGGGGTAACTGCATCTTTTGAATTATTCTCACTCTTTCCGATGTCACTTTCCTGACCCCTTTCTCCATCTGGTGCCCCAGATATTTCACTGATTTTGCACAGAACTGTAATTTGTCAGGGGCCACTTTATGTCCCTTCTCACACAGGTGATTCAGTAAGGCAATGGTGTCAATCACACAATCCCTATGACTTTTAGACGCCACCAAGAGGTCGTCTATGTATTGTACTAAGACAGATTTCCCAGGTAAGACCAAAGTTTCCAAACATTTTTTCAAGATCTGATTAAAGATAGAGGGGCTCTCTGTGTACCCTTGAGGGACCCTGTTCCAGCAATACACGTGACCATTGAAGGCAAATGAGAAAAGAAATTTGCTATCTGGATGCAAAGGAATGGAAAAGAATGCATGACACAGGTCTATCACAGTAAACCACTCAGCATCCCAGGGAATCTGATACAGAATCACTGCTGGGTTCGGGACAATAGGGCAACAGGGGACCACTATCTTGTTAACTTTTCGCAGGTCCTGCACTACCCTGTACTTGCCGCTAGGCTTCTTAATGCCCATAATCGGGGAGTTACATGGGCTACTCATTACTTCCTGTATGATGTTTCCTTCTAGCAATTTCTGTATTTCCAGAGTAACACCAGCTTTCACTTCTGCATTCATTCTGTAGGGTTTAGTATTGGGGTATACTGCATTGTCCTTGATGGCTATCTGTATGGGGTCCACATTTTTCATTAACCCTACATCTTTCCCAGTAAAGTCCCACACCTCTGGCTTCACTGCTTCTTGGAGTTCTTTTGGTAAATCCTGCATGGTCATTCGTTTAATTTCCGAGTCAGGGCGGACTAACATTATTTTATAAATGCCGTCTTCATCTGGGGTCTGAATTTCAACACCCTTTGGTGTGCAAAAGATGGTACAGTTCATTTTGCACAGCAAATCACGTCCCAGCAAGTTCACTGGACTGGTGTCGCAAACGACAAATCTATGCATTTCCTTAAAGTTTCCAATTGAGATCTCCATGGGCTTGGTAACAGGAGTACTAATCAATTGATTAGATACACCCACTACTTGGATGGCTTCTCCCGAGAGGGGTAGGTTTGGAACGTCCACTGTTCTCACAGTAGAACGGGTAGCACCAGTGTCCAACAGAAAAGTGACATCATTTCCGTGAACCTTTCCTTCAATGTATGGTCCGGACTGGTCTACCGGCAAGGAGGCGCCAAGTACGCACTCCTCGTCCTCCCCTCTCAGGCCCCGTCAGTACTGGTCATCTCAAAGGAAGGTATCATTTAATAGATACTGCGAAGTTGCTGCATTTCTGTTCTCATTGCTTTCCCAGACTTCTATCTCATCTCCCTCTGTTTGTTTTCCCTTGTATACTTGCTTTGGTGCTCGGGGCACCTGAACTGTTTTTACCTGTGGTTGAGTCTTTCTTGGTCTTTCTTTCTGCGTCTGTGGAGTTAAATCAGGTGTTTTGGGGTTATCATCCGGCAAGTAAGGACACTCGTTACGCCAGTGTCCAATTTCGCCGCACTGATGGCAGGGAAATTTCTTCATAGCCTCCTCCCTGCTCATTTTGGGCCGGGGCTTACCTCCTCCCCCACCCCCAGTACCTTGGTTCTGAGTGTTCTTGACCATGTTACTCAACTGTTTTTCCTGCTGTTCTGCGAGCTTCACCTGAGCCCACATGACCTTCTCCTTGAGAGCCTTTTTCTTTTCTGCCATCTCGTCCTCGCAGTACTTTGCGTACCGCAGGACCTCGTCTACCTTTTTGGTATGCCAACAGATTTTATTATCTTTTATCCACTGACAAATTTCAGGCCTTAAACCGTTTACAAACCTGTAAATGAAATGCGTCATATCCTTCATTTCGATGTTATCTATACCACTGTATGTTTTAAACACCTGCAACAGCCTTTCATAATAGGAGTGCACTGTCTCCTCTCTTTCCTGCGTTGTTCTATCTATCCTGGTCCAATCAGTTTCCTTTGCTGGCACCTTGTTTTTCAAATGCTGAATCACTTGTTCATATTTTTTCATCACTTCAATTGACGGCTCCCCTGTGGCGGAGTCCCTCGGGTACTCCTCACTAGGCCAGCCTATGCCTATTTTACACTCGGTCCATAGATCGACCGGGACCACAATATCGAAAAACCCATCCAGGTCTTTCCACAGGCATTTTTGCACCTTTATGAACCTTTCCACTTGCCGGTACCATTCAACTGGCTTTTCGCGCAACTTCGGGAAATCGTTAGTAAAGGACACAATATCCTGTCTGGACCATGGAACGTGCACATACCTCCCACCTGGCACTTCACGCATGGGGCATAATGTTTCAGGCTTGTCTACTTCTCTTAAAGGGAACTCAGGGGTAGCTTGTCTGGATCGAGCCTCATCTTTCTTTCTTGCCCACCTGCTTCTCCACCTTTCCACATCTCCCCATTTTTGCAAAACTGCAAGCAACTCTTTAATCTGCACCTTCTTCCCTGACACATTCAGGTTCTCTAAATCCTTGTCTGAGAATTCAGCTCTGTAAGGCTTTTGTAAGGGCTTGGATCTTGAAATATCTACCCCCATACTAGCTGCGGTGTCTGTCAGCTTTTCGTGGAGCACCCTGGTACTTCTGGTAAGGCTTTTACACATGAACAGCAATTCTTCTTCAGAATAGGTGTTTAATCTGTCTAACCCCACATTTCCTGCCATCAATTCCTCTATTTCTACCCTCAGCTTGTAGAGGTCTAAAGGTTTCGTTTGCGGAGCCTGTTTTTCTAAATCACGACTCCAACTTTCAATCTCTTCCGGCGTTACCAAGGAAACACTCCTAGTCCCTGTTGCTGATTCTAATTTAATTTCTTTCGCATCAAAAGGATTATGCCTCTTCTGCACTCCCTTTCCGGTCTGTTTGTTTGGCAGATCCAAGAAACACCACTTCGGACTCGCACTCACTGGACTGATCGTCTATCAGTAGGGGCTCTTGCCTCGGCGGGGCCATTATCGGGTTCATAACTGGAGGGTTCGGACTTCCTTGACTATTCCCATACAACGGGACTACTGGTCCGATCGTTACCGGAATAGTCAAAGCTTCAGGACTGGTATTTAACTGGGAGATTTTCTGAATTATTTCTGTCCTTTGTCTAGCTAGGGCCTCTTGCTCCCTTTCATCCAGTACTCTTCCTAATGTCCGGTCAGGTATCATCTGTGGGGTCAGGTGAGGGGTAAGACTCGGGGCAGTAGGATGCGTTTCACTTGGTCCTCCACCATAATTTGGTTTAGGGAACAAAGTTCCTGTGCCAAATGACCTGCGCTCCTCCCCATATGGAGGCTGCAAAAAGGGTACTCCTGAACCTACTGGCCTTTCTTCGTTTTCATACAGAGGTCTGGGAAAAAATGTTCTTTCACGGGAATATTTTTCCTCTGAGCTCACGGGCATTCTAGGATATATATCGCGTACCTCTGCGGGTCCGGGGTTCTCAAAATAGGGCAACACCTGGCCACCTCCCCCCCTACATAGGGATCTGTCCTCCTCCTTAATAGATGGACGCTGGGGATTCTCTCCTGCACTGGAAGGTCGGGCTCCCTCATTATAAGGGGGCGGACTTCTCGTAAAGATGTCATCTAACAATTCATCGTCTGACTCCCCAAGGGCCCCCCAATGCTTACTCTTTTCTGTCCTTTTCTCTTCCCCAGAAGGGTTACCTGCTGGCATCATGGGAAACAGACCCTCAACAATCATGCTCTGCCTCCACTGTTTCATCCTCTTATCCCTGGTCTCTTGTTTCAGCCTGGGGTACCACTTAGTCAGACCTTTGTCCATTCGCGGTTTCTCTCTTTCAAAAGCCTCAATCTCCCATTCCTCTAATGCCTCATACTGCGTTAGTCTTGGTCTGGGATGCAATTCATTCATTCGGGTTCTCAAATTAAATAAAATTCTGCCATTGAAAGTACCGTCTAACGGAAAAGCCAATATTCCGTCATCTTTTGTGTACTTTACCCAATTCTCCAACCACACACAGGTATTGTACCCTCGGTCAAACATCATGAATGAGGCGGGAGTATTCGGTGGCGGGATAGTAACGCCCTCTCTAGACTTAATCGGTTGGTCCGTTTTGAAATAATTCTTTACCCTATTTACAAGGGACATCTTTCTCTTAGCTCCGTACATAATATCGTATCTATTAGCTTTCCACTGATCCCTTTCAAACCCTTGGTTTCTTGGATCGGGTCTAGTCTCTGGACAATACGAGTGCCACATACAATTTCTACGCTTAACTCTGTTTACAAAGTCACTTCCAATCAGAACGCGTCTTGCAATTCTGTGCGACCAATGAGGTGCACACGTTCAAATATTTCGGCCAATGGGTGCGCGGCCCCTTCGTGAGACTGTTCCCACGCTCCGGCGCTTCACCCCTCCTTTACAATTCCAGCCCCGCTACCCGCCCGCTGCTTCTACCAATCCCAGCGCGGCACGGAGTGACGTCAGAGGCGCTTCGCGACTGACTCCCTCCCTTCACAAGGTAACGGAAACTTTCTTTCCTTTTAAAGTGCTCAGTGCTTGGTTATTTTACAACAAATACACATTCGCCACAGTGCTCAAGTGTCTAGACAGGATAGTGTTGTTTCACTGCAAGTAAACTACTTCCATTTACTTTTCACGCGCTGCGGGTAGATCTCTTCCGCCTACCCTTCACTCCAGCATCGGTGCACCTGTTATTCCCCTAAACTCATCCACTTCTCCGGGATATATCCGAGTCTAAGGTTTCCCAGCGGACCCCTCTGCTTTCACCCTAGCTCCGAGGAACCTGCTACTTTTCCTATGTGACCCTTACTAGGTTACGCCACTATGGGAATTTTGCCAATGAACCTCGTTACTGACATTTATTCACACATGTATTCAGAAAACCCTAGTTAGTGCTTCCCGGTTATCCTAACCTGCACCTAACTTTCCTTAAGCCTGTGACCTCAGGACAATGGATTCTATTCACCACTTGCCCTTTCAATTCCCCGGGGAGTTCGGACAACACTGACTGACACGATTTACAAACGCATGGATTAATACATATAACAATATAAGAACAAGAATAATAATGAAAAAACAGTTCATTGATTTCCAGCAGCGTATTCACAAGAGATTGATCGGGTCCCTCGGAACAGCCGCTCTTATAGCAGCATTAATGTACTAGCAGCTACCGACTTAACTAGTCTAACTAGTCCTACCTAACCTTTAGCTAGTCCATAACCATCCTCTAATCTACCAGAAAACTGATAGAGCGCGTGAGGTCACCCAGCCAATGATTCCGCCGTTTCCGGCTTCAGGGCCCATATACTTTCAATTCACACTATTCATTGACAGGGCGACTTCACGGGCTGCTACCAATTGTGTGTGTTCCCTACTGTTATCACTTAGTGTACCCGACTTACCATCCACCGACACGGGTACCTATGACTTCAACGGATCAGGGGCCTAGCTGTAAAAGGAAAGGCAATAAATGCAAATTCAAATGACATTCAATACTGTTGTAAAATGACCACGGACAACTGGAAGTTTTAAAATGTTTATCTAAAGTTCGTTTTCATCAAGCATCAAACTTACAAGAATAAGGCAATCAATAACCAAGATAATGAAAAGTACATAACTATAGAGAAATAAAGTCAGGGTAATCATTCAAATGCAAATATGAGAGGCAAGGGAAATATGCTATGCATTCAAGGCAAAAACTCTTTAGAAAATTTAAGTAAGGCTGTTCTAGACCATATCAGAAAATGACAAACTGCAATGCAAAATATGATTTCTAAAAGGTAGGATAGCATAGGAACAATTTAAGAAAATATGTAATTGACTTTAAGATTCAATAGTTTGCGGCAAAAGCATGGAAAATCAACATGTGCAAGATGTCACTTTATTAAAGCAAAGACAGAAAAATAGAAAGGTGCAATTTTAAAGAACTTAGAGCAATATTTACCTAGACTGGTGTGAAAACCAAACCCTGGCCACGGGTCAGTTAAGGACAGGAAACCCTCAAGGAAGGATACCCCTCAAAGGACAGCAGGTGCAGAATGGACACCCAGGACAGGACAGGATACCCTCAGATTAGGAATCAGGACAGGACCTCAGGACAGGACAGCAAACCCTCAGGACAGGACCGCTCAGGACAGGACCACACCCGCAGTTTGGAAGCAACGCCTGCGCTCCACCCTCTCTGCAGCTATCGATCAAGACCCCGATTGGATCAGCGAACTCCCAGCAAAGTGCTTCGCCAGCACTTTAAGGTTCAGTAGAACCTTAGTCTATGGTCAATTTCGGACAGAGTGCTCCGCAGCGCTCTGTATCTTCGGTCACCTATTGAGTATGATGGGTCAGTGACAGGTCAGCTAAACCAGACAAGTCGGACAATTTCCCTAGGTGAACCCAGGGTAGATATACAGTTTGGGAACGGTGTACCACCCCCCAATGTTGCAAAGTGTCAGAATCCCTCAATTCGGATTGGTCCTAAGATAGGATTTGGGTAACACACCAATCATAACACACTATTTGGATGCTTCATTTACATATCTGGGTACCGCCTAGCGAGATTGGGGTTCCCATGAGAAACTGCATAGAAATACAATAGAGATATTACATTGTTTCGGAATAAGAACATGTGATTCCGTCCTGCTAGGGTTGCAGGTCAGTTCTCAGGAGCATCTTGCCCATCACTGCCAACTGACGGTGTTCCATCAGCCAAGGTTGTCGGTGCCCCAGAAAGTCGCACATGCGTAGAAGGGACCTCCAAGATGGCTTTTGGTGCAGTTAGACCCCCATTCCCCGCGGTACATGAAAAGTAAGCGAAAACAAATTAATACATAGAAATAACATTATGAAAACACATCACAGGGTTTGTACTTTCAACTTATCACTATAAAATATACTTATGCAACCTAAATGTTAGCTACATATAAACAAACACAAGAGCAGTGGCACGAGCAGTACCACGTTACTGGCAAAGCTATGTATTACGCATGCGCATAAATTTCCCTCCAACTCTGCAGACACGTCAGGACACGTGAGTGTGACTGACGCATGCGCAGTAACTAAATACAAGCAGCGGCCATGTTATATGACTCGAGTGAATTATTTTAGTAAAACACATATGCAAGCATCAAGAAACCTTGTTCAAACATAAAATAACGTTAGTAAAACGTACATGTGATTACCTTTTTACACATAAACGAGGTTCATGACTTCGGCAAGTCGCAAAATATGCGAAGCTTTGCTTCATCAGTCTAAAGATGCCTTTTTTATGATGGGCCTAATGCATGCCTTTTTTCACGAGGAGGGAAATTCAACAGAAATTATGATCACATCTAATAAATGGGTCAAGGAAGAACATACTTCTTCCGCTACCAGGTGTAATATGTGTGGGGGACAAGGGTCCAAAGGTGAGCCCGATTTAGTTTGTAGCAACAGGTTGGCAACTTTATCCTCCTCCAGTGTGGAAAACCGTGACAACCTTTGCAGAGACGTACGGTGATCCCAAGAATCTGCACTGTTCATTTTTAGGACACATGCAGCAGTGGCTAGCCCATCGAATACCACTTTATTCTGAAAGAACGCGGACATTTGTTCTACAAAATTTTGGTCCGGCAGAAATGCACTGTCTCCCGGACATTTTATTAGCGCCATCACTGTTTAAAACAGCTGCTTGGAGGAATTTTTCGCCTCCACAATTTTTGCAGTATAATATACAGCTTTGCCAAGTTTTATGGCTGCCTTATAGTCTTCTAAGGCGCAGTTATAGTCTTTTTTATGATCAGCACTATAATCTGATCTCCAGATGCACTCCCTGCATCTACAGGTTATTTTAATTTGCCGAGCACCTCTCCTCTCCACAGTGCTCTCCACGGGCTCCCCGTCCAGGAAAGATACCTCTTCAAACTCCTCACTCATGCCTACAAAGCCCTCCACAATCCCGGAGCAGACTATATCAACCACAGTCTGGCGTTCCACCAACAGGCTAGGGAGCTACGCTCCTCCACTATCTCCCTGGCTCACATCCCCCACAACCGTCAAAGCCGCTGCAGAGGCCATCACTTCTCCTACACCACCACCTCGTCCTGGAATGAAGTCCCCCTCCACCTACGCACCTCATATCACTGCAAATCTTCTGGTATAAGCTGAAGAATTGCCTCTATGACTTTCATAGCCATCCAACCGAGGCTCACAGAACCACAGCGCCTGTAGACCCCCCGGGATGACAAGCCCACTTTACAAGACCCTATTGATTGATTGATTGACTTGCACATTTGGAAGCTTGGGCAAAGTAAAATTTCATTTTGGAAGAGGTTCAATGGGCCCGATTCACAGAATGAACTTAAGACTCAATCCTAAACTTACTACTATTTTTGTATTCACAGAATGCACTTACTACTTTTGGCATTCACAGAATGAACTTACTACTTTTGGTATTCACAGAAGTTAGGATTTTGTCTTAAGTGTGTCTTAAGTCTGTCTTAAGTCTGTCTTAAGTTTGTCTTAAGACAAAGTTAAGACAAAATCCTAACTTCTGTGAATACCAAAAGTAGTAAATTCGTTCTGTGACTGCCAAAGGTAGTAAATGCATTCTGTGAATACCGAAATAGTAGTAAGTTTAGGATTGAGTCTTAAGTTCATTCTGTGAATAGGCCCAACATTATCCAAGTATGGATTGATCTACCTGCATTTATGCATACCTGAGTCATGCCTTTGTTTGTTCAAATTACTCCAAAAGCTAGTACATTATGTCATCAATGGTGGGGAGCCCATAGTGTGTTTATTGCGACAGTTGCACCTGGATGTATTAGTCATGGTGTGTTTCGGATGAAATGGAGAGTGCACCAACATCTTTGATATAAACAGAGGTGTTTGTCAGGGCTGCCTTTTGGCATAATTTATATTTTCTCTTTATGTTGATGATTTGGAGAGCTTTCTGTTGGCAAGAGGCCAGGATATGCCCCAGATGGGTGCATGACCAATACCAGTTTATGCAGACGATGCAGTCCGATGCCTTCAGACTTTTTATGGATAGATTTGATTTTTAAACTAATTTTAATAAATCCTTTACCATAATCTATAGATCCAAATCTGTGAGAAGTCATCATCATGGCATCAGTGGCTCCGGACCCGATTCACAGAATTAATTTAAGACTCAATCCTAAACTTACTACTATTTTGGTATTCACAGAATGCACTTATTACTTTTGGTATTCACAGAAGTTAGGATTTTGTCTTAAGTATGTCTTAAGTCTGTTTAAGTTTGTCTTAAGACAAACTTAAGACAAAATCCTAACTTCTGTGAATACGAAAAGTAGTAAGTGCATTCTGTGAATAGCAAAATAGTTTAGGATTCTATTGCAGGACCGGAGGCTTCAGATTATGCTTCTCAATCTTTATTGAAGCTCACAGCAGCCAATGAAAATGCTTGCTTTTCATTCTTAAACGTTAAACAACTACACATCCCATCATGAATAGCACATAGGCACGCCCCCTTAGTCCATAAGAGGCCTCTGCTTGCCGCCATCTTCCTCTTTCTTTGCTGCTCACAGCAAGAGTTAAGTGCACGTTGTTTCCTCCCTCTGCTGTTGGCAAACGTTATTTGTGAATTGCTTATGCTAAATGTTATTTTAGCTAAATTGTGCTGATTAGTCAAAGATATGTAATGGGCAAAGGTTTGTTCATCGTAATTACCTGTTGAAGGGTTAATCAGCATCTCGGGGGAGTTGTGCGCGAGCGCTAGCGTCGCGGCGCCTAGCTACTTCATTTCATTCCTCTGTGGCTTTGGAGCGCCTAGCGGCGCGAGGTAGCAGCGGTCGCTGACCGGGGGCAGACGGGCACCGAGTGGTACACTGTGGGCCTTCTATTGTTGTCCCGGCTGTTCCCCATAGAGTGCGTCTCGCGCATGCGCATACGGCATCCCTTGTAGGCTGATGACGTGTGTAGGGTCCGGGTGGCTCTCGGCCGCGGCGTGCGCCTAAACACGCTGAATTTGGGCTACCTTTTAGTAGGTTTTCAGTCGCGTTTGGGCTGCATGTCTCGGCGCGAATCCCTAACTGCCATTTATACCGTTTTTGGTGCATTAACATACCGGTGGTCCCTCGGCTCTTGTGAAACGCCTGAAAAGGTTGTAAAATATTGAGGCCGGTGTTTAGAGTGCGCACACGCTCTGTGTATCTGGATTTGGCCTGGGTCATTGACCCCTGTGACTACAGCTTTGCTGAGGGGGTTTGAACTTCGTTAAATTAAGTGTGCTAGCAGGGCTGACCCCCCTTGAACCTCCTTGTGGCTGGACAGTGTTCGTAGAGTAACTTCATTGAGGTGCAGTTTAGGCCAAACACCCCTGCAATGTCTGAGTGGGGGCAATACAATGAAGAATATGCTGAGGAGGATGTATATGATGGACGGCAGGAGGCTGTCCTTGAGGACAATCTAGTCAACGCTTTGTACGCATCTGTACAGTCGTCCGTGAATAGGGCTATGGAAACTACAGTCCCACAGACAGTGCAGCAAGCCCTAGCTTCAGCCCTTCGCCCAATCAGAAAACAATTGGACGGCTTTGCCAAGAGGCATGGCTATAACAAACCACAAAAGAAAAAAGCGGAAGCATCCACTTCCAGTCAACGTTCAGTTGACACTGCCACATGGCCTCATGCACAAGCCCTAGCTACCCTACCAGACACGGCGGAACATTCCTATTCTTGCACCAAGGTGTAGTGTAGTTCCTATTATCCCAATAGGCTCTGCGCATTGGAATAATATCTTCAATAGCATAGACCTAGGACGGTGGTTAACTAGGTCTTCTACTGACGATATTAGACTTAAAGTTTTGTGTTTGCCAGCTAGCTCAGAGTTCACTAGAAACTTTCTCGAATAGGCAAGGAGGATTTTAACCTCCCTGGATAGACAAGAAGGGATTTAGTTTCTGACAACCATAGAACATGACAACTTTGCTCTCCCCTAATCAAGAGTGTATCTCTAGAGTCGTGTGAAAACAAAAGACAACTTATTTTACTCAGTCAGTTCAGTGCATTCTTAGTTTCACCAGATTGTGGAGAAAAGGAAGAGACGGGCGTGTTCAATAAAAGATGTTATTTATTGATCAGTCTCTTTTCTCGTACAAGAGAAATGAATCGATATTATTGCAATACTTATGGTTAAGTAAAGTGCATACAATAAAAGCAGAATTATGAAATAATACTGTAAAAACATTGATATGGTTTCTGAGCCATATGATTGTTTAAAATGGATAAAATAGATACATACATATATACATTTGACTAATCGTACTCAACTGGTGCTTCTAACCACGCCTACCCCGGTGTACCTGACCTAAGCCTAATACGTGGGCGGGAGTAGATAAGTAGCAGTTTAAGTTAAGTTTGTTTTGCCAAGGGACTGACTCAAGAATTCTCTGCAAGGGGTTATTCAGTTCTGTACCTGAGATCTAGAATGGTTGAGGGCTGGTATCTCTCGTCTTTGGTCTTGATATTCCAGCTGCCTGCAAGGGCTGCTTGGAAGCGCCGGAGCTGGATTTCTCGGCAGGAGAAAGGCAGCGTCTCCTTCTCAGCGCGTCAGGAAGGCGGGGCAGCGCCTGTGGGCTTCGCTCTCTGCTGGGCTCCTCGGCAAGTCTCGCTGCTCCGATCTCGTCACCACCGCGTGTGTTTGCTTAAGGCAATGTCGGTAATATTTATACCTGTAAGGTGCCGAGATTGACGTAAGGATGGACATATATACGTCAATAAGGATGTCATACGAACTGGTCGTTAGCACATTCTTTACTGAAGTTCTCGGTGAAATCAAAACAATGGCTGTAGGGATTTTCCCAGGTTGTCATAGGTTTGATTTGTTTTGAGAACTCCGTATGCCTTATCAGGGGCTGGAGGAATAGTGCTTGCCTAATTAGATGGCAAGCGTTATGACCTAATCAGATAACGCTTTCCTGTGCCGTGGTGTGGCTTAATCAGATAACGGTTTTTGCATCGTGGGATGGCTGCTAGTTAATTATTAACCAGACCAGGGTCAGGAATAGGGGGATCGATACAGAACCTATAGGAATACATCACACCCACTCCACGCAGACTATGTCCATAATTACAAATCTAGGCATAGTAAATATACTAGTAGAGCACGTGTATACCGTACCACCCCAAAATACATTCATATGCATTTTGAAACCATGAAATATACGAAAAGATAATTATATGCATCATATGCACTCAAGCAGTATAACAATGCTAAATCACTAACGCATATTCATACATAATTATTAATAAAATATGAAAATCACACATGAAATGGCTCTTAATACAGAAGAAAAGGTGCGAGTCCATTTCATCACAAAATAAAATATTTATGAACATGCCAGAGGGCAGCTAATGTTTCTAAAGTTCCTAAAATAGAATATTAGTTCTCTAAGAATAGTTTCTACTTTAAGCAGAAGATAAGTGTCCCGAAAAATTGCAAAATATTTTGGGGCCGCTGAAAAAATTATGTTCCGCTGTCCGTAAACTGGAGAAAAATTGTTCATGATACTTTATTATTAAAGTTGAAGGCCAGATTCAGGGAGTTGGGAACGCCGTGTGCTAGCCTGCTCAAAAGTCATTATTTCTGCTCTGGTGAGAACATCATATCATTAAGACTGTTGAAAAAGCTGTCAACAGCTTCCTGTGAAAGTTCCACTAACTCGGAAAAAGTGGTTACCATGCATTCATGAGCATGATTGCCTTCATTGATGTTTTGATCAGCAAAGCTGACTGAAGGTCGTACCTGATCGATGCTGCTTTCATCTCGTACTTCACTACCCCTCAATCGTAGTGGTGAAGTCTCCACGAATGCCGTCATCAGGATTGGTAGCCGCTGGGGACAGCACAATGCATGAGCCGTTACCGGACCCAACAAGGTTTCTGCGTCCATTGGCACATCCGATTGTAGTGTCAGACAGGTGTCCAACACGCATTCTTCTCCGCATAGCAAGCACCTTAATACAGGTAAAACACATTGTTGCCACATCGGTCTAAATGAAAGAAACCAAGTCATGTTTAGGTCTCTAAGCCGCGATAGTCCAAGGATTTTAGATATCCGGTCCCGGTATCCAATGGCTAGGATTGTTTCTTCCCTTGTCGCAGGTGTTTTGTCTGTGACAAGGTTTGCCATAGCGAAATAACAGGATCAAAAATAGGATTCCTGCCACTAGTCCCAAAAGGAGAGGAAGTCCGCCAAAGATGGAGTGGACAAAGTCTGGAAAAATACCCAGAATGGCTTTAAATGGAGTTAAAGCTCCTGAAAACACTGCTTTAAATACACTGGAGACACCAGTGGTATCAGAAATATTTAGGATTTCGTTCAGTATTTCTGCGAAATGTATTGGGGAATTAGTTGATAACAGTGAATGAATCTCTGCCGTTGTCCTTGCAACTTGGAGATCATACGTTTCTTTTGATGACGTTAGCCTGGTCGGCGTCTGGAGGAGCACTGTCTTCATTCTGCTTAAAGTATCAATTCGAATAGAAGTAATTTTCAATTTGGGCCATAACCTTGCCTCCCTGTCTGGTGAAGCGCTGGGGAACAATACTCGTTCACAGCACATGACCTTCGCAGTCGTAGTTATGAGATAAGGTTTTCCGGGCAACAAACTGCAACATCTGCGATCTACTATTAGAATGTAACTCCCGTTCGATAGTCTCCTAAAGAATGGTTCTATTTGTGTTGCAGGTGTGCCTAGCTTGTGACATGAAAGGTTATTTGAGGACCCTTCACAGGCTCCATATAGACTAAAACCTTGACACAGAAGTGTACCACTTAGTGACATCGCACAATTATTGCCACTAAGAAACACTTTCTGGCCTTTATTACTGACACAAGCATGTGTATAGGGCAAGGTCCATGTTGACTTAATGTACCCTTTACCCATCTTTTCATACTGGCCTGCCTGTATATGTTTTTGGCAGTATTGAAACCTGAAAGTAGATATTGGAATATTAATTATCCCATGTATTATCCATTCAATGACAGGTCGTTCTGACATTGTCAATGGTAATCTCTCGAGTTTTTCAATGCTCAGGATTGTATAATCAGCACCCTTCTGTGCCATACTGATTTGTTTATCAGCAAGGTTAAAGATATTGAATAGTGATGTTGTGTTGATTAAACGCCAAGGCACATAGCCTGAACGCAGATTTTGTAACGTCCAGCCAAGCTGTACAATAGAACGCAATTGGGACTGACCGTGTTGTAACAACAGTAAGTCTTGCGATATTATGTCGATTGCTGAAGACACAATGCTGTCCAAAGAATATATTCTGGAGGACAGAGTCATTAACCCATTGTCCACTACAGAAAGTGATTTTTCCAAATTAATACGGTCAATTTCCCGTATCTTTTCTGCTGTCTCAATTTGAGTTATTTTCCAGGCTTCGTTATAAGCTGCATATACAGAGGCCGCTATGAAACATTTTTGACGCTGTTTGCGTGGTCCCATGATGAAATCACGCAAGTCAGCACCTTCAGTAAGTAAAGTTAGGTGTTGCTTAATTTCTGCCAGTGTGGATGTTTGAAGCCATTGAAGGCAGAGCTTGCCCACACTGTAAGTGGTAATTATCCCTGGGTGTTGTCTCTGGGAATATCTAGGGTCTGGCCTGGTCAATGTGAACCCCTGTATTTTGTTCAGGAATCTGTCTTGACAGTTATTTGTATCTGTGGGCCAGATCAACCATTTTGTCCAATCAGGATGTGTTCTGTTTTGGTTTAAAATATGGGATACGTCTATTTCAACATCTTCAGTGCGATTACTGTCTGGTGTTGGTTTCGGAATAGACGGTTTGTTTAAATCTTTGATTTTGGCTAAGCCAAGACAGGTAGTTTGTTGAATAGTGTCATTCAAAAATATAATTTGTTCTGGGATCATGCAGGCTCTAAACAATGATTCTATACCTTGTACTTGCCAATCTCTTGTACCCCAAACAGTTTTTGCTTCAACATTTTTGTTCCAGAAATCAAAACCAAATGTTTTCATTTGCTCAAAAAATGAATCTGAATATATCAATTTTGTGTTTGTAAGCATGGTCTTCATACCTGTCTTATTTGATAATTTGAAATAAAATTTTTCTGCATTACTTGTGTTAAACCCTGAAAAGTATGAATATTTATCATAACATTTTTTAGAGCTACCTTTTGGAGGAGTAGCACAATGTTCCCATTGATTATAATTTAAAACATTTCTAGGTTGTGCAGATTTATGTAGATAATGGTTACCATAGTGGTTGTAGCAGAACATCTCATCATAATTAGACGAACCCTGCAAATAATCATGTTCTGTAAATTTAGCAGACATCACTAGGTCAGACATCATATCATTAATACTTTCAAAGTCCCAATCATCAGCAAATGAGCTTGGTTTTACAAAGTCACTCAATGAGATCTTAATTTGATGTGGATACTTCAGGATTTCAACCGGACCATAGATTTCATAATCAGTATTGTCCCATGCTACCCCGCCGGTTATAGGATTGGCTGTGAAGTTGACTGAAGAAAGTTCTCTTTTCTCTACGTGTGAAGATGTGTGTGGTTTGAGGACCAAGTTGATTTTCTGGCTTGCTGTGTCCATTTTAGCATATCTTCCCTCAATGAAATGTCCCAAACATAGTAATATGATGAGCCAAAGTATGAGGATAAATGCACCTAAAGCCACCCAAAATTCAATCCATGGAGAAATCAGGTAGGTTTCTTTCAGCTGTTTAAGTTCATTGGTTTTATCTTTAAATGTTTTTGTTGATGGATGTTTCTTAGATTCACTCAGATCTTCAGAGGAATCATCGAAGTTGATGAAGTAGCCGGATGCTGTTCTGTCAATTGTTCCAATTGCTTCTGGATTGCTTTTCGTTCTTGTTTCATCAGCATAGTTATGTGTTACTTCATTGTAGGTTGGTGTGTCTCGGCTAAATGTTTTTATTTGGGTTTTTAGAGGTTTAAGTTCCATTGCTTTGTTGCATAGTCCTTGTTGTTGTTCTGTAGGCATTTCGAATGCGATTAGCCTCTTAGTTTGAACCTCTGTATTTGTAGCAAACCTTGGTGTTCTACTACTTATTGGGAGTCCACTTGGCCTGCTTTTAGTTATCGGCCACATGATTGTGATTTTACCAGGTCGATTGATACAACTCTGTTCTCCTTTTTACCAGCAAGGGGCGGTAGTACTACTGATCTTGTCCCGTTGATAGACAAGACAGGAACTGCTTTTCTGTAAGAAGGCCTAAATTCCTTCTTCACCGCGATCTTTTCTCTGACTAGATCCCCGACTTTTGGAATCCAGACAGGCCTTGCTGGGACAGGTGGTTTTTCTTCAGTGGTTGTTGGCTGTTGTTTCAACTTTATGTTGCTCAGGTCTTTCCTTGTTTCGTTTAAGTCCTGCAAAATAGCCAAACGATCTTTGATATCAAAGCTTTTTTCCTTTACCACTGAAGTCTGACTGTCAAGATCTAAGATCATCATTCTAGTCCCAAACAATAATTCGTACGGACTGAATCCTTTCAGAGAATTTCTTGGCAGGTTGTTTAGACTACGTTGGACACTTATTAGATGTTTGACCCACCCAGCTCCCGAACCTAATACCTTTGCTGTTATAGATTGCTTTATGTCACGGTTTTTTCTTTCTACGATTCCGTTTCCCTCAGGATGAAATGGACAAGAATACTGCAATGCAATGCCCATGCTGGTCATGGCCTCCTTATAAGCTCGAGAGCTAAAAGCAGGACCCTGGTCAGAATGCAGCATGCCAATTGCGTATGTGCCGATAAAGACTCGCAAATCTTTTATAACAGTTCTGGCGTCAGCCGACCGCTGGGGCCACATCCATATGAATCTCGTACATGAATCCACTGCAACCAAGATATATTTATAGTTACCATCCCTTTGTAAGGGACCGCAGTGGTCCAGGTAAACACATGCTAATGGTTTATCTGAGATTAGAAGGGCCGTCTGCGCTGGTCGTCTCACTGTAGATACTTTCATTTTTTGACATATTTCACATTCTAGAACATAGTTCCTTGTTTGTCTTCTCATTTGTGGCCACCAGTATCTCTGTTTTAATAATGATACTGTGGCTGAGACGCCGGCATGTACAGAGGCAAGCCCTTCGTGTGCCGCTATGATGAGTCCTAACCTATGTTCCATGTTTGGAATTGCCCTATCCCCCACTCCAGGGATTCGAGCAAACGGAACATTATTTGCATCAGTTATGTATGAGTACTTTACTGGAAAGCCTTTCGGGAGTGTTTCTATCGCATCTTTTACTGTAGCACTGACAGCCTGTAATATTTCGCTGTCTATTTTTGTTTTTGACCGAGTGATGGCAGCTATGGAAGCCGTTTGCACAGCTGCCTTCGCGGCCTCATCAGCCAATGAATTCCCTGCAACGTTATGTTATGTTATGTTATGTTATAATTGTTTTATATAGCGCACGGCTACTCAAAGAGTGTCCCGGCGCTTTTCACTACATACTGAAAACACAACACAGTTAAAAGAAGCAGGGCAAAAAAATGGAAAAACAGAAGGATACAGACTCGCCTAAGAAACCAAGCTAAGTAGAAAAAAGCCAAGTTTTGAGGCCCTTCCTGAACATCAGTAAGTTAGATGTGCTGCGCAACGCCAGTGGTAAAGAATTCCAACAGTCTGAAAGAGCGGCCACCTATGCGAGCCCTCTTGATCCGAGGGACCGCCGCAAGAAACAAAGATCCAGACCTCAGAGATCTTGTAGGGTGATAGAAAGCTACCCTTTTTCGGAGGTATTTGGCTCCTGACACATAGAGAGCTTTATGAGCCAAGGTCAGGGCCTTAAAAGTTATCCGCTTCCGGATAGGGAGCCAGTGCAGAGCCTGCAGGAGACCGGAGGTTCGAGCCCGGCCTGACAGACCAAAGATGGCCCGAGCTGCCGAATTCTGGACCACCTGTAATCGTTGTAACAGATACTCCGGTAGGCCGAGATACAAGATGTTGGTGTAATCTAGTCTAGAACCGATTATCGCCTGTACCGTTACCTTCCTATGGTCTTCTGATAGAATGGGAAGAAACTTACGGAGCATCCGAAGCAGACCGAAACAGGTGCCAGTGAGATCAATTACCTGAGAACGCAAAGACAGGTCCTTGTCGATCTTAATACCCAGCTTCTTGACCACCTGGGATGAACCTGAAGGTGGAAACATGTTCTCCGGCCACCATTCCTGCCACTCTGGATCCGAGCTGCATCCAAAAAAGAGTACCTCAGATTTATCCGAGTTGCACTTGAGGCCGTTCAGATGGAACCAGTTAAAAACGGCCCCAAGGCAACCCTGGATACTCTCTCCGTCAAACTCCACACCCTTTGGGCATGTAAAGAGGAGCTGGGTATCATCGGCGTAGGACACGATCTGAGCCCCGAAAGACTCCGCCAGTGCCGCCAGAGGAGTCATGAAGATGTTAAAGAGCGTCGGGCTCAATACTGAGCCCTAAGGGACTCCGACACCCAATCATCTCAGCGGAGCCGGAGGAGGCCCAGACCGTTTGTCGGCGGCCAGCAAGGAAAGATCGAAACCAGCTGAACACCGTCCCCCTCAGACCGATCTTATAAAGTCTGGCTAAAAGAGCCTCATGAGGGACGGTGTCGAAGGCCGCCGACAAGTCGAGCATCACTAGCATCGCCTTGCCGCCTGGATCCAGCACCTCCTTAATAGCCTCCGAGACTTCCAAAAGCGCTGTCTCAGTGCTTAGATTCGTACGGAAGCCAGATTGAGTAGGGTGGAGTAAATCATGCGCCATCACGTTGATGACTCAGTGTATGTATCACGTGAGTCTTTGGTAGTTCCTTTTGTAAAAGAACTACTTGTTCCCAAAGCATTTTATGCTTGATTGTGCCACCTTTTGCATCTTTAAAGCCATTCTGAACCCAGATCTGTAAGTATTCATTGTAAGACTGAACGCAATAATACGAATCGCACACTATGAGTGTGGGGAATTCTCGATCGGTATTTTCAAGCGCCATCTTGAATGCCAGTAGTTCTGCTCGCTGAGCTGTACAATCTCCTAGAGATTGTGTTTTAGTAACCGCTGGCTTAAATTTCCCTTCGTGCCAGCGACCTTTAACAATCGCGCACGCAGCACTGTAAGCTTGTTTACCCCCCACTGCGGATTGTGCTGATCCGTCTGTATATATTATTCAGCCGTAATGTTCTAGAGGCAGAATTTCGGTCGGCGGAGGACATTCAAATTCATATTGGAGAAATTCTTGTGTTTTTAAGTTGGGATCAAATTCGTATACCACGTCTGTTGCAGCAAGAGAGTTATCCCACTGTATCCACCTTGGATGGAGTGCTTTAGCATTCGGAATGCTTGCCTTTGTTACCGCCTCCAGGGCTGGTATTGGTGTCACGATGATTATTCGTTTACCTTGTGCTAGGGCTCATTCTTTTGCTACAGCAGTTAGAATTTTTTCCGTAGGGCTAAATTTCATTTCAGCATTTGTGTACAAGTGTGATTTGTATGCAATTGGTACCTTTTCTCCCTCATTAGAGGTCAGGTATGTGAATCCACATCTTCCTGGGATGACTCGAATCACAAGGTTGCGTGTGTTATCACGTGTTTGTAATTTTGTTTTAATTAACATGTCTGTTTGTAAGGATCTCAAAATCTCTGTGTGTTTTTGAGTCCAATTGATTCTTTTAAAATCTGGTTTTATTAGATCATAAAGGGGTTTGACCCTTTCTGCGTAATTTATAATGTAAGTTCTTCCGAAATTTAGGAAGCCTAGAATTGATTGTAAGTTTTTTAGTGTTCTAGGTGCTTGGATTACAGCACATTTCTCTAGGAAATTGTCAGCCAGGCTTTTGCCTTCACTTGATAATTCATATCCTAAAAACAGGACTGTTAGATGGGCAATTCTTGACTTTTTAAAGTTGAATTTGTAACCCTCTGCTGCGAACCCAAGTATTATGGTGTTCACTCTCTTCAAGTGAGTATCCAAGTCATCATCTGTTAGGTAAATGTCGTCGACATAGGATAATGCCTCGTCATCATATGTTTGTAGTAATTCTGTTACTCTCGCTGAGAATAATCCTGGGCTGTTCTTGTGCCCCTGTGGTAAACGGCAGAAACTTTTTTGCGAGCCATTTACCGAGAACGCAGTCAAATATCTGCTCTCTGGTGCTATATTTTGACAAAAGAATCCATTAGAGATGTCTAATGTTGTTTTGTATTTTTTGCGCACTATGTTATTCATTAGTGCAGCACTATGCGAGTTTTGCACTGCAAAAGTTTTGCAACATGAGTTAAGGTGTCTGTAGTCCAAAATAAGACGATATGAATTGTCTGGCTTGGAGACAGGAAACAAAGGGTTGTTCATTTGTGAGGTGCAAGTTTCAATCACCCCCTGGTATTCAAGTTGATCTAGGATCTCTTTTACCTGTTTTTTAGCTTCTTGCTTAATTGGGTACTGCCTCTGTGCAGTAGGTTGCAATTTTAACTGGATTTTGTGAGGAGGAGAGTCCTCATCCCATATGATTTTTATATAAAGCAGGAGCTTGAGCTACTGCCCACTTTCTTGCAAGTGTATATTTTTTATGAATTGGAATATGATTTGAGAAGGCAGGCATAATTATTTCTTCGCCATGTGGGCACTCCCTGACAAACTCGGGTGGCCAGTCTCGTTCAGCTAGAAGGATGTCATAGCCCTCGGAGAGATTATCCCAAAATAGACCCCTTATTTTTCTAGTCTTATCCCCCTCTATACGTAATGTTATTTCATATATTTTATGAGGTTTGCTAACTCTGGTATCGGCAGTCTCCACCTGAATGTATTCATTCGTGTCCACTGTCTCCAGATGATTCATAAGGACTTTGCGAGCTCTGCTCACTTCTGCTGCGCTGTCTAGCATCGTCTGAGCCCATGCTCCGTTTTTCAGCTGTGTCCTCAGTATTCTCGGCATTGTTGATTACTTTAATACTGGCTACCTTCTTTTTTGGAAATTGTAATTTTTTATTCAGATGAGCAGGTTCCTTGTCTTTGGACTTGACGTGCTCTTCCCTGTGTTCTGATCGTCCTCTTCTTTCCGATTTCTGCGAGGAAGTCTGAAAAGATTTAGAGGGACGTGTATCAATATCTTGATATCTATCAGTTTTTTTTATATTATCCCTATTTCTAAGGTTGTATTTTTTCACAGAGGGCTCCCTTTGGGGAGACTTGCGTCCTTGGTCAGGAGATCTTTCTCTCCGCCGAGGAGACCTTCCTCTGGACTGGAATCTTTTTTCTTTAGGATTGGATTGTTTGTTTCCATCCCAGTTCTTTTTTTGAGTGAATAAAGTATTTTTAATAAATATTTTTTCTGGACTTTCAATTAGTTGGGGTTTTACCGGTATTCCACCCAAACTATCTCTACCTAGTTCTTCATAGGATTTTTCTATAATTCTGGCAATTTCAGCTGGTTGGTCTGCTATATTTGTCTCTTTTAACCTCTGGCGGATCGCCACATTCGCTGCTTCTCCCTTTATGTTTGCTAGTAATATTGCCGAGACCTGCTTGAAGTCTTTCAGTAATTTCATTCCAAGAGTTAAAGCGGGTTCTGGACCGTATTCATCTTGAATTTGTTTTAGCACATCTGGTATTACTGACATGGATGGAACACCATGTGTTTTTGTGTAAATGGAAGCAAAGACTGTGCCCCAAGTGTCACAGTCCTCCACATGTGGTGTGATTCCCATTGGAAGACAGATAGTCAGAATCCTGTGTTTCTCAAGAGGAGTGGTGTCTGGAAATACCGCCTCTATTTGAGTGATTTTTTGTGCTAACCAGAATGGAATTTGTTCCCGTTTAGCTGGTACTTTACCTAGACAGGACTGTATGTTCTGTGGTGTAATTTTATTTGTGTTCCCCTGTTGAGGGGTCAGCTGTGGAATTTTGGTTACTGGTTGGACAGTTGAAGTCCGCATTACATATTGGACTAATTGTCTATGTATTTTTATTAATTGTTTTAGCTGTATTAAAAGCTCTGCTGCAGGCATTTGTTCAATGTCTGGATGTGGTGTGTATCCGGCTAGGACCGGCCACGTTGCTCCTGGTCTACCTAGTGGACCGAGCCTGGTGATGTGATTATTATGTTTTAGGGCGCCATTAAACAAGAGCAGGTGCTCTTGGAATTTGAGTGGTACTTCCACCTCCTCGAAAGGAGTGTACTCATCAGGTGGTTCCTCTATTTTGTAATAGTGGAAGTCCTTTGTTACAGCGTTTGCTGCTGGAAAGTTTATCCATGAATAGAACACCTCTGTCTGCCGATATTCGTGTGCCTCAATTACGAATATGACTGTACCACCTCTCGATGTTAGTCCGTTTTAAAGTTATAGATTTTCTTATGTTGACCGGGATGAGTATTATATCCGGGTCATTATCCTGCATAGTAGTATCATCTGCTAAGAGTTCAGCTGCTATTCTAGCTGTCTCTCTTTCTTCATCACTGTCTACCATTTTACCGACAGGAAGGTTATTCCGTTTGTTTGCAGATCAGTTTTCTTATGGAAACAAAGATTAGATGCACAATATTTTGGAACAGTGTATCCTTCAACGTTGAATAAACCAAGAACCATACATAGGAGTCTCCTCTCTATGAAGTTTGGCGGATATGACCTTTCACCCACTCCAGACGTCTTTGGAGTATTATGGGAAAAAAGGGGTTCTGAGTGAAAAAGCACGACTGAGTTACTCTAATGTCTTGCGTTAGTTTTATCGCCTATCCAAACGTTTGGGCGCCATGTAGTGTAGTTCCTATTATCCCAATAGGCTCTGCGCATTGGAATAATATCTTCAATAGCATAGACCTAGGACGGAGGTTAACTAGGTCTTCTACTGACGATATTAGACTTAAAGTTTTGTGTTTGCCAGCTAGCTCAGAGTTCACTAGAAACTTTCTCGAATAGGCAAGGAGGATTTTAACCTCCCTGGATAGACAAGAAGGGATTTAGTTTCTGACAATCATAGAACATGACAACTTTGCTCTCCCCTAATCAAGAGTGTATCTCTAGAGTCGTGTGAAAACAAAAGACAACTTATTTTACTCAGTCAGTTCAGTGCATTCTTAGTTTCACCAGATTGTAGAGAAAAGGAAGAGACGGGCGTGTTCAATAAAAGATGTTATTTATTGATCAGTCTCTTTTTTCGTACAAGAGAAATGAATCGATATTATTGCAATACTTATGGTTAAGTAAAGTGCATACAATAAAAGCAGAATTATGAAATAATACTGTAAAAACATTGATATGGTTTCTGAGCCATATGATTGTTTAAAATGGATAAAATAGATACATACATATATACATTTGACTAATCGTACTCAACTGGTGCTTCTAACCACGCCTACCCCGGTGTACCTGACCTAAGCCTAATACGTGGGCGGGAGTAGATAAGTAGCAGTTTAAGTTAAGTTTGTTTTGCCAAGGGACTGACTCAAGAATTCTCTGCAAGGGGTATTCAGTTCTGTACCTGAGATCTAGAATGGTTGAGGGCTGGTATCTCTCGTCTTTGGTCTTGATATTCCAGCTGCCTGCAAGGGCTGCTTGGAAGCGCCGGAGCTGGATTTCTCGGCAGGAGAAAGGCAGCGTCTCCTTCTCAGCGCGTCAGGAAGGCGGGGCAGCGCCTGTGGGCTTCGCTCTCTGCTGGGCTCCTCGGCAAGTCTCGCTGCTCCGATCTCGTCACCACCGCGTGTGTTTGCTTAAGGCAATGTCGGTAATATTTATACCTGTAAGGTGCCGAGATTGACGTAAGGATGGATATATATACGTCAATAGGGATGTCATACGAACTGGTCGTTAGCACATTCTTTACTGAAGTTCTCGGTGAAATCAAAACAATGGCTGTAGGGATTTTCCCAGGTTGTCATAGGTTTGATTTGTTTTGAGAACTCCGTATGCCTTATCAGGGGCTGGAGGAATAGTGCTGGCCTAATTAGATGGCAAGCGTTATGACCTAATCAGATAACGCTTTCCTGTGCCGTGGTGTGGCTTAATCAGATAACGGTTTTTGCATCGTGGGATGGCTGCTAGTTAATTATTAACCAGACCAGGGTCAGGAATAGGGGGATCGATACAAAACCTATAGGAATACATCACAAAGGCCAAGTCAAAACGTAAGGTCCATGCAGATATGGACACTGACACTGACACGGACACTACCACAGGCACAGATACAGATACCTCGGAGGAGCAGCCTCCTCCGAAGAAGGCGCAGGTAGAGATTGCTCAGGTGAATACTCCTTTTACCTTCGATCCGTCAGAAATCATGCACCCCAGGTCACAGGACTGGGTGCCACCTCCGCCGGTGGCAGCATATATACACGACAACCTTAGACGGAGCTTCCCCAGGGAAGTGAGGAACCGTCTTAAGTCGGAATGCCCTCGCCCGGACATCCCGGACAAAGTAGCGGAGACTCCAGAAATCGACGCAAGTCTCTTAACCTTCCTGAGGAAATTCTCGAAGGACCCCAAACGAGGTTTGGATAGGGCATGGTCAGGATGCCGAGACAAAATGTTAGACGCAATCGGACCTTTGGCAAAGATTTTGGAGATGGCTCTAGCGGCCAAAGAGAGTTCCTCTCCTGTGGACCCGGACGTACTGGCTGGTTGGACCCAGTGAGCCATCTGCTTGCTGGGCAACGCGAATTGTGCCATTTCATCAGAAAGGAGGAAATCGCTACTCATGAAAATGGATAGTAATTTGACCGAGCTAGCGGATGCTGAGCCGGGACCCCTAGCAGCGGGTCAAATATTTGGAGACAAATTTGTCAAGGACGTCTCCAAATATGTGGGGACCTTCATGGCGCTGGACAAGGCGCAGTCAGGCATTAAGAGAGCTCTCAGCCAGAGAGTTTTTAACAGGGCCGGACGAGGCGGGGGCCGCTTGTCGGGCCGTGGTTCCCAAAGAGGCGACTTCGGCAGGGGCAGGAACGAGTACGACTCCACCCGTGGTGGAACCTTCTACCCCTCCCGCAGGAGGTTCGACAGGAGCCATTATCAATCGAATAACAACAGGGGGACCTTCAAACACCAGCAGAACTCAGGTGTGAGTAACAGAGGTTTATCTTCTTCCTTTGGGGGGAAGGACTCAGCACTGCCTAGCGCAGTGGCGGGAGCTTACACAGGACGCATGGGTGCTACAAACAGTTCAAGGTTTCCACTTGGAGTTCTATTCTCGTCCTGTTCAATCGGGGCTTCCTACAGATCACCATTTTTCCCAACAAGATCTCAGTTTTATAGACGAAGAGATCACCGAGTTGCTGCAGAAACACGCGATAGCACCGGTCCACCAAAGTCCTCGCGGATTCTGCAGCAATATCTTTGTTATACAGAAGAAGGGAGGCGGAAACAGATTGGTTTTGAACCTCAGGGATTTCAACCAGTTTCTAACATACAATAATTTCAAGATGGAGGGCATCCATCTTTTGACAGATCTACTGCAGGTAGGAGACTGGATGGTCCGGCTGGACCTGAAAGACGCTTATCTTTCTGTACCAATATTTCCCCCGCATCGCAGATATCTCCAATTCCGGTGGAAAGACCGATGGTACGAATATTCGGTTCTGCCTTTCGGGCTCTCCTCGGCTCCTTGGTGCTTCACCAAGGTGATGAAACCAGTGGTGGCATACCTCAGAGAACGAGGTATACGCCTCATAATCTATCTGGATGACATCCTGATAGTGGATCAGTGTCAGCAGACACTCTTGCGACACCTCACTCTGACGACAACGTTGCTTCAAAACCTGGGCTTTGTAATCAACACCAGGAAATCAGTCATGGTACCCACTCAAGTGATAGACTTCCTGGGTTTCACGATCGACTCCATGACAGCGCAGCTAAGCCTCCCGAAGGACAAGCTGAAGGACCTGAAGAAGGAAATCAGGAGACTGTTGAACAGTCAGACAGTTTCACTCAGGGCGATTGCAAGAGTGGTAGGAGTATTGGCGTCATTGGTGCAAGCGATATTCCCGGGCCCTCTGCATTACAGGGCTCTGCAACAGTTGAAGATCAGACACCTACAGAAGGGACTGTCGTATTCGGACAGCATACCTCTCACAGAAGAGGTGAGAACCGAAGTGCAATGGTGGCTGGGTCATGTAGACGCCTGGAACGGTCGAGCTATCTTCGGCTCTCTTCCAGAGATAACAATAGAGTCGGACGCCAGCCGTTGGGGCTGGGGAGCTCGTTGCGGAGACATCTCTACAGGTGGCAGATGGTCTCCGGAGGAGCTTTCGCTTCACATAAACTGTCTAGAACTGCTCGCGGGGTCGTTCCGGTGCGGACGTTGTCCCCGAGGCAGACATCTTGTTGTATCCTCCTGCGTTTGGACAATGTGTCAGCAGTGAGGTACATCAACAAGTTGGGCGGCACGAGGTCGTCAATGCTTGTGCAAATAGGCAAGGACTTTTGGCATTACTGTCTAAAAAAAAAATATATAAAATAACAGAGCATTTATAAAGCGCAATGGTTCCACCATCTCGGCGTGTCCCCGCGCTGGGTGAGTTAACTGTAGGCAGAACTACTCCTTACGCCACTACCTGCTGCATGAGAACAGGTGAGTTTTCAGCATCCTTCTAAAATTCCGTTCAGAGCCCTCCAGCCTGAGATTAAGAGGGAGCTTATTCCAGTGCTGCGCAGCCCGGAATCTAAATGAGCGACCACCCATCCTGGCTTTCTTGACCTTGGGAATGACCACCATTCCAGTTCCGACGGACCTTAACGATCTTTGGGGCACATATCTGGTGATCAAGTCACTTAAGTAGTCCGGGCTAGCGTTGTTAAGAATGCGATGGCAGGTACAAAGAGACTTAAAAATAATCCTTTGTCTGACGGGTAACCAGTGCAGGGAGGTAAGGGCTTTCCTAGAAGACGCCCTCCTAGGTTGATTTAGCACAAGCCACGCCGCCGAGTTTTGCAAAACCTGTAATCGACTAAGACTATATTCCGTGGCCCCTAAGTATAGAATATTGGCGTAATCGAGGCGCGACGTTACAAGCGCATGAACCATGGTCTTGCGAGCCTCTAACGGGAGCAGGTCCAGGGTCTTACGCAGGGACTTTAGCACTCCGAAACATTTGCCTGCCACCTTACTTATGTGTCCTTCATAGGAAAGGGCTGGATCCACCCAAACCCCCAGATTTTTGGCCTCTTTACAAGGAATGGGGGTGGGACCAAGACTCTACGGCCACCACTCTGCCGACCAGCTGTTGCTACTTCCCCCTACCACTAAAACCTCAGTTTTACTACCGTTTAGTTTGAGACAGTGCTCATTCATCCAAGTGGCAAGGTCCTGCATGCAGATTTTAAAATTGGATGCAGAACACTCCGGAGCTTGAGATAGGGAGACCAGCAGCTGGGTGTCGTCTGCGTAAGAGACGACCCCAACTCCATGCCCCTGCACTATCTCCGCTAAAGGGGCCATATATAGATTAAACAGCGTGGGGCTCAGGGCAGAGCCCTGAGGCACCCCTTGCTGCAAATCCATATCTCTGGAATGATGCATGCCCAGCCTAACCTGGAAGCTCTGCCCCGTTAGAAAGGACTTTATCTATTTTGAGGCAGATCCCGATACGCCACCTTTACTAAGACACTGTAGCAAGGTGGAATGTGCTACAGTGTCAAAGGCTGCGCTTAGGTCTAACATGATTAAAGCCATGGTATGCCCTGCATCTGCTCCCTTCCTGATGGTTTCGGTGGCCCGTAATAGAGCGGTTTCCGTAGAGTATCCTACGCGGAATCCCGATTGGACAGGATGCAAGAGGCTAAATTGTTCCAGATATGCCATTAGTTGTTGATTTACCAATTTCTCCGCCACTTTCGCAAAAAAGGGTAAAAGAGAAATAGGTCTCAGATTGTCAAGTCTACTCATGCTTAGGCTAGGCTTCTTCCTCACTGGAAGGACAATGGCACGTTTCCAGCTTTCAGGTAGTGTGTGGGAGCTAAAAGAGACCTCCATTAGATGTCTGATATACGGTTCCAGTACTTCCAGGCTATCTGTCATTACCTTAGCCGGGGCCGGGTCATTAGGCGAACCAGACTTAATACCAAGACAGATCCTTTTTAGCATCTCCGGGGAGGGAACCATAAAATGGGTCAGATTATGAGCTACTATCGACTCTGTCATCTGAACTTCAGCCTCTACCCCAACTTTTATGGTGTCTGAAAAAGACGAGTAGATCGCTTCCACCTGTTCAGCAAAGTAGGTGGCGATACGATCACACTCCTCCACATCCCCTATGTTGGTATTATTCGACTGGGCCACTGACGAAATTTCTTTGTATATTTTGAATAACTCCTTTGAGGCATTCTCGGCCAGGTCAACTCTGTTTTTGAAGTAGGTAGCTTTAGACTGTCTCAGTAATTTCTGATATTTACGATGATGAGTCTTGTACTCCAATTTATCCTGACTTAGGAAACCTTTACTCCACTTCCTCTCCAGTCGTTTGCATTCGGTTTTGATGACCTGCAGCGTCTGGGTAAACCAGGGAGCAGTTTTACGTTTCCTGTTCCCCTTCTTACACTGGAGAAGCGGCGCCACCCTATCGAACGCTTTACTGATGCGTGTCTCTAGATTCAGACAAGCAGTATTACTGTCCGTCCCCCCTGGAGGGCCCCCTTCCAACAGTTCCTTATTAAACCTCCCCTGATCCAAGGTTTTCCACTTCCTGTAAGTACACGTGCCCATCTCTACTCTTTGATTGTCTTCCTTCGATAGCGTAATCTTCATAAGGACCAAGAAGTGGTCTGACCATGGGACAGGAACCGGCTTAACAACTACCACGTTCTCCCAATTTGCGAACACCGGGTCAAGCAGGTGTCCGCCTTGATGGGTGGGGGCTAGTGACTTTAGCTGTAGCTGAAATGCCTGAAGGTCCTAGCGCACTTGTAGAGCTTCCTTATTCCGGGGATCATCGAAATGCAGGTTCAGATCACCCAGAACCAGCAACTTATCGTGCCTTAGAGCTAGGTGGGCCATACTCTCTGGTAAATTTGCTCCAAAATAGGTGGAGGAGCCTGGGGGTCTATAAATCAACAGCCCTTTCACCGTCAGTTTAGAGCTTAATTTTAAAGTGAACACTCCCGCCTCACAGTCGGGAAGGGCCACAGATTCCAACACACAGTCCATAGCGGTCTTATGTATCAGAGCAATCCCCCCTCCTCTACCAGCCACTCTATCCACTCTCACCAGAGTATACCCTGGGGGGAGTGTTTCTACAATGTCCGGATCAGAGTTCATTTCTAACCACGTTTCTTTTAAAAACAGCAAGTCTAGGTCTTGGTCCAAGAGCAGATGCCATATTTGAATTGTGTGTTTACTAAGGGATCTGCAATTAAGTAGGCCCCCTATTACGGTTACCTCCCCTCCTGATTTGGCAGGGGCAGCTGATAGCCTAAATGCACAGTGTGAACAACCGCTTTTTTGCATAGCTACCATACTGTGTCTGCACTCCCTGTCCGACGGAGGGCATAAGGCCAGCAGTTCCGCCCTAGAATATTGTACATACCTCTCAATTTGGCCAGGGGTTCCGGCCCCTGTCCCCGTCCGGCCGCGGACGGGCGCAGACGGGCTTGCCTTAGGCACGCCTTTGGCGCGCTGCCGGCGCGCCCGCTGCGCACGTCCGCTGCGCGAACGTGGGGGCATGGTGCTTAAATCCCTCCCAGCTGAGGCGGTCAACTACAACGCTAACCGTCCCATCCCCCCAGCCGACCGGAAGTGCCTGTCTCTACCCCTCCACGCCCTCCGCACAACGGTGCTAGTCACCTCGTCGGAACAGGGTGGGGAAGGCAGGAATCGAGACAGGTACCCCAGTAAGCAGCGTTTCAGTGCCTCCTAAGGCGGATAGGTGCCAGCAGCAGTAACAATAATATTTTAAAAATGCCGACTATCAGCCCCTTTAAAATAACGTGCTTCACCAGTTAAGCAGTTTTTGTTTAAAAAAATTGCACGCTCCTGGTGCAACACCTCCGTAATCAGCAGCAGCGTGCCAACAGTGATAAGCCCTGCCACAGCCTTCTCACCGCAAGCGCGAGCACACTTCCTCTGCCTTAAATCCCTCCCAGCTGAGGCGGTCAACTACAACGCTAACCGTCCCGTCCCCCCAGCCGACCGGAAGTGCCTGTCTCTACCCCTCCATGCCCTCCGCACAACGGTGCTAGTCACCTCGTCGGAACAGGGCGGGGAAGGCAGGAATCGAGACAGGTACCCCAGTAAGCAGCGTTTCAGTGCCTCCTAAGGCGGATAGGTGCCAGCAGCAGTAACAATAATATTTAAAAAATGCCGACTATCAGCCCCTTTAAAATAACGTGCTAGAGAATCAGATATCGATAATTGCGGAATATCTACCGGGTCAGTCCAACCAGGTGGCGGACTGGAACTCGAGATACCTCAGGGACTACAGCGACTGGAAGTTGCTCCCGAAGGTGTTCCAATGGCTGCAGAAAATTTGGGGTCCGTTCAGGACGGACCTATTTGCATCCAGACTAACGTATCAGGTACCCAGATTCTTCAGCTGGAGACCGGATCCCGTGGCGCAAGCAATGGATGCATTTCTCCAGAATTGGTCGGAGGGGACGCAGTATGCTTTCCCACCCTTCATGCTGATCCTGAGAGCGATGTCTCAAGTGATCAAGCAACGGGCGGAAGTAGTCATGGTGACCCCATGGTGGACGTCACAATCATGGTTCCCCAAACTAATGCAGTGGAGTTGCGACCAGCCCAGACTCCTCCCGGAATCGGAGACGCTATTGCTGGGCCCTCATCAGGAACAGCATCCCTTGATAATGGAAGGCAGGCTCCAGCTGATGGCTTGGAGGCTTTCAGGGAATAGTGGCAGCTGCCAGGCGTTTCGAGCAGGACTTGCGATTTCATCAAGAAGGCCTGGGCACCATCCACGCGGAAGCGATACTCCTCGGCCTGGAAGAACTGGATGGATTGGTGCATGGAACGACATCTGGATCCCGTGGGGGCAGACTTACCCCGCGTGCTGAATTTCTTATCGGATAAGGCGTCCGAAGGTTTGGCGAATAGATCGGTCAATAATTTTAGGTCAGCCATATCAGCAGGCCACGCTCAGCTGGATGGAAAACCAATAGGCATGCACCCAGTGGTGTGCAAATTACTTAAAGGAATTAGGGTGACTAACCCTCCGAAGCCCAAATACACCGAGTTGTGGGATGTGTCTTTGGTATTAGATTTATTTAACAGATGGCCGGTAAACTCCCTTTTATCCAGAAAGCAGTTGTCAGCTAAGTTAGCCATGTTACTCTGCCTCTCGGCATGCAGGAGGTCATCGGACGTGCGGGCGCTGGAGGTTACAGGTAGAGTATTTACTCCGGAAGGAGTTTCTTTTTCTATTTCAGGACGCACCAAGACATTATCTCGTCACATTTCATATAATGCTTTTCAAGAGAATGACAAGTTATGTGTTGTTAAATGTTTGAAAACTTATGAGGAATGTACAGCGGCTAATAGACCGCAGGGCTGTTCTCAATTATTGATTGCCATACAAAAACCTTTTAAGGCGGTGGCAGCTGCCACCATTGCCAGGTGGCTTCGTTATGTCATGAAAGAAGCTGGTGTTGACGTCACCATTTTTGGTGCTCATTTAGTCAGAGGAGCCATGGCGTCAAAGTCATTTATGTTAGAATCCAGTATACAAGATATCATGCGTAGCGCAGATTGGTCGTCAGAATCGACCTTCAAAACGTATTATTATAAGCCAGTGGGGGATATTACCTCTGTTGTTTTTAATAAGCGTTAAACAAGCATAATCTGGAGCCTCCGGTCCTGCAATAGAATCACAAATTTGCTAGCATTCGCGACAAGAATTTGCAATTCTATTAAGGACACGGAGGCGAGGATTATCTCACCCGGCAAGTTATGTATAAATGCTTGCCCACCCAGTGGTTATGGTGGTTACGGTCTCATATCCTTTATTGCAGGTTCAGATAAGAAAAATGACTGAACGTCGACGACTGCCAGGATATTACGCCTGAAAAGTTTATGTTCTTCCACGTTGAAGGAGTTACCAAGTTATCCAAGTTGTTGTTGGAGCTGTTCGCCTTAAAGAAAGAGGAAGATGGCGGCAAGCAGAGGCCTCTTATGGACTAAGGGGGCGTGCCTATGTGCTATTCATGATGGGATGTGTAGTTGTTTAACGTTTAAGAATGAAAAGCAAGCATTTTCATTGGCTGCTGTGAGCTTCAATAAAGATTGAGAAGCATAATCCTCGCCTCCGTGTCCTTAATAGAATTGCAAATTCTTGTCGCGAATGCTAGCAAATTTGTGATTGAGTCTTAAACTTATTCTGTGAACCGGGCCCCAAGGGTGCAGTACCGCGGTAGTCACTAGGGGTCCATAAACACATCAGCCAGGCTCCACACCATAAAATACATGGGCGGGGGTTGCAGAGTCGAGGCTACTACAGTTCCTGGTCCAGTCAGACTCCACGCTGTATGTGGACAGCGTATGACGGCTGCAAGATAAAGATTAGTGAAATGGGCCTGCCGGATTTATTTATTGTTTTGTCTGAAGCGACGCTCTTCAGACAGGGTTTCAAAAGTTGGTAATAGGAGTTAGCGATGTTAGCGACTGTTTCCAGTCGCTAACATCTTGGCACACCCACTTTGCATGTCATTAGTGATAAATATCACTGACATGCAAAGTGGGGCCCAAGATGGTCGCTATCTCCTACTAGCTGTCGCTAACTGGTGTTAGCGACAGCTAGGTAATAGGGAGATAATTTTATCTCCGCTTTCTTGGCTTTTAAAGCCAAAAAAGCGGAGATGAACCCCCTTGATAATATGCCCCTTTGTTCCTAATTTTGAGGATAGCAGCGGTTAACCCCGCTCGCACTTCTCTTTTGAACACACGAAGCTGCTGCAGCCCCTCCCCCACCACGCTCAGTCTGTGCAAAGCCCCATTGCCATTCATTTTAAAGTTTTATTCGGTTGAGTATATCAGCCATGCAGCATAACAGTAGTTAGAAAGGTACAAGGAGGAAAATATCAACAGTTTCAGTAACTACCTCCATACAAAACGTCAAACGACGTACACAAATTCATTATACAATAAGTTAAAAAGGTAAGCTTTCAAGGGTTTAACAAATGATCCAGCAGCAAAATCCAGCTATAAACATTAGAAAGTGCAAAATACAGAAGACAAAAATGCAACGGGTACGAATTCATTATACAGTTGGAGCAAAAGATAGCCCTTCATAAATGTAACTGAAATTCCAGTGGCAAAGCCAACATGAAACGACATAAAATGCAATGCGCAGAATACAAAAATAATACACAATCCAAAATAACCTTTAAAATGCTGTCACTAGTTAATAACAATTGATTTCCTAGTATTGATGACCTTTAATAAAAAAGATGCTAAGTGGAAACACAGTCCCGGATCCTCCATTCCAATGAGCAGGTTCATGGAATCCTGCACGGATCTAATATTGTACTTTAAAAAGATTGGGGCATATTTACAATAAGTGGCGCATCCCTGCATATCAGCAGGGATGCGCCACTTATTGTGCGCCATGCCTACGCCAACATGGTTGCGCTGCATTTACATTGCGGCGCACCATGGGGCAAAAGCGGCACAGATGCGTGACGCATCTGTGCCGTAAAAGTGTCGCATTGCTGGAGTTGCGTCGCAAGCACGACGCAGCTCCAGCAATGCTCGGGGGCCCTATTATTCCAATGCTGCGTCAATCCTTACGCCTGCTTCAAGCAGGCGCAGGGTTTTGACGCAGCATGGGCACCAAAATGACTGAATGAAATCTTGTAGATTTCACTCAGCCACTTTCAGGAGGCATTCCTGCGCCGGAATGCCCCCCCCCCCTGCGCAGGAACGCCTCCTTCTGGCGCAGAGCTTTACAACGTCACGCATCTCCCAGATGGGTCACGTTGTAAATACCCCGCACCTTGGCGCATCTTTTGCGCCACCGCTGCGTCACAAAAGTGACGCAACAGCGGCGCAAAGGCACGCAAGGGGCTTGTAAATATGCCCCTTAGGTTTTAAATAACAAGTCCTAAAATTCAAATAGAATTTACAAAAGAGTAAAATATGGAAACAACTTTGCTGGGAAGTTTAATCACATGGGCAAGGAGTGGTGGTACTCTGTTTCATATTAGGAAAAGCTACCAAATGATGGGCTATTCCTAGTTTTAAGCGTGTCAATACATATCTATGGGAAGCAATAGTTACGAAAGTTAAATACAGTTGGAAACCCTTTACAAGTTCCAGTTGCCAATAAAATATCACTGTTAGATGTTTCTCAGTTATACGGGAACAAGATACCTTTTTCGCCTCCAGAAAAGCTGTTTTAATCTCAGATTTTGATCAAGTATCTGTGAGGCATGAGTCCAAGCGTATATCAAAATTACATAAGCAGGTAAACCAGTAACAAACATACATAATCCATGGTATTTTGTTGCAGCTATCTAACCTTAAGCAGTCTCGAATTAAGGTTTCTGTGAACGCAGTCTCTTCCTTACTCCATATGGATTTCCAGAGGAGGAGGGGGCGCATAGCCGCTACATCTGAGATATATTCTAGACCCACCTCATTGTGTATTAATTCTGTAGAGGCAGAGGACGGGGCACATAATAAATGTTCAAGGTACAGGTTCCCTTCAATTAGTAGGGAATTTCTTGTACAATAGCCCGGGAGGCCTGCCCCATGTACGGCTGCTGTCACACACCTGGCCTTGTAAATATCCACCATATCCTTTGGTCTACGAGTTCCTAATTTAGCTGCAAATCTAAATATGCCATTGGCATTCCTCCACATTTTCGACCTGACATTGGCATGTTCGTGAACCCAAGTTCCGTTCCCTGAAAAAGTCACTCCCAAATAACAGAACGAGTTGATCACCTGTACCCTAGAGTCATCAATGTAAAAAGGCCGGGACAGTTTGGGGTGCTTACCACATGCCATGATAAATGTTTTTGTTTTATTTATAAGGAGCTTTCTTTTATCAATAAATAATTTAAAATTGTTAATAAGGCGCTGTAAACCAATAGGAGTACGGGAGAGTAAAACCGCATCGTCAGCGTATAATAGAATTGGCACGGTTTTCTCAAAAATCATAGGGGAATCTGCCAGGATTAACCTCAGTGCTGAGTCTACGCTATTAATAAATAGTGAAAATAATAATGGGGCCATCACACATCCCTGAGGGATGCCGCGTTTGACATTAAAAAGTGGGGTGCCTTCTCCTGATTGTCCATACCGCACTTTACTGGAGAGTTTCTCATATAATCTTGCTAAAAAGAAAACAATCTCCTTAGGGGCGCCCATTTCTATTAAAAGTGGCCACAAGATGGAATGGTCGACCAAATCAAAAGCGCTGCTGAGGTCCGCGAATCAAAGGTATAAATTGCCTTCTTTTGCTAGGGCATATTTACTAATCAATAGGTCTAGGTTTACATGTTGTTCCAGAGTGCCTAGGCCTTTCCTAAAGCCATATTGGGCTTCTGAGAGGATCATGTTTTCATTCGCCCAACTTTCAAGTCGTTTAAGAAAAATCGTACTCATTATCTTAATAGAAGAGTCCAAAAGGGATATAGGGCAATAGTTACTCGGTTTAGACTTGGACCCTTTCTTGTGTATAGGTATAATTATCGAGTGACCCCAAGACATCGGAATAGAATCCTCAACAGCTGCATTGAAAACTCTGGTTAAAATTGGGGACCACAACTCCATTTCATTCTTATGTAGGTCAATTGGCACCCCATCATGGCCCGGGGACTTGCCCCCCTAGCTATTTATTATACCTTCATGGACTTCCTCAATATCAATCAACAGGGGTAATACAGGCCAGTTGGTGTCATTTTGAATTGATGGATTAAAATTGGACGCACGCCTATCGGAATTATTAAAAATGCAAGAAAAGTGTTCCACCCAAGCATCACAATTAACAAAGGAATTCAGTTCCGGGATGTGATCTTCCTTCAAGAAGGGACATTTCACAGTATCCCAAAAAAGTTTACTATCATTCGTGTCCGCTGCTAAACTCAATTTATCCCAGGCTACCCTTTGAAGCTCAGTCTTTCTGCTTTTATTTGCTAACTAATGAGTAAGTCGTAACTGTTTAATACTATCCAAGTGTCTAGGTTTAATATTCAAAGTCTTCTTCAAATCCCGTAATGCTCTAGAACAGTTCTGGCCAAACCAACCCATGTTGAAATTTTTGTTAGTTCTAAATGGTCAGCTTAAGGAACTATCCACCACCTCATTTATCTTAGAGAAGTTAATCAGTATCATTTTAGCATTGATATCATCTTCAAGACACATATTAATTTCTTCCCTACAGTCTTTTATTACCTTACGTTCTAAATCAATGGGGATTATTCAAGCCCACTAAATCTGTACCCCATTAGGTCTACACGGGGTTACATGTGGACCACGTGTGTCATTCAATATGTTTTTTTGGTTCCCAGCAAAATAAAGACATAGAGATACTATTATGATCACTTGTAAACTGCACTTGGATCCTGGGTGTAGAATGCAGGCCTCTTGCATTACAAGAAATTAACATATGATCAATATTCGTTACTGCATTCCTTCCCGTAAAAGTTGGGCATTTCACATTGTTCCTGTATGTCGCACAGATTAACAATTCCAAATTAAATTTAGCAATAACTGCATTAAGGGCCAGTCCATATTCACAGTGGGTGAAATGCATACAATCTTCTTGGTCAGAAACAGAATCCCCCCTCCTAAAACCACAGACATTAGCCAACGACAAGGGGCACATCTGAACATTAAAATCGCCCACCCAAATGATGACAACTGGATTTCTGATGATACTGGTCAAACTGTCAAGTTCTTTTTCCAGGGCATGAACCACGGGTGGGGCCAAATACATTGTTATAAAAATTAACTACAATTACATCACTGCCCCCAATGGATTGAAGCCACATTATCTGGCTGTGTGTGCCAACCGAGACACAGCGTTTAACTTTACATATTCCCATCTTAACGGAGATTAAAATCAACAGACCCCCTTTAGTTCTTCCAAATTTAGAAGCTACAGCAGGTAACCACAATAAGAGGTGACTCCTACATAAATCGGGTGTAGACTCTATGGGGCATATTATCAACAAATATTTATCGCTATGTAGGCTAAGCGACAATTTTTTCATCGCTGCGCATCATCGGATTTTATCGCTGAGATAACGTGCTATTAGCAACGTTTATCTCAAACGCGATAAAATTCCCGGCGATAGAGGCAAAATCCGTGAATATCGCCGGAGATACAGCTATATTCATGCATTATCGCTAACAGGGTCTTAGCCATTATATCCACTTCCCATTGGATATAATGGCTAAGAACTAGTCTGAGCAGGCGTTAGTTTTTGGAGATATTTGCGCTTAGCGCACATATTTCCAACGCTAGGCCTGTGTTGGTAATAGGCGACAGCGAGGTTAGCGACTGCTTTCAGTCGCTAACAGGTTGGGAATGCCCACTTTGCATGTCATTAGTGATAAATATTGCAGACATGCTAAGCGGGCCCCAAACCGCTCGCTATCGCCTACAAGCTGTCGCTAACTGCTATTAGCGACAGCTTGTGAATAGGGCGATAGAATTATTGCCGCTTAGCGGCTGAAAACAGCCGCTAAAGCGGCGATAATTTTCTATCGCCACCCTTGATAATATGCCCCCATGTCTCTTGGAGACAAATAATATCATGCAATTCTGGAGAAATGAAGACAGACCAAGACCGGGTCTTTAATTTATTTCTTATGCCTGATACGTTCCAAGTAGTGATTGTATATCCACTACAGATGGACTCTTCCCCTGATATAGACATACTGCAGTGTTTGTTAATATAGGACTTTCTATAGTACCACAGAGATTGCTAGTTGGTAAAATGGCCTCTGGAATTTCTTGAGGAGATGCCCCTGGTTGTATATCCTTACACTTTGACATTCCAGACCCATCGCTACTACATACCTTGGTACCCTTCTCTTTAATCAGGAATCCCTGGTCCAGCTGATCGTTAAGGTCCTTTCCCACCCGTATAGTTTTCTGTACTGGGTCTTTGGGTTGGACTACCTTGCGTCAGTCATTACTATCCAGGGTACTCAGCGCATGGAATCTATCAGCTACAGGGATATTGAATCCAGTTTGTTTACTGAGTGGAGGTATACCCGGATACTGATTAGGCTCAAACTGGTTGTCTCTAGTTATGTTGGACCTCAGGTGTCTATAATAAAATCCCAATGGGAGGAGGGTAATATTCTGGTTACATAACCCGGTCAATGGTGCATTCTCTATAGTATTTCTTGCCCACCTCGGTGAACGGAAGTTAATGATTATGCAATCCCCTTCTAAACATTTATTAAGCTGACCTATCCATACAACTCTCCGGGTAGTCATTATCCGATAGGAAGCCTCCATAGGGTATCCACAATTTTTAGATAGCAAGTGGATGGTTTTATTTTTTAACATATCATGATTTTCCACCTGGCCGGCCCGTAACTTAGGTACATTAGATAGAACAGCAACATAAGGTTCGCATTCTGGGGGTAGATCTATTCATTTAGGGGGTGAAGTATCTTGGTCCAACTTAATAACATAATTGTTCCCAGAGCCCTGTGTAGATGACTCTTCAGGTCCTGTCCCTGCTGTGGTATTCTGCATCCAGGCTAGATCAACAGGGGCAGTAGGACTTTCGGATCTTACAATTGCCTTTGTCTGGGGATGCCCTTCTCTATTGTTAGCACAAATTTCCTTTGTGACCAAAACATCAGGGACAGTTGTAGATACCCTATCTGCCCCTGGAAACCTGCTCTTACTTCTAGTTTGTTCTAATTGCCTCTCACTGACTTTGTCCATATTTCCCTCTAGCTTATGTACCTCTCTCATCAAGGTTTCCATTTTATCATAGAGCGGCCTGAGGAGATCTGTTAGAATCTCCGTGATAGTTTCTAATGTAATGTTAGGATTTGGGAGGTCAGTCTGGCTCTGTCTTGGTTGTGGTCCCTTGCTGTTTATTCTTCCATCTTTTTTTATATTGGAGCTACACTGGCCAGTTAATTTCTTTTTACACCCTCAAGTATTTTTAGGGGATAGTGGGGTAATGGGGATTGATAGAGTTGGTGTCGGCGATATCCGTGAATAATTGTCAGGTGGTTCTGCAACGAGGTCAACATCCCTTGTCATTACAGGACCTATTTCATCTATTATTATAGAGTTTTCCATGGAGGGTCTTTGCCCATTCACAATAAGGACGCCCCTATCCTTCTTCCCTTTATCACCCACCTAAGGGCTGGGGCCTATAGATAAATGTCTCTTGGTACAGTCAGTTTCCTCTGAGAGTACATTTACCGCTCTCACCTGGTAGGTATCTATAGTAGTGCATGATTTTTTGATCTCCCTTTTATTAGTTTTCCTCTTAGCCATCCTATAATCACCATTTTAGACAGGTACACACTAGGGATCTAAAACAATAAATAACCAAGTTACAGATGTTCCATATAATATGTCAAAGATGAAAATACCAGGTCCCGCTTGGTACTGGACAGGGGTGCCCAGCCCGGCCTCCTCCGGCCTCTGACGGCATAAGACGGTCCCACCCTTGTCCCGGGCTTGGCCCGGGCGCTGCCCGTGCACGTGCCGTGCCGCGGGAAGGCTCGCTGCTTTTCTTCGGCTGGTGGTTCCTCCCCCTGCAGCTGTGGTCGGATGTAGATTAGCGCGGGGCTCCCTAGGACATGGAGTCCCAGCAAGGAGAGCGCGAGTCTGGCACAGCGCTGAAAGGCAGCAGGGAGGTGCAGGTGACAGGCAAAGGATCCTGGGACAAAGGTCCCACCAGGATTAAGGGGTATAGAGGCAGAGTAACCCCCAGAAAACAACTCTTCCGGGACCCTACTCAAATTGGCATCAGCAGATAAAGGGGAGTAGAATGTAACCATGGGCCCGATTCACAGAACTAACTTAAGACAAAATTCTGAACCTACTACCATTTTGGTATTCACACAAGGCATCTACTCATTTTGGTATTCACAGAAGGTACTTACTCATTTCGGTATTCACAGAAGTTATGAGTCCTAACTTTAGGACTCCTAAATGCCTTCTGTGAATACCGAAATTCTTAAAGTTGGGATTTTTCTCAGTTTAGGAGTAGTAAAGTTAGGACTCCTAACTTTAGGACTCCTAAATGCCTTCTGTGAATACCGAAAGTCTTAAAGTTAGGATTTTGTCTCAGTTTAGGAGTCCTAAAGTTAGGAGTCCTAACTTTACTACTCCTAAAATGAGAAAATCCTAACTTTATGACTTTCGGTATTCACAGAAGGCATTTAGGAGTCCTAAAGTTAGGACTCCAAACTTCTGTGAATACCTAAATGAGTAAGTGCCTTTTGTCAATACCAAAATGAGTAAGTGCCTTCTGTGAATACCAAAATGGTAGTAAGTTTAGGATTTTGTCTAAAGTTAGTTCTCTGAATCGGGCCCTCCGTTCCTTTTGCTCGAATCCCTGGAGTGGGGGATAGAGTATTTCCAAACAGGAGACGTAGAGTAGCTTTGATACACGAAGCACATTTGGGAGAGGGTCTGATACATCAAGGGATCTCTAAATCCATACTAGAAATAAAAGAGACAAACCTGGTGGCAATTAATTGCCATAACTGCACCAGAGATCGCACCAGAGAATGCAGCCAGATACCTGACTATAGTGTAGCCAGCCCAGTACAGACACCATTGTTAGACAGCATTAGACTTTCTACATGCAGACGTCAATATGGACGAATGCGCTCCCACAACTATTAAGACAGATTCATTTGGATGTGGCCTCGGAGCTCGGCTGACGCCTGAACTGAAGATTTGCGAGTCTTTATCGGCACATACGCAGTTGGCATGCTACATTCTGACCAGGGTCCTGCATTTAGCTCTCAAGCTTACAAGGAGGCCATGGTCAATCTGGGTGTTGCATTGCGGTATTCTAGTCCATTCCATCCTGAGGGAAATTCTGTAGTGGAAAGAAAAAACCGGACATAAAGCAATCTATAACAGCTAGGGTATTAGGCTTGGGTGACGGTGGGTCAAACATCTAATAGGTATCCAATGTAGTCTAAACAATCTGCCAAGAAGTTCTCTGGGTGGAATCACTCCATATGAAATCCTTTTTGGTACTAGAATGATTGTCGAAGACCTTGATCGTCACAATTCAGTGGTAGATCAAAAACCTTTTGGTATCAAAGACCATTTGGCTGTTTTGCAGGACTTAAATGAAACAAGGAGTAGTCAAGGCAACACATTGCAGAAGCAAACGACCACTGAAGAAAAACCGCCTGTCTCAGCAAGGCCTGCCTGGTTTCCAAAGATTGGGGATCTAGTCAGAGAAAAGATCGCGGACAAGGAGGAATTTGGGCCTTCATACAGACAACCAGTACCTGTGCTAGCAATCCACGGATCAAGAACAGTTTTACTGCCGCCCCTTGCTGGAAGAAAGGAGAACAGGTTCGTATCTATCGACCTAGTAAAACCACATCATGTGGCCGATCATAAGTAGTAGGCCAAGTGGACCCCAAAGATGTAGCAGACGATCAAATCTGGCTACTATCCAAGAGGTTCAAACTGAGAGACTCATCACATTTGAAGAATCTACAGTGCGAAAAGAAGACTATGCAAAAAAGCCATGGAACTTGTGCCTCTTGAAACCCAAATAACAGTTCGTCAAGAAACGACTGTCTACAATGATATAGCATCTGACTATACTAATATGATATGTGATCAGTTAGCTCCAGTGATTTCAAGTAATCCTGATGCAATATCAACCATTGACAGAACTGCCTCTGGCTATTTCATTAACTTTGATACATTATCCGAGGATCCCAATGAGCCTGAAACGACGCCAGCAAATAAAACTTTTAAAGAACAAGTAACAGAACTTTTTCATCAACTTGAAAAAACGTATCTGGTATCACCATGGGTTGAACTTTGGATTGTGCTAGGCGTATTTTGTCTCCTACTTTGGCTGACTCTTGTATTAACTTTGGGAATGCTGATAAATGGAAGATATAGTAAAATGGACACAGCAAGTAAGAACATCAACTTGCTCCTGAAGGCCACACAAATCATCTCATTGAGAACAAAGGGGCATATTATCAAGGGGGTTTATCTCTGCTTTTTTGGCTTTAAAAGCCAAGACAGTGGAGATAAAATTACCTCCCTATTACCTAGCTGTCGCTAACACCAGTTAGCCACAGCTAGTAGGAGATAGCGACCATCTTGGGCCCCACTTTGCATGTCAGTGATATTTATCACTAATGACATGCAAAGTGGGCGTGCCAAGATGTCAGCGACTGGAAACAGTCGCTAACATCACTATCTCCTATTACCAACTTTTGGAGATATTCGCGCTAAGTGCGAATATCTCCAAAAGCTAACACCTGCCCCTGAGCAGTTCTTAGCCATGTTATCCAATGGGAGGTGGATAACATGGCTAAGAGCATTAGCTCGGTAATGCCTGAATATCGCGGACTTTTCAGCGATATTCATGCATTGCGGCCGATTTTTATCGCATTTGCGATAAACCTTGGTAATACCAAGGTTTATTTGCGATAGAATTCGCCGCAGCGCAGCGGTACATTTTTGTCTCTAACCAAGCAATAGCGATAATTATCGCTATTGCTTGGTAATATGCCCCAAAGAGACTTGTCATCAGTGAACATCACAGCCGTTCCTATACCTGCTGGTATAGCCTGGGACAGAACTGATTATGACATCTTTGGTCCTGCAGGGATTAATAGGCGAGTATATAGTAGGCGAAACAAACTCTTGACCAAGCGCGGATTACGTGCAGTTCATGTGATGCACTCGTGTGAGACGCGCGTGCATGTCAAACCCATCAGCCTCGCACCCATTGGCTCCCCCAGCCAGGCATCAGAAGCATCAGACTTCAAAGCAATCCCTTCCGCTCCCCCGCCCCTTCGCCACACCAGCCATGTCACACCACCATTTGTCTGTGCCTCATCAGACTTCAAAGCTGCCGCTCCCCCGCCCGCCGCAGCAGTCTTCAAAGGAATGCCCTCTTCCCCACAGCAATGCCGAGAGCTTGTTTTCTAAAGCCTCCCTGTTCAGCTTTCGTCTCTCTTTCTCCCCTTCCCTCCTTCCTCTGCGCAGCCTCCCTTCGCATCCCTGTCCTTTTCACCCACTCTCTTTCGCCTCACTGACTTAATCCGATGCAAATAGCAGCGCCGCTGACGAGCTTTATTTTCATGTTTCATGTTGCATCTAACTTTCAACACAGTCCGCTTACTCCCCTCCCGCGGTTTGCTCATACATTATTTTGAGTTGAAGCGATTTCAGCGTCGGATTTTCGCAACTTGCAACATGTCAGAAAAGAAAATTGTATGCAGAATCCTGTATCCCAAAAAAGTGGGCGTATTGGTCTGTTTTTAAAGCTACTCATCCCCGATGGACTCGCTTTAAGCACAGCAGCAGCTGCCTCTCACAGGATTCCAGAAGCATGGCATTAGCCTTTGATGTAATTCGGGAGAAAGAAGAGACACCCGTCTTACCGCTGAGCTGCACAACATGAAACTAGCAAACCCGGGATAAATACTGGCTTCCCCCACTTGAACAAATGGTGTGATCCTATGCAGTTACTTATTCTCCACTGTGCCTTCTTTTATCATCACCTTTAAACTCCCCCGTTCAGGGTACGCACTGTACGAAAACATGCTGTTGGCTAGATTTGAATGTTGTTCCATCTGTAGTGACAATCTAAGCCACAGACAGGATATGCACGACAACTGACTTGCTTTTTGGGTCAGTAATGGCATCGTCGTCAAGGCGGTGGAGAATGGGCTTACATATTTCTAAGCTCATGTTTAGAAACCATTATTTCTAATAAATGACACTCATACCGGTGATATAAATCCCGGAAGTTAAATGTTTTGCATGTAAAATAAACCTATTTTGGGGATTTTGAAGTCTTCACCATATTTTACATGTTGTTTGTTGCACAATGCACCTGCCGCGTGCATTACGGCTCGGCTCGAGCTCGAGCTCTAGCTACCACCCACTCTCGGCCCAGACTCCCAGTTCATTTGCTGGTTTGCCCAGCTCTGCTAACAGTGACCCTCCCGGCGACTTGCATCCACCCTGCCCTTCTGGAACTAGGATACAGACACGTGACTGCCAGAACCGCAGCACCACCTGCTCTACCATACAGTGTACATGCACACAGCTCTGCTAGTTCACCTCCGTGCTGTTCAGTAGCACTCTGTACCTCTGCTCTCACAGTACAAGGTTATGCACACACAGCTCTGCCAGTTGACCTCCATGTCGCCCAGAGTACTCAGTAACTTGGGCACCAGGGCACACAAACGCTGCTCTGCCAAAGTATCTCAATGACACTCAGCAAACATGACCTTCCAGGACTAGGAGATACTGCTCTGCCAGGCCATCGAGCTTCCGCTCTACTGAGACAGACAGACAGACACACACACAGACACACACACACAGCTCTGACAACACACACTCACTCTCGCACACGCAGACACACACACACATCTCTGACAACGCACACTCACTCTTGCACACGTAGATACACACACAGCTCTGACAACGCGCACGCACTCTCCCACACAAACACACACACACAGCTCTGACAATGCACACTCACTCTCGCACACGCAGGCACGAAGTCCCTCACCCTCACACCCCCTCACACCCCCTCGCACCCCCTCACCCTCACCCCCTCACCCTCACACACCCCCCTCACACACCTGATTCACCCTCACACCCCCTCACCCTCACCCCCTGACCCTCACACCCCCTCACCCTCAAACACCCTTACCCCCGTCACCAACACCCCGTCACCCTCCCTCACACCCTCTCACCCTCCCTCACACCCTCTCACCCCCACCCTCACACCCTCACACCCTGTCACAACCCCACACCCTCACCCTCACAACCCCATACCCCCACCCTCACACCCTCACACCCCCTCACCCTCACACCCCCTTACCCTAACACACCCTCACCCACCCTCACACCCCCTCACCCTCACACACCCTCACACACCCTCACCCTCTCACCCTCACACACCCTCACTCACCCTCACACCCCCTCACCCTCACACACCTTCACCCCCTCTCACCCTCAAACACACTCGCCCTCACACACCCACACACCCTCACCCTCACACACCCTCACACCCCTTCACGCCCCCTCACCCTCACACACAATTACCCTCACACACACTTACTCACACACCCTCACCCTCACACCCCCTCACACCCTCTCACCCTCGCACACCCTCACCCTCACTCACCCTCACACACCCTCACCCTCACACCCCCTCACCCTCACTCACCTTCACTCTCACTCACACACCCTCACCAGCATAGCATAACAAAACATAGCATAGCATAACAAAACAAAGCATAGGATAGCAAAACAAAACATATCTTAAAAAAACAAAACATAGCAAAACACAACGAAGCATAGCATAGCATAGCAAACCACAACAAAACATAGCATAGCATAACAAAACATAGCATAACAAAACAAAGCATAGCATAACATAACACAGCATAGCAAAATAAAACATAGCGTAGTAGAACAAAACATAGCATAACATAAAACAAAGCATAGCATAACAAAACATAGCATAACAAAACATAGCAAAACACAACAAAACATAGCATAGCATAACAAAACACAACATAGTATAGCATAACAAAACACCCTAACACATCCTCACCCACCCTCACACCCCCTCACCCTCACACACCCTCACCCTCACACACCCTAATCCCATCACCCTCACACACCCTCACCCGCTCTCACCCTCAAACACAGTCACCCTCACACACCCACACACCCTCACCCTCACACACCTCACCCCCCCTTCACGCCCCCTCACCCTCACACACCCTCACCCTCAAACACTCTCACTCACACACACTCACCCTCACACCCCCTCACACCCTCTCACCCTCACACACCCTCACCCTCACTCACCCTCACACACCCCCACCCTCACACCCCCTCACCCTCACTCACCCTCACTCTCACTCACACACCCTCACCAGCATAGCATAGCATAACAAAACAAAGCATAGGATAGCAAAACAAAACATAGCATATCAAAACAAAACATAGCAAAACACAAAACAACATAGCATGGCTTAACAAAACACAACAAAACATAGCATGGCAAAACAAAACATAATAATAATAATAATAATAATAATAATATAGAATTTTCTAAAGCGCGAACAGCTACCTCAACAAGGAGGTGTCCCGGCGCTGCAGAGCACAGTTTGACCGTGAGGACTAAGCAGGAAAGTGACTAGCGTGGTTGGGTGAAGAGCCATGTTTTCAGCATACGTTTAAAGCAAGGCTCGGAGGGGGCCTGCTGGAGGGCTGGGGGCAGAGAGTTCCAAAGTTTTGCCACGTTAGCTGAGAACGTCCGTCCTCCTAGCCGAGCTCTTTTGCACGAGGAACAGCAATCTGAGCACGGCTGTTGGATCGGAGGGAACGGGCTTGAGTGTACCTCGGTAGTCGGGCTTTCAGATAGTTCGGGCATGTACCATACAATGATCTGTATGCCAGTGTGAGTGCCTTGAACTTAATTCGGCTAGCTACCGGTAGCCAATGAAGTAGTTGGAGATGCGGAGAGACCGATTGCTTGAAAGGGATTCACATTAACAGTCTCGCAGCCGCTTTTTGGATCAGTTGTAATCGCTGTACCAGGTATTTGGGTAGGCCCAGGTACAAGTCGTTAGCGTAATCCAATCTAGATGTTACCGTGGCATGGATTACAGTTTTCCGGCAATTTACCGGTAAGAGTCTCAGAATCTTCCGTAGGTTCCTCAGCTTACATAGGCAGTTGCCGGCTGTTTGCTGGATGTGGGATGTAAAGGATAGCTTGTCATCCCACCGTATTCCCAGGTTTTTTGCCGCATGGCTGGGTGAGGGAGCTTCTCCCATCTCCGTCGGCCACCAAAGATCAGAAGGGGGAGGAGGGCCTTTGCCAAAAAAGATTACTTCTGTCTTATTGGCATTAAGTTTCAGTTTGTTTGTGTTCATCCAGTAGGCTATATCTTGAAGGCAACCTTTAAAACTCAAAAAGGACGCTTCCGACACCTCTGAGTACGGGAACACCAGCTGGGTGTCATCGGCATATGAGATTGCTTTGACTCCCCAGTTGGCAATCAACGTAAACAGAGGGGCAAGATATAAATTAAATAGCAAGGGCTAAGAGCTGACCCCTGTGGGACGCCACAGCTCAAGGGCTTCGGTGTTGAGGAAGATGTCCCCAACGCCACCTTCTGTGTTCTCTGGGTCAGATGTTCTCTGCATAGCAAAACATAGCATACCAAACACAACAAAACATAGCATAGCATAACAAAACATAGCATAGCAAAACAAAGCATAGCATAATAAAAGACAACAAAACATAGCATATCATAACAAAACATAGCATAGCAAAACAAAGCATAGCATAATAAAAGACTACAAAACATAGCATAGCATAACAAAACATAGCATAGCAAAACAAAGCATAGCATAATAAAACATTGCATAGCATAGCATAGCAAAGCATAGCATAGCAAAACATAGCATAGCATAACAAAACATAGCATAGCATAACAAAACACAGCATATCATAGCATAACAAATCACAGCATGGGATAGCAAAACATAGCATAGCATAACAAAACAAAACGTAGAATAGCAAAACAAAACATAGCATAGCATACGAGCTCAAAATGGACCGCCAGATCAACTCTGTCTCATCTTCCTGCTTCCACACCCTCCGCCTCCTTCGTAAGACCTTCAAATGGATCCCCCTTGAACACCGAAAGACAGTCACTCACGCCCTGGTCACCAGCAGACTCGACTACGGCAACGCACTCTACGCCGGAATAAACAAAAACCTCATCCGCAAGCTACAGAACATCCAGAACGCCGACCCAAGACTGGTCCTCAACCTGCCAAAACACTGCCACATCTCCCAGCACCTGCGCACACTCCATTGGCTCCCCGTCGAGGCGAGAAGCACCTTTAAGATGCTCACCCACGCACACAAGGCCCTCCACGGCACCGGACCAGCATACCTGAACAGCCGACTCAAATTCCACGCACCCCAAAGGACCCTCCGATCATCCCAGCTCTCCTACGCCATGGTCCCCCGCACCAGAAAGACCAGATCGGGAGGCCGCTCCTTCTCCTTCCTCGCTGCCAAAGCATGGAACGCCCTTCCGCTCCACCTCAGACAGACAACATCGCTCCCCATCTTCGCAAGAAACCTCAAAACCTGGCTCTTCGACAGAACCCTCCTTGATGGAATGGAACCTGCACCCCCCCCCCCCACCCCTAGCGCCTTGAGACCCTTACGGGTGAGTAGTCGCGCTTTAACAAACCCCTTATTGATTGATCTCTCTGCACCACCACAGCATCACTCAGGGGCACCACAACATAACTATGTGCTACCACAGCATCACTGAATGCCACAGCATCACTCGTTGGCCAGCACATCACTCAGCGCCACCACAGCATCAATCTGTGCAACCATTCAACAAGACATGGTTCAGATATGTTCTCTCAATGTTTCAAGCTTTATTACAAATGTAACAAAAATATGTTAATATTTCACTTCCGTTCTTGGATTTTCGTCACAATAAAATACACTGAACATAATCTTCACAAAAGTTATTTACAAAACTTTAAGCTATTGCCATTATAAATTACTATAACGTTTATTTAAGTATTAATTATTTAAAAGAAATTAAAAGCCATGTTACTTGTAATATCAATACATGTAAGTCACGTAAATACAAGACAAATTGCATTTCAAATGCTATAGGTGTCACATTTGCGAAAGTTATAACTATTGACATTGTAAATGACAAAGCTATTAATTTCGCTATTTTCAAAAACAAAACATAAATACAAAATGTGTCATTTACAATACCAATAGCTCAAACTTTCCTAATGCGAGACCTATTTCATTGAAAATGCTTGTTTGTATTTTGGGTGGGATTTTAACACATCATGTTATAGAAATATTTTTGTGTTTCAAACTTAGTAATTAGGCCTGGGCGTAGTTTGCATACACGTAGCTTCACCTAGTATACTTTCAACTTCACACATAGCTGATGACACTGTGTACTTGTCTGCACTGTGAAACAAATGCAAAACAATTGCAAATGGCATTTTGCACAGTGCCAGATATGATAAAACAAGTATCTCTAGATTGGTGTTTTGAAAACCTTTATTGTGTGTTATAAAGGCACATATACAGGAAAAATAGATTTTTTTACAATATGATCATGAGTTATAGATCAAAGTTCAGAACTACATTGCTCTTAGATATAGATTATGTTGTCATAAAAAACCTATATAAGTGCCAATCCTTAGTCTCTGGTGGCAGGGGTCATGTACAACAGAGAAACCATCCAAGAATTTTAAGTAACCCATTCTTTCCATTTAGGCACTTGCCATGTGGCCAAAGCATTTAGGCACTTGCCATGTGGCCAAAGCCTGTTCATCCCCCAAAAGTTCACGATCTGCAGCCACATAAGTGTTTAATTTTGTGAGGCAAATAGTTCTGCACGTTTTTGGATCAAAAGGCTTATGCAAATAGAACAGAAGGTTCCTTGCTTCCCAAAGGGATTCTCTCACACAGTTATTAAGTCTCCAGGCTGTCGGATAGAGGGAATTAGGTAATATACAGCCATACAAGATAGTCTCAAAAGTCAGAATGGAAATGTTCGCAATGTGATGCAAGAAAGGCTGAAGCAATGTCCAGAAGTCTTGTGCATACTGGCAACCCCAAAGCAAATTATACACCGTCTCGTCATTGGCAAAAGTTGGTCTTGGGCACTTTGAGGAGGGAGCAAGGCCTCTACGATGCTGAAATGTCTTTACCGGTAGGCATCCATGGGCACTCATCCAGGCGATGTCCCTGTGGCTGTGACCAAGATCTCTGTGTCCCACCATACGCCAAACTGCACTTGATTGCTTTTCCGAAAGGGCCCTATAATGACTGGTTTTTCTCTGCAAAATAAAGCATTTTTAAAGCGTTTAGAGTCTTTACAAATGTCTCTTGTAAGATCAGTTAAGTCTATTGTGTGCAGAAATGTCTGTAAGGCCACATAGAAAGGAGGAACAGTTTGAGCCAGTGGCCGCAAATTGGAAGGGGTAAAAAGTCCAAACATTCGCAACATAGTACCTGTAAAATAACGAGTAAAACAGCTAGCAGTGGTTGAAACATCTTCTTCTGTTCTGGAAATAGTATGACTAAATAATTTAGAATACAAGAAAGTCTTGAGATCTGGAAGACTTTTGCCCCCATTTCTCCAATGCTTACAGGTTTTTTCTCTACTTAATTTTTCCATTTTGGACCCCCATAAAAAGGTAAAAGCACTTTTGCACATTTCTGCAACACCTGTGAGGAGGGAGGAAAAACCATTGCAGTGTAAAGTAATAATGGAAATAACACAGCTTTAATAATTGATACTATGCCTTCCAATGTGAGTTTACGTGTAGACCACATAGATATTTTCCTTACGATTTTGTCATGCAGTATTGCCCAGTTCTTTTGAATATGCCCTTGTGACGCAAAATAAAGGCCCAAAATCTATCTTCGTAGGTTCAGTGGTGGTAGTCACAGGCAGATTTGCCAACGGGTCCCAAGGGCCAGCTGTTACACACACACTTTTTTCCGTATTGAGTGCAAGACCTGAAACAGGTGAAAATAATGAAGCGTGCAAAAGAGCTCTGCGTGCTGATGCTGCAGTGGTGCATAGGACTGTAACATCATCCATGTATGCTACTACTTTGGCCTGTGAAGCTGAACCACCAGGAACAAATGCCCGCTAATTACCTTGTCACTTCGCAATTTACACAAGAACGGTTCCAAAGCGCACACAAAAAGTGCAGGAGACAAAGGGCAGCCTTGTCGTACCCCCTTATGTATCTGAAAGGCCTCGGTATGAAAACCATTGATACTCACTTTGTTGCTTGCTTGTTTGTATAATATATGTAACATTTGCATGATATTGGGGGGTACCTGCAAATGGGACAACACTGCAAAAAGGAAATCATGTGAAACACTATCGAATGCTTTGCAAAAATCCAAACTCAATATTCCCAAAGGGATGTTTCTGTCCAGATTGCAATGTACAACATCTCGAATGATCGTAAGACTGTCAACAATAGTGCGGCCCCTTATTGTACATCTTTGGATACTAGTACGCAGTACAGAGTGGAACCTACGTGCTAACACTTTGGATACCAGCTTGTAATCCACGTTAAGCAAATAAATCGGGCACCAGTTCTGAAGAGATATTACATCTCCTTTCTTATAAAGGAGGGTGATGAGTCCTGTGGAGAAATCTGTGGTAAATGTATCATGCTCAAAACTATGTACAATCATGTCCATAAAATCTTTACAAAGCACACCCGAAAACTTTTTATAAAACTCCCATGGTAACCCATCCAAATCAGGACTAGAGCCCCTGGGTGCAGCTCCCAAAGCTGCGAGAACGTCTTCTCCATCATAAGGTTCCCCCAAAAACTTTATTTGTTCATCAGTAAGACGTTCTGGAAGTGCTTCGCAGAATAACTCTATTGGCCTCATTTATGAGGCCCCTTGCGCCATCGGAACGTCACTTTTTGTCACGTTCTGTGGCGCAGAAGCCTGCGTGATATTTATCAGGCAGCACTAAGCCACTTTTTCTGGCTTAATGCTGCCTGATAAATATCAGTCCCTTTAACGCAGTGTTCTGCGTTAAAGGGGCGTGCAATGGGTGTTGCTGGGGGCGTTCCATGCAAGATGGATGGTGGGGTTGCTCTAATATCGTGCGAGGGGCTACACTTTCAGACACTGGCTTCCTCTCCCCTACCAACGTCAGACTGTCTAGTAGTACGGTCCACTTCTTTTAAAACTTCTCTTACATGTGTACTGATTTATCTCCCTCCTCAATCCTCACCTGGTTTTATTATTGCACTACAGGAACTCCTTGGCACTCTGTCCATTAATAATGCCTCAGTTATGGTTCTCGGAGATTTTAATTTTTGGCCCGGTGATCCTGCTGAGGATGCATTATCTAAGGAATTTACTGCTTTACTCCTCAGCCTGAACTTCTCACAACATGTCCATACTCCTACACATAGGCAGGGGCACATACTCGACCAGATATGGTCCCTCAACATCCCCATTTCGGCGCCCTCGGTATTACTGTGCATTTGGTCGGACCACCACCTTTTGTCCTTCTCGCTGGCCCTTAACACCCCAGCCCCTTCACGCCAACCTAAAAACATTTGGACTCGGAACTGGAGTCGAGTCGACATCTCCGCCTTGTGCAGCTCACTCCGGTCTTCCCTTCCGACCTTTGAGGGTTTGACTCTACATTCTCATGCTACCACACTAGATGATTGGCTTGTTACAACTTGTGATCATATAGCCCCCCTCAAACGGGTAACCATTAACCGTGTTCACAACGCTAATAAGTGGTTTTGTCCAGCTCTAAAAACCAAGAAACTCACAGTGCGACAAGCCGAACGCGCCTGGCGTCGTGCCTATTGTCCACTAGCCAGGCAGCGCTATGTCCTAGTCCTGTCTGAATACAAACGAGACATTGTAGCCGCAAAAAAAGAATATTACACTGGACGCATTCTGGCAGCTGAGAATCAGCCTCGAGAGATTTTCGCGATGGTCCATGAGCTGGCGGCTTCCGACAGGACTCAGTCAAAAATCCCTCCCTCACAGATCTTATGTAACTCTCTTAATGAGTTCTTTGTAGAAAAAGTGGCTATCATTAAGGCAAATATTCCCTCTCCTTCACCTTCTTTTTGCGAGGGCTCTATTCCCATCAATAGTCAGTCCTTAGCCCACATTCCCCCTCTGACTTTGGACTCACTTCCCCCTCTTCTTAGACGGGTGAAATCTGGTTCCCCTGCTGATGTCTGTCCAGCTCACATATTAAGCCAGATCTTTTTAGACTGTCCTTCCCCCGCCCTTACCCTGTTGAACAAATCATTTGAACAGGGCACTGTTCCGCTTTCTTTTAAGGCCGCTACTATCATCCCTATATTGAAAAAACCCGGGGCAGACCCCGGTGTCCCGGCTAATTACCGACCAATCTCCCTCCTCCCTTTCCTGGGGAAGATTGCCGAGTCTCATCTTACGCAGGTCTTAAGCTCCTTCATCGAGGATAGTAATTATCTTTCCCCCTGCCAAGCGGGCTTCCGCCCCGCCATTCCACAGAGAAGGTGGTCATTTCAGTTCTGGACCGACTCAGGGAGGGATTGGACTCCAACGTACCCCAGGCCCTCGTATTATTAGACCTGTCCGCCGCCTTTGACACGGTGGACCATTCCACTCTCTTACGCCGTGTCAGGCTGGCGGGCATCGAGGGCCCCCTCTTGGCCTGGTTGGAGTCCTTCCTGTCTGATCGCTCCCAGGCTGTCCATCTGGCAGAATTTGCTGCTCCTTCTCGTGAAACCACCTGCGGGGTCCCTCAGGGCTCTTCCCTCTCCCCTTTACTTTTTAATTTATACATTTTCCCTCTCATTTTTGCTTTGCAGCACATGGAGGTCGCGGTGTACAATTATGCCGACGACCTCCAACTTATTTTTGACCTGTCCCCGGCCTCGCCAGGTCAAACCAGCTTCCAGTCCGTGATGTTATTTATCCATGATTGGATGAATACAAACCATCTTAAATTAAATCCGGACAAAACGGAGCTGGTTCTGACGGGCGGGGTCGCAAATCCATGGTCACCTCTTTTTTGGCCCTCATCTTTAGGCACCCCCCCCACTCCCTCCCCTTCAGTTAAAACGCTGGGCATTATTCTTAATCATCAACTCACTCTCCACTCACATATCAGTTCAGTTGTTTCCTCCTGCTTTTTTTCCCTACGGACTATCAGGAAAATCTCCCGTTTTTTTTCTGTTTCCGCCCTCAAATTGATCGTAATGGCCATGGTATTGTCAAAAATCGACTACGGGAACATCGTTCTCAATGGTGCTCCCGCATATGCCCTTCATCGTCTCCAGCTGGTCCAGAACCAGGCAGCCCGCCTGGTTTATGGCCTGGCCAAGTCACATCACTCCACCCCCCTTTTAAAAGCCCTCCACTGGCTTCCTATTAAGCAGCGGGCACTGTTTAAATTGGGATGCCTCACATTTCAAGCCCGAGCGGGCACTGCCCCGGCATTTATCAACTCTGCCGTTACAAATTACTGCCCGCCGAGAGCTCTTCGTTCCTCTTCTTTGGGCTTGCTAGCAGTACCACGCTTTAAGAAGAAAAGAGTTGGTGGTCAGAAATTTTCAGTTCTGGCCCCCACCTTTTGGAATGCCCTTCCCCCTTCAATAAGACTCCTATCGTCTTATATGGAATACCGCAGGGCCTTAAAAACCCTTTTGTTCCAGCAAGCGTTTACTGGTTAGCCGCGTTCCTCTGTTTGCCTGTTTTACCACTGTAGCTCCCAGCGCCAAGAAACTGTTTAGTACATGAGCGCTTTACAAATGTTTTTAAATTCAAATTCAAATTCAACATCCATGGCCTTTTGACACTGCCCCAGATTTACGAGAAATCGTAAATCTGAGGCAGTGCCAAAAGCTTACGCTACCCCAGGGGAGGCGTAGGGGAGGCGCAACCAGGAGAAATATCTTTATTTCTCCTCGCTTTTCCTTTTTCTATGTGTGCTGCATCCTGCAGCACACATAGAAAGAGGAAACACCGCTTGTGATTATTTTTGTAGAGGAAGGTTTCCCTTCCTGTACAAAAATAATCATCCCTGCAACATAGGCACCCTTGCACCATTGTGCAAAGGTGCCTGCGCTGGCGCACACAGCCCATTGTGCACTGGCGCAGGGGAAAAGGACAGGAATGCAGCATATCTTATAGAACGGCGCATTCCTGCCTTCTCTTTTGCCATAGGGAAGCGCAGCAGGAAAGCCCACTGCGCTTCCCTACGGCAATACCGCATAAATGAGGCCCTATGTCTTCTTTGGAAGAAGGAGTGCTTGGAGAGGCATATAACGCTGAATAGAAGGTGTAGGCCACTTGCTTGCATTGTTCTACCCCAGTCACTCTATCACCTTTGTCATTTAAAAGCATAGTGAGTAGTTTATGAGAGGTTGCTGCTTTGCGAAAAAAGAATGCTGTTCACTTTTCATTTTCTTGATAATGTTTCACTCTGGAAAGAAAAAGCCATGCATTCATTGCTGTCTCAAGTGATCTGACGTCGTCTTTTACATCTTTCCCCGCATCCCCCAATTGTTGCAATAAAATATGTCTTTTTTGTAACTTAAGAAAATCTTGCCACTCTAACTTGTGCAATACTCGTCCCTGTGTTTGGAAGAAAATCGGTGTTTGATGTTTAACCCAGAGCCACCATTGATAGGGTGTGGGGAAGGTACTTTTGCGAGTTGCCCATTTACCATAACATTTGGCGTATTTATCACAAATCTCTTCTTGTTCCAATAATGCACAATTAAGTTTCCATTTGCCTGGACTCCTTAGAGGTCTGGCAGGAACAGAGAGCGACGTGGACACCAAGTGATGATCTGAAAAGGAAACAGGAGTGACGGGGCCATGTTGTGCACACAGTAGCTTAGATGCAAATATATAATCAATACGCGATTTGACTCCTTCATGGTCTGCTACCCATGTAAAACCTGTCCCTGGTGGAGGACATTTCCTGTGGTGATCATATAGGCCTAGGTCATAAATTAGTGCTTTTAAAAGTTTTGAGGTTACATCCATAGTGTCCTCAGTGTGTACCCCTTGCCTGTCTTTACCATGGGTGATACAATTAAAGTCTCCAACTAACAGTAATGGTGTTGAACCTGTTAAAAAAAGCTTGAATATTGAAAACAAATTCTCACGTTCTGTTTTTTTGGCTGAAGCATAAACTACACATATCTTTAAAGGGATTCCATCCATATGTGCAGACAGCAGAACTGCTCTCCCTGGAGAATTTTCTCTTCCATTATCTGCCAATGCTTATTTTGAAAAAGAATAACAACCCCGTCATTCTTATTGCCCCCGCCTGACCATGCAGAGGGTCCTTTTTGCCACAAGGAATGGTAAGAAAAATAGTTGTGTTTAAAACCAAGGTGACATTCTTGTAAGCAAATGACATCAGCTTGGACATTTTCACAATAATGAAGGATCATATGTTGCTGTAATTTCCCACTCATACCTCTAATGTTGCAAGTGGCAACTGTTACTGCCATGAGTATAGTAAGTAAAACAACAGCAATGTTACAAGTCTTGTGATTCAGGCACTACAACAGGAGGAGCACATGCAAACTGTGAAGCTGGGTCTTGGTCGACACCTTCAAATGAAGCCTGTGAAAGCAACGCCTCTTAGTTAGGTGAAGCCTCCAAATCAATAACCGGACTATCTTGCACGTCTATAACCTGAGCAACATTGTCGATACCCTCCTCGGAGTTCGAGAGGTTAAGTAGGGGGTCAAACCTCCCCCTTCTTGTTTGGTGGTCCAAGGAGGATGTGCGCCGCCTTGTATTTACTTTGTGAATTGGGCCCACTGCTTGTTTTAAACCTTTACGCTTTTTTGAGTTATAAGTGGCCCACCCACTATGTTCCATTTCAGCCTCTGCACTAGAGACCACCACAGCTGAGGCTAAAGAGGCGGCTGTGTCTTTCACTACTTTGCGCAAATCCCTGACTGCGCCAGCCACACTGGATTCATGACCTGTCGGAGGAATAATGGAGTTAGATAGATTCGTAGAATCACTGGAGGAAGGCTCAACAGATAGGCTCAGATTTGGAACATTAGCACAAGGAGTAGATGAGTCACGTAGCTTTGCCTCCTCTTGGCCTGCACGTTTTTCCAGGATAACCTGCTTCATTTGCTCTGCCTCAAATCTATCTTTTTATGCTTGTTCTAATTCTTTCTGGATTTGCTCCGGTTCAGGCTCTTCAGGTTGGGAAGAAGGAACTACCGCAATCTCACAGTCCTCCTCCTCCTCCCCCTCAGGCATACTACACTTATGGATCTCCGTACCTTCAAATATACCCAAAATATCTGAATCAGTGACTTCAGCCTGTGCTGATGTTGATGGCTCAGCAGAGGATGGAGCAGGGTCAGAGGTACAGGGAGGGCTGGTATGGGAAGATTGTCCATGCGAACCAGCAGCTGACGCATATGAAAACTTACTTTTGGGACATGCTTTAAAGAGATGATCAATGCTACCACACATATTGCATTTTGTGGGGACACGACACACCTGCGCCTTGTGATCCATACCCCCGCAATATCTACAAACCAAGCCTGAGCACTTTTCTTTTGCGTGGCCAAATTGCTGATACAATCTGCAAAATAAGGGTTGACCAGAATAAACCAGGAAGCCTTTGTTAGCACCTAGTGCAAAAGTCTGTGGCGGGTGAGCCAAGCCTCGCACTCCAGTAACATCTTCTTTAAAAGTCACTACATATTTTCTTTTGCCATTCCAAATGCCACAGATATACTTAATTTTCTGACCCCCTCTGATAGTAGCACAATAGCTCTGCAAAAACACTTCAATGAGGCGAGGGTCAGTGTAGGGATTATACATGTGCACTACTAATGTAACTTACTTGGGCGCAAACATAGGCGTAAATGTGAGTCCCTGCAAAGTCCCACAATCCCGGCGTGCCTGTGCATTATGCAAAAAACCTTGGCAAATGGAATCACTAGCAAATGGAATGTCAAAAATTCCTCTATTTGAAAAGTCTTGCACACATTCAATGGCACGTTCTGCAATATCACATTCCTTCTTAATGACATCCTCAATAATAAACAGCACATTTTTTTCCGATTTCGATGCGTCTCGGCGTTATGGCTTAAGGAAGGGGCAGCTGCCACTTCAATTCTATAATGTAAGCAGCAGTCACAAGCAAAACGAAACAGAAAAGGTCTCTGCCTTACCTCCGAGGGTAGGGAAAAATGTTCACACACTAAGGCAGCTGCCAGGTGTTACAATGCAAATCAGACACACTGGCAAAGGCAGCCTCATTCTATCAGCCCCACCTGCTCTGGAACAGGCACTGACAGGGGGGGCTGACCCCCTGTCTTTTATGCAATGTACTCACTGACCAGCAGCACAGAAAACAGCGACAGAAAGGCTTCTCCACAAAATTAAGGCGGCAAATTAACAAGCAGTGACAGAGGTGATCATTTTGGGATCCTCCTTAACCTAGGGGGAGTACCAAACAGATGCCTTGAAAACAAAAAAGCACATCTTATTGAACGATTTGGTGGTGGTCCCATCCTCTTAGGACTAAGCATGGGCGTAAAATCCGCTCCGCTCGCGGATTTTTCGGATTTTCGGCAAATCCGCAATCCGCGAACGCTCGCGAATTTGTCGAAAATCCGTGAATCCGCTCGCGGCGGATTTTTTGCTTGGTTGCGGCGCGCGGCGTGGTGCACGGCGTTCACTTTCCGTCATTTTAGCGTTTGCCGAGTTGTTTTTCTTTGCGAGTGACGCGCCATTTTAGATCTTGCTGCGTGTTCCCGCGGGAGTTTGTCGCCCGCGAATACGTACTCGCGGCTTGCCACCTTGCACAGCACACCTCGCGAGAGTTCGCAATTGCGAACACGTAGTTGCGGCGGAAAGGAACAATCTCGCACTTGCGAAATAGAGATTTTGCAATTTCGCACAAGAAAATCACCAGCAAACAGGATAAACCTTCAGAAAATTATGATTTTTATCAGAATCACTCCTCAGGTTGACATTTGCATGGCTTTTTTTTTTTGCAAGGAGTCCATTTTGGGGGGGGGGAGGAAGGAAGTGCCCCACAGTCTCCAACTTCCTGTTCCTGTCCAGCAGGCTCCTCCCAGTGCTTTGTCCATCTCCTGGTCACTTTCATTTGGATCTGGAGCTGGAAGGATTACTTTTTGTGGGTGCTGCTGGATATTTGGATTTGAGGCCTTTTTGACTGTCTTTGGATCACTTTTGGATTAGAAATCAACTTTCACAAGTAAGTTTGTTTGGGGCATTACAGTTGCTGCAAGTAAAATTTTGGAACTTTTTCAGAACATTAAATAAATTATATTGTGGGTAGCCACAGTATCCAGTAGGACCAGGGTTGGTTAGGGGTGCATGATACAACTGTTTTGTTGAATTTAAACACCATTGAGGCCATGGATGGGCTGGGATTGTGCTGATTTTTGTCTTTTTTTTGGGACTGCTGGTGGGGCCCTTTGCCCAGGGGTGGTGAGTGTTGCATGGGCCTAGTCTTTCTGTGGGGTGTCTTCTTAAATTTAAACATAATTGAGGCCATGGATGGGCTGGGATTGTGCTTATTTTATTGTTTTTTGTCGTTTTTGGGGGGCTGCTGGTGTGGCCTTTTGCCCAGGGGTGGTGGGTGGTGCATGGACTGAGTGTGCCTGTGGTGTGGTCTCACTCTCTTTAATGTAAACATCATGGATGGCATTGGATTGTGGTGATTTCTGGCTGTTTTTCTGTTTTTTGGGGGTGTACTGTTGATGTGGACTGGTCATGTGGGTGGTGGTGGTGGCCATCTTGAGTGCTGGCTGGTACAGGCAACATGTGCCTGGGGTGTAAGGGGCCATTTTGAGGAGAGGCAGTGTCTGAGGCCTGCACTTATTTTGCCTACTTTTCATCCATTATGCCCAGGGGTAGTGAGTGTTGCATGGGCCTAGTGTTTCTGAGGGGTGTCTTCTTGAATTTAAACACCATTGAGGCCATGGATGGGCTGGGATTGTGCTGATTTTATTGTTTTTTGTCGTTTTTTTGGGCCTGCTGGTGGGGCCCTTTGCCCAGGGGTGGTGACTGAGTGTTGCATGGGCCTAGTCTTTCTGTGGGGTGTCTTCTTGAATTTAAACATAATAGAGGCCATGGATGGGCTGGGATTGTGCTTATTTTATTGTTTTTTGTCGTTTTTGGGGGGCTGCTGGTGTGGCCTTTTGCCCAGGGGTGGTGGGTGGTGCATGGACTGAGTGTGCCTGTGGTGTGGTCTCACTCTCTTTAATGTAAACATCATGGATGGCGTTGGATTGTGGTGATTTCTGGCTGTTTTTCTGTTTTTTGGGGGTGTACTGTTGATGTGGACTGGTCATGTGGGTGGTGGTGGTGGCCATCTTGAGTGCTGGCTGCTACAGGCAATATGTGCTTGGGGTGTAAGGGGCCATTTTGAGGAGAGGCAGTGTCTGAGGCCTGCACTTATTTTGCCTACTTTTCATCCATTATGCCCAGGGGTAGTGAGTGTTGCATGGGCCTAGTGTTTCTGAGGGGTGTCTTCTTGAATTTAAACACCATTGAGGCCATGGATGGGCTGGGATTGTGCTGATTTTATTGTTTTTTGTCGTTTTTTGGGCCTGCTGGTGGGGCCCTTTGCCCAGGGGTGGTGAGTGTTGCATGGGCCTAGTCTTTCTGTGGGGTGTCTTCTTGAATTTAAACATAATAGAGGCCATGGATGGGCTGGGATTGTGCTTATTTTATTGTTTTTTGTCGTTTTTGGGGGGCTGCTGGTGTGGCCTTTTGCCCAGGGGTGGTGGTGCATGGACTGAGTGTGCCTGTGGTGTGGTCTCACTCTCTTTAATGTAAACATCATGGATGGCATTGGATTGTGGTGATTTCTGGCTGTTTTTCTGTTTTTTGGGGGTGTACTGTTGATGTGGACTGGTCATGTGGGTGGTGGTGGTGGCCATCTTGAGTGCTGGCTGGTACAGGCAACATGTGCCTGGGGTGTAAGGGGCCATTTTGAGGAGAGGCAGTGTCTGAGGCCTGCACTTATTTTGCCTACTTTTCATCCATTATGCCCAGGGGTAGTGAGTGTTGCATGGGCCTAGTGTTTCTGAGGGGTGTCTTCTTGAATTTAAACACCATTGAGGCCATGGATGGGCTGGGATTGTGCTGATTTTATTGTTTTTTGTCGTTTTTTTGGGCCTGCTGGTGGGGCCCTTTGCCCAGGGGTGGTGACTGAGTGTTGCATGGGCCTAGTCTTTCTGTGGGGTGTCTTCTTGAATTTAAACATAATAGAGGCCATGGATGGGCTGGGATTGTGCTTATTTTATTGTTTTTTGTCGTTTTTGGGGGGCTGCTGGTGTGGCCTTTTGCCCAGGGGTGGTGGGTGGTGCATGGACTGAGTGTGCCTGTGGTGTGGTCTCACTCTCTTTAATGTAAACATCATGGATGGCGTTGGATTGTGGGGATTTCTGGCTGTTTTTCTGTTTTTTGGGGGTGTACTGTTGATGTGGACTGGTCATGTGGGTGGTGGTGGTGGCCATCTTGAGTGCTGGCTGCTACAGGCAATATGTGCTTGGGGTGTAAGGGGCCATTTTGAGGAGAGGCAGTGTCTGAGGCCTGCACTTATTTTGCCTACTTTTCATCCATTATGCCCAGGGGTAGTGAGTGTTGCATGGGCCTAGTGTTTCTGAGGGGTGTCTTCTTGAATTTAAACACCATTGAGGCCATGGATGGGCTGGGATTGTGCTGATTTTATTGTTTTTTGTCGTTTTTTGGGCCTGCTGGTGGGGCCCTTTGCCCAGGGGTGGTGAGTGTTGCATGGGCCTAGTCTTTCTGTGGGGTGTCTTCTTGAATTTAAACATAATAGAGGCCATGGATGGGCTGGGATTGTGCTTATTTTATTGTTTTTTGTCGTTTTTGGGGGGCTGCTGGTGTGGCCTTTTGCCCAGGGGTGGTGGTGCATGGACTGAGTGTGCCTGTGGTGTGGTCTCACTCTCTTTAATGTAAACATCATGGATGGCATTGGATTGTGGTGATTTCTGGCTGTTTTTCTGTTTTTTGGGGGTGTACTGTTGATGTGGACTGGTCATGTGGGTGGTGGTGGTGGCCATCTTGAGTGCTGGCTGCTACAGGCAATATGTGCTTGGGGTGTAAGGGGCCATTTTGAGGAGAGGCAGTGTCTGAGGCCTGCACTTATTTTGCCTACTTTTCATCCATTATGCCCAGGGGTAGTGAGTGTTGCATGGGCCTAGTGTTTCTGAGGGGTGTCTTCTTGAATTTAAACACCATTGAGGCCATGGATGGGCTGGGATTGTGCTGATTTTATTGTTTTTTGTCGTTTTTTGGGCCTGCTGGTGGGGCCCTTTGCCCAGGGGTGGTGAGTGTTGCATGGGCCTAGTCTTTCTGTGGGGTGTCTTCTTGAATTTAAACATAATAGAGGCCATGGATGGGCTGGGATTGTGCTTATTTTATTGTTTTTTGTCGTTTTTGGGGGGCTGCTGGTGTGGCCTTTTGCCCAGGGGTGGTGGTGCATGGACTGAGTGTGCCTGTGGTGTGGTCTCACTCTCTTTAATGTAAACATCATGGATGGCATTGGATTGTGGTGATTTCTGGCTGTTTTTCTGTTTTTTGGGGGTGTACTGTTGATGTGGACTGGTCATGTGGGTGGTGGTGGTGGCCATCTTGAGTGCTGGCTGGTACAGGCAACATGTGCCTGGGGTGTAAGGGGCCATTTTGAGGAGAGGCAGTGTCTGAGGCCTGCACTTATTTTGCCTACTTTTCATCCATTATGCCCAGGGGTAGTGAGTGTTGCATGGGCCTAGTGTTTCTGAGGGGTGTCTTCTTGAATTTAAACACCATTGAGGCCATGGATGGGCTGGGATTGTGCTGATTTTATTGTTTTTTGTCGTTTTTTTGGGCCTGCTGGTGGGGCCCTTTGCCCAGGGGTGGTGAGTGTTGCATGGGCCTAGTCTTTCTGTGGGGTGTCTTCTTGAATTTAAACATAATAGAGGCCATGGATGGGCTGGGATTGTGCTTATTTTATTGTTTTTTGTCGTTTTTGGGGGGCTGCTGGTGTGGCCTTTTGCCCAGGGGTGGTGGGTGGTGCATGGACTGAGTGTGCCTGTGGTGTGGTCTCTCTCTTTAATGTAAACATCATGGATGGCGTTGGATTGTGGTGATTTCTGGCTGTTTTTCTGTTTTTTGGGGGTGTACTGTTGATGTGGACTGGTCATGTGGGTGGTGGTGGTGGCCATCTTGAGTGCTGGCTGCTACAGGCAATATGTGCTTGGGGTGTAAGGGGCCATTTTGAGGAGAGGCAGTGTCTGAGGCCTGCACTTATTTTGCCTACTTTTCATCCATTATGCCCAGGGGTAGTGAGTGTTGCATGGGCCTAGTGTTTCTGAGGGGTGTCTTCTTGAATTTAAACACCATTGAGGCCATGGATGGGCTGGGATTGTGCTGATTTTATTGTTTTTTGTCGTTTTTTGGGCCTGCTGGTGGGGCCCTTTGCCCAGGGGTGGTGAGTGTTGCATGGGCCTAGTCTTTCTGTGGGGTGTCTTCTTGAATTTAAACATAATAGAGGCCATGGATGGGCTGGGATTGTGCTTATTTTATTGTTTTTTGTCGTTTTTGGGGGGCTGCTGGTGTGGCCTTTTGCCCAGGGGTGGTGGTGCATGGACTGAGTGTGCCTGTGGTGTGGTCTCACTCTCTTTAATGTAAACATCATGGATGGCATTGGATTGTGGTGATTTCTGGCTGTTTTTCTGTTTTTTGGGGGTGTACTGTTGATGTGGACTGGTCATGTGGGTGGTGGTGGTGGCCATCTTGAGTGCTGGCTGGTACAGGCAACATGTGCCTGGGGTGTAAGGGGCCATTTTGAGGAGAGGCAGTGTCTGAGGCCTGCACTTATTTTGCCTACTTTTCATCCATTATGCCCAGGGGTAGTGAGTGTTGCATGGGCCTAGTGTTTCTGAGGGGTGTCTTCTTGAATTTAAACACCATTGAGGCCATGGATGGGCTGGGATTGTGCTGATTTTATTGTTTTTTGTCGGTTTTTTGGGCCTGCTGGTGGGGCCCTTTGCCCAGGGGTGGTGAGTGTTGCATGGGCCTAGTCTTTCTGTGGGGTGTCTTCTTGAATTTAAACATAATAGAGGCCATGGATGGGCTGGGATTGTGCTTATTTTATTGTTTTTTGTCGTTTTTGGGGGGCTGCTGGTGTGGCCTTTTGCCCAGGGGTGGTGGGTGGTGCATGGACTGAGTGTGCCTGTGGTGTGGTCTCACTCTCTTTAATGTAAACATCATGGATGGCATTGGATTGTGGTGATTTCTGGCTGTTTTTCTGTTTTTTGGGGGTGTACTGTTGATGTGGACTGGTCATGTGGGTGGTGGTGGTGGCCATCTTGAGTGCTGGCTGGTACAGGCAACATGTGCCTGGGGTGTAAGGGGCCATTTTGAGGAGAGGCAGTGTCTGAGGCCTGCACTTATTTTGCCTACTTTTCATCCATTATGCCCAGGGGTAGTGAGTGTTGCATGGGCCTAGTGTTTTTGAGGGGTGTCTTCTTGAATTTAAACACCATTGAGGCCATGGATGGGCTGGGATTGTGCTGATTTTATTGTTTTTTGTCGTTTTTTTGGGCCTGCTGGTGGGGCCCTTTGCCCAGGGGTGGTGAGTGTTGCATGGGCCTAGTCTTTCTGTGGGGTGTCTTCTTGAATTTAAACATAATAGAGGCCATGGATGGGCTGGGATTGTGCTTATTTTATTGTTTTTTGTCGTTTTTGGGGGGCTGCTGGTGTGGCCTTTTGCCCAGAGGTGGTGGTGCATGGACTGAGTGTGCCTGTGGTGTGGTCTCACTCTCTTTAATGTAAACATCATGGATGGCGTTGGATTGTGGTGATTTCTGGCTGTTTTTCTGTTTTTTGGGGGTGTACTGTTGATGTGGACTGGTCATGTGGGTGGTGGTGGTGGCCATCTTGAGTGCTGGCTGGTACAGGCAACATGTGCCTGGGGTGTAAGGGGCCATTTTGAGGAGAGGCAGTGTGCCTGCACTTATTTTGCCTACTTTTCATCCATTATGCCCAGGGGTAGTGAGTGTTGCATACTTGCATGTCCGTAGTCTTTCTGTGGGGTGTCTTCAATGTAAACATCATGGATGGCATGGGATTGTGCTCATTTTTCTGTGTTTTGTCGATTTTTTGGGGTGTATAACTGAACTGATGTTCCTCTGTCTTCCATTGCTTTTAGGTGCACAAGAAGACTCAAGAGAACCACCAGTGCCAGGAAGAAGTCCTGCAGCGGTGTGTGTGTGCAGCATAACGTCACGCGACGTCACGTCTGGACACAGAACCCTCTGCAACTCGTGCAACTGCTGCCTGCTGACCTGCTCTGAAGAAGATGGCCCCAAAAAAAGTAACCCGTAGCTCCTCTAGCAAGAAAGGTGCCAGTAAGGAGCAGAAGAAGCAAGTTACCAAGGACACTGGTGTGCCGCCCGCCCCTTTTTTTGGGAGTAAAAAAAAAAGTATGCCTGCAGCAGCAGCGGGATCTGCTGGGGACCAAGCTGGCAGCAGCACCCCCGCTCCATTGGGCTCAGTGCCACCACCACCACCACGCCAACTTAAGTCCAAGCCCTTGAGTGCTGCAGAGGCAGCCAGTATAGTTCTTCAATCACCATCGACCAGTGATGTTGGCTCATCGCAAGAAAGCAGCAGCAATGTCCCTCAATCAACACAGGTTGTTGTAGCTCATCTGACGAGTGTTGAACAACCACAGCCGCAACAACAATCACATGTGCAAGTACAAGCCCAAGTACATGTGGAAGGAGAGGCAGCGCAAGGAGATGCGCAAGCAGAGGTGCATGGAGGGTCACAAGTGCCCACAATAGTTGTTCCTCCCGAAGTAGGGGCACATCAGGAAATCGACAATCAAGGCGAGGTATCATTTGAGGAAGCCACTCCTCCTGATGATCCTTCATTGTCTTCCACACCCCTAGCAAGGAAGAGATCAAGGGTGGTGTCTACATCTTCTTCAAGCACACCTCCTTCTGATGATACGGATCAAACTTGGGAACCAGCACCACAGCCGTCTGAGAGTGAGGCACACCATGATCCAACAAAGGTACTTAAGCGTAAAAGGAAGCTCGTCCAAAGTCTCAGACTTATGGAGTGTGATGAGGCTCAACAAGAAGTGGCGGATACTGCTGCTGATGAAGACTCTGCCAACGACGACCCAGTCATCATAAAGGTCACTGCAGCCCCAGCGGGCATGCAGCAAACAGACATTTTGACCCTAGCCCGAATAGCTGCTGCGCGTGATGATGATGATGATGATGTTGTCGATGAGGAGGCAGTGGAAACACCACAATCATTGGAGTTAAGTAGTACACCAACTCGTCCCGCTTCCATATTTCTTTCTGGCAAGAAGAGACCTGCGTCAACCTCGACCTTAATTAGTGGCGGTGAAAGTGGAAAACGTACAAAAGTTGGCCAATCCAGATCCTCCACTTCATCTGGCATTAGCTTCATGACCACCACCACCAGTATCGCCGCCTCCTCCAGGTCCCACAGACACTTCAAGTCCCCAGTTTGGGACTTCTTTACTGTTTGTCCCAAAAATCCAAAGTTTGCCATTTGTACCCTTTGTAAGCTTGCAGTTAGTCGTGGTAAGCCAGGTAGCAACTATGGTACCGGCGGCCAGAGTGGTCATCTTGAGAGAAAGCACGCTGTCAAATGGTTTGCGCACCTAGCTGCGATCAAGAAAGGCCAAAATCAAGGAAACGTTGATGTTTCATCTGATGTTGACGAGCAGGAAGAAGACGTGTCAAACACTTCCCTTACACCCAGTACCCCTCTCAGCAGCACACCCAATGTGAGGCACACTAAGAGTGTTGGAGCGAGTGAGACACCAACGCACAAAAGTTCACCAGCGAGCAAAATTGGGTCAACGAAGTCATTATCAGCCCGTAAATGCTTGGTCCAGGGCAACATTAGAACAATGCTTACTTCAGAGGTGCCATATGAACGCAACCACCCACTGACGCGTCTGTATAACACTAAGCTGGCTAAAATGCTAGCTGTGGACCTTTTACCTTTTTCTTTTGTAGAAGCGGTAGGTTTTCTTGAATTAGTTGCAACGCTCTGCCCTAAATGGAAGGTTCCGAGCCGGTTCTATTTTGCCAGAGTTGCGGTTCCAGCACTACATGAAGATGTGCTGCAGGCGATTGGGGCAGCTTTGCAGAAGAGTGCTGTTCACACAATACATCTGACAACAGACATGTGGACCAGTGGCCCAGGCGATGATTACATGTGCATCACTGCACACTGGGTCTCTTTTTCAGGTGTTATAGCAAAGCTAAACGCAGGTGTTGACCCGGACCAAGTTTTCAAAGCTGCTCGGAAACATGCAACACTAGCCATGTTTGGCTTGGAGAAAAGTCACACAGCAGAAAACCTTTTGCAAGAGTTTAACAAAAAGGTCTTGACAATGCTATCCCCCCTAAAACGCAAGATTGGTTATGTTTCCACGGATAATGGCGCCAATGTAGTTAAGGCCATGTCGGAGGGTGGCTATGTTAGAGTGCCGTGTTTGGCGCACTGTATCAACCTGGTAGTTCAAAAATTCTTGAGTGATAAAGAGAGTCCAGCGTTCGAGGTAATGGCCACCTGCCGCAAAATGTGCAACCATTTCAGCCATTCTTTTAAGGCCCGGAAGCATCTGCGGAGACTGCTACTTCAACGTGGAATGCCAGTGAAAGCACTCATCCAGGAGGTGGCAACACGTTGGAACTCAACCTTCTACATGCTTGAGCGTCTGCATGAGCAGTATACGGTACTCGATCACTATTTCTTGACAGAGGCTACATCTCAGAAGGAGGACCTGCGGATGAGTAAGGCGCAATGGGCCATAGTTAAAAGCCTGACAGACATGCTTCGTCCTTTTGAGTTCTTCACGCGTGCAGTCAGCCAGGAGGACTGTAATTTGGGAAAAGCTATCCCATTGTTGTGCATACTGGAGCACCAACTGATGGCGGTTTCTTCTGAGTTTGAAAAAGATGAAAAAAAAAAAACCATTTCATTTTGTCTGAGAAATTATTACATCGCCTACGTGGTGATGAACGTCTTAAAAACATCAACTCAGATCAGCATTACATTTGTGCTACTATTCTGGATCCACGCTACAAAAAGGCGCTGGCAGACAACGCATTCTTTCCTTTCGCTGATGCAGATGTTCAAAAGTACAAACATTGGTTAGCCTGGTCAGCCAAGAGGTTTGAAAAAGAACGGCAGGTTATTGAAGGAGAAGCCAGTACATCAGCATCAGCAGGCCATCCGCAGTCACAAGAATCCACTTCTGCACCTGTGGCTGGGGCACAAGTGACCTCTCAGCCGTTAAAGACACCGGCAACTGGATCATCTGCACCACACACAATGACAACACTAACAGTGGCTGGGGAGGAGGATTGGCTAAGTTTGATGGGGTATGGTTCTCGAAAAAATGTCACAGGCACAGCAAAAAGTAAGCAAAGTGGAGGAACAGTTGATGACCTTGAGTCGATGGTGCAGGACTATCTGAATGACTCAACAGTGGTCTTTCTTAATGAGGAGCCATTGCAGTATTGGCATGGCAAAAAACAATTGTGGCCACAGCTCTACAACCTGGCTATAAACTATTTGTCTTGCCCACTCGCAAGTGTGTCTTCTGAACGTGTTTTCAGTGCTGCTGGTGGCATTGTAACTCCCAAACGGAGCCGCCTATCGCCCAAAAATGTGGAGCGGCTGACAATGATCAAGATGAATCAGCACCTCATACCACCAGATTACAAAGTGCGAGAAAGCACGCCACATGAAGACGAGGAGGACAGCAACGTAGATGAGGGGATTTTTTCTCTGTTCGGTGCCACTGACCTCATCCAGCCTGAATTCGCAGAGTATGATGACGAAATCTTGTTCTTATTCCCTGACACCGAGCCCTGAAAATGAGACAATCAATCAAGAACTTTCTTTTTCGTCCTTATTCACTTTTATTCCTGTGTGCTTTGTGTCTCTCTTTCTTTGTTTTGCACAGTTAATTTAATTCAAACTTTAATCACCTAATCCCAAAAACAAGACCATCATCAGAACTGTCTTCACTTGTTTGCTTATTGATTTGAAGGTGCCGCAGTCTACATTCCTCAGGTTCACAAGTTCTGAAGAACATGCTCCTCTATCCTCCTCCTCCAGACTGCGATTTACCTCCAAGCAGAGTGCTGGATTACGCACAATGAAGAAAGACTCAGCACTTGTGGGGGTGTTGTACTTCTTTGCGGGTGAGTTGACGGTTTTGGGCCCATTGCTGTGAAGCTCTAATAATGGACAAAAGTGTTTTGGACCAAATATGAGGTGGAAATTTCTTGCCGTTTTTGCTGACTTGCTTGCCTTTGAGGTGCTCTTTGGCGGGGTTCCGGGGGTTTGTGTGTAATTTTTGGTGTCTGTCGAAGCACTGCTGCGACAGTCTAATCTTGATTGCATTTGCTTTTCAGGAAATTCGTGGTGGAAAACAGGAGTTATGATGATTGATGATGATGACCTAGCTGAACAGCGCGGCATTTGGAACGAAGGCCGAGAGATATTGTAACTTGTAAGTATGAGATTTAGCTTTTTCGCTGTTTGGGGGTGTTGTCGGGTGTTTTTTTGCGGGTGGGTTGGCGCCGGCGGGTCTTGCCTGGGGCATTCCTGGGAAGGTCTAATACCGGATACAAGTGTTTTGGACAAAATCCATAAGGAACAGCCTTTTTTTTGCCATTTCTTCAGACATCTTGCTCAATGTAGCGTTTTGGGGGGCTTCCTGCTGTTCGTGGGTGGGTTGCGGCCGGGGTCTCTGTCGAAGCACTGCTGCGACAGTCTAATCTTGATTGCATTTGCTTTTCAGGAAATCCGTGGTGGAAAACAGGAGTTATGATGATTGATGATGATGACGACCTAGCTGCACAGCGCCGCGTTTGGACCGAAGGCCGAGAGACATTGTAAGTATGAGATTTAGCTTTTTCGCTGTTTGGTGGTGTTGTGTCGGGTGTTTTTTTCCGGGTGGGTTGGCGCCGGCGGGTCTTGCCTGGGGCATTCCTGGGAAGGTCTAATACCGGATACAAGTGTTTTGGACAAAATCCATAAGGAACAGCCTTTTTTTTGCCATTTCTTCAGACATCTTGCTCAATGTAGCGTTTTGGGGGGCTTCCTGCTGTTCGTGGGTGGGTTGCGGCCGGGGTCTCTGTCGAAGCACTGCTGCGACAGTCTAATCTTGATTGCATTTGCTTTTCAGGAAATCCGTGGTGGAAAACAGGAGTTATGATGATTGATGATGATGACGACCTAGCTGCACAGCGCCGCGTTTGGACCGAAGGCCGAGAGACATTGTAAGTATGAGATTTAGCTTTTTCGCTGTTTGGTGGTGTTGTGTCGGGTGTTTTTTTGCGGGTGGGTTGGCGGGTCTTGCCTGGGGCATTCCTGGGAAGGTCTAATACCGGCTAGAAGTTAGTTGGACAAAATCCATAAGGAAACACCAGTTTTGGCACTTTTTGTAAGTTAGGGTTCGTTAGGGTTAGCCCTAGCAGCAGGATTGCATGTGTTTAGGGGGTTCGATTGCAACGCGGTTCTGTTGTTGTAGAGCACTGTTGGAGCGATGCTGGCTATGGATACTTTTGCTTGCAGGCAAGTGGTTTGAATACAATCCACGGTCTGTATTTGGGTCTACTGTTACTTTCAAAGTACGTTTTGTAACCATTTTTCTGCTAGGCATCGTTTTTGGAGATATGATTGGGTTCTTCTACATTTTTGCGACTGGCTTTAGTAAGGGTCTTGGTGGGAGCATTGCTGGGAAGGTCAAATTTTGTTCTAAAACACAGTAGTACACCCACCTTGAGGGGAAAGATCCGCTATAATATTTTGGCCATACTTATTGATCCTTAAAAAGGTGACTCAGACAGAGCACGCAATTTCAAAAATATTGTACTGTCTATTAGGGAAATCAAAGTGTCACTTTTTGAACCACACAGCGTACATACCTTTTATTTATTTATCAGTGGTATTGTAATAGCACTTCCTGTTTTCCGTTCAATAATTACAGGCCGGGTTTCAGTCAACATCCGCCAGGCAGGCAGTGGACAGGGTGTCTCTTCTGTCAGTGGTCACCACCACATTGATGGACGAAGCGTCAGCTGGAATGGAGGAGTGCCGCCAATAAGAGGAATTGTTTGCTGCATGCAACTTACTTACCAATTTCAACAGGACAACTCCAACAACATACGCAATACAGATACAGTATCCATTGTTGTCTTTTATTCTATGAGTGTGACTGCATGTGCTTACCTTTAGTTTGTAACCAAAGATTGTCTGTAAACTCTGTATCTTCAATTATTGTTTGTCCATGCTCTGCTTTTTTTTTCTTCTCTCAACAAAACCTACCCAAAAAGAAACCCCCATTCCCATCCATTTTACAAACCCTAACCCTCTTCCCCCGGGCTGTGTTGTTTTGCTTGATGTCTGACTAAAATGACATCAATAATTCCACACACTTGCTGGGGAGGATAAGGTGATAGCTGCAACAGGCTGGTGAAGGAATACGAGGATATCTTCTAGACTTACTCAGCTTCAGTACTATATCTTCTAGTAGTAGTAGCCAATGTCAAATAAATTCAACGCAAGTACTAGTTATACTTGCAATACTTTACCATTTGTTAGGCTACATTATGGCACTGTTCTAGTGTACTGTCACCTGCTATTTTCTCGATCGTACCGTAACCGTTGTAATGCTACAGTAAGGAGTACAAACAAGGTTTCGTTTTCTTTTTTTCCATAGGCATGCAACTGCCACTGTGTCACACCACTAGTAACACCGCAATGAGGAAATGTCACCCGCCCAGGAATGACAACGTTAATCCCCATTTCACCTGGAGCCAGCCCTGGGCCTAGCCCTAATTTCTAACACAAATTACAGGTAAGATAAGCGTTTGGTGGGAGGTAGTATAATGGAGTATTATTTCGGAGTAGACAAGAGATTGACGGTTGTACTACTAAAGTCCTACGACTGTTCAGGAAAACAAAGTTACTGTTACACCCCCGCCCCCCACCCACCAGACTGAAAAGCAGTAAAAAACAGGTATGGTCAGATAAAGTTGAAAAATATATTTATTTATCCCTAACAAAATAATCTCCCTCACCCACCCTAACCCCAACGATTGTCTCTGAAACGTCCCAAAACGATCCCAACTCCCAAATCCCACCCCCCAAAAGTCTATAAAAAAAGGGCAAGGGACACTCCACTACTGGAGGGTGCTGGTGCTGGTGCATGATGCGGCATGGGCATCATACTCCTTGCGGAGGGTGGCAAGCTCGGAGCGGAGGCCCTTAACCAAGGTCTTATACCTCAGGACCTCCTGCTCCAGGTTGGACATGCGGACTCGTAGGCGGCGTTGGCGTTCCTTGCAGCTCCTGTGGGGGGCAGCTGGTATTTCGGGTGCTTGGCGGTGGCGGTCGGCTTTCTTAGCCCGGCTCGGTCCCGCTGGTTTAGTCACGGAGGAGGATGCAGTGGTCACAGTCGAAGATGTTGCCCCGCTCGACTGCGTGTCCTCCTCCTCCTCCAGGGCCACCAGCCGCCGATACTCGGCGACTGTGGCCTCCAGCCTCCGTTGCCGGGCCAATCTAGCCTGCTCCCTCCTTGTTGTTGATTTGGAAGGAGCAACTATATGAAGAAAGAAAGACATAGTCTGTAACCAATGCTCCTTATTAATAACACAAAGTGATTGAGCCGAAAGTTGGGTCACAGAGTACAAGTAGCAAATTGAAAGCACAGTACATAACTATTGAGGACAGTATCTATGTAACCTCCCACTTCTGCATCCTTGCTCTAACAGTAGTGGTAGTTTAATTAACTAATTCTACGACCACTATGGACTTCCATTACAGTCGACTATGACAGTACACCAGTCTTATTCTTCTTCTTCTCTCTTGTTTAGGGAAATGGGTACGTTATCTTATGCAAGCCGGCAGAATGACATGGACACAGCACAGTGAAGTTGCACCCGAGAAAAAAAGTTGCACACCATGATGATGGAGACAGACTTGCGTTACTGTACCGGTCCAGTACATGCAGGTGGTGAAGCTATTACTTTTCTATTACGGGTGGCACTGAGAATACTCTGTTACAAGGGCTACTGCTTAATTAATTTACCTTTCACCCTACAGTGCAAATGAGTACTAGAAAAGGAAACTGAAGAAGCTAACTAATTTGATTATCTATCACTTCACATGGGACGTATTTAATGACAGATGAGATGACTTTAGGTGCTTTGCTTAATATTGAGTGAACACAGTGATACACCCACACATGAATGACGTACTACAAGTAAACTAAAGTTATTAAGAGAGGTACGGAGTGTCCACCGTAATAACCAGATATATGCTGTGAATGCAAACGCAATACAAAGTACTGCTACTATTCATGGTAGTATTGGACACATTTACAATATCTTTTCCTTGCCTTCCCTGCACTGGGACGGACGTGCGGGTGCGGTGGTACATGCTCTTCAAGGTAACACTTACTTCACCTGGCGACCATCTACTCTCTCTAGATACACATTTGCTATGTAAGAGTCAGAGAATACCATGCTCCAGGCATCCATTCATTCAAAGTATACGCACACATACAGTTTCTGTTTCACCCACCCAGGCTGCTGTCCTTCCACCCATCCTTGCTTCATCATTGACCCAGCCATGCACCATACCATATTCTTTCCTTCCCAGCCACCTCTGGGTCCAAGCAAACACATATCGTTCTTCTTTGCCAGCCATCATACAAGTTCGCGTCCCACTTACTTACACCCTTCTTTCGCTTTTCGTTCATCCCATCCATCACGTTCGTCTAAGAACTTATTGGGATTCTTCTCACCAAAAACTTCACAGCTAAGTCGAAGTACATTTCGAGGAGGCTACTACCTGGTTGATTTGTAATTGTAATACACCCGTGCAGAAAGCACACTATGCAGTCTTCAATCTCAATAAGTAAGGAATATATAGCTTACCTGTTTCCGCCACCACCGTTTGATCCCCCACAGGAACGGCCACCAGCTCTTCTAACGCCGCCTCCTCCCCAGAGGCCTCCGAGTCCAAGTCCAACACAGCCACCTCCGCGCTGGCCCCGTCACCAGATGTTACACCTACAAAGTACATTTAAGAAAGTTAGAATACACCACTCACTACTATATAATATTTGGTCTAGGAGAAATGTTAAAAAAACAGAATACAATGTAATAATTTGTGACTGTCTACTCCATAGTAAAAATGTCCCATTTTCCAGGGAAGGCTGTTGTCTTGCTGCACTTTTATGCACAACTGATGAATGCTTGCTTTTGATTTTTAACACGCACCACTTTTTCTCCTAACAGACAGAAGCTTGACTCCTGAGTCCTAAGAACACGACCAGGATCAAGTTCAAACTAGGTGAGAGTTCGGCTCGACCACAAGAAATGTGTCCAATTAATCGTCAGCACTAACCACTTTTCCGTTTACAGTTAAATAGTTTTATGACAAAGTAGATTTTAATAAATGTGTTTACTTTTAATAAAGCTTTTACACTTAAATAGACTCTGTGGTTTTTGTTCCTCTAGACTAGAGTGGATGAGCTAAAGGTTTTGGAATTTTTGCAAGCATGAGTGCCTCTGACACTTCTTGACTGTGCTGTGACTCCGTACTACTCTCTTGTCCTGCGTACGATAATCTAGAGATCATTGGGGATCTATAATCGGTGACTTCGGGAGCTGAATGACTCTGCCACACTATCTAGTCAGTAAGGAGACAGTGCATAGAGGTATTGCTGAATATAATGGGAGTCCAATGGCATTGCCAAATGTCCAATCTTAGTTAGCTACACAGACAGACTAATAAGAATAGTCTAGTAATACCACAGGGAGTCATATTTGAGGCAGGATAAGAATTTATATCCAGTCTACAAGAAGATCAAAGACGATTTAGAAAAAATCGAATGAGGAACGCTAGGAAAAAATAGGTACTGTTTAGTAAAATGTAAACTTACTGGGGCCAGCAAAGGAGCCCTCGCCTGCCCGATCCTGGCCTGCATCCTCAGCACCCTCCTCCTGTGTCCTCTTGCCCTTGGGGGGAGCTGATGTACAACATGAAAGAAAGAAAAACCATAAAACATGGATGAGATTTTTCAACCAAATCAAACATTTCAAAAGAACAATAACAACATATTTTGGAAAAATAGCAAATAGATAGACAACTATTCCACGGGATCTATCTCATGTGGTATACTACGTTATTCGTATTGCCTGATTTGCGGAACGTTGACTTAGAAAGTTCCTATGTAACTCAATAAACAGACTACTAAAGAGGTTTGCCTAGGCCTGGCACTGCAGGCAGTAGTGCGCAACACGTGACAGACAAAGTCCATCCTGCTTGCAGATCAGTGAATACTCAAACTATCAATCCACCCGCCACCACCGCCACTATTTCTTCTGATAGCCATGTGACTGTCTAAAGGAAGGACACTGGACTTCAGTCTGTTGGGGCTGATTTATAAGTCCCTTGCGGAAGTTGCGGCTGATTTTCCTCCATTGTTGCGTGCCTTTTCTGACGCAGCGGCAGAACAAAAGACTCGCCATGGTGTTGGTGCGGCGTATATATTTAAAAAAAAACCACATATGGGCATATGGGCGATGCATCACGTTGTAAAGCCCTGCGCCATCAGGGGGCGTTCCGGCGCAAGGGAGGGCGTACCTGCGCAGGAACGAATCCTAAAAGTGGCTGAAGGAAATCTACAAGATGTCAATCAGTCATTTTTAGGACAACGATGCATGACTCAAACCCTGCGCGCTTGAAGCCGACGTACGGCTTGATGCAGCATTGGGGAGATAGGGTACCCCAGAGCATTGCTGGAGCTGCGCCATCGTTGGCACGCAACTCCAGCAATGCGCTGCCTTTACGGCACAGATGCGTAAGGCTTCTGTGACGTTTTGGGCCAATGGGTGGTGGTGGCATGGCACACAATTACTGCCGCATCCCTGCTACTTTGCAGGGATGCGCCGGTAATTGAAAATATGACCCTTACTGTCTAGCATTACGCAGTTCTTTTCTTTACAGTACACTCATACATAATTTCTCAGGCCAATGAAATGCTTCTGAACACAACATACAAAACAAAGAAGCATAGTAGCAAGCAAGGCTACTGAGAAGGAGAGCAGTGCACCTGAAAATGAAATGCATAGAAGATTTTGAAATATAATTTACCTCAATGTAATCGGCAGCATTATTGCTCTTGGTAAAGAACAAAGATTTGCAAATAACAGAGCAGGATAAAACAGAGTAGTAAATGTACTACTACTACTACTCACCAAGCCCGGGGACCTCTACGCCGAGCGCGTCCAGCAAGTCCCGCTCCCGGTCCATGACATCGGTCCAGCGGTGGGTGGCCTGGTTATATGTGCGCCGGACCCCAGAGATCTTGTACATGGCCCGGCACACCTTCTCCCACCGCTGGCGGCGCTCCCGGATGCCATAGCCGGTCGCGATCTTGCCGCCTCCCAGGATCGTCTTGGGGAGGCGGCGCTGGACGTGGAAGATCAGTGCCGCCACTTCCTCCGCGCTGAAGATCTCCCTCGGGACCACTTGCTCCCCCCTTAAACGCCCGCACGGGAGCCGGGCACGGGGTGCGGGACCCTTCCCCTTCTCAGGGTGCTTCCCGGCTCCCTTTACCATGGTCTGGGCAGAAATAAACTTAAATGATAAAGAAGAAATAGAATAGTGAAGAAGAAAAGAAAAGAGTTTAAAAAAGTAGTTTAAAAGTAAATAAAAGCTGCAGAAAACACAAAAATATAGAGCTAGAAAAATAGAGGGTTAGATAATAAGTAAAATTAGATCAAAAAAACTTCAAACAAGCAAAGGATGGCAGAGATTGAGAGAGGATACAGAAAGCATGCCCAGAACCATAGCAATGAATGAGAAACAAGATGGCCGCGCCCGTTCACGACCGCGTGGGTAAGTTCGCGCGAGATTTTCCTTGCGAGTACGCGAGAAATTGTACTAGCGAGCAGCACACTTTGCGAGATTACACATAGCGGGCGGAAACGGAATTACGTCACGCCAACAAGATGGCCGCGCCCGTGTACGACCGATAGGGTAACTTGGCAAACGAATAGCTAGAAGCGCCTCGCGAACACGCGCAAGATCACGCGAACATACACGTCGCAACAAAAACAATTTTGTATTCGCACGTATTCGCGGCTTCCGAAATCGATCTCGCAGGGATTCGCGCCCCAAATAACGCGCGAAATTGCAAAAAAAACGATTTTAGCTAAAATGAAAGCAATGAGCAGGTGCAAAAGTTCAAACTTAACATTAGTAACATTCAAGGTAGTGCTTCCTGATGGGCCCCTCCAGAGTTTGCAACAATTCTATGACCCTGCTATGACCCAAACAGCAGGCTCATAGAATAGCACCATAAAGGTCCTGTAAAAAAAAAATTTCACTGCAACAAAAAGCAAATTACAGATAAGGAAGGAAGCAGGTGCCAGCCAGACTGGAACTTTCAAAATTACTGACACATTAATGAAACACAAATTAATTGATGGCAGTTGAAGAAGGGCAGGTGTGCTAGCTTTTTTCAACCACCATAATCTACAGTAATAAATAAACCTAATAGGTGCCTGTGAGGATGTACTAGAGGGTGGCATGGGTGTCCCAGAGGGTGGCAGTGGTGAAACAGAGGGTGCTGTGAACCTGTGATGATAAACCAGACGTAGAAACAACATAGTCGCGGCCGTTGCAAGCCGAAAAGTAAGTTCGCAATTGCGAACTTGTCCCAAAATCGGCGCGAACACGCGCCAACACAAAAAACGGAAAAATCCGCAAATCCGCTAGAGTTCGCGGATCTTCGCGGATTGCGAATCCGTAAATACGCAAGTTCGCGGATTGCCAATCCGCAAAATCCGCCCATGCTTACTTAGGACCACCCCAAGTACAGTTATTGGCAAGAAAACATTCTCAACCACAGGCCCTGCAAAGCATTATGAGATGAGATTAGCAGTGAGCAGTGAATAATATATAGTATCCAATATCAAAATAATTCTACAAAGAGCTGCAGTTCAACTGGTGGTTACTATATGTCCCTCAAGAGTCAAATGCAAAAGCTTGATGAAAGGGTTTCAATGGTTTTGCATTTGACTGATGAGGGACATCTAGTAACGACTAGTGGAATAGCAGCTTAATGTAAGAATAATTTCAATGCTTTGCAGGGAAACCCTTTAGGTAATGTTTTACCACTGTCTTTGCATGAAGCATTGACAGCTATCATTATTTATTTATTTCGTCGTCTATTTTTGTTTTTGAACAAGTGATTGCAGCTACGGAAGCCATTTGTACAGCTGCCTTTGCTGCTTCATCAGCCAATGAATTCCCTGCAATGTGTACGCCATCACGTTGATGACTCAGTGTATGTATCACTTGAGTGTTTTGTAGTTCTTGTCGTAACCGAACTACTTGTTCCCAAAGCAACTTCTGCGTGATTGTGCCACCTTTTGCATCTTTGTAACCGTGTTGAATCAAGTTCTGCAAGTATTCATTGTAAGATTGAACACAATAATATGAATCACACACTATGAGTGTGGGGAATTTGCGGTCTGTATTCTCAAGCGCCATCTTGAATGCTTATAGTTCAGCCCGCTGAGCTGTACAATCTCCTATAGATTGAGTTTTAGTGACCCTTGGTCGCAATTTGCCATCTCGCCAATGACCTTTAACGATCACGCACACAGCACTATAAGCTTGTTTACCCCCCCATAGTGGGCTGTTCTGATCCGTCAGTATAAATTATACATTTATACTGCTCTAGAGGCAGAATTTCAGTAGGCAAAGGACATTCTTGTTCATATTGTAGACATTTTTGTGTTTTCAGATATGGATCAAACACGTATTCAACGTCTGTTGCAGCAAGAGAATTAACCCATTGTATCCATCTCGGATGTAAAGCTTTAGCATTTGGAATATTCGCTTTCGTCACTGCCTCTAAGGCAGGTACAAGTGTAACGACCATAATGCACTAACCCTGTTCAAGGGCTCTCTACTTTGCTACAGCAGTCTGAACCGCTGTCAGAATTATTTCTATAGAAGTGAATTTCATTTCTGCGTGTGTATACAAGTATGATTTGTAAGCTATTGGTACTTTTTCACCTTCGTTAAAAGTTAAGTACGAGAATCCGCATCGTCCTGGAATGATTCAGATCATTAAGTTGCGTACGTTTACGCATGTTTGCATATTTTTTGTTGCTAACATATCTGTTTGGAGTGAACGCAAAATTTCTGTGTGTTTTTGTGTCCAATTATTTGTTTTAAAATCAGGTTTGATTAATTCGTAGAGAGGTTTAATCCTTTCTGCATAATTTAGATTGTATGTTCTTCCAAAATTCAGGAAACCTAGAATCGACTTTTAGTTTTTCAGCATTTTCGGAGGTTGGAGCAGCACACACTTTTCTAAAAAGTTGGCTGCCAGGCTTTTGCCTTCACTTGATAACTCATATCCCAGAAAAAGGAAGTTGAGGTGGGCAATGCTCGATTTCTTAAAATTGAATTGTTCAAGTGCCTGTCCAAGTAATCATCTGTTGGATAGATGTCATCCACATATGATAAAGCTTCATCATTATATGCTTGTAGTAAGGCTGTTACTCTAGCTGAAAATAACCCAGCACTATTTTTGAATCCCTGAGGGAGACGACAGAAGTGACGCTGTGTTCACATAATTGAGAAAGCGGTCAAATACCTATTCTGGTGCAATGTTTTGACAGAAGAAACCGTTAGAACTATCTTAAGTGGTTTTGTACTTTTTACGCACAATGTTATTCATTAATGCTGCACTGTGTGCATTTTGAACTGCAAAAGGTTTGCAACAACAGTTTAGATGTCTGTAATCCAATACTAGACGATATGTATTGTCTGGTTTGGAGGCAGGAAACACAGGATTGTTCATGGACGAGGTGCATGTTTCAATCACCCCTTGGTATTAAAGTTGATCTAATATCTCCCTGACCTGTTTTTTAGCTTCTTGCTCAACTGGATACTGCCTTTGTGCAGTTGGTTGATTTTTTTACTGGATTTTATGGTGAGGAGAATCCTCATCCCATCCTACATGATTTTTGTATAATGCTGGAGCCTGGGCTACTGCCCATTTCCTGTCATATGTATATTTTAAATGAATTGGAATGTGGTTGGAGAAGGTGGCATAATGATGTCTTCACCATGTGGGCACTCCCTGACAAATTCTGGTGGCCAGTCTTGTTCAGCGAGAAGAATATCATAACCCTGAGAGAGTCGCTCCCAAAAGAGTGCTCTTACTTTTCTTGTTATATCTCCCTCCATCTGGAGTATTACTTCATATAACTTATGTGGACAAGTAACCCTGGTATCTGCAGTTTCAGTCCACTGTCTCCAAATGGTCCTTCAAGTTCTTGCGAGCTATGGTGACTTCTGCTGCGCTGTCCAACATTGTCTGATGCCATTCTGCGTTCCTGAGTTGTGTCCTCAAGATCCTCAGCATATCTGATTTTTAGACCTGCTAGTGCTACCTTCTTTTTGGTGAATTGAGGTTTCTTGCTTTTCTGACCGTGTTGATCATCTTTGGACTTCATGCGTTCTTCCTTGTGTTCTGACCGTCCTCTTCTTTCAGATTTCTGCGACGAAGTCTGAAAGATAGGAGAGGAACGTATATCAGTATCTTGATATCTATCAGGTTTTCTCAAATTATCCCTATTCCTGAGTTTATATCTCCTTTCAGAGGGCTCCTGTTGAGGAGACCTACCTCTGGAATGAGAACCCTTCTCTTTAGAAGTTTGTTTAGTGTTTTCCCACTTCTTTTTAGAAGGAGTAGGAGTGTTTTTAGTAAAGACCTTTTCAGGACTTTCAGACAGTTGGGGTTTCACTGGTTTCCCTCCGAGACTGTCTCTACCTAATTCTTCATAGGATTTTTCAATTATTCTGGCTAAATCTTGAGGTTGCTCAGTTACATAATATTCCCTTAATTTTTGGCGGATCACCACGGATGCTGCTTCACCTTTAATATTAGCTAATATTATTGTTGAGACCTGTTTGAAATCTTTCAGTAGTTTCATACCTAAATTTAAAGCAGGCTCTGCCCCGTATTCATTTTGAATCTGTTTCAGGTCATCTGGTATTACCGCCATAGACGGAACACCATGTGTTTTAGTGTAAATAGCAGCAAAGACTGTACACCAAGTGTCGCAGTCCTCCAGATGTGGTGCGATCCCTATTGGTAAACAGATTGTTAAAATTCTGTGTTTCTCATGTGCAGTAGTATTAGGAAATACTGCTTCGATTTGAGTAATGTTTTGAGCTATCGAGTATCAAATTTGTTCCCGTTTTGCAGGTAATTTACCAACGACCGACTGTAGAGTCTGTCGTGTAATTTTATTTGTGTTCCCCTGGTGAGGGGGATGTTGTGGAATCATTTTTGCCGGTTGGACTGTAAGAGTCCGCATGACATATTGAACGAATTGTTTATAGATTTTGATCAGCTCTTTGAGTTGAGCTAGCAGTGCCCCATCTGACATTTCATTAATTTCAGGATGTGGTGTATAGCTGGCTAAGACCGACTATATTGCTCCTGGTCTACCTAGTGGACCGATCCTGGTAATGTGATTTATATGTTTTATGGCACCTTTTGTCATATAGATATGATTGGCCTATATGCTGTGTTAAGTTAGCATGAGCTTATTAGGAGTTTAAATGCCATTTTACCTTTCTGCTGCTTCTGCACACGACACATAACTGTTGCTTTAGCTTTGAGCCTAGTAGAGTGTTTTGATTCACACGAGAATAATATGTTGTTACTCTGATATCAGCTTTGCTTAGTGAGTTGTGTCTGTACAGTGAGTGCTGAAGCCTTCAAGGATATCTCGACACAGTGGTTGTTGTGAGGTCTGATCGTCGCACCTTCTTAGACATAACATACATGCAGCTGCAGCCAAATTCTGGCTTTAGGCGCGTTTTATATTGCTTTGCACAGAGCATACAAACACACTTGATGGTGCTTCGCATGCAGAGAGCTGGTGGAAGATGATGTGATCCCTTACCACTAGGATCTGAGGTATGGGCCCGCCCTGCTAAAACCCAAAGAGACCTTCTTAGATATAATATAATATACTAGCTAGGGAGGATGAGAATTAGGTGGTGTTTAACCCTATTCATTTTAGCATTTTAACATGCTTTCACCTTTTGTATTCTATGGTCTAGTAACTATGCTGATTAATTTGCTTCTTATGATATGTTTGCTTGTATTAGCTAAGATACTGCGTTTGAGAACACTGCATTAGTAAATAAACATTTCAAATGTGCACGCATCCTCATTTACTCCTAGGTCTGGATTGGAATGATTGTATAACGAAAGAGTGTTCATGTGTTCCACGTTACCTGAGGTGTACTAAGTCCATGCTCTGGTTTGTCTAAACATTGGGAGTTAGTAATAACCAATGAGACACTGTAGCTAGTCTGGTAGGGGATTTTGGGTACTAAGGTGAGTTTTGGCAAACCCTAATTCACTGAGGTTCCAAGTCTCTATGCACAGTTCTGTAGGAGAACGGATTCCCTGCGACATGGCGCCCAATCGTTGGTGGTCTTATTACATGACACTTGAGTAGTGCAACATTCAGTCCTTAACACCTTCACTATTGTTTCCGGTTAACAGTGGTGTCGGACAAACCTACCTATGTTTACATAGGTCTTTTCAAGCTTGAATCTTTCTACAAACGGTTTCCTTGAATTACTACCCAGTTGTGATACAAAGTTTTCTTTGTACCTCTTTCTTTCTGTGTCGCTATGGCCGCAGTGAACATTCCGCAGCATAGTCGCGTTGCGGTGCGCAATCATTTGCAGCATTATAATGTTCCTGTGGAAGGCATGGCCGTGATTATGGTGGTGAGTGCAGAGGTAGCTTACCCTTACGAAATCTTTTACTCGTGAGTGACCTTCCCAGCTGCGAATGCAAATACTACTGTGTTCGACACATACACTCCCACTGCTATGCTGCAAGAATATACTCCATATAGGGCACAGGAAGTTCCTATTGATGCTTGGCAGCACCGCGTTTGGTTTGTTGGCGCCCTACCCCACTCTATGACAGCTCCGAGGTTAGGTCCTTTGTCCATTCCCGGAGCAAATTGGCCTGTTTTGGCTGGATTTACTCCCCATCCTCAACACGGCGCATGTTCCGTGGTTGAGGTAAGACGACTACATGTAGTCGCAATTAGCGTGATTCGGTCGTTAGTACAATACATAACCCATAATCTCCTGGGCGGGGCCCCGGGAGGTGCGGCGCTTCCAGCTGGACAGGGTGGTATGAAGCTCAGTCCCGTCATGGTCAATACTGTGATGGGCAAGCGCCCCCAGGATAGGGATGATTTTCCTTTCTGGCTTGACCAGCTGAAAGCAGTATTTCCTAACACGACTCCTGGTGAAAAACACAGGATTCTGACAATTAGCATGCCGAAAGACTTGACCCCAGAAATTGGTGACTGTGAGACCTGGGGTAGAACATTTGCGGCAGTCTATGCAAGGTGTTACAGCACGCGGTCTATGACTGTTTTGCCAACGGTCCTTAAGCATGTTCAGAATGAGCACGGACCTGAGGCTGCTGTTGAATTGGGTATGCACCTTAGTGGTTCCTTTGATGTAGTTTACGATCTCATACTTGCTAATGTCAAGGGGGATGCAGTGAACTTTCAGGTAGCCAATGCTTTGCAGGCGATTCCCGATGTCGAGAAACCCCGACAGTTAGCACATATTATTGTGGCGGCTTATAAAACCGTGGGCCGCAATAGTAGGGGTCTCAAGCCTTTTTCTACAAAAGAGAAAAAACAACCCCAAGGGCAAAAGTCAGAAGCTGACGAACAGCCCAAGACCAAAAAACTAAATTGGCTGAAAAAACAAAAACAGGGAAAGCAACAACAACAGACACAGGAGTCTCGTCCTGCGTCTCCATTGCCTGCGCCTACAGAACATGTTTATGACTTGCGCGATCGCGCGACGATAAAATCACCTGATCGATTTCAGGTTTCTGATAAACGCTCTCCTCGTTCTTTTCAGGAGTCATCGGCCTCAACGACCGGTGGTGGAGGAGGTGGCAGAGGTCGGGGTGGCCAGCAAGGACGCGACCAGCCCCGTCCGAAAGACGGTAAAGGCAAGCAGGACGATTCTACACCGAAAAGACCCCAGTTTCAGAAAAAGAAAGTCACCGCTTTAACAGCGAGATATGCCACAGATAGTGAGAATGCAGCTTCGGAATCAGACATGGGCTCTGACCTTGCTGGCCAGCGCGGCGGAGATCACCATAGTACGAGAGGCGCTGCGTCCACTACTGAAGGTGACTGCGACTGACCGTTATGTTGTTGTGGAAACAGCTGACACTAGAGTTTCTCCCCCTGACAGACTTTATGAAATAGTCCTGTTCATTGAAGGTGACATACAACGTACCATAAAAGGGGTATTTTGGGAAAATCTGACAACTACCTATGACATTTTGTTAGCGGAGGCTGACTGGCCCTCGCCTTTTGTTCTCGCAGCTCCAAGAGGGGAGGAGGTAATCCTCCCTAGTTTCGCGCACACGGTCTCGAAGGAGCATGCGCTGAATTTTGCAGAAGAGTGGGCTAAGGCTCTAGTGCCAGCTCAGTACCGTACTCACTGTGGTTGGGATAAATTTTCCCGTCACCACGAAATACCTTTGCGGTCACAGCCACAGCCTCAACCTCAATATCCCGTTAGACATGAAGCTAAGGCTTCCGTTGTGGAAATCCTTGAACAATTGGAATATCAAGGAGTGATTGAAACGTGTGTGTCACCAATGAATAACCCTCTTTTTACTGTAACCAAGCCTGACGGATCAAATCGTTTGGTATTGGATTACCGGCATTTAAACTCGCATTGCCGGGGGCGTGGCCAAGATAGCGGCCGGAGCGGACGTCTGAGCGAGTGGCTCCTCGTCCCAATCCCCCTTTGTGCCCCCTTATAATTAGCTGAACCCCCACCTGCTTTGTAAGCGATGATTCCTGAAGTCCTGGGATCCGCTCCAGCAGTAAAGGTTGGAGCGGACCGGAGAGACGCCGAGAGGGCGGCCGGGCTCCCTGGTGGCCCACTGATGGACTGCTCCCTGAACCGGGGCTCACTGGAGACCGGACGAGAATTGCCCCCATAGGTGGCAGCTACACAACCGGAGCCGGGACAGAACGAGTGGTGAGCGGAGCGGGGACCCGCCAGCACAGGCCCAACAGAAGCGTGCTGGCGAGCGGGCCCCAGATGCGGCAAATTTAGGCCCCGGCTCGGGCCTACACGGGCGGACGCTCCGGTGGTCAGGGCCGCTACCGACTGGCACAGCGAAGCATCTGCCGAAAGGGGCCATCGCAGAGGTGAGGAGCACGGAGTGGGACAGACTCGGGGGGCCTGGCAACCGTGCCCCCGGCGGGAGGAGTGGAGGGGCCCTCTCAGAACCAGGCCTGAGGCGCCGCAATGTGTCCGGACCGGGCGGCACATGGCTGAGTGGTTCAGTGTCGACTGAAGAGAGACCCCAGGGGCGGCTGAGAGGCGAGGCCGCACTGGGTCTCCAAGAAGCACCGGGGTAGAGTTGTGGGCTCTGCCCTCGAGGGTTGCACTGATTCGGGGTGCGGAAATCGAGCCCCCGGCTTGAGGCCTTGTGGGGCCTGCCCGACCCCAGACCCCGTAACACACCTGGGGCGCGGACCCCGGGGCAAGCAGAGGACCCAATAGTACATAAAAAGGAGGGGAACCCGAGCAGCGAATCCGAGGGCCGCGGGGACGCTGGGTGCAGCGAAGCATCTGCCAACAGGGGGCCATCACAGATGTGAGGAGCAAGGAGTGGGACAGACTCGGGGGGCCTGTCGATCGAGCCCCCGGCGGGAGGTGTGGAGGAGCCATCTCAGAATCAGGCCTGAGGCGCCGCAACGAGTCAGAACCGGGCGGCACACTGCTGAGTGGTTCAGTGTAGGCTGAAGAGAGACCCCGGGGTCGGCTGAGAGGCGAGGCCGCACTGGGTCTCCAAGAAGCACCGGGGTGAAGTTGTGGGCTCTGGATCGGGGGGCGGAAATCAAGCCCCCGGCGCTAGGCCTAGCAGGGCCTGCCCAACCCCGGACCACGTAACGCAATTGGGGCGCAGACCCCGGGGCAAGCAGAGGGCCCAATAGTACCTACAAGGGCGGGGAACCCGAGCAGTGAATCCGGGAGCCGCAAGGACGCTGGCTGCGGCCGGACTGAGAGAGAGAGACCCCGGGGAGCAAGATCTGGTGAACCGCAGGGTCCAGCCCACCGACATCCCGCAGCACCAGACTCGGGGCACAGTAAGCGGCGGGAGGCGACAGAGCCAGGGGACAGGAGCTACACGCACGGACGACAGGGCGTACTAGGTGGAGTCCACGGAGTGGGACAGTGTACGACCGGCGGACATTGTACGCCGAGCCGCACGCCTCTTCCCGGCCTGGACTTGCGCGGACGGGAGACCGCTGCGGGGCTCAACTGGCCATCCCTCCCACGCGTCGGGCCCTCCCGCGCCAGTGCACTTGCGGACCTCCAGGGCGGGAGCAGCCATAAGTCAAGCCATGTCGAACGGCGAGGGAGGTCGGACGATCCACGACATGCTAGCCAAGGGCACCCCCAAGGGAGCGAAGAGTCCGGAGCAGAGGCAGCCGGCGGAATACCCCAGGGTACAGCCGGAAGGGAAGATCCCCATCACGAGGGCCTTCATGGAGATGCTCTACAGCGCTCTTAGAGACGACTTCCAGTCCCTTAAACAGGAAATGGCAGGGGGAGCATAAGGAGCTCAGGCGTGAGGTAGACGGCCTGTGAGAACGTGTGGCAGCAGTGGAGGACTCAGTGCGCAATAGGAGCGGGGAGATTGAACTCCTGCAACAGGAGATCATTAGGCTACAGGACCAGCAAACAGACTTGCAGGCGCACAATGAGGACCTTGAGAACCGCTCCCGTCGCAATAACCTACGGGTCCAGGGGGTGCCATCTAAATCGGAGGGGGGTGACATGACGGCCTTTCTGCAGGAGCTGTTCCGGAGCATACTGGGGAGACGGAGAACTTCGGGGTCTGGATAGATCGAGCACACAGAGTGGGCCTGGCACGCCGGGCTTCGGCTCCACCGCCTGACATCCTGGCCTTCTTGCCTGACTACCCACTAAAGGAACGCATTCTTCAACTGGCGAGGCAGAAACAACCTCTTCAATTCCGGGGCTACGCGGTGGCACTCTTTCAGGACCTGTCGGCTATCACACTACAGAAGAGGAGGTCGTTCAGGGTGGTTACGACCTTCTTGAGGGACAAAGGGGTCCCCTACTCCTGGGGCCACCTCTTCAGGCTCATCTTCAAATGGGAAGGGGTCCTCCATCAACTTCGATCCCTCCGGGACACTTGTGCGCTGCTGGGTATCACCCTGGAGGCTGACGACGGAAAGGAGAGCCCATCCATGCGGTCCTCCCCAGAGCCCTCTCAGAACAGAACGGGCGACGGCAGGCAGCGGGTGAGGCGGCGGCGCCCCCACAAAAACAATCTCAAGCCGGACTCCGCAACCATAGCGCAAGAGCACGCAGCGGCGGTCCAAGAGGTCGCCAAGGACACCTCCGCTGAGACATGATGTGATACTGGTGGGGGGTTTGAATGAACGCATTTTCCTAGCAAGGGTCCCTAGACAAGGGAATTTGCAAGCAAAATAAATATAGACTAGATAGTACTATATTCCAAATGTCCAGCCGGACAGTTTAATTTCATATAATATAAAGGTAAAAGTAGTGCTTGGTGTAATACAAGTGGGACAACAGCCGATGTCCAACTCACACACTGGGGAGACACGAACACAAGGGTTGTTATAGGCAAAAAGGGGTCATCTGAGTATCGTAAATCATATACAGACAATCCAAGACAAACACATATGCATACAGAAATTCACTGTGTAAGTATGCATTTAGTGCGTTAGGTCGACGACGTTTCGAACCAAACATAATCTAAGGTTCATCCTCAGGACAGTAATAATTGCCTAAAGAAACAGTATAATAACTTCAGCCCACACTGTGGGAATATGTTACCAATACAGATATAACATACAAAGGAAATAAACGGGGGGGTAATGGGAGAGAAGAGAGGGAGGGGAAAAAAGGCATGTCAGTTTATATACCTATATGAGTTATAACAATTATATCCATCAGGTACCATCCCAAGGTGTAGTGTCAAGGATTGACCAAAAGTGATACGGCTAAGGCATACAGTGAAGAAACAGGTTTTGGAGCACCCAAATGATATGTCAAGCATTTCAAAACTTTGTTTAAATAATAAAAACATTTCAGAAGTTGCCACATGCTAGTGAAAAGATCGAGGAGGGGATCATACGTGATCGAGGCATAACGGTGTATATAACCACGAGTGAACACAGAGGAACCAAGATCAGTTTATGCGGAAGACAAATGAAAAGTGATCATATTTACATAAACCGGCAGGTGAAAAAGCGGCAATGTGTGGTCGTCAAAAAGCGGACCAGATGAGCAAGGGGAGGAGAGCTTACCCAAAGTATGGACGTATACAATATAGGTCACAGCGATGTGTGTGCTTGGAAGACCAATTATCTATGAAAGGGGGAGAACAGGCACGAAAATGAGGGAGTGTAATGCATGGGGAAAAAATTGTGCCCCGAAGGTATGAAAACTTACCAGGGGAGGCAATGTCCCGTCTGACAGAGTCTAAAACAGGAAGATTTGATCAAATCAGTAACGCTCGTCCGCTGTATTAGGGTGAGCAGAATGAATAAAAAGGGTCAAGTGCCAGCTCACTTACCAAAAGGGGGCTTAAGGCACAGGTCCTCGATGGGGGTCCTTGTGCGACGCGGCCAGTGCTCCACGATCCGCGGTGAACCGTGGCAACCCAGAAGTAATGAATCCAAGGCTAGTCAGGTGGTCTACGGTTAGCCAATAGTGAGCGGCCGCCAGAGATCGCGGCCATCATAGTATGGGCAACTTGTGTACACCAAATAAGCGACAGGAAGCCAGCTAATAGAGACAAACCCAATATGGGGCAGCCATAATGATTGATACTAAAAAACCAGGCAGTGTATGTTAAAACCAGAAGTGATCGAAAAGTGAAGTGGCAAACTGATGAAAATATTAATGTAATGATAGAATAACAATCAACAGTACATAAGATATTTACAAATGACCAAAATACATATCAATTGATCTAACATAAATAATATATGCAAATCACTATATAGTGCAAGAAAAACCAATCATGAAATTACAATAGCACAAAAGTGTCCAGACAGCGACCACACAGGGGGTCAGGATGTTACAGTACAACGGAGTCAGTATTAAGTTTAAATCAAGGACGTCCAGTCCTCCATCCGGTTGAGTCCATTATAGAGGCTCTGGGTCTTGAGAATACAATGTAGTTCCTCCTTGTTCAACAGATGTTGCAGGTCCCCGCCTCGGGGAGGTAGTTTGATTAAAGAGATAATTGTCCACCGGAAATCCAGTTCAGTGTGAGAGAATTCAGTAAAGTGGTCAACCAACAGGGCATTCTGAGTTCTGCAGCGAATGCGACTCCTGTGTTGGCACATTCTGCTTCGCACTTTCTGCTTTGTTTGCCCTATATAGATTTTATGACAGGGGCAGACAATAGCATAGATAGCATTTGTACTATTACAGTTAGAAAATTGTTTGCGTACATGCTTCACATCATTGAAAATGAATTCTTTGCCCTCGATGGTGGTGTCACACATAGAACAATTGCCGCATTTTGCATGTCCAGTTAACCGTGGGAGATCCCACAGAGTGTCAAGTGTGTTCATTTGGTCAGGAGAGGGCAATGCTGCGCGAACCAAATGATCTCTCAGATTTTTTGATCTCTTAAATGCGAACATAGGTTTTTCTAATTGGAGATGACCTGCATTCGCTACTGGCCAGTGCTTCTTGATACTCTTGGAAATTGAGTTGGAGGCAGGGGAAAAGGTAGTAACACAGACCAGCCGGTTCTGTGTTTTTTTAATTCTAGGTTCCAACAACACTTCCCTAGGGCAATACCATGCCCTTTTGAGTGATGATCGTATCAGTCTACGTGGATAACCTCTGGCGCTAAGTTTGGCACTCAGAATATGAGCCTCCCTGAAATAGTCTTCCTTGAGATAACAGTTACGTCTAAGCCTCAAGAACTGTGAATACGGAAGTGAGTCACGAAGAGCCCTGGGGTGATGACTCGTGTAACTCAACAGCGTATTCCGTTCCGTGGTTTTCCTATATAGGCTCGTGATTAATAACCCATCCCTAACTTGTATATTAAGATCTAGGAATGGGATGCTTGAGCGGCTAGTAGTGAGAGTGTATGTTAAACCACTACAGTTGCTGTTAAGCCAGTGGAGGAATTGAGATAACAACTCCTCAGAGTCTTTCCAAATCAGGAAGATGTCGTCAATGTACTGCTTCCATAGGGCAATGCCACTATGGAAGGGGTTACATGAGGTCAAAATGCGGCCGCATTCTAGACTGTCCATGTACAATATAGCCAGGTTGGGGGCAAAAACAGCCCCCATAGATGTACCCTTAATCTGGCAATAGTACTGACTATCGAAAAGAAAACAGTTCTTGGTCAGACATATTTCGAGTAGTTGCATGATAAACAGAGTGGGTATTAAATGTGGCCGAGGACGTCTATCAAGGACATCACGGATGACCAACATGGAGTCATTTTGGGGTATGTTGGTATACAATGACTCCACATCCAAAGTACAGAGTACATTGGAGTACATTGGATGTGGGGTCAAAGGGATGTTCCTCTATCAGATTGATCAAGTGCATACTATCCCGTATGTAACACTCAGTAGTGGGCACAGACTCCTTAATAAAGTAGTCAACAAATAGTCCCAGAGGCTCAAGAACTGATCCGCACCCAGACACGATGGGCCGGCCTGGCGGATGTTCTGCGTTTTTATGAATTTTGGGGAGCGTGTAAATCACCGGAATACGCGGTGATTCAGCATTTAGAAACATGTGTTCCTTTTTACTGAGAAACCCCAGCTCTAGTCCTTCGTTAGTTACCTCACATATCAATTTTTGTATATCTGAGATAGGATTTTTAGGGAGTTTGACATAATTTTCAGGATTGTTTAGTTGGCGATGGATTTCAGTTTTGTAGATTTCAAGATTTTGCATAACAATACCACCGCCCTTATCGGTGGGTTTAATGATAAGATCTGAGTTGGTCTTAAGGCTAGTGATTGCCTTCTTCTCATCCAAGGAGATATTGTATGGGATAAAAGAGTGACGTTTTTCAAAGTTAGTCCGATCATTTAGGACAAGTTTCTCAAATGTTAAGATTTCAGCGGGAACCATACTCCCCGATGATGAAAAAGTAGAGACTGGTCGGAAAGGTGTGTTAGCAACTGGCAATGGTTGAGGATTGAGTAGAAAAAAAGCATGCAATCTCAGTTTCCTGAAGAACCTTAATAATTCAGTCTGAACATCCAAATAATTTGGACGAACAGTCGGGACAAATGATAGTCCTTTACTGAGTAATGATAGCTCACTAGTTGTAAGTGAGTGCTGTGTTAAATTAAAAATGGAAATGCAATTGTCATTAAGTTGGGATATAAATGCAGCCATAATACAAGCATCTGTAGGGACCTGTAAGTCTACCATTGATAGTGTTGGCGTCTTGTGTTGCGTTCGCCTGCTGGATGTGGCCAACGTTGTGGTTGTTTGGGTTTCCCTCTCTTCGGGGTGTCTGATTGGCCCCTGGGTAAAAAAGGAGCTCTATTAGAAGGGCCTGGTGCTTCGCTCTGATCCGAGCTGTCGGATGACTCAGCCGACGTGTCTGAGAAACCGACTAAAGTTTGTTGTTTGTTATATCTGCCCCACGGTCTTTGGGTGTGGTTCTGTGGGCCACTGTATATTCTGTTCGTGTAGTAATCCTTCAGTAAATAAGGATAGGCCCTCTCTTGTGAGAAATTTTTGATGTCTTTTTTTACTTTAGTTGCTTTTTTGTTAAGTTCAATTCTGTAGAAATCCCCTACAGTTTTATTAATCTCTTCCAACAATTTTTTACACTCAGGCACAGTACATTTATCATTAATCTGTTTCTCGATATCCGTAATTTCAAGTTCCAATTTCTTTAATTCCTCTGAAGCTATATCGAAGCCCAAGGCCATCCAATGCCTTGAGCAGGTAGTGCTGATATAACTAAAGCCCGTAATATACTTGGGATTGTCAGTAAACACGCCCGGTATATTGTGGACCTGTATCCCCAAAGGGATAATATTAGCTTTAAGGTACTCAGTCAGTAGTAGTATCATCAACTGTAATCTGACGACCTTCTTTTTAACTTTCTCCACTTGGTCACCAAGAGGGACATTAAGTGTACTATGACTGTCTGGGGTATCAGTAAGAAAGGATGGACCTTCTAGGAGTTTTTTGATGTAATCCTCATTATATAGGGGCGTGTGATCTGACATGCCAAAACAAAAAGTTAATAAACAATATATACGGGTGGAAAGGTGGTGGGAGAAGGATGTGAATGGGGAACCCACTTGAGTAAGAAGGTGGGGGTGCTAACCCTTGCAATCAGTAGATTGCGCAACGGACTATTTAAACAATACAAGGGAACCCAGGGTGCAATAGACTAGGGACCTTGGGTAGATACTCGCTAACAGAGACAGTGGTCCCTAGACAAGAGAATTTGCGATCAAAATAAATATAGACTAGATAGTACTATATTCCAAATGTCCAGCCGGACAGTTTAATTTCATATAATATAAAGGTAAAAGTAGTGCATGGTGTAATACAAGTGGGACACCAGACGATGTCCAACTCACACACTGGGGGGGCACGAACACAAGGGTTGTTATAGGCAAAAAGGGGTCATCTGAGTATCATAAATCATATACAGACAATCCAAGACAAACACATATGCATACAGAAATTCACTGTGTAAGTATGCATTTAGTGCGTTAGGTCGACGACGTTTCGAACCAAACATAATCTAAGGTTCATCCTCAGGACAGTAATAATTGCCTAAAGAAACAGTATAATAACTTCAGCCCACACTGTGGGAATATGTTACCAATACAGATATAACATACAAAGGAAATAAACGGGGAGGGTAATGGGAGAGAAGAGAGGAAGGGGAAAAAAGGCATGTCAGTTTATACACCTATATGAGCTATAACAATTATACCCATCAGGTACCATCCCAAGGTGTAGTGTCAAGGATTGACCAAAAGTGATATGGCTAAGGCATACAGTGAAGAAACAGGTTTTGGAGCACCCAAATGATATGTCAAGCATTTCAAAACATTGTTTATATAATAAAAACATTTCAGAAGTTGCCACATGCTAGTGAAAAGATCGTGGAGGGGATCATACGTGATCGAGGGATATCGGTGTATATAACCATGAGTGAACTCAGAGGAACCAAGATCAGTTTATGCGGAAGAAAAATGAAAAGTGATCATATTTACATAAACCGGCAGGTGAAAAAGCGGCAATGTGTGGTCGTCAAAAAGCGGACCAGATGAGCAAGGGAAGGAGAGCTTACCCAAAGTATGGACGTATACAATATAGCTCACAGCAATGTGTGTGCTTGGAAGACCAATTATCTATGAAAGGGGGAGAAGAGGCACGGAAATGAGGGAGTGTAATGGATGGGGAAAAAATTGTGCCCCGAAAGTATGAAAACTTGCCTGGGGAGGCAATGTCCCGTCTGACAGAGTCTGAAACAGGAAGGTTTGATCAAATCAGTAACGCTTGTCCGCTGTATTAGGGTGAGCAGAATTAATAGGAAGGGTCAAGTGCCAGCTCACTTACCAAAAGGGGGCTTAAGGCACAGGTCCTTGATGGGGGTCCTTGTGCAACGCGGCCAGTGCTCCACGATCCGCAGTGAACCGTGGCAACCCGTAAGTAATGAATCCAAGGCTTGTCAGGTGGTCTACAATTAGCCAATAGGGAGCGGCCGCCAGAGATCGTGGCCATCATAGTCTGGGCCACTTGTGTACACCAAATAAGTGACAGGAAGCCAGCTAATAGGGACAAACCCAATATGGGGCGGCCATATTGAACGATACTAAAAAACCAGGCAGTGTATGTTAAAACCAGAAGTGATCGAAAAGTGAAGTGGCAAACTGATGAAAATATTAATGTAATGATAGAATAACAATCAACAGTACATAAGATATTTACAAATGACCAAAATACATATCAATTGATCTAACATAAATAATATATGCAAATCACTATATAGTGCAAGAAAAACCAATCATGAAATTACAATAGCACAAAAGTGTCCAGACAGCGACCACACAGGGGGGTCAGGATGTTACAGTACAACGGAGTCAGTCTTAAGTTTAAACCAAGGACGTCCAGTCCTCCATCCGGTTGAGTCCATTATAGAGGCTCTGGGTCTTGAGAATCCAATGTAGTTCCTCCTTGTTCAACAGATGTTGCAGGTCCCCTCCTCGAGGAGGTAGTTTGATTAAAGAGATAATTGTCCACCGGAAATCCAGTTCAGTGTGAGAGAATTCAGTAAAGTGGTCAACCAACGGGGCATTCTGAGTTCTGCAGCGAATGCGACTCCTGTGTTGGCACATTCTGCTTCGCACTTTCTGCGTTGTTTGCCCTATGTAGATTTTATGACAGGGGCAGACAATAGCATAGATAGCATTTGTACTATTACAGTTAGAAAATTGTTTGCGTACATGCTTCACATCATTGAAAATGAATTCTTTGCCCTCGATGGTGGTGTCACACATAGAACAATTGCCGCATTTTGCATGTCCAGTTAACCGTGGGAGATCCCAGAGAGTGTCAAGTGTGTTCATTTAGTCAGGAGCGGGCAATGCTGCGCGAACCAAATGATCTCTCAGATTTTTTGATCTCTTAAATGCAAACATAGGTTTTTCTAATTGGAGATGACCTGCATTCACTATTGGCCAGTGCTTCTTGATACTCTTGGAAATTGAGTTGGAGGCAGGGGAAAAGGTAGTAACACAGACCAGCGGTTCTGTGTTTTTTTATGTAAGGTTCCAACAACACTTCCCTAGGGCAATACCATGCCCTTTTGAGTGATGATCGTATCAGTCTACGTGGATAACCTCTGGCGCTAAGTTTGGCGCTCAGAATATGAGCCTCCCTGAAATAGTCTTCCTTGAGATAACAGTTACGTCTAAGCCTCAAGAATTGTGAATACGGAAGTGAGTCACGAAGAGCCCTGGGGTGATGACTCGTGTAACTCAACAGCGTATTCCGTTCCGTGGTTTTCCTATATAGGCTTGTGATTAATAACCCATCCCTAACTTGTATATTAAGATCTAGGAATAGGATGCTTTAGCGGCTAGTAGTGAGAGTGTATGTTAAACCACTACAGTTGCTGTTAAGCCAGTGGAGGAATTGAGATAACAACTCCTCAGAGTCTTTCCAAATCAGGAAGATGTCGTCAATGTACCGCTTCCATAGGGCAATGCCACTATGGAAGGGGTTACATGAGGTCAAAATGCGGCCGCATTCTAGACTGTCCATGTACAATATGGCCAGGTTGGGGGCAAAAACAGCCCCCATAGATGTACCCTTAATCTGGCCATAGTACTGACTATCGAATAGAAAATAGTTCTTGGTCAGACATATTTCGAGTAGTTGCATGATAAACCGAGTTGGTATTAAATGTGGCCGAGGACGTCTATCAAGGACATCACGGATGACCAACATGGAGTCATTTTGGGGTATGTTGGTATACAATGACTCCACATCCAAAGTACAGAGTACATTGGAGTACATTGGATGTGGGGTCAAAGGGATGTTCCTCCATCAGATTGATCAAGTGCATACTATCCCGTATGTAACACTCAGTAGTGGGCACGGACTCCTTAATAAAGTAGTCAACAAATAGCCCCAGAGGCTCAAGAACTGATCCGCACCCAGACACGATGGGCCGGCCTGGCGGATGTTCTGCGTTTTTATGAATTTTGGGGAGTGTGTAGACCACCGGAATATGCAGTGATTTAGCGTTTAGAAACATGTGTTCCTTTTTACTGAGAAAACCCAGCTCTAGTCCTTCGTTAGTTACCTCACATATCAATTTTTGTATATCTGAGATAGGATTTTTAGGGAATTTGACATAATGTTCAGGATTGTTTAGTTGGCGGTGGATTTCAGTTTTGTAGATTTCAAGATTTTGCATAACAATACCACCGCCCTTATCGGCGGGCTTAATGATAAGATCTGAGTTGGTCTTAAGGCTAGTGATTGCCTTCTTCTCATCCAAGGAGGGATAAAAGAGTGACGTTTTTCAAAATTAGTCAGATCATTTAGGACAAGTTTCTCGAATGTTAAGATTTCAGCGGGAACCATACTCCCCGATGGTGAAAAAGTAGAGACTGGTCGGAAAGGTGTGTTAGCAACTGGCAATGGTTGAGGAATGAGTAGAAAAAAGGCATGCAATCTCAGTTTCCTGAAGAACCTTAATAATTCAGTCTGAACATCCAAATAATTTGGACGAACAGTCGGGACAAATGATCATCCTTTACTGAGTAATGATAGCTCACTAGTACTAAGTGAGTGCTGTGTTAAATAAAAAATGGGAAGGCAATTGTCATTAAGTTGGGATTTAAATGCAGCCATAATACAAGCATCTCTAGGGACCTGTAAGTCTACCATTGATAGTGTTGACGTCTGGTGTTGCGTTCGCCTGGTGGATATGGCCAACGTTGTGGTTGTTTGGGTTTCCCTCTCTTCGGGGTGTCTGATTGGCCTCTGGGTAAAAAAGGAGCTCTATTAGAAGGGCCTGGTGCTTCGCTCTGATCCGAGCTGTCAGATGACTCAGCCGACGTGTCTGAGAAACCGACTAAAGTTTGTCGTTTGTTATATCTGCCCCACAGTCTTTGGGTATGGTTCTGTGGGCCAATGTATATTCTGTTCGTGTAGTAATCCTTCAGTAAATAAGGATAGGCCCTCTCTTGTGAGAAATGTTTGATGTCTTTTCTTACTTTAGTTGCTTTTTTGTTAAGTTCAATTCTGTAGAAATCCCCTACAGTTTTATAAATCTCTTCCAACAATTTTTTACACTCAGGCACAGTACATTTATCATTAATCTGTTTCTCGATATCCGTAATTTCAATTTCCAATTTCTTTAATTCCTCTGAAGCTATATCGATGCCCAAGGCCATCCAATGCCTTGAGCAGGTAGTGCTGATATAACTAAAGCTCGTAATATACTTGGGATTGTCAGTAAACACGCCCGGTATATTGCAGACCTGTAACCCCAAAGGGATGATATTAGCTTTAAGGTACTCAGTTAGTAGGAGTATCATCAACTGTAAACTGACGACCTTCTTTTTAACTTTCTCCACTTGGTCACCAAGAGGGACATTAAGTGTACTATGACTGTCTGGGGTATCAGTAAGCAAGGATGGACCTTCTAGGAGTTTTTTGATGTAATCCTCATTATATAGGGGCGTGTGATCTGACATGCCAAAACAAAAAGTTAATAAACAATATAAACGGGTGGAAAGGTGGTGGGAGAAGGACGTGAATGGGGAACCCACTTGAGTAAGAAGGTGGGGGTGCTAACCCTTGCAATCAGTAGATTGCGCAACGTACTATTTAAACAATACAAGGGAACCCAGGGTGCAATAGACTAGGGACCTTGGGTAGATACTCGCTAACAGAGACAGTGGTCCCTAGACAAGAGAATTTGCGAGCAAAATAAATATAGACTAGATAGTACTATATTCCAAATGTCCAGCCGGACAGTTTAATTTCATATAATATAAAGGTAAAAGTAGTGCATGGTGTAATACAAGTGGGACACCAGCCGATGCCCAACTCACACACTGGGGGGACACGAACACAAGGGTTGTTATAGGCAAAAAGGGGTCATCTGAGTATCGTAAATCGTATACAGACAATCCAAGACAAACACATATGCATACAGAAATTCACTGTGTAAGTATGCATTTAGTACGTTAGGTCGACGACGTTTCGAACCAAACATAATCTAAGGTTCATCCTCAGGACAGTAATAATTGCCTAAAGAAACAGTATAATAACTTCAGCCCACACTGTGGGAATATGTTACCAATACAGATATAACATACAAAGGAAATAAACGGGGAGGGTAATGGGAGAGAAGAGAGGGTGTCAGAAGGCTCAAATCACTTCGCAGAGGCAGCACGGACGCTGATCCCAATCGCCCACTCACCAGTGTCTTCGCCACACAGAGCAAATCCACCAGCGAAAGGGAAAAGGGGAAGTGGAAGAAAGAAGAGACAACTTGAGATTGGCTGACACCCTCTCTGACTGCGGAGTTCTGTCTGTGCTTCCGCTGTCAGTTCCAGACGTGTGCCTAATACACAGAAGGGGGAAGAGAGAATAAACAACAACAACCCACCTTTTTATAAGGAGTCTCTCTATTTAGTAAATAAAGCTTATCCTACCAGTCATCCTCAAGTTATTGCTACTCTTCATAGTATCTGGTAATTTCTGTTTGGAAGCTTCATGCCTGGAAAAGTACAAACCTTAATTATTGCGAGTTCCCAAATGGTTTGCTAACCCCTCCATTAAGGACCACCGATTTGTACCTGAATCCTTCCAATGTTCACTTTCACTGGGGTTCTGGCAGAGGCACTGCCTTTCTGGCCGCTGGTGAGTATACGAGAAGAGTGTTCCTTAAACGCTTAAAAAGGTTCAGGGAAGGCAAAAGAGGGAAGGATAATAGAGGGAAAGCGCGCGAAGGGAACGCAATATATTAAGTTCACAGTCACGAAGGGAATTAGCCACAAGCTTACTGTCACTCTCTTGGAACACTGGAACTTCTGTTCTGGAGTGCAGAGTTGATTCCGAAGCTGATAGCGGGAGAGATCCTCACTTCCGCAGTGGAAGACTCGGCAATGCTTCAAGTGGACGGAGTTCCTTTACGACTTCAGTACTCGGGCTGCCTCTTGAGAGATGAACGAAGTAGTCGAGGAATTTCCTAGTTCTATGTAATTACTCAGGGAAATAATACCGGAATAACCCTAGTTCACTCTGCATACACGCAGACAACAGACTCGGACTTATAAATGTTTTAATGAGGATTCCTTCAGCTCCTGCCGAGAAAATAGACACGGAGCTTCAGGCTCTAACAGCTACCTCAGGGAACGAAGCAGTTGAAGTGCGCAGCAACTAAACAGCGCGCGGCACACATCAACTAGAACCTACACTAAAAACTCGACGTCCTCCTCAATGGCCATAGCGGCGGCCATCTTGAGGAAGGACGTCTACCTTTACTATAGGGAAAAGACTATGTACAAGATAACAGAGAAATCCTATTTTGTAAGGCACGAGTACCACACATTTACCCGACTGGGTTTTGCTATGGACCTTGCCCTATTCACTAATGTAGGAGTATAAACAGAGGCTAGTCGCAAAACCCTGACAGAGGGAGGGGAAAAAAAGGCATGTCAGTTTATACACCTATATGAGATATAACAATTATACCCATCAGGTACCATCCCAAACTGTAGTGTCAAGGATTGACCAAAAGTGATACGGCTAAGGCATACAGTGAAGAAACAGGTTTTGGAGCACCCAAATGATATGTCAAGCATTTCAAAACATTGTTTAAATAATAAAAACATTTCAGAAGTTGCCACATGCTAGTGAAAAGATCGAGGAGGGGATCATAAGTGATCGAGGGATAATGGTGTATATAACCACGAGTGAACACAGAGGAACCAAGATCAGTTTATGCGGAAGACAAATGAAAAGTGATCATATTTACATAAACCGGCAGGTGAAAAAGCGGCAATGTGTGGTCGTCAAAAAGCGGACCAGATGAGCAAGGGAAGGAGAGCTTACCCAAAGTATGGACGTATACAATATAGCTCACAGCGATGTGTGTGCTTGGAAGACCAATTATCTATTAAAGGGGGAGAAGAGGCACGGAAATGAGGGAGTGTAATGGATGGGGAAAATATTGTGTCCCGAAGGTATGAAAACTTACCAGGGGAGGCAATGTCCCGTCTGACAGAGTCTGAAACGGGAAGGGTTGATCAAATCAGTAACGCTCGTCCGCTGTATTAGGGTGAGCAGAATGAATAAAAAGGGTCAAGCCAGCTCACTTACCAAAAGGGGGCTTAAGGCACAGGTCCTCGATGGGGGTCCTTGTGCGACGCGGCCAGTGCTCCACAATCCGCGGTGAACCGTGGCATCCCGGAAGTAAGAAATCCAAGGCTAGTCAGGTGGTCTACGGTTAGCCAATAGTGAGCTGCCACCAGAGATCGCGGCCATCATAGTATGGGCAACTTGTGTACACCAAATAAGCGACAGGAAGCCAGCTAATAGGGACAAACCCAATATGGGGCGGCCATAATGAACGATACTAAAAAAACAGGCAGTGTATGTTAAAACCAGAAGTGATCGAAAAGTGAAGTGGCAAACTGATGAAAATATTAATGTAATGATAGAATAACAATCAACAGTACATAAGATATTTACAAATGACCAAAATACATATCAATTGATCTAACATAAATAATATATGCAAATCACTATAAAGTGCAAGAAAAACCAATCATGAAATTACAATAGCACAAAAGTGTCCAGACAGCGACCACACAGGGGAGTCAGGATGTTACAGTACAACGGAGACAGTCTTAAGTTTAAATCAAGGACGTCCAGTCCTCCATCCGGTTGAGTCCATTATAGAGGCTCTGGGTCTTGAGAATCCAATGTAGTTCCTCCTTGTTCAACAGATGTTGCAGGTCCCCGCCTCGGGGAGGTAGTTTGATTAAAGAGATAATTGTCCACCGGAAATCCAGTTCAGTGTGAGAGAATTCAGTAAAGTGGTCAACCAACGGGGCATTCTGAGTTCTGCAGCGAATGCGACTCCTGTGTTGGCACATTCTGCTTCGCACTTTCTGCGTTGTTTGCCCTATATAGATTTTATGACAGGGGCAGACAATAGCATAGATAGCATTTGTACTATTACAGTTAGAAAATTGTTTGCGTACATGCTTCACATCATTGAAAATGAATTTTTTGCCCTCGATGGTGGTGTCACACATAGAACAATTGCCGCATTTTGCATGTCCAGTTAACCGTGGGAGATCCCAGAGAGTGTCAAGTGTGTTCATATGGTCAGGAGCGGGCAATGCTGCGTGAACCAAATGATCTCTCAGATTTTTTGATCTCTTAAATGCGAACATAGGTTTTTCTAATTGGAGATGACCTGCATTCACTATTGGCCAGTGCTTCTTGATACTCTTGGAAATTGAGTTGGTGGCAGGGGAAAAGGTAGTAACACAGACCAGCCGGTTCTGTGTTTTTTTAATTTAAGGTTCCAACAACACTTCCCTAGGGCAATACCATGCCCTTTTGAATGATGATCATATCAGTGTACGTGGATAACCTCTGGCGCTAAGTTTGGCGCTCAGAATATGAGCCTCCCTGAAATAGTCTTTCTTGAGATAACAGTTACGTGTAAGCCTCAAGAACTGTGAATACGGAAGGGAGTCACGAAGAGCCCTGGGGTGATGACTCGTGTAACTCAACAGCGTATTCCGTTCCGTGGTTTTCCTATATAGGCTCGTGATTAATAACCCATCCCTAACTTGTATATTAAGATCTAGGAATGGGATGCTTGAGAGGCTAGTAGTGAGAGTGTATGTTATACCACTACAGTTGCTGTTAAGCCAGTGGAGGAATTGAGATAACAACTCCTCAGAGTCTTTCCAAATCAGGAAGATGTCGTCAATGTACCGCTTCCATAGGGCAATGCCACTATGGAAGGGGTTACATGAGGTCAAAATGCGACCGCATTCTAGACTGTCCATGTACAATATGACCAGGTTGGGGGCAAAAACAGCCCCCATAGATGTACCCTTAATCTGGCCATAGTACTGACTATCGAAAAGAAAATAGTTCTTGGTCAGACATATTTCGAGTAGTTGCATGATAAACAGAGTTGGTATTAAATGTGGCCGTGGACGTCTATCAAGGACATCACGGATGACCAACATGGAGTCATTTTGGGGTATGTTGGTATACAATGACTCCACATCCAAAGTACAGAGTACATTGGCGTACATTGGATGTGGGGTCAAAGGGATGTTCCTCTATCAGATTGATCAAGTGCATACTATCCCGTATGTAACACTCAGTAGTGGGCACAGACTCCTTAATAAAGTAGTCAACAAATAGCCCCAGAGGCTCAAGAACTGATCCGCACCCAGACACGATGGGCCGGCCTGGCGGATGTTCTGCGTTTTTATGAATTTTGGGGTGCGTGTAAATCACAGGAATACGCGGTGATTTAGCGTTTAGAAATATGTGTTCCTTTTTACTGAGAAAACCCAGCTCTAGTCCTTCGTTAGTTACCTCACATATCAATTTTTGTATATCTGAGATAGGATTTTTAGGGAGTTTGACATAATGTTCAGGATTATTTAGTTGGCGGTGGATTTCAGTTTTGTAGATTTCAAGTTTTTGCATAACAATACCACCGCCCTTATCATCGGGCTTAATGATAAGATCTGAGTTGGTCTTCAGGCTAGTGATTGCCTTCTTCTCATCCAAGGAGATATTGTATGGGATAAAAGAGTGACGTTTTTCAAAATTAGTCAGATCATTTAGGACAAGTTTCTCGAATGTTGAGATTTCAGCGGGAACCATACTCCCCGATAGTGAAAAAGTAGAGACTGGTCGGAAAGGTGTGTTAGCAACTGGTAATGGTTGAGGATTGAGGTGAAAAAAGGCATGCAATCTCAGTTTCCTGAAGAACCTTAATAATTCAGTCTGAACATCCAAATAATTTGGACGAACAGTCGGGACAAATGATAGTCCTTTACTGAGTAATGATAGCTCACTAGTTGTAAGTGAGTGCTGTGTTAATTTAAAAATGGGAAGGCAATTGTCATTAAGTTGGGATTTAAATGCAGCCATAATACAAGCATCTGTAGGGACCTGTAAGTCTACCATTGATAGTGTTGGCGTCTGGTGTTGCGTTCGCCTGGTGGATATGGACAACGTTGTGGTTGTTTGGGTTTCCCTCTCTTCGGGGTGTCTGATTGGCCTCTGGGTAAAAAAGGAGCTCTATTAGAAGGGCCTGGTGCTTCGCTCTGATCCGAGCTGTCGGATGACTCAGTCGAAGTGTCTGGGAAACCGACTAAAGTTTGTCGGTTGTTATATCTGCCCCACGGTCTTTGGGTATGGTTCTGTGGGCCACTGTATATTCTGTTTGTGTAGTAATCCTTCAGTAAATAAGGATAGGCCCTCTCTTTTGAGAAATTTTTGATGTCTTTTTTTACTTTAGTTGCTTTTTTGTTAAGTTCAATTCTGTAGAAATCCCATACAGTTTTATCAATCTCTTCCAACAATTTTTTAAACTCAGGCACAGTACATTTATCATTAATCTGTTTCTCGATATCCGTAATTTCAATTTCCAATTTCTTTAATTCCTCTGAAGCTATTTCGATGCCCAAGGCCATCCAATGCCTTGAGCAGGCAGTGCTGATATAACTAAAGCCTGTAATATACTTGGGATTGTCAGTAAACATGCCCGGTATATTGCGGACCTGTAACCCCAAAAGGATAATATTAGCTTTAAGGTACTCAGTCAGTAGGAGTATCATCAACTGTAATCTGATGACCTTCTTTTTAACTTTCTCCAATTGGTCACCAAGAGGGACATTAAGTGTACTATGACTGTCTGGGGTATCAGTAAGCAAGGATGGACCTTCTAGGAGTTTTTTGATGTAATCCTCATTATATAGGGGCGCGTGATCTGACATGCCAAAACAAAAAGTTAATAAACAATATATACGGGTGGAAAAGTGGTGGGAGAAGGACGTGAATGGGGAACCCACTTGAGTAAGAAGGTGGGGGTGCTAACTCTTGCAATCAGTAGATTGCGCAACGTACTATTTAAACAATACAAGGGAACCCAGGGTGCAATAGACTAGGGACCTTGGGTAGATACTCGCTAACAGAGACAGTGGTCCCTAGACAAGAGAATTTGCGAGCAAAATAAATATGGACTAGATAGTACTATATTCCAAATGTCCAGCCGGACAGTTTAATTTCATATAATATAAAGGTAAAAGTAGTGCATGGTGTAATACAAGTGGGACACCAGCCGATGTCCAACTCACACACTGGGGGTCACGAACACAAGGGTAGTTATAGGCAAAAAGGGGTCATCTGAGTATCGTAAATCATATACAGACAATCCAAGACAAACATATATGCATACAGAAATTCACTGAGTAACTATGCATTTAGTGCGATAGGTCGACGACGTTTCGAACCAAACATAATCTAAGGTTCATCCTCAGGACAGTAATATTTGCCTAAAGAAACAGTATAATACCTTCAGCCCACACTGTGGGAATATGTTACCAATACAGATATAACATACAAAGGAAATAAACGGGGAGGGTAATGGGAGAGAAGAGAGGGAGGGGAATAAAGGCATGTCAGTTTATACACCTATATGGGCTATAACAATTATACCCATTAGGTACCATCCCAAGGTGTAGAGTCAAGGATTGACCAAAAGTGATACGGCTAAGGCATACAGTGAAGAAACAGGTTTTGGAGCACCCAAATGATATGTCAAGCATTTCAAAACATTGTTTAAATAATAAAAACATTTCAGAAGTTGCCACATGCTAGTGAAAAGATCGAGGAGGTGATCATACGTGATCGAGGCATAACGGTGTATATAACCACGAGTGAACACAGAGGAACCAAGATCAGTTTATGCGGAAGACAAATGAAAAGTGATCATATTTGCATAAACCGGCAGGTGAAAAAGCGGCAATGTGTGGTCGTCAAAAAGCGGACCAGATGAGCAAGGGAAGGAGAGCTTACCAAAAGTATGGGCGTATACATTGTAGCTCACAGCGATGTGTGTGCTTGGAAGACCAATTATCTATCAAAGGGGGAGAAGAGGCACGGAAATGAGGGAGTGTAATGGATGGGGAAAAAATTGTGCCCCGAATGTATGAAAACTTACCAGGGGAGGCAATGTCCCGTCTGACAGAGTCTGAAACGGGAAGGTTTGATCAAATCAGTAACGCTCGTCCGCTGTATTAGGGTGATCAGAATGAATAAAAAGGGTCAAGTGCCAGCTCACTTACCAAAAGAGGGCTTAAGGCACAGGTCCTCGATGGGGGTCCTTGCGCGACGCGGCCATTGCTCCACGATCCGCGGTGAACCGTGGCAACCCGGAAGTAATGAATCCAAGGCTAGTCAGATGGTCTACGGTTAGCCAATAGTGAGCGGCCGCCAGAGATCGCGGCCATCATAGTATGGGCAACTTGTGTACACCAAATAAGCGACAGGAAGCCAGCTAATAGGGACAAACCCAAGATGGGGCGGCCATAATGAACGATACTAAAAAAACAGGCAGTGTAAGTTAAAACCAGAAGTGATCGAAAAGTGAAGTGGCAAACTGATGAAAATATTAATGTAATGATAGAATAACAATCAACCGTACATCAGATATTTACAAATGACCAAAATACATATCAATTGATATAACATAAATAATATATGCAAATCACTATATAGTGCAAGAAAAACCAATCATGAAATTACAATAGCACAAAAGTGTCCAGACAGCGACCACACAGGGGGGTCAGGATGTTACAGTACAACGGAGTCAGTCTTAAGTTTAAATCAAGGACGTCCAGTCCTCCATCCAGTTGAGTCCATTATAGAGGCTCTGGGTCTTGAGAATCCAATGTAGTTCCTCCTTGCTCAACAGATGTTGCAGGTCCCCGCCTCGGGGAGGTAGTTTGATTAAAGAGATAATTGTCCACCAGAAATCCAGTTCAGTGTGAGAGAATTCAGTAAAGTGGTCAACCAACGGGGCATTCTGAGTTCTGCAGCGAATGCGACTCCTGTGTTGGCACATTCTGCTTCGCACTTTCTGCGTTGTTTGCCCTATATAGATTTTATGACAGGGGAAGACAATAGCATAGATAGCATTTGTACTATTACAGTTAGAAAATTGTTTGCGTACATGCTTCACATCATTGAAAATGAATTCTTTGCCCTCGATGGTGGTGTCACACATAGAACAATTGCCGCATTTTGCATGTCCAGTTAACCGTGGGAGATCCCACAGAGTGTCAAGTGTGTTTGTTTGGTCAGGAGTGGGCAATGCTGCGCGAACGAAATGATCTCTCAGACTTTTTGATCTCTTAAATGCGAACATAGGTTTTTCTAATTGGAGGTGACCTGCATTCACTACTGGGCAGTGCTTCTTGATACTCTTGGAAATTGAGCTGGAGGCAGGGAAAGGTAGTAACACAGACCAGCCGGTTCTGTGTTTTTTAAATTTTAGGTTCCAACAACACTTCCCTAGGGCAATACCATGCCCTTTTGAGTGATGATCATATCAGTCTACGTGGATAACCTCTGGCGCTAAGTTTGGCGCTCAGAATATGAGCCTCCCTGAAATAGTCTTCCTTGAGATAACAGTTACGTCTAAGCCTCAAGAACGGTGAATACGGAAGTGAGTCACGAAGAGCCCTGGGGTGATGACTCGTGTAACTCAACAGCGTATTCCGTTCCGTGGTTTTTCTATATAGGCTCGTGATTAATAACCCATCCCTTACTTGTATATTAAGATCTAGGAATGGGATGCTTGAGTGGCTAGTAGTGAGAGTGTATGTTAAACCACTACAGTTGCTGTTAAGCCAGTGGAGGAATTGAGATAACAACTCCTCAGAGTCTTTCCAAATCAGGAAGATGTCATCAATGTACCGCTTTCATAGGGCAATGCCACTATGGAAGGGGTTACATGAGGTCAAAATGCGGCCGCATTCTAGACTGTCCATGTACAATATGGCCAGGTTGGGGGCAAAAACAGCCCCCATAGATGTACCCTTAATCTGGCCATAGTACTGACTATCGAAAAGAAAATAGTTCTTGGTCAGACATATTTCGAGTAGTTGCATGATAAACAGAGTTGGTATTAAATGTGGCCGAGGACATCTATCAAGGACATCACGGATGACCAACATGGAGTCATTTTGGGGTATGTTGGTATACAATGACTCCACATCCAAAGTACAGAGTACATTGGATGTGGGGTCAAAGGGATGTTCCTCTATCAGATTGATCAAGTGCATACTATCCCGTATGTAACACTCAGTAGTGGGCACAGACGGCTTAATAAAGTAGTCAACAAATAGCCCCAGAGGCTCAAGAACTGATCCGCACCCAGACACGATGGGCCAGCCTGGCGGATGTTCTGCGTTTTTATGAATTTTGGGGAGCGTGTAAATCACCGGAATACGCGGTGATTTAGCGTTTAGAAACATGTGTTCCTTTTTACTGAGAAAACCCAGCTCTAGTCCTTCGTTAGTTACCTCACTAAGAGCGCTGCGTGTTTCTGGCGGTCTTGAGGTGGAAGCCGGGACTGTTTTTCTATTGTTAATTGCTAGAATCGCCGCATTTTAAATAAAATTGCACGTAATTTGTTTCTGCACTCACTGTGTTTTTAAATTGCCCTGAGTACTAGGAAATACTTTTAAACACAAAACGCTTACCTTGGCTATGCATCCTAGCCCCATTGCAGCTGAGTAGACGCGCCCGCCATCATGGGGGTGAATTTTGCGAGCGGTCCAGTGCTCGGACCCTCCCTCACCCTCCAACTATAAAATGCCCCCCCCTTTTAGGGAGCGCAGCGGGCGCGCCGGAGGCGCACCGGCGGCGCGCCAAAGGCAAGCCCGTCTGACCCGTCCACGGCAGTTCCACGCCGAGCGCGGGAAATTATGGCCTTTTCCACAAAAATCAAAAGCTTCACTACTCCAGTTTGCAGCTGCTTGAGCTGAACCAGTGCCCCAGTAAATCTACGCTAAGAGAAGATCCAGCAGGTCTCTCTTCTTCGTTTCGTTGTGACTCCTGTGACTTTCAGACACTTAACAACTCTTCTTCCCAATCCCTCAAACCACCTAACTTATTCCCAGATATGAACAAGCGTTCCACTACCAACGCTCTTCCGATGGCTAATAAAATCCATAAGTATGAATCAGGCTACTCGACGAATGGGAAAAGATTCTTGAAGTGTATTTTGTTGAACACCAGATCCATGATCAAACATAAACATGAAATCTCAGTTCTGATCACAGACCATGCTGTTGACATAATGTTTCTAACAGAAACTTGGGCATCTGATGCTTCAGGACCAGATTGGAATGATGCAGTCCCAAAAGGATACCTTGTAGAATTCTTGAATAGACAAGGAACAGTGGGCGGAGGTATTGGAATTATTTATAAATCTAACTTAAAAGTATTCTCACTACCGACACAAGGTCTAGAAGCAGAAGCTATGAGTTTTAAAATTAAAGAAAATAATTGCTTAATATTCGCTGGTTTGCTTGTATATCGCCCCCCTGGCTCGAGAGCGCCGTTCATCAGAGCAATTCACACTTATCTAGAATCTACATCTGATTCCCCCACTTACACCATTCTGGGTGATTTTAACTTCCATCTAGAAGCAAATAGTGACTCTAATTCGGCCAATTTAATCGATAATTTTCTTAGCTTTGGCATGATTCAATTAATTTCAAATCCCACACACATTGCAGGACATACTCTTGATGGCATCTTTACAAACAATGACCATATCAAAGTTATCTCGACTCTAGTAGTTCCTTGGTCTGACCACAGTGCCATCTTGTTTGACTTGTCTCTGAGTAATCTGCCGAATCATCGTAGAGGCCTTACTCTCCCTGAAAAAACCCGCCCTTGGAGCAAACTTGAACCTGCCCTTCTGACTGACTTACTTGTAAGGGATCCCCCTGCCCTCGAGACTGGTGACACTAACAAAGGAGCGATGGAGTTCCCAAACTGGATCAGCCAGGCTGTCGATCAACTGGCCCCTGCTGAAATAAAAAAAGACAGAAGGCGGTCTGCGACTGTGCTGTGGTATTCCGCTGAGGTGAAACACATTAAACAGAAATGCCGACGACTTGAGCGGTTGTTGCGCTCTGATTATAGTCTTCAAAATAAAGTAGTATATCTTAAAGCCCTGCAGGAATACAAGATAGCAATAGTTCAGGCCAAATCAGCCTACTTTACAAATAAAATCCAGGCAGCCTCCAACACTGCCAGGGAATTGTTTAAAACTGTCACTCATTTGATCAAGAGCCCCCGTGATACAGTATTTAGCCCTGATCAGAACTTTGTGGCTAACATTGCTACCTTTTTTCAACAAAAGGTTCAGATAGTTTATGATGACCTTAGCACTTCTGCGCTGAATACACCTATCGATAATAAGGACTCTGCCTCCCTGACTGGCCCTAGTTACTCCTGCTTCCCCTTATTAGAGGAAACTCAAGTGACAGACTTAATTACTCAGATGAAGTCAGGATCTCCGCTAGATCCTTGCCCGCCATGTGTAATGCACATGGTCTCACAGACGGTGGCAGCTGTTTTGACTCCCTTGATAAATAACATCATCACCTCTGGCGTTTTCCCCAGCAGCTGGAAGAAAGCCTGCATTAGGCCTATCCTTAAGAAAGATACGTTGGACCCTACTGAACTTAAGCATTATCGGCCAATATCCTGCCTACCCTTGCCAGCCAAGATTCTGGAGAAAGCCATAAATCAAGAAAGGATGTGTTATGTTGACCATAACAAGCTTCTTGACCCCTCTCAACATGGCTTTCGCCCCTTCCACTCAACAGAGTCTGCCCTGATTATAGCAACTGAAAACATCAGAAGGACAATGGATGAGGGTGGTAGAACGGCCCTAATCTTATTAGATCTTACAGCGGCGTTCGACACCGTGAACCATGATATCTTGATAAATAGATTGAGAACCTTAGGATTTTCCGGCACTGTTCTAACTCTTCTAACATCTTTCCTGGACTCCCGTATTCAACAAGTGCACTGGGAAGGTCTTCAATCTGACGAATTTTCCCTTCCAGGTGGGGTCCCTCAGGGCTCGGCATTGTCACCTACCTTGTTTAATCTATATGTCACCCCGTTAGCCGCCCTAATTCAATCTCTCGGCCTACAACTAGTGTCGTACGCCGACGATACTCAAATCGTTGTGTCAATATCCCAGTCTATTGAAGCCACGGCTGAGCGTTTTAAGAACTGCCTGCTTGGGGTAAAGAACTGGATGAGCTGTAATTTTTTTTAATTAAAAACGGACAAGACCGAGATAATTGAGTTCGGCCAGAAACCGTCCATTTGGAGCGACCTTTGGTGGCCTCCAGAGGCGGGCCCTTGTCCCAATTCTGCAGACAAGGTTAGGAATCTTGGCTTTCTGGTGGATAAAGATCTCTCTTGCAAAGCGCAAATTAACCAGGTGACCTCTACCTGTTTTTACACCATCAAGATTCTCAGAAAAGTCCTGCCCTATATCCCTACAACGTTAAAAAAACCTGTAATGAGTGCTCTTGTAATGTCCCGAGTGGACTATTGCAATTCACTCTACTTGGGTACAGGAGAAAAACAACTGAACAAACTGCAGGCAATTCAAAACGCCGCTGCCAGGGTCCTGTTGAATCTACCTTATCGTCACCCAACATCCAAAGTCATCAAGGAACTCCATTGGCTCCCAATTAGGTCCAGAATTCAGTTTAAGGCCCTTTGCCTGGTCCATAAGTCCCTGCACGGTACGGTATCAGATGACGTTTCCAAACTCCTTCCTCGGTATGTGCCAGCGCGCACTCTGAGATCAGCCAATCTTGACTTGATATGTCAGCCAAGAATAAAAAGAATGCAATGGGGTGGCAGATCTTTTGCTTACCAGGCTTCCAGACTGTGAAATTCTCTGCCCCCTATACTGTGCTCACAAACATTTAAACTATGCTTCAGAAAAGCATTGAAAACCTTGCTTTTCTCGCCACTCTCGTTTGTTATATCTGCCCCACCAAAAAATTTCTCACAAGTGAGGGCCTATCCTTATTTACTGAAGAATTACTACACGAACAGACTATACAGTGGCCCACAGAACCATACCCAAAGACCGTGGGGCAGATATAACAAACGACAAACTTTAGATGGTTTCTCAGACACGTCGGCTGAGTCATCCGACAGCTCAGATCAGAGCGAAGCACCAGACCTTTCTAATAGAGCTCCTTTTTTACCCAGAAGCCAATCAGACACCCCGAAGAGAGGGAAACCCAAACTAACTAACGAAGGACTAGAGCTGGGTTTTCTCAGTATAAAGGAACACATGTTTCTAAACGCTAAATCACCGCGTATTCCGGTGATTTACACGCTCCCCAAAATTCATAAAAACGCAGAACATCTGCCAGGCCGGCCCATCGTACCTGGGTGCGGATCAGTTCTTGAGCCTTTGGGGCTATTTGTTGACTACTTTATTAAGGAATCTGTGTCCACTACTGAGTGTTACATACGGGATAGTATGCACTTGATCAATCTGATAGAGGAACATCCCTTTGACCCCCACATCCAATGTACTCCAATGTACTCTGTACTTTGGATGCGGAGTCATTGTATACCAACATACCCCAAAATGACTCCATGTTGGTCATCCGTGATGTCCTTGATAGACGTCCTCGTCCACATTTAATACCAACTCTGTTTATCATGCAACTACTCGAAATATGTCTGACCAAGAACTATTTTCTTTTCGATAGTCAGTACTATGGCCAGATTAAGGGTACATCTATGGGGGCTGTTTTTGCCCCCAACCTGGCCATATTGTACATGGACAGTCTAGAATGCGGCCGCGTTTTGACCTCATGTAACCCCTTCCATAGTGGCATTGCCCTAAGGAAGGGGTACATTGACGACATCTTCCTGATTTGGAAAGATTCTGAGGAGTTGTTATCTCAATTCCTCCACTGGCTTAACAGCAACTGTAGTGGTTTAACATACACTCTCGCTACTAGCCGCTCAAGCATCCCATTCCTAGATCTTAATATACAAGTTAGGGATGGGTTATTAATCACGAGCCTATATAGCAAAACTACGGAACGGAATACGCTGTTGAGTTACATGAGTCATCACCCCAGGGCTCTTCGTGACTCACTTCCGTATTCATAGTTCTTGAGGCTTAGACGTAACTGTTATCTCAAGCAAGACTATTTCAGGGAGGCTCATATTCTGAGCGCCAAACTTAGCGCAAGAGGTTATCCACGTAGACTGATACGATCATCACTCAAAAGGGCATGGTATTGCCCTAGGGAAGTGTTGTTGGAACCTAAAAATAAAAAAACACGGACCGGCTGATCTGTGTTACTACCTTTTCCCCTGCCTCCAACTCAATTTCCAAGAGTATCAAGAAGCACTGACCAATAGTGAATGCAAGTCATCTCCAATTAGAAAAACCTATGTTCGCATTTAAGAGATCAAAAAATCTGAGAGATCATTTGGTTCGCGCAGCATTGCCCGCTCCTGACCAAATGAACACACTTGACACTCTGTGGGATCTCCCACAGGTTAACTGGACATGCAAAATGCCGCAATTGTTCTATGTGTGACACCACCATCGAGGGCAAAGAATTCATTTTCAATGATGTGAAGCATGTACGCAAACAATTTTCTAACTGTAATAGTACAAATGCTAACTATGCTATTGTCTGCCCCTGTCATAAAATCTATATAGGGCAAACAACGCTGGAAGTGCGAAGCAGAATGTGCCAACACAGGAGTCGCATTCGCTGCAGAACTCAGAATGCCCTGTTGGTTGACCACTTTACTGAATTCTCTCACACTGAACTGGATTTCCGATGGACAATTATCTCTTTAATCAAACTACCTCCCCGAGGACCTGCAACATCTGTTGAACAAGGAGGAACTACATTGGATTCTCAAGACCCAGAGCCTCTATAATGGACTCAACCGGATGGAGGACTGGACGTCCTTGATTTAAACTTAAGACTGACTCCGTTGTACTGTAACATCCTGACCCCCCTGTGTGGTCGCTGTCTGGACACTTTTGTGCTATTGTAATTTCATGATTAGTTTTTCTTGCACTATATAGTGATTTGCATATATTATTTATGTTATATCAATTGATATGTATTTTGGTCATTTGTAAATATCTTATGTACTGTTGATTGTTATTCTATCATTACATTATTATTTTCATCAATTTGCCACTTCACTTTTCGATCACTTCTGATTTTAACATACACTGCCTGTTTTTTTAGTATCGTTCATTATGGCCGCCCCATATTGGGTTTGTCCCTATTAGCTGGCTTCCTGTCGCTTATTTGGTGTACACAAGTTGCCCATACTATGATGGCCGCGATCTCTGGCGGCTGCTCACTATTGGCTAACCGTAGACCACCTGACTAGCCTTGGATTCATTACTTCCGTGTTGCCACGGTTCACCGCGGATCGTGGAGCACTGGCCGCGTCGCACAAGGACCCTCATCGAGGACCTGTGCCTTAAGCCCCCTTTTGGTAAGTGAGCTGGCACTTGACCCTTTTTATTCATTCTGCTCACCCTAATACATCGGACGAGCATTACTGATTTGATCAAACCTTCCCGTTTCAGACTCTGTCAGACGGGACATTGCCTCCCCTGGTAAGTTTTCATACCTTCGGGGCACAAATTTTTCCCCATCCATTACACTCCCTAATTTCCGTGCCTCTTCTCCCCCTTTCATAGATAATTGGTCTTCCAAGCACACACATCGCTGTGAGCTATATTGTATACGTCCATACTTTGGGTAAGCTCTCCTTCCCTTGCTCATCTGGTCCGCTTTTTGACGACCACACATTGCCGCTTTTTCACCTGCCGGTTTATGTAAATATGATCACTTTTCATTTGTCTTCCGCATAAACTGATCTTGGTTCCTCTGTGTTCACTCGTGGTTATATACACCGTTATGCCTCGATCACGTATGATCCCCTCCTCAATCTTTTCACTAGCATGTGGCAACTTCTGAAATATTTTTATTATTTAAACAATTTTTGAAATGCTTGACATATCATTTGGGTGCTCCAAAACCAGTTTCTTCACTGTATGCCTTAGCCGTATCACTTTTGGTCAATCCTTGACACTACACCTTGGGATGGTACCTGATGGGTATAATTGTTATAGCTCATATAGGTGTATAAACTGACATGCCTTTTTTCCCCTCCCTCTCTACTCTCCCATTACCCTCCCCGTTTATTTCCTTTGTATGTTATATCTGTCAAGTCAAGTCAAGTCAAGTCATAAAGTTTGTATAGCGCACTACATACCCAGAGGGTTTCAAGGCGCTTAGGAAGGGGAGGAGGATTATTTGTCAAATATCCACGTTTTAAGCTGCTTTCTGAACGCGAGGTGGTTCTGGGTGAGGCGAAGGTAAGCGGGGAGTGAGTTCCATGTTTTAGCAGCCAGGTATGAAAAGGATCTGCCTCCCATGGTGGTCTTGTTGATGCGAGGTACAGTGGCGAGGGCTTGGCTGGAAGAACGTAGTTGGCAGGAGGGGGTGTAGAAGGACAGTCGAGAGTTGAGGCAATCTGGGCCGATGTCGTAGAGTGATTTGTGTGCGTGGGTAAGCAGTCGGAAAGTAATCCTCTTATTGACGGGTAGCCAGTGGAGGTCTTTAAGGTGACCAGAGATGTGTTCGTTGCGTGGGATGTCTAGTATGAGCCTGGCTGAGGCGTTTTGGATTCGTTGGAGTTTCTTCTGGAGTTTAGCGGTGGTACCTGCGTAGAGGGTGTTTCCATAGTCCAGTCGGCTTGTGACCAGAGCGTGGGTGACTGTTTTCCTTGTTTCGGAGGGGATCCAGCGAAATGTTTTTCTGAGCATGCGAAGAATGTGGAAGCAGGAAGAGGATACGGCGTTGACTTGTCTGTTCATTGAGAGTGAAGAATCCAGGATGACGCCAAGGTTCCGTGCGTGGTCTGTCGGGATGGGTGCTTTTCCGAGGGCTTCCGGCCACCAGGAGTCGTCCCAAGCAGAGGGGGATGTACCTAAGATGAGGACTTCTGTTTTGTCTGAGTTCAGTTTCAGACGGCTTTGTTTCATCCATTCGTAAACTTCTTTCATTCCTTCGTGTAGGTTAGTTTTGGCGGTGTTAGGGTCTTTGGTGAGTGATAGGATCAGTTGGGTGTCATCCGCGTAGGAGATGATGTTGAGGTTGTGTTGGCGTGCGATGGCCGCGAGGGGGCTCATGTATACGTTGAAGAGGGTGGGACTGAGAGAGGATCCTTGTGGTACGCCACAGATGACTTCAGTGGCCTCGGACTTGAATGGTGGGAGGCGGACTCTCTGTGTTCTTCCGGCGAGGAAGGAGGTGATCCATTCCAGTGCTTTTCCTTGAATTCCGATGTTTCTGAGGCGCTGTAGAAGGGTGCTGTGGCAGACTGTATCGAATGCTGCAGAGAGGTCGAGGAGGATGAGGGCGACTGTGTCTCCATTGTCCAGTAGAGTTCGAATGTCGTCTGTTGCTGCGATGAGGGCGGTCTCAGTGCTGTGTTTTGCTCGGAAGCCAGCTTGTGAGGGGTTGAGGGATTTGTTGGCTTCGAGGAAGGTGGCGAGCTGGTTGTTGACGGCTTTCTCGATGACTTTGGCCGGGAATGGAAGAAGCGAGATGGGGCGGTAATTTTTGAGTTCGGTGGGGTCCGCTGTTGGTTTTTTCAGAAGGGCGGTGAGTTCAGCGTGTTTCCAGTCTTCTGGGAAGGTAACGGAGTTGAAGGAGCAGTTGATGACGTCTCGGAGGTGCGGTGCTATGACGGAGTCTGCTTTGTTGAAGATGTGGTGAGGGCATGGGTCTGTGGGGGATCCTGAGTGGATGGAATTCATCAGGCGGATGGTGTCCTCAGTGGAGATTGGGTTCCAGGCGTTAAGGGTGTTCACGGGGGGAAGATGGTCAGCAGATGGTAGGGTGGGTTGGTTTCCGGGTTGGTTGTCAAAGCTGTTGTGGATGTCTGCAATCTTGTTGTGGAAAAAAGAGGCTAGGGAGTCGCAGAGGGTTTGAGAGGGGGTGATGTCGTTGGAGTTGGCCGAGGGATTGGAAAATTCCTTGACGATGTTGAAAAGTTCCTTGCTGTTGTGGGCGTTGTTGTCAAGTCGATCCTTGAATGCTGTTTTCTTGGCTTTTCGGATCAGTTGGTGGTGAGTGCGGGTGGCGCTTTTGAAGGCGTCCTTGGTGCTGGTGGTTGGGTCTTTTTTCCAGGCCTTTTCAAGGAGGCGGCAGAGTTTCTTGGACTTCTTGAGATCATCGTTGAACCATGAGGCTTTTTTGCTGCCAGGTTTGCTTTGACGTTTTTTCAGTGGTGCTAAGGTGTCGGCGGTGTTGGATAACCATAGGGTGAGGTTGGCGGCGGCTTCGTTGGCGTTAAAGGAGAGGGCTGGGGAGTTTCGAAGGAGCGATGCGGAGATTTGGTCTGTGGTGATTTTGTTCCAGTTTCTTTGCAGGGTGGGTTGGGAGTGGTTGATGGGTTTCGGCTTGTTGTAGGTGAAGTGAACGCAGCTGTGGTCGGTCCATAGGAGATCTGTAGTGTGGCTGAAGGAGACATGATTGCTGGAAGTGAAGATGGGGTCAAGTGTGTGACCTGCGATGTGGGTGGGGGAAGTGACTAGTTGTTTAAGTCCGAGGTTGGCGAGGTTGTCCACGAGGGTGGCGGTGTTGTGGTCGTTTGTCTTTTCAAGGTGAAAGTTGAGGTCTCCCAGAAGAATATAGTCTTTGGAGGGGAGTGCGTGTGGGGTGATGAAGTCCGGATGTCTTCACTGAATTTTGCGCGGGGTCCTGGTGGTCTGTAGAGGAGAGTGCCTCTGAGTGTTGTTTTGGGGTCGATGTGGATCTGGAAGTGAAGGTGTTCTGAGTTGGCGAGGTTGGTGTCAGAGCTGGTTGAGATGCGGATAGATTTCTTATGGACGATAGCGATTCCTCCTCCTGTGTGGTCGGTGCGGTCCTTACGAATGATTTTATAATCTTCAGGGATGGCAATGGTGATGTCTGGGGCGGAGGAAGCATTCATCCATGTTTCCGTAAGGAAGGCGACGTCTGGAGAGAGGGTGTCTAGTAGGTTCCATAGGTCAATGGCGTGCCTGTGGACTGATCGGGTGTTGAGAAGGATGCATTGTAGGTGGTTGGGGTCAGGAATCTGTGGTGTGGTCGTAGCGGAGATGTTGTCGGTGCCGCTGAATTTGCAGGAATAGCAGGAGAAAGGTCCATGGGTGTGTCCAGGAGCGGCTTGGACGCAGTTGGGGGCGCGACCGGGGTTGAGGGCTAGGAGGGTGGAGGCATCATAGGAAATTCGCGAGGGGCAGGGGGTATGGCACTGGGCGCGGTCCAGGCCAGGACGGGCGTAGACGGGCTTACCTTTGGCGCACCTTCGGCGCGGGTTGGGCGCGGTCGCTGCGCGTAAACGCTGCGCGCGGGAACTACTGTCATATATGGAGAGTGGAGGGGGAGGGGCGAGGGCGCTTCAGCTGGGAGGCGGGGCGGGCTAAGGAGGACGACAACAACAACAAAATGGAGGCGGAGGGGTCAGGGCGGCAAGAGCGCTTGGGGGGTAACGCAAATACTGCAACAGAGTCACGCAATTGAATACAATGCTAATGAGCAAAAGCGGCGAGATGATAACAAATTCTACAATTCTACAGTCACGCTGGCAATATCACACTGCAAATGGGCAAATCGGCAATTTAGCAATCAGAATGGGCAAAGCGGCAGTCCAAGCACGCAGCGGCAATTAGAGCGCACAGCAGGCTGTAGTTATTAATTACAGTCCAGATCAGAGCATAAGCGCTGCACAAACGATACCACAACAGCAACAGCAGGGGAGCGACCACTCAGCTCGGAAGCGAAGAGCGAGTCACGGCGCTTCCAGGTGAGGTGATCTGTATTGGTAACATATTCCCACAGTGTGGGCTGAAGTTATTATACTGTTTCTTTAGGCAATTATTACTGTCCTGAGGATGAACCTTAGATTATGTTTGGTTCGAAACGTCGTCGACCTAACGCACTAAATGCATAGTTACACAGTGAATTTCTGTATGCATATGTGTTTGTCTTGGATTGTCTGTATATGATTTACGATACTCAGATGACCCTTTTGCCTATAACAACCCTTGTGTTCGTGTTCCCCCAGTGTGTGAGTTGGACATCGGCTGGTGTCCCACTTGTATTACACCATGCACTACTTTTACCTTTATATTATATGAAATTAAACTGTCCGGCTGGACATTTGGAATATAGTACTATCTAGTCTATATTTATTTTGCTCGCAAATTCCCTTGTCTAGGGACCACTGTCTCTGTTAGCGAGTATCTACCCAAGGTCCCTAGTCTATTGCACCCTGGGTTCCCTTGTATTGTTTAAATAATATTTTCCTAGCAAGGAGCCGGGGGTGCGGGGTCCACCGAGGTTGCCTCGATTACACATTTCCCCACTTTGACACGATACCACGGACCTGCAGAGAGAGACTGCACAGGGCTGGGACAATGATTCCTAGTTTTGGGTTTGAGTTTCTCAGGGAGTTCCTTGTTGGGGTTAGGGGGGGGCCGGGTGGGACTTTGGTGAGGGGTTGGCGAGGGCTGGTGAGGGAGAGGTGGCAGGAGACGAGGGAGAGGTTGTGTTGCGGGTGAGGGAGACAGGGAGGGGGGAAGGACAGGGGTTGATTATTTAGGTTTGGGGGTTGGGGGTTGGTTGTTGTGAGGGGTCCAGAGCTCCAGTCTTGCATACACGCGTTGGTTACACCTCGACACTGTTTAGGTCTTGCGGCTGCCGGGGCCCCCTTTCACACATTGCCAAAGGTTGCTCGCGGGGTCCAATAGCCTTATCCCACCACCCCACATGCCACGATGCCTAACACCTTTAAAGTATTGACACTCAATGTGCGAGGACCCAACAATCCAGTTAAGAGAAGTGCGATCCGCTCCTCATTGGAAAATACACACGCGGATATCTGCCTCCTCCAGGAGACGCACTTGCTGGCCCGAGATTGTCACAGGCTTCGCGCACGAGCGTTCCCGGGACAATACTTCTCCTGTGGGTCCACTAAAACTGCCGGGGTAGCACTTCTAGTAGCAAAACATTTTAAAGGGGAAGTCCTCCACAAACTAGCAGAGATAAGGGGCAGACTCCTGGTATACCGCGTGGTCCTGGGAGGAGTGACTTTCACAATAGGCTCTTTGTACAGTCCCAATGAGGGCCAGGAGAAATTCCTACACACTGCACTCACAGAAATAGCGGCTACTTCGGATAGACACATTATAATAAGCGGGGACTTGAATGTCGTGTTTGACGTAACCTTGGATCGGTCTTCTCCACGCACCTTCCACGCTAGAAGCCTCGCAGCCGCGTGCACTGACAGACTACGAGACCTTGATTTGCACGACCTGTGGAGGCAGCGGCATCCCGGGGAAAGAGAATGTTCCCATTATTCTGTAGCACATAAAACGTATGCCCGCATAGATCATTTTCTAGTGACGAGCCCGGTGTGTTCTCTCACTTCTTCGGTTGATATGGGAGTCATATCCTTGTCGAACCATGCCCCGGTCTCCATGACTGTTACCACCCCGCCGTCTCTACCGCCTCCTACGGTGTGGCGCCTCTGAGACACGCTCTTGCATAGACAAGATGTGGTAAAACAGGTACAGGAATCCATACGGGACTTCCTACAGCACAATGCGAACTCGGACACCACAGGCCCGATTCACAGAATGAACTTAAGACTCAATCCTAAACTTACTACTATTTTGGTATTCACAGAATTCACTTACTACTTTTGGCATTCACAGAATGAACTTACTACTTTTGGTATTCACAGAAGTTAGGATTTTGTCTTAAGTTTGTCTTAAGACAACCTTAAGACAGACTTAAGACAGACTTAAGACAAAATCCTAACTTCTGTGAATACCAAAAGTAGTAAGTTCATTCTGTGAATGCCAAAAGTAGTAAGTGCATTCTGTGAATACCAAAATAGTAGTTAGTTTAGGATTGAGTCTTAAGTTCATTCTGTGAATCGGGCCCCACGTTAGCAATCCAGTGGGCCGCATTGAAAGCTGTATTTATCGTAATCTCCTCGGCCGACAACCGAATGCGGGCAGAAAAACGGGAGGAACTCACCCTAAAAGTGCAGGAACTAGAACGCATGCACCCACGGACTTGGGCCCCATGAGTCTGGAAACAGTTCAAGGTGGCGGGGGGTCACCTCGCAGCTCTAGACACTGACCGGGCAGAATATGCGGCACTGAGGCTGAAACACACCTATTACACCGGTGGTGATCGGTGTGGGCGGTTATTGGCCAGCCGGCTCAGACTAGCCCAACAACGCCAGAGGGTGAAAGAAATCGCGCGTACTGATGGGTCTACTGTGTTAGAGGATGCACAAATAGCAGAGACGTTCCGAGACTTTTATGCTGATCTTTATGAGGGCACGCCTCCGAATGTTGCTGCCGCAACCAGGTACTTGGACTCGGTTACGCTTCCCTCTCTGGCGCCGGAACAGGCGGATTGGCTAGAGAGAGACATCCGCATCGAAGAAGTGGTCACTGCAATCGCTCGTCTTAAGGTGGGGAAGGCACCTGGGCCGGACGGCTATTCCTCCTCCTTTTACAAGACCTTCTGCACTACCCTTGCGCCATTGGTCACTCGCCTATTTAATTCTTTCGCGGACCCGGGAGCTATTCCACCGGATCTCCTGCGTGCCTCTGTCTCGGTTATTCCAAAGCCAGGGAAGAACGGAACCAAATGCAGGGCGTATTGCCCAATATCCCTCCTTAATGTCGACCTCAAACTATACACCAGCATCCTGGCCACGCGTCTGGCCGCCCATCTGCCAGGCTTGGTGGACCCCGATCAGTCAGGCTTCGGCCCTGACTGCCAGACAGTTGACAACACTAAGAGAGTCACCCACCTGATTGAAAAGGTTTCCCGGATACCTGGGGAATATATGATCTTGGCGGTCGACGCTGAGAAAGCGTTCGACCGTGTGCACTGGCCTTACCTAGAAATGGTGCTAGCCAAATTCGGGATAGGGGAGAAATTTCGGACCCTAAATTTTCAACTGCTACAGCGCGCCCTCCGCAGTTGTGAGAGTCAATGGCTACCGCGTTCCCCATAGAGAGAGGGACGCAACAGGGGTGCCCATTGTCACCACTCCTCTTCGCCCTCTACATGGAACCCCTCGCTTATCGAATCCGGCAGCGTCAGGAGGCCATTGGCATCAAATTCGGCGGCGATCTTCATACCATCAGCCTCTACGCGGACGATGTCCTACTAACCTTGGATCACCCGCGGACGGCGCTGCTGGCATGCCTTGATGAGCTCGAGGCGTTTGCTGCAGTGTCCGGATTCAAGATGAATGCGGACAAATCTATAGCATTGGACCTGTCTCTTACAACCTCAACGCGAACTTATCTGCAGGTCCCTTCTACCCGTTCAATGGGCTACAGATACGGTCCCGTACTTGGGAATCCAGCTTGCCCCGACCCTGACCAGAATGGTCACGGCCAACTATACTGTCCTGCGCACTCACATCCGAGGAGAGTTAGATCGGTGGAGACATCTTCCTCTGTCTTGGCTGGGCCGCATTGCGGCGATTAAGATGACTGTACTGCCGCAAATCTTATATCTCTTTCGTGCCCTCCCACTGCCGCCTCCAGCAGGCTGGATAAGACAGACCCAATCGGACCTAGCCAAATTTATGTGGCAAGGTCGGAAGCCTAGATTGAAGAGAACACTCGCCACTTTGGCTCCTGAGGAGGGAGGTTTAGGCGTTCCGGACCTGCATAAATACTACCAGGCGGCGCAATTACGCTACTTGGTGGAATGGAGCAAGTGGGAGTCCGACAAGCACTGGCTATTCCAGGACCAGGCGGTGGCGGGGCGCCCGCTGCAAGAGATACCATTTCTACCTCGAGGTTATAGACCTGCCAACCTCTATGCGTCCTCTATCACCCGGGTACCCCTGGAGGTCTGGGATGCGACCAATACCCTTCACGGTTTGACTACATTCCCCTCTCCACTCACACCCCTGGTGGACAACCCTGACTTTACTCCCGGAATGGCTAAAGGAGTCTTTGCTCACTGGAGGACGGCAGGTTGCCGCTTCCTGTATCACGTATTCAGCCCGGATGGGATGCTTCCCTTCCAGCTCTTTAAACAAACATATAACCTCCCCTAAGCAGAGCGCATGAGATATTTGCAGGTGCGTCACTGGGCGTTGCAGCCGCAAATACGAGAATCAACTGATAGGGAATTCACTCCATATGAGAAATGGCTTTTTTCACGCACTTCCAACTCCAAGCTCGTCTCAGACCTTTACAAATTGCTCCAGACACCAACCACACACATCTACAACCCGGGCAGAGTACGATGGGAAAGAGAACTTGGTAGATCCCTGAGTCATAAGGAATGGGGAAATATTGCGTATAGGGCTAGGCACTCAGCATACCACATGGGACTTACCGAGACACTTACAAAAATATCTCTATACTGGTACTACACCCCTGAGAGACTATCCGAAATGGATCCTTCCAAAGATAAACTCTGCTGGAGGGGTTGTGGGCACACCAGCACTTTGGCACACATTTTGTGGGGTTGCCCGCTCCTCCAGTCGTATTGGACACACATCTTAGATGAAGTTGATGCACACTTCCAGACAGAAATACCCCGCTTTCCCGCTTATATTCTGCTGGGCCTCCCTAATGCACTAACTTACTCACTGCGCTCTCGTAGGGGCCGTCAAATGGCCATAGCTCTTGGGTCGGCTCTGCAGAACATCCTTGCACACTGGCGTACCACCACTATCCCTACCACTACGGGCTGGCTTCACCGGATGTGGCATGAGCTAGGTATGGAGAAGCTGTCACTCATCGCAGCGGGGAAGGGGGATCAATTTGAGGAACTTTGGCTGCCCTTTAGAGCCCTACTTCTAACTGAATTCACGGAAATAACTTGTCCTAAATATCTCAGATTGCTGCGCCTGACAGCACCCATAGCTACGGACCCTAAAGCACTCGAGGCATGAGGTACTCAAGAGTTGAACAAATGAGCCATAGGGAGACTGTTGAGAGCTCTGGTCCGGGTGGGGGGAGGGGGGATGGAGGGGGATTCGGTTTGGGGGGGGTTGGGCTACGGGCAGGGGGATGTTTTTTCTGGTTTTTTCCAGTTCTAATACTATCTTGGTTCAGTACATTTTCATCCCTGACAAGTCGGACATTGCGATTATTGCGATTATTGCTTTGAATACAGTCCTCCGATGAGACTTGCTATTCGCACCTGGTGTACCTACACTGCTTATTGTACTATATTGCACTGTTTTCCAGTGATAATAAAAAGATTTAAACCTAAACTCGCATTGCCGTACCTGTGCAGTACAGAATACTCATGGCTCTGCCTTAGGGGATAGTCTTGTGCGTAAGCGGTTTAAAACCACGCTTGACATTTCCAACGGTTTTTATGCCCACCATTTGGATGGTCTGTGTTCCCAATGGGCCAGCTTTACATGCGGCGGCGTACAAAAACAATTTCGACGTTTACCGATGGGCTATAAGCATAGTCCTGGCGTATTTGCTGCCCGCATAGTCTCTCTCTTGGAGAGAATCGACCCTGATGCATTCTCGTATGTGGATGACATTTATCTCACAGACGACGAACTTTGGGAGCATCTGTGTCGAGTTGACCGCATAATTTGTAGCTTTGCTGATTTCGGTTACAAATTCAACTTTGCAAAGTCGCACATTGCTGTTCCTGGGCTATGAGCTCAACAATGAAGTTAGCGGATTAGCTCCTCAGTTCTTGGAGAAGTGCGCACAATTGCGCGCTAAGACAACTCTGAAAAAATTACAGTCTTTGCTGAGATTTTTTAATTTCGGGAGGACATACATTCCGGAATATGCCCATGATACAACCTGATTTCACCAAATCGTGCTGGCTGCCAGAACACTCAGCTATACTGCAATCTTTGCAGGCTGATCTGCTTGCTTCTAGATACTTACTGACTCGTGATAACCACACCAACCTGGTGATAAGAATTTTCCCTGGGGCGGTGGGTTTCACGTACCTTACTTTTAACGAAGCAGACACAGTATCTATTGCCTACAAGTCACACTTGTTCACTTCGGCTGAAATGCGATTTTCCACTGTGGAGAACGTTTTAACGGCTGTACAGATGGCACCCCGAGTCCTGCTTTGGAGGCAGTTACGAAAGCCAGTGTACCTAATTCTAAAGCTCTGCACCCTCGGTGGATACAATGGGCTGCATCATTGACATCCCCGGATGTCACATTTATTTATGATGCCTCCTTATGGTCGCAAGAGTTTTTGCAATATGAATTTGTTCATCCTGCACATTTGGCTATGCGGCCTTTGCAGGATTTCCATTGCATCACATATACTGATGGTTCGGCGCAGGTTGCGCATGGTTCTAAACACGCCTACGATTCCGCATGCGCCATTGTGGTAGGTCCCATGGTGAATGATGAGTTCAAGTCCAGAGTCATGCACACGCAAACTCTAGGGGACTGCACCGCACAATTGGCAGAGCTTCGTGCTCTGATGCTTGCATTGGAGTACGCTGATCCTAGTGTGACGACTCTTATTATAAGTGATTCTTACTACTGTGTCCAGTCTTACAATGAAAACGTATTCTTTTGGATCCAGAATGATTTTCGCGATTCCATGGGTCGCACAATAAAACATAAAATGATCTGGGTCCGAGCGGCTGAGCTTAAAGAGCAGTTGCCACTCGTTTTTGTAATTCATACTCTTGGTCATCAGTGCGTTGGAGTCCACGCTCTTTGCAACTCGCTTGCTGATGAGGCAGCGAAATCAGCAGTATCAACATATTTAGTTGCAGCAGTTACACAGTCCAAAAGTAAGATTGATGATGGTATCTTGGCGGCTGTTGCTGCCACTGAGAAGAAGGGAGGTAAATATCCTAAAGGGTTCCCTTCGAAGTACACAAATCACTTAAGTCCCGATAAGGTTCCTTATGTGAAAATACCTGACGTTGGGGAGATGTTGATTCACAACTCGTATCGCAGAAATACATTGATCACAGCGGCCCATGAAGGTGTTGCGTCTGCGCATGCGGGCGTTTCTGCCACTGTGTCTCAATTACAACAGCATTTTTGGTGGCGGGGACTGTACAAACAGACGCGCGATTATGTCCTTCAATGTGACATTTGCCAGCAGATTAATGCTTCAACTGCTGCGCGTCCACCCCAAACACAGTTGTTCATTTCTAATAAACCACTAGGCTGTGTTTATTTAGATCACTGCGGTCCTTTTTCTTCTGATACTGCATATAAGTACGTCTTAGTCGCAGTTGATTCATGCACAGGCTTTGTATGGGTGTGGTCGCACCGCAGCGCTGATTCACGGACTGTCATAAGGGATTTGCGTGTCTTTGTAGGGATTTTTGCCTGTGGTACCTTCCATTCGGATCAGGATCCTGCTTTCGCCTCTAAGGCGTATAAGGATGCCATGGCTTCGTTGGGGGTCCAAGTCAAGTTTTCGTCTCCATACAGGCCTGAGGGCAACAGTGTAGTGGAACGAATGAACCGTGTCTTAAAGCAATCATTGACAGCTCGAGTTATAGGCACTGGCAGGAACTGGCTGGCCCATCTCAATGGCGTGCAGCGTGCTCTTAATAATCTCCCTAGAAGGTCTCTGGGTGGGTGGACCCCATACGAAATCCTCTTTGGTATCAAGATGTATGTACCGGACCTTGACGGTCTAGACTCGGTGGCTGATGCTGCCTCCATTGACGTAGATGAACATTGCAATATTTTACAGACTCTAAAAAAGACAAGAGACAGTCTTGCAAAGGAACATTTGCCCTCCACTTCGGATGATGTGTTGCAGATCCCGGTAGTTGGCTGGCTACCCCAAGTTGGAGATTTGGTTCAGGAGAAGATCAAAAACAAAAAAGAATTTGGTCCATCTTACCGTGCTCCATATCCTGTGCTTGGTGTGAAGGGCACAAGAACAGTCATTTTACCACCACTTCCAGGTCGTAAAGAAAACAGGTATATCTCCATTGACAATGTCAAGATACGCAGAGTGGCTGATTCTTCTTAGTATGACACCGGCAGTCTCCTGTCCTTCAATTGTGAGAAATTCTGTTTTGGCCACTACTTCTAGTCCTGAACCGGAGGTGGCCATCGAGATCCCTACAATTTCTAGTCCTTTATTGAGTACATTGCCTGGAACTCAACTTGATGTAACTGATTACACTTACCCAACTGACTTATCGATGCCTGATTTACAAACTTGTTTGGCCACAGAATCAGAGTTTCATTTGACACTGTTTCACGCACATCAGGAAAGCCATCACGGATTGCAGTCTATACAAGTTTATTTAAAAAACATTTTTTGATTCCCCCTTGGACATATATTTGGCTGGTGCTTTTTTCGATTTACCTTTTTATGTCAATTAATTTTGTGTTTTATTTTTTCTGATTTGTCAATGGACACTATGTCGAAGAGAGAACATGCATTTGACATCTAAATGGAACATTGGCACCCCATTCCTCGTCACATACTGCAAACAGATTGAAGAGAGACTTGGCTTTTGTTAACATCACTGCTTGGCCTGTCCTGGATGGGATAGTATGGGATGCTGTTAAATTTCAAATCCATGTCCCCACTGAGGTTATAAATGTCCCTAATGTGTTTAGAGTTAACATGGGGGATGTAGTTAAACAAAACATACGTTCTGATGATTGGGATGTTCAGGCCGTAGAAGCATTGTTTTCTGATTTGAAATAGTATGCTGCCTTTGATGCTGAAGATTTGTATTTAGAATCTGCTAATTATGGTGATTTATTTTGTTTCCAACACTTTGGCAACCACTACCTACATAAAACTAATTCCAGAAGGAGTGCTGTCAATTATACACAGTGGAAGCATTGCCCAGCTCCTTTGCAAGGCAGTTCAAGTACCTTTTTGAAAAAGTACACTTATTTTACTGACTTTAATCAGTCCAATCCCGCTTCATTTTATTTTAAATTGACAGAACAGTCCATGTCCAAGGTTAGACTTACCGATACTAAGTTATTGTACTCAAAGTCCTTTCTAGACCAGCTAGCTGTTGGAGGCTACGAGTTGTGGAAGGAAACAGTTGACCTTAAATCAGTTTGGGGTTCTAAAAATTGGCAGGTACAAGGCGCTGAGGCTTTGCACCGTGCATGTCTCATCCCGAATCATATGTTGTTTTTTAATTCTACCATTTCACAGACAAGATGCTTTGGATTGGCTACTTCTAAAAAATTAAATACTCCTTCCTTTCCTGATTAGGAAGAATATTCAGGTTGGAGTAATACTACAAAATTTTCGATTAGCGAGTTGCAAACTCTATTGCAAAATTCGTCCTTTAACATATCCAGTTTGGATCCCAAGGGTTGGTTGATGTGGCACAGAAGTGCTGATTTCTGCCAACATCGTTTTCTAGGTTTAGCTGATGGCTTTATTTATTTATTTATTTATTTATTTATTTTATATGCTTATATAGCGCCTGAATAGACCCCCGAAGGGGTATCTCTGCGCTTAGCCATACAAAGAAACCGACAGCTCAACCCAAACAGTGCTAGAGGGTGGGGGGAGTGAAATGGGTTAAATGCTGGAAAAAAGGTAAGTTTTCAGGGCTTTTCGAAAAGACAGGTGGTCAGTGCTAAGCTTTAATGCGAGGGGGAGGGTGTTCCAAAGAACAGGGCCTGTGTATGCCAAAGACTTGCCTCCTTGACGAGCTTTTTTAATTTTTGGAACCTTAAGGAGTTGGAGATTGCTCGATCGTAGTGAGCGACCCGGAACATAAGGAAGGAAGGCTGTGGAGAGGAATTTCGGGCCTTTCCCAATCAGGCACTTGTGGATTGTGCATAAGATTTTGAATTTGGTCCGCAGTCGCACTGGCAGCCAGTGGAGTTCCAACAGAAGTGGCCTGGAGGGAGTCCTGGGAGGAGCCTTCAAAATTAACCTCGCGGCCGTGTTCTGGACCACCTGTAGTTTGTTAAAATGGCCTTCATTAGCTGACAAAAGAAGGCCATTACAGTAGTCCAGTCTACTAACGACCAAAGCCTGGACCAAGGTCTTTCTGTGGTGATCTGGGAGGAAAGGAAAGACCCTTCTCAGCAGAGAAATAACCCCGAAACAGGTACCCGCAACCTGATTGACGTGATCTTTGAAGGTCAATGACTGGTCAAATAGCACTCCCAGATTTCTGATGGTCTGTTTAGGAATAGGGGCAGGTCCTAGTTCAAGAGGCCACCACTCATTAGACCACAATGTTTCTGCTTCCCCATAGAGTACAACTTCTGTTTTGGCCACGTTGCACTGTAGGCAGTTATTGGCCATCCAGTTGGAAACTGCCCTCATACCTTCTGCAAAAGTTCTTTGTAAAGCAGGAGAGAAGGTCTTAAAAGGGAACAGAAGTTGGGTGTCATCAGCATAGGACACCGGTATAAACCCAAAAGATCTCACTAAGTCAGCCAGGGGGGCCACGTACACATTAAACAGTGTGGGGCTTAGGCAAGAGCCCTGTGGCACACCCCTGGTGAGCTCCCTGGCGATGGATTTATGGGGGCCCAATCTGACTTCTTGAGAGCGGCCGGAAAGGAAACTCTCCATCCAGGACAGAGCCATACCTCCCAATCCTATCTCTCTCAAACGGCAGAGAAGCAAATCGTGAGACACCGTATCGAAGGCAGCGGATAGGTCCAATAGCACCAGAATCATGGACCCTCCACTATCGAGCGTCATCCTGATGTTATTGGTGACAGCCAATAGGGCAGATTCGGTGCTATGGTTAGGCCTAAAACCAGATTGTGAGGGATCTAGGCCATCCGCTGTCTCGATATATTTGGAGAGGTGGGTGTTCACGTGCTTCTCTGTTAATTTGCCGATGTAAGGTAAGAGAGAGATAGGTCGGAGGTTAGATAGATCCGTCCAGGGTAGGGTAGCCTTCTTCCGGATAGGGTTTACAACCGCAGTCTTCCATTCCATGGGGACTTGGCCTTTGGCCAGGGAGGTGTTAATAACTGCCTGGATCGAGGGGCCTAAGATGGAGATCAAAGGGGGCATCATTTTAGCAGGAAGAGGGTCACTGGGAGAGCCTGTTTTCATATGGCCGATTAGGGTTGCCAAATTTTGATCTGTGACGGGAGGAATGACACACAGGGAGTTTGAAGCCTGTGTGCCGGATTTAGCTTCGGAATAGATGAAATGGCCCCAACTTTAGAGGTTAAAATTTTGTCATAGATCAAATTTATTTTATCCTCGAAGAACTCAGAAATTTCGTCACAGAGAAGTTGAGAAGCATCATCGGTGCTTTCAGTGGCTGTGGGTTTAATAAAATTGCGTAAAATTTTGAACAATTCACGCGGACAGTTCCCTGCCTCCTCCAGTTGAGTAGAGAAGTGGACTTTCCTGGCTAATTTTATATTTTTATAATATACTGACTGAGCCTCGTGAAATGCTTTCCTTGCTTCTTCATTTTTGGATGTTCTCCACTTTTTTTCTAAGCGTCTGCATTTTTGCTTTTCTTTCCTAAGATCAGCTGTATACCATTTCTCCTGTTTGGACTGGGGGAATTGCTTGTGTAGTTTAAGGGGGGCAATGATGTCAATAGCAGATTTCAGGGACTGATTAAATTTCTCTAATACCGACTCAGCATTGTCTATATCTGTAACAATCGGTTGCACCCAGTAATTGTGCAAATTGGTAGCTGAAATTTTATGCCATTCTCGACGAAGAATAGGCGGGGGCAGAGCTTTCTGAGGTTGTTTGATTGTTCCAGCCAGATAAAACTCAACCAAAAAGTGATCTGACCAAAGGATCTTTTTGGCAGGTAAACAGCGTATTTTGGTACAATTGGAGAATATAAGATCCAGGGTGTGACCACCTGTGTGTGTGGCACCGTTGTTAATTATTTTAAGCCCCAGGTGAGATAGGTCAGTTGTTAAATGAACGGATTCCGGCAATTCAGGAGTGTCCATATGTATATTAAAGTCTCCAAGGAGGATAAAATCCTCCTTGGCTCTCATATGGGGGGCAAGTGTTTCCAGAAGGAGCAGGGCAAAGTCGGGGTTGGGAATGGGTGGACGATACAGGAGGGCTCCTTTCCAGGGAGTACTACCCAATGTGATTTTGAAAATCATGATTTCCATCATTGGACTACATATTTGGTCTAAAATGGTTAACTTAAACGTGTCCTTACATATGATCGCCAAGCCACCACCAGTTTTTTTGGGCCTGTCAACATGCATAATTCTATATCCTGAGGGAACCCCCAACACAACAGCGGAAGTTGTATGGGGTTTCATCCAGGTCTCTGTAAAAAAACAAAGGTCAGGTTGTTCTGCATGAATAAGGTCCCAGATCTGTAATTGGTGCTTAGGCATGGAACGCACATTTAACAGGAGACATTTAAGTTCTGGGGGAGTTGTAGTGACAGTAGTTTTAGCACAAGTATTATTTCCAGTCAAGTCTGACTGGAAACGACATTGAAGGCATGAAAAACTTCCTTCGAGCTGTTTGTATTGCAGCCGTGTATCACATTTCACCCTTGGCTGAAGGAGTCGGAGGGTTTGGGGTGTATAAATGACAAGGTTACTATCTTCAATGTAAGGAATCATCGTGGGATCGCCTAATAGCACCGGTACCTCTGTCTGCCTCGTCCTGTCGCGGACGGGCGCAGACGGGCAGCTCTTTGGCTGGTCTTCGGCGTTGCTTCGGCGACGCTGCGCGCGATCGCTGCGCGCTCACAGAGGGCGATGGCTAAGTAGGCTCTCCAGATCGGTGCACTAGAGCGCTAACCGCTCGTGGAGTGTCCCGGCAGGAAGTGACTGGCTCTCCCTGGCCCGCCCTCCGCGCAACGGTACTGGTTACCGCGTCGGAACGGGGCGGGTCAGGAGGAAAAACGAGCACAGGCTTCCTAAGGTCAGTAAATATCGTTTCCCTCCTCTTTGTATTCAAGGAAGGGCTATGGGGTAATATTCACCCCAGTGTCTATATGTGCGTGGTATGAGTGTAAAGCGTGTCGCTGAGTGACAGTGCTCAATTAAAAAAACAACATCGTTAGTTATTCAACAGATGTGATTTTAAAACAATTATTAAAAACAGGCTCTTCGCGTTTTAACACCCACCACAAATATCACATGCACGGGGCACAATTGCGGAAGCTTTGAGTGGCTGAGCGGCGTAGAGACTCTGCCACCGTCTCACACAAGTCAGGGCCGATCCCCGTTTTGAGAATGACCATTCTGTCACTACTTATTCAGTAGGCAAATTATGTCAGAATTGGCTCAAACATTCTACCTTGGCATCAGTTAAACTGCATCTATCTAAGCTGACTGACGATGTTGATTTAAATGATCGTGACTAATCAGCAGTCAGCAGCCAGACTCATAATGCCCAGGGGGGGGGGGGCTACCTCGGGCCAGATACCCTCATTGCCTGAGCCCTTTATTTGTATCTGGTTTATTAAGCAAATGCCATTAGCAAAGAGGCCCTAAAAGCCATCCACAACAAGTGTCTCGCATCCTAACAAACTTACCTGCGGAGACCAAGTTTAGGCACTAGGCTCAAGACCTCCTAGCCCCTCGTGATCGGCATTCTCCACCCCTTCTCCACTCCCAGCTTCCCATTGCTGATCCTAATCGGCTGCCCTTTTGTGTCCACAGGTCAGGTCCTGTTACAGTGCAGTGACCGTCCTTTGAACACACATTTTCCCACTGTCCCCTCATGAAATCACCTATTCAGTTGCTAAACTGAAGGTGAGAATTCATGGGGTGGGGGGCGAGTTGGGACTAAGGGAGGGAGGCTTAAGGGAAGCAAAAGGTAGCCCGATTTTATAGCAGTCTGAATTAGGCAATGACACTTCTGATTTCATAGCTGGGACGTGTATGGCCCTGGCATGCTTGGCATTTGTTAAAACCTATGCATCTTGTTTACTGTTCTATTGGTGTGCCATGGTTTAAATTATTTTCTAAAAATATTTTATTCAATCCAACCACTCCATCTCTTTTTCCCCTCCTTACATGAAGTAAGGACGCCACTTTCTCTAGTCCCTCCCCCCCACGTCTCTAAACCCATGAGTCAGAATGAGAAGGGTGGCAGGCAAAAACTCTGGGGCATATCATCAAGGGCAATATCACCGCGTTAGCTGCACTTTCGTGCCGCTAACGCAGTAATTTTTTATTGCCTTATTTACAAGCTCGCACTAACCTGTGTTAGCGCTAGTTTCTGTGAGTTAGCTTCTGGTTTTTTATCGCGCTATGCCCCATTATTGCAGGTATTTCATGTCTGCAAAATTTCTGACTTAGCCATACATATAATGGGAGGTGGATTGTACGGCTGAGTCCACATCTTCCTATCACCACGGATTAGTTTATCGTTGCCGTTCTTATGCTGGATTTCCAGCGATGTGTGCGGAATTCGCTGCTATCGCAGGATTTATTATCGCTGTGGAGATCTGCATTGATAATAATGCGTTATCTTGGCGATAAAAACCTGCAATACGCGGTGTTAAACAAAATCGCGAAGAGCGTGCTCTGCGATATTTATCGCAGTAGGTAGATAGTATGCCCCCCAGAGTCCCTGGGATGCAGACAGGGTTGTCACAGATGCATATAGCACAGTGGGTTGAACACCTGCTGCACAGATCTCCGCGTAAAACAAAAGGGCACGTTTCAATCCTCGTAAGACAGCTCAGAGGGTGAATGTACATGCTGTGGAGTTCAGCATGCAGACTGCTGGTTAGATGTTGCAATCATGTAAATTAGGTATATTCTGTGGCAGATATGGAAAGAATGCTCTGCTCCTACTGCAGGATACAAGTGCCAAGAAGTGCCGACTTTGACAGGGCCGATTCAGACCATCATCCATTTGCATTTTTATGTGATGGACACCATGGAGTCGTCTAACTGCACCAATTAAACAACCCATTGTGTGTTTCCTAAAGTAATGCATGTCGCTTTGTTCATTACTCTCCACAAACGTATCATTGCAGGGTAGCCTATCTGATAATACCTAATTTGACAAATGAATTCACAAATCAGGGGAGGGAGTTTTCGGAAAATAACCAGCACAACTATATCATAACTATATTATTTCTTTAATTTTCTAATCAACAAAATAACCCAATTCCACGTTACTGGCACCTGCAATTTGATTAGCAAACTGAATGTCCCCATTTTAGGTCGAGCCTAGCCTTGCAACACATGCGCCGCTCACTTTGCGAGGCATGCAGTATTGAGTATGGCGTGGAAGCTCTGTGGAAGCTCTGCCCACTCTCCACCCATATTTTTTATTGGCTTAGGTCCTAAATGCTGCCTTTCCCTTGGTTTTAGCCTTGTTAGTCCCTCCTCCTGAATGCCATGTCGTCATTTGTATCCTTACATGGCTACTGGCCTCTTTACTTAGTTTCAACACTATTTTGTTCCTGTACCTCCCCCCACCCACCCCTGCAGTCTGTGACTCCTCGGATGGCCCCCCACCGCACTCCCGTTTGTGCCTTTTTGCCCGGCCGTTCTCCTGTTTCAAATGCAATAGGTCTCGCGTAAATGCGAGTTCTATTTCCTTGCAAATGCTTGTTTTGAGTCCCCATGTGCTCTGCCCATTTTTAGGTCTCGCCTACTCAGCACACATGCGTTACTATAGGAGGAGACCTTTAGGAATCGATTCCATTTTTCGCCCAAAAACGTGCATGAAATGCATTGCTTTCAATGGCAAGGTATGCACGTTTGTCGATTCACTTGCGGGAGCGAGCTTTGAAACCATCTGTTTGTAATTAACAAATCGTTCCTGTGCGAAGTTGGCCTGGTATATGATGGCCACTATTCTAGTGAGACACCTTGCACCAGTCCAATTGACCCTTATTGATGATGGTTGTGAAGTCAACCTTATAGAAAGCTATCCTAGTGGTAGCTATGGAGAGCAGCCTTCAAGCTAAGACACCAGAGGTGAGTTAAACAAGTTGTTTTACCAATTATAATCCCTTGAGTACCAAATGAAAGCACAACACACAAGGTATATATCAAATATATATATATATTTATTCTAAACACAATCCCTCTGCACTCTTTATGAGGTCAGAGGTAAAAGTACATTACAAGGAACTTAATTAGCATACGATAAGTTGCACAGTATACGTTATGCCCTAGGGGCCTCACAAACCATATACTAAAATAGTGGTATAAGAACCACGTCTGGCATACAAAGAAGGCCTAGGGCCTTGGGAATCACTGGGGCTTCTAGGAACAACCAAAGGTTAGGATTTAGGAGGCCCATGGGAGCGGCGTGCAGTGTCTAAACACAGCCGAGGGTTACCATTGACTTTCTATGGGAAACAAACAAGTTACACGGAAGCCGGGTGCATAGGTGCCTATTGGTGTCTGGTTTCGTCGTCGTTTTCAATGGAGAGCTGCAAAGAAGTGCTGCAGGCGACCAGAGGAAAAGTGTCCGGGTGGATCGAAGATCTGAAGAACCTGAAAGCAGAAGGGACAGAGTCTTGCCAGTGACCAGGATGGCGATGGGACCCTGCCAGCCAATGTCGGGTGATTTCAGGTGAGAAGGTGAAGCTTGTCTCTTCAGCCATGTGGTCCAGGAGGTGCTGACAACAACCAGGAGCTGGATTCAAACTGTCCCACAGAGGATCTAGTTGACTGCAGTTTCGGTATCCGGATTGGACCCAACAAGCCTTGGCAAACGCAATCCATGCAGGATGTCAAGATTTGCTTCGGTGCAAACCAGCAAGGTCTGAGGCGCTTCTATTTTGCAGGGAAGCTGGAGAAAGCCTGGAGCAACCAGGAAAGCAAGTTAAATCAAAGATTGGTCTTCTTGGGGGCTCACTAGCCAATGGGCCAAGAACCGCAAAGATGCATCAAGCGGAAATGCACCAAGCTGGCCCACGGAACACTCCTGGAATGTGGGCCTCTGAGCTTTGGTGCAAATGGTGCTCGGGCTGGGGTTTCAAGCACTCCAATGCACAACTTTGGGATACCTCTGGAAGTAGGTGCAGCTTGCAAAATGCAGAATGGCCAGGAGTTCCGGTCCCACGTCTCTCGTGTCCGCTACGGGTCTCAGCTTTGCTGGGAGCTCGGGTCAGCATCAGAGATATCTGGAAGTCCATATCCTGTATTGCAGATTCTTTGGGATCCGGCAGGAGCCTTGAAAATGCAGACCGGCAAAGTTGCTGTTAGTGCCTGTTTGAACAGGGTGGTCACTCCTTGACCACAAGGAAGAAATGGAATATCGAAGGTCCAGGATATATGTTGCAGAGTTTTGTCCAGGGTAATTCAAAGTCCTAGGGACTGGGGTTCTATACTTATAGTAAGTTTAGGGGTTGGACTAACTCTAAGGTCCCTCCTATGGTTAGACCTGGGGAGGGGGTGGTTACACCCCTTCCCCTTTGTCTAGTTTCGCGCCAGAGCTGGGGCTGAGTGCCCCAGCGACCGGTTTGAACTGGGAAATGCATGGAGCACCTTCTGTGCCCCAGGCAGTGTCTGGAAAGCATTCACTGAATGCAACCCACCCTGCCCCAATACACTAATGCCTGTCCGGGGTGGGGCCAACCTATTGTCCAGGCCTCCCCTGCCGGAGTTTCGTCTAGCAGCAGGAGGGCAGACTCGTGTCTGTGGCAGCAGCATCCATTTTGTGATGCTGGGGCTCAGTTACCAGTAACTACATGTCTTCTCCTTCTAGAAGGGTGGAATGCTACCCCCGCCACCAGAACTGGCGGGGGCGGGGGGTGGGGTAGTATTCCAAAGTGTTTGACACCTTACACGACATGTTTTGATAAAGCCAAACCAAAGTTAGCATTAACCGCGAGAATTATAATGCACTTAAGAGTATATGGTATGGCTATATCATAGAACAGCTATAAGGAGATGGTTCTGAAAGCTGCAGAGGGGCTCAGCTCATGCTAGGGCACCCTCTCAGACAAAACCAAGCTCTCTGCCTCCAGGATAGTCAAGGCCTGCCATAGGAGTCTTATAGGTTAATATGTGTCTATATATATATGTAGGAGGGGACTTGGTATTTACACCGTGACATTTGCCCATTTCCTGCTTAAACCAATTTGGCGCTGAAGAAGGCTACACAACAGCCAAAATGCATCCGCCTGAGACTTTGGTTTTATTTGGCAATAAAGGAAACCTCCTCTCTTTCCCCTATTGTGGCTTCTCTTTCTTTCGTGTTTAGAAAGTTTCTTGGACATATATATATATATATATATATATATATATATATATATATATATATACAAAAAAGAAGGAGAGAACTCTGGGTAGGTCTCAGTTTAGGTGGAAAGCAGCTCCTGTTAGAGCACTCTCAACACCAGCGACACTCTAGATCTGCTCACCTCAAATGTCTGTTTTTCTATCAAAGTTTTTAAGCATAGGATTAGACAGTGCTATCCATGCCGAGATAGAAAATGACAAAGTCTTTCGCCATTTAAACAGCAAAGTCTTTAAGCATAGGACTAGTACAGTGCAGTCCTTGCCGAGCTGTCAAATAACAAAAGCCATTTATCACTCCAGGCACAATATTACAGCTTTGAATTGGTAAAATATCAACTCAAGCCAACCTGAAATGAATAAAAGCAACCCCTGACACAGTGTTTCGCTCTAATTAGAGCTCTTCAGAGAGGTATAGCTTTGTCCAGACACAAGGGAGCACCCAGTATTAAGTCAAAACAAAACCCTTTCAGGCATAGAGTGACGCATAAATTATGCAAAAAAGAAGGAGAGAACTCTGGGTAGGTCTCAGTTTAGGTGGAAAGCAGCTCCTGTTAGAGCACTCTCAACACCAGCGACACTCTAGATCTGCTCACCTCAAATGTCTGTTTTTCTATCAAAGTTTTTAAGCATAGGATTAGACAGTGCTATCCATGCCGAGATAGAAAATGACAAAGTCTTTCGCCATTTAAACAGCAAAGTCTTTAAGCATAGGACTAGTACAGTGCAGTCCTTGCCGAGCTATATATATATTGTAACCAAAGGCCTTGCAGCTTGGGAGAACACTCGACGGCGCTCATGTGTGATGCAGCCTCCTTCCTTACTTCACATAATTTTCCGTTTTTGCCCAACGCGTTTCAAGGTAGAAACCTCTTCTTCTGGGGCCTGGGGCTGTGAATGAAAAAACAAAAAGGTGGAAAAAAACATTGAACTACTATCTGACTCTCGCACTGAGAACTAAATGTCCCATCATGCACCATAATGCCTTGAACTGTGCCATACATCATTGGAGGGAGGTGCAAGAATGTAATAAAACCGGAAATGGTATGCGAGACTCAGATGTTTTTTCATTCACAGCCCCAGGCCCCAGAAGAAGAGGTTTCTACCTTGAAACGCGTTGGGCAAAAACGGAAAATTATGTGAAGTAAGGAAGGAGGCTGCATCACACATGAGCGCCGTCGAGTTTTCTCCCAAGCTGCAAGGCCTTTGGTTACAATATATATATATATATATATATATATATATATTACCTACTGGCGGTCGCCAGTAGGTAGTTATAGTTAGGATCTACTTTCCATAGGAAATCCGCAACATTCTATTGGGAATAACTTTGGCGCTGGTGGACGAATCTTCGCGAATTTCTCAAAGAAGATGGCCCGCTCCGCTTCGCTCCTTCCCTGAAAGTTTGGGGGGGATTCGTTAAGCGGGGGCCGAGATAAAAGGGGGGTCCCAAAACGTGTTTTCCCCATGTTAATTTCCATAGGGCGGTTGGACTCACTTTTAGCCCGAACGGCTGAATGGATTTCCACCAAAATTGGCAAAATTGTAGGGATTGGTAGCCCGATGTGCCTTTGCTATGTCTCAAGATATGTGCTCCAGTGAATTTTGAGTAATTTAGATAAAAAAATATATATATATCTATAAGCGCGCACCAGTACGCGCACCGGGGCTCTTACCAGCGCGCTACGCGAGTTCACGCGCGGAAAGCTGATTGGCTCTCGGGTGTCTGTAAACATTCCAAACAGTCTGGAGCGGCCGCCATCTTGTGTCTCGGTAGGATCGAGACACAAGAGGTGGAAAAAACAAAGGGGGAAATGACCATAAGGGGGCAGAGTAGACTCCCCCTGACCCCCTAGGTTTGATGTGGGAGCCATAAAAGGGTCCCGCGGGACAAAACATTTGTCGGGGAACGTACCGGGGAGCGTACCATGTGGAAAACCCAGTGAAACAGTAAAATAATAATTTAAAGTGCTTAGAGGTAAGGTAGCTCTGAATAGAGTTGTTGTGTTGTGTGGGTGATTTAAGTACCAACATGTAGGTACCAATGAAGAGTCTTAAATTCAATGTACACATTTTTTTCTGTAAATATCTTGCCTGTTGTTACAGAAGTTATTGTGGTATATGGAATCCATACCATAGTCTGTCAGGAAAGCAGAAACAGATCTTTTAAGCACTCCCTGAGAAGACCTAGGGGATCATGGGTAGTCTACCCTGCTCCCTTATGATGTTTTAAAATTGCACAGTATACTGTAAGTTTCACTTTATACTATAATATAAACATAATCATTTTGGTACTACTTTATGAATTACATATAAAAATGAATAATGTCTCAAACAATTTTTGATTAATATATATAAATTTATTCTTGTGATTCTTTTTCAAAATTTAATAAAACTTCTAACATTATATTGTCAGGAAATTCCTCATAATTATCATTGCATGATTCAATTTGTTCCAAACAGTCAATTAATTGTTGGTCTATAGAGTCATCCATGAAATTCAAAACATCTTTGTTTTCTTCTGGATTGTTTTCAATCTTTACTTCGAAAGAAATAACATTTGATTGTTGATTTTGTTCCATTTTCTTTCTGTAAATTGCATAAAAAATAACTTTATCAGTTGAGTTAGGGTACTTTTGGGTTTAAGTTCAGACAGGTATTTCTGGGTTTTTAACAGTGAAGTAAATTTTCGGCATTGTATGGTTTCAGGTAGGAAGTAGAACTATTAAAAAGAGCATGTGATGAAGCCTAAGTAAATTCATAATTATACAAAAGAAGCCTAACTCAATCCATAACTATAACAGAGAAGCCTATCTCAATCTATAACTATTACAGAGGGATAGTATATAACTATCAGAAAATGTTTTCCCAAATTAACTTAAAGTGCACAACATACTTCACTTTCCAAAATAACAACTTACCTTTGTGAAAGAAGTTGAAGTTCTCAGTGAAAATCCTTTTCAAATGTACTTCAGGAAGTAGTAGTCAAAATGGCTGTGTTTCCCTCTCTTTTTTTATATATATTCATGTACATAACCAATCAAATGTCAGGAAATAATAGTAGAAAATGAAAGTAACATTTTAATTGGTTGTAAATTCTAACACTTCAGATGTGTTTTTGTTATGTAATTTACCTCAGGATATTTAGACAGGGCTACAGGCCAAATGGCTCAATGGAATTCCTTCAAATTTGGGAAAATGGTAGGGACTGGTATGTAGTATGGCCTATTCTATATTTGGTGAACATCTCTACAGAGGTTTTTATGTAAATTAACTTTTAAAAAATTTTGGGAGCTCTTACCGGTGAGCGCCCCGGTACGCGTACCGGCAGCGCAACGGAAGTCCTCCATCTTGTGTTTCGGAAGAATTGAGACACAAGATGGGGGACAAAGAACATTGTGAATGGGTAAAAGGGGGCACGGTAGACACACCCTGACCATCTAGGTTTTCTGAGGGGAGTTTAGGAGGTACATATATGCCCCCAAAAATTTTTTGCGGGGGGAGCGCCCGGTACGCGCACCGGGGAGCGTACCGGGGAGTGTACTTTGGTGAAAAACAGTGAAAAAAGTTAGAGTAAGGTAATCATTTTGAGTGATGAGAGGTAGTGTAGGTCTGAAAAGAGCTTTTGGGTTCTGTGGCTGATTTAGGTACCTACAAGTAGGTACCAATGCACAGTCTTAAATTCAGGAGGAATATTCTATTCCCCTCATCTGAGAAGTGCACACCATCTCCTCTGTAGATATCTTGCATGTTGTAACGCAAGTTATTGTTGTATATTGAACCCATTCCAAAGTCTCTCATGTAAGCAGAAACAGATTTATTCACATGTTTCCGTGCTTTCTCAAATTGTGGACAAAATTGGTTGGACCACTTCCATTTCTGTCTTTGGCATATATTGGAATATACCTAGGCAGTTTGAGGAAAAAGTGCCATCAATTGCTCAAAGGTCTCCTTTAAAAGCATTTCCAGACCTACCCCAGTCAAAGTGCCTAAGTCATTTCCACCACAGTGCAGAATTATGAGGTGAGGGTGTGGCAGATGCAAAAAGGTTTTCACCAATGGTATCAATTGATGACATCTCAATCCTCTATGGCTAATCCATTTGATGTCTACATTTGGTAAGTCAAGGTTGTGAACATTTCTGGTAGCTGCATACCTTTGAGACCAGTGGATGTAGCTATGTCCAATAATCCAGACAGAATACATTGTAAGAGGAGGTTCTGGTGCAGTCAGATGAAGTGTGGGAATGAAATGGCAGTTGGAACAGTAGGAGTTTGTAAAAAAAACGGTGGAGTTTCAGTGCTCTTGAATCACAAGCAATGATTGGTGGATTCAGATAGTTGAAAACTGGAAGTTAGGGTGCATGGTTCTGTTCTGTGAAAGAAGTAATTTGAATGGTTAAGAAAAAGTCATTTAAAGAAAGATTGCAGCGGATAAGCTGGTGTATTGAGAGGTCAAACATCCTTGCTAAGTTCATTTGCAACATTGTAGAATAAACTTTTAAACCTGAGAGCTCAGTGAGGAGGGAGTTGCTATGGTAACAGGTAGAAAGGGCTGAGGGGGGGAAGGGTGTTGGCTTGAAAATAGAGAGGGAAGAGTTTTGATTGGTTACCATGAGCAATATGTGTGTAGAATTAGAGGTTTTCTGTGCCATTAATGGTTGCAGTGCCTGGAGAACATACCTTTTGCTCTGCTAAAGAAATATTGGTGTGTGTATCTGACACTGTTCTCAATCTCCCAAAGCATTTGTAAAGGTGAGTTATGATTCATTCAATATAGATAGAGAGTTCAGATTAAGAAGCACATTGAGCTTCTTTGCTGTTGGTTTGTGTGATGCTTTTTGAAAATGCATGGTTTCAATATTTGCAAGATAGAGGATTTGTATTTGTGAAATAGTGAGGTTTATAGTGAAGTTGAATGGTTGTCCATAGGACCTGTGCTCTGTATCTAAAATGTTATTTCAAAAACAATTTTAGGGCAAATCAAAGGGGTTTGAGTAGTCAAATTGAATGCTTGTACATAGGACCTGTGCTCTGTTCCTAAAATGTTAATTGAAAAACGATTTTAGGGCAAATGAATGGGTTTCAGTAGTGAAAATGAATGCTTGTACATATGACCTGTGCTCTGTTCCTAAAATGTTAATTAAAAAACGATTTTAGGGCAAATCAATGGGTTTCAGTAGTGAAAATGAATGCTTGTACATAGGACCTGTGCTCTGTTCCTAAAATGTTAATTGAAAAACGATTTTAGTGCAAATCAATGGGTTTCAGTAGTGAAAATGAATGCTTGTACATAGGACCTGTGCTCTGTTCCTAAAATGTTTTTTTTGTTGTCCTCATATTCGCCCTTGGTGACCATATAGTAACAGAAAGATAGAGGAGATGACAGGGACACTGACCCAGATATACTGGGGGGGGGGGATATTAATGATTCCTGCTGGAGTTCCCCACAGTGGATAGCATCAGCCTCTTATTCGTTACATGATACCATCTAGGCTAGCATGCTGCTATATTATACCCACTACGTAGACGAAATCACCCTTGTGGGATATGTGTAGCCAAAGGGGACCAGTTAAGGAGACCCTTCCAAGCAGCGTAATCATTGGACATGGGGGAAAAAAAAACAAAAAAAACAATGCTATTATATTCCATGATTACCAATTCACTAACAGCCAAAATCTTCTCTTATTTGGGTTCCCCACTCTGGTCATGTCAAGTTTTGATGTCTGTAGCATAGACGCACGCCAATCTGTAATAAGTGGAGGTGCCTTGTCTTTCCATCGTTTACAAATCTCTCTCCTAGCCAGCAGACACCCATAGAAGACCAATTTTTTACCCATATCACAAAGCTCTGGTAGGATGCCAAAGAAAACTAACACAGGGCAAGGACTAACTTGAGACCCTACCTCCAAGGAAAGGGATACACAGATCTCATTCCAAAATGATGTTAGGGATGGGCACTCAAAAAACATATGAAGATCTGATGCAGCTACCAAACCGCATCTAGGGCAAGCAACCAAAGCCTTATTGGGAAATTTTGATAGGCGTAATGGAGAATAATACGCCCTGTGCAATGTGAACAGATGGTTACAACGAAGCCAAGAAGGTTTCACAATGTCCCCCAAGATTTTAAACGATTCTAGCCACAAACTCTCCACATCTATGTTAGTGATGTATGTTTCCCAGAGCGAGCGGGGGAGCAAAAATTCACCATCAGTCTTGTCTATCATGAGGTTATACCACAGTGTGATCTCTTTCTTAGAAGGTGGTTTATCTATCAGTTGGGATAATAGATTATTCTCAGCACCTATTTTAAATCTACCCCTACCCTGACTCTGACCATGAGCCGAGCTCTGAATTTGAAGGTACTTAAATCTTGAGAAACGCGTACCTATTTTTGCGCTCAAAGCCTCCCAGGAAAATAGCGTACCTTCGACAAACAGGTCTCCCCATGATGTAAGACCTGCCTCTCTAACAGGTAGAGCTAGGCTATCTAAGAGCCAAGAGGGAGAGCCCGGAGAATCCCAAAGTGGAGCCCTACTGTGATAGTAATCAAGTTTAAGTGCACGTCTAAAATTGCCCCATGTTCTAGCTAGATCCCTTAATACCTTTAGCTTGACTTTCTTGAAATACTTGGGGTCACCAAACTTTAACAAAAAGTTCACAGGCCTAACTTTTTCCCCTTTAAGAAGTGCTGAAAATAGTTTCCACACCCGGAGGAATTAGGGGTCTTTAAAAGCATCCTGACGTGAGAGAGTTGAAAGGCCCATCCATAATACTGCAAATCTGGTGCCGCAAGGCCCCCTTTTTCTCGGCGACGTCTTATCTTCTTCCATGCCAATCTCGGTGTATGGTGGTTCCATATAAATGTGTTTATTTCGGCTTGGAGTTTTGCAATCATGGATGGATCAAACAAAAGAGGTATAGTGCCAACAGAAACATAACCCTAGGTAAAATAGTCATTTTAACCAGGTTGGACCTCCCTATCAGGGAGATAGGAAGAGTTGACCATGTTCTCATCATCCTACGACACTCCTTAGCCACGAGAGCGAAATTTAAAGGGACGATCTTATTAATATCTGCATAGATGTTTAAGCCCAAATATCTCAGGATAGAGCTGGGCTGTGCCCCTGCCACCGGCACCGGATGATTCCAAACCATGATATCAGTTTTAGAAGCATTGACTTCATAGCCAGATACGGGCTCAAACTCCTCTGCAATGGATATCACTGTTGAAAACGCCGAACTTAACTCGGATGAAAAAATAAGAACATCATCCGCATATAAAGCGACTTTCCGCTCCCACCCTTCAAAAATAAAAGGTTTAATACTAGGGTTATCACGAATTAGTTGGGCAAAAGGTTCTATATATAAATCAAACAAAAGAGGGGAAAGGGGACACCCTTGGCGGGTTCCGCGCGTAATACTAAATGGCTCTGTCAGTTCCCCATTAACCAATAGAGAGGCGGAAGGATCTTTGTATAAAAGCTTTACAGCCTGACTGAAATTATCACCTAAATTAAATTTTTCCAGGACCTCCGATAGGTATACCCAATTTACCCTATCGAAGGCCTTTGTGGCATCCAGAGTAAGAACTGCCAGAGGAAGAGATGCAAACGTGGCCATGTCTATTGCGCCGATGAGGTCGTATGTCAACTCGTATAGCTGCCGATCTTTTACAAATCCCTTCTGATCCAAGTGGAGAATGTTATTTGCCACCGCTCCCAATCTATTTGCTAACACCGAAGCAAAAATTTTGTAATCTGTGTTAAGAATTGAAATCGGCCTATATGACCCACAGTTAGTTGCTGGTTTGCCTGGCTTTAGGATCAAAGTTATAGAGGCCCTATCCCAAGAGGTGGGGGGCAACGCACCATCCAGAAGGATATTATTAAACAGGCCCGTTAGGTAGGGAAGAATTGTTGAACAGATTACTCTATAGATTTCAGATGGTAATCCGTCCGGTCCTGAAGCCCTACCTTTTTTGCTATTAAAAACGGCCGAACGTATTTCCTCCAATGAAAAAGGGCACTCCAGAGCATTTCTTTGTTCTGGTGATAAAGCTGGAAGGTAAATCCCAGACAACCATTCCATTGCTTGATTTGGTTGTACATTCTTGTCCTCACGATATATTTCACTAAAAAAGCTCCTAAAAGCCCCACTAATTCCCTCATCAGTAGAATGTGTTACTCCATCCTTACTAATGGAACTGATATTATTTCGGACTCTGTCTGTCTTTGCCTTCCAGGCCAGGAGCTTACCCGCGCCTTCCCCGTATTCAAAATGGGCCAATTTGCTGGCCTCCCACCTCTCCAAGACCCGCGCATTCAAGACTGAGGGAAGATCTCCTTTTAAAACTGTTAGCTTACCTGCAAGTCCTCTAATGTGGCCCCTGATGATACTTGGAACCTGTCGATTTGTGTTTGAACTCCCTCAACCTCCAATTCAAGCGAGGCTACTGATTCCCTTTACATCTTGTTTTTATATGCGGTTTTGTTGGTTAAATACCCCCTTAATGTGGATTTAAACGCATCCCATGTGATGCCAGGAGGGGCAGAGCCCTGATTAATCTCCCCAAAAAAATTAACTTCCTGATTTAATGCCTCTATAATATCAGATGAGGCGAGGATTGTTCTATCGAAGGACCAGTTTCTTGCAGAGGCCCTGGACATGACCTCTAACTCAAGAAGAATGGCTGTGTGGTCAGAAAGATGGAAAGGTAAATGACTCACTGATTTAACCTGTTTAACCAAGATATGACTAATCAAAATAAAGTCAATACGAGACTGATGGTGAAATCTATAATTCCTGAAAGTGACCCCCTTTTGAGATCCATGAAGTGTCCTCCATATATCATTATAGTTTAGTGTTTTCATATTATCTAACAGAAAAGTCCTAGTTTTAGATAAAGTTTTGGCCCTATTGGAAGGTGATTTATCCAACAGAGGGTCAAGAACCACGTTATAATCACCTGCCAAAATCACCGGCTCTGGGAATAGGTATAGTTGTGAAAAGAGTGTAGCCAGAACTGATGGATCATCCTGATTCGGGCCATAGTATAATACTATAGTAAATGGCGAACCTGAGATAATAACTGAGGCTATGGCCCAACGGCCGTATGGGTCCACCTGTTTAGAAACCAACCTCGCCCTGATAGATTTTTAAAAAACAATGGCCACTCCCATAATATGTGATGATTGTGATGTGACAACACCAAAGTCTATCCACCTATTCTTACCCAACAAATTTAGTATTTCAGCTTCTGCCAAATGCGTCTCCTGGAGCACTATTATTTGCGCTGCCGAGTCTCGTAGATATTGCATTATATTATTTCTTCTTGGACAAGTTTGAAGACCATTAGTGTTCCAGGACAGAATGTGGAGTTTATTCATTGTGATGGAGTTCCCACTCGAGCAAAAAAAAAAACAAGGACCAATGACCAATCTTGCCATACTCCCGTACATAAGTTCTGTAATAGCTTACACCTGTTTTTCACCTCTCGAAGATGTATTAAAGGACGTTTTAGAGGACACTTTTTAATTTTTCCACCCCCCCTAACCCCCCTCCCACTCCCAACTCCCCCTCGGGAAACCCCCACTCTATCTATCTGGAAAAAACCAGAGAGATAGCACCCTGCTATGGACTCTCGCTAAAACCAACGAGAAACCCCCGGGGACAAAAAATCAAAGAAGGGATCAACAAGACAACAAAAACAGAAAAAGAGTCAAGAGCCCACATGCATGACACTCTATGCTAAGTGAGATTAACTAGGCGACAAGCCTTTTATATATATTTTTTTTTTTGTAAGATTGTATATGTAATCTTTTTTAACTCTATTATTTTTTTTTTTCTCCTTCCCTTTCTCCCTTTTTCCCCTTTACCCACCACCATTTTTATTTTAATAATAGGCCTCTTTTTCTTATTTTTTCATTATATCCAGTGCCAATAGAGGTCTATACTCTTCAACATACCATGACTTAAATGTAAGTGCACATGTTAGTGCATATGTCAAAAAACTAAATGGAGAGAGAGAGGGAGGAAAAACCACAAAAGACCCAGCAAGGTAGAATATAAAAAAGCCTATAACTACTTAGCAGGCCCCGATCCTCTACTCATGGTCAGCAGCATCTGATCTGCAGCCTGCACTGATCTTATGTTATGCATGGTATTCTTGTGCATGACTCTTAGTGCTGCCGGAAATACCAACTGGGCAACAGCCCCATAGCTTCTAAAGGCCTCCAACCTCTTGCCAAACTCCCATTGTTTATCGAGTGAGGTTCTGGATAAATCCGATCTAATCTGAAAGTTGAACCCTTTAGCGTTTACAACCTTCTGTTTCAACGCAATAATCAGAATGGTTTCTTTGACAGAATAGGTAAGAAAATAACCAAAACCTTTCTAGGTTTTACCCTCTGGGGGTTCCTCCGGAAAGGCTCTCTATGAATGCGCTGGATGTCTAAGGCTATTTCCTGTTCAGTCAAGTCTAATCGCAATGCTTCCTTTAGCAGAGAAACCACAAATTGCTTGATATCTGATCCCTCTTTCTCCTCTGGAACGTTCAAAATGCGCGAGTTGTTCCTGCGGGCATTATTTTCTAAGGTCTCCATCCTGTCGGACAAGCTCTGATTCTCTTGTCTAAGGTTCACTATTTCCGCCTTTGTAGCGTCCATGTTGATGGTCACTTCAGTAACCTTATCTTCAAGGACTTCTGTCCTAGTAGTAATGGCGCCAAGCTTACTGTCCAAAGATTGACAAAAGCAGCGAATATCGGCTTGATTTGATGCAGAGGTCTCGAAGCCCTTTTTAATGTCTGCGGCCAAAGTTGAGAACATTGACTGAAAGGAAGCCTGAAGTGTGGTAACCAAATCCGTGCTCGAAACGTGGGATACGTCGTGGGCAATGCCAGTACCCTCCCCACCCCCTAGACCCCCTAGACCTGTCGTTGAACCTGCATCTTGAATGACTGACTGCAAACTCAACCCAGGCGCGACAATAGGAGGAGCTAAAGAGAGAGGGGGGGCCAGTTGGGGAGCCAGAACCAAGGAAAAAGGTACTGGCAACATCAGCTCACTCGGGATATGACAATCCGCTAAATCAGCTTGGCCCATCTCTCCTGACCCTGGGAGGGTCTCTTGATCCGAATTATTTTTGTTGCTATCGTTAGTATCATTATTGTCATTGTTATCATTATTAGCACTGTTACTGGCATTGTTGCTAGCATTGTTACTCTTGACGACGTCATAAATGCTATTACCCTTAGGCGCTTCCACACCTTCTAGTGTAGGATTGAATATGGGATCACCCGGGCTCTCCATGTTCACCAAAGCTGACTTTTCAGCTTCATTAGTGGCCATCTGTACTTCCGGCATAGGTTCACCTGTACCCTGCGGAATGAGGGGAATGTTATCGCCCAATAGTACCAATTGAGGCCCTGCCTTAAAATAAGATCGCAGTGAGGGTGTTATTTTTGATACAGGGGCGGAATTCTTTGCTTTAATTTTTTTTTTGCTAGCTTAGGGGTATACGCCCGCTTGGCTTTAACTTGGCCTGTTAAATACGTTGACAATTTTTTATGTTGCCATTAGTGCCAGCAGGTGACTTTGAGACCAAGTCCTCCTCTTCGCTATTGGCACCAGTGGAAGCTAAATCCTTCTCCTCGCTTGTGATTATACCAGCGTTAGAACTGGAGGGGTTAAAAAATGAGTTTTGGGATGCAGAGCCTACTAAAGTTACAATGTCTTCAGTGCTTTTGTCAGCAACTACATCCATACATTTGCCTTTTCCTTTCGTGCTCCCTCTCCCCCTTCCCCTTCCTCTACCCCTCCGGGGGACCTCCCTGGTTACTGGTTTGCCAACAGATATCACAGGTATCACCGGACCTTTCCAACTTCCCCCTCCACCACCGTTATCGTCACCCCCGTTACCACAGGTACTGGTCTCGTCTCTCTCAATCTGGTGCTGGTGTCGATGTAAGACTTGAGGCTGCACTTCCTCCAAAGACTTTCCCTCCTCACACTGCTCCTTCCGTGCAGAGACAGTAGCCAAACAGTGCCGCTTGAGCAGAGCTTCACGAATGCGGCGACCCCTCCTGAGCTCCAGGGCGGCCAGCGACCAGATCCACTCCCTCGCTGAAACAGGCAGGGGGCTCTGTACCAGAAGGCTAACTGGCAAGGAGCACACAGACTCCTGTAAACAATCGTCTACCGCCGCCGCTGCAGGCTTTGCAAACTCCGCCCCCAAACACATGGGAGCGGGTGTATGGTGAGAGACGACGCTCAGCGAGGAAAACCGCTAATCCGCTCAACCCGCTGTCAACCCCTCACTACACGGAATTACAGAATTGCGGAAATGCGGAGAATCATGCCACGAAAAAATGCACTGTTTTCACCGAAGATACGGTAAAAATACGTCCCAAATTACACCAACGCGGGAGCCCATAGACAGAGCACTGCCGCGGCTCAATCAGCCGCCGCCATGTTTCCCCATCGCTCTGGTCCTAAAATGTTAATTAAAAAACGATTTTAGGGCAAATCAATGGGTTTCAGTAGTGAAAATGAATGCTTGTACATAGGACCTGTGCTCTGTTCCTAAAATGTTAATTGAAAAACGATTTTAGTGCAAATGAATGGGTTTCAGTAGTGAAAATGAATGCTTGTACATAGAACCTGTGCTCTGTTCCTAAAATGTTAATTAAAAAACGATTTTAGGGCAAATCAATGGGTTTCAGTAGTGAAATTGAATGCTTGTACATAGGACCTGCGCTCTGTTTCTAAAATGTTATTGAAAAAACGATTTTGGGGCAAATTAATGGCTTTTACATTTTTAAGAAGGAATAAATAGTGTGTGCATGATTACATAAAAATATTTGAACCTTTTACAATCATGTCACCTGTGTTACCTCAGATTAGGAAGCAGACTGAGTTTCTTTGCTGTTGGTGTGTGTCATTTTTTGGGTAATGCTTGGTAGGAATGTTTGCAAGAGAGAGGTAATGTATTTTGTAAAATAGTGAGTTTTCAGTACTGAAATGGAATGCTTGTACATAGGACCTGCACTCTGTTTCTAAAATGTTATTCAAAAATCGATTTTGAGCAAATCAATGGCTTTTACATTTTTGAGAAGGAATAAATAGTGTGTGCATGATTACATAAAAAATGTGAACCTTTCACAATCATGTCACCTGTGTTACCTCAGATTAGGAAGCACACTGAGGGCCTTATTTATGAAAACAGCGATGCGTCACTTTTCACTGCGCACTCCTTGTGACACGAATGATGCGTTATATTTAATGTATGACGCATCATGTCGCAAGGACTTACAGATAAGTCAGTATTTCTGACGTATCTGTAAGCGCAAAAGTGACGCATTGCTGGAGTGTGTCACAAAAGTGACGCAACTCCAGCAATGCATCCTTTCACATGGAGAAAGCCCCATGTGAAAGGGCTTGCGTCAGTCTTACGCCTGCTGTGAGGCAGGCGCAAGATTTTGACGTAACAGCGTCCTAAAAGTGACGCAGTGAAATCTCATAGATTTAACTGCGTCACTATTACGAGGCTTTTTGCGGGGGAACGCCCCCTCTGCATACATTATACCTGACGCAGGTATAATGTGGCGCAGGGGTTTAAAAAGTGACGCATCTACCTAGATGCGTCACTTTTTAAATATGGCGCAACAAGGCACATGTTTTATGCCGCCGATGCGTCACAAAAAGTGACGCATCAGCAGCGCAAAACTGACGCAGGGCGTCATAAATGAGGCCCTGAGCTTCTTTGCTGTTGGTTTGTGTCATGCTTTTTGATAATGCTTGGTATTACATTTGCAAGATAGAGGATTTTTATTTTGTGAAATAGTGTGGTTTCTGTAGTGAAGTTGAATGGTTGTACATAGGACCTGCGCTCTGTATCTAAAATGTTATTGAAAAAACGATTTTGGGGCCAATCAATGGGTTTCAGTAGTGAAATTGAATGCTTGTACATAGGGCCTGTGCTCTGTTTCTAAAATGTTATTTAAAAAACGATTCTACGGCAAAACAATGGGTTTCAGTAGTGAAATTGAATGGTTGTATATAGGACCTGTTCTCTGTTTCTAAAATGTTATTGAAAAAACGATTTTGAGGTAAATCAATGGGTTTCAGTATTCAAATGGAATGCTTGTACATAGGACCTGTGGTCTGTTTCTAAAATGTTATTTAAGAAATAATTTCAGGGCAAATCAATGGGTTTCAGTAGTGAAATTAAATGCATGTACATAGGACCTGCACTCTGCTTCTAAAATGTTATTCAAAAAACGATTTTGGGGCAAAGCAATTGGTTTTAGATTTTTGAGAAGGAATAAATAGTGTGTGCATGATTACATAAAAATATTTGAACCTTTCACAATCATGTCACCTGTGTTAACTCAGATTAGGAAGCAGGCTGAGTTTCTTTGCTGTTGGTTTGTGTCATTTTTTGGGTAATGCTTGGTAGGAATGTTTGCAAGAGAGAGGAAATATATTTTGTAAAATAGTGAGTTTTCAGTACTGAAATGGAATGCTTGTACATAGGACCTGCACTCTGTTTCTAAAATGTTATTCAAAAATCGATTTTGGGGCAAATCAATGGCTTTTACATTTTTGAGAAAGAATAAATAGTGTGTGCATGATTACATAAAAAATGTGAACCTTTCACAATCATGTCACCTGTGTTACCTCAGATTAGGAAGCACACTGAGGGCCTTATTTATGAAAACAGCGATGCGTCACTTTTCACTGCGCACTCCTTGTGACACGAATGATGCGTTATATTTAATGTATGACGCATCATGTCGCAAGGACTTACAGATAAGTCAGTATTTCTGACGTATCTGTAAGCGCAAAAGTGACGCATTGCTGGAGTGTGTCACAAAAGTGACGCAACTCCAGCAATGCATCCTTTCACATGGAGAAAGCCCCATGTGAAAGGGCTTGCGTCAGTCTTACGCCTGCTGTGAGGCAGGCGCAAGATTTTGACGTAACAGCGTCCTAAAAGTGACGCAGTGAAATCTCATAGATTTAACTGCGTCACTATTACGAGGCTTTTTGCGGGGGAACGCCCCCTCTGCATACATTATACCTGACGCAGGTATAATGTGGCGCAGGGGTTTAAAAAGTGACGCATCTACCTAGATGCGTCACTTTTTAAATATGGCGCAACAAGGCACATGTTTTATGCCGCCGATGCGTCACAAAAAGTGACGCATCAGCAGCGCAAAACTGACGCAGGGCGTCATAAATGAGGCCCTGAGCTTCTTTGCTGTTGGTTTGTGTCATGCTTTTTGATAATGCTTGGTATTACATTTGCAAGATAGAGGATTTTTATTTTGTGAAATAGTGTGGTTTCTGTAGTGAAGTTGAATGGTTGTACATAGGACCTGCGCTCTGTATCTAAAATGTTATTGAAAAAACGATTTTGGGGCCAATCAATGGGTTTCAGTAGTGAAATTGAATGCTTGTACATAGGGCCTGTGCTCTGTTTCTAAAATGTTATTTAAAAAACGATTCTACGGCAAAACAATGGGTTTCAGTAGTGAAATTGAATGGTTGTATATAGGACCTGTTCTCTGTTTCTAAAATGTTATTGAAAAAACGATTTTGAGGTAAATCAATGGGTTTCAGTATTCAAATGGAATGCTTGTACATAGGACCTGTGGTCTGTTTCTAAAATGTTATTTAAGAAATAATTTCAGGGCAAATCAATGGGTTTCAGTAGTGAAATTAAATGCATGTACATAGGACCTGCACTCTGCTTCTAAAATGTTATTCAAAAAACGATTTTGGGGCAAAGCAATTGGTTTTAGATTTTTGAGAAGGAATAAATAGTGTGTGCATGATTACATAAAAATATTTGAACCTTTCACAATCATGTCACCTGTGTTAACTCAGATTAGGAAGCAGGCTGAGTTTCTTTGCTGTTGGTTTGTGTCATTTTTTGGGTAATGCTTGGTAGGAATGTTTGCAAGAGAGAGGAAATATATTTTGTAAAATAGTGAGTTTTCAGTACTGAAATGGAATGCTTGTACATAGGACCTGCACTCTGTTTCTAAAATGTTATTCAAAAATCGATTTTGGGGCAAATCAATGGCTTTTACATTTTTGAGAAAGAATAAATAGTGTGCGCTTGATTACATAAAAAAATTTGAACCTTTCACAATCATGTCACCTGTGTTACCTCAGATTAGGAAGCACACTGAGGGCCTTATTTATGAAAACAGCGATGCGTCACTTTTCACTGCGCACTCCTTGTGACACCAATGATGCGTTATATTTAATGTATGACGCATCATGTCACAACGACTTACAGATAAGTCAGTATTTCTGACGTTTCTGTAAGCGCAAAAGTGACGCATTGCTGGAGTGTGTCACAAAAGTGACGCAACTCCAGCAATGCATCCTTTCACATGGGGAAAGCCCCATGTGAAAGGGCTTCGGTCAGTCTTACGCCTGCTGTGAGGCAGGCGCAAGATTTTGACGTAACAGTGTCCTAAAAGTGACGCAGTGAAATCTATGCGAGGCTTTTTGCGGGAGAACGCCCCCTCTGCATACATTATACTTGACAATATAATGTGGCGCAGGGGTTTAAAAAGTGACGCATCTACCTAGATGCGTCACTTTTTAAATATGGCGCAACAAGGCACATGTTTTATGCCGCCGATGCGTCACAAAAAGTGACGCATCAGCAGCGCAAAACTGACGCAGGGCCTCATAAATGAGGCCCATCGTTTTTTGCACACTACTCCAGTTTAGTCCTGTCCACTGCACTCTTGAACACAAGCTTCACCTTTTGTGCTCCCCTGGACAGGCTTCATCCCATCTGCACTCCTGCTTAGGCCTCACAATCTTTTTTTAGAATAACATTTCATAAAACAGAGAAAAGGTCATATGTATAAGCTTTTCATTACACTACCGAAACATCGCTCATTTATAAAATACAATTCCTTTATGCACCAAGGTTTCTTTACCAATTATTATGAAGAATGTATAAGTCTCTGTTATATTCTGTTCCTGACTTACTCTATTTTTCCATCAGTCCCCTTCTAACATCCTCTCTGTGACTCATTCCTTTTTACATCCTGATTCTGTGTTATACTCTCTTACACTTTCTCTTTAACTATCGTTCTCTTACACCCTGTCTCTGATTTATTCCCTTTCTCTCATTACTCCTTGTTACATCCTCTCTCTGATTTAGTTCCTCTTACACCCTGTCTCAAACTTAGTCTCTCTGTCTACCTTTTACAGCCTCTCTGTGTTTTAGTCTCTTTTACATCCTGTCCCCTTCTAACACCGTCTCTCTGTCTTACATCCTCTTACACCCTCTCTCTGTCTTACACCCTGTTATATCCTTTTTCTAACTTATTCCCTATGTCCATTTCTTTGACTGACTCCCTCTCCTTATTACATCCTTTTTCTGTCTTATAACATATTATACACTCTTTCTGTCTTACTCCTTCTCTATGTTTTTCTTCCTCTATCTGTTTCTTTGTCTGAGTCTCTCTGTCTTTTTGTGTTAGTTCCTCTAGGTCTTTTTCTCTGTCTTAATCCTAGTTACATAGTTGTTGTGATATAAACTTAGATATGTTGTAAAAATGTGCCCGATTCACAGAACTAACTTAAGACAAAATCCTAAACTTACTACTTTTGGTATTCCCAGAAGTTCGGATTTTGTCTTAAGACAGACTTAAGACAGACTTAAGACAGACTTAAGATAGGATTTTGTCTTAAGTCTGTCTGAAGTCTGTCTTAAGACAAAATCCTAACTTTTGTGAATACCAAAAGTAGTAAGTTTAGGATTTTGTCTTAAGTTAGTTCTGTGAATCGGGCCCGTAGTGTTTATATCGTTTGCTTATTGTCATTGCTTTGTTCTTTGGTAATAGTGGTCTAAAATGTGTTATCTTTTTTCTTTATCACAGATTGAAATCAAGATTTGCATAGTAAGGAAATATGCCCTCAAGGCAGAGGAGAAGAAAAGATGTGAAGCGGAAAAAATCAAAAACAGCAACGGAATTAAAGCACTCCTCTACAACAAATACTCCACAAGACAGGAAAAAAGCTCCTGGTAAGACAACTAAGTCTTTCTTTCAGAACATATGTAGATCAAAAATAAATGTTGCTGAGAATGTCAATAAACAGAAGGAGAGACCAAATTTGAAGAGGAAGGAGAGGCCCCCTAAAAATGTTAATACTGCAGGAGCAGAGAATAATATGTATAGGAATAGAAGGCAAAACCAATTAAGGGACATTCGTAAACGAATGTTTCGCAATAGGGTCGTTTTAAATTTGTTAAAAAAACATTAAGAAAGGTAAACAGAGAGCTGCTTTTTACAAGAAAAAGAAAAATGTAGAGAAAATTGTTGATCAGGCTTTTGAAGTTAAGAAAAAATTATTTATTTTAGTAATCAATAGAATTAGGACACTTAACAAGACAATTGATGTTTTCAAATCAAAGAGTAGATGCAAGAGAGTAATTAATCGGACTAATTTTTGTAAAGTTTTTTCTGGAGAATGGATGCATAGTTCAAGTTGTGAGCCATTTTTTAATGAGGAGAGTTACTTTCAGGAGAATGATTTGGTGCATGCAGTTGACACCAGTGGTCGAGCATATGAGGTGAAAGATGGTTGTCCGATTGAAAAAGAGAAACTTGTATCTAGAGATGCAGAAGAGGTGTTAACTGATGAAGTTTTAGGGAGACGTACTAAGGGTCTAGTGTACACTTGGAAGTATAGTAGTATTTGTAGTGTGCGACAGGAATCAATTGATTTGCTTCGTGATTTATTACGTATATATATTAAGAAAAGTCTAAAACAGAAAATGAAGATGTTGCAAGACTTAGATCCTTGCAGAGTGAGAGAAAACACACGTTTGCAAGGCCATACACTGGCTTGTCTTTCAAGAAAAGTATGTCAGAGTCTTTTTCATCATTTTAGGATGTTAGCAGTGCATCATAACAAAATGAGGAAATTAGTGAGAAGGTTGTATTATGCAAAAAGTCCAGCACTTAAGCTTAAACAGTTAAATAGTGCTCTTTTGCATGGAACTGAATTAGATGTGAGTAAGATTTGTGAAGAAATTGAGTTTTGTTATTTTGGTGAAAAAGAGGACAGTGTAGAAATTGACACAGTAATAGAAGGGAATGTGGAAGACAATGTACAGATTTCAAGTACAGAAAAGTTTGACCAGGAAATTACGTAGTTTAAGGTAAAATCAAGTGAAAGGCCTAATTTTACTTGTGTGTGTTGTTGACGGACTCATTATAAGATTCAGACTAGGTTAGTTGATTTATATGCAAAAAGTGAAATGGAAAATGATAGTGAATGGAAGAATTTTGCAACTTATTTGTTGGTGGAGAATTCTTTTGATTTGAGTTCTGATCAGCGTATTTGTAAATATTGTTATAATAAATTAAATGAAAATAGAATGCTTGCTAGAGCTGTTCATAATAATCTTGAGTTGATAGACATTCCTGCTGAATTGATGGATTTAAATACATATGAATCTATTTTGATTCAATGTGTCCATCCTTTTCAGGCTATTGTTCGCATGGAGCCTAAGATAGGGAAATTGCCTCCTTCAGATTTGCAGAGAGGATTAAAGGAAAGAGTTGTTTATTTGCCTCTAGATTTGAAGAAAAATATTGATACAATTGGTATAGAAAAAGTAGAAGAGGAACCTTTAGTTATTCTAGTTAATGTGGTTCCAACAAAGAGTAAGAAAATGTGGCAAGATTTAGTGGATGTTAGAAAAATCAAAAAGGCAACGTTGTATTTAGTCAAAAACAATGAGTACTACAAACATGTAAATGTAAATGTACAGGAATTTATATAGCGCAAATCACCGAGCGGTTTCTAAGCGCTTGCTTAGGGAACCCGTCCTGGTATTCCCCTGTGAGATAACCCCAGCAGGGAATGCGCAAGGTGAAAGCCAGGCATCCCACCGCGAGGGGCCGTTGTGGAGACTAAGCAAGCTATTGCCCAGAGTCGCAGAGTGTGAACCCGTGAATCGAGTAGGCACCGGAGCGAGAATTGTCAAGTCCATGGACGTTTTAAGACTCAAGACGCCGCCGAGCCGGGAATTGAACCCTGGTCCCGGGCTGACCTCTGCTTCCAGGTCTGCCTCCTCTAACCAGTGAGCCACACTTCTCAACATGTATGTGTTGGAGCAGAGGAAATAGCTACAGAAGAAGACAGTGATTGTTCAGCTGGCCAAATTGAAAAAGTTGATGTCTCTAGAAGTGAAGAAATATATGAACATTATACTGTTCATCCTTTGCATTCCAAAGAAGTAATGGGGAATGCAATTGACTTGTTTCAAATGAAAGCAGCAAAAGGAAGTCTCATTAGTGTATGGGAAGAAAGTTTGGAAGCTTGTTCTTTTCCACAGCTATTTCCAACAGGTCGAGGTGGACGATATGACGATCGACCACTTCAAATTCCTGCATCTGAATACCGGACTTTAAGATTATATGCTGAAGATCCAAGGTTTCGTCAATGCATTCCATATTTGTTTCATCTACTGTATGAAAGTGACTTGTCTGGGCTTTCTTATGCAGTAAATCATATACTGAAAAGTGGAGCACATCTACAAAATGTTTCGGCGAGGGACTTTATGGAGAAAGTCAATCTGCAAGATAATATTTTGGAATCTCATCAAATCAATCTCATAGAATGCCAGCGTGGTACAAACGAGTATTGGTACCGTCGTCATGGGGAATTGAAATGTATGCTAAGAAACTTAGGAACTCCTACATGGTTCCTCACTCTTAGCTGTGCCGAGTATGCATGGGACGACTTACTTCAATTTATACGCGAGGCAAATGCAAATATACAAAATATAGAATTCAAAACACCTGGAGAACTGTGTTCTTTGGATCCAGTGAATGTATGCAGCTATGATGTCTTTTATTACCAAGAAAAAAAAAATCCTCCACTTGGAGAGGTTTTGGATTTCTTTTGGAGAAAGGAGTATCAAGCGAGAGGTTCTCCTCACATACATATGTTGTTGTGGATTAAAGATGCACCCAAATTTGGAACAGATTCAGATGAAACAGTTATGAGTTTTATTGAAGAGTATTCAACATGTGCTGTTCCGAAAACTACCGAGGAAAACAGTTTAAGGCAACAAGTTTTACGCTTTCAATCCCATCGTTGTGGGAAGTATTGTCGTCGAAAATTCAAAAACAAGGAAAAGTTTTACACAAAATGTCGTTTCGGCTTTCCACGACCAATGATTTCTAAAGGAAGAGTAAATAATTTGATGTCTTCTCTACGACATACTGTGACGAGGAAATCACCCAAAAATACATACAATTTAAAAAGAAACGAAGAATCCAAGGACATCAACGACTACAACCCAGTGATTTTGTCCATGTGGAATGCTAACATGGATATTCAATTCGTTGCTGACAACTCTATTGCTGTGGCTCGATATGTGACGTCTTACATCACAAAAAAAGAAAAGACAGAACTGAAGGAAATATGGGAGGACATTTCACATGAAAAGAGTCTAAGCAAGAAATTATACAGTTACAGTCTGAAGATGTTGTCACATCGAGAAATTGGAGCATATGAATGTTCTGATCGATTGTCATCAGCAAGTCTATATGCCAAATCTAGAACCATCATTTGGGTGAGTCTAGGTCTTGCTGCAACACGAAACCGAGTTTTAAATCCGTACTAGAAATAGAGTATTTGGCGGAGAAAGAACCAGAAAGTACAGATATTTTGAAGACAAACATGTTGGATACATACTATCCAAATAGAAGTCCTCACCTTGAGAACGCTTGTCTCTATGAAGTTCTGCAAAGCTATATTTATAAGAGAAACATCAGAGAAGATATCAATAATGGAATATATGCTGTCATTGAATGTGAAGGATGTCTAGTGAAACAGAGAAAAGGTCATTTGCTTAATCATCGAAAATTGAGTTGCGAAAATCCAGACAAAAGGGAATTTTACTATTTGGCTCTTTTGCAACTCTTTAAACCATGGCGTACAGAAGAGGAACTACTTGGAGATTTTCTCTGTTACGAAGATTCTTTTAATGCAACCAAGGATACCATAGAATGTCCTGTTTTTCCAAATTATCTGCAAATATTGAACGAAGAAATAGAGCAAGAAGTTGCTGCAGAGATTGCTAGAGACAGTTCTCAAGGCAGTCAGAGTTCTACTTCATTGAGACAGGATCCACTAGGAGGACCAATTATTCAAAATGAGGCTGCCAGTGCCATGGATGAGGTGGAAAGAGCTACGGAACAAGCTGAAGAGGATGTAATTAACTTAGAAGATTTGGTGAAACAACTAAACATTGAGCAGAAACAGATATATGACGAAGTCACAGAACAGATTGAACATGGATTCAGTCATGAGAAAAAAGAGGGCTCATGTACATCATTTAAGCCTGTCCGACTGTACGTGAGTGGAGAAGCGGGAACTGGAAAAAGTTTTCTGATTAAAGCAATTGCAACTTATTTGCAGAAAAGGACTGAATCACCGCTGTCTTGTGTTGTAACCGCTCCAACTGGGCTGGCAGCACATAACATTAAAGGGATTACATTACATCGTTTACTGATAGGACCTGCACTCTGTTTCTAAAATGTTATTCAAAAAACGATTTTGGGGCAAAGCAATTGGTTTTGGATTTTTGAGAAGGAATAAATTGTGTGTGCATGATTACATAAAAATATTTGAACCTTTCACAATCATGTCACCTGTGTTACCTCAGATTAGGAAGCAGACTGAGTTTCTTTGCTGTTGGTTTGTGTCATTTTTTGGGTAATGCTTGGTAGGAATGTTTGCAAGAGAGAGGAAATATATTTTGTAAAATAGTGAGATTTCAGTACTGAAATGGAATGCTTGTACATAGGACCTGCACTCTGTTTCTAAAATGTTATTCAAAAATCGATTTTGGGGCAAATCAATGGCTTTTACATTTTTGAGAAAGAATAAATAGTGTGCGCTTGATTACATAAAAAAATTTGAACCTTTCACAATCATGTCACCTGTGTTACCTCAGATTAGGAAGCACACTGAGGGCCTTATTTATGAAAACAGCGATGCGTCACTTTTCACTGCGCACTCCTTGTGACACCAATGATGCGTTATATTTAATGTATGACGCATCATGTCACAAGGACTTACAGATAAGTCAGTATTTCTGACGTTTCTGTAAGCGCAAAAGTGACGCATTGCTGGAGTGTGTCACAAAAGTGACGCAACTCCAGCAATGCATCCTTTCACGTGGGGAAAGCCCCATGTGAAAGGGCTTGCATCAGTCTTACGCCTGCTGTGAGGCAGGCGCAAGATTTTGACGTAACAGTGTCCTAAAAGTGACGCAGTGAAATCTCATAGATTTCACTGCGTCACTATTACGAGGCTTTTTGCGGGAGAACGCCCCCTCTGCATACATTATACTTGACACAGGTATAATGTGGCGCAGGGGTTTAAAAAGTGACGCATCTACCTAGATGCGTCACTTTTTAAATATGGCGCAACAAGGCACATGTTTTATGCCGCCGATGCGTCACAAAAAGTGACGCATCAGCAGCGCAAAACTGACGCAGGGCCTCATAAATGAGGCCCATCCTTTTTTGCACACTACTCCAGTTTAGTCCTGTCCACTGCACTCTTGGACACAAGCTTCACCTTTTGTGCTCCCCTGGACAGGCTTCATCTCATCTGCACTCCTGCTTAGGCCTCACAATCTTTTTTTAGAATAACATTTCATAAACAGAGAAAAGGTCATATGTATAAGCTTTTCATTACACTACCGAAACATCGCTCATTTATAAAATACAATTCCTTTATGCACCAAGGTTTCTTTACCAATTATTATGAAGAATGTATAAGTCTCTGTTATATTCTGTTCCTGACTTACTCTATTTTTCCATCAGTCCCCTTCTAACATCCTCTCTGTGACTCATTCCTTTTTACATCCTGATTCTGTGTTATACTCTCTTACACTTTCTCTTTAACTATCGTTCTCTTACACCCTGTCTCTGATTTATTCCCTTTCTCTCATTACTCCTTGTTACATCCTCTCTCTGATTTAGTTCCTCTTACACCCTGTCTCAAACTAAGGGGCATATTATCAAGCCTGTGCCATAAAATTATCGCAGCTTTATCGGCCGAAAACGGCCGATAAAGCGGCGATAATGGGCTTGATAATATGCTTTAAGGAATTCCAATCGAAGCCTATGTTAGATGTGAAGACATCTAACATGGGCTTCGATTGGAATTCCATAGAGCATATTATCAAGCCCATTATCGCCGCTTTATCAGCCGTTTTCGGCCGATAAAGCGGCGTTAATTTTTTCGCACAGGCTTGATAATATACCCCTTAGTCTCTCTGTCTACCTTTTACAGCCTCTCTGTGTTTTAGTCTCTTTTACATCCTGTCCCCTTCTAACACCGTCTCTCTGTCTTACATCCTCTTACTCCCTCTCTCTGTCTTACACCCTGTTATATCTTTTTTCTAACTTATTCCCTATGTCCATTTCTTTGACTGACTCCCTCTCCTTATTACATCCTTTTTCTGTCTTATAACATATTATACACTCTTTCTGTCTTACTCCTTCTCTATGTTTTTCTTCCTCTATCTGTTTCTTTGTCTGAGTCTCTCTGTCTTTTTGTGTTAGTTCCTCTAGGTCTTTTTCTCTGTCTTAATCCTAGTTACATAGTTGTTGTGATATAAACTTAGATATGTTGTAAAAATGTGCCCGATTCACAGAACTAACTTAAGACAAAATCTTAAACTTACTACTTTTGGTATTCCCAGAAGTTCGGATTTTGTCTTAAGACAGACTTAAGACAGACTTAAGACAGACTTAAGATAGGATTTTGTCTTAAGTCTGTCTGAAGTCTGTCTTAAGACAAAATCCTAACTTTTGTGAATACCAAAAGTAGTAAGTTTAGGATTTTGTCTTAAGTTAGTTCTGTGAATCGGGCCCGTAGTGTTTATATCGTTTGCTTATTGTCATTGCTTTGTTCTTTGGTAATAGTGGTCTAAAATGTGTTATCTTTTTTCTTTATCACAGATTGAAATCAAGATTTGCATAGTAAGGAAATATGCCCTCAAGGCAGAGGAGAAGAAAAGATGTGAAGCGGAAAAAATCAAAAACAGCAACGGAATTAAAGCACTCCTCTACAACAAATACTCCACAAGACAGGAAAAAAGCTCCTGGTAAGACAACTAAGTCTTTCTTTCAGAACATATGTAGATCAAAAATAAATGTTGCTGAGAATGTCAATAAACAGAAGGAGAGACCAAATTTGAAGAGGAAGGAGAGGCCCCCTAAAAATGTTAATACTGCAGGAGCAGAGAATAATATGTATAGGAATAGAAGGCAAAACCAATTTAGGGACATTCGTAAACGAATGTTTCGCAATAGGGTAGTTTTAAATTTGTTAAAAAAACATTAAGAAAGGTAAACAGAGAGCTGCTTTTTACAAGAAAAAGAAAAATGTAGAGAAAATTGTTGATCAGGCTTTTGAAGTTAAGAAAAAATTATTTATTTTAGTAATCAATAGAATTAGGACACTTAACAAGACAATTGATGTTTTCAAATCAAAGAGTAGATGCAAGAGAGTAATTAATCGGACTAATTTTTGTAAAGTTTTTTCTGGAGAATGGATGCTTAGTTCAAGTTGTGAGCCATTTTTTAATGAGGAGAGTTACTTTCAGGAGAATGATTTGGTGCATGCAGTTGACACCAGTGGTCGAGCATATGAGGTGAAAGATGGTTGTCCGATTGAAAAAGAGAAACTTGTGTCTAGAGATGCAGAAGAGGTGTTAACTGATGAAGTTTTAGGGAGACGTACTAAGGGTCTAGTGTACACTTGGAAGTATAGTAGTATTTGTAGTGTGCGACAGGAATCAATTGATTTGCTTCGTAATTTATTACGTATATATATTAAGAAAAGTCTAAAACAGAAAATGAAGATGTTGCAAGACTTAGATCCTTGCAGAGTGAGAGAAAACACACGTTTGCAAGGCCATTCACTGGCTTGTCTTTCAAGAAAAGTATGTCAGAGTCTTTTTCATCATTTTAGGATGTTAGCAGTGCATCATAACAAAATGAGGAAATTAGTGAGAAGGTTGTATTATGCAAAAAGTCCAGCACTTAAGCTTAAACAGTTAAATAGTGCTCTTTTGCATGGAACTGAATTAGATGTGAGTAAGATTTGTGAAGACATTGAGTTTTGTTATTTTGGTGAAAAAGAGGACAGTGTAGAAATTGACACAGTAATAGAAGGTAATGTGGAAGACAATGTACAGATTTCAAGTACAGAAAAGTTTGACCAGGAAATTACCAAGTTTAAGGTAAAATCAAGTGAAAGGCCTAATTTTACTTGTGTGTGTTGTTGACGGACTCATTATAAGATTCAGACTAGGTTAGTTGATTTATATGCAAAAAGTGAAATGGAAAATAATAGTGAATGGAAGAATTTTGCAACTTATTTGTTGGTGGAGAATTCTTTTGATTTGAGTTCTGATCAGCGTATTTGTAAATATTGCTATAATAAATTAAATGAAAATAGAATGCTTGCTAGAGCTGTTCATAATAATCTTGAGTTGATAGACATTCCTGCTGAATTGATGGATTTAAATACATATGAATCTATTTTGATTCAATGTGTCCATCCTTTTCAGGCTATTGTTCGCACGGAGCCTAAGATAGGGAAATTGCCTCCTTCAGATTTGCAGAGAGGATTAAAGGAAAGAGTTGTTTATTTGCCTCTAGATTTGAAGAAAAATATTGATACAATTGGTATAGAAAAAGTAGAAGAGGAACCTTTAGTTATTCTAGTTAATGTGGTTCCAACAAAGAGTAAGAAAATGTGTCAAGATTTAGTGGATGTTAGAAAAATCAAAAAGGCAACGTTGTATTTAGTCAAAAACAATGAGTACTACAAACATGTAAATGTAAATGTACAGGAATTTATATAGCGCAAATCACCGAGCGGTTTCTAAGCGCTTGCTTAGGGAACCCGTCCTGGTATTCCCCTGTGAGATAACCCCAGCAGGGAACCCGCAAGGTAAAAGCCAGGCATCCCACCGCGAGGGGCCGTTGTGGAGACTAAGCAAGCTATTGCCCAGAGTCGCAGAGTGTGAACCCGTGAATCAAGTAGGCACCGGAGCGAGAATTGTCAAGTCCATGGACATTTTAAGACTCAAGACGCCGCCGAGCAAGGGAATTGAACCCTGGTCCCGGGCTGACCTCTGCTTCCAGGTCTGCCTCCTCTAACCAGTGAGCCACACTTCTCAACATGTATGTGTTGGAGCAGAGGAAATAGCTACAGAAGAAGACAGTGATTGTTCAGCTGGCCAAATTGAAAAAGTTGATGTCTCTAGAAGTGAAGAAATATATGAACATTATACTGTTCATCCTTTGCATTCCAAAGAAGTAATGGGGAATGCAATTGAATTGTTTCAAATGAAAGCAGCAAAAGGAAGTCCCATTAGTGTATGGGAAGAAAGTTTGGAAGCTCGTTGTTTTCCACAGCTATTTCCAACAGGTCGAGGTGGACGATATGACGATCGACCACTTCAAATTCCTGCATCTGAATACCGGACTTTAAGATTATATGCTGAAGATCCAAGGTTTCGTCAATGCATTCCATATTTGTTTCATCTACTGTATGAAAGTGACTTGTCTGGGCTTTCTTATGCAGTATATCATATACTGAAAAGTGGAGCACATCTACAAAATGTTTCGGCGAGGGACTTTATGGAGAAAGTCAATCTGCAAGATAGTATTTTGGAATCTCATCAAATCAATCTCATAGAATGCCAGCGTGGTACAAACGAGTATTGGTACCGTCGTCATGGGGAATTGAAATGTATGCTAAGAAACTTAGGAACTCCTACATGGTTCCTCACTCTTAGCTGTGCCGAGTATGCATTGGACGACTTACTTCAATTTATACGCGAGGCAAATGCAAATATACAAAATATAGAATTCAAAACACCTGGAGAACTGTGTTCTTTGGATCCAGTGAATGTATGCAGATATTTTAATCATAGATTTGAAGCTATGATGTCTTTTATTACCAAGAAAAAAAAATCCTCCACTTGGAGAGGTTTTGGATTTCTTTTGGAGAAAGGAGTATCAAGCGAGAGGTTCTCCTCACATACATATGTTGTTGTGGATTAAAGATGCACCCAAATTTGGAACAGATTCAGATGAAACAGTTATGAGTTTTATTGAAGAGTATTCAACATGTGCTGTTCCGAAAACTACTGAGGAAAACAGTTTAAGGCAACAAGTTTTACGCTTTCAATCCCATCGTTGTGGGAAGTATTGTCGTCGAAAATTCAAAAACAAGGAAAAGTTTTACACAAAATGTCGTTTCGGCTTTCCACGACCAGTGATTTCTAAAGGAAGAGTAAATAATTTGATGTCTTCTCTACGACATACTGTGACGAGGAAATCACCCAAAAATACATACAATTTAAAAAGAAACGAAGAATCCAAGGACATCAACGACTACAACCCAGTGATTTTGTCCATGTGGAATGCTAACATGGATATTCAATTCGTTGCTGACAACTCTATTGCTGTGGCTCGATATGTGACGTCTTACATCACAAAAAAAGAAAAGACAGAACTGAAGGAAATGTGGGAGGACATTTCACATGAAAAGAGTCTATGCAAGAAATTATACAGTTACAGTCTGAAGATGTTGTCACATCGAGAAATTGGAGCATATGAATGTTCTGATCGATTGTCATCAGCAAGTCTATATGCCAAATCTAGAACCATCATTTGGGTGAGTCTAGGTCTTGCTGCAACACGAAACCGAGTTTTAAATCCGTACTAGAAATAGAGTATTTGGCGGAGAAAGAACCAGAAAGTACAGATATTTTGAAGACAAACATGTTGGATACATACTATCCAAATAGAAGTCCTCACCTTGAGAACGCTTGTCTCTATGAAGTTCTGCAAAGCTATATTTATAAGAGAAACATCAGAGAAGATATCAATAATGGAATATATGCTGTCATTGAATGTGAAGGATGTCTAGTGAAACAGAGAAAAGGTCATTTGATTAATCATCGAAAATTGAGTTGCGAAAATCCAGACAAAAGGGAATTTTACTATTTGGCTCTTTTGCAACTCTTTAAACCATGGCGTACAGAAGAGGAACTACTTGGAGATTTTCTCTGTTACGAAGATTCTTTTAATGCAACCAAGGATACCATAGAATGTCCTGTTTTTCCAAATTATCTGCAAATGTTGAACGAAGAAATAGAGCAAGAAGTTGCTGCAGAGATTGCTAGAGACAGTTCTCAAGGCAGTCAGAGTTCTACTTCATTGAGTCAGGATCCACTAGGAGGACCAATTATTCAAAATGAGGCTGCCAGTGCCATGGATGAGGTGGAAAGAGCTACGGAACAAGCTGAAGAGGATGTAATTAACTTAGAAGATTTGGTGAAACAACTAAACATTGAGCAGAAACAGATATATGACGAAGTCACAGAACAGATTGAACATGGATTCAGTCATGAGAAAAAAGAGTGCTCATGTACATCATTTAAGCCTGTCCGACTGTACGTGAGTGGAGAAGCGGGAACTGGAAAAAGTTTTCTGATTAAAGCAATTGCAACTTATTTGCAGAAAAGGACTGAATCACCGCTGTCTTGTGTTGTAACCGCTCCAACTGGGCTGGCAGCACATAACATTAAAGGGATTACATTACATCGTTTACTGATGCTACCAGTTGAGCATGATAATAAATTGCAATACCACAAGTTATCTGGAGATGCGTGTTCTGAAGTTTCGAGAATCCTGAAGAAAATGAAACTTCTTATCATTGATGAAGTAAGCATGGTCTCAAATCTAATGCTTGCTTTTGTGCATTTGAGAATGCAAGAAATTCTTAGAACAGACTATGATGTCTTATTTGGAGGAAAACACATTATTGTTTTTGGAGATCTACTGCAGTTGACTCCAGTGAAAGGACAACCTGTGTTTAAAATGCTCACGCATGAAGATACCAGGAAGTGCCTAGGAAGCATTGGAAACGTTAATATATGGTTAAACTTCAAATATGCAGAACTGCTTCAAAATATGCGACAGGCAAATGATGAAGATTATAAAAATATTCTACAAGATGTAAGAATCGGAAAACTAAGTGAGCATGGGAAGGAAGCTTTACATGCATGATTAATTTCAAACTTGTATCCAGATGAAAACATTCTTCCAGAGGATATTTTTAAGAAAATTACTGACAACAAATCTGGGATATGTTTGATGCCAACTGTGAAAGAATGTTCCATGTTCAACAACAAAATGTTAAAGTTAGAAAATAAAGAGATTGTGAAACTGGAAGCTGTAGATAAAATAGAGCATATGGGAGCAACAATTATTTTGTCTGAAAATTTGAAATCAAAACTGGATTCATTAGAGAAGAGTATATCTAAAACTGCGGGTTTTAAAAAGACTCTGAATGTGTGTTTAAATTGTCGTATCATTTTGAGAAGGAATTTACATGTTGAAAGAGGTCTGGTAAATGGAGCAATGGTTCATGTTGTTGATTTTGTGAATTACAGAAATAGAGATGGAATTGAATTTCTAAAAATTAAATTTGATGGCATTGAGGAAGTACAACAAATCAGTCGTTGTTCTGCTAGATTTGTGCTTGTGAAAGACTTATATGTCCGCCGAAAACAGTTCCCTATTTTTCTGGCATATGCGGTGACAATTCATAAATGTCAAGGTTTAAGTGTAGATAGTGCTCTGGTGAACATTGGAACTTCTGTGTTTAAAGAAGGTATGGCATATGTGGCATTATCACGAGTCAGAACTTTATCAGGATTGTACTTGGTTGAGTGTGATGAGACAAAGATTTGTGCAGATCTAGATTGTGTTAAAGAATACAATAGGTTAAGAAGAGAATATGCTCCACATTTGCCTCAATATCCTCTGTTTGAAAAACGTGTGGTAGGCCGAAAAAGAAGAAATGAGAATAATTGCAGTGAGGTGCTAGCAAAAAGACAAAAAGTAGATGAAACTGTAATTGTAAGCAGAAAGAAAAAGGATTCTGTTGAAGATGTTGTTGGATTTCAGTTTGAAAACATTTCTGGTGTCAACTGCTATGCTAATGTAGTGCTTAATGTTGTTTTTTCTTCTTCAAAATTTACAAGAACAGATTGTTGAAAATCGGGATGAAACATTCTGCTGTTTATTGAATTCTGTGTTTCAGAAATGTAGCAGTGATAGAGCAAAAATAGAAAGTGTTTCAGAAATTCGAAATCTCCTAGACATATGTTCTGGTCAAAATCAATTTTCACAGAATATTCAGCAGGATTGTCAGGAATTTTTAATGTATATGTTTGATGTATTGGAAGATGAAGGAGTAGATATAAAAAATATTTTTAGTCTTTCTTATCAATGGCAGCATGACTGCGACAATTGTAGTTTATCAAGTAGTACTAGAATAGACACTGAAAGATTTATATATTTGACTTTACCAGACTGCAAATCAGTGTCTTTTAATAATCTATTTAAAGCAGCTGATCACAATATGGTGTGTACTCAATGTAAGTCTGCAATGCTGTCTACATTATTTTTACAAAATTATGGTCAGTATGTCATTTTAATGTTCCAACGATGTAGACCTGATGGAAGTAAATTGTCAACTTCTATTAAAAATTTTGTGGCTTCTCAGTTATCAATTTCAGGAAGAACTTTTACAACTGTAGCTATTATTTATCATGACGGCCCTTCAACAACATCAGGGCATTACACATGCTATTTAAAATGTAGTAAAGGTTGGACCCACTGTAATGACACTCATTTGACTTTCAAACAACGTTTGCCTTTTGACTTAAAAAATTCTTACCTAGTGTTTTTAGAACCAAAATTTAAGTAAATGTAATTGGCCTATGAAGACGGGAGTAGTTAATAAAAGTTAGTTTACTGTTTAAAATTATATTCTGAGTAAAAGTGATCAAGATAATATAAAAAATTGACTTGTCATATAGGTACTGTAAGTGGATCTCATAGTAAGTGATATCAGTATTATACAAAATGATGAACATGAGTGACTCAGAGAAGGAATTACGAATATTTAAATATTGTGAATATGTTGTATGAGCCTTTCTTTCAGAACATCGGAAAAACGGTAATTTCAGAGTTTCTTTAATTAATTTGAAAATATACTATGGATTTTTTAGTGAACAGCAGAGTACTTTCCAACGAAAAGGACCTTCATGATATACTATTTGGCCTAAAGGAAAAGTAACTGAATCGAAGATTAGTGTACATGTGTGATTTGTAAGTTTCTAAGTTTTTTTTAAAAATACAATCTTTTAGATTGTGTTTTTTTTCCCCGCTGTCATATGATGAGTAGTTTGAACTCACTGTTTTAAGTGAAATGCAATATATTCTGAGAACAGCAAAAATAAACTATGTAACATGTTGTACGGGTTATTCTATACTCTGTATTGTGTCATTTAAATTGTATTCCCATTGTCTCACACTCACTTTTCTTTTTCCACCCTCTTTCAGCTCTTTTTACTCACTTATAATGTCTTTCTCTCACTCTCTTTCACCCCCGTTCCTTTACTCCACTTCTTTCACAACCCCTCATTCTCATTTCAACTGTCTGCATCCCCTCTCTTCCTTGCATAACTATTCAGCTTTCAGTCTCTCTGCTTTACTTCCCTTTTCCGTCTTTTCCTCCTTTGCTCTTTTAGTAATTCCTCTTTACTCACTCAGCAGTATTGTCGCACTCTATCACTATAAATCACCCACTCTCCCTCGCTTATCTTTGTTTGCTCATTTCTTTTGACCTCTTCTCTCTATTTTCCGTTCACTACCTCTATGTCCTCAGTCCCTCACTCTGCTTGTGGTATGTTCACTTGTGTTTATCTACCTTCTATCATTCTTCTTACAACAACTTCACTGCTCCTCTCTCATCGTTCTTCAACCCATTTCTTTTAGTCCGGTTCCATTACTACCCCTCATTTCCTATCTTTCAGTGTCCTTCTCTTTACTTTCATCACCGAATCACTTTCTCTCAGTACCACTGCTTTAGTCCTCTTCTCCTCTCTTTCCTTCTTTTACTCCCTTACTCATTTTTTCTATCCTCACTCATTGTACTCCACTTCACTCAGTCCTTCCCTTAGTCTCTCTGTCTACTAACTTTCTCACTCCTTTTCTCTCAATCCTTCTATATTATCCTCTCTCCCTTCATCCCTTCACTCTATGACTCTCCTTCACTAACTCTCAGTTATATTCCATTCCTCATTCTTCTAAATGCATCCTTAATTAGACTCCTTTGCCTCTCAGTCATTATCTTTTTACTTACTCCTGTTTTCTGATTTAGTTTTGCTAACTCACATTCTTTTAATATCTTTTTTACTTTCAGTTCATTTTTCTCTTCTTCTCTTCCTCTCTGTCAGTGAATCTATATGCTTTATTCTTAGTAATTTGGTCTCCTTCTATTTCTTTTTCCCTCTTGTTGTCCTTCTACCTTACTTTATTTCCCTTTCTGTGTCCTTCACTCTTACTTTATTTCTAAATACACTGTAATGATTTTTTACCTCTTCATTTGTATCTTTTATTTTAAAATACATATTTAACTAATTATAACTTATTTTTTCTTCTCTCTTTCACAGATACAAAGTGTAGTAAAACAATGTAATTAAAGTAACATTTATTATATGGTAAGTGTGACTAAAAAAATGTAGTTTGTCATCACCTTTTGCTTTAACCTCACTACTATTTTCTCAACCTACCTCACTCCTGTTTCTTTACTCTGCTTCCCTCACTTATTCTTATTCTCCATGTTTACTCCCATTTCCCTATTTCCCCTCCCACATTGAACTTCTTTCAGTCCCCATTCTTTACTTCCCTTACCCTCTGTTCCCTTCCTTTGCTCCCTCACTCATTCTCTTTCCCTTAATCATTTACTTCACTCCTACAGTGGAGAAGTGTTGCTCAATGGTTAGAGCAGGCAGACCATGATGCAGAGCTCTGGCCAGGGACCAGGGTTTGATTCCCGCCTTGGCGGGTCTCCGGCTCATTAATTCCCCAGACTGGATATTCTCGCCTCAGTGCCTGTTCTGATCATGGGTCCCACGGTGCAACTCTGGGCAATAGCTTGCTTAGTCTCCACAACGGCCCCAAAAGCGCTGGGATGCCTGGCTGCACCTGGGGGGTGCCCAGGAGTGGACATTTCCCAGGAAAGCCAGGAAGGGTTCCTAAGCAGTATACGGACAGCGCCGGGACACCTCCGGTGGAGGTAGCTGTGCGCTTTACAAATTTTTACATTTACATTTTACACACACATCTCACCCCCCCAACACACACACACACCTCTGACATACACCCCACACACACACCACACACACACCTCACACACACACACACACACACACACACACACACTCCTCACACACACACACCCACACATCCCACACACACACTCCACACACATACCCCCCACACCTACACCCCCCCACACGTATCTCACACACCCACACCTCCACCCACACCCAAACACCCTACACACCCACACCCACATACACACCTTACACACCCACACCCCCACCTACACCCATTGACTCCCTATAAGTCACCCATACTGCCTTACTTACCTTTCTTTGCTGTTTCACTCAGACTCTTTCAGTCACTGTTTCCTTTACTCTCTCTGTCCTTTCTCTCTGTCACTCCCCATGTCTTACCCTAAGTCAGTTTTATCCACCCTCTTTCACCCCTCTTTACTTACACTCACTGCTCTTTTCTCACCCTCCCTCACCGTTGTTCATTTATTCCGGTTCGTCACTACCCCTCATTCCCCTTTCTTTACTGTCCTTCTTTTTACTTTCAACACCCACTCACATTCTCCCAGTACCCCTACTTTAGTCTTCTTCCTCTCTCTTCCCTTCTTTCGCTCCCTTATTCATTTTACTTTTCTCACTTACACCCTATTACACCTTCTCTGTTTTTTACTATGTAATAAACAATCCCTCTGTGTTGCTCCCTCTAGCTCACTTTCTCTTAACATTACTCTCTCTGTGTTCTTCCCTCATACTCACTCCTTCATTAATTTTTTTTTTATTTTTTTTTGGTGCGCGCCCCGGTGCGTGTACTCTAAGGAAAAAAGAATGACAGAGATTCTTTAAAAATATAGGTTTATTTTTATAAATTAAAGGTAGTTCTAAAAAGAACTGGTTTTTTTATTCTTTTTGTTGTTTTATATTTTTTTTATTGTTTTTTTGAATTTTTTTTACTTTTTTGGCTTTTCTGAACAGTTTTATATTTTTTTTGTATTTTTTATGGGGACAAACAAAAAACAGGGAATTGTAAACGGCTCAACTGGAGCAAAAAAAAATCAGGAAAAAATTAGGGTTTTTTGGGGCAATTGTGGTTGTCACCAGCAAGAACGATGAGCTTTACGCTCTGCTCACCATAGCTGATGGTCTTACCACAAAAAATACAAGTGACCCTGAATTCACCAAACCGTGGTTGTATGATTGGTATCGTCTCCCTTGTGTCTGGTCCCGATGGAGTGGGTTGCTTTCTTTTGGAGGTGTTGGGTGAGGATTGGGGAAGGTTACTGGCCAGTTCTCTCACCTCTGCAGCAGCATAATTGTTGGGATGATTGCGCTGCATATGCCGAATCATGGTGTAATTACCAAATGAATATTTCCTATTAAGGTTCCCCCTTCAAAGTTCCATGCCACAGATTCGGCAAGTCACCTTTGGCGCATTCACTTTTTTCTTGCCCTCGGGGATGGAAAAAAACTCCCATACAATGTGCTCCTTTGGCCTATATGGGGTATTGTCTTCTGGGAGGAATGTCCTTCTCCCCTCCTCGTCCTCCTCCTCCTCTTCTTCTTCTTGACCACCAATGTGATCTTGTGGTGGTCCTCTTGGTGGTGGTGGTGGTGGTGGTGGTGCAGATGCTCCAGCTGCTGCTGCTACTGTAGCCATTTTAAAGTAGAAAAGATTAGAGACAGATCTCCAAACAGGTCTTCCTCAGTCAAAGGACAAAGTCAGAATAAGGAAAAAAGGTGGGGGCTTTCATCATTTGGAAAACAAAACTGTTCTGGACCAATGAAAAGTGTTATTTTCAAGTCACATGATCCGGGCTTTCATCATTTGGAAACCAAAACTGATCTGCACCAATGAAAAGTGTTATTTTCAGATACATGACCCAACGCGCTTACGCTACGTGCCCCGGGGCGCGACTACGGGCGCGCCCCGGGGCGCGTAGCGTAAGCGCGTCAGGACGTTGCGTGATCGTATGCGCTCGCGTGCTTCCGGGTGCGCTTACGCAGTGTGTCATATGATGCATCACGCGGCTACGCGATACGTCACGATGTTGTTTTCGTTCGCGGCAATAGCGCTAACGGGACGCTCACCAGTAAGCGCCCCGGGGCGCGCCGTAACATTGCGCTTACCAGTGAGCGCATCGGTACGCGCCCCGGGAGCGCTCCGGGGCAAAAAAATAAAAAATAAATAAACATAAAAAAATACTATTACATAATTATACAATATAAAATTCGTTATAAAAAATATTACTTTTCATACCTATAGAGATTTGCTATTAAAAAAACCTTTGAAATTCACTGAAAAAGCCATAGGTTTCACACCAGTTATAGTTAGGAATTAGCATTTAAAAAACCTATTAAATTCACTGAAAAAACCATAGGTTTCACACCTGTTATAGTTAGCTGGAAGTTTTACTCGCATAAAACCATTGAAATTCGCACTTTATAGTTAGTTGGACTCACTATAACTTGCGCGTGCAATGCACTGCTGATGACGTCACATATTACATCACTCATGACATGGTCAGTGACATCACTCATGACATCACTGATGACATCATCCTTGTAACAGAGTGACAGACCTCCTTTCACTGTAATGTAACCCTTGAAACACATATTCAAAAATAGAAACTAAAATTTTCAAAAAAATGGAGATACCCATACCAGTTACAACAACCAATTCAATATTTCCACCATCTATATACACATCCACTCATTCACCAACAGTTCTATATAGTCACTCATACATATACTCACTCATCATATGTAGTGATACACCTATACATCCTGTTACACACCAACAGTCATCCAAAAGATACTCTCACACATACTCACACATGCAAATAAACTATTACACATCCATTTATTTGCATATACAGCTATACACACACTACCACTTTACTTCTAAGGAAACTTACACATACTTATTCTCTTAAACAATCACTTATAGGCGTGGTGCGGGCTGCGGGCTGCTTATAGAAACACATACTAATTTAAACAGGAACTCTTACAATCCCTCACTCTCCCATCTACTCACTTATATACATCAATAGTCACATATACTAGATTAAAACATATGTACTTACTGATAAAGAAACTAGTGAGACAGTCATTCACTCACTAACACACACGTATACACACTCATCCACCCATACAGTCCTGCACATATGCTGTCTTCAAAACACATACAAAGAGAGAGTCAGTCATTCATGCATCTATGTGCTAAGTAATACCCCCACCAAACCATACAAACACTCATACTGATACTAAGAAAAACATCTCATAACCCATATACATACACATGTAGCTACTCACCAACCCATGCAGCCACTTATACACAAAGTAAAACACTAATACATATATTTAAATATTTAAACATTACTCTCTAATATATGCATTCACTAAGATACACTTAATTAACCAGTTAACCAATCAATTTAAAAAACAAAAAAAATCCATTTAGACACTTTTTTAAACATTTATTCTTCCATCAACTTTTACATATACATATATAAAACATATTTATTTTTCAGAAAGACACACATTCACTGGATGGTGTCATCAGTGATGTCATGAGTGATGTCACTGACCATGTCATGAGTGATGTAATATGTGACGTCATCAGCAGTGCATTGCACGCGCAAGTTATAGTGAGTTCAACTAACTATAACGTGGGAATTTCAATGGTTTTATGCGAGTAAAACTTCCAGCTAACTATAACAGGTGTGAAACCTATAGTTTTTTCAGTGAATTTAATAGGTTTTTTAAATGCTAATTCCTAACTATAACTGGTATGAAACCTATGGTTTTTTCAGTGATATATATATATATATATATATATTTATATTTATATATATATATATATATATATATATATATATATATATATATATATATATATATATATATATAAATATAGGTATACTATGTCTAAGTAAGGGGTGATTACACCACCTTACCCAGGTTGCAATTGCAGACCTGTGGTGTCAGTTTGGAGGGCCAGCCAGGGGTGACATAATACATGCTGTAGCCCCTGGTAGGCCTTGGGTGCACCTATGCCCTGGGTACCTAGGGTACCATATACAGGATCTCACAAGGGTGACCCAGTAACCAATCTGGTATGTACCTAAAGTACATGGAGTCCATTTTATAGAGAAAGCAGATAGACTAGGGCCCTGAATAGCAGAGTCCCAGTCCAACTAAGTCGAAAACCAGCAAAACACGAGGAAAAAAGTGGGGGTAACCATATAGTTAGATTCCACCTTCCTACAGTTTCTGCTCACTCCCACAACGGAAACAGGTGCAGGACCCCTCCTCTCTCCCCTCCCTCTGCTGCCTCCTCCTTTCCTTGTCAAACTTTTTTTTATTACTTTCAGCGCGAGACACTCGCACTTTTTTAGGTCTCGTGTTTGGCAGCGCATGCATGCGCTGTCTCAGCTAGACTTAAGTAATCTCTATTTTGGCTTCAAGTTTGTGTATGTTCTCTTGCCCCTTGTGATAGGTTTAAATCTGGCATTGCTGCTGTATCTTGCTTTCTGTTGGCTGTTGCTCCTGTGGTAACTTCCTTGTAGTCCAGAGGCAGCGGTGCCTAACTACAGTGTTCCTCTGCTTCCTGGCACTTTATTGCCTGCAGTGTGCCATCTGTTGTTTACCCCTCCCTGACTGACGTGTAAATGTAAGCTCCGGTTGCGGTTGGGGGCGTGGCCCCCCTCTTCTCCCTTCTCCCTCCATGCCTTGTTTTCTGCTTAGGTCCAATTTCAGAGCGACCCCCACCCCCTCCAAAACACACTCCTGAAGTCTTGGCCATGCTTGAATGTTGTGCGCGCATCCTGCTCAGAGCTTGTAAATGTAATCACACGTGTGCGCGTGACCGGAATCAAAGGCAGCTCGAGTCGCCTCACAGTGAAGTGTCTTTTAGAGATAGTGCTCGTTGTCTGCCATCGCTAACACAGACTAACCCTCATTTATTTATTTATTTTATTTATTTAATGCGATTTTATATAGCGCAAACATTACCCGAAGGTGTCAGAGCGCTTTACAAAAGAACCAGTTGCGTTACATAAGGACTTTGGATTACATGAGTTACATAAGAGATACAAACAGAAAAGAAGTGCAAATGTACAAGGTGCAAAGTCACTCAAGGAAGAGATAAAAACAGGAAAAAATTGCACATGTACAAGTTAAAAGTTACTGAAGGAAGAGATACAAACAGATAAACTCTAAAATCACATGGGTGAAGAGGTCTTGTGTGCAGTTCCTCCTGTAAGCCTCGCTTCCAGCTGCTAATCTTTACTTCACAGTGAAGGGAAAGCCACGCAGCACCTTGTTCCTACTCTTGTACGCTCTCACCCCGAGACTGATAACTGCGAAATTGTTTCCACAGAATACTTTCCCTCCACTGCCGCGTAAACCTCGAGACCTGCACGTTGTGCCCGCTGTCCTGCCCTTGGCACCCAGCTGCCTCATGCGAAGCTGCATGGGTGGGCTCCCTGGCTCCCGGGGAAGAGGGAGAGGCTGAGAGAAGGATTTCTGACCACAGACACTAGGGGCCCGATTCACAGAACTAACTTAAGACAAATTCCTAAACTTACTACTTTTGGTATTCACAGAAGTTAGGATTTTGTCTTAAAACAGACTTAAGACAGACTTAAGACAGGCTTAAGACAGAATTCTAACTTAAGTCTGTCTTAAGTCTGTCTTAAGTCTGTCTTAAGACAAAATCCTAACTTCTGTGAATACCAAAAGTAGTAAGTTTAGGATTTTGTCTTAAGTTAGTTCTGTGAATCGGGCCCAATAGGAGGCAGCCTGCTTCTCACTAAAATGACCGCCCTTTCTTTTATTACAATACCACATTGCTTATTTTTTTTACATTTAATTCGTTTTATGGCATTATTTGCTTTGACTTGCAGTATCGTCTAAAAAAAATGAAACCTACACCAGTGAAGTATTTTGTTTTATTTTTTTAATAGTCATTAATTCGCGGTAGCAGGACAAAGACACCCCCTGCCGTGGCTTACATCAACAAATAGATGTATTTCGCCGCCATCCTTCGCACACAGACCTTGTCTTGCTTGATTCACATTGCTCTTCTTTATAGGACTAGAAGTCTAACAGGAACTATCAGTACTGTATTAAAACGTCCTGCATGGCATCCATGTGTCTTCTCACAGTACCAGTACTTAACGAAACACACTTTGATAACCGAGGAAAGATGTTATTCCTTTATCTCATCAGGCTTGTGAAACAGCCCTCCTCCCTTCCCGGGGCCCTGAGCCCGATTCACAGAACTAACTTAAGACAAAATCCTAAACTTATTACTTTTGGTATTCACAGAAGTTAGGATTTTGACTTAAGTTTGTCTTAAGACAGACTTAAGACAAAATCCTAACTTGAGTCTGTCTTAAGTCTGTCTAAAGACAAACTTAAGACAAAATCCTAACTTCTGTGAATACCAAAAGTAGTAGGTTTAGGATTTTGTCTTAAGTTAGTTCTGTGAATCGAGCCCCCTGTTCTGAATTAAGCCACGCACTCTGTTGTCAGACATTCCTTTCAGGTTAGAGGCGTTATTCGGGATAAGAATCTCAACCTTTGTTTTCTTTTAGAAAGTCAGGGGCATATTACCAACTATTAGCGATATTTATCGCTAACTAGGCTTAGCGACAAATTTTTTATCGCTAAGCATCGCCGGAAATTATCGCTGAGATAACTTGCTATTAGCAAGGTTTATCTCCAAAGCGATAAATTTTCCGGCGATAGCGTGAATATCACTGAGAATACAGCGATATTCACGCATTAGCGACAAAATGTTCTTAGCCATGTTATCCACCTCCCATTGGATAACATGGCTAAGAACTGGTCTGAGCAGGCGTTCGTTTTTGGAGATATTCGCGCTTACAATGCTACGCCTGCCTTGTTAATAGGCGATAGCGACGTTATCGACTGCTTTCAGTCGCTAATGGGTTGGGTACGCCCACATCGCTGACATGCAAAGCGGGCCCCAAACCGCTCGCTATCGCCTAAAAGCTGTCGCTAACATCAGTTAGCGACAGCTTGCTAATGGGGCGATAGAATTATCGCCGCTTAGCGGCCGAAAACGGCCGCTAAATCGGCGATAATTGTCTATTGCCCCCCTTGGTAATATGCCCCTTAGCTCTGTGAGGATGATGACCTCTCCTCTCTGATCTCGCTCCTGATGGCTATCTTGGCCTGCTGTCAGGGGATGAGGGTGGGGACAGTGCAGAGATGGCGCTGGTATTGACTGACTTTTCAAGTGTGTCTTTTTATAAAAAAAATTATATAGATTTTGCAGTTTCAGTTCATTTCTGAATACTTTTCTCTCTGATGGTGTGTCTAGGCTCTCTGAAAGTGTACAGTGATTTTGCCTAACATGGTACACCCCCCCCCACATCCCTATTGCTCAACTCAAAACATCTTTTACTGCTGTGATAAAAAATAACACTTTCAAGACCTTCTCTCTTCTATCCCTCCCCTGTCCTTTTCAATCCAACTAACAGATTCACATTTCCACCACTTAAATGTATTTCATATCTCCCTATACTGATTCACCACTAATCCTCTTTGTGTTCCGGAGTAGCATTCTACTTGCCGAAAAACGCTTTGACCCGTCGTCAGGGGTAGTAAGCGCTATATAAATGAAATTACAATTACTTCAGTTGCAGTGGTACCCTGGCCTAAGTGTGTTTGTGTGGCTCACTGCACCCAGCATATGAACATCTTTGCCCAGCACCTGACCTTTCTTAAAATATGACTGCAATATTTTTTATAGGTCAAGACCTTTTCATTTAACTTAAATTATATACAGAATATACTTTCTTATTATATTTCATATACTTTTGTCCAGCGCTCTTCATCCACTGGTCTGTTGTTGTTTCAGGTAGATGTCTCTTCTGCCTATTATAGCATGGGACATGTTGCAGTGGGTCAGGTCAGACCTCATCAACAATTGGCTAACTTCACTGTGTGTGACTGTTTTTTGCCCTTTTCCAAGGATTACATCTTGCACTGAGCCATTCTTAGACTGTGAGTTGTTAATCCACCTTGCTTCTTTCCCTCTCTCACTTACCGCTTAATCATGACACACGTCGAACCTTTCAACCCCAGAACATTGCTTTCGACACCTGTGTTCCAAGTTGAAATAACCACTCTGAAATGCTCCAAAACAAATGCAGAAAGTGAAATGCATCTACTTATAAAAGCCTTGGCATCTTTGTTAAAGCAACGTCCCTGAAATAACAATTAAATAAAGCAGGCCAACAATTCCTATGTAAACAGTGTACATTGTAGAACAACCACCCCTCCTTTTCATGATCCTATTCCCATAGAAAAAGTTGGAATTTATCTACTCAAATCTATCGCCCTCACTCTATCTATCGCCCTCACTCTATCTATCTGTCGCCCTCACTCTATCTATCTATCACCCTCACTCTATCTATCTACCGCCATCACTCTATCTATCTATCGCACTCACTCTATCTATTTATCGCATCACCACAGCATCATTCAGCACCACTACAGCATCCCTCAGGGGCACCACAACATCACTATGCGCTACCACAGCATCCCTGAACGCCACAGCATCACTCGTCGCCACCACAACATCACTTAGCACTACCACAGCATCAATCAGTGCAACTATTCAACAACAACTATGTTCTCTCAATGTTTCAAGCTTTATTACAATTGTCACAAAACGATGTTAATATTTCACTTCTGTTCTTGGATTTTCGTCACAATAAAATACACAGAACATAATCTTCACAAAAGTTATTTACAAAAGTTTAAGCTATTGCCTATATAAATTACAATAACTTTTATTTAAGTATTCATTATTTAAAAAAATGAAAAGACATTGTTATTTGTAATATCAATACAACACATATTGCATTACAAATGCTATAGGTGTCACATTTGCGAAAGTTAAAACTATTGATCTCCCTATCAGCAACAGGGTGGTAACACGCAAATTCGCATGTTAGCACCCTTTTGCTCTACGCTTCCCTTTGCATCTCTAATGAGATGCAAAGGGGGCATTCCAGAGAAAAATAATAGGAGAAATATTGTTAAGCGACATTTCTCCTATAATCAAGGTTATCGATAACCCTGTTAGTGATAAAAAAAAGCAGCGCTAACTGCGGTTAGCGCTGCTTTTTTACACCTGGTATTTTCCTGACTTAGCCATGATATCCTATGGAAGGTGGATATCATGGCTAAGTTTGTGAGCCCCTATCATCAAGCTAACGCCAAACTTTGAGAGATTATCGTTGGTTTTCCAGTGATAATCTCTCATTTGGCAGTTAGCGCGAGGATTTTGATCACTTCTGAGATAAGCGTTGCTAATAGCACGCTATCTCAGTGATAAAAATCCACGCTACCCGGCGATTATTATCCTAGCGCTAAGTGCGCTTAGCGATAATTATCGCTGGGGCTTGATGATATGCCCCAAAGTTATGTAAATCCGACACCTGGAATGGGTAGCCGCTTGCTCAGTTAAGGGGGCCATTTATCATTAAACTGTTTCCTTGCACACTTGTTATAAAAGCTTTGTATCATGGGTCATTCTTGGTTCCAAAGGGGTCCTGTGTAGCACACTCTTCACCCATGAGGGTATCCAGGCGCTTGAGCAGGTGTGCAGGCGTGTAGTCCCCGTATTGTTACTCGAAGCTCCAGGTCTTCATCCTCTTGCGGAACTCAAAAAGTGAGGTGGAGGCTCTGATGTGTGGAGGGAGGTCACTCCATGTTTTGGGTGCTATGCAGGCAAATGAGTAGCCTTATGTGTAAGCAGCCTTGTGCATCAACATATTTCCTCATAGACACGAATGGATAAGACCCTTTGGTACATCAGTCCCTAGGTCCTTATTCGGGTTGCTGTCTCATAGCAGGGTTGATTGAGGGTTAATTTACTTTCGTGACTGTGGACGCACTACTTAACACCTTGGGTGCTTGAGAAGATCCTCTGCTGTGCTGGGTCATAATGGAAATGGGTGTGGTCATGACGAGCTCAGCTCGTCATGAGCACATGAGAGGTATACCTCATGACGAGTTGAGCTCGTCATGAGCATTGCAGGGGTTAACAGGACTGTGGTGTGTTTAGTGGCACAGCACTGGCAAGTCTCAAAAGGGCTGTAATGTAGGGCTGCATGCTGCATTCTACAGCACGCATTGAAAGAGGAAAAAAACTAGGAGAAATAAAAACATTTCTCCTCGTTGCTCCTACAGCATGCATTGAAAGAGGTAAATGCCTGTAGTGATTTATTTTTGTTAAGGAAGGGTCCCTTTCCAGCACAAAAACAATCTCCCCATGACGTAGGCATCCTTGCACCATTGTGCAAGGGTGCCTGTGCTGGCGCATGGCAGCTGTTTGTGCGCCAGCGCAGGGGAGAGCACAGGTATGCAACATATTATTGTTAAATATTTAGCATTGCTGTGCTTTGAAAGTGCTGCAGTGTGGCGCAACCAAAGGGCCTGCGTTGCGGCGCTGCGGCACTTTCTTGTGAATCTGTCCCTGGGTTTGTACTTCTGCAAACCAAGCACTCTTAAAAAATGCATACCAGGATGGATGACGTGAATCCCTGACCTCATAGTCTTTTTTACCAATTCAGGATGTCGCCCGCCTGAATGTGCCTTTGCTTGAATAGAAGAGATTGGGGAAAATCCATTCTCTCAATCTTTTTTTTTAAATCTGCCACTTTCCACTACTTAAATGTATGTGTATGCATTTATGCAAAAAATCTATTTTAACTTATTTTGATATTGAATACTATAATATTCACTGCCCACTGCTAATCTCGTCCCATAATGCTTTGCAAGGCCTTTGGTTGGGATTGTATTTTTGCCCGTAATGTGCTTCAGGTGGTCGTAAGAGGATGGGACCACCACTGAATCGTTGATGTGCTCTTTGTGTTCAAGGCATCTGCTTGCTTCTCTCCCTAGGTTAGGGGGGACCCCATCCATCATGTCGCCCTCACTCTATCTATCTATCACCCTCACTCTATCTATCTACCGCCCTCACTCTATCTATCTATCGCACTCACTCTATCTATTTATCGCATCACCACAGCATCATTCAGCACCACTACAGCATCCCTCAGGGGCACCACAACATCACTATGCACTACCACAGCATCCCTGAACGCCACAGCATCACTCGTCGCCACCACAACATCACTTAGCACTACCACAGCATCAATCAGTGCAACTATTCAACAACAACTATGTTCTCTCAATGTTTCAAGCTTTATTACAATTGTCACAAAACGATGTTAATATTTCACTTCTGTTCTTGGATTTTCGTCACAATAAAATACACAGAACATAATCTTCACAAAAGTTATTTACAAAAGTTTAAGCTATTGCCTATATAAATTACAATAACTTTTATTTAAGTATTCATTATTTAAAAAAATGAAAAGACATTGTTATTTGTAATATCAATACAACACATATTGCATTACAAATGCTATAGGTGTCACATTTGCGAAAGTTAAAACTATTGATCTCCCTATCAGCAACAGGGTGGTAACACGCAAATTCGCATGTTAGCACCCTTTTTCTCTACGCTTCCCTTTGCATCTCTAATGAGATGCAAAGGGGGCATTCCAGAGAAAAATAATAGGAGAAATATTGTTAAGCGACATTTCTCCTATAATCAAGGTTATCGATAACCCTGTTAGTGATAAAAAAAAGCAGCGCTAACTGCGGTTAGCGCTGCTTTTTTACACCTGGTATTTTCCTGACTTAGCCATGATATCCTATGGAAGGTGGATATCATGGCTAAGTTTGTGAGCCCCTATCATCAAGCTAACGCCAAACTTTGAGAGATTATCGTTGGTTTTCCAGTGATAATCTCTCATTTGGCAGTTAGCGCGAGGATTTTGATCACTTCTGAGATAAGCGTTGCTAATAGCACGCTATCTCAGTGATAAAAATCCACGCTACCCGGCGATTATTATCCTAGCGCTAAGTGCGCTTAGCGATAATTATCGCTGGGGCTTGATGATATGCCCCAAAGTTATGTAAATCCGACACCTGGAATGGGTAGCCGCTTGCTCAGTTAAGGGGGCCATTTATCATTAAACTGTTTCCTTGCACACTTGTTATAAAAGCTTTGTATCATGGGTCATTCTTGGTTCCAAAGGGGTCCTGTGTAGCACACTCTTCACCCATGAGGGTATCCAGGCGCTTGAGCAGGTGTGCAGGCGTGTAGTCCCCGTATTGTTACTCGAAGCTCCAGGTCTTCATCCTCTTGCGGAACTCAAAAAGTGAGGTGGAGGCTCTGATGTGTGGAGGGAGGTCACTCCATGTTTTGGGTGCTATGCAGGCAAATGAGTAGCCTTATGTGTAAGCAGCCTTGTGCATCAACATATTTCCTCATAGACACGAATGGATAAGACCCTTTGGTACATCAGTCCCTAGGTCCTTATTCGGGTTGCTGTCTCATAGCAGGGTTGATTGAGGGTTAATTTACTTTCGTGACTGTGGACGCACTACTTAACACCTTGGGTGCTTGAGAAGATCCTCTGCTGTGCTGGGTCATAATGGAAATGGGTGTGGTCATGACGAGCTCAGCTCGTCATGAGCACATGAGAGGTATACCTCATGACGAGTTGAGCTCGTCATGAGCATTGCAGGGGTTAACAGGACTGTGGTGTGTTTAGTGGCACAGCACTGGCAAGTCTCAAAAGGGCTGTAATGTAGGGCTGCATGCTGCATTCTACAGCACGCATTGAAAGAGGAAAAAAACTAGGAGAAATAAAAACATTTCTCCTCGTTGCTCCTACAGCATGCATTGAAAGAGGTAAATGCCTGTAGTGATTTATTTTTGTTAAGGAAGGGTCCCTTTCCAGCACAAAAACAATCTCCCCATGACGTAGGCATCCTTGCACCATTGTGCAAGGGTGCCTGTGCTGGCGCATGGCAGCTGTTTGTGCGCCAGCGCAGGGGAGAGCACAGGTATGCAACATATTATTGTTAAATATTTAGCATTGCTGTGCTTTGAAAGTGCTGCAGTGTGGCGCAACCAAAGGGCCTGCGTTGCGGCGCTGCGGCACTTTCTTGTGAATCTGTCCCTGGGTTTGTACTTCTGCAAACCAAGCACTCTTAAAAAATGCATACCAGGATGGATGACGTGAATCCCTGACCTCATAGTCTTTTTTACCAATTCAGGATGTCGCCCGCCTGAATGTGCCTTTGCTTGAATAGAAGAGATTGGGGAAAATCCATTCTCTCAATCTTTTTTTTTAAATCTGCCACTTTCCACTACTTAAATGTATGTGTATGCATTTATGCAAAAAATCTATTTTAACTTATTTTGATATTGAATACTATAATATTCACTGCCCACTGCTAATCTCGTCCCATAATGCTTTGCAAGGCCTTTGGTTGGGATTGTATTTTTGCCCGTAATGTGCTTCAGGTGGTCGTAAGAGGATGGGACCACCACTGAATCGTTGATGTGCTCTTTGTGTTCAAGGCATCTGCTTGCTTCTCTCCCTAGGTTAGGGGGGACCCCAAAATCATCACCTCTCGCCTTGCCTATTTTTGATTTTCATAGTTCACTTTTGTGAATTGGTTACATGCGTTTGAGCATGTAAAGTTGCTTTATCAAAGCATGTATGGGTGCAGTTTTAATAGCCTATTCTGCTTATGTGGAAGAATGAGTTGCTTATTCCTGAAGTTCTCTGCAAGCTCCACTGCCGGTCTGGTCTACTAAAATATGCAATACTGTAAAAATAGCAGAATCCCCCCCACAGTTTAAAAAGTGGGGGGGATTCGGCGGATCGTACACTGATCATGGCTTGGGGGCCGCCGTGAGCATGCAAGGGGTTAAATTGCAGAAATAGCTTTACAATACTGTAAAAATAGTTACTTTGCAAGATAATCTTTAAATCACAGAAATAGCTTAAAAATCTCCATCAGGGGCTACCTCGATGCTGAAAACGACAGAGTCTCACAATTGCCACTGACCATGTCGGTGTGGGGTCAGTTAAAGCGAAGACCGGCTCGAAAACAGTACCTTTACTCGTTGCGGCCGACACAATGGTACGAGCTGGTCAGGGACAACCATCGCGGTTGTGTTGCAAACCAATGGAAGTGGTGCAGGGTGTGGTGCCCTCACGATTCGGTGCAGGCAGCGGCTCGGTGTTGATGAACCCAAGGTTTACGGTGCAGGGTGAGGCGGTGCTCGATGCGTTGCTGGCTGGTTGCAGAGCAGGTGACGGAGCCGGTCGATGTACCGGTCGGGCAGTGATGGTGTTGGTGATGTCCAGGCAGGGTGAAGCCATTGCGGTGTGGAATGCGGTGCCCACCGGATGCGGTGCGAGCAACGGCTTGGTGACAATCATCAAGACGGCGTCGGGGAGACCAAGGACGCAGTACAAAGTGCGGCGGTGCCTTCTGATGAGCCTTCAGGACACAGAATCCTGTGAAGGACTTAGTGACAGAGTCAGTTACCTTTGTCTTCTGTGAAACCAGCGGTACCAGAGACAGTGCCCAGAAGGATGGGGAGGTCTTTGCTGTTCCTCACACCACTTGAACAGGGGGAAAGCTCCACTTCCAAGCCCTTGGAGGCACTTCTTAAGCAGGATACATACACAGCTCGTCTCCTTGGCAGAAACTGCTACTGCAGGCCAAACCCAGACAGCACACAGCAAAGGGGCAGTGCACCTCCTCCAGTTTCTTCTCCTTGGCAGAGGTTCCACTTGAAGTCTAAAGTTCTGGGGTCCGGGCCCCAATATTTATACAGCAAAATCCTTTGTTCTCTGGTGGCAGAGAAGCCCTGTGCCCAGTAAAAACCAGGTCTGTCTTCTCTGTTGCAGCTTCCTGGCAGGAGGTGAAGACAGCATTGTCCTTGGCAGACCAGACCCATTTAGGTGTGAAAGGAATCTCCTCCCCCTACTCTAAATGCAGCCTAGGTCTATTCCGTCCAGCCCTGACTCACCCAGGAAAGGCAGGACACACCTCAACCCCCCAAGGGGCTATCTGAACAGAATGCTCATCCCCAGCCCCTGTCACTCCAACCATACAGTCAATACACAACCTAAGCAAGAAAATACCTACTTTCCAAAAGTGGTATTTTCAAACCCAGAATGTAAAAATCACCCTCTCTGAAAGATGCATCTAAGTATTCTTAGTTCAGGCATATCAAACGTTATTTTCCCATCTTGTTCCCAAGGGCAGTTATGCTTCTAAGATGTTATAAGCAAACTCTCCATTCTATCCTATGGGGACAGATAGACATACAATAGTGAAAAACACATTTGTGGCAGTATTTCATTATCAGGACATGCCACAAACATCAGGGCATGTCCTGCCTTTTACATACACTACACCCTGCCCACAGGGGTACCTTGGGCCTTCCTTAGGAGTGACTAATATGTAGGAAAAGGGGAGTTTAGGGGTACACTTGACAGGTCAACATGGCAGTATCAGACTGCACACAGGCTCTGCAATGGCAGGCCTGAGTTACATTTACAGGCTGCCTATGTGGGTGGCACAATCAGTGCGGCAGGCCCACTAGCAGCAGTTGATTTACAGGCCCTGGGCACACATAGTGCACTGTACTAGAGAATTGCTAATAAATTAAATAAACCAATTATGGATACACCAATCTGTAGCAAAAGTTTACAAAGGGAACACTTGCACTTTGGCAAAGTACCCAAAGTATCTAGACCAACAAAACAAAGTCCAACACACAGCAAAAACACAGGAGCAAAGGCAAAAAATACAGGGAAATCCCACACCAACGATGCCAAGTATAGCATGTGTCACCTCCAGCTGAAATGTGGGAAGAACTATCCACTCTCTTCGGAGTTCTCTTCACTAAGGCGGAAAAATCTGGACAGACCATCAGCATTGGCCTGCTCTGTACCAGGGCAGTGTTCCACCGTGATGTCCATCCCCTGTAAGGAATGGATCTCCTCAACAACTTTGGATTCTCACCCCTCATCTCCATCAACCATCTGATGGGCCTGTGATCTGTGTGAACCCAGATGTGAGCCCCAAAGCAGTACGGCCTCATCTTCTTCAGTGCTCAGACCACAGCAAAAGCCTCATGCTCAATCGCACTCCACCTCTGTTTCCGTGGAAGTAACCTCCTACTAATGAAGGCCACAGGTTATTTTAGGCCCTCCTCATTTAGCTGTGAGAGCACCCCCCCATACCATGCTCTGAAGCATCTGTCTGCACCAGGAATTCCTCTGAGAAGTTGGGTGCCTTGAGCACATGGCAGATTTCAGGGCATCAAAAGCTTTTGGGCCGGCGTCAGTCCAGGTCGCCTTCCTGGGCTGCTTCCTTGAAGGCAACTCTGTCAAGGGGGTGACAATGGAGTCATAACCCTTGACGAATCTCCTATAATATTCGGTGAGTCCTAAAACAGTCTCTCACCTCTATCTGGGTCCTGGCGGGGTTCCACTTCCCAAGCCAGAATGGTGTCAATCTTAGGCTGTAGGGGCACCACCTGGCAGCTTCCTACCTGGTGTCCTAAGTACTGCACTGAACCTTGCCCGATATGGCACTTGCTTGCCTTGATTGTGAGGCCTGCCCTATGCAGAGCATTCAACACCTCCCAGAGGTGGTACAGATGTTCCTCCCAAATGGCACTAAACACTGCAATGTCATCCAGGTAGGCGGCACTGAAATCATCCAGCCCAGCCAAGACCTGGTTGACCAACCTCTGAAAGTTGGCAGGGGCATTCTTCAACCCAAAGGCCATCACCCGGAATTGGTAGTACCCCTCTGGCATTGAAAATACTAACCTCTCCTTTGCCCCATCAGTTAAGGCAATCTGCAAGTACCCAGGGGTTAAGTCAAACATACTGAGGTACTGGGCAGCTCCCAACCGATCCATGAGCTCATCAGTTCTGGGGATGGGGTGTGTATTAGTCCTGGTGACTGAATGGAGCCCTCGGTAGTCCAAACAGAACCAGAGTTCTGGCGTGGCACCGGGTGCGGCAGCCTTCTGGACCAAGACCACTGGGCTGGCCCTAGGGCCGTTTGAGGGCTCAATTAACCCTAGCGCTAACATCTTGCAGACTCCTCCTTGATGCAAGCCTTGACCCTGTCAGTCACTCTGTGTGAATTTTGTGCTTTGCAGGAGGACTATCCCCAGTGTCAACATCTTCGACACACCACTGAGTGACACCAGGGGTCAAGGAGAACAGAGCAGCAAACTGTCCCAACAGTTGGCAGCAATCACTCTGCTGTTCAGGGGTCAGGACGGGGGAGAGGGTTACACCGCCCACTGACCCATCATGTTTCTTAGCAGACAGGAGGTCAGAAAGAGGCTCCGTCTCCTCCTCCATTCCAGTATCTGTTGCTTGGAGAATGCCCACTTCGGACCTCTCCATGGCGGTTCACATGCAGAGCCTACAAAGGGTTCCTTGGAGATTGCAAGTACACCAGATAGGCTACTTTACTCTTGCTGTCCACCACCTCAAATGGTCCAGTCCACTTATCCTGGAGCCCACAAGGCTCCACTGGGGCCATGACCCAAACTTTCTGGCCAGGCTGACACTTGATCAGAGTGGCATTCAGATCATGCCACTCTTTCATCTCTTCCTGGCTGGCTTTCAGATTCGCCTGAGCGAGTTGCTTGAAGCGCTTAGTCTAGTTACTGAAGGCCAGCATGTAACTATAAACATCCTACAGCGGTTTAATGGGAGATTTCTCCCAGCCATCTTTGACCAGACTTAGAGGTCCTCTTACATGATGGCTATACAGGAACTCAAAGGGACTGAACCCCAAGGACTTCTGCGGTACCTCCCTGTAAGCAAACAACTGGCATGGTAAGAGGTCGTCCCACCTCATGGGTCCACCAAGACCCATAATCATGCCCTTCAGGATCCAGATGAATCTCTCAACCAGCCCATTATCTTGGGGGTGTTAAGGAGTGGTGAACTTGTAGGTAACACTGCACTCCTGCCACAGGGACTTCATATACTTGGGTCATTAAGATGGTACCCCGGTCAGACACCACCTCTCTGGGGAACTCCACACAGGAGAAAATCTCCATCAATGCACGACCCACCATGGGGGCCGTCACCGTCCGGAGAGGGAAGGCTTCCGGGCACCATGTGGCATGGTCCACCAAGACTAGTATGAACCTGTTGCCCATAGCTGTCTTGGGATCCAGAGGCCCCACAATGTCAATACCCACCCTCTCAAAGGGGTTGCTGACTACGGGGAAAGGTTGGAGAGGAACCTTGCACTCCCTCCCACTCTTACCACTTGCCTGGCAATACTGGAATGACCTACAATGGTTGTCAGAGTTCTTACGCATTTGGGGCCAGTAAAAGTGGGAACAAGCCTTTCAAAGGTCTTGTCTTGCTCCAAATGCCCTGCCAGAGGCACATTGTGAGCCAGCCCCAGTAGAAAGGCTTTGAAACGCTGGGGTACCACCAGCACATGGGCTGGACCAGGCTTAGTAACCTTAGGCTTACTATACTGGAGACTATTCACCCAGTAAATCCAATGTGATCCAGACTGATTGCCTCTTGCCTGATTTGCAGCCTGCTGCCACAAACCAACAAGAGAAGGGCATTTCTGATGCTCCTGGCAGAATTCCTCCCTGGAGGGGGCCCCCTTCCTGCTGCCAATGGATTAGCTCAGGCAGGTCCCCCAATTCGGCCACATGTTCCCCTGTAGGCTCCAAGGCCTCCCCCTCAAGGTTTGCCTCCTCCTGGGCAAAGGGAACTTTGGGGGCTGGTTTACAATGGCACCTGTCTCTTTTCTTTCTGGCAGGCACCTGCGCCACTGTTCCAGGCTCTAAGTCCTCTTGAATGCCCTGATCGGCTGCCATACACCGAGTGGTCACACACCCTCACTCAGGCAGAGCCTTCTTCAAATGTGACTTACAATTCATCTTTTCCCAAGGAGAGCTCTCCAAATAGTTTCCCAGCTGACAGTCAACAGGCATGGCTGGCCTCACAGCTACTCTCAAGGTAGCGGAGTCCCCCCCCCCCCTCAAAGGGAACCAATGCCACTTTGCAGAGGCACTCAGAGTTGTCAGTTGAATCTACTGGGTAGAATGTGTTGGGGACCACCTGCTCTTAAGACACTATCCGACAACTGACAGCTGTCACACTGGCTCCAGTGTCTTAGTCTCAGAGCATCCACAGTATGGCTATTGATAGTCACCCAGGGCCTGTATTTTATAGTGTTATCAGGCAGATGAGCTCTTGGGACCATCTCACTGTCTCCTAAAGAGACCAGGGTTGTCTCTGCCGACCCCCACAGCTCCTGGGAACCCAACTCATCCCCCAAGGCTACACTAGCCAACTCATGGGGCGGAGCACCTCTGGGTGCAGTGGTGGCTTTCGTGGAACACTTAGTATCCCCTATGAAGTGGTCCACCTGACCATAACAGGCCTGGGGTCCCTTCTGGGCAGGCTTACCTCCTAGGGCTCATGGTTTCTTCTCACTGGGGGGCAAGGAACCTTTCACTTGGTTCCCTTGGGAATTAGATTGGTGCCCTTTTTGGAACTCCTTCTGTTTACCCCGACTCTTCTGCTGGGGACCCTGCCTACCTTTGGCAGAGTCTCCCATACAATCTTTTTAGACCAGGGTACTAACCCAGCAGTCCGCCTCCACAGCAAGCTTCCTGGGGTCAGTCAGCTTACTGTCAATCAAATGGAGGCGTAGCTCTGGAAAACAATTATCTGATAAGTGCTACCATGCAACCAATTTGTAGAGCCCCTGGAAATCATTTACCTGGCTACCCTTCACCCACCCATCTGCAGATAGAACACATATTCCACCCAAGTGTTTGACTCCAGATTTTTACAGGCCCTGAACTTCTGCCTATATGTTATGTTATGTTATGTTATGTTAATAAGGCATTTGTTAAGCGCACTATCACCGATTAGTTTCTTGGCGCTGAGATCAACAGTAACATAAACGTGGATGAGGGGTGGGAAGTTATTGAAATGCTTGTCTGTAGAGCCAGGTCTTCAAGGCTTTCCGAAATGAGAGGAGGTCTTGGCAGGTCCGGATCTCAAGAGGGAAGGTGTTCCACAAGCAGGGGGCAAGTGTTGCAAACCTACGGCCTCCAAGTCAAGTCAAGTCAGGAAATTTGTATAGCGCACTACATACCCAGAGGGTTTCAAGGCGCTTAGGAGGGGAGGAGGATTACTTGTCAAATATCCACGTTTTAAGTTGTTTCCTGAATGCTAGGTGGTTCTGGGTGAGGCGAAGGTAAGCGGGGAGTGAGTTCCATGTTTTGGCAGCTAGGTACGAGAAGGATCTGCCTCCCATGGTGGTCTTGTTGATGCGAGGTACAGTGGCGAGCGCTTGGCTGGAAGAGCGTAGTTGGCGGGAGGGGGTGTAGAAGGACAGTCGTGAGTTGAGGCAATCTGGTCCGATGTCGTAGAGTGATTTGTGTGCGTGGGTAAGCAGTCGGAAAGTGATCCTCTTATTGACGGGTAGCCAGTTGAGGTCTTTGAGGTGCCCAGAGATGTGTTCGTTGCGTGGGATGTCTAATATGAGCCTGGCTGAGGCGTTTTGGATTCGTTGGAGTTTCTTCTGGAGTTTTGCGGTAGTACCTGCGTAGAGGGTGTTTCCGTAGTCCAGTCGGCTCGTGACCAGAGCGTGGGTGACTGTTTTCCTTGTGTCGGAGGGGATCCAGCGAAATGTTTTTCTGAGCATGCGAAGAATGTTGAAGCATGAAGAGGATACGGCGCTGACTTGTCTGTTCATTGAGAGTGAAGAATCCAGGATGACGCCTAGGTTCCGTGCGTGGTCTGTCGGGATGGGTGCTTTTCCGAGGGCTTCCGGCCACCAGGAGTCGTCCCATGCAGAGGGGGATGTACCTAAGATGAGGACTTCAGTTTTGTCTGAGTTCAGTTTGAGACGGCTTTGTTTCATCCACTCGGCAACTTCTTTCATTCCTTCGTGTAGGTTAGTTTTGGCGGTGCTGGGGTCGTTGGTGAGAGAAAGGATCAGTTGAGTGTCGTCCGCGTAAGAGATGATGTTGAGGTTGTGTTGGCGTGCGATGGCCGCGAGGGGGCTCATGTATACGTTGAAGAGGGTGGGGCTGAGTGAGGATCCTTGTGGAACGCCGCAGATGACTTCAGAGGCCTCGGACTTGAATGGTGGTAGGCGGACTCTTTGGGTTCTTCCGGTGAGGAACGAGGTGATCCATTCAAGAGCTTTTCCTTGGATTCCGATGTTATTGAGGCGTTGTAGAAGGGTGCTGTGGCAGACTGTGTCGAAAGCTGCAGAGAGGTCGAGGAGGATGAGGGCGACTGTGTCTCCATTGTCCAGTAGAGTTCGAATGTCGTCTGTTGCTGCGATGAGTGCGGTCTCAGTGCTGTGTTTTGCTCGGAATCCAGATTGTGAGGGGTCGAGGGATTTGTTGGCTTCGAGGAAGGCGGCGAGCTGGTTGTTGACAGCTTTCTCGATGACTTTGGCCGGGAATGGAAGAAGCGAGATGGGGCGGTAATTTTTGAGTTCGGTGGGGTCCGCTGTTGGTTTTTTCAGAAGGGCGGTGAGTTCAGCGTGTTTCCAGCTTTCCGGGAAGGTGGCGGAGTTGAAGGAGCAGTTGATGACGTCTCGGAGGTGCGGTGCTATGACGGAGTCTGCTTTGTTGAAGATGTGGTGAGGGCATGGGTCTGTGGGGGATCCTGAGTGGATGGAGTTCATCAGTCGGATGGTGTCCTCAGTGGAGATTGGGTTCCAGTCGTTAAGGGTGTTCAAGGGGGGAAGATGATCAGCAGATGGTAGGGTGGGTTGGTTTCCGGGTTGGTTGTCAAAGCTGTTGTGGATGTCTGCGATCTTGTTGTGGAAAAATGAGGCTAGGGAGTCGCAGAGGGTTTGAGAGGGGGTGATGTCGTTGGAGTTGGCCGAGGGATTGGAAAATTCCTTGACGATGTTGAAAAGTTCCTTGCTGTTGTGTGAGTTGTTGTCAAGTCGATCCTTGAATGCTGTTTTCTTGGCTTTTCGGATCAGTTGGTGGTGAGTGCGGGTGGCGCTTTTGAAGGCGTCCTTGGTGCTAGTGGTTGGGTCTTTTTTCCAGGCCTTCTCAAGGGAGCGGCAGAGTTTCTTGGACTTCTTGAGATCATCGTTGAACCATGAGGTTTTTTTGATGCCAGGTTTGCTTTGACGTTTTTTCAGAGGTGCTAAGGTGTCGGCGGTGTTGGATAACCATAGGGTGAGGTTGGCGGCGGCTTCGTTGGCGTTAGAAGAGAGGGCTGGGGAGTTTCGAAGGAGTGATGCGGAGATTTGGTCCGCGGTGATTTTGTTCCAGTTTCTTTGCAGAGTTGGTTGGAGGTGGTTGGTAGGTTTTGGCTTGTTGTAGGTGAAGTGAACGCAGCTGTGGTCGGTCCAGAGGAGATTCGTAGTGTGGCTGAAGGAGACATTGTTGCTGGAGGTGAATATGGGGTCGAGTGTGTGACCTTCGATGTGGGTGGGGGAAGTGACCAGTTGTTTAAGTCCGAGGTTGGCGAGGTTGTCCACGAGGGTGGCGGTGTTGCGGTCGTTGATCTTCTCCAGGTGAAAGTTGAGGTCTCCCAGAAGGATGTATTCTTTGGAGGGGAGTGCTTGTGGAGTGATGAAGTCCGTGAGGTCCTCACTGAATTTAGCGCGGGGTCCTGGTGGTCTGTAGAGGAGGGTGCCTCTGAGTGTGGTTTTGGGGTCGGTGTGGATCTGGAAGTGAAGGTGTTCGGAGTTGGCGAGGTTGGCGTCAGAGCTGGTTGAGATGCGGATTGATTTCTTATGGACGATAGCGATTCCTCCTCCTGTGTGGTCGGTGCGGTCTTTGCGAGTGATCTTGTAGTCTTCAGGGATGGCAATGGTGATGTCTGGTGCGGAGGAAGCATTCATCCATGTTTCCGTAAGGAAGGCGATGTCAGGGGAAATGGTGTCTAGTAGATTCCATAGGTCAATGGCGTGCCTGTGGACTGATCGGGTGTTGAGAAGGATGCATTGTAGGTGATTGGGGTTGGGAATCTGTGGAGTGGTCGTAGCGGAGATGTTGACGGTGCTGATGAATTTGCAGGAGTAACAGGAGAAAGGTCCATGGGTGTGTCCAGGAGCAGCTTGGACGCAGTTGGGGGCGCGACCGGGGTTAAGGGCTAGGAGGGAAGCGGCATCGTAGGTAATGCGGGAGGGCTGGGCAGCGCGAGGGGCAGGGGGTCTGGCGCTGGGCGCGGTCCAGGCGCGGACGGGCGTAGACGGGCTTACCTTTGGCGCACCTTCGGCGCGGAATGGGCGCGGTCGCTGCGCGTGGACGCTGCGCGCGGGAGCAACTGTCATATACGGATGGTGGAGGGGGAGGGGCGAGGGCATCTCAGCTGGGAGGCGGGTCGGGCACACGAGGGGCACAACAACAAACAAAATGGAGGCGGAGGGGGGAGCAGGGCGGAGCGCTCTTGATAAACGTGCAAACAAAGTCAAAATCCAGCAAGCACAGTGAAATAATGTCAGCGCTAATGAGGCAAAGCGGTAAATAAGCAGGCGAGATGCAGAGCAGCTTAATCTACACACACTGAGCACAGCAGCGCTACGATACCAGGTGTCTTTCAGGGACACTGGGAGCGACCACTCGGACCGTCAGGAGGAGCGAGTCACAGCGTCTAGAGGGTGAGGAGCGCTATTTTAAGCTAGTGGGAGGGCGTCTCAGCTGGGAGGCGGGTCGGGCACACGAGGGGCACAACAACAAACAAAATGGAGGCGGAGGGGGGAGCAGGGCGGAGCGCTCTTGATAAACGTGCAAACAAAGTCAAAATCCAGCAAGCACAGTGAAATAATGTCAGCGCTAATGAGGCAAAGCGGTAAATAAGCAGGCGAGATGCAGAGCAGCTTAATCTACACACACTGAGCACAGCAGCGCTACGATACCAGGTGTCTTTCAGGGACACTGGGAGCGACCACTCGGACCGTCAGGAGGAGCGAGTCACCATCTCGCAACCTCCGCTCACTCCACCAGGGCCTCCTCCAGAACGCTTAAGTTTGAAAGGGAGCGTCTGGAGGAGGCCCTGGTGGAGTGAGCGGAGGTTGCGAGATGGTACGTACCTGGTGATTAGTTGGTCAATGAATTTGGGGCTTTTGCAGTACAAGGATTTAAAGATCATACATCCTGTTTTAAAGGCACAGCGTTGGGTGACAGGAAGCCAGTGCAGTTTCATGAGTAGGGGAGTGGCTGCATGCCACCTCGGTTGATTAAAAATCAACCTCGCGGCATAGTTCTGTACCATCTGGAGACGTTTAGATAGGTAGTTGGGGAGACCTAGATAAATGGAGTTCGCGTAGTCCAGATGGGACAGAACAGTGGCGATCACGACCTGGGTGATTGCCTCCGAAGTGAGTAGACGCCGGACCTTTCAAATTTTTTTTAACTGAAAAAAGCATTTGGAGACCACCTGGCCCACTTGTGCTTTTAATGAGAGATCGCAGTCCACGGTGACCCCAAGTGTTTTAGCCCCAAGTGTTTTAGCCGATGGTGACGAGGCTTGCCCTAACTCCAATGGCCAATAGTGGGGGCCCCAGTGCTTGGCGCTGTCCCCAGTAAGGACCAACTCGGTTTTTCCTGGGTTCAGTTTCAGCTGGTTTTGGTCCATCCAGGATTTGATGAACCTCATGGTCGACTGGAAGTGCAAGATGGAGTTTTCAGTATTGTCGATAGTCAAGAGTAACTGTAAATCATCTGCATAATTGAAAACCCTCACCTGGGTGACAGGGAGGAGCCCTGTGGCACTCCACATGTAATGGACTGTTTGGCACCAGCTAGGTCTCCTAGGCGTACTGCTTGAGTGCGATTCTCCAAAAAGGACCTCAGCCAGCAGGCCGCCGTGTCCCGTATGCGGGCCTGTCCAACACGATCGATCAAGATGACAGGTCCAGGAGCACCAGAGCCTGAGGGCAACGTCTATCAGCAGAGTCCCGCAGCGTGTCCAGGACTGTGGTTACTACTGCCTCAGTTGAATGTGCCGGCCGAAATCCAGCCTGGTGAGGGTCAAAGCAGCAAGACTCCTCAAGGAAGTTAGAGAGGCATTTAGCCACATGGGCCTCCAGGACTTTTGCCAAATAGGGCAATAAGGAAATGGGCCGGTAGTTAGCCTTACAAGCTGGGTCAGCCCCGGGTTTTTTCAGGAGCGGGATGACCGTGGCTTCTTTAAACGCTAAAGGAACTATGCCGGAAGTCAGGGAGTCATTCAAGAGTGTAAGGGCAGGGACCGAGTGGATGGAGAAACACTCTTTCAGGATGTAGGGGGGGCAGCTGTCCGAGGGGGAACCGGATTTTACTATTATCAGTAGTTCCAGAAACTGGTCCTGGGTTATGGGCGAGAAACAACTAAATTGAGAAAAATCCTAATTTTAAGACTTTCGGTATTCACAGAAGGCATTTAGGAGTCCTAAAGTTAGGAACCCTAACTTCTGTGAATACCGAAATGAGTACGTGTCTTCTGTGAATACCAAAATGAGTAAGTGCCTTCTGTGAATACGAAATGGTAGTTAGTTTAGGATTTTGTCTTAAGTTAGTTCTGTGAATCGGGCCCCCAGTGAGGGATGTGTTCGATCCAAGGATTTCTTGGGACTTATTGTTAAGTTAAAGGCATATATGCACCATTGGACGGCAACAATTTGACAGAGCAATAAAGGATGTTTTTAGATTTGCCACTAATATTGGGGCCTGATTTACAAACCTTTTGAGCTGGGTTTGTGTGACAAAAGTGACGCAAACCTGTGCAAAATGTGTTTTCTGTTGGAATTACATGGAACTTTGCCTAAAAGTAAGACAAAGTAGTGCAAAGTAGACAAAGTAGTGCAAAGTGCTGCTTTGTGTTACTCTGTTGACCACCCATGCAACCCCTGCAACCATGAATGCCTTTTCAAGCCAAACTGTCTACTGACAATAGTAGACAGTGTTTTGTGCCAAAAAATAACGACACTTTGAAGTAGGCATTTAGAGTAGAAATACTCTGTTTCTCCTTTCTTTTCTGACTTTGCATGTGTGCACACAAACATTGTAGGAACAGTTTTACATTTACCCTTTCAGTCCTATGTTACTACTCACACAGACACCTCAATACTATGATGCACAGGTGTGTGTGTGGTGCTCAGCAGTCTGATTGTGCGCTGGCGCTAGGAATAGGGGAGGAGCGTGACTTGTCTCTGTAGATATGGTACTTTCCTCCTTCTTCCCTGGCTTGCAACGCAGCACAGTAAGTTTGAATGCTATGGTGTGTTACGTGACATCTTTGTAAATCTGGCCCTTGGTGTGAAACTTGTGAGGGAGATGATTACTTAGGGCCCGATTCACAGAACGAACTTAAGACTCAATCCTAAACTTACTACTATTTTGGTATTCACAGAATGCACTTACTACTTTTGGCATTCACAGAATGAACTTACTACTTTTGGTATTCACAGACGTTAGGATTTTGTCTTAAGTTTGTCTTAAGACAAACTTAAGACAGACTTAAGACAGACTTAAGACAAAATCCTAACTTCTGTGAATACCAAAAGTAGTAAGTTTATTCTGTGAATACCAAAATAGTAGTAAGTTTAGGATTGAGTCTTAAGTTCATTCTGTGAATCGGGCCCATAATGAGTAAATGCTTATATGTGGCAACATATGGTGCTTACCTCTGGGGTTATTCTGGTGCAACAAGTTTACAAAAGGCTGGAACCATTTTTTTATGAAGACTTTTGGCTGTCTCGCAGAATTGGTTGACTGATATGTGTCTTATTGAATAGGAGAGCCCATATTTAGAAGATCTGATCAAATTACGCCTGCTCCTTTCATAAGGTTACATCTGGTTGAAGCCAGGGGCTAGCTTCACAAGGTCAATGATATGAGAACATTTAACCACCGGATAATTCATTGAGGATCCCATGATTATCTTATATCAAAGGGGGTTGCTCCCTTTTAGACGTCTTTGAACAATTATAACTTTCTGATTTCATCAATGTTTCTACCAAAGCTTAGGTGACGAGTCTGATTTTTGAAAGATGTGAGAATATGAGGGCACTGCGAGAATCCTGCAAACCCTCTGTGAGACGGCATGCCATTATATCCTCTGGGGCGCTAGGAGCCCTACTTTCATTCAGTAACTAATTCACAACATTAATTTAATCGTTCTCGTTTTAGGTCAGATGTTATTGTAAAGAAGCGATGGAGTCAAGAATTATATAAAAGACAATATTTATTTAAGTGGCAAATAACGACCCACTGGTGCTAATGCCAGAGCGTCCTGCTGAAGCAATCTCCAACATCTTTTGCTAATCAAAGAAAACACTACATCAATTAATTCTAACATTGCATCAATACATTCTAAGTGATATATGCAAACTCCATATTCTTTAAAGAACATTAAAGAAATAGAAAGGATACTATTACCACATGCATCCTTTTCTAAAAAAAAACAAAATAAAAACAATTCATTAAACTTCCTAGGAATCTTGGTGCTTCTCTTTTGTAATCCAATATTACCTTCATTAGATGCCCCCTGTGAAACACTTCCTTCCACAGTAGAATTGGCCTGATGAGCATCAACTGCACTGAAACTTCCAGCAATGGAATATTGAGGAGGAATGCCCTTTACACCTTTCTCATCAAATCACAAACCAGCATCCACATCCTTTTCCTGTTCAAACAAACATTCCTGCCCAGGTTTAAGAACAACTATAGAACTCTTGTTCCACCAACCCTTGTCCTTTAGCAGAACAGAACAGCAGAATCTGACACCCTCTCCACTTGGAAAGGAACAGTGAATTTGGATGAGCCTTCACAAGTTAAACAGGGTTTGGTAACACACACCCAATAACCAATTTCAACATCTTTGGTTTTAGCTTCATGAGTAATGTCATGGTGAATTTTTCCATAAATGCGAGAAGAAGTTATATTACTTCTGGCTTTAGCAATGCAAGTCTCTAAAGTCTCTAAAGTGTCATTCTTCCTATTCTTACTAAAAAGAGGTGTAAGTAGCAATTTAACTTGCCTACCTCTCATCAGAAAATAAGGAGTCACTCCAGTGCAGGCATTTGGAGTAATATGATAACTCCAAATTTTCTTCTTTAAAAAATCAGCAGTCTGAATCCCTTCTTTTATAAATCTGTTAGCCCTCTCAACTTGACCATTGGCCCTAGGACAATACAAAGGTGCCCTCTCAGAACGAACTCCGAAACAATTAAAAAAAATTAGCATCTTGGTAGGAAGAAATTGCACCCCATTATCTGACATGAGAACTTCAGGTGCTCCTTCAATTCTGAAAATGTGTTCTAAAAAAACCACTTCATCAGTATTGGGATGTTCTACAAAAGTGTAATATAACCACTTTGAAATATTGTCAATAACAACAATAAAAAACCTACTCTCCCTGCATAAACAATCATATGGCCCCGAACAATCAATAGGAGCAACCTGAATTGATAAAGGTTCAGTAGAAACTTTCCAATGTTTGTCAGATTTAACACAAATGCTACAATTATCCACAAAACGTTCAATAAAAGCATCCATTCCAGGCCCCCAATAATGAAGTTTGAGCAATTTCTGCGTTCCAGAAACACCAGGATGCCCAGAATGAGCCAACTGAATGAGCTTGTCTCTAATACCCACAGGTGGTACAAACAATTCATGTCTCGATAAAATGTTATTTTCAATGCTAAGTTCATTGGCAACTCGAGCAAAACTCCGTAGTGAAGGATCTAAATTCCTGGAAGGTGGCCAACCATTAACCACAAAATGTTTAACTTTGGATAAAACACTATCCTCGGCTGCAAATGTATTCCATTCTTCTTCTGAAATGTCAGAATTGCAAGAACTCACAGCATCTACTATGACAACAACACATTCATATTGATCAATTATTTCACTTTCAGACGCCTCAGCAGGAGGGAGTCTAGACAAACAATCTGCAGTAAAAGATTTACCACCAGGAATGTGTTGTATTTCAAAATGGAACTCTTGTAACCTGGTAATTAGTCTTGTCTCACCAACCTGGAAGAAGCATTACCCGATCTGACTCCATCCATCATGTAGACTAGGGGTTTGTGATCTGTCACCAAAACAAAAGGACGCACCCACAAAAAGTTTTTTCATTTCTCCACCGCCCACACACAGGCCAAGGCCTCCTTCTCAATAGTACTGTAATGTTTCTCTGCACCACGAATACCTCTGAAAATAAATGAGATGACTCTCTCCTTCCCGCTCACCATTTGAGTAAACACAGCCCCTAGGCCTACAGCACTGGCAACAACAGTAACATAAGATTTTCCTTCAGGATCAAAAGTATTACACCCAGGAGCTTTAGCTATACATTTTTTAACTTGATTGAAAGCCTCATCATGTACCACAATCCAAGTAAAAAGAGCCCCCTTCTTTAAAAGTTGTCTTAAAGGTTCCAAGACTAGAGCATATCCTTTCACAAACCTGGCATAATACTCTCCGAAGCCCAAAAATGAACGTAGCATTTGTCTTGAGGTATACTAGCCTTTTCCAAAGCATTAATAAGATCCTCTTTAGGAAATATTCCTTCACAAGTGATCCTATGACCTAAATAGTAAATTTCATTAACCAAAAACTTGCACTTATCCTTGCTCATCGTCATCCCTTTACCTTCCAAAATACTCAACACATTATCCAAAATGACGTTGTGATGATCACAAGTTTCAGCAAAGATTAAAATGTTGTCCTGGAAGGCTTGCACTCCTCTTAGTCCTTGAAACAAATTCTCAATTAATTTTTGAAAAACACTAGGGGGCATATTACCAAGCAATAGCGATAATTATCGCTATTGCTTGGTTAGAGACAAAATTTTACCGCTGAGCTGCGGCGATTTTTATCGCAGATAAACCTTGGTATTACCAAGGTTTATCGCAAATGCGATAAAAAACGGCCGCAATGCATGAATATCGCTGAAAAGTCAGCGATATTCATGCATTACCGAGCTAATGCTCTTAGCCATGTTATCCACCTCCCATTGGATAACATGGCTAAGAACTGCTCAGGGCAGGTGTTGGCTTTTGGAGATATTCGCGCTTAGCGCGAATATCTCCAAAAGTTGGTAATAGGAGATAGCGATGTTAGCGACTTTTTCCAGTCGCTAACATCTTGGCACGCCCACTTTGCATGTCATTAGTGATAAATATCACTGACATGCAAAGTGGGGCCCAAGATGGTCGCTATCTCCTACTAGCTGTCGCTAACTGGTGTTAGCGACAGCTAGGTAATAGGGAGATAATTTTATCTCCGCTTTCTTGGCTTTTAAAGCCAAAAAAGCGGAGATAAACCCCCTTGATAATATGCCCCTCGATGCTGAAGCCAGTCCAAACGGCATTCTCAAAAATCTGTAAAGACCAAACAGAGTGATAAACGCAGTGAGATATTTAGAAGTGTTGTCAAGAACTACCTGGTGATAGGCCGATTTAAGATAAATCAACGAAAAATATCTTGCTCCATTAACCGCTGCCAATAGCTCCTGTATTTTTGGCAATGGGTAAGAATCTACTACAATGTTCTTGTTCAATGACCTAAGTTCCACACACAACCTCAACTCTTGATTTTTCTTAAGCGTGATAACTATGGCAGAAACCCATTCAGAACTATCAGTGGGCTCAATGATGCCTTCAGAACATAACCATCCAAATGAGATTTTAATTTCTGACGTACAACTAGGGGTACCATATGCACTTTGTGTTGAATAGGAACAGCTCCTTTTTTTTGTTTGATTTTGTGTGCGAAACCTTTAACCTGTCCAACTCTATTCTGGAAAACAGTTTGATGTTTAGCTAAAATAACATCTACAGAAGAGTTATTATCAGTCACACTTTTGATTTCAACGTCTCTTAATTGAATGGGACAATTGGTGCCAGGACACAACATTACACCCAACTTCCCTAAATAAAACCATCTATATTGCGTCCTTTAAACTCCAAAGTGTCCTAAAAGAATCCTAGCATATGAATATCAAAATTTCCAAATGCTTTAGGATTAACATCAGATTTCTTAAGTTGAAGATTTCCCCATTTCTCATTAAAGAAAACATCAGACAAAATTGAAATGGGTGACCCCGAGTCAGCCACAGCTTCGAGAGGCACATCTCCAAAGTGAACAATACCCAAAGGTGCTTAAAAGGAGTACCAAGTTTATCGACAGTGTAATCAAATGAAGAATCATAAACAGTAAGAAGTAAATTCTGCAAATCATGCTCAACATTAGATATGTTATTCACAGTAGTATTCAAAACTCCTTTTTGTACTCTGCACATAGTTTGAAAGTGGCCATAGTTGCCACACTTGACACACTTTTTCTTTAAAGCAGGACAATCAGAACAATTAGCTAAATGAAACTTAGAGCCACACCTATAACAACTAGGGGGCATATTATCAAGAATGGCGTTACAATTCCCGCTGCTTTAGTGGCAGAAAACTAATGCTAAAGCGGTGATAATGGGCTTGCTAATATGCCCTTGATGATTCCCATAGAAGCCCATGTTCACACCAGAACATAGGTTTCTATTGGAATTCACAAGGGCATATTATCAAGCCCATTTTCACTGCTTTAGCGGCAGTTTTCTGCCACTGAAGCGGCTATAATCTTAACGCTGTTTCTTGATAATATGCCCCTGGGTTTGGTATCTTTAGCTGGCACTGTCCTGACCAAACTCTTGACAGAAGATTGTATCGAGCAAACAGGAGAAACAGCATTTCTATTGTCATCAGTAGTTATAGCTTTAGCCGTCTGAATAGATCTTTCAATGCCTTTAGCTAAATCCATCACCTTAGCTAATGTAGGATTGCGACAAGCTATAAGCCTCTCTTGCACTTTTTTAGATTTGCAAATAAAAACAAACTGATATCTAATACAAAAATCAACATTAGCCCCAAACTCACAATTAGCAGCTGAACCTCTAAGTGCTGCAACATATTCTTCAATAGTCTCATCTGCATGTTGTTTTTTTAATGAAAAATATGTCTTTCTATCTTGACATTGGGTTCATCTTCAAATTGCTTCTCCAATCTTGCCACAGCTTCCTTGAAAACATTCCACCCATCCCATTCACCTCTAGTTGGAGCTATAGGTACAAGATTCTTAAAGTTATTTTAATAGCTGCTGTACCTAGGAACTAAATAAAATAGTTTTTTTCCTGTCAGGTGCAAATTTAGTATCATCTATGCCTATGATATCGTTTTCAAAAGTAGTCCTCTATTTCTTCCATCATAATTGAGATTTACCAGGAATCAGCAAAAATATTGCAGGTTAATTACAAATCTGAGAAGCAGCCATATTACAATGACTTAAAATAAGTACAATAAAAAAAATAACAGTAATGTAAGTAAAACTTTGAGAACAGAATAGGTAATAAACCGGAACACAGTAAGAACATTTCTTTAAAGGAATACTTAGTAACGGTAACTGTATTTATCATAATTGTGCATATGTTATGTTATGTTATGTTATATGGATATTTATTGCGCGCACAGTTACTCGTGAGTATCCCGGCGCGAAGCATAACCACAGAGAAGTCGAGAGCTGAACAGCAGAACATAACAACTTTAATAGGCTACATTAAAAAGATGAGTCTTAAGAAGCTTCTTAAAGCAGCCAAGGTCTCTGGTGTCCCTGAGAGTAAATGGGAGGGAATTCCAGAGGGCAGCGGCTTTAACCGAAAAGGATTGACCGCCCAATCTGGTTCGCCGGAAGCGGGGGACTACCATCCGGCGTTGGGAGGCCGACCTAAGGTGGCGACTTGGGACATGAAAAGTCACTCTTTTCCTGAGATAGGCAGGGCCAGTGTCATGAAGGGCTCGATGCGTGAGTACCAGGGCCTTAAATTGAACTCTTTGGGCCACCGGCAGCCAGTGAAGATTGGCTAAATGCGATCTTATGCTATTTCGTCTAGAGATACCCAACAAGAGTCTCGCAGCCGCATTCTGGATAAGCTGCAATTTGTTTACCAGAAAGGAGGGGGAACCCAGATACAAAGCGTTAGCATAATCCAGTTTGGACAGTATGAGGGCTCTAGCGACCGTTTCTTTAGCTGGCTGGGGTAAAAGAGGGAAAAATCTACTCAAAGATCTGAGGGTCCCGAAGCAGGCACCCGTCAAGCGCTTGATCTGCTCTGCGAACCTCAGATCTTCGTTGAACCAAATGCCCAGGTTCTTAGCAGGGCCACCTTCAGAGAGGGGACGGGGAAAATCCAGAGGCCAAACCGATTCAGTGAATTGGCTTGGAAATGGACCGTATAGTAAGATCTCTGATTTTCCCTCATTACATTTAAGTTTGGAATGAGCTAACCAGGTAAAGACGGCTGCCAGGCATTTTTGTGCTGCTTCTGTTTCTAGTGTCGAGTTGCCCCATGTAAACAGGAGCTGGGTGTCATCAGCGTAGGCCATAATTTTTGCACCCAGCTCCTCGGCCAGGTAGATCAGCGGGGTCATATAGATGTTAAAAAGAAGCGGGCTCAATGTAGAGCCCTGTGGGACCCCGGTCTGAACAAGCCTGGCCGAAGAAGAGTACGGGGGCATCCAGACTTGCTGATAGCGGGAGTCCAGAAAAGACTCCAACCAGGACCACACAGCCCCCATGATGCCTATCTCAGAGAGGCGAGCCAGGAGGAGTTGGTGAGGAACCGTATCAAAGGCGGCAGAGAGGTCCAATAAGATTAGCACCGCTCTGCCACCCTTGTCCGTGCACTCCCTAATGGCTTCCACCACCTCCACCAAGGCTGTCTCAGTGCTGAAGGAAGCCCTGAAGCCCGACTGGGCTGGATGAAGTGCACCAGACTCCTCTACAAAGGCGTTCAGCTGCCGGAAGACAACCTTTTCGCAGACTTTCGCCAGTGCCGGGAGCAAGGAGATGGGGTGGTAGTTGGCTGCTGTAGCGGGGTCTGCCGAGGGTTTCTTCAGGAGAGGCAGGAGTTTGGCTTGCTTCCACTGCTTAGGTACCACTGCCGATTGTAAAGACCAATTGATCAAAGTAGTGACCTCAAACCCTACACAGTCTGCTACTCCCGCCAGAACTCTTGCTGGACATGGGTCCGAGGGGGAGCCTGATTTTAAAGATTTCAGAAGTGTTAGGATGTCCAATTGATCTACCATAGTGAATTTGGCAAGGCAACTACTAGCAGGGGCACTAGATGCCAGCTCCAAGGGGAGTGAGGCAGCGTTACTCAAAGCTAATCCCTCTTCAATAAGCCTGATCTTATTAATAAAGAAGGAAGAAAGCTCCTCACACCATTCGGCAGAAACCGGGATCCTTTTATGCTCCGCTATAGGTGATAGAAAGCTTTGAACAATAGCAAAGATTTCCTTGTCGTTATTGTCCGCTTTTAAGATCCTAGCCGCAAAGTAGGCACCTTTCGCAGTCTTGACTGCAGTGTAGTACTCTCTTTGGGCTGCACGAAGGTCTGCTTTAGTTTGCGGGGAGTATGCAACCCTCCAGAGCCGCTCAAATTTTTTGCAGGACCTTTTTTGTTCTTTTAATGCTGGCGTATACCAAGGTTGGGAAGGTAACACGCGTCGAGAAATATTCCGAGCCGGTTTGGAAATGGACTCTACCCCCCGACTGACCCAGATGTTAAAGAGATCCACTTGGCTCTCTAGGTTGTTAGTCCGGACCATTTGGGAGTGCGTGAGAGCTTCCACCAGTCCAGGAATATTAATTTTTCGTGCTAAGGGGCCTGACTGGGGGGGAAGGTGGTGGAGTGGCAATGCCACATGCCAGGTGAAAATAATGACGGCATGGTCGGACCAGGTAACTGGCTGGGGATCATTGAGGACCAAGGCAAAGTTGGAGCAAACCAAGTCCAACACATGTCCATGAGAATGCGTTGGTTTCGAAACCCACTGAGTTAGGTGCGTTATGGCCAAAAGGTCTTGAAGATCCAATGAGTCCGAGGAGCTAATGGAATCTAAATGAATGTTAAAATCTCCCAGAAGGAGAAACTTTGGGAAACGTAATGCACGGTCCATCAAAATATCTCCCAAGGAGTTCAGGAAGGAGCCAATCGGCCCCGGCGGTCTGTAGATCAAGGTCCCTCCCAGGGTAAAATGGGGAGAGAGAGTAAAGGAGAAGTCAAGGGCTTCACCATCCAGCACGCTCAAAGATTTGTCACAGGAGAAAGTCCATGTTTCTCTGAATATAACAGCAGTGCCGCCCCCTCTACCTGAGGAGCGATCGGCTCTAGCCAGGCGATAGCCACGTGGGACTGCCAGTTCAACTACTGGGGCACATGAATCGCTTAGCCACGTTTCTGTGACGAACAGAATGTCTAGATTATTGTCTCTAATGAGCTCGAATACATACTCAGCATGTTTCACCATAGAACGGGCATTGATGAGAGCTGCCTTGATTGGATGCGCACTCTGGTTTTTGGAAGATGCGTGTGATAGGCATGAGGGAAGGTGAAAATTACAGACCTTACAATCCCATATCGTGTCGGAGCTCGGCGAACACCTCTGCAGCCCCGAATGAGAACCAGGGTTCAGGGAGATCAAGGTGTCACGACTGTAAGACAAGGGACTCAAGATGTCTGAAGGTGGCAGGGCAGCCGGACCGGCACTGGGCACGGGCCAGGCGCGGACGGGCGCAGACGGGCTTACCTTAGGCGCACCTTCGGCGCGCATTCGGCGCGCCCGCTGCACCCGCCCGCTGCGCCCCCACCAGCACATGAGGATAAATAGGAAAAATAAGGGTAGCGGGAGGCGCGGGCACCTGTCTCCGCCCTCCGGCTTGCTGGAGTGTCCCTGATTGGTCCGCCTACCTCCCCATGAGCTCTCCACTCAATCGGCACCCAGCCGTGGTGGAACGAAGCTCGGGATTCGGCGACCAAAGTAAGTGGTGAATCAGAGGAGCAGCCTAACTCGCTGACTTCCTCGTGGATGTGAGCCAGTAAGCAGCGTGTGAAACAAGAAACACAATAATAATCTAAAAATAGGAGGAGCAGCCTAACTCGCTGTCGTCCTCTGTGCAAAGAGTAAAATTGTGCAAACAGGCAATAGTAGGTTAAAAAATCTTGTCACGCTACAAACATATACATCAAGTTTTAAAAATAGGCTGGAAAAGCTTGCGCTCGCACAATTGCAGCAGCGACTTCAGAGTGGTATCACTGATGAAGTAAAATAATCAAATATGCAAGTAGTAAACACTTTTCAAAAGTAAAAAATGTGCATATCACTGTTGAAGTAGACAACACTGTAAATATGCGTGTTTTAAATGTATCAGTTAAAAGTGTGCATATCACTGTAGAAGAACACATACAAACAAATATGATAGCCAATGAAGTGTGTGCATTACTGTGAGGATGTGCCAATAAGAAATAAATACAGAAATAATAGGGTTTCTTGAAGAATACTGTGCGACTCACTGGAACCGCCCCAATCACAATATATTTTCGTCAAATAACTGAGGAGGTGCACACGGAACCGCTGAAAAACTTCCTGTCAAATTCTCGTGTGAAATTGAAGTAATCCGACCGAAACTCAAGATGGCCACCAGTCTACTTGCCTTGCGTGCTGAAGTAATCGAAGATACTGAAAGGAAACGTTGAGTATTTTAGCAACCTTGAAAACAAATATGGCTGTTATGTAACGTTGAATGCGTGCTGCCAACGTGCTCGTTGAACAGCAACGTAGGGTTCCTAACAACAATCTGACGTCATTCACTTGGAAACATCAAAGAGAATGAGAAATTTCCTAGTTATCACAAAGGAAAGTTTCAACTATATTAAGGACTCGGAGGCGAGGATTATGCATTGCCTTTCTTCATTTTATTGACAGCAGGTTGAAAGGAAACAGAAAAAACACAGGCTCCGAACTACATAACCCAGGAGGCACAACGGTAGCCATGGGAACCAGTCCACCAATCACGGTCCAGCCAAGTATACAAAGAGACTCCCTCGACGTAGTCCTTCCTCTTTCGCTGCTGCAGGAAGTTAAGTCGACCACAGTCTAATCCGTCTTCTGATCAGGTCCTAGGATAACGGAAAACGTTATAGTCTCTTTTCCATAGGAATTCGTAAATTAGAGCAGTAAAGAATCACAGAGCAAAGACAAAATGCAATCGCAATGGCATTATCATCAATATAAACAGAAGCTGTAAAACAACGTTCAAAAGGTACAGAACAATATCAATGCACAAAATACCATAAGTAGTCACAAGAAAACAAAACTTTCCTGATACGTCGAAAAAGACATCCAGCTAGACCTCCAAACATAAGGGAGGGAGGCTAGAAAAACCAGGGGGGTTTAATCCTCACCTCCGCGTCCTTAATAGAATTGAAACTTTCCTTTGTGATAACTAGGACATTTCTCATTCTATGTCAGGAAGCGGAGGCGAGGATTATGTAAGTTCAAAGCTTATTCACCACCAGCGCAGTGGCTTCATGAATTTGTTTAAAATAGAACTTTTTAAAAGTAGATTCCGAAGACCAATCAGCCGCATTCATAATGTCCTCCAATCTGCCACCTACCTGGACAGCCTTGGAGGCCATAGCTCCCCTAATGGAATGAGCCCCAAAGTGCCTGACATCAATACCAGATTCTGTCATAATCCATTTGACCCACCTAGCAATGGTAGGAGAAGATACCGCCTGAAACGTTTTTTTTATGGCAATCAGAAGCTGCCTTTCGCCCAGAGGTTGAACCTCCAATGTCATATCCTCGTAAGATTTCAGGCATCTAACAACACACAATATAGGAGAGTCCGGAAAAGCAGGATAGGTTACTGACCTTGTACTCGATTTAGTCCTCCTGGAAATAGTAAAGGTAACCCTTTCCGGGGAAAAAACACGGTCGGTAATGTCAAGAGCCTAGACATCTGACACTCTCTTACAAGAAATAAGACAAAGGACAATAGCAAGTTTAGCTGAAATCTCCTTCGGGGATAGGAAATCATTATCCTGCCAGGATAAAAGTAAACGAAGGACCACATTAACGTCCCAGAGGCCTAAATAACGATGCTCTGGCGGGCCCGAAAGACGAATTCCCTTCAAAAGTTTACAAACCAACGGGTATTCTCCGACCGGAGCTCAATCCACTGGGGAATGACCAGCAGAAATGGCTGACCTAAAAGAGTTGATAGTGCAATAAGCCAGTTTTTGATGAAAAAGTTCTGTGAGGAAGTTTACAACCTCGGCAACGCAGGCGCCCAAGGGATCCAGGTGTTTCGCCACACACCAACGAACCCACCTTTTCCAAGCTGATCTGTACTGCTTGGTAGTACCCTGGGCCCAAACCTGTTGGATGAGGAGTTCAGCTTCTCTCGAAAGCGCGACGTTAGACCATCGTCTCCTGAAATCCTCCACGCCATAAGATGTAGATTGCCTTGGAGAACCAGAGGATGAGGATGACCCAGGGGATCTGACAGAATGTTGTTGAAAGACGGCAACCGAAGAGGTCTGTACCAAGACAATTCTAGAAGGGACGGAAACCAAATCTGGGCACGCCAGATTGGTGTAATCAGGATCAGAGAGGCTCTCTGCCTGCGGACCTGGGCTGCTACTCTCTGGATGAAAAGGAACGGGGGAAAGACAAAAGCTGGAATCCCCGACCAATCCTGAAGGAAGGGGTCCACCGCCTCTGCTCCCGGGTCTGGCTTCCAACTGAAAAATCGGGGAACTTGGGCGTTCCATCTGGAGGCAAAGAGATCCACCAGAGGAAGGCCCCAAAGGGACACAATCTGAGAGAACATCACAGGATCCAGTTTCCAATCGCTGGCATCCCTGAAATTCCTGGAGTTCCAGTCCGCCACACAATTCTGTTCTCCCTGGAGATACTCTACCACCGCCGAAATCTGACGTTGGAGGCAGTATTGCCAAAAATCCTTGGCGAGATCGGCCAGGATCTTGGAATGAGTACCCCCAAGACGATTGACGCACCTCACCGCCGTCGTGCTGTCCATTCTGAGGAGGACACAACAGGACACCCTGTTGGTCATGAATGAACGAATGGCAAAAGAACCCGCTAGGAGTTCTAGGCAATTGCTACGGAGAAGAAGTTCCTCCTCCGTCCACCGACCTCCCACCGAGAGAGAACCGCATCTGGCCCCCCAGCCCAGATCACTGGCATCCGATTCTATCACGAGATCCGGACGGGAGCCGAAGATCGCTCTCCCAAGGAAAGGGAGATCAACTCCTAATAAGTGAGACCCCTGCGAAGGTGTGAGGCCTTCAACCTCTGCAGGGCCCTGTAATGCAGAGGACCTGGAAAGATGTCCTGAATCGAAGACGATGACAAACCAAGAATCCTGGCCAGCTGCCGAAGGGAGATCCTGTCTCGGCGGAGAACCTTCCGAATCTCCTTTTTGATCTTTGAAATCTTCTGAGATGGAAGGTTCAAGGTGGCATCCCTCGTGTCGATGTGAAAGCCTAGAAAAATCATGCTTTGCTGGGGAACCAGATCTGACTTCTGGGCATTGATGGTGAACCCCAGATTCTGTAAAAGGGAAACTGTCATCTGTAAGTGGAGGAGAAGTAGATCCCTGGATTGGTCCATCAGAAGGATATTGTCCAGGTAAATAATCAACTGGATTCCCTTGGTGCGGAGAAGTTCCACCACTGGGGGGAGAAGCTTGGTAAAGCACCATGGTGCTGAGGAGAGACAAAAGGGAAGAGTTCTGAACTCGTAAATCTGACCCCTCCACAGGAATTGAAGGAACCTGCAATGAGGAGGGAAGATGGGAACTGACAGATAAGCATCTTTGAGATCCATCCAAACTAACCAATCGTTCTGGAGAAGGAGGTCTCTGAGCAGATGGATTCCCTCCATCTTGAAGTGCCGATAAACTAGCCACTCGTTGAAGAACCTAAGGTTGACAACCGGTCTGAAGCCTTTTTCTTTCTTTTCTACCAGAAAGATATTGCTTAAAAAGCCGCGCGGATGAAGATGAGAAAGAGCGAAAGTGTCTTTGGAAAGAAGGTCTTGAACTTTGTGATCTATCAGATTGTTCTCTGAGTCCGAAAAAACCAAAGGGCGAGGACGAGAGGTTTGAACGGGGGATCCGTAGAACTCTATGAGAAAACCTTGAACGTCTCTAAAATCCAAGGATCTGATGTCAGATCTGCCCAGTTTGCCAGAAACAGAGAAATCCTGTCCCCCAAACGAACAGGAGAGAGGATTTCTAAGCTTACCATTGAATCCTCTGGAATTCTGGTTGCCACCATGGCCTCTGCCTTGTCCTTTGCCTCCGCGGGAAGGGTAGGAGGTTCCTTGTCTACCATCGTTCCAGCCATTGTTTCATATTGCCTGAGCTCTATTGGGACCTTGGTTGTACTGTCAGCCGGAAGAGCAACCCCTGCCTCGTCCAGCCCCGCCAAAAACCTTTTTTGGGAAAATTTTCTTCATGGAAGCCTGAGCCTTATCTAGAGCAGAAAAAGTGGCAACAAACCTCCCCAGCTCCTTAACAAAAGGGTCACCGAAGAGAGTACCCTGCGCAACAGAACCCGCCTCAGAAGAAGACAGCTCTCCTAGCTTAGGGTCAATCTTCAACAGTAGAGAAAGTTGACACTCGGCAGAGAGGGCACAATTGGCATTGCCCAAAAGGCACATGGCCCTCTGTGCCCACCCCGCAACATCATCCGTTGGGAGTGGTTGTCCTGACTCCCGTGACCGCTCCACCAATTCAATAATTTTTGTAAGGGGCCCCACAACATCAAGAAGCTTGTCCTGGCAAGCTCTCCAGGATCGATCTATACTCTTCTTTGGATTCTACATATATTTAGCAAAAAAGGTGCAAAGCTTGGGGTCTATCTCAGGGGTAGTTGCAACACCATTGGGGAGGGAAGGTCTAGGGCACTCCGACCTAAGGCGTGATCTCACATCCTGAGAAAGAGGTTGCCTAATCTTTGGGGCAACATAATCCGCAGTCTTTTTATCGGAAACCAAATCAGAAGTACGTGGACGAAAGATACAGGTAGGGTCAAACATATCAGCCTGGACCGGTTCTCCATCCCCAAGATCAGAGCAAGAAGACCGTGGACGCCAAGACCTGTCACAATCCAACATATCATCAGAGGAATTGTCATCATCCTCAAACACATCATCATCCTCACCCTCTCCGCCATCGGGAAACCCTTCCTCAGGGTCAAAGTCAGGGGTGGGCTCGCCACCAGTATATCCGGGTCAGTCTTCCTCCCGGTAGAGTGCGCCTCTTAGCGTGCGCGCACTCTTATGGAAGATCTTAGCTAACTTTCTGAAGCCTTCGAGGTGCCCCGCATCACACTTAACGGCCTTACGTGGCACCACAGAGTGAATGCCACTAGGCCCAGCCCCACTGTCTCCCAGGATACCAGTACCAGTCTTGAAAACATGAGCAGACTACTTTTTAACGCGGTCCTACATAGGAGCAAGCGCCTGGGCAATGGCCGAAGAAAGGAGCTTGTCAACTTCTGCAGGAGGGGCTGTTCCTCAGCAGAGGGAGCTGCCACATAGTCATGGTCATTACTTGACTGCATTATTAATGAGGGTCGGGCACCCATAAACTGAAACACCCTATTAGAATACAGAGGGTTCCCCCAACACGAGTGCCTCTTAATAACAAGCCTTTAAAACTGAGAAGGTTGTTATTTATATGTTTTCTTCCCCGCAACAACAAATAAGCAAAGTCAAAATAACTGTCAACAATAAACTGCCCACGCCATAATCCCGAAATACGCAATAGATAAGAAGGGGCAGCAATGAAGAAAGAGGAAGGACTACGTCGAGGGAGTCTCTTTGTATACTTGGCTGGACTGTGATTGGTGGACTGGCTCCCATGGCTACCATTGTGCCTCATGGGTTATGTAGTTCGGAGCCTGTATTTTTTCTGTTTCCTTTTAACTTGCTCTCAATAAAATGAAGAAAGGCTATGCATAATCCTCGCCTCCGCTTACTGACATAGAATTCGGAAGTCGAGCGCTGCAATCACCCTTCTCGTGCATGAACAACAGCGCATGCAGGCATCCACGAGTGCATCAACAATTGTCAAACGGTAATAATATTAAACATAGTACCTCAATAGTTTAGTAGTATCCAAAATGTAGACAAAGCCAGTATATGCGAAATATGCATAATTCAGCAGGTAATTAATTCTTGAAGATGAAGTAGACTGAAACTGGTCTTGTCCCAAAAATGAATAAAGAAATATCGAAAAGAATAAAATTAAGGAAAGTGGGTCGGCACTAGTAACTCGTCGCCATTGTAAAGAAGCGATGGAGTCAAGAATTATATAAAAGAGAATATTTATTTAAGTGCCATATAACGACCCACTGGTGCTAATGCCAAAGCGTCTTGTTCAAGCAATCTCCAACCGCTTCTGCTCATCAAAGAAAACACCACATCAATGAATTCTAACATTGCATCAATACATTCTAAATGACATATGTATACTCCATGGGGCATATTATCAACAGTTAGCAACGTTTATCTCTAAAGCGATAAAATATCCGGCGATAGCGGCAAAATGCGTGAATATTGCTGGGAATCCAGCGATATTCAGGCATTAACGCCAATAGGGTCTTAACCTGAATATCCAACTCCCATTGGGTATGCAGGTTAAGAAGTGGTCAGAGCAGGCGTTAGGTTTTGGCGATATTCGCGCTTAGCGCAATTTTTTTTATCACTACGCCTGCATTGATAATAGGCAATAGCAATGTTAGCAACTGCTTTCAGTCACTAACAGGTTGGGAACGCCAACTTTGCATGTCATTAGCGATAAATATCACTGACATGCAAAGCGGGCCCCAAACCGGTCGCTATTGCCTAAAAGCTGTGGCTAACTGCTGCTAGCGACAGCTTGCTAATAGGGCGACAAAATTATCTCCTATCGCCCGCCTTGATAATATGCCCCCATATTCTTTAATGAACGTAAAATAAATTGAAAGGATACAATTCTCACAGCTATACATTTTATTGTGGCTTTTCTTAAGTGTGGCTCTCAGTCCCCTGAATTTCCATGTTGCCCTTGTGATAACCAGTCTCCCCAGAGCCCACTTCATTTTAAGTTTTTTTGTCAATTCTATATATTTGACAGGAAACGGTACCTGTTATCTTTCTTGCACCCTTTAGATATAAGGTAACGTTCATCTGCACTTTTTTGTATTCAGTATTTTTACTTGACACAAATTGTTTGGCTGTAATCAGCTACCTCCATCCCGAAATCAGAATAAGGAAATTGTTAAAGGGACTTATGTGCATCTGTAGCCCTGATTGACCATAAAAGTTTTTCCTTTGCAAAGGACTACTTTTTTCCGTTTAAATGGGGTGGTGTTTGGAGTGCTTCCATTTGGGATTAGAGTCTGGGGTGTTGTGTTTGGGGCAGGTGGAGTTATGTGTTTGTCTGTGGGAAGCATGTTGTGTGTGTAGGAGGATTACCATGTATTGCTTAAACTGTGATGCTTAAGTGTGGTGGCTCTTTTGTTCCTTGTTCGGTACTATTTTTTCTCTCTTCTGTCTTATTCTTTTTATTCCTTTTTGGGACTGAAGTGAGGTACTTTGTGGAGTACTTTGTATTTTATTACAGTTGTTTTTTGTGTGTTATGAAAATCACAATAAAGAAATGTTAAATGAAATTGTTTTTATGTGTTAATAATTAATTCGGTTTTTATGGATCAATTGTATATTTATAATGACGAAAAAATGTATGAGTATCTTTTATGGCTTATTTAAGCCGAATAAAGTATTTATGATGAAGCTATGATGAGTATTTTGGAGCTTTGGGAGGAGGGGTCGTCAGCACTGATTAGATGGGGCGCTTGCTGCTTGTGGCACTGAGAAAAAGAGGAGGCGGGCACTGATGCTACTTTCAGCCGAATGGGAAGCTTGGAGATGGTCTCTGTGTGAGTGGAAGGTCATTTACATGATGGTGTCATTGTGAGGTGTGGAAAGCTCAGTGCTGACATCACTGTAAGACAGTCAGCCCTGGCACAAGTGACATAGAGAAAGGACACTCTGCTCTGGTATCCTTGGCACTAGAAACATAGAGAAAGGACACTTGGCCCTTTTATCCTGGGCCCTAGCGACACAGAGAAATGATACTCGACCCTGGTATCACAGTAAGACATGCAGCCTTGGCACTATTAAGATAAAGAAAGGACGCACAACCCTGTTATCACTGTAAGACATGCAGCCTTGGAACTAGCGACATAGAGAAAGGACGCACGGCCCTGGTATCACAGTAAGACATGCAGCCTTGGCACTCGTGACAAGGAGAAAGGACACTCAGCTCTGGTATCCTTGGCACTAGCAACATAGAGGAAAGATGCTCAGCTCTGGCATCACTAAACTACATACAGCCTTGGCATTAGCAACTTAGGACACTGGGCCCTGGTATCACTGTGAGACAGGAAGCCTTGGCACTAACGACATAGAGAAAGGACACTAGACCCTAGTATCACTGTAAGAAATGCAGCCTTGGCACTAGAAACATAGAGAAAGGACAATTGGCCCTGGTTAAAAAATGTGCTAGCCTTCGCGCCAAGAATTTTGAATTCTTTAAGGGCACAGAGGCAAGGATCACAAATTTGCTAGCATTCGCGACAAGAATTTGCAATTCTATTAAGGACACGGAGGCGAGGATTATGCTTCTCAATCTTTACTAGAAGCTCACAGCAGCCAATGAAAATGCTTGCTTTTCATTCCAATAACGTTAAACACTACATATCCCATCATGTCTCACATATAGGCACGCCCCCCTAGTCCATAAGAGGCCTCTGCCTGCCGCCATCTTCCTCTTTCTTTCTGGCGAACAGCTCCAACAAAACTTGGAAAACTTCGTAACTCTTCCAACGGGAAGGATCAACATCTTCAGGCGAAATATCCTGGCATTCTCCGACCTTCAGTCGCTCTTTTTATCAGAACCTGGAAGAAAGGATATGAGACCGTAACCACCATAACCACTGGGTGGGCAAGCATTTATATATATATACATGCCGGGTGGGATAATCCTCGCCTCCGTGTCCTTAATAGAATTGCAAATTCTTGTCGCGAATGCTAGCAAATTTGTGATTCTATGTCAGGACCGGAGGCTTCTGATTATGCTTGTTTAACGCTTATTAAAAACTACAGAGGTAATATCCCCCACCGGCTTATAATAAAACGTTTTTGAAGGTCGATTCTGATGACCAGTCTGCACTACGCATGATATCGTGAATGCTGGAACCCAACATGAAAGACTTCGATGCCATGGCACCCCTGACAGAGTGTGCCCCAAAAATGGTGATGTCAATGCCTGCTTCCTTCATAACATAACGAAGCCATCTGACGATGGTGGCCGCAGCCACTGCTTTGAAAGGCTTTTGCAAGGCGATCAAAAGCTGCGAACAGCCCTGAGGCCTAATAGCCGCTGTACATTCCTCATAAGTCTTTAGACAATGAACAACACATAACTTTTCATTCTCCTGAAATGCATTATAAGAAACATGAGTAGATAATGTTTTAGTGCGTCTAACAATCTGAAAAGAAACTCCTTCCGGAGTAAATACTCTACCTGTTAGCTCCAGTGCGCGTACATCCGACGACCTCCTGCAAGCCGAAAGGCAAAGCAACATGGCTAGTTTGGCTGACAACTGCTTTCTGGAGAGAAGGGAGTTCACTGGCCACTTGTCAAAGAGAGCCAAAACCAGAGATACGTCCCACAATCCGGAGTACTTTGGTTTGGGAGGATTTTCCACTCTAATGCCTTTAAGCAATTTGCACACGACCGGGTGCATACCAATTGGCTTCCCATCCAGCTGGACATGGCCCGCTGAAATGGCAGATCTGAAGTTGTTGACCGATCTATAGGCCAAACCCTCTGATGCCTTATCCGTCAGGAAATTCAGCACATGGGGTAAGTCGGCCCCCACGGGATCCAGGTGTCGTTCCACGCACCAATCCACCCAACCTTTCCAGGCCGAGGAGTACCTCTTTCTCGTGGAAGGTGCCCAGGCCTGCTTGATGAAATCTGCAGCCCTGCTCGAAATCCCTGGCACTTGCCACTGTTGCCTGAAAGCCTCCAGGCCATCAGCTGAAGTCTGCCCTCTATTATCAGAGGGTGCCTCTCCTGATGAGGGCCCAGCAACAGCGTCGTCGACTCCGGGAGGAGTCTGGGTAGGTCGCAGCTCCACTGCATCAGCTTGGGGAACCAAGATTGCGACGTCCACCAAGGCGTCACCATGACCACCTCTGCTCTTTGCCTGATCACTTGCGACATCGCTCTGGGGATCAGCAAGAAGGGGGGAAAGGCATACTGCACCCCCTGCGACCAGTCCTGGAGAAACGCGTCCGTCGCTTGCGCCAACGGATCCGGCCTCCAACTGAAGAACTGAGGAATTTGGAACGTCAGTCTCGACGCAAATAAATCCGTCGCGAACGGACCCCAAATCTCCTCCAGCCACTGGAATATCCTCGGAAGCAACTTCCAGTCGCTGTAGTCCCTGAGGTATCTCGAGTTCCAGTCCGCTACTTGATTGGACTGACCCGGAAGATATTCCGCAATTATCGATATCTGATTGCGAAGGCAGAAATGCCAAAAGTCTTTGGCTATCTGCACAAGCATGGACGACCTCGTGCCGCCCAACTTGTTGATGTATCTCACCGCCGACACATTGTCCAGACGCAGGAGGATACAACAGGATGTCTGCTTTGGGGACAACGTTCTCACAGCGAACGACCCCGCGAGCAGTTCCAGACAGTTGATATGAAGGGAAAGTTCCTCCGGGGACCATCTCCCTCCTGTGGAGATGTCTCCACAACGAGCGCCCCAGCCCCAGCGGCTGGCGTCGGACTCTATCGTGATTTCTGGGAGGGAGCCGAAGATCGCTCGGCCGTTCCAAGCGTTGACGTGTCCCAACCACCATTGCAACTCTGTCCTCACTTCCTGCGTGAGGGGAATGCTGTCCGAATAGGAGAGACCCTTCTGAAGATGTCTGATCTTCAACTGCTGCAGGGCCCTGTAATGTAGCGGGCCCGGGAATATCGCTTGGACAGAAGACGCCAGAATTCCTACCATTCTTGCCAACGCTCTGAGGGAGACTGTCTGACTGTTTAGCAGCTTCCTGATCTCCCTCTTTAGATCCTTTAGCTTGTCCTTCGGAAGGGACAGCTGAGCCATCAAGGAGATCACTGTGAAACCTAGGAAATCTATCACTTGAGTGGGAATCATGACCGACTTCTTGGAGTTTATGACAAAACCCAGATCCTGCAACATAGTCGTGGTCAGCTGAAGGTGCCGCAAAAGAGTCTGCTGGCACTGGTCCACTATGAGGATATCGTCTAGGTAAATGATGAGGTGAATACCCCTCTCTCTGAGGTACGCCACAACCGGCTTCATCACCTTGGTGAAGCACCAAGGAGCCGAGGAGAGCCCGAAAGGCAGAACCAAATATTCGTACCATCGGTCTCTCCACCGGAACTGCAGATCTCTGCGATGCGGGGGGGAAATCGGAATAGAGAGATACGCGTCTTTCAGGTCCAGCCAGACCATCCAATCCCCTACCTGCAGAAGATCTGTTAATAGATGGATGCCCTCCATCTTGAAATGATTGTACGTCAGGAATTGGTTGAAGTCCCTGAGATTCAACACCAGTCTGTTTCCGCACCCTTTTTTCTGTATAACAAAGATATTGCTGCAGAAACCGCAAGGACCTTGAGGACTCGGTGCTATCGCACGTTTCTGCAGCAAGGTCACAATCTCCTCGTCTATAAAACTGGTCTCTAGTTGGGAAAAACGGAGAGATGTGGGTATGCTTGACTGAACAGGACGCAAATAAAACTCCAAGTGAAAACCTTGAACCGTCTGTAAGACCCAAGCGTCCTGTGTAAGTTCCTCCCACCGCCCCAGGCAGTGCTGAGTCCGACCCCCCAAAGGAAGAAGGGAAATATCTGTAAGTCTCACCTGAGCTCTGTTGGTGCTTGAAGTTCCCCCTGCCATTTCCGGATTGGTATCTGTTCTTGCTGAACCTCTTACGGGAGGGATAGAAGGTTCCTCCACGGGTGGAGTCATATTCATTCCTGCCCCTACCGAAGTCGCCGCTATGGGAGCCTGGAGGACCTCCTCGGCCTGACGAGCGACCCCCACCTCGTCCGGCCCTGTTAAAAACACCTTGGTGTAGAGCGCGCTTGATGCCCGATTGGGCTTTGTCTAATGCTGTAAAGGTACCGACGTACTTGGAGACGTCTTTGACGAACTTGTCCCCAAACAATTGGCCCTCTGCAAGGGGCCCCGGCTCAGCGTCCGTGAGCTCTGTTAGGTTGGAATCCATCTTCATGAGCAACGACTTCCTTCTCTCAGCCGAGATAGCACAATTAGCGTTGCCCAACAAACAGATGGCCCGTTGGGTCCATCCGGCCAACACGTCAGGGTCTACAGGGGTAGCGGCCTCCTTGGCCGCTAAGGCCATCTCCAAAATTTTTGCCTAGGGGCCGATGGCATCCAGCATCTTGTCCTGACACCCCTTCCAAGCCCTGTCTAATCCTCTTTTAGGATCCTTCGTGAACTTTTTTAAGAATGTTAACAGGCTGGGGTCTATCTCTGGCGTTTCCGCCAGTCGATTGGGGATGTCGGGTCTAGGGCAATCTCACCGCAAACGGTTCCTCACTTCTCTGGGGAACCCCTTGCGCAAGTTTTCATGAATGTAAGCTGTCACCGCCGTAGGCGGCACACAATCTTGTGACCTGGGATGCATTATCTCCGACGGGTCAAAGGTAAAAGGGGTATGAGCGGGCGCAAGGCTCTTGGCCTGTGCTGCTTTAGCCTTTTTTGGAGGATTGCGATCTTCTGAAGAGTCCGTATCCGTATCTGTATTGGTAGTAGTGTCCGTGTCCGTGTTAGTATCATGGACCCTACGCTTAGCTGAGGCCTTGCCTCCCGTGTATGAGCGGTCCGCCATGTCCGGCAAGGTAGCTAAGGACTGAGAATGAGGACAAGTGGCAGAGTCACCAGAAGGTTGACCCGAGGCCGCAGCCTCCGTCTTTTTTTGCTGAGGTTTGACAAAGCTATGTCTCTTGGCGAAACCCTCAAGTTGTCGTCGTATAGGACGAAGGGCTGAAGCAAGGGCTTGCTGCACCGTCTGTGGGACCGTAGTCTCCATAGCCCTATTAACAGAGGACTGGACTGAAGCGTCCAAGGCACTAACCAGGTTGTCCTCCAAGGCAGCCGTCTGCCTGGTCTCGAAAGTCTCCTCCTCATTATAATCCTCATGATACTGTTTCCTTTCCGACATCGTGGATAAAGGGGAATTAATACACTAGAGGCACCTGATACCGCAGGTTCAGGCAAGGAGGGTCAGGGGGGGGTCAGCCCACACAGCACACTCAACCACTGCTATCTTCAACCCCCTCAGCAAAGCTGTAGTCAATAGGGGTCAGGGACCCAGGCCACCACAATTTCCCTGAGCGTGTGCGCACTCACTACCGGCCCTTTATGTATTCTGCAGCCTCTCCAGGCGATTATGGAAGCAGAGGGACACCTTCCTGACTTTTCCGCCGAAAATTTCCAACTGCAACTAAGTTTGGGGATCGCGCCGCGACGTGCAGCCCAAACGCGACTGAATCCTACCAAAAAGGAGCCCAAATTCAGCGCGTTTGGGCGCCCGTCGCGGCCGAGAGCCACCCGGCCTGAACACGCGTCAGCAGCTACGAGGGGATGCCAGCTGCGCATGCGCGAGATGCACATTCGCCGAGGGGGCACCGGGTAAACAAAAGGCCCAATTGAATCAAGGCATCCGTCTGCCTCCGGTCAGCGACCGAAGCTACCTTCGCGCCGCGCGGCGCGCTTCACTGCCACAATGAGGAATCAATAAACAAGAACGGCGGGCGCCGAGGCAACCCGCCGACGCACCGCTACTACTCCCAATCGTAACCAGGTATTCCCCTTAAGGTACACACAATCCCTGGTAAACAACAGTGCCCGATATTAGTAATCAAACAACAGTGCCCAATATCACTAATCAACATATATCATCACAACTGAACATCAGAGGGAGTAAACGAAGGTGCGCTTAGCTCTGTGAGCAGCAAAGAAAGAGGAAGATGGCGGCAGGCAGAGGCCTCTTAAGGACTAGGGGGGCGTGCCTATATGTGAGACATGATGGGATATGTAGTGTTTAACGTTATTGGAATGAAAAGCAAGCATTTCCATTGGCTGCTGTGAGCTTCTAGTAAAGATTGAGAAGCATAATCAGAAGCCTCCGGTCCTGACATAGAATTATGCTCTCTTTCTCTGTACTAAACAAAATCAGCAGCCAATGAAAAACGTTTTAACACATCAAATCAACTACATTTCCCACAATGCCATAGCACATCACCAATAACCATAGAGACAATAACCCTATATATGGAGTTCCAACATGAGCGCTTTCTCTTTCTTTGCCTTGAACAAGCATTGTCCATGTCTTTTTCAACTTGTCCTATAATGACAGAAACCTGTAGAGAAAACTGCAAGCCAATGAACATGACAGACTCAACAAAAGTCCATGTAGACGAAGGATGTACAGCACACCTTCCAAGAGATCCAAATGTATTTATTTATTGTTAATTCACCCTTCTGTCAACACCTGAAACAGAAATATCAACTCGTATTAACTGCGATAACTAATCGTTCCAGGGTGGGTAATAAATGACAATCATAAACATGAATTGCACAATGGGCGGGATAATCCTAGCCTCTGTGTTCTTAATAGAATTGAAACTTCTAGGCGCGAATGCTAGCAAATTTTGTATTCTATTACAAGACCAGAGGTTTTGGATTATGCTAGTTTAACACTTGTCCAGTACAACAGTAGCAATATTGCCCACAGGTTTATAGTAAAACTGTTAAAAATTCAGACGACCAATCAGCTGCTCTCTTTATGTCTTGTACACTGATGCCTAACATAAAAGATTTTGAGGCCATAGTGCATCGCACAGAATGAGCCCCAAACACTTGAGTATCAATACCAGCCTCCGTCATTACAAATCTCAGTCATCTGGCAATGGTAACAGAGGTGACTGGTTTAAACGGCTTTTGCAACGCAATTAAGAGCCTTGAACAACCGTCCGGGGTGATGGATCGGGTACATACCTTGTAAACTTTAAGGCATTTTACAACACACAATTTATCATTAGCAGGAAATGCATTGTAATCAATAGACCGTGAGAAGTTCTTTGTCCTTGCTGAACTTACAAATGAAACTCCCTCAGAGGGAAAAAAATCCTACCTGTTAAATCTAGAACTCTAACATCAGAGACTCGTTGGCGAGCAGATAAACGAAGCAGCATAGTCATTTTCACAGTTATTGTTTCGATCAATCAGTAATATGAGGGCCAATTATCGAACCTTAGATACACCCTGTGGAATAAAAAGCCTTTTTAGGAGCTCACTAATGCATCGGTCCTTAAACAACAAAGAAGAAATTGACACGGAAGCTGTAATTTCAAGGAAATAGATGTATTAACCTCTCATTAGGGAGACAACCTCAATACGGTACCTTGAGGCCACTGTATGAGGTAGTCCAAGGAGTACAGAAACCATGGGCCTTTTATACTGTGAGAGTTGCAGTGTAAGCATGGAGGTTCAAAAAGAGGTGGTACAAGTATACACATGAATAGCTCTTTGACATATATGGACAACTGGAAACTACTCAGTCAACAGAGTGGGAGGAGTAACAAAAACTCTTACCTCAGTTAGAATAGCCTGACAGTTCTATACTAAGACAGATGCATAATAGCAGCTACAGGCCTTTGTGAGCATACATTGCTCTGGCTCAGTGCTGAAGGAGTTAACTGTAACTGATGCTCAAGCTGGATACAAGGGCAGGCAACAGTGAAGAGGGGAGAAGCACATGGCTAACTAAAATGGCTGACACAAACAAAACAGCTTATGATAACGGTAATTTCTGCTAGTTTCCACAGATGGTCGTTTTAGCATTGGCTGAAGACATGCGCTATAAAATAGAGGACACATGAAAATTATCTTCCATATTAATTAAATCAACTTGATCAGTGACTGATTAGACGTTTACTTTCTGCACATTACGTTTAACTGGTGTGCAAGAGGTGCAGCTGGAAATACATAGGGAACAGAGCATTGGACCACATTGAATACACAGGCAGCAGGAACAAAAAAGTGCGATAAGTATACATAAGGTAGATAATATTTTCCAGCCCCAAGCTAAGAAGAGAGTCCATAAACAGCCAGTCCAAGTCCATGTCCCTGAGTTCTTGTGGATTTCAGGGGCTATTTTATTCAGTTTGGAAATAGCCAAGAGCATATGCCTGATGCTATGTCTAAAGAAAAACATTTTATTGATAGACCTTCCTGTGTTCTTCTTTATGAGGGCTAAGGTATCAATTTTTTGCCCATAACTTTGCTCGGGTGGTCCTAGGAGGATGGGACCACCACAATTGTTGAGCATGATATGTTCTTTGTGTTTAAGGGATCTGCTTGGTCCTCCCCCTAGGTTAGTGGGACCCCAAAATCATCACCTCTGTCATTGCCTGATATTTTTTAAAGTTCACTTTTGTGAATTGGTTATATGCTTTTTTTTTTTAGCATGTAAAGGTTAAGTTATCTTATCAAAGAGTTGTGGGTAAAGTAGCTAACTCCGCTACATGGCGGAGTTGGAATTTTTGTATGGATTCTGTGTTTACAATGTAATGAGTAGAAAACAAAACTCTGCTGCTAGCGGAGTGGAGTTCATTGCCCACGGTTATCGCAAACGTTCCAGGACTATTTTTTATCCCAGAAACAACACGTATACCTTTTATGATTGCTGAGGGTGCTGAAAGCTGTCAAGTCACGGCTTTCAAGAGCCAAATTGTGACTACAAAACCACTGGAGCTATCAAGAGTTGTTGTTTATTTTTTACGAACAATGGTATTGACTAACGCAGAACTGTGGGTGTTCTGTACAAACCTGACTGTTCAAATGACAGTAATCGAAAACAATACGATTTGAACCATCCGGTCTTAATATCAGGAAAAGAGGATTATTCATGGATGAAACACAGGGTTCAATTACACCCTGATATTCCAATTGGACCAATATTTCACTTACGAACAGTTTCGCGTCTCGCTTAATCCTTATCCCAACCCACCTGATTACGATACACAGCTGGAGCAAGGGCTAACACCTTCTCCTACTTGTTTAGCCTCCTCCGAGACATAACACGAAAAACTCGGGACAATTAACGTCCTCCCCTTTAGAGGAAGCCAGAACAAATGGGGGAGGCAAATCAACCCCTGCCAACAAAATATCATAGGAAGAAGTAAGGTTGTCCCAAAAGACTGCCTTGATCTGCGTTTAATATCACCTTCAATTTGGAGGCTTATCTCATGAAGCCTATCAGGGGTGCAACTCTTGTGTCAACTATTTCCACTGTAATGAACGTGTTAGTTGTTTTCGCCTCCAGATACTGGTGGAGTGCCTATCGCGGTATGGTAACTTTCACTGCGCTGTCAAGGAGTGTTACCGCCCATCTCCAATCGAGGAGCAGGGCTCTCAACATCTGAGGCATACTTTGCAGTCAAAGCGGCAACTTTTTTTTTTTAAATGGGGAACGATATTGGTGTGGTCCCTTCTGTTTGGCTTTTACATCAAACTGGTGCTGCGGGTCATGTCTTGGTTGTGCAGACACACCTTCTCTGCGATCCTGATGTCCTTCCCCACCGAATGTTTATCAGACGATTCCTGAAAGGAACAAGGAGAACAGGGATTAGGAACCTGAAACCTCTTAGGTGTTTTCATTATAGAGTGGTCATGCAAATCATATCTATGTTTAGAATTGTCAGGTGGAGGCAAACCTGCACGAGAACCTGGCTTCTGTTGTTGCTGCCGCTGATTTTTATCCCATGCCTTGTTAGGAAAGACCGGACAAACCTCCTTTTCTGGAGGGGCTCATTTTGTACCAGAGTATATGGCCTTACTCCCAAACTATTGCGACCCAATGAGGTATACACATCCGCAATAATAATCGGCAACTGCTGCTGACGATCAACGTCCGCCACTGCTGAAAGGCGCTGACGCACTTGTAAGCTAACTGCTTCACCTCTAACATTGGCCAGAACCATATCAGACACTGAATGCTAACAAAGATCCCACTGCCTGAAAAGTAGGAGGAAAAAATGCTAACCGTCACTGATACAAAACCAGAATACCAATGTCACATACCCTCAGGGAGGCAATACAGCGAGCTACAGGCTGAGATGGACGCATATATGTCAAAATACTAAGAAATGTCAAGCATATTGTTTGAAAATGGTAATATCAAATTTATTGTAACAAATCTAAAAAAAACATAATTCATACAGTTGATAAATATTCAATAATATACAATACAGTAAAAGAAAAACCCAGGCGCACCACTCACTACAAACTGATTCTCTCAGATCAATTCATACTCATTCATTTGCACAGATATAAAAATCATACTTGTACTACATTCTCCAAATCTCATCCGTTGGTCATCCCCCACACAAGACTAAAGATAATGTGATGACTGTCTTAGACCACAATAAACAATGTGGTAGAATGATAATGACATCAAATCAATATAATTTCATTGGATGAAGCAAGATATTGACACAATTTGTTTAAACATTTCCATAAATGCCACAAAACGAAAATCATACGGGGAAATGTAGAGAGCAGAGGACTCCAGTGTCAACGCACCTTCTTCAGGAAGCAGTAAGATGTGATGGCAGATATAAAGCGAAGTGGACAGATGTCCCGTGTAGGGTGAAAGCAGAGAGCAGCCACGCAGTAAAGTACGTAATAAGGTCTCTCACAAACGACCACCAGCGTCAACCAAACAGGTAGATTCGAAGACTTTGTCCTGGCCTGATGCACCCAGCATTCCGGGGTGCAGAGAGGGATACTCCTATTGAAAGATGTCTTTAAAAGATACACCCTCCGATGTAGCTGTCGAACGATGAAAGCATTTCCCGCACTAGTACTGGGGTGAACAAAACCACCGGGAGGTCGTGGGATAACCTCCCTCAGCGTCAAAACATATCGGAGACAATAGGAAACATGCCCACTAATCTCATCCGCAATTCCAGGGATGGACCAGCCCTGTGTTAATTTTGTACCTTCTACAGAATGCTTGGTAGAATGCTCATGGAGGAGGTGCCAAAGCACAGTGTATACACCGCAGCAAACACCATCCCCCGGGTGGTGCAATCAGCTAAAGTGGGAATACTACCACTCAGTAGACTCATTGTAAGGATTTTGTGTTTTCCAACAGGAGTATATTGTGGAAGAACATCCTCGAGTTGCTAAACTTTTTCTGCCAATAAATATGGCAGATCATCTCTATTATGAGGACGTTTGCCCAGCACCGAATTAATCATAATGGGACTAATGTCAAGACCACCACCATGTCCAGGTGGCTGAGGAGCGGCACCAGCAGGAGACAATTGTATATTATGTGACATGAATTGTATATCACTTCTGTGTATATGAAATAATGATGTATGTTGTAACTGAGGTACTTCTGCGAGAGTAACAGTAAGATAATTTGTATGCGGTGTAAAACTAGCCAAAACAGGCCATGTGGCCCTGTCGACCGATAAGGGGCCTAAACCTGCCACAGAGACAGGGTGAGGAAGGGCACTATTAAACCAAATGGTATGCTCTCAGTCTGTCAACGGAACTTCAAGTAATCAATAAGGACGATAATTCCGCGGAATCGCTGCTGGTGTATATTCATGAAAGAAACGATCATCCCATCCACTGCTGGAAATGTAACCCATGAGTAAAAATCCTCGAAGTGGTAAGCTGCACCCACCTCGACAACAAAGATAAAATCAGCCCCTTCATTAGGAACTCCACTTTGAGTCAAATATTCCTAGACTGCAGAGCGGTTATGAGCGTCAATAGTGACCGGTTGTGCCATATTAGAAATGAGAAAAAGAAACTGAGAAAATTGTAGCGCAAAATTGGGCAAAGAAAAAACCTTTTAAAATTCAAGCTTGAAAAACCTATAAAACTCAAATATAGGAGGGTAAGCCCTCACACCACGGATGTCTCTGTAAATTGGTGAGAGGGTATTATTGACAAGCACAATCGCTACTCAAGGGTCTCGTGAATAAGTACCAGGTCCCGCGTTGGGCACCATGTTGCAGGGATTCTGCACAAATACAGAACTACGCTCAGGAGTATGGGACCTGTATAGGGACTGGGTCTTCCTACCATCTTAGTACCTATGAGCCCAGGACAGACTAGCTATAGTATCTCACTTGCTCTCCTACTCACTCCCAGAGAAAGAAATGATTAGGCACTCTCATCTACTTGTCCACAATAAGATCTGACAGAGACCCGAAACAGTTTAAAATATTTATTTTAACCAACATGCAGTATACATGCCACAACAAGCAGAAAAATGCATCGTACAAATATCGTCAGCATAGCAGCTAGTCCATATACAATGAAAGTAGATGTCATCATAAAAAGACAATCGATAAAAGACTATTGTGCCTAACCTCCCGCCCCTTACTAAGAAGAAGTATTATTATATAATAGAAGATCTCTGGGCTTTGTCAGCAGGCCCCATACCTTAGCCTATAGATGGTAGATCTATATCATAGGTGCTGTCTCGCTTTTCTCCCTGGAAAGATCCCTCTCCAAGGGGCACATTTATGATAACTGGCGCATCCCCAGGGATGCGCCAGTTATTTTGCGCCGCTGCTCCGCCACCCATGGTGCGCCGCATTTACAATGTGCCATGGGGCAAAAACGGCACAGATGCGTGACGCATCTGTGCCGTAAAGGTGGTGCATTGCTGGAGTTGCGTCGCAAGCGCGACGCAGCTCCAGCAAGGCTCGGGGGTGCCCCATCTATACAATGCTTCAAGCAGGCGCAGGGTTTTGACGCAGCATTGGCCTGAAAGTGACTGAGTGAAATTTTATAGATTTCACTCAGCCACTTTTGCGAGGCGCACCTGCCCCGGAACGCCCACCCTGCGCCGGAACGCCCACAAGTGGCGCAGGGCTTTACAACGTGACGCATCTGCCTAGATGCGTCACGTTGTAAATTGGTGGTAGGGATGCGCCACGTTTACGCCGCAGTTGCGTGACGCAAACGTGGCGCATTCCCATCATAAATCTGCCCCCAAGTGTCTATCACCTATTTGTGTACTCCACTAACAACCCAAGTACGCTATCCAAACATTAGATGCATCAGTATGTTTTGTCCAAGGGCTAAGGACTGGCCAGAACAAAATAACAAGGGCCATTGCTGTTCGACCTTGTACATAATGTTCAGTCAAAATACCAGGAACATTCAGAGAGCAAACACAGCGGTGAGTTCCCATGTGAAAGCAGTCATTGAAATATTGCAAAAAAAGAAATATGTGTAGTAATGTGCGCAAAAGCAGCAGGCAAGCTGAGAAGTGCTCATGCTAACTTAGTGAAAAACGACAATGTCCCTATGGGCCACGTGACAAAGGACAAGCCCTATCCTGGCTAAAATCCCTCCTTTAACATAGGAAGCAAACTGTGTGGCTCAAGCCTTACTTTCAGAAGCCAACATCATCAAAGTTGGAGTTCCTCAGGGCTCTGCCCTGAGCCCCACTTACTGTCTATATTACACCCATGGCATATCTGATCACATCTTTTGATGTTCAAATAGTCTCCTATGCTGATGATACCCAACTGCTATTGACATATAACAAGACTGACAATAAGGCCAAAGGTAAATTTTCAGCTTGTATCACATCAGTAATGGGCTGGCTCAACTCCAATTTGCTTTAGTGCAATCCCAACAAAACCAAGATATTGCTTTTCGTTAAGGAGCCACTGGCCGGTTGGTTAGGGGCCTAGCCATTCAGTTGTGAGTCTCCCTCCCACCTCACCACGGAAATAGCAAGAAACCTAGGGGTACTGATGGATACCCAGTTCTTGTTTAAACCCCAGATCGCAGCAGTAATAAAAAATTCATGCTGGATTCTGAGAATGCTAAGAACATTTCTCAAACTCCTCCAAAGGGACGCTCAACCGATGCTGGTACCATCACTGATTCTGTCCAGATTGGACTATGCAAATGCCCTGTACATAGGCATTCCAAGTTATTTGATGCAGAAATTGCAAATAATACAAAATAAGGCCACAATATTATCTAATCAACCTCCCAAAACACATCTCTCTGACTCCTTATCCCAAATAAATCCACTGGTTAGCAGTGAAAAAATAGATTAATTTTCAAAGCATTAACAATAGCCCACACAGCCTTCTAAAAAAACGTCCCCCTCTATCTCTAAAGAGACCCGCTAACTGCTTCTCTCAAAGAGCCTTTCGCTCCCAATCAGCACATCTGCTACTTATCCCCGCTACAAATAAGAATCAAGCATTTGCAATTCAATTGGTCTCGCCTTTGGGACCTTATATGTATTTTGCTATGCAGCACATTAGCCTGGGTACTGAAACATCTACTGTTCTTTAACAAGGAGGGAAAGTAAGCACCAAACTGCGTGACACACCAGTTTTGGGAACACATGGAGAGAAATATTGCCTTTCAGCTGGAAATGGTATAGTCCAAAGCTCTGTTTTAATATTAAATCAGGGCCTTTGGTGGTCATATCACTGAAAATGCAAGATTTGAAAAAAATATTATTGTCTACGAGTGCTCATGGAAGACAATTTCTATGGACTGTAATCTAGAGAATTTTAAAGTGATTCTGGTATTTTACTGACCTCTGCTGGTTGTTTTCTATCAAGAAAGTGACAAAGAGGCAGTTGCCAAAAAAAATCAAAAAAAGAAAGTCCCTCAGCATAAAGCAACTTTGGTATTTTACTGACCTCTGCTGGTCATTTTCAATCAAGACAGTTAAATAGAGGCAGTTGAACAGAAAAAAAAGTCTCTAAGCGGAAGCAGACAAGTCCTAGGGCTGATCTCCAGAGCCCAAAAAGTACATACACATATAAGTATATATTAACCCTGGGCGAAGCACTACGCTACGCTAGCATAGTTTGCGAAGTTCGCGCAACTTTGCACTACGCGAACTGCACGTAGCACAGTGCGAACACGCGTAGCATAGCGTAGCGTAGTGCAGCGGTCATTTTTTGCTTGCTCGCGGTCCTCAACATCAAGTTGGTGACCGCGAGCAAGAAAAATGCCATCCTAGCGAGACTTTTTCCTTGTTCGCGATCGCGAGCATGGAAAATAAACCTCCCGGCGAGATTCTCAACGCGGGGAGGTCAGGTTTCTCATTACGAGTGGTCCGGCATGCTCGTGACCGCTCGCGATGAGAAACTCTACTCGAGCGGCAGAAAAGTACTGCTCGCACTGTGCAAGATGCCGTTTTCAATGATTGCACAGTGCCGGATGCTTGTCTGCACTGTGCAATCATTGAAAATGACATCTTGCACTACTTCGCGAACTACGCCCACCCCTAGTATATATTAAGTATATACCAAAGTATATACAAGAGGTCTCGAATGCTCGATCTAAAAATGGGGTGGCACCGCCTGTTCAGTACTGGCGGCTAGACACTGGAATGAGTTACCACTCCCCCTTAAGTGTATTGCGGACAAAAACAATTTCATAAGCAAATAAAAATTTACCTATTCCAGTACTACATGTCACATTCTTTACAGGGCAGGTAAACTAGCGCCGAGACACTCTTGCAGTAGCTGCGAGATTTATAAATCCTACCATTCATTAATTCATGTGCTACAAAACGCACCCAAATCTCCTCATAATAAAGATTTCATGATCCCACTCTACCCAGTATGTTAATGTAATAGCCAGAAAGGCACCACTCTGACATGGACCAAAGGCCCAGCGCCATCATGCTGTTCGAATGAGCATTCTATTTGTTTCTAGCCATGCGAGGAGTCATCTATGACCAAAGTAGCCTGAGCCAGCATAGGCCCAAATGGACACCCTTCAAAAGGTTAGAGGGGGCCCCTCTGCCTGTGCAGATCTTTAGACAGTGACTGCAAGATCCAGACCTGAGCTGAGAGATTTCCTTGGTGTTGCAGCGTCAGCCTCTCCTGACACATTTGAGTACTCTCATTAGTCAACTAACATGAGACACCAACAGGACGCCTAAAGCCATAGAGCCTAGAAAGCACATGATCTTCAGGACCAAGATATGAGAGTGAGAAATTCACATCTGAATAATCGCTTGAATATCCGTGAGCCTGTGGCCAAGGAATTGCCTTGTACTTTGTGGATGAAGTATCAACCACCAAACTCTCCAGCGATAAGTGGGAGTGCAATAATTACACAGATTGCCTGGAGAAAGCCAGTGGTGCCTTGAGATTTGCATGTGGACTGCTGGTCCTGAAAAAGGTTTCTCCCATGCAGCAGTTATACAGTTAAGGAAACCTCATTGAATAGGAGTAGGGGCTCCAGAGAAACTGTGGAGGATTGCAAAACCTCGGCAGAATGCCAGACTTTTGTTCCGCAGAAGGCAAAGTCTGTGCCAAGGCCTCACCTGCCTTCTGACCTACTGTCTTAAAGGATGAGACCTCCTCTGGGGCAGGGCCAGAGGACTAGGGAATGTCCCCTTCTGGTGACATCTTAAGGTCACTTCCATTTGCAGGTTCAGATAGACGCCAGCGCCAGTAGTGTAAGGTGGCAGGAGATGAACTGCTTCCGAGTCTTTGTGATCTGTGCGGCTATAGCTCAATTCCTCCTCAGCTAAGACATCAGGTACTAAACTCAAAATCCAGTCTCAGTAGTTGAACTGCAAGACCCAGAGGAGAGTTTCACAATAAAGTTCATCATTAAAGTTAGGCCTGATCTCTTTTACCCCATGGATGTGTGAGAGTTGATTTTCTGTCAGTGAAGAGCATTGTGAACTGACCTTATGCTAACATTAGATTGTGTTTACACTGTCCTCCACCTTGCCTCAGCATCACAGTATACCACGTGACGACTGCTGCTGATTCCCGCTCTAAATACAGTGGGCCTCATTCATGAGGCTATGCGTCACATTTACGCCGCTGGTGCGTCACTTTTTGTGACGCACCAGTGGCGTAAAAAATGCACCTTGTTGCGCCATATTTACAAAGTGACGCATCTAGGTAGATGCGTCACTTTGTAAACCCCTGCGCAACATTATACCTGCGCCAGGTATAATGTATGCAAGGGGGCGTATTGACGCAAAAAAGGGTCGTAGAAGTGACGCAGTGAAATCTATGTGATTTCAATGCGCCACTTCTAGGACACAAATGCGTCAATTTCTTACGCCTGCCTCATAGCAGGCGTAAGACTGATGCAGGCCCTTTCACATGGGGCTTGCCCCATGTGAAAGGATACAATGCTGGAGTTGCGTCACTTTTGTGACACACTCCAGAAATGCGCCACTTTTGCGCCATACAGATACGTCAGAAATACTGACGTATCTGTAACTCCTTGCGCAATGATGCGTCATACTGTAAATATGACGCATCATTGGTGATGCAAGGAGGGCACAGTGAAAAGTGACGCATCGCTGTTTTCACCAGCGATGCGTCACTTTTCATAAATGAGGCCCAGTATGTCAAATGTTCACTCGAGTAAGCAGAGAGTGTTCTCAGAAAGGTTGTCATTGTCTTGCATCAAGGATGCTTCTCATCGTTCCAGGCTTGTGCAAAAGCAATGTATTTGTTTAACTGTTCTGCTACAACTATGAGAATGACCAAATCTCAATGTATTGCTCTCCTGAGAGAATCCTTGAATATATTGTGTAGTAAAATGTTTCTTCCAGCTTGTTTCTTAATGGTCCAAACCATGAGAACTATGGGGCATATTATCAAGGACTGGTGTTAAATTTATTGCCGTTTTATCGGCAGGAAACTGCCGATAAAGCGGCGATAATGGGCTTGATAATACGCCCTTGTTAATTCCCATCGAAGCCCAGGTTCTGATGTTAACATGGGCTTCTATGGGAATTAACAAGGGCGTATTATCAAGCCCATTATCACCGTTTTATCGGCAGTTTCCTGCCGATAAAACGGCGATAATTTAAACACCGGTCCTTGATAATAGGCCCCTCTGTATTCCCGCAGAATGTATGAAAGCCTTTGTCCACAGCCCTATAAAAGTATGTGTATTTCTGTGACCAGAGAGACCACTTTTTACCCACTTTATAAGGAAAACCTAGGCTGGGTTTTATTTAGAGCTGCACTGAGTTCTTTGTACTTTTAATTTGTATAGTTTGCTGCTAAATTTGTTATTGACATTTTTATTGTAATCTGCATGTTAATTTGTTATATGAGGTTATGAAACGGCAATCCTGGTCTGTCATTCTCGATAGAATGTTTCAGCCTTGTTACGTGGATTCCCCTAACTGGAGTTAGTGACAGCTCCGGTCAAGGAGCACCAAATTCCATATTGGGACTACATCGCTCCAGGTCCTAGCTGTTGGTGAGCCCCAGGAGTTAGAATATAAGATGGATCTGCTCGCCGACAGATCATGCTTTACCAATCTACTCCTTTGGCTGGTGCCATTGTGAATGACCCCACGATCGGCTCTGAAGAGGGGTCCGAGCGAGCTAGGGATGGCCCTGAAGTCAATGTAGAGTCCACCATTAGCGCCGGGCCAGACGCCTGTGAATGAATGGCGTTGGGATGTATCCGTGTTGGAGACGCCAGAGTGGGCAAGCTCTCAGGAATGAACCCCCTTTAAGGAATAACCCAGAGGGCTCCAAAATCATCCCGAAAAGATCAAGCATTGCGTGCGGCATGACATCAAGCTCCAGCGGGCCATCCAAAGGATCAGGAAGTCTAGTCTCTTCTTCTTAGGTGCTGGGGTGACCTACCATTGAGGAGGGGTGTAGCATTGGGCAATGGCGCAGGCACTATGGGGCCGATTCACAGAACTAACTTAAGACAAAATCCTAAACTTACTACTTATGGTATTCACAGAAGTTAGGATTTAGTCTTAAGTTTGTCTTAAGACAGACTTAAGACAGACTTAAAACAGACTTAAGACAAACTGAAGACAAAATCCTAACTTAAGTCTGTCTTAAGTCTTAAGTTAGTTTTGTGAATCGGGCCCTATGAACGCCCCAAGAATGAGACTGCATCCATGCGGAAGCAAAACGTCTTCGCCCTAGTAGATATTTTGTGGAAAGTTCTCTTAGCAGGAGGTTCCTTTGGTGGAGACTTACCTTTGTGGGAGGGAGGAAGGCTCCCCGCAGGCCTTAGATAAAAATAACTTGGTATTTTGTTCCAGAAGGCTTTTGGGTGCATGGAAGCACACGAACTGCATGCTGTGATGTTGTTTAATTGCCCCCCAGACACCTTGTACAGTTGTTGGGGGCACCCGAAAGTGACATCTTATGGTATCACCTGAAAGGCCCTTTGAGGGGATATTTGACCAAAGCTCTTTACAATTCTGAGCAGTTTGTGGGTGAGACAAAAAAAGAGAGAGTTTTGGACACCAGGGAGACACTAAAAAGTGAAGTCAACGTCATTGTGTGAGTTGGTGCCTGATAGACTCTGGAGAAGTCACTTCCGGAGGCTGGGCTGGGGCTGAAGCTGTGTGGAGCCCCCTACTGGGGTTGGAAAGTCATTGCTGGGGGAACAGGTTTTTCGTACCAATCTGAGGGCCCGATTCACAGAATGAACTTAAGACTCAATCCTAAACTTACTACTATTTTGGTATTCACAGAATGCACTTACTCCTTTTGGCAGTCACAGAATGAACTTACTACTTTTGGTATTCACAGAAGTTAGGATTTTGTCTTAAGTTTGTCCTAAGACAAACTTAAGACAGACAGACTTAAGACAGACTTAAGACAAAATCCTAATTAAGTTCATTCTGTGAATGCCAAAAGTAGTAAGTGCATTTTGTGAATACCAAAATAGTAGTAAGTTTAGGATTGAGTCTTAAGTTCATTCTGTGAATCGGGCCCTGAGAGTCTGGAAGCAGTGTTCATAAGGTGAGGAATCTTTTGGAAGATGTATCCATCAGAACTATTTATTTGATTTAACATAATAAGGGCCAGATGTAGGTAATTTACCGACTCTTAAATACCGAATCATACCGATTCGGTATTTAAGAGTAGGTAAATAGGAAGGAGGCATATGTAGGTAAATCTTATTTTCCAATTACCGATTCGGTAAGATTCGGTATTTACCGATTCTGTAAATACCGAATCTGTATTTCCCATTGTTTCCCATAGGAATACCAAATCTGTATTTCCCATTGATTCCCATAAGACTTAAGTTAGGATTTTGTCTTAAGTCTGTCTTAAGTTTGTCTTAAGACAAACTTAAGACAAAATCCTAACTTCTGTGAATACTAAAAGTAGTAAGTTTAGGATTTTGTCTTAAGTTAGTTCTGTGAATCGGCCCCTTAGACTGTAGGTCTAAACTTAGACTTCAGGTGTAAAGTTAGACTTCAGATCTAAAGTAGACTTTACGTCTAAACTTAGACTTCAGGCCTAAACTGAGACTTCATGCCTAATGTTGGACTTTAGGTGTAAACTTAGTGTTCAGGTCTGAGTTTACCTTTGTGAATCAAGCCCAGGGTGTAGGGAGCGAGCTGAACAAAAAAGTGCAAAAAATTCTCCTCTTCGTCTTTTCCCTCTCCGCCTTGAACCACAAATGTGGATACTAATTATGACACAGCCACCCATGCAGCACTTGATACAGGGAGGAAATATGTGTAGATGGGTGGACTCACAAACACAGGTGCTCCAGGTTAGGGACACCTTATGAAATTCAGCCTCATCCGTGGATACAGCAATTATCATTTCAGGACTCCATTTCCTGGTTGCACATATTGCGCTGCCTCTGCATTCAAATACAAAGGCGTTGATACATTATGGATGGAAAGAATAAGGAGCAATTCATTCACACCACTCATGCTCAAAATGAATTCCCTGAAGGAGGGAGAGGCTGAAGTTTCACATCTAGGGTAGCTTGAGCCCATCATTCGTAGTCAGGATGGGAAAACATGCCTGTTCTGGAAGAAACAATGACCAGAGTTAGCGGACACTCCTTCAGTCATGAAAGCATGTCAGGGGATGGTATTGGCTGCAGGAACCCAAACTCTACCCTGTTTACTCTCCTCAGTTCTTGCTTAAAGGATTTGCATGTGGTTCTTAATATCAAATGCCTCATCAGAGGCCATCACAGCAGGTGATTTGTGTGCAGACACACCACCATCTGGTCATGCCAACATCTGACCGGCGCACACAGGAAGCGCATAGGATCATGTAGTGAAGTTACCATTCTTCAACTCAAGGGGCCCGATTCACAGAATGAACTTAAGACGCAATCCTAAACTTACAACTATTTTGGCATTCACAGAATGAACTTACTACTTTTGGTATTCACAGAAGTTAAGATTTTGTCTTAAGTTTGTCTTAAAACAAACTTAAGACAGACTTAAGACAAAATCCTAACTTCTGTGAATACCAAAATTAGTAAATTCATTCTGTGAATGCCAAAAGTAGTAAGTGCATTCTGTGAATACCAAAATAGTAGTAAGTTTAGGATTGAGTCTTAAATTCATTCTGTGAATCAGGCCCACGCTTTTTAGTCTTCTAGGCATTGACATGAAATCATGCTTATCTCTTTAGTAGAACATCCAAAGAATGGTGCACAACCATTGGTTCTTGCATCATCATGGTTGGGTCACACATAGAGATGCATCAGCCTCTCAACACTGCTGGGACAGGACTCCCATATTGTCCAGTGGGAGGAGGCTGAGACCTTGCAGTGATGCTTTGCATCTCTGTGTTACTGATCAATGGGTCTTGGACATTATTACTCAAGGGAGTGCCACAAAGTTTCAACAAAGTCCACCAGTTTCAGGCCCTCCTGACGCATCAGAAACCATCCCTTCAAACAGGAAATATTCAGGCAATCCTAGAGGTGGAAGAAATCCTTTCAGTTCAATGAAGACGGGTCAGGGCTCATGGGGATGTGGCTCACCAGCCATCATGGCGGACACAAGCGAATGGAGCTCCTCATGCAATTCCTCTATTATCCTGCATCCCGAGCCATCTGCACATGGGAATTGAGAAAGCGGTCTGATAAGTAACTGCAGTCACCGCCGATGACCTCAGGAGCTCATGGGAGTGCAGATCACTGGAGTAATGGACGTCTGAGGCCTGAGGCCTCCCTGCCGCACGTGCGTGTCCTGAACGCATGGCCAGGAGGAGCAGCTTAGATTGAGACTGCACCCAAAACTGAGGTTACACAGGTCCCTGAGTGTGTGGCAGCTTGAGGACGAGTGCGCAGCATGCCAAAGACTGGGGGAGACCTGCAGAGACATCACGGGCTCTGTACAGCCTCCTTGTACAGGCCGCAGTGGGGCTCGGGCGGGCGGCTGCTGACTACGCTCCTTGCTGGGGGCACTTGAAAGTTGAAAAGACTAGGAACTCTGCGATCGGAGCCTCTGACGCGTTGGAAATGTCCGGTGTACGACGCGTGTTACCAGGTGAGGAGCTGCGTGAGGGAGAACCTGCACCACACAGTAGATACAGACAGAACAAGATAAACCCTGCAGCGACGTGGGAAGTAGACAGGGAGAGGGGAACGCAGCTCTGGCATGGCAGGCCTCGCCTGTACAGACCAGGCAGATTACATGGCACAGAGGCCAGAACTACAGTGAGTTCGGGCAAATCAAGGCCTGCAGAGACACAGGGCCTGCTGAACTAGACCGCAGGTGCATGGAATGGCAGGACCACGACCCAGACGCGGGTGGTGAGCTGGCAGAGAAGGAGAAGATTGTCATGGGCCTGGCTGGGGGCTGTAATGCACAGGTGCTGCGGTGGAGCTCACGGAGCGGATCGAAAGAGAGCCTGAGTGGTGCAAGCAAAGGAGTGCACTGGAAACGTGGAGCAGCCACTGCAGTCTGTGCCCCCACCCACAAAGCAGTCCCATGAGCCCGGGGGTCGGTTCAGGCCCAGTCACGGTGATAGTATATACAAGTGGCACCCTGAGGCACCGCAAATACATCTTGGGCACCGACTATTCCCTCTTGGGGGGCATTAACACAGTACGCTGCAGGCCTCTAAAGAGACTGAGGCACAAAAGAAACAACTCTTAAGAAGGGGGTGCTGGGCTGCGTTTGTTGCTCACCACTGGCACTGCGCCCCCTGTGGTGTCCCTGGCCACGCTATGCCTAGGCCGAACCCTGCATGGTCTGTTGGTCAGCAGAGGCCAAATGACAAATAACTGACACTGAGAGATACACAGCCGACAGGCCTCCCATTGATCCACTTACCGCCATGCAAAGCCACAACACAAGACACGCATATATTGCCTACAGCAAGCTGAACCAAATGGGACCACTGTCGGGCAATCAACACAGCATGGCCAGACCCTGCGGTCGTGGCGGCATGCAACACATGGCCCGTACAGCCACTAGTCGCCTACAGTGAATGCCTTCAGCACAACAGTTAGCAATGGGCCGTTTGCGCATGAACACCCAAAAGAACAATGCTCGCACAGGCAGCTCAGATGACCAAGGAAGGGGACGACACCGGCGAAATGCCGCACACATCGCTCTCCACCAAGTTGGACTCGGTATTGGCAGCAGTGAAAAGGATCGGGACCGCATAAGACCCTCACTGGAGTCTAAAATTGATAAAGTCACCACTGACTTCACCTTACTACATGCTGATCACCATAAACTGGCAGAAAAAGTCCAGTCACAGGATCAATCTCTAATGGAGCTGAAATCCATCACCCAAAACCACACTGTGGCCCTACAAGACCTGTTGGACCACATGCATGCTCTGGAAGTCAGAGTTGAGGATGCAGAGGGGGGCTCTCGCTGCAACAATGTCTGGGTGGTGGGCCTGCCAGAAGGAGAAGAGGGGCGCAATCCAGAAGCAGACGTCAAGAGCTGGCTCAAAGATCTCCTGCAGGCCTATGTGTTGTTGCTGCACTTTGTGGCCAAGAGGGCACACTGGGTACCAGCCCATAAGCCCTCCTTGAGATGTGGTGTTATGTGAAACTTGCAAGTTTACAGATTTCAAAGTGTGTGGGACTTCTGTCATGTTGTTCCCAGACTACACAGCACAAGTGCAGCAACGTAGGAGCACCCTACACTGCGGTGAAGCATCAACTTTGCGATCTAGAGCACAGCTACTCCCTGTTATACCAAGCAAGACTGAGAGTGGTTGCGAATGGTGACTTGCCTTGCTTCTTTGTCTTGCCTGCTGAGGTCTGGGATTGGTTGGAGAAGTTGGGACTGTGGACTGGGCCCAGACCACATACAGAAGATACTCCAAAGGCACCTGGCAGAAGGGGTCATCGCCATGGTAGATGAGGGGGCCCCAAAAATGTGACCTTAGTTTCTCCGGCTCTGGACCATGAAGAGAGGAAAATGGAGAGGCAGGATGCAATACAAGTAAATGCAACAATCGGAGCTGCGATGCACCGAGGAGAATGAGATTTGAGCCCATCTGGCTCAACGACCGCCAGTGGTTTGACGTCACCCAGGCTTAAAAAACTGGACAATCCACAACTACCCGATGTCACGCCACAGACAGCTGATGACATCATCTGACTGGGAGCAAGCCTCACATACCAAGAGAGAAACTGAGAACGCAAGTAGTGACTCTATTGACATGCCTTGCTAGGACATTTGTTTGCTGGCATACACATTGTTCATTAACAACGCTCCAGTCATTAGCATGAGTAACTTGCACATAGCTTCAACTCCAGCGACGCATGAGCCTCGCATACACTCACAAATACACGCTGCCTGGAAGCCCAATACCAATACAGTGATACAGAGGGAGAACGCAACCCTAGTTAGCCATAAACCAAACCTATATCAGATACCATAAAGGCATAGTTGTTGCCAAAGTTGGGCACCCTAGTTTGGATTGCCGTCACTACGGAGTTCACCCCCAATAATTAAGAATGTTACTGTTTAAATGTATGCTTTGTTTTTAGCGATAGTATCCTGGAGCGCACACAAACAACATGAACTGCAGTGCACTGCTCACCCAAGGTTGTCCTGAACAATGTAAAGCGCAGACATGACACAACTTAATGTAGTCACATGGAATGTGCGAGGTATGCACAGGCCGACGTGCAGATATTTATTATATTCTTACTGCAGCACTGGTCCGCTGGCATCGCTCTGCTACAAGAAACACACATGAAGCATACTGAATTGGATCGCGTGGATCGCTTGCGCAGGAGATGGAGAGGCCAGGTGTACGGCACCATCTACTCAGCTCATGCACGCAGCACCTTAGTTAGGATAATGGCTGGAGCCCCATTTATAAGTGAGGAGGAGGTGGTAGACACAGATGGCAAATATATATTCGTGAGGGGTTGAATAAATGGTCAACCGCTGTTGGTAGGTTCCATCTATGCCCCGAATGTGGATCAGGTCCCTTCTCTGACTCGCCTTACAGGGACTCTGGCCCAGTGGAGTGGAATGCCATGGCTTTTGGGAGGGGACTTCAATTTGGTGCTTAACCCCTTCGACGCTCATGACGAGCTGGGCTCGTCATGGCGTAGCCTCCTCGCACGCTCATGACGAGCCCAGCTCGTCACGTAAAGTGCGATTTTTAAAAACCCAGCGTACGGGCGGAATTCCGCCCGCACGCATGCGGTTAATGTGGACTTAGACAGATCATTCCTACCCTTCACCAGAACCACATCTGCTTCTAACGCACAGGCGCTGGCAGACTGGCTGGCGCACTGGGCGCTACTGGAGATATGGAGCACTCTCAAACCCACTACGTGGGTCTACTCACATTACTCTGTGGTGCATGGACTAATTGTGCGACTCGATCGCTTGGTAGGATCACAAACGCTGTTCCCCCTTGTCTGAAAATTAGGATACCTAGGTCGGACACACTCAGATCATAACCCCCAGTTGTTACAGCTTGCTTGGGAGGTTGATCTAGCCCCGGTTCCTATATGGAGCCTTCAACCTGCTGTGCTGGAAGATCCAGCGTTTTGTTCATCACTAGGGACAGTGATCCTTGAATACTTTGAAACTAACGAGGGCAGATGATGTAGCAGTAGAATGGGAAGCATTTAAAGTAACGATGCGGGACATTGCATGGGAGCCACGTGGAATGTGCGTAAGCAACTGCCTGACTCCCTTAAGAAAATAGAAGCACAACTAATACAACATGAACAGACGGGGGAAGGGGTAGGCAGAGACACGGTAAGATTAGAGACGCTGAGCGCAGTTCATGCTGAGCAACTGGAGTGCCTCCAATGTCATAATTACACAGCACACATGGCTAAAGCGCATGCCACTGCTGACCGGGCAGCAGTGGCATGCTGGCTGATAAGGCAAGATTACACCTGTAAACCGATGGGTGCGCTACGAACTGACACGGGGCACATAGTCTATACGCAATGTGAAATACACACAGTCATGATGCAATATTACACCCAGCTGTATCAGTCTCATGGGCAGTGCAGCGAACAGGGTCTGAAGTTGTTTCTAAGCCTCCTACAACTACCTGAGATGACAGCGGAGCACAGGGAAATACTTATTGAGCAGATCTCATTAGAAGAGGTCAGAGATGCTATTGCGTCTCTAGCACTGGGACCGGAAGGGCTGCCAGCTAAATACTATAAGGCAAACCAAGCATCACACGCCCAACACCTCCATGCCATGTATATAGCCGCTGCAGAGGGGTGACAACTCCCTCCCTCCCTGAGGGAAGTGCACTTGGTGTCACTATTAAAGCCCGATAAAGACCCCCGTAGAGGTGTGCTCATACATACCTCTCCCTCTATTTAATACTGATTATAAGATACTAGTAAAGTTCTTAGAGGATAGGCAAGCACAGGTTGTTCCCACGTTGAGTCACATGGACCACAACATCTTCGTGCCGTCTCGTAGTACTTCCCTCAACCTGCACCATTTCTTCAGGTTAGCAGGTGACTCCGTACATGCTTGACCAAGGGCCGGTTGACTCATACTGGACGTAGAGAAGGCTTTCGATTCTCTAGAGTGGGATTATCTATTCTCAGCACTCGAGAAATACAACCTTGGCCCCACCATCTTGCAGCTGACCCGCTTATTTTACACTAAACTGACCGTCAGGGTCAAACTGGGCCCCTACATATCAGGCGTAATCCCAGTGCAGCGCGGGACAAGACAGGGGTGTCCTCTATCCCCTCTCGTTTATGCGCTGGCAATACAGCTGCTAGCAGAGACAATATACACTCAGTTGGGTGATGGTATTCCCTTGGGGGACGACACACACCGGGTGTCACTTTACGCAGATGACCTCTTAATTTATCTTAGATATATTGGAAATGTCCCTGGACAATTGGCTCAGATCCTGCGAGATTTCGCAGCACTCCCGGGGTTAAGGGTAAACGTTGATAAATCTTACGTATACTCATTTGGTGGGGGAAACCATGACCAAGGCCTTATCCTTAATGGCGGGAGAGTGCAGGGGAGGGCGGACACATTCCGCTACTTGGGTATGCACATATATCGTCAGCCAAGGGACCTATTCGACGGGATATTGGGCAGAGCACTAACAGCCATCAGATCTCAGATGCAATTTTGGAGCACACTTCCACTCACTGTAACCGGCAGAGTGGCACTTAAGAAAATGGTAACCCTCCCGAGGTTCCTAAACTACTTTACCAACCTGCCCATGTGTATTCCTACTACCCTTTTTAACATGCTGGAGAGGTTGATCAGAGATTTCATATGGGGCACGGCCAGGCATAGAGTAGCATTAAAGAAGTTGTACCTGCCCACGGACTGGGGAGGTTTAGCAGCCCCTTGCTTTGAGCACTACTACCTGACCACCCAGTTGCAGTGGATAGCGAGGACGACACAGCAGCTACGCAACCACACTACTCATTGTTACAGATTACTAGACTATTCCATCCTGGTGCGAAGGCGAGACCTCCAGAACCCTTGCTACTTGGCATGGTACACAAAGGCTTTCATAGGAGCCTCTACATGACTCGACGTACCACACCCTATGTTCCTGCGATTCACCTAGAGGTCAGACAGCACTCTATGCCACCCAATTTAGGCATGAGGCAGGCACTCAATCCCTCGGAGACTTGTATTGCGATGGGACGCTCAGACCACATACGTCATTTGCAGAGGGGGAGGGGCTTCCTCCAGGACAACTCCTACTGCACCGCTCACTGGTGACCACACTCACAGCCAAGTGGGGTGACCTTACCACAGAACTGCAGATGCACCTCACCATACAATACTTACACGTCATGGGACAGGGTGGACACCTCACACATTGGTTCGCGGACTTGCTCAGGCTACACGTGGTGATTGACTTAGACTTGCTCTGGCGCAACTGGGAACAAGACTTAGACCGCCAATTCTCAGTTGCGGAATGGGCTCAGGTGCTGGAAAGCCCAATACGGATTCTCAGAAATATGCGGTTCCTGCAAATTCAGTACTATATCATGTTGGGAGCATATCCCACGCCCTTCAAAATTAACCAATATTTTAATTGTGAGGATGCTGAGTGCCCAAGGTGCTCTACCTGGGATGCTGACCTGATACACATGCTCTGAAGCTGCACTCACATTCACACATATTGGAGGGGGGTGGCGAGTGTGCTGTATGCCTGTACTGAATGGATGATACCTTTTGAATGTCCAAAATATCTCCTGCACAAATTTTGTAGAACCCCCAACACCAAGGTAACCTCTAGATTCCTGGATCTAGACATAGTGGCGGCCAAGAGGCTGATTACCAAGAGATGAAAAGCACCAGACCCCCCACCCGCCCCCCCACACACGTACAGGCATGGTGCCACTCAGTGCTTGCGTGGGCCAAAGCGGAAAGTATTGCTATCAGACGGAAGGAAACCATAGGCTTATGAAAAGTACCCATTGCTGCAAGCTGGGACGCAATCCTGGCAGAACTACAGCAGAGCATGGGTGAAGCATGGGCGGACCGCTCTGTGGACTGACACAGTAGTTTGAAAATGTGCACGTGCACCTCAGTTCTAGTACACCTAAGACACCTGGACATTGACTGTATATTGGATGTACCAACACATATACCTACATACCACTGTAGGGAATGAGCTCGCAGACAGTAGGCATAAGAGGCATAAAGAAGATCCAAATAAGGAGGTGGGTGGTGTGCTCAAGGCTGGTTTATATGCCTCCTTTTGTTTGGTTTCTCAGTTTTTGTCAAGCTAATCTGCTATTCCTATCGAAACGTTGGTGGGCATCATACATCAAATATAGTGTAACAGCAGTATGTTATGATCAAAAGTGGTATGCCCAGGCTCACAGAGATATCATGATATGCCATGTATAAAAAATGCATATAAAACCTGCATAACGTTCACGATGTAAATTGTAGTGACCTGGTCACCCTAAAGCATATGTGATGTAACAGATGTTTCCTAATGTATGGTGATAAATATAAAACAGACTGTCAATAATACTGAAAATGTCAATAAAAGTATATATATTAAAAAAGGGGGGGTCAAGGATAGCGAATCCAAATGATGTTCTTTTTGCAGGCTACAATGCCTGCAATAAGCTCACTGAGGAAGCATTTCCTGCTCCCTGCTTTTCTGAGGAAGTTGGGCTTACTTTTCTGCTGAATGACGTGGAGATCCTGCATACGTCTGAAGTGACTTACTTTTCACCAGCGCAAGAAAGACGTAGCCAGGAGCAGCATTGCTCTGCACTGTGACAAAAAGAAGCACCTTCTTTCCCCACAGTTGCAGGAAATGCTCCACATGACATGTGCCCCTGGAGTTTCTAATAGACTTATTGCGCTTCCTTACAGACCAATCCGGGCTTGTGTTGACCCTCCTTTTGTTATGTGCATTTGCCTGGGGTTGGGGCACATTATTGCAGGCAATAACACCTACTTCAAACATTATAATTTGGGGCGTTGCATTGAAGAATATGGAGCAGAGGGCCAATAATAACTAGTACAGACCATCTCCTCCAGCATTCCAATGCTTTTGTTTATATATTTTCTTGCTTAACGCAGAACGTTCTATGCTCAGTGGGTTTATAATCTTCTGCCTCTGGCTATGCTGCTTGTCAAGGGCCTTCTTCCACCTCAGAGAGGCCCTTGCCTGTAACTCAGGGCTGACACAGATAAATTACCTTTAACAACTGATATAGCCCTCAGCAGCAGGGTATGTTGGCACAGTGTGCCTGATTCACAGAACTAACTTAAGACAAAATCCTAAACTTACTACTTTTGGTATTCACAGAAGTTAGGACTTTGTCTTAAGTTTGTCTTAAAACAGACTTAAGACAGACTTAAGTTAGGATTTTGTCTTAAGTCTGTCTTAAGTTTGTCTTAAGACAAACTTAAGACAAAATCCTAACTTATGTGAATACCAAAAGTAGTAAGTTTAGGATTTTGTCTTAAGTTAGTTCTGTGAATCGGGCCCTGTGATCCTGACAGCAAAGAAGCAAGGGTAGTCTACCTGAAGAGGCTCAACCAACACGTCAGGAGTATTTATATCAGACATCCCTCCCCTGTTGATGTCTTCACTTCACGACCATCGTTCTTCTAGAAATGGCAATCTACAGGCACTAGTCCTAAAGTTACTCCCGTGTTTCTACTGTTTGCACTGAAAGGGACCCGTTCCTAGCCTGAAATCCTTATCAATACTCATCATGAAAATTCTGGGACCTCTTTTGCACAGCAAAGTCATTATGTGTGTATTATTAACTTACTACAAAGTGTAAACGTACTAAAAAATGTAACTTAAATCAGGCCAGAGTTTCTGCTCATCACCACACCCAATTCCAGTCTCCTGTCCAATTTGGGCTAAAATCCATTGCAATCTTGAATCCAGCCTTTCATCACTGATTGCAACTAATCCCTGGTATCATTTTTAGAAAGGAGACTTGACCTCCACCTATAAACAAAATTACCAAGAACACCCAATCCGAACTCAAGCTGTTTAGAGAAATGAAGGGGCAGATTTATCAATATTTCATGCTGCGCATCAAGCCACCTTGCTGCGCTGTGCTGTGTGAAAGGGAAAAGGCAGGGATGCACTGTACTTAACATGATATGGCGCATTCCTGTTCTTTTCTTGCAATGTTGCACAATATGCTGCCTAGTGCCAATGCAGAAAAGACAAGTACCTGCAAGGGTTTTGTTCGTTTATCTTATCAGAACTCAGACTTAATAGATGTATATCATTGCTTCTCTGATCCAACTTAATTTGGAGTCTGTACAATTAATCATAAAAACTATAATAATTTGCCAAATTCTTGATTCACTGACAAATGTATAAATTAAGAGGAAAAACTAACAACAACACGGGGAAAATTTCTTATTCAAAAAAACATTATTTATATCTTGATATATAAATCAAAGGGTACAGATCATAAAGATTCAATCATTGTGGCAAATGAACAAAGGAATTAAACATTTCTCCTAATGAACATTTGATTAACACAAGTCCAATCAAAGTTAATGAAAGCCAAATACTCCTATTCAAATGATAGAGAGAATGAGTGGAAAATCAATTCAAACTGAAGAGATGGACTTGAAGGTCGACGTTTCGGTCTTCTTATTTGATTTTGAAAACCATCTTCAGGACTATATTAATTACAATGTGACGATGAACCCTTAATCAGTGTGGGACAAAGTCTGCAGAGACAAATGATTTCTGACAAAGCTTCAATTTGCTTTTTACTATGTGTTTGAAGCACAAATTTGCAGGCACCCCTGCACTGTGGTGCCAGGGTGCCTGTGTTGCAGACAGGATTCTTTTTATGAAGAAAGGGTTATCTTCCTGCATAAAAACAATCCACTGATGCATTTTCCTCTTTCTATATGTGCTGCATAATGCAGCACATATAGAAAGAGGAAAAAACAAGGAGGAATAAAGATATTTCTCCTTGTTACGCCTCCCTGGAAAGGCAGAGCATTTTGTCTCATTCCCAGATCTACCAGCAAGGGTAAATCTGGGATTGCGCTCCACCCATGGCACGCCTCCCTGGGGCAGAGTAAAGCAATGCAGTGATTTGCACTGCTTTGTGTTACTTTACATTTATCAAGCCAGACAGGGCTATGCAAGGTGGCCTTGTGTGGCTTGATAAATCTGACTGAGTAGTTGTGTCGTCCTTGCACACCATTGGGTGTCGTAAGGGTGATGCAACTCAATGATAAATATGACCTGAAGACTGTGTCCCTCAACAGCACTTTAAGATGACAGTGCAGGCCAGTGGGTTGAGATTGGATTTGGGAATTCTCACCTTACTGTGACTCCAGTAGCGGCTGCCATAAAACAATGGTAAAGGAGTGGGGGACGAGGGGGTGGGAAATATTAATAATTAAAAAAGACTTCCCATTACTGCCATTGCCTCCGACGCCCGCCTCTGTGCTCTCCCAGCAGTCTCTGGGAAAGCATGCTCCCTACGCAATCCAGACCCTGCTCTCATTCTATGAGAGCAGCGTCAGGATTGGTCTGAGCGGCCTGGTCTGCCGCTCAAACAGTCCTTGGGAGCCTGCGGCTTTTCTCCAACCCAGTTGGAGAAACAGAAATGCGCATGTCTGTTTGATGGTCTAAGACAGCCGGCCAATCTTACATGCGCACTTCTAAGTGCCCATCACGCCTCCCAGACTCACCCGCCTTACACGCATGCCTAAAGGCAGCCACAGAAAAATAAAATGATGTTCTATTACCATTTTATTTTTCTGTGATTGACCAGTGGGGCAATGCCCCTCCAGCATTACGGAGGAGCAACCCCTGGGTGACTCCTAAAGTGCATTTTATGCCACTCAAAGCAGCCATGAACACTGTAGTCTCACTCAGGCAGCTGTATTTCTGAATGAATGTGTACTTGTATAGCAAACTTATACCCTGAGGCGTCTTGGCACTGAACGCATACTGCTGTGGAACCCTTCCTGGCTTTTCCCTGTGAAATGCTCACGCCTGGGCACCCCCAAGGTTAAGCCAGGCATCTCAGAGAGTTGGGGCCATTGTGGAGATTAAGCAAGCTATTGCCCAGAGTTGCAGAGTGGGACCCTTGATTAGAATAGGCACCGAGGCGAGAATTATCAGGTCCGAGGAAATTGAACCCAAGACCCGCCGAGGCAGGAATTGAACCCTGGTCCCAGACCAGACCTCTGCATCAGAGTCTGCAGCTCTAACCATTGAGCCACACTTCTTCACACTCTTCTTCTGACCTTTGACCCTATCACTCCATTCTAGTCACCCTGCAATGGCTAAAGGTTGATACCACAAAATGGCTTGCTTGTTACTAAATTTTACTTGTTACTATATTTTTCAGGTTCAGTCTCCAATCAAACTACAAATTAAACAACTTTTTTTTTTTTAATTGACAAACACACCATATAGGTAATAATTACCAAGAACAGTATTTTGAGTTTTTTAACTTCTGAATTTATAGAAAATACCTCTTTTTTGTGATAACATACTGCTCAAATGAAATATTTTGATTCGATTTTCCCAATTTGTAAAGCTTTTTCCAAAGGTGCATAGACAATACATTTTTCAATGGATCCGCGAGAGTCATCATTGTCCATGTCTTCGCATCAGGAGTAGTCTTGGGCAAAATGTTCATTTTACCAGAGTAATCGGAGTAATTTTGGTCAATTTGTGTTGGTATTTTTCTGCAAAATTACCGAAAATTACGTGATTATGACAGTATGTGTAATTGTCAGTAATTTGGCACGAAAATGCTACTGCAATAGCCAAGGAACAACAAACATAGCCCGCTCGAGCCACTGCTGGTTGCTTCTGTTTCTGTTCTGCTGCTATTTTCTTAGCATAAAATGCATCCTCTGATGATTGCCTGCAGATTAGCTTTTGTTGGAAATTTGATTCTAATCGATCTATTAGATATCTTTGTATTTTTATCTCTGTAGACTACACCAGTGGCTTCAAATTAAACTATTTTTCAACATTTAATAAAGTAAAAAATACAGTAGAAAAATATCAGTCCTTCACTATTTCTACAACAGCCTGAGTTGCATTAATGAAAATGTCCATCCTTGCTCTTTTCATTTTTCTATTCTTGAATTTTCCCTGTAAAGAGCAAGTCAGAAATTATTTACCCAGCTGGATCAGTTACTAGCAACATTGACACATCCAATTAAACAGGATAGAAATTCACAAACAATATGGTGGATTTTTCCATCTTAGGGGCCGATTCCGAGGCGGTTGGGAATGGCTCCGACCCTCTGTCAGAGCCATTCCGACCGCATCTGAATTGCTCGTTCGAATTCCTTTCCAACCGAGCCATTTCGATAGACTAGGTCGGAAGGGAATACGAATCAGTTTTCCGAATGGCCTCCCGACAGGCTCGGAGAGCCCATCTGACTTTTGGAAAGCCCCCAGTAATCCCCCAACCAGCTCTTTTCGGCTGAGGGAGTACGATGGCAGCTTCCACTGACTTTTTGTACAGGCCTTTCTGACACAGAAAGGCATTGGGAATTTGTCTTTGGGGGCCCTCAGCAGGGCCCCCATGGGTGCAAGGCTGCCAAATGGTGCCCCTCTGTTGATCCCTGCACCCGGTGGCACTTAAAAAATATTAATGCAAGAACGCATTCATAAAAAGAACGCAAACTGCTGTTCTTCCAACCACATGTGAGTTTGCTTTGTTTTTTAGTGTAAAATAAATCCTTGTGTTAAAAAATGCTGGCTTGCAATTTGGTATCCTTTTGAGCAAATTAGGCAAAGGAAATTATTCACGTTTTGCACAAGTCTATATGAAAATGATGTCTTGAATCCAATGGCAGAGTGCTCATCTCTTTAGAGTTGCAGGGATCACACTCACATTGCATCTGAAGCCTTCTACCCCTGAGTGTAACGTGTCATAAGTGACGGATGTGGGTTTGTACCTTGCTGTGTTATTTACCCTTCTAGGATGACCTGTGTCTTTGACTTATTCAGGTAGAGAAATTGATTTCAATAGCAAAAAGGACCAGAGATTGGATGTACCAAAATTCAGTGCACAAAGAAGTCACTGTGCAAAAACACTGATTGTTTGGTAACCTGATCTTTATTTTGCACTGTGTAGTATGTAGAATTCCATTACAGCACAAAATGGCCACTTCTTAGGATTCACAGAATCCTACTCCATTAATGTTAACCAATGTACCATTTTATTTGCGTATCGGAAATGGATTGTGAATGTAGGGATAAAGGCCGACAAAGGACAGCAGACCTCCAGCCCTGCACTCATATTCACAGAAAGCCTACTTTACTATTACAGCCCCTATGCCTTTGTATAAGAACAATACGCTTTGAATGACATTGGGGGGTGGGGTTGGTAGCGGTAGGGTGTACAGTGGTCTTCAAGACACATATATGCTTTTTCTGATGTCAAACACCCACTTTTACAAAGCGGAAACTGTGTCTCATAAACAATTTCTACTTGGTGAATAAACAGCACTCCCTTTCTGGAGCTGTGATTTAAACAGCAATTTTGAATCACAACTGTGGTCTCAAATCATTGATAAACTGCATTGCAACTCGAAATAGTGGAAGACACCCCTTTTTAGACACTCCTGAATTGCAACATCTTTGGTAGATTACAATTTGTGGTTTTCCTGTCATAAATCACCAACAACGAAAGAGTGCGAAAACAGAGAGGTACCAGAACGAGGAATCACTCTTATTTAAAAGAACCCTCACTCACCAACCCAGTTGGTGACATGCTTCATCATTGGGTTCCCACCAGAGAGGCCGAATGCCTCCCTTGTGTGCTACGACGCCTGAATTATAGTGGAGCAAGTATTTGTGTTGTGGTGTAAGTGCAAGTTAAAAGATGCCTTGGTTTATTCCCAGAAGAATTTTAATGGTGGAAAACCAGGTATCTTTAAAAACAAGTGATGTGGATGTTTGTTAACTGGCTAGATTGACCAGGCATATCTAATTTAGACTAAGTGTAAATGGTGGTCAACATGTTTCTGCTTCAGATGTGCAATTTGGCGAAGCATTCGTCAGGACCAATCCTCCACGGCGGTATACGCACACTAAGGCGCACCCTAACCTGTGGGAGATAAAGTGGATAAACTGAACTCATGGTTTTAGGGTAGGGGCCTTCTGGAGTTCCAAAAAGCCAATAGATTCTGTAAGAGAGAACACATATAAAACAGACACAACAACTCGGAGAGCTCAGGAATACCATCAATCAAGTATTCAATGGGTCTTGTATTTTCAAAACCTCATGCTGTCAGATACCGTGACATATCTAGAGGTATACTAGTGAAAACACCTCAATTTCGGGTACTCATGTCAATCATGGTAAAAATAGTACTGCCACTCCGTGTTTCACATTGGCATGCGGAGGGGTCGCTTTAAAGGGTGGCACCCAGTTACCAGTGATGCACTACTTATCACGTGCGGTTTATGCATTATCAATGATGCAAATGGGTTTCGTGACAATGGCTAACCCGTGAAAGTGCAAGTGATGGAAGAACCTGAATGTTACTAGGTTTATTGAGCCTGTTACTAGGTACAAGCGCACAACGCCTATAACTAGGTGTACGATCTAGTGGTATTGTGTGTCCCACTACCATGTGTGTATTTCTGTATGTTCAAAAAGGAGGGGAATGATGTAAAGGTGGTGATAACTGCAATTAGCCTAGCTACATTGTGCAGTATAAATCAGCCAGTGGGAAAATGACAAGTGGCAGTGTGTAAAAAAAAAACGTTATTCAGCGTGTCACTGAGTTCAAGCACACAATACCTATCACTAGATGTGTGATCGTTATAGTGGTATAGTGTTAAAAAAAGTAGCGCCCACTACAGTGTCTAAGCCCACTACCATATTTCTTTCTGTTTGCTCAAAAAGGTGGGAGGTTGTTTTGAAAAAACGGGGATTTTAGCAATTAGCCTAGCTACATGGTGTAATACCAATCAGCCACTAGGGTATTGACAAGGGTGGTGGCATTAGAGTGATGGGCTAAAATAGTCCAGGTCCCTAAAAAACAGGTTGAAGATGACCCGGCTGTATACAAGGAGGAACAGATCTGGATTGCACAAAATCAGCATCTCATTACGGATCCCATGGGGATATTATCATTTAATCCATCCACATGTGTAGAGAGGCGATAAATCCAGTGCTGCTCCTTTTCAAATAGGGCTTGTGAAGATGTGAGTCCTTGCTTGATCTGTTCAATGATTGTCCAGCGTAGGTCATTGATGGTATGGTTCTGTTGTACAAAAATGCTCTGTTAGTTCGGTAGTGTTCTTGCGGCACCGAATGTTGCTACGGTGTTAGCACACCCGCTGCTTTATCTTGTGTCTTCATTCCCACATTTCTTGAGCCACATGGGCATGAGATGAGGTAAACCACATTTGTGGAGTTACTTTTTGTGTGGGCCCGCTGTGTCCATGTCTTGCCAGGCTCCAGGTCCAGACTCTTAGTGGAAGTAGTAAGGTGGCACACGCTGCAAGTGCCACAGGGAAAATGCCCTGTCACTCTCGAGAGGCCCAAGGCATTGAGTACTGAATGACTTTTATCCGTGTCTGTTTTTCTCTGGCGAGTGTTCACCAGGGTGTCCCTAATACTCCTGGCACTTTTGAAAGAAAAGAGAGGCTTCTCCCATTTGTGAGTGTTACTTTCCAGAATCCTCCAGTGTTTCCTGATCGATCTGCTGATTGCATCGGAAGCAACACTGTATGTGGTGACACACGTGAGTGGTATCTCTTCAGACTTCCTAGGATTTTCTTCTAGAAGTGCTTCCCTGGGTTGGTTCCTTGCCCTCTTGCAACTGCTCTTGAGTATCCTTTCTGGGTAACCCCGCTTGCGGAGCTTGGTCGTAAAGGCATCCGCCTGACACCGGAAATCCACCAGCTCACTGCGGTTACCCCTAAGGCAAAGGTATTGGCCATTAGGAAGATTTTCCCGCAGTGGTCTTGGATGGAATCTGGAAAAATGCAGCAGGTTGTTCTTAGTTGTTGATTTATGGTGCGTTTTTGTCTGTAGACGGTCTCCAGCTTTCCTAATGACTACATCTAGGAAGGTCATCTCTTCCCTCTGGTACGTATGGGTAAATATCAGGTTCTAATTGCCAGTGTTGATCCATTCAAAAAATTCCTACAGGGTATTATCAGGTCCTTACCAGATGACAAACACATCATCTATGTACCTCTTCCAAAAGGATACATCGGTCGTGTATGGGTTGTGTGCAGATAGTAAGTATTTGCATTGAAAGTCGTAGACATACAACCCGGCAACACTAGGGGCAAACATGCTGCCCATCGAAGTTCCCGTGGACTGTAGGTACAGCTCTCCCTTGTATTCAAAGAAGTTTCTTTTCAAGGCTAGAGTGGCACATTCAATCACAAATTCTTTGGGGGTAGTGAAGTTCCATGGGGCTGCATCCAGAGCCTCGCTAAGGACCCTGATGGTGTCGTCCTGCGGGATGAAGGTGTAGAGGCTCCCAATGTCCATGTAGACAAAGAAAGTTGACTCGTTTGTGATGTTGATGTCCCGTAGCAGAGATAGTAAGCTCCTAGTGTTTTTGGAGTAAGTTGTAGTCGCCTGAATCAAAGGTTTCAGAAAAAAGTCACAGTAGCATGACAAAGGTTCGAGGAGGGAACCAATGCCCAAAACGATCGGCTGGCCCTGAGGGGAATTTTGTTTTTATGAGTCTTGGGCAGGGTGTAAAAATAAGGAATGATGCCGGTGCCTCTGTCAAGAAATCAGCTTCTTTCTTGGTGATATATCCATTGGCTTCTGCCTCATCCACAAGATTCCTGATCGTAGCTTTAAGATGTGGGGTGGGGTCTGTGTAAAGCTGGGTATAGTTACCTTGGTCGCCTAATAGGCGTCTGCATTCTATATCATAAGCTACTGCATCCTGGATCACAACAGTCCACCGTTATTGGCTGAGGTGTCGGACTGCAGCAATTGGAGTGCTAGAAATTCTCCTGCAAGCATATTCTTGAAGACACTTGTCTCTTGGAAGGATTCTACATCATTAAACACAGCCTGTTCAAAGGCTGTGATTTCAGGTGGAACAGTATGTGGGGAGGAGTGAAAGTAGATTTTACTTGTAAACCTGAATCAATCATTTGTGTTTCAAAGAAACACTTGAGTTTCAATTTTCGGAAGAATTCTGACAGTTCGCAATGTAATTTGAAATGGTCTAGACGTGCTGTGGCACAAAACCCAATCCCTTCTCAGGGACCGAGTTCTCCTCATCAGTGAGGATGACCGAAGAGAGGTTAGTAATTAAACTCTCTGGTTGCTGGTCCCACGACTCGCGCGGTGTGTTGTCGCCCACCACCTCTTTGTGTTCTGAGTGGACCTGGTTGGCCCCTCTTCTTTTCCCATGGCCTCTCCGGCCCCTCTCTAAAAAAGGGGGGCAGTACATGCTTTGTTGGTGTAGAGGATGTAGGGTTCCAGCCCATCATTTGGAACTGTGGGTGCTGGAAAGAATTGTGGAAACCCCCACCCCCTGGTGTCAGAAAAGGTGACCATGCCTGCTGATACTGTTGCTGCCTGTTCCTACCTCTGCCTCGATGTTTTGGTCTAAAACTGTCCCCACTTGACCAACTTGTGGTGGAAGCATCATCTTCTGAGCCATCTGTACTATATGTGCTCCTTGGTGGGGGGACAAAGTCAGGGTTGGCATAAGGGTAGGTCTTCGTATAAGAAAACCATTTCTGGGCCTTGGACTGGGTGAGGGTGTCTTTGTATTCATTGACTTCTTTATTTATTTAATTCAGCCTCATAACACCTGCACAATGCAAGATAAACAACACAAATCAACAATGAGAAAAGACAAGAGAAGCGACGGGGAAGATATACTGAACACCTTCGGTGCCATTTGCACTCTTACATATACTTTCTCATAAATTGGGTTCCTGCAGAGTGGTTTATACTAGCTTTTACCTTACCATTTTATTGAATCACCAAACTACAAATACCAACATATTATCGCAAGATTATACGAGGCCCGTGATTATTCTTTGGGTGTGACGATTCTTTCCGGTACTTCAATACGGACTTATACTGTGTTTGGGTCGAATTTGGGAGCCCAGATTACTATTATCTCAAGCCCTGACAAAGTTCCCCAAGGCACTGGGGAACGAAACGCGTTGGCTGTGTGCCGCTGTTGTTTCCAAAAGAAACTGAACAACAAAGAAGATTTTCCAAAGATCCTACACTCTTTTTGATTTGTTTAGTGCACCTTCCTTTTGTCTTTTCTCATTGTTAAATTGTACCTTCTGGCAGCGGGTTCTGGAAGTTGTTGCACTTGAAAAACGTACTTGAAACTAAATAAGTGATTGGGCCTGACCGTGGTCTGCTGCTGTGTTCTTAACACAAAGCAACACAAAGTCTTGCAAGAGTACAGAGTGCAACAAACAAGTTTCGTGCTGCAAAGATTCCTTATCTCTTTGTTTTAAGGGGCCTTATTGAGGCTATCCAGGGGCAGGTTAGAGCAGAACCCCACAGGTCTTGACCCAAAGCCCAACCTACTAAGTTTACCAGACTGGCCCTTTGTGCAAAAAATGAATGCCTCCCTGATGCTGGCGTTAACCAGTGGAATTATGTTTATTTCTCAAAAACGACATACTAAGATATCCTATTGCCCTCTCTTCTGGTCCCCACACATTAGAGCAGGAAAAGCCAAAGAGAGGACATCTTTTTAGTTTCTTTTCAGACCCTCATCCATTACATTACTGGCATGCTTCATTATCGGGTCTCATCCCGGTTCCTATAAACCAGGATGGGCTCGACCATATTTCCAGGATCACTTTTGATATTTATCTGACCTGGTTTTAAGAATAAATTTATCTCTGGAACAGCCCAATGTCCCTTTAACCCCTTCAATGCTGCGGAAGGCCCCCGGCCGTCCCACGTGACAGTGGGCGTGTGCGGAGGATGGCCGGGGGCCGTCCGTACCCCACCCACTCATTAGAATGCTAGCACCACAGCGGAATATGAGCCGTGGTCAAGGTGTTAATCATGAGTGCCCTCGATTTAATTAAAATTGGTAAACATGGGTGTCAATGAGAATTAGTATCCCTACACCCTTTTGCAAGACAACATGTTTCAGCCTAATCTTTATGGCCTCTGTGGATCCAAGGTCTTCCTCAGGACTGATCCTTTTACTCCCATTCTAAGGAGCAGTTGATAAATTATATCCTGTCCCTATCAGTCAAATAGTATTTAAAGGTCAATACATGTAACATACATGCAGGCTAAACCTTCCTATCATCATGACAGCAAATCGGAGGGTGGGGGAAAAGTACCCATGCATGCACTCTAATGAAGTGCTTAATCAAAAAGAAAAAAAAGTTGTTCCCTAAAAGTGTATGGAATAGGCATACAAGTCAGCCAAGCTGAAGTATGGTTAAGAGGCTAGGCTTCAGGGGAGAATAAACACAAGATTGACAAGGTGGGATAAGACAAGCCAATGAGTCAGAAACAAGCAAAGGAGAGGGACAATAAAGCAAATCAATGGTAAGCAATGTGTGGCCTCTAAGATGACTCGAAGTCCATATAGGTCTTTCGCAAACAGCTTGCACTGTCTGGTAAGCTATAACTAACAATGGAAAACCTAACAATTCAATCAACCATGCGTTACTTCTTTAGGCTGTCACACTAGCTGGCATGAGGTGGAACAATGCCCAGTGCCTGAAGTGCCTGGAGGCCCTTTGATACAAGAATCACTACTCTTAGCAGTAGTAGCATTCTCTGCTCTATGCAGTCCCATTGTCAATTTTTCTACCAATAGACGACGAAGTATTGACTATTTCTGCTCGCCCACTTGTGCCTCCTTTCCTAAAGGACAAATGGATATTTCGCCATTAATGTCTATGCCATTGGAAGCGCCCGTCCTTTGACAGTATCCTGGTCAATACGAGCCATCAATATTAAGCACTAATTGGGACCTTCTTTGTTTTTTACTATATAAAATCAATTATAATCAGTAATATAAAAAAATGTTGGGTCAGAAAAAGGTAAAGTAGGCACCCAGGAGGCAGAGGGGCCAACTATGCCCTGATTGTTCCTGGATTTTGGCGCAACGAGCAGTCAGGGGGCCCCTTCTCTTTCCTGGCAGAGGGGATAAATGCATGAACTGGTAGACTGAACCCAGGGATATGTTCTTGCTGCTCTGGAAAGCCTTACATTAAGCGAGCTGTTGCCCAGAGACACATGGGGCCTAATTTATGAAAAGTGACGCATCGCTGCGTGAAAACAGCGATGCGTCACTTTTCACTGCGCCCTCCTTGCACCACCAATGATGCGTCATATTTACAGTATGACGCATCATTGTGCAAGGAGTTACAGATACGTCAGTATTTCTGACGTATCTGTATGGCGCAAAAGTGACGCATTGCTGGAGTGTGTCACAAAAGTGACGCTACTCCAGCAATGTGTCCTTTCACATGGGGCAAGCCCCATGTGAAAGGGCCTGCGTCAGTCTTACGCCTGCTGTGAGGCAGGCGTAAGAAATTGACGCATTTGTGTCCTAGAAGTGGCGCAGTGAAATCACATAGATTTCACTGCGTCACTTCTACGACCCTTTCTTGCGTCAATACGCCCCCTTGCATACATTATACCTGGCGCAGGTATAATGTGGCACAGGGGTTTACAAAGTGACGCATCTACCTAGATGCGTCACTTTATAAATATGGCGCAACAATTTGCATTTTTTACGCCACTGGTGCGTCACAAAAAGTAACGCAACAGCGGCGTAAAAGTGACGCATAGCCTCATGAATGAGGCCCATGGTGCTGAGTTGAGCTGCCATCTGCGCAGGGGATCGAACCGTGAGCCCTGCGCTCCAAGTCAGATGCTCGGACCCCTGCGCCACATCTCTCTCTCTCTACATGGACAGTATACTTACTATACATACTCACCGATCATGAAAACAGAAGAGACACTTCCTGCAGCATGGTGAGCATCTTCTGCAACAGAGGGAAGACTTGTGTCTGCACCCAAACAAGGCAAAGAGTTCTTGCTACTTATTCTGCACAGCCTCTGCGATACCTAGAGAGGGACCACAGCTCCTGCACCTTTAATGATTAGCTAGAGAGGCTAAGACTATTTTGATAAGATAAAAGTTTGCAAACATTGCTGTTTCTGTTCCTCATTCCTTCCCCAGAGATATCTGAGTGAGGAACCAGGACTGAGATCGTTCTTTCAGTGGTTTACTACAGTGGAAGTATTTCAGACCTGCTGGGTTACGCATCCCTGCAGGGCTGATGTCAGAAGGTAAGTGGCAAACCCTGCATGGAGTGACTCTAGATAGAAAACACTGAAGCACTGAACTAGGACAAGAGCCCAGAACGAGATTTAGAACATGCGCAGTGAGGCAGTTAACAAGTAATTAATACTTTTTAATGTGGGAGAGGAGTACTTTTTTCAGGTCGAGCATAGAGTCAGCGTGAATGCGCTGCTGTGCGAGTAATGCTGTATTGGAGTATGTATTTAAAGCCCCACACACACTCCGCCATATTTGTGATTGGCTTGTGTTATTTTCTTCTGTAAATGCTGGCTTCTGATTCATTATTAGGCTAGTTAGCCCCTCCTTAGTACTGCCTTGCCTTCATTTGTAACCTCCGATGAGGACTGGCCCTTTTACTTTGGTTGTTAAATGGTAAGTCTTCTTTAGTCTGTAAGCACTATTTTCTCTAATGAGTTTCTCTTGCTGCAGGAGGGTCTCTTCTGCGCAGTTGTTACCTCCGGCTTGTTCATTTAACTTGTAGCAAATGGGGAGCTCTTCAGGGGCCATGAGAGATAGAAAGGGGCAACTCAGCGATGCCTTCAAGCATTTGAAATGCAATAGGTCTCGCATTTGCAAGAGTTTAAGCTTTTGACATTGGCATTTAAAAACCAAAACATAAGTAAAAGGCATTGTAATTTACAATGCCAGTAGTTCAAACCCGCGTAAATGCGAGACCTATTGCTTGTTTGAAGAGATGTGTCTTTTCTGAATTGCAGGAAATGTGGAGTATATATGATATCAGAGAAAATGTTCTTCCAGATTCTGGGAGGCATATTTACAGGTCCCTCTCACCACAGGAACTTCACTTGTAAAGAATTTCCTGTGGCGATATGGGCTTCGCCTTATTTACAATCAACGATACAGAAAAGGGGGTGGTGATGAACAGAGTGTCTGAATTAAGCAGACCACTCTTACCCAGTCCAAAGATCAGGGCTTGATCCATCACCGTTATTTATCTCACTGCCCCATCCCAGCTCAGAACCTGGCTATATGCAAATTAGTCTGTCCCTGGCCCAGTGCATCATGGGAACAGGGCAGACCAAACTACCAAGCCAATTCTTCACCAGAAAGGAGACAAGCTACCGGGGACCGGTTTCTGGCATTTCAGCCTCTTCGGCCCGGCTTGCTTGAATCCTGATGGAGCAGTGAGAAAGGGACTCATGTCTGAGTATACCCTGCCACACCTATAGTGGCCAAAAACGATACAGAAAAGGGGGTGGTGATGAACAGAGTGTCTGAATTAAGCAGACCACTCTTACCCAGTCCAAAGATCAGGGCTTGATCCATCACCGTTGGATCTAGCCCTGATCTCTTGACTGGGTGAGAGTACTCTGCTTAATTCAGAGACTCTGTCCATCACCACCCCTTGTTGTAAATTATTTACAATCAAGGCAGTGTTAAGCCACTTATGGTGGCTTAACGCCGCCTTGTAAATAAGGCACCCTTTCATGCTATACTTAGCGTGAAAGGCGTCAGCAATGGGTGTTGCAGTGGGCGTTCCACCACAACACACATTGATTTTGACGTTGCCCCCTCTTTACAATGGTGGCGTAAATAGGAGGCAGCGCTAAAATTAAGATCAGGGAAAACCTGGTCTTAACATGGCGAAATGAGGAGAAATGCATTATTTCTCGTTTTCGCTGTTTCTATGTGTGCTGCTCATAGAAACAGGAAAACGCCATGCATGATTGTTTCTATGCACGTAGGTGTCCCTTCCTGCCTGCATATAAAGCTCATAGAAACAGCAAAACGCCATGAATGATTGTTTATGAGCAGGAAGTTGTGCCTTCCTGCCTGCATATAAACAATCATTTAAAAAAATGACAATTTGCAACTACTGTGTGTGCTGCACAATGCAGCACACATAGATGTTACAATCCCCCATGTTGGATTGTTTATGTGTAGGAAAGGACTCCTTCCTGCACATAGACAATTATTCCCCCCAATGCAGACATCCTTGCACTATGGTCAGGGCCGTACTGGCTACCGGGCATTTTGGTGTGCTGCTAAGCTGGGGACTGATTTCGTTGATGGGGACCTGCGTGTGCTTCTAAATAAACAAAGCAAAACAAATGGTTTTAAGCACACACAGGGCCCCATCAACGAAATCAGCCCCCAGCTTGGCAGCACACCAAAACGCCTGGCAGCCAGTCCAGCCCTGACTATGGTGCAAGGGTGCCTGTGTTGGCGCTGGTCAGCTACATTTAGTTCCAGGTCTAGGGGAAACGCAAGTGTGTGCCACATTCTTGTGAATACAGCGCATCCTTGAGTTTTGGGGATGGCAGAGCGTAGCGTAAGCAATATTTGCATAACACCACACTCTACCATTCCCTTGTAAATACGCCCCTGGGTGTGTACACAAAGATGGTCCACTCAGCCCTTCATCCTTCCTAGGTGGATAAAGAGTTGGATAACAACAAACATTCGCTATCTGACAATAGCATCCGAAGACTTCCTCAGTGGTGAATGTGCACTCTACAAATACACCTCTTAGGTCCTGAGTCTGATTTCTGTTTCCTTGCTCCTTATACTTCCTTGTTTACAGTCTGGTGATGAATCTAGCTGGTGTCATTCCCACGACCTTGTAGGTGATGCAGATGGTCTTGAAGATGATAGGCCTGGCAGGAAATGCAGCGCAGTTCATTGGGAGATGGAGGGATGCAGCTGAAGTTCTTCAAGCGCTTGATAAGATGGGGCGCTGTGAGTAGAATGCCTTCCAGTGGGGCCAGAGTGGCATCTAGGAAGCCATTAAGCACAGTGTTGCTTCCATTGAAATCAGGGGCACTGGAATTAGGGGGTGGGTGGTGCTGGATCATCCCCAGAATAACTGTGCATGAGTTAAGGAGGAGAACGACCAATACAAAAGTCTGTGGGCCCGATTCACAGAATGAACTTAAGACTCAATCCTAAACTTACTACTATTTTGGTATTCACAGAATGCACTTACTACTTTTGGTATTCACAGAATGAATTTACTACTTTTGGTATTCACAGAAGTTAGGATTTTGTCTTAAGTTTGTCTTAAGTTTGTCTTAAGACAAACTTAAGACAAAATCCTAACTTCTGTGAATACCAAAAGTAGTAAGTGCATTCTGTGAATACCAAAATAGTAGTAAGTTTAGGATTGAGTCTTAAATTCATTCTGTGAATCGGGCCCTTTGAGTTTTGCTTTTATCTTGTAGCACTTCCTGTGCATTCAAAGTCGTGGGGCCCGATTACAGAATGAACTTAAGACTAAATCATAAACTTACTACTATTTTGGTATTCACAGAATGCACTTACTACTTTTGGCATTCACATAATGAACTTACTACTTTTGGTATTCACAGAAGTTAGGATTTTGTCTTAAGACAAACTTAAGACAGACTTAAGACAGACTTAAGACAGACTTAAGACAAAATCCTAACTTCTGTGAATACCAAAAGTAGTCAATTAATTCTGTGAATGCCAAAAGTAGTAAGTGCATTCTGTGAATACCAAAATAGTAGTAAGTTTAGGATTGAGACTTAAATTCATTCTGTGAATCGGGCCCATAGATCCCATGTCAGGCTATGTCTTGTTACAAATGACTTTTAAACATGGAAATTGGTGATTATTTTGCATTCTCTTACTGCAAAGTGACTGATTTTTTACAACCATGTGATAATCATCCTGAGTGGGAAAGAAGGGGGCATCGTCTCAAATGTTTACAAAACTGAAATATTTGTAAATCAACTTAACAATTATTTCGAAATATTTCAAAATATATCAGCAGCAAACCAAGAGCAAATGAGGCAATTGTTTTTTTTCTCCTAACTTTGAAGCGTGATGAAAAAGGAGGGGATCATTTAGAAGCCCATTTCCCCGCCGGTTGCATCACCTTTTTTGATGCACCAGCAGCACAGTGTGTCTGGCCATATATACTCTGGCCATAAATACAAGGCCACCCAAAGTCACCTGCGTGACTTTTCATGGCCTTGTAAATATGTGCCCCTTTCATGCATTTCTCTGAGTGAAAGGGGTGTTCCAGAAGGTTTGCTATGGGTGTTCCCAGGCAACATCCATGGAATCTGACACATTCCCAGATTTACAAGGTTTCATAAACCTGGGAATGCATCAGATTCTTACTCCTGGGAGGCATAAGGGAGGTGCAACAAGGAAAAACATTTTTTCCATGTGTGCTGCATCACACATGGAAAGAGGAAAACAACTCTCATGATTGATTTTGTGCAGGAAGAACAATCACCCCGACAACCCCAACAGAGGCACCCTTGCAGCATGATGCAAGGGTGCCTCTGTTGGCCCATTGCAACCCATTGTGAGCCAGTGCAGGGGAAAAGGACAGGAATGTGCTGAATCTTGTACATACAGTGCATTCCTGGCCTTTTTTTTACGCTGGGCAGGGCAGGGCAGAACAGCAAGATTCCTTGCAGCTTTACCCTGCACCAAAATATTTCAAATGAGGCCCAAATATTTTAAGTGAATCACAACAACCAAAATGTTTTACTTGTGAGATAAATGTGCACAGAAATAACATTTGCCCAAGTTATTGTTTGTGTTTTATATAGGTGTAACAGTAAATCTGCAGCCTGATGAAAGTTTAATGGGAACATCAAGAGGACATTTCAGTTGAAAAGTTGCTCTCTTTACAGGGTGATCCCCTCCCACTCCATGCTTTAATAATATGTTTGGGACCATCAGCTTCAAAATGCACCACTGGACAATGCTCCCATATGTGGATGATTTGCTACAATTGTCCTTTAGGTAGCACTTTGATTATTCACAAACCTTTTGACTTTAGTGAATTCAAATTGATGGCAGCATAAACCACTTTTTAAAATTGTTCCAGCACCACTGATCCAAATGACAGAAGACCAGGGCCCGTATTACAGATAGGGCACACTTTCCATGTTTGTGCCACAGTGCACCCTAAAGCAAGTGTGCTGGGTACAATCATGGAAAGTGCACCCTATCAGGATGAATGTGAGCAGCAGTAAGCCCGCTATTCAAGCGAAATACAGAATCAGCTGTATAAAAGTTGCTCTATATTAACCTGTGCATGCAGCAACCCTCTTGTGCTTTTACAAGGGATTAGAGATCGCCTTCCAGGCGGGTGCAGTGAGTGACTGCATCCACCTTCAAGGGGATTTCTTAGGGGCGGTCCATGGGACCCCCCTTCATCCCTTTAGAGGGCTGCATTTAGAAGGTGAACTTTCAGCATGCATTCTTAAGGCATGTGTGCCTCTGCACCCATGTCGGTAACACGGTGTGGATGCAGAGGCAAAGTGATTCCTTTATTTGCATGAAGCCATGCCCTCATTCAAACAAGGGAACACCGTCTAATGATTGTGCGGGTGCTGTAGGAGCATCAGCACTATCTATATTACAGAAGGGATAGCACAAGCATTTGTGGCCACTTCTGTAATACCAAAGTGCCCCAGGAGCGAATAAAGCTGGCGCATACACCCGTTGCAGCCCCCCGGGGCACTTGTGTAATATGGCCCTAGGGATTGCACTGCAGCCCTGGAGGGAGGGCTGGTACTATGCTGTCTTGGTTTTCTTAACAATGCCCTTTTTGAATGTAAGAACTGAGTCTGGGCCAACCAGAATATTTTTAACATTGTTTTGCAGGTGGAAAGGTGTGGGGACAAGCCGTCCAGCTTTATGTCGACCCATTGGATATCTATGTGTCCTCTCTCTATCTGGCACTGTGTCTAGTCTTGACCACCATCCCCACAGCGCAGGTCAGCCTGCAGCTCTGGAGCAGAAAAATAAAGTGAGACTAATAGGGCACTATTTTGCCCAGAATACGCCACACCACATTCATTGACCCCTCCTGCACAGGAGAAGAGGGGGCTTTGTTTCCATCATGGAGGACCACCATGGGCATGCCTGGAATATGCAAAGAGCCGGTCAAGATTAGACCAATTCATTTCATGGAAGATGCTGGGCCCTCTCCCTTTGTGGCTTGCTCTTTAAGCAGCTTTCATATCTTGGCCTTTGGTATCATACCTTTGGTGGCCCGAATGAGAGACTTTCTGCTTTTTTTAGTTTCTGGCTGGATCGTCAAAATGAATGGACAAATTCAAGGTCTAGGTTTTCAATCCTCTCTCCTCCCCACATTTCCACCCCTCCCCTGAAACAGATTGTGGTCTCTGGTAAAGTCTTCCTAAAGAGTTGTTGTTATTAAAGATAACATCTACTTTTCTTGGGTTAAAGGACTAGTAAGCCATAATTAAAACATTGAGATCCATTCCTGATGAGCCCCCTGCACACACTCTAAACTACTATTACACCCATTTCCAGTAAAATGGGGGCCTTGCTCCTTCTGACAGTGATGTCCAACCCTCTGCTTGCTGATGACAATAGCCGCATGCCGAAAAGTCAATTTTCTTTCTTTTTGGTAGTTTCATATAGCACTTACTCAACCCGAAGGTATTGGGTCGCTTTACATGAGCACCAATTACGTTACACATGGACACATTCATGTTTGGGTGGCATGGGGAGATTAAGTTATTTACCCAGAATCACAGGATGTTGAGTCAATGCCAAGACTCAACCTGGTTCCCCAGCTTCAAAGTCGGCAGCTCTGACTGTTACACTATATCCTCTCCCCAAGCACTTCCAGCCACTCTGTTCTTCACCACCCCATTGTGACAGTGATGGTTCAGAGCTCAGGGTACTATAGTCCATGTTCAAGCTAGCTACTGTGTGAAGACACTTCGAATAACTTAATTAAAATTAGAACATTGGAATGTTGGGAGCTCCATTGAAAACAATGGAGTGCTCCGGGCTTATAATGGCTGGTATATTCTTTGTTCACAGCTCTGGCTGTGAACAAAGGCTTCAAGGACCCTGAGGGGATTCCAATCCCCTCACGCTCCCATAAGGCTTTGTTCTTGTTTGTTAGAACATCCTGCCCTCTAGTGGCAGAATGTTCTAATAGCCTTCTAGCCCTTCTAGCCGGACTATACCGGGTATTAAAGTCCCTCTACCTTGTTAAAGGGCCTCGCCTTCGGCTCGGGGCCTTTAACGCTGGAGAGGGCCTTAAATAGCCGGTATAGCCCTCTACGGCAGGCTATAAGTGTATAGTAGCAGATGTTTATAGACAGTAGTTGCTGGTAAAATGGTGAATGGTAATGTTCAGCCGGTGGGTAAATCTAATTCTCCTTGTTACACCTCACCTGGGGAGATGTAGCATGTTGACGCAATCCCAGGTTTACCAGTCATGTAAATTTGGGAATGTGGAATAATCCTTGGGAACAGTGGCGTCACTAGGAGGGTGCGGGCGGTGCGGACCGCACCGGGTGACACCATCACATGGGGTGGCACCAAAATGCAAAATAATGGGACCCCTCGCCCTACCCGCGGCTGACCCTCACACGTACGCACCCCCATCACGCCCCCCACCCAGAGATATAAACTGTCCAGCGCCCTCGCACATGGCCCCTGGCCGTCGTCTGCCATAGCAAGCAGGCCCAGGTGTAATTTCAGAGAGTGGCAGTGTTACAGCGTCAGAAGGGAAAAATATATACCGCTCCACATTTTATGGTATTTATTTTTCCATCTATATTTACCCATGTTTATTTTTTACTACTTGTTTATCTGTACTTATTTTCGGTTTAGTTAAAAAGTTAAGCTGAACCTAGTATACTGCTACATGTAATTAACTGATACATGTATACTCGTTCTTCAGTGGCTGGCAGGCTTCAACGCTATGAAAACCCAGAGGTAATAAAGCACAACGATCCTAAGAAAACATGCACATTTACTGTCAGTGTTGTGCACATCTGCAGTGGTTTAAGTCTCAATAGCACACTTCTTCCTTTTGATGCCCTTTACGTGGCAACACACACAGACTTTGACCTCTCAGTCACGACTGACAGCATTTAGAAGTCACTCAATATATAACTTAATTTTCCATTTTTATCCAAACGTAATACATACAGATAGGGAAACAGATGGCTTTCAGAATTTGTCTTTAAAAATCAGTAGAAACGGAAAACTGTGCACCATAATCAGAAACACGGAGAGGGAAAAGCGTGGCACACACCACAAATAACAATGTCACAGAAGTAAAAACAACAAAGTGGGCCCAAGGGGAGGGTGGAAACAGCAGCAAAGCAGTAACATGTACATAAGAGGGCATTAGAACGACGGTGGCCACCTCTGAGGGTGAACTGGTACCGAGAGAACATAAAGTCCATCATGTAGGGTGGGTAAGTAAACTGCTACGTGGCTGAGACGCAGGGTGATAACACAGAGCAGGCTGGCAGTGCTGTAGGAAGGAGACATTGTGAGAGAAGGGTTTGCGGTGTTTGGGTGAGTACAGTGGGGGCTGCTGGTCCACAGTTACAAGAATGACCGTGCCCTGGGGTGTTGTGTGCCTAGAAGCCAGTATAAAAGCCATCGGGAGTTCTGCAATACATAAGCAGAAAAGTTAGTCAAGAGCGCTGGGCAGGTAGTGGCAGGTCAATGCAAAATAGTAGTTAGTTAAAGTATGGCATTATTACTCCACGGCTGTGCAGTACGGAGAGTGCAGGTTACTAACAGTAGAGTTTGCTGGGGGGTGTACAGTGGCGTCACCAGGCGGTGCGGGGGGTGCGGACCGTATGGGTGACACCATGAGTTACCGCACTGGGTGACACCAACCCTAGTGACGCCGCTGCTTGGGAATACCCACACACCACCCATGGAACGCTTCCCTGCCGCAGAGTAAAGCAAAGCAGCAACTTGCGCTGCCTTGTGTTACTCTAGATTTATCAAACCATGCAAGGCCATGCAAGCTGGCCTTGGATGGCTTGGAAAATATCATCCTTGTTTTTGAGCCGCACTTTTGCAACCTTACGTCTGCACAAAGGCGACGTAAAACTTTGATAATTATAGGCTTAAGTCTGGGACAGCCCAGTACGGAATCGCTGATCATTCACATACCTGGCTCTGAGTTTTGATAAAAGTAAATTTTGATATGTACAAGACGTGTTTGCTTATCCAAGCAAAGCAAGACCAGTTTTCCTTTGCATGTCAGCTTAGTAATAAACCTCTTTCACCTATACGTAAAGTATTTCATATCAAATGTGTCCCATTGCCAGTTTACGGTGGCCAGATGTTATCTACAGCAGGGGCTTATTTATGAGAGCCCTGCATCAATTTAACACCACCTTAATTGGTACATGGATGATGCAGGGCTCTGAATCAGATATATGAAGCCACACAAAGCCACCCTGCGCAGTTTTCAGTGGCTCATACATTTTGAGTAAGGCAATGCAGCGCAAATAACTGCGTTGCCTGGGCATTGCAGTGTTTTCCCACGCAACACCCATGGAATTTTACATTCTCCCAGATTTACAAAATCATGCAAGCCTAGGGAAGCACCAAGGGGCATATTAGCAAGGGCAGTATTGCCGCTATTGCAGCACTTTTGGCCCAAAAAGCGGCGATAGTTTTATCGCCCTATTATCAAGTCTGTGCTAACATGCGTTAGCACCCGCTTTCACACGTTGGCGCACGCTTTTCCTATCGCCTAGCATGTCAGCGATATTTATCACTAATGCAAGGTAGGCGTTCCTGACCAAAGTAACACGTAAGTAGTCGCTAACAGCACTTCGCTGTATTACCAATGTTGTCCCACGATAACAGAATTTACGCTAAACCACGATGAACGCAGGTTTTTAACGCCTGATTGAAACCTGACTTAGCCATCAAGTCAATGGGAGGTGGATTGTCAGGATAAGCCCACCATGGCTTACTAACAACGATTTCCCTATTGCTGCTTTTTTATCGCTGGATTTCCTGCGATATTCAGGCATTTCGCCTCTATCGCTGGATTTGCATCACTTTGGAGTTAAGGATTGATGATAATGCGCTAACTCGGTGATGTAATCCTGCGATAGCCAGCGATGTTTAACCCCCTGGCTGCGGCCGGAATTCTGCGCCTGTGTGGCACATTCCGATCGCGGGCGTGGTCATGACGGCTCCCGGCCACCGTAACTCATGGCGGCCGGGAGCCGTCATCAGCACCGAACAGGCTAAAATTGCACTAAGCGCGCTTAACGATAATTATCGCTGCCTGTTGATAATATGACCCTAAATCCTACACCTCCTAAGGTGAGGCATAACAAGGATAAATATCTTTATTTCTCTTCATTTATTCCTCTTTCTATGTGTGCTGCATTCTTCAGCACACATAGAAAGAGAAAAACGACTCTAGGATTGTCTGTGTGCAGGAAGTTGCCTCTTCCTGCACAAAAACAGTCCTGCCTGCAACTGAGGCAACCTTGCACCATGGTTCAAGGGTGCCTACATTGGCAGCAGGCTGCTGAAACAGCGCCAACATGGTGAGAAAGGACAGGAATGCACCGTATTGCATAAATAAAGTGCATTCCTGCCCTATGCCAAAATTACGTAAATGATGGCCCGATTCCGTAGGTTTTTTTGTCGTTTGCTGGCCTTGCCCCTCTCCACTCATCTCACATTATGCATCAGAAGATGTCTCTCCTTTATTTGCAAGAGACTTTGCATATTGCGCATTTGCCATTCTGACTCGCAGGATGGGACATGCCGGAAGCTCCTTTCACTGGTCTATTCTCAAAAATCCAGGTCATATTTCAGGGTTTCTCAGATCTAGTGACCAGATTCTGCCTCATTTGAAGAATTCAGGCTACAACAACAGCCCAAAAACATCTCCACTAGTTTCTAGTGGCACAAAAAAAGGATGGTAGAAGTTCAAGCTCCTCCTGAGAAGCCCTTAGGGAGAAAAGGCAGATGGCTTTAAAATACTCCAGTTGCTTTAATTTGAGATCTGGCAGTAATATGTAAATTATGCGTGTTGGAAATCAGGAACTGTCTGCAGTGTCCCCCCCCTTTTTGCCCCATTTGAGACCCCTGAATGCTCGTTGTATGACTCTGAGAGTGCCCTGGGCTCTGCTCTGGGCAGGCCCAGGGCTAGTGCAATGTTGAAAACACCCAGAAAAAACACACACTTGCATTAGGGGGCACTATGTGTTAGGGTACACTTATGATTGTCATGACCTACCCTACATGCACCTAGTACATGGCAGGGGGATTAAAACTACAATTAAGTCCCCAGTACATTTTAGGGCATGCCCTTTCTGCACTTGCATGTGTGCAATACTGTCATTTTAAAAAAAGCCCTGTTTTACAGCACTTTTGTTAAATGTAAGTTTAAAAAATGAAAGTGTCTATCTGTAACGAAACTGGTGCTAATGTAAAGCGCTCTGATACCAGATGTCTCGGGTCTAGTTTGCCCTATATCAAAAAAAGCTGTGCCCAAACTGGACTTTAGTGGTAGAGGCACTTAAAAAGCGATAGACTACAATATTCTGACATATTAGGTACCCCTAGAGTATCCACTTGGTTATCCAGGGGTAGGGGTAATGTACTTATAAGGAGGCCCCTTAGAAAATAGATTTGATATGCTCTGGGGATAGAGAAATTGTATGTTTCACTTCCCCCATTGTTGTAGCAAAGTGTTTCCCAAAATCTACTTTGATGCTAGGAGCACTGTGGAGTGAGGATTTACAATATGCGTGCAGGACCCCTAAAGTCTCCCCTAAGTGTCCCAGGGGTGGAGGGTCATGTAGCTATAATCAGGGCCCTTATAAAAGATGTTTTATAGGGCCTGGTGTAGGAGAAATTGCACATTTTATTTTCCCCATTTTAGATTTCCAGCCACATAGGATAACATTGCAATAGTTTATGAACACATAACTGTTGTTCGGAATCAAAGAAAATATCATTCAAGGACTTAGGAGAAAGGTATTGAGAAATCCAAAAATATGCTATTGTTGAATTTATCCTAACGTATATAGAAAATAATGTATAATACTTTCTTGTCTGTAAGCCAAAGTTTAGCCTTCCTGAGATCTCCCCTGATTGGTCAGAGTTAAAAGGATTAGTCAGGCTGCTTTGATGAAGTGATGAGTGGCTCACCCAGGGAGAGGCTATCTCTTGGAAAGCGCTCTGCTACACTGCAATGCCAGGGCAGGGGGGAGGGTCATTAAACCATGGAGCTTCAAAGGGGGATCCGTCAGATAAGGAATGCCAGGCCCATGTACCCACCAACTCCCACTGACCCAGCCAGATGGCAGTCTTAAGGCAGGAACTTGCAGATGGTAGGGGGAGGTGAGCTATGGAAATGAGCCATACTGGAGGTTGATTTAATTAGTTCTTGCTCCTCTGCAGCAAGTTCAGCCATACCGATTTTTGGAAGAATAGTTCTTTCCTGGATAAGATTATGCCACACTTTGGGGGAAGTGGTTATGCTCTGGGGTGTTCCCCTGCACCTCATTGGACAGGAGCGCCCTCCTGCTTGACACCAGAGAACACTGAATAAATATGTGAGAGGTGCAGAGCCTCTCAGATCTGCTGCTTGAAACTAAGGGGAGAAGAAGGCTTTCCAAGTCTGAAACTGATTTGAACCACCAAGCCCTACGTTCTGACTTACTGCTGGTTTCCATCGCTCTCAATCTGAGAAGCTGTGGCTTCCTGCCGGTCTCCCATGTTACAGTACCCTGTTCTGAGACGCACCAGAGAGCGGTATCTCCCCTTCCATCTCAGCGCAACATACTTTATGCTCAAAGGTTTCTTACCTTAGTTCTCAAATGACAGTGCAGTCAACACAGATGGCTCTGGAGTAAAATAAAGTGATAATAAAGCAGTCTTATTAACTGCATTATTATCATTTTATTTTACATGCGTCGGCTGGATCCAGCAGTGGGACGATGCTCCTCCGCCATAACGGAGGAGCTGCCCCTGCAAAACCATCAACCAGTGCCACCAACACATACATGGACTCAACATTCCTAAGTATATAATTATGAGTCATGTCACGGTTCAGCATTCACGCCATTACTCGTGTGGAATTCAGTACTCAAACTGTAAGTGTTTTACCTACGCACACTAGAGCTTTTATTGAAGCAAAGTGCAATGTAGGCCCACGCTCTGGGCTGTTCTGTCAAAAGAAGTATTATTTCCCCCAAACACATCACTTCATACTTTTTTCTAAATTTTCTTCACTTATTATCACCTCTCTTTTCTGTACTTCTGCCAAAATACCGCAAAGTGCAGAAGGTAGTATAGCTGCTCCCCGCCACAGGTGGGTGTTAGGCAGCAGTGTCTGCCATAGGAAAAGGTGGCCAGATTCATGCCACGGTATCGGGGATCCATCTAGGATATATTTACAGACCCTACATCTAAGGGAATAACATTTACATTATCCATGGTCATTCCTTGACTTTGAGAAGAGGAACACCATATGCTCAAACTGCTAGTTAATCAAGTGCCTAGGTGCAATGTAGTATACATTGTGCTGTACCCATGTTGTTAATATTATTACGCTATTAAATTTGTGATCAGTTCAATCAGGCAATGCAAACTCCTTCGTGTAGACAACAGCACAGGGGTCAGACATGTAAGATCAGTGCTTTAGGGCAAAGCATATTTGTTACATGTAGATACATTAGGCTATATATTTTACTTGGGGGTTTGCACTGGCCTGCAACAGACGCTCCAAAGCTCCAACCATGCAGTCATTACAACACACTTTGACTACTATGTCTTATGGCACCCTTTTACATGGCATATGTCTTAAATTCACACTTTTTGACAATTTAGGAAGTATATTTTTCTAATTTCACCAGGTGAGCTCTTTTTTGCTCAGTTGCATTGCAGTGGTGACAGACAAGTATGGAAGTGTGTGTGTGTGTGTGTGTGCGCGCCTATGTGAGAGGCTCCTCTCCCGAGCTTTTAGGGCCCTGGGGACCTATTCCCCCAGGGACATTTTCTTTAATTACAGGGATGGATGTGAACGCCTCTTTCCCAAGCCACTTTGGGACCCGGGTACCTCATCACTCAGGGCCTTTTATTTTTTTTTAAGTAAAGGGGTCCATGCCCCGCCCCCTGAGCCAATAGTGGCCCTAGGGCCTTTGGGCCAGATGTAGGTAAGGGACATTTACCGACTCATGAATACCAAATTTTACCGATTCGGTTTTTATGAATCGGTAAATATGAATGAGGGAGATGTAGCAAATTTTTAAAATAGAAATACCGATTCGGTAACATTTGGTATTTACCGATTCGGTAAATACCGAATCGGTATTTCCTATTGATTCCTATGGGCTGTGAAGCCCATAGGAATCAATGGGAAATACCGATTCGGTATTTACCGAATCGGTAAATACCGAATGTTTCAAGGGTGCAGGGGGTGTCACTTTGACACCCTCTAGCACACGAAGTAAAGGCATGTGTGACATGTGGCACACATACATGCCCTAAGGGTATGTCTGTGTGTCACATTGCACAGTGTGCACAATCCTATTGTGTGGTAAAATATCGACTCTTAAGGGCCTGTGAAACTCTCAGGAGTGTCACCTACATTTGGATTTACTGAATCGGTAAAATTACCGATTCGGTATTTTACAGAATAGGTAAATTTACCGATTCTATAAAATAATGGCCTCTAAATGCCAATTCCTAAATACCGGTCGGTAACGGACGAAATTGGCCGTTACCGACCGGTATTTGGGCTCCTACATCTGGCCCTTTGTTCTTTTTAAGGGGAGACCCCCTCCCTGATCTAACAGTGGCCCTGGGAACCCCATACTTCAGTGCCATAGCTGGTTGCCCCACCTATTGGCTATTCCCAACAATACAGCAATAATGCTTCACTCTGGAGCTGGTGACCACAGAAACATGGGCAGATCAAGAGCACGTTTCATTTTAAAGTCTGGCTTATACAGACAAAATAGTGTAATCATGGTCACCTTAATAAACACATTTAGAGCACAGAACCATTTTAGTTGGCAAATATTCTAAAACTTGGATGATGGGCATAGTTGTTCAAGATCTGGCTAGTGATCAAATTCTCATATTTCAAAGCCAATGGGTTAGGCACTAGCTCACATAGAAACCCCAGGGTAACAAAACTTACCCATCTCCTGTGAAATGCCCAAGGGCTCCATCCGTGCCACATTTTCTCCCTCTACATGGAACCCCTTGAAATGCTATGTACTGACAGCAGCCAAAGCATTTATCAATCAGTTGAGAATACACAAGCCTATCTATATAATTAATGTCGATTGGTTTTCTTAAAACTAATCACTATATCAACAAGAACTGGCCTTCACACGAATGATCAGTCTATGTCCAAAGAAAAACATTTGGTTTTTAAAAAGAACCCTCACCCACTAACCTAGTTGGTGGGATGCTTCATCATTGGGTTCCCACCCAAGGTACAGAGTGTACCTTGGATGTGCTACGATGCCTGGATTACAGCGGATCGGGTCTTTTTGGTGGTGAAATGTGTGTAGTGATAGGTGATTTAAAACTGTCTATAGGGTACCCCTCCAAAAAGAGTAAATTTAATAATGGGGCCCTATGGCAGGGTTAAACATAAATTTAATGTATGACATTGTTCTGCATTCTGTCCATCAATTGTTCTTTTTGCATTTGTCACCCCGAGTGGGACGGGTGTGCCCAGATGTGGGTCCTGTGCTCTCCATGCCACTGGATTCAAGCTATCCTGGCTGATGAGGGCTGAAAGCCCGAAACCGGTCCTAAGAAGCTAGATCCCAGTCTGGGGAGGACCTGGCACAGCAGTTCGGGCTGGACTGTTCCCATTAGGCTCAGGGTCAAGACTGATTTGCATATAACTGGGTCCAAACTGGAATGACATGGTGAGCAAAAACACAATAGATTTAGGCCCAGATCTCTGTACTGGGGTGAATGTATGACATTGTTCAGCATTCTGTCCATCAATTGTTCCTTTTGCATTTGTCACCCTGAGTTGATGGTTATGCCCAGACGTGGGTTCCGTGCTCTCCATGCCACTGAAGTCATGCTATCCTGGCTGATGAGGGCTGAATGCCTGAAACCGGTCCTAGGATTCATGTTTCCAGTCCAGGGAGGATCTGGCCTAGTAGTTTGGGACGGACTGTTCCCATTGGGCTCAGGGTCAAGACTGATTTGCATATGGCTGGGTCCAACCTGGAATGGCATGGTGAGCAAAAAAACGATGGATTTAGGCCCAGATCTCTGTACTGGGGTGAATGTATGACATTGTTTTGCATTCTGTCCATCAATTGTTCTTTTTGCATGTGTCACCCCGAGTGGGATGGGTATGCCCAGATATGGGTCCCGTGCTCTCCATGCCACTGGAGTCACGATATCCTGGCTGAAGAGGGCTGAAAGCCCGAAACCGCTCCTAGGATTCTTGTTTCCAGTCCAGAGAGGATCTGGCCTAGTAGTTCGGGACGGACTGTTCCCATTGGGCTCACAGTCAAGACTGATTTGCATATGGCTGGGTCCAAGCTGGAATGGCATGGTGAGCAAAAAAACGATGGATTTAGGCCCAGATCTCTGTACTGGGGTGAAAGTATGACATTGTCCTGCATTCTGTCCATCAATTGTTATTTTTGCATTTGTCACCCCGAGTGGGATGGCTATGCCCAGACGTGGGTTCCATGCTCTCAATGCCACTGGAGTCAAGCTATCCTGGCTGATGAGAGCTGAAAGCCCGAAACCGGTCCTAGGATGCTTGTTTCCAGTCCAGGGAGGACCTGGCCTAGCAGTTCGGGCTGAACTGTTCCCATCGGGCTCAGGGTCAAGACTGATTTGCATATGGCTGGGTCCAAACTGGAATGGCATGGTGAGCAAACAAAATATGGATTTAGGCCTAGATCTCTGTACTGGGGTGAATGTATGTCATTGGTCTGCATTCTGTCCATCAATTGTTCTTTTTTTTAAATAAATTGAAGCAGATACCCTGCGAATATTGGTTTACCTCTTGTATCCAATGAAAAAGTCTGCATGTTTCAGCCAGTAAGTTCCATTATCTAGCTTTCGTCAGGACCAAAAAAGGTGCGTAGACTAGGGGAAAATTCTCAGTCTAAAGGTGCAAAAAATGTGTGCATGCACTAAGGTGCGTGAAAAACAAAACCAATTTGTTTTCTGACGTTTTTTACTTAAGTTGCTTAATATTAGCGCAACATAGATCCGATGGAGGGGGCAGTGCTTGTCGTCAAACGATCATCATGGTCTTCTGCCCACCATTGTTACCTATTGCGGCCTGTTACCGGGAATCCTGTAGCCTAATTTATTATGAATGAGGATTCTTAGTAACCCTCCTGCACATAATGTACATAACAGGATTAACACACTCAGTACAAACGTCATCACTACCTACATCCTAGGGAGACAGGGCTACTTTGCATAGTTACAATTATTGATTTAGGTTCATCTGCATAATCGTACTCAGAACACATTGATTGTGGTAGAACTCCGAGGCTACCTATTTCGTATAAAAGCACAGCACCTTCACTAGGTGAAGAGAGGAGTCCCTTCTACGCTGACAAAAGACACGAAGGTCCCCGCACGCTGATGCTTCAATAAGCAGTGGTCTGACATCCCTTGCGGGGTTTCCAACGCGTGACCAAGACGGGGTCCTTCATTCTCCTCCATAAGGTAATGGGTTTGGCTCTTTCCTAGGGGATTCTTGGCTTTACATCCACAATAATGCAAGGTACACTTAGGTACACGTGGGTAGGGTCTGCATAGTGGGAGTAACCTTGATTACTGTCATGTTTATATGCCTGCATATATTCACTGTTTGACACCATGGTAGAATTCTACCTTTTATTTACTCTATTGATGGGTGTAATGTCTTACATTTGCTTCTGTCTATTGATTGTCGTAGCAAGCATGTTTTGTACTATAATGACACTGGTTCAAAAAAAGTTGAAAAAGTCCCCAACGTTTATTCTGTGTATCTCCCTGAGACACAATTGACTGAGCGAAAAGTACTGTTCTGTTTCCACGATCCCTGAAGGGATCAAGGGTTTTCATGTTTGATGGTTGCCAGAAATTATTTGCTCCTTGGTAAGATTAGGGGGCTTATAGTGGCACTGTGAGCGGTCTATAGGCCCACATTTCCGGCGGGGGTGTCCGGAGTCAGTCTAGACACCAATCCTATGTATTTTTAGGAACTACACGACATTACCCCTGCCTTTATGGGGCCAATTCACAGAACTAACTTAAGACAAAATCCTAAACTTACTACTTTTGGTATTCACAGAAGTTAGCATTTTGTCTTAAATTTGTCTTAAAACAGACTTAAGACAGACTTAAGTTAGGATTTTGTCTTAAGTATGTCTTAAGTCTGTCTTAAGACAAACTTAAGACAAAATCCTAACTTCTGTGAATACCAAAAGTAGTAAGTTTAGGATTTTGTCTTAAGTTCTGTGAATCGGGCCCTATGTTACTATACTGGCTTCCGCTCATAGGGCCCGATTCACAGAATGAACTTAAGACTCAATCCTAAACTTACTACTATTTTGCTATTCAACGAATGCACTTACTACTTTTGGCATTCACAGAATGAACTTACTACTTTTGCTATTCACAGAAGTTAGGATTTTGTCTTAAGTCTGTCTTAAGTTTGTCTTAAGACAAACTTAAGACAAAATCCTAACTTCTGTGAATACCAAAAGTAGTAAGTTCATTCTGTGAATGCCAAAAGTAGTAAGTGCATTCTGTGAATACCAAAATAGGAGTAAGTTTAGGATTGAGTCTTAAGTTCATTCTGTGAATCGGGCCCATAGGGCCCGATTCACAGAATGAACTTAAGACTCACATCACGAGTGAAATAAGCGGATCGGAGCGTCGTGAAGTTACCCACCCACCCATCCCTAAGAATAGAGTTTTGAATGGCGGGGTCCTGGCAAGAGAAATGGCAGGGACTCCGTTTGGCAGCGGCTGCTTGGTCCCAGAACAGGGCGTGCAGTCAATTGGGGGCTATGGGCTGGCGGGAGAGGGGGCCGACCTGCTGGTGGTCCTGAACTCTCTGGCCCTACCCGAGAAGCGGGTGCTTGTAAGAAGCAGTTTGTGAATCTACCTGCTGCTCTGGTGGCCAGCTGGCGGTCATCACAGAAGAGAGCAGGATATTTTGGTTGTGGCCTGCTGGTACAACCCGCAGCAAGGTGCCTCGGAAGATCCAAGAATGTAAAAACAAATATGCAACCCATGGCTAAAGAATGTATATTTCATAAGCCTACTGTTTTACAATGCGTGTGTTTGGTGTGCAATAAGTAATAAAGTTGGTCAAGAGTTGACAGTGAATCAACGAATAAAGTTGCGGTATCTTAAAATAATAAAGACTACGCAGTGAAGATCAACTACAGACTTAGTATGTTTACTGGGAACCAGCCTCCATGGCAAGGGGAGGAGGGGTAATTCGCACGTCGTATGCCAACTATTGAAATGAGAGTGCCACATCCCCCCTTGAGTGAGGTTCTGTATCTGCAGACTTTCCCGCTTGCTTTTCTTAACTGTTGTAAAATTCGCTTTCGCAGTCTGTACTTTTCCAATTGCCTGATTTCTATTTTAATTACTTTTTTTGTAAAGAGACCATACAAATGATGCCTTTGGATAGAAATAATTTCATTTTATTAAATATTTTTCAAAATATGATTTATATAATTAAAATGTGTTTGGGGATCCTGCACACAGCTCACAGTTATTTTAGCATCTAGAAATTAAAAGAGGATACCCATGATGGAGTGCTATGTTTACAATAAAAATCATTTTCCTTAGGGGTAATATTGCCTTCATGCTTTATTAGTTATTCCAGCTGAGATGATCTATAAATATTCAAATGAATCTGTGAACACTCAGAATCCAAATTTTTGAGTTCCATCTCTTTTCTATACTTTTGTAATCCTTCGTAGTCCAACACGTTGCCTACCTAAAAGTACTGCATCATACCCTATATGGGAAAAGTTGAATTGTCTTGTTCTATATATCAGATGTGAAAGTACGTTTAGCAGTTGATATGTGCCGTATCTTACTTATGAACGATAAATAGCATGCATCCCCACATTACCCATCACAAAATAAAAAATCCGGCTTCTGTATCTCTGCCATGTGGCATTGTTTAATGGCACAATATGGGCTACAGAAACACTGCCTAAAATATGGCTGCAGTGCTATACCCATCAAATACTTCTAGGTACCCACACCGGGGCTTGCCTCCTGTACAGCCATCATAGCTACAAAGCAACGTTGGAGCTTTATAAATACCAAACATATGGACATACATTATGGTCAGTATGAATATGCTATTCTTAACTCCACATCTATGTACCTCGAGGCGATATATTGTCAAAGCGCATATATATAAAATCAAGGGCCATATTATCAAGAACAGGCGATAAAATGATCGCCGCTTTATTGGCAGGAAACTGCCGCTAAATCGGCGATAATGTGCTTGATAATATGTCCTTGTAAATTCCCATAGCAGCCCAGGTTCTGGTGTTAACCTGAGCTGCTATGGGAATTCACAAGGGCATATTATCAAGCCCATTATCGCCGCTTTAGCGGCAGTTTCCTGCCGATAAAGCGGCGATAATTCTATCACCTGTTCTTGATAATATGCCCCTAAGTATGTTAAAACTATACCTACATATATACACTTTTCTTGCAGATGTTTGGGTTGTCAGTGTTCTTGATTTACTATGTTTGTAGCACAATATTTTAAACTCAGTATTCCTGTACATTACAGCACTGACTAATGGACCTAGGCGTTCTCACTCTTTCCAGGCGATACAGCGGATGACTAGCATCGAAGGCTGGTCGAGGAGCTACAAAAACGGGAGTAGATCCTGTTCTTTCTGCATTGGAACATTTCCTATAAAGTACTGTCTCTAAAGCCCAGTCCTATATCAGGGACAAGATTACTCACTCCTACCCATTTTCATCTGGGATCCTATCAACCATTGCCAAAGAACAGAACCATTTTTTCTAAATAATAAATGGATGGGGCAGCTTGGGTTTTCATTATGACCTTCCATAAATATGAGTACCTATGCTCCTACAGGGCACCACCAGCCAACCAACCACCAGTCTGCCCATACCTAGGTCCCACTACTCCACGCAAGTACTAACCAGGTCTCCTCACATATGACCGCATCTGGATATGGACACAGGCCATGGCCTGCCATGTGACTGCAGCTACTGCCTGTCTGATCATCCCCAGTGCCTGCTGGAGCTCCAGGGTGGGGCTGTCTTCAGATTGTCATTAAGGGGTTTGGTAGCAGCTGATGTGGTGTATGCATGTATATGTGATTGTGTAGGAGTGCGTAATCTCTATTTTATCAAGAGCTGCCCACTGTTGTCCTCCCAGCACCATCTCTTCCATCAAGCCCACTTTTCCTCAGTAAGGACACAGTGGACAACAGCACTGCTAATGCTCCTAGGGTTTACAGTTGCTATTTTGTTCTGTTCAGCAATCAGCACACACCTTCTCCCAAAGGATGATGTGGACGAGGCCATACCATTTCAACTAGTTGTGCTAAGGTGTTTCCCATTGCAATAACAGTATTGCCATCGACTTCTCAAACTGCACCCACATCACACCACACCTCAAGAACCTTCCCTGGCTCCCTATTCACAAGCGCAGCCAATTCAAACTTCTCACGCATGCATACAAAGCCCTACACAACACAAGACCAGAATACCTGAAAAGCTGCATACACTTCACCAACCTGCAAGACACCTATGCTCTGCCTCACTCCCACACACTTCCCGCATCCGCAAAACTGGACGTCACTCGTTCTCCTATTTCGCACCCAAGAGATGGAATGACCTCCCTCAACACAACAGAGCCCCCTCCTCACTTCGTGAGTTCCGCAAGAAGCTGAAGATCTGGCTCCTCGCATAAGCACCTTTGGACCACACACCTACACACCTTGCCCAAGCGCCTGGATACCCTCTCTGGTGATTACTGCGCTATACAAATCAATATAACATAACTGCTTCATATTGTTAATTCAGAAGATGGAATATGCCACACTTGAGCATCTCTTTAGTCCTGGAAGTTTTGGTAAAGGGTTTGTGTTTTAACAATGGTTTATTTTGCTTGTTAGAGGTGGTATATGCTGTTCTATAATTGCAGATTGTAAGTTGCTGAGTATGTTCTTTTAGGTCTGGCTCTGTGAATGATAGTAGAGGTAGTATTGCTTGTGTTACATGTGCATTAGAATTGTTGGTTTTGTGAATGGTTGAGCTTCCGGTGTCAAGCTGTACGAATAGTGCACTGGTTCTTCAAATCATCCTTTCCCCTCATTCATGTGTTTCTCTTGCCTCAGGGACAGTAAAAAAGTAAATTATTTATTCACATACATCATTCGAGTCAGGCAGTACTTTCCCCTATTAAGGTTTAGAAACTCTGGGCCCGATTCACGGAATGAACTTAAGACTCAATCCTAAACTTACTACTATTTTGCTATTCAAAGAATGCACTTGCTACTTTTGGCATTCACAGAATGAACTTACTACATTTGGTATTCACAGAAGTTAGGATTTAGTCTTAAGTCTGTCTTAAGTCTGTCTTAAGTTTGTCTTAAGACAAACTTAAGACAAAATCCTAACTTCTTTGAATACCAAAAGTAGTAAGTTCATTCTGTGAATGCCAAAAGTAGTAAGTGTATTCTGTGAATACCAAAATAGTAGTAAGTTTAGGATTGAGTCTCAAGTTCATTCTGTGAATCGGGCCCTCTCTATCTTGAACTAATCATTACAACAGTTTTTACATGGGATGATACCTTTCTGAATTTAAAGTAAAGACTGTCTAGGATAACAATGAGCAGCTAGATAAATGAAACTCAGTACAATTGTCACCAAACACACAACTTTTTTCAGTGAAAAGTCACACCTTACACAAGTGACATCTGCACTGCTAACAAGATCCAATGTTTTAAAAGTATGTGTCCACCCATCCATGTGCCTTGCTGCAACGTGGCTCTGTATTTTTATTCAAGGGATATTGCATTCTGGGACTTGTGGTTTTGGTTTCAGCTGATAAAGTAGGCTTGAAAATCACAACTGGACAAAATCCAAAAACTACATGAAGGTGTCACACCTAATATGTGTGCCTTGCAGCTATGCTGCTTTGCGTATGTGCCTGTCTATGAGTTTTGCATGGCTGAATGTCTTCCTTGTTGCAACCGGGGAAGTTGCAGGATGGGCAAAGTACTCGATGGGTGCACAGGAGGTGAAGGGCACATTACCTGGGCCCTTGACCGTTAGTAAATATAAAGTGACCGGATGCAGAGGGGTTAAAAACCCTCAGCTGCATGCCTCTCCTGCAGTGCTTAATTTGTAAAAAAAAAAAGTGGCAGGGCCCACATCAGAAGGCCACTGCAGCTTGCACTACTCAATGCCCTTACCAGCACTGCCAATGAGAGTACAGACACAGCTACTAAATATCACCCTCATACACATGTGAATATTTAAATTATTCCTGGCGTCCAACATTATAAGAATTGCTTTGGTGGCAGTTATTATCAATTTTTAATCTATATTGAATTATTAAACAACTGCTTTGCTGTTGTGGCCATTTCTAAAATAGATAGCACCACCATGTGACAAAGTGTCATAAGTAAAAAAAAAAAGGGAGTGAAGTATCACTCCCACGCTGGACGCGCAGCACACTCCACAATTTGTGAACGTAATACTCCCAACTTGTCCATATTTTCAACAATTTTTATTCCAGGTATTTCAAATGTCATATTGCTCTTAACTTGTTGTCTTGTCACATGTGAGGCGCATTATGTGTTACACAAGTTTCTACTGCTCCAGATATGCCAATCTAGGCCTTTTTCTGAAGCATGACGTCACCTAAAACATCCTCTGTTGTTGATCACATTTACCCAATGAATCTCGGGCTTTCCAAAGCCCTTCATCAGGGGTTCACTACAGGTTTAAAAACATTACCATTAGTTTTTGTTTTAGACCACTGTACATCAAATGATACAAAACACAAACAATACATGATATTTTATTTATTTTTATTTATTTATAAAGTTTTATATAGCGCGAACTTAATCCCGAAGGATATCAGAGCGCTTTACACTTGAGGGAGTGAGGTAACATAACAGTACGAAAGTCAAATAGGGAATATACAAAAGCAATACAATGGTGGACATAGAAGACTCAAGATAGCCCTTGGCTAGGAGTATAATGTGCTATGCATAGGAAAACAGAATTACCAAGGGGAGCCAGTACAATAGTAAAGAACCAGAATGATGTTCTTTCTTGAAGTGTGATGGATGTGCTTATAGCTGATCTTCGCTCCTCTTATGAAGGTAAGAACTTGTTCATGAGGAATCGTTTTGCTTCCCATTTGAATGCAGCCTTGGAGGAGATTCTCCGGATTTCCGATGGGAGTGAGTTTCACATTTTTGGAGCAGAACCCGAGAAGGCTCGTTGACAAGTTCTCTTTTTGCGGAAGCTCTTGGGTTCCAGGAGGAGGGAGTTAGCGCTCCTCGACGGTCTACCCCATCCGGATAGTATTAACTTTTGTGCCAGGTAATTGGGGGTTTTGAAGTGGATGGCCTTCTGCGCTAGGCATGCAATCTTTAGTTGAATTCTAGCTTCGTAGTGCAGCCAGTTTAGAGATATTAGGACCGGGTAAATGTGGGCATTTCGCTTGGTGCCCGTAATGAGTCTGGCCGCAGCGTTCAATGATGCCTTTAAAGGAGCCAAAGTGTATTTGGGGAGACCGCATAGTGTAGCACTGCCATAATCAAGCCTCGGTAGAACAAGACCTTGGACCATCTTTTTGAAATCGGCTTGAGGTAGGAAAGGTTTGAGATTCCTGAGAGTTCTCAGAAGGTGGTTAACTCCCTTGCTTACGTTACTGATCTGGGTCTTCATATTCAAATGTTTGTTCAGTTTGATTCCTAGAGATTTAGCTGAGTCAATAATGTGTGGGGAGCAGTTGAAGGCTGTGAGTTGGTTCATCCAGAGGTCAATATTAGGAGTGTGTGTCTGGGGAGAGATGAGGAGGATTTCTGTTTTGGAGGTGTTTAGCAGGAGGTGGTTCATAGTTAGCCAATTTTGGGTAGTTAGTAAGGTGGAGTTGAGTGAAGAGATGTTGTCTGGGGAGGAGATTTTCAGGTAGAGTTGGGTGTCTTCAGCATACATATGGAAGTTAATGTCCATGGAGTTTAGAACATTGGCTAGTGGTTCCAGAAACAAATTGAATAGAATGGGAGATAGAGAAGATCCTTGGGGAACCCCCATGGTTACAGGGGATGGCTGCGATAAAGAATGGTTCTCCTTAACTCTTTGTGATCTATGATGAAGGAAGGATGAGAACCACTTCAGCACCTGTCCAGAGAGGCCCATCCTTTGCTCCAAAATATCTAGTAGGTTGTCATGATTGACAGTGTTAAAAGCTGAGGAGAGGTCAAGTAGGATAAGTAGGCACAATTCATTTCTGTCAAGCATTCTTAGGATGTCATCCATTACATGAGTGAGAGCCGATTCAGTGCTATGCCCACTACGAAAGCCCGAATGGTGTTGGGCCAGGAGGTGGAAATTTTTTATGTGGGCACATAACTGAGGCTGGACACATTTTTCCAGGAGTTTGGCTAGAGTGGGGATGCTGGAGATGGGGCGGAAGTTGTTAAGATCTGAACTATCTGATGTAGGTTTTTTAGAATAGGTGTTACCTGGGCCTCTTTTAAGCAGTCTGGTATCGTACCCTGTGAGAGAGAAGCATTGACAATCTTTGTCCAGAAGGGAGAGATAGAATCTTTAATTGATTTGAAGATGATAGGTGGAAGAGGGTCACTGAAGTGGTTAGATGGGTTGATACTCCGAAGGACCACACTGATGTCATTTTCCGTTAGGATGGTAAAGGTGTCCCAAGAAGCATTGTGCTTGATACCCCTGCTAAGGGTGGTGACTTTGTCTGGTGCGTCCTGTGGGGGTGCCGGGCCGTATGATGTTATAAGAGATCTCCTGGATTCTAGATCAATGTAAATAAGTCTTGTTTTCTCAGTAAAAAGGGCCGCTAAGTCAGAACAAGAGGGGGGACTGACCTCTGAGGTTGAACGGTTGGGGGCTTTGACAGATTGTTGTTTGACCAGTTCGAACAGTTTCTTGGTTTGATTGGCCACTTGGTTGAGTTGGGATTTTAAATATTCCTCCTTAGTTGCCTTGATTTGTTTAATATAAGAGCTTCTAGCTGATCTGAGGTTTTTTAGATGGTCCACTGAAGGAGTGGATCTCCAGGAGCGCTCCAATGCCCTTAGATTACGATGTTCCGAATTTAGGGGCATATTATCAAGGGCTTTATCTCTGCTTTTTTGGCTTTAAAAGCCAAGAAAGCGGAGATAAAATTATCTCCCTATTACCAAGCTGTCGCTAACACCAGTTAGCGACAGTTAATAGGAGATAGTGACCATCTAGGGCCCCGCTTTGCATGTCAGTGATATTTATCACTAATGACATGCAAAGTGGGCGTGCCAAGATGTTAGCGACTGGAAACAGTCGCTAACATCGCTATCTCCTATTACCAACTTTTGGAGATATTCGCGCTAAGCGCGAATATCTCCAAAAGCTAACACCTGCCCAGGAGCAGTTCTTAGCCATGTTATCCAATGGGAGGTGGATAACATGGCTAAGAGCATTTGCTCGATAATGCATGAATATCGCTGACTTTTCAGCGATATTCATGCATTGCGGCCGTTTTTTATCGCATTTGCGATAAACCTTGCTAATAGCAAGGTTTATCTGCGATAAAAATCGCCGATTTGCGGCGATAATTTTTGTCTCTAAACAAGTTAGAGACAAAAATTATCTCTATTGGTTGGTAATATGCCCCTTAGTTTGCTATTAAAAATGCACCCTCAAAAATATCTAAACCATGGTTCATGTTGGAGTGGAGCAATGTTGTCCATTATGCTGGAAATTGAAGATTTATAGAAGTCTGGGAGTGCATGTACTTCAACTAAGTTTCTTTGAGGAGAGAGGTCACGCTTGCAGCGGGTTACTAAGTCAACTGCGTTTATGTTTCTGAGGTCACGTCTCCAGATCTTTGAGTTAGTAGGTTGAGAATTACTCTGAGAAACCTCCAAGTTGATTTGGAAGGGAATGACGTGATGGTCTGACTAATCACAGGGTATGATGGAGTCCAGAGTGATTGAGTGTCCTTTGGAGATGATAAGGTCAAGAGTTTCCCCTTTACTGTGGGTAGGCTGGTCACAGTGTTGAACCAAATCGTGATCCTTCAAGAAGGAATTGAGGCATGCTACCGCTGGGTCATTAGGGTTTGACCAATGAAGGTTAAAGTCTCCAAGGTAGATGTGGGGCTGCACTGAATCCACATTGTCTGCTATGATATCCATTAATTGTTCAATGAATGGTAGATTGTCACCCGTAGGGTGATAGAATATATGAAGTTTGCAAACCATCTGTTTGTTACTGGAAATGTTGAGGCAAAGGTATTCGTAGGTTGATGGGGAAGAGGATTCTGAGAGGGATTCTGAAGAGGATTCTGAAAGTGTATTTCGATGTATACAGGCTAGACCGCCTCCCACTTTCTTAATTCTGTCCAGACGAATTATGTCATGGATGGTGGCACCAAGAGGTATAAAATCGGAGTGAATGAGGGGGTGAGCCAGGTTTCGGTGAGTATAATGATGTCTAAATCTTTATGTTGTATGAGGTCAAAGATCTCAGAGGCATGTTTGTTGGCAGACTTACAGTTGAGTAACATGCATTTGAGTGTAGCCTGAATCTGGGGAGGAGGAGGCTAAATGATGTTGACTCTCCTGAGGTTGTCATTATTTATGACTCTGCGGTTATGGTGGGCTTCTCTGTTCGGGTTAGAGTGAATATTTTTAATTTTTCCCTTTGTATTTGATTTGGTGTCTGTATTCGAAGAAAATGGCTTGAGAAGGCTATCAGATTCATTGGGTGCAATCCCTGACAATGAGCGTCTGGGGAGAGAGGCTGTGTTAAGAAGAGGGACGATAGAAGGGGAGGAGGAATTGTCATGGGGAGCTTTTTCTGTGACACTGGCGTTGGTACTGGGCCAGTTTGGATGAGAGAGGAGGGGACTTAACAAAGGGAGGTATTCCAGTGAAAGTGCTTTCATGACATGTAATTCGTTGGAGAGAAGGTGCAATTGGTGGGAGATATCGTCCAAATGTGCCAGCACATCTGGGTGGTGGGAGATGGGCAGAAGTTGAAGGAAGAGATCCGGAGAGGGGGGAGGGAGTATAGGTGTGTTAGAGAGATCTGTGGCGCTGAGGGTGTATTGCAATGGAGATGGTTCGTCATTGGGTGTGAGCGGAGTTGCAGAAAGCCTAGACCGGTATGAAGATTGGGTGTGAAGATCTAGAGAGGGGGAAGGATGTCTATGTGGGATAGGGAGGACATAGTCATTAGTAGGGGAGTCCTGCGTAGTAGGTTGTTCATTGAGTCTTAACAGGGGCAAGGGATGGGAATTGGGTGAGGGGGAGGTAAATCTGAGGATGGGATGAGGCTAGCGCTTTGAAAAGTGCTTGCTGTGGTTAGATCTAGGTCTTGTCGTGCAGAAGGTGAGTTGTTCACCATAGACCTTTTGATCCTCAGAAAGAGCTTGTCAAATTGCTTAGGTTACTATTAGAAGCTTGAATGAGAACGATCCCATTATTGTAGATAGAAATGGTGAGATCTATTTTATAAATAGGAGAGGATGAAGTGGACAGACTAAAACCGTGGGGAGTTCTCTTTATTTGTTTGCACTGGAAAAAGGATAGGAGAGATTTCCTCCATTGGGCCGTTTTGTTTGTGCAGAAGATTAGGTCCGACATGATGTCTCCATTAGAGATGCAGAAATAAGTATCTGAGATAAGTGTTTCCGGGTTTCTTTTGATCCTCATCCTCGACTCCACCCTCTCCATGACCAGGCAAGTCAACGCCGTCTCCATGTCCTGCTTCAACACACTCCGAATGCTCTGCAGGATCTGCAAATGGATCCCCCCGACATGAGAAAAACCGTAAGACGGGAAGACTTACCACAGCTGCGGGGGTGAGGTGAGGAAGCCCTCCAACGTTGCCGCCACGGCCAGGAGTCACGATCTGCTGGGATCGCGCCGCCGCCCCGGGACTTCAACTCCCGGCTGCTTCAGCGGCGGTGCTGCTCTGGCGTGTACCGCAAGCGCCAGGAGGCGCCTTTAAACAGCGCTTTGACCCGCTTCGCAGGATGCCGGACGAAGCCCGGGCAAAGGGCAGGCCCTCTCAGGCCAGAGGAGGCCAGAGGAGGCCGGGCTGGGCGACGGATTTTGAGTTCCCACTCAAGGACTTGTACTCCCAAGTGAGACTTTCATTATATTTCATTGTTTAAGGGGTAAAGGGCATTTGAAGCCTGTTGTCTTTTCATCCACGTGGACAATGTCTAAAGCAAAACAAGACATGACCACATTTGGGTTAGGTATTATGGATAACTATCTGGTAAAAAAGGTAACTCAGATCAATAGCGAACGTAGGGCCTGATTAGGTCGTGGAAGTGATCGGGTGCCAGATGATGATATGCCGTCATTAGCTGTAGGCTCAGCCATAGTTGATATACCTGAAGGGAGCAGTAGGTCTGTTATAGCGGTTAAAGCGCAGGTTCATGCTGACTTCCAGGAAAATGTATCCTACATATCTACTGAGATATCAGAGCAGCCTTTGCCTTCCCCTTCCCCTTCCCCTAGACCAGTGAGATCATGTAGAAAGCCACTGACAAACGCGGGGGGAAGCATGGAAAGAAAAGAGTAGAAATAGCGCAACCGGTCCCAAATAGCCATGTTAGTGGACCTGATTCACATGTAGGTAATAATGTAGTTGCCACAAATATCAATCTGCACCAATTTGCACTATTGATCAGTACCCTTGAAGAAAAATTAGATGCAAAGATTGAAGAGTTAATGAAACCCCTGACAGCTAAATTGGATAGTGTGGCACTAGAAGTTAATAGACTAGGTGCATTGATAACAACACACCTGTCTTCGGTATGTAACGTTTACAACGAAATTTTTACAACGCACTACCATTACAACGCAGGTATTACCACGCATACCATGCAACGCATTGCGCTGGGGGGCGCTCTAGGATAGGGAATAAGTTTAATTTTCTATCCAACACCTTCCCTAGTGTCCACGGGGACTGGAGTTGGAATAGAAAATTATACTTACCACTATCCAGCACCTCTAAGCGCTATGCGTTGTAATGGTATACATGGTAAAAACCGCGTTGCAAAGGTATGCGTGGTAAAAGTATGCGTTGTAACGTCATACATCCCCTGTCTTCTACCCCAGCCGTAAAACCTAAGGCTGTGGAGAAGGGTCATAATAGAGATGGGCAGGGTACTGGTAGAATGCCTTCACAGCGGAATAGTCAGAAAATTGCTGTAATTGAATCCGCACCACTTAGTTCTACATCTACAACCGGTCAGAATAAACAGGCTATATTAGTTCCTGAGGGTAACCCGGATATTAGACAAGTAAAGAAAGGTCGCTACATCAATCTTCCTCCTAATTGTGCACCTTATGTGGCTGTTTTAACAAATGTTCCGCCCATTGATTTTCACTCAGCTCAGCCCCATGAGGAATCCCATGACTCATTAAAAAATAAAACGGTTTCATGGCTGAATAATAAATGTGGCTTCCCAACTTCATACTCTGACCAAATTTTGTCAACTCAAAGGGTGAACTGGATTGGCCCGTCCTTAAAAACATCTAGTGGGGACTGTATCGTAGTTAATTTCAAACATCCCCAACACGTGGTTACAGTTTTATTAAGAGCAGCTTCCTTAGTTCACATTGCGAACAGTGTGTGTGTACGTCCCCTTGGTTACTTTTATGCCCATCTAAGTAAAACCCCTCCTTATCGAGGGAAAACTGGTTCATTTACCCCTAGTCAGCCTCCGGTTCCTGAAGTAGCATATCGGTACAATGTTGATAATCATGGCATGAATGGGTTCAATGTTGTAACGCAGAATAGATTTGATTTACTCTCCGACTTGGAGGAGTGCGATTTACATGAGAAATCTGATGGACAAGTAACAGAGACAGTGAATGAAATGGGGCATGAGAAAAGCACAAGGGGCAAAACTGAATGGGAACAATGTAATTTCTTGGAACATTGCTGGTTTGGGTGCTAAGATGGAGGACTGCAATTGGATTAGGTACATCAAGCAGTTTCAGGTTATCTGTTTGCAGGAGACTTGGTCAGTCGAATGTAATCACTTTCTGGAAGGTTACAAAGCATTTTATGTTCCTGCATTAGCAACAACTAGGGGAAGACCAAAGGGGGGAATGGTTACGTTCATCTCTGTTGCGTTATCGTGTAAAATTCGCAGAGCCATAACAAGCAATCTTGGTATTATTGGTCTAATTTTATTGGGAGAAAACTGTATGTTTGGTATGGTCAATTTTTATAATGCTGGCATTCCATGCTCAGTTAACAGTCAGATATCAGCACTGAATGTTTTTATTAGAAATTCAATGAGGGATTGTACCCATAATCTTATGATAATGGGTGATTTTAACGTTCACCCCTGTGGGGATCTTCTCTTGAAAAGTAACTCGGATTTGCATTTTCCGCGTTTAGAGGGTATGCACATGGAACACACAACAGAGGGGGAACTTTTTAATGATCTACTTAATGACTTAGATCTATCATCGACCATGGGACTGACGGACCCTACAAAGTGTTTTGAGATACCATCCTTTAAGGGGGATGGTAGGGGAACTTTTTTCGATTATGTATTAACAACATCGTCAATGCAATCCTTTGCCATTGAACATAGTGAATTCAGTGATCACAATCCACTCACTGTTCACCTGAGGGGTCCCTGAATAGCTAATGCAGGCCCTAACCTCATCTCCGGTAGGGTAAGCACAACTGACGGGAGACGTCGTCTTAAATGGACTAAAATTACCCCAGATTTGTTTTATAAAGATATTAAAACCATCTGTGCAGATGAAATTCTGGTCTGCACACAAGAAGGCCCACAACCGAGGAAGGTTCTTGAAGCCTACCAAAGTCTTTCGGTTAAGGTGATACAGCTGCTGTCGGTCCCAGCAAAGAAATTAGAATCTGTGGGACCTAAGTGGTTTAATCGAGATTGCTCTAAAGCAGCCAGAAATTTAAGGTTGCCACTAGCAGCTAAATCAAGAATAAAGGAGACAGTTCAATTGTGTCGTAAATATTATAAATCTACCATTACCAAGCACAAGGAATTCCTAAGAGAGGAGGCATGGAGAGAGATTCTTGACCCTTCTATTTTACGGTGTAGCTCCAAATTCAGGGCGGTAATGAAGAAACCTTTCCTGGTCCAGGTACTGGGTGATGGCCTGGAATGTTATACATCGAAGGAGGAGTGGGAATTACCCTTCAAGCAATTGTATTGTAGCTCGGTGGATGAAAGTCCCATTCCCGCCCGAGTGACCATGGCCAGAGGATCAGTTTTTCTAGGGGAGAGGTTATTGAGGGCATTGAGGGTCTAACAGCTGGGACAGCTCCTGGTCCCGATGGGATCCCTCCAGATTTATTTAAATCTGAGCCAAGTTTTTGAGCACATATTTTAGAGTCTGTTTTTAATGCTGCAGCAAAATATGGTTGTCCACAATCATGGGGGGTCTCTACGATTGTCCCGGTCTTTAAGAAAGGGGACAAAAGCAGCCCAAATTGTTATAGGCCTATTTCACTAATAGACTCGATGGTCAAAATCATAGGACGAATCCTACTGCAGAGACTTTCTGACTGGGTGTCGGAAAATAATATTATGTCCATCACGCAGTATGGGTTTTGTAGTGGCCGATCAACGGTGACGCAGTGTCTTAATCTTTTTTTAATACTTAGCAAGTACACTGTGGCTCATAGGGGCACCATCCACCTCGCCTTCATGGACTTGTCCTCCGCCTTCGACTGTGTAAACAGGGGAAGGCTCTGGCAGTCCATGAGGGTGAAGGGTGTAGATAGTGGAATTGTCAATTTTCTGGCTGATTTGCACAGCAAAACTAGAGCAAATGTGAGATACTCCCAAGATCTGAGCACAACAAAAAACTTTGACAATAGAAAAGGTGTCCGTCAAGGTTGTATCTTGGCCCCCTTCCTTTTTAATTTTTATATCAATGACCTTGATAGCGTGTTGCAGAATGTACAGTCCGACTGCCCTAGAGTTGGCAGCCGGGGGATTCCTGTACTTTTATACACAATGATGCGGTTTCAATTTCCAGAACTGAGAGGGGCCTTCAAGCTTTATTAAATGCTTTTAAACTGTTCATGATGGATAGAGACCTTATGGTCAACAACTCGAAATCATTTGTCATGCAAGTTGGCCTACAACCAAGAAGGAACTTTTCATTTAAACGTGATGATGTAGTGATTCCTATAACAAAAACATTCTCGTACCTTGGGGTCCTTTTTGACTCTAAGCTTAATTGGGGTCCTCATCTTGCAAAAAAGAAAGGGGAACTGGTCAGGGTTAATGCCTCCATATTCAATTTCGCATCGAAATTGGGTAAAAAACCTATCAGTGCCATGATGAAACTTTATAATGCAAAATCGGTAGCAACTGCTACTTATGGCAGTGAAATTTGAGGGTACACTGACGGTGAGCAGTTACAGATTGCTGAAAACTTTTTTCTGAAGCGTATTTTGTGCGTTCCTGCACGCACACCTAATCTCTCGGTACATGAAGAGTTAGGGACGCAATATTTAAGTGACACTTTCTCCTTACGCCCATTAACCTGTTGGCTTAAACTGTGGTTAAATCAGGATATACCATTGACACATCTGATTGTGAGTGACTACATGACCCAGGACAAGGCAATGGGTTCCCCTTGGTTAAAATATGTGAAATCTAGCTTTACCAAGCTTGGTCATTTGGAACTGTTTGACCACCCTAGTAAGATTGGAAAGGGTGATTTGGAGGTAATTAAACGGGACTTCCTCCTGGATAGAGGGAAGAAGTGGAACTCTGAAACAAAGTGTGAGAAACTTTATCATGTTAAAAATGTGTGTAACTGCAGAGCCGTATCTGTTGGGCTCTTTGACCTCTCATGGAAAATTCCTGTTAACAAGGTTCAGGTTAAATCTTTTTCATCACCTGCTGATTAGACCAAAAACTGATGTTTTTAATAAACTGGCAGCTCCCTGTGGCTGCGACGGAAAGTCTCCACAGGATATGCTGCATTTTATATTTTTATGTAGATTTTATGAATATCCACGCAGGCGGTATCTGGTCACTCTTTTAAAAAACTTAATTTTACTCATATCAGACCGGCCTTAATGTACTTACAACTTTTGCATAATGACAGTATTCTCCATATTATTTAATTTTTAAAATTGACTGTTAGCCTAAGAAATTGTTTGGATATGTAATGGTTCTTTGAGATGAATGCACTAGTCACTTTTTTCCCACTGTAAAGATGATACCGCACTTTTCCATTTATGGCACTTTATCTGTATTTACAATGAATGTGTTTTTAACTGTTTTTAATGTATATATATGTACTTTTATTGTTTATGCAAAACCGAAATAAAGTCTTTGAACTTTGAAAACCGTCACCCAGGCCCTCGTCACCAGCAGACTCGACTACGGAAACGCCCTCTACCTAGGAACAACAACCAAGCTCCTGAAACGATTACAATGAATCAAGAACGCCTCGGCACGACTGATCCTCGACGTTCCCCGACGCAGCCACATCACACCCCACCTGAGAGGCCTGCGCTGGCTCCCCGTAAACAAGAGGATCACCTTCAAACTCCTCATCCACGCACACAAAGCACTACACAACACCGGGCCTACATACCTCAACAACCGATTCAGCTTCCACACCCCCACCCGAAGCCTCCGCTCAGCCAACCTCGCCCTCGCCTCAGTTCCTCGCATCCAGAAAGCCACCGCCGGAGGAAGATCCTTCTCCTACCTCCCCACCAAGACCTGGAACGCTCTCCCTACCAACCTACGACAGACTCAGGACCTGCTGGCCTTCAGAAGACTTCTAAAGACCTGGCTCTTCGATCAGTAGCGCCCCCCCGCCCCCCCCCCCCAGTGCCTTGAGACCCTCACGGGTATGTAGCGCACTTTAGAAATGCAGTGATTGATTGATTGATTGATTGATTGATTAAGTTATGTTTGAAATTTTTAGATGCATTTTTAGAGAGGTGTAAAGGATAGGTGATCTTATAGGTACTGTGGCCCACTAGAGAGAGTAAGCCTTCGGTCGGGCTACTTGTGTTGGCCTCCATAGCGAACACCAGTCAAGGCTAGTTAGTGAGGAACTGATCACACCGCTTTGTCCGGTGAAGGGGGAGAAAGAAAAAAAAACCTCCAGTCGGTAGAATCCAGAGCCAGTTGAGATATTAGTCTTTTGTTTAGTTTTATGGCTAAAACCACAGTCCAAGTCCTCTTTCTATGGCTATGTCTAGGGTGAAGTTTTAGCAAACAAGGTAGCAGCCTGGAGTGTAAATCCCCTGAGTTATCGAATCAAATAGGCACCATTTTGAAGTAATAAAGAGCCCCTTCGCGGGTGCCCGTCAGACATTGCAGCGCCAGTCTGACGAGGAGCAGGACCCATATGATGAAGCATGACACCTAGCTTGCTGGGTGTGTGAGGGTTCTAGTTCCCAAGAGGGAATTTCCCCTTCCCTCTTCCCTCTTGGCTAATTCCTTCTACATTACACGCACACACATTTCCCCCTTCCACCCAGTCCTCCCGGGGAACTTTGTGATTCTTTCTTGTTACCATTTTGAAGTAGTTGGGTAGAAGTTCAGAGACTAAGTCCTCTTTCTATGGCTATGTCTAGGGGGAAGTTTAGGTAAACAAAGTAGCAGCCTGGAGTGTAGATTCCCTGGGTTATCAAGTAGGCGCCTTTTTGAAGTAATAGGGTGGAAGATAAAGGATGAGCAAGAGGGGTTGGCCTAACGGCTAAGGCGCTCGACCTCGGACCTGGGGAACTCGGTTCGAGTCTCGGTAACGACGCCAAAAAACCCCTGTGATTCTGGGCAAATCACTTAATCTCCCCGTGCCTAAAAAAAAAAAAAAAATGAAAGTAACTGGTGCTATGTAAAGCGCTCTGATAACTGATTCGGTTCGGTTCAAGTTCGCGCTATATAAAACTCTCAAAAAAAAAAAAAAAAAAAAGTGCAGAGACTCTCTGGGGCCAAAAAGGTCCCTACCTAGGAACTAGAGACTCCAGGTTAAATGTTTACAGCAAGTACCCCCCATAATCCAACAAACATAAAAGTAGCATCAAAGTTCCCACAATAGACAAATAAACCTCTGTAGAAATGGAGCGCATACCGGCCTTGCAATGCTCCAACCAGGGGTCCAATTTCAGCTATGAATCAACCTAAAATGGGTGCTGGGGCACATCGCTGCCTGATAGACAACAAGGGTCGTCGATATCTTACTTTCACTCCAAAAGCGGTCCCAGTCATCCTCAGATCGTGACTCCCCCGGTGGGCTCTGACGCAACCACAGAGTAATCAAGGCAACAGACATGCTCCGTCCAACTACGCAACCCCATAGGAATCGGGATCGAAGATCTACTCACCCCGTTCCGATACCGCAATGAGGAGCACAAACAGCAAGTCTATGTGGACGGGCACCCGCCCTCGGGCCATTTTCTAGCTCAGCCCTTCACCGGCATTAGGCTTCGCAAGAGTCGTGGGCAATAAGGAGCTGTACCGGAAGGCTGCACAACCATACTAATACCCAACGTTTTCCCTCAAAATGCGCAACCACACGCAACAAACCTGTGCCTAAAGGAGCTTCTCACATACACCATTACTGCCTGTGTTTAGCCTGCTTTCTCTTTTGGAACCCCAACCAGCCATTCTTTGAGAATTAATGCTGGACGCTGCTCTTCGTTAACTTATGCTCATATTACCTCTCAGCTGAGCCGGAGAGCCTGCCCCTTGAGGAATATTTTGATATGGGATACTATAATATTCACTACACTCTAGTATCTCATCCCATAATGCTTTGCAGGGCTTTTGGTTGGGATTGTATTTTTGCCCATAACTGTGCTTGGGGTGGTCCTAGGAGGATGGGACCACCACCAAATTGTTCAGCAGGATGTGCTCTTTGTGTTCAAGACATCTGCTTGGTTCTCTCCCTAGGTTAGGGAGGACCCCACAATCATCACCTCTCTCACTGCTGGCTTTATTTAATTTTCAATTTTCATTTTTGTGAGATGACTGTATTGTCAAAGATATATGAGTTTTCTGTGTTATCAATTGACAAGAGCCCCACAGAATTCTGTGTAGTGGTACTCTGCCAAATATGCCCTTCCTTAGAATTGAGATGCTGCGCACTTAATGAAAAGAGTTTTACCATACACTGAATGTTATTTGAGGGGAAAATATAAGGAAAGAGGTTTCTGCGAGGTGACCGCCATGCAATGAGACTGTGCCTCTCTCTCACCTGGGATAAAGAGGCAAACGTGTGAGTAGCACCTTAAACACGTAAGCACACTCAAAGCACTAAGTGGCATCAGCACCCCTTTCCTACCCCATTGGACAGAAGGGAGAGTGCCTTAGCAGGACAAAGAAGAGCCATTGCATTGATACGTTTGGCGACACCTCGCCATTTCTTTTTAAGATCCATTTTTCGTTAACTGTCCGATAAAATGCAGAGCATTTTCTAATGTGTCACATAATATGACCCTGCCACGGAATTGAAAGAACTGCTTTCAGTGACTTTAAACTCTGCATGGCTAGGAGGTGATGTGATAAGTACTGCTATGCCATACAATAACAATGATGCCCCTTACGCGGCTCTTAAAAGAACAGGCATTTTCTCTGCTTGACTTTGCAGTTTACGTGTTTGTTCTTTAAAAGTGGGGTCAGCAGCTGAGCGGACTAATGTCTCCTATGTAAGATTCTGTGTTACTGTTTACCCTCATAGTCACAGGTCTGAATCCTGGTGCGTCCGCTCAGCCTTTCATCCTTGTGAGGCTGATCAAATGAGTACCACTGAGGTAGGTAACAACAAGCATCTCCTATTTCAGTGCCAAGAGTCCCATGGATGACTGTGCGTTTACAAACATACGGTATATGTTTTGTGCCCACAACATTTATATTTTTGGTGGTTGCCAAAGTGCAGTCTGTTTTTAGGTGGAGCTTACTGGCCCCTACGTGAGGCACATTGGGCCCGATTCACAGAATGAAATTAAGACTCAATCCTAAACTTACTACTATTTTGGTATTCACAGAATGCACTTACTACTTTTGGCATTCACAGAATGCACCTACTACTTTTGGCATTCACAGAATGAACTTACTACTTTTGGTATTCACAGAAGTTAGGATTTTGTCTTAATTCTGTCTTAAGTCTGTCTTAAGTTTGTCTTAAAACAAACTTAAACTTAAGACAAAATCCTAACTTCTGTGAATACCAAAAGTAGTAAGTTCATTCTGTGTATGCCAAAAGTAGTAAGTGCATTTTGTGAATACCAAAATAGTAGTAAGTTTAGGATTGAGTCTTAAGTTCATTCTGTGAATCGGGCCCATTGTAGCTAAATGTATGCAGTGGCTTTCTGTTGAAAACGTGCTGAATGTCTTTTGAGGGAAGATGGTTGGAGTGTGGTAATAACACGCCTGGGTGTACTAGAGACAGTGCTGAAGTGTGACATTAACTGTAGCAGAAACACAGGTAGGTACTTTATGGCATAGCGAGTGCAGGGACACAGAGAAACAGGATTACTGGATATCTGGACTTCCTGTTTGACTTGCAGCTGCCCCTCATTTCTTCCCTACTCCAGTTAGTTCGCCCTTTCATTCAGCCAGGTTTTATCGGTGCTGAAATACAACTAATGGCGTGGTATTTACCATAAACACTGGGCTCGTGGACGTGCGCAGGGGAGTCCTTGTTGAGTCTCCTAGCGCTAGGATCTGTTTAGCGCTGTTGCTGTGTTTGTTTCTGTTTTAGGGACTGGCGCTGTGGATCCTGCTGAGGTGCAATGGTTTTCATCTGGCTGACTACTGGCTGTTATTCTGTCTGGGTCCAACACAGGTAGCCCAGAAATCGCATCTATCCTGGGCCCCCATTCGAGTAGCGGGACACGCTACTAAACCTGGGCGTAGTTGTCGTAGTAACACTACACATAGTTTCACATAGTATACTCTAAACTTTGCATAGTGCAGAGCTGATGGCACTGTGTACTTGTCTGCACTGTGTAATAATTGAAAATGGCATTTTGCACACACAGAGAATATAGCACTTTCACAAAAGTGAATGAAAAATTAATAAGCAGTGAGAGAGGTGATGATTTTGGGATCCTCCCTAGCATAGGAAGAGAACCAAGCAGATGCCTTGAAAACAAAAATCACATCCTATTGAATGATTCAGTGGTGGTCCCACCCTCTTAGGACCACCCCAAGCACAGTTATTGGCAAAAAAATAATCCCAACCAAAGGCCCTGCAAAGCATTATGGGACGAGATTAGCTGTGGGCACTGAATACTTACTTACTTACTGAATATGATAGTATCCAATATCAAAATAATTCTACAAAGAGCAGCCGTTCAACTAGTCCTTACTAGATGTCCCTCACGAGTCAAATGCAAATGCATTGAAATTATTCTTACATCAAGCTGCAGTTCCACTAGTCGTTCCTACATGTCCCTCACGAGTTAAATGCATAAGCTTCATGAAAGGGTTTCAATGCTTTTGTACAGTACCTAGTACACATTAGAACCAGTTGAGGGAGGTCTGTAGTGCATAAACTGCTCCCCCTTTCACTTAGAGTTGGTAAGTTGGTTCAAAACTGCAAGTGCCAATGGACCAAGAAGTATCTACTGGGTCATGTTCACATAACTTGTGAAAACATAACACAATGAAGGTACTGCACAAGAAGCACTTCAAGCTTCCTAAATAAAAGAGGTGCAACCCAGACAGGGGAGGGGAGGCAAAATACCTAACACAGAGCAGTTGCAGCACAGACAGCAGCAGTGCCATCTTGCCTCGTACACACATGCAAGTATTGGTGTTTATGTTAGGAGTGCAAACTTGGCTACCTCGAACGGGTTCAAGAATACCTTAGGAGTAGTGCAAGTGAAGCGTGAATACCTTGGACAGGCGCACCATACCTAGGAACAATGCAAGCTTGGCTACATTGGACAGGTGCAGCATAACTAGGATTAGTGCAAAACTGTCTACCTTGAACGGGCGCAGCATACCTAGAATCATTGCAAGCTTTGCTATATTGGACAGGTGCAGCATACCTTGAATCAGTGCAAGCATGGCTCCCTTGGACAGGCGCAGCATGACTTGGATCTGGGAAAACTTGGCTAACTTGGACAGGTGCAGCATACCAAGGAGCATGGAAAGCTTGGCTCCATTGGACAGGTGCAGCATACCTAGGAGCAGTGAAAGCTTGACTACCTTGGACAGGCGCAGCATATCTAGGAGCAGTGCAAGCATGGTTACCTTGGACAGGCGCAGCATTCTTAGGAACGGTGCAAGCTTGGCTACCTGCGACAGGCACACCATACCTAGGAGCAGTGCAAGCTTTGGTACCTTGGACAGGCGCAGCATACCTAGGATCAGTGCAAGCTTGGCTACCTTGGACAGGCGCTGCATACCTAGGAACAGTGCAAGCTTGGCTACCTTGGACAGGTGCTGCGTACCTAGGATCAGCGCAAGCATGGCTAGCTTGGACAGGTGCTGCGTACCTAGGATCAGCGCAAGCTTGGCTACCTTGGACAGGCTCAGCATACCTAGGATCGGTGCAAGCTTGGCTATCTTGGACCTGCACAGCATACATAGGAGCAGTGCAAGCTTGGCTACCTTGGACAGGCGCAGCATACCTAGGATTAGTGCAAACTTGGCTACCTTGAACGGGTTCTAGCATACCTAGGAGTAGTGCAAGCGTGAATACCTTGGACAGGCGCACCATACCTAGGAACAGTGCAAGCTTGGCTACATTGGACAGGTGCAGCATAACTAGGATTAGTGCAAATCTGGCTACCTTGAACGGGCGCAGCAAACCTAGAATCAGTGCAAGCTTTGCTATATTGGCCAGTTGCAGCATACCTTGAATCAGTGCAAGCGTGGCTACCTTGGACAGGCGCAGCATGACTAGGATCGGTGTAAGCTTGACTAACTTGGACAGGCGCTGCATACCTAGGAACAGTGCAAGCTTGGCTACCTTGGACAGGTGCTGCGTACCTAGGATCAGCGCAAGCTTGGCTACCTTGGACAGGTGCTGCGTACCTAGGATCAGCGCAAGCTTGGCTACCTTGGACAGGCTCAGCATACCTAGGATCGGTGCAAGCTTGGCTATCTTGGACCTGCACAGCATACATAGGAGCAGTGCAAGCTTGGCTACCTTGGACAGGCGCAGCATACCTAGGATTAGTGCAAACTTGGCTAACTTGAACGGGTTCTAGCATACCTAGGAGTAGTGCAAGCGTGAATACCTTGGACAGGCGCACCATACCTAGGAACAGTGCAAGCTTGGCTACATTGGACAGGTGCAGCATAACTAGGATTAGTGCAAATCTGGCTACCTTGAACGGGCGCAGCAAACCTAGAATCAGTGCAAGCTTTGCTATATTGGCCAGTTGCAGCATACCTTGAATCAGTGCAAGCGTGGCTACCTTGGACAGGCGCAGCATGACTAGGATCGGTGTAAGCTTGACTAACTTGGACAGGCACAGCATACCTAGGATCAGAGCAAGCTTGGATACCTTGGACAGGTGCAACATAACTAGGATTAGTGTAAACCTGGCTACCTTGAACGGGTGCAGCTTACCTAGGATGAGTATGTTATGTTAATGTTATGATAAAGATAATTTATAACGCGCGCTAACACCGATTGGTTTCTTGGCGCTGACAGACAGAGGAAATACTTAAGCGAGGGGTAACCGGGATTCTATTGGTAAGCTTGTGTGTAGAGCCATGTTTTTAATGCTTTCCTGAATGTAAGCAAATCCCGACAAGACTGGATTTCCAAGGGGAGAGTGTTCCACAGACGGGGAGCCAAGGTACCAAATCTGCAGCCTCCAGAGCGTTTACGGCTGAACGATGGTGTCTGTAAGAGACCCAAGTTGGGAGAGCGTAGATTCCGCGACGGGACATACTTAATGATTAATTTGTCTATGAACTTTGGACTCTTACAGTGAAGAGATTTAAAAATTATGCACCCTGTCTTGAAGGTGCATCGCTGAGCCACGGGAAGCCAATGGAGTTGCCTCAGTAGGGGGGATGCAGGGAGCCATCTCGGTCGGTTCAGAATCAATCTAGCCGCATAATTCTGTACCATTTGAAGACGTTTCAGAAGAAAAAGCGGTAGGCCCAGGTAGAAAGAATTTGCGTAGTCCAGGTGGGAAATCACGGTTGCGATTACAACCTGAGTAATGGCTTCTGCTGTTAGAAGTCGTCACACTTTCCGAATTTTCCGCAGTTGGAAAAAACACTTGGAGACCACCTGGCCCACTTGTGTTTTTAGTGAAAGATCACTATTCAGGGTGACACCCAGTGTCTTTGCCGAGGAGGAGGGGGTAGGAGCTTGGCCTAGATCAAACGGCCAATAGTGTGGGCCCCAGTGCCTAACACTGTCGCCGGTAAGGACCAGCTCGGTTTTTCCTGGGTTCAATTTTAAATGGTTTTGGTCCATCCAAGTTTGGATGAATCTCATAGTGGACTGGAAGGTGAGAATTGATGCTTCAGAATTGTCAATTGAGAAAATCAATTGCAAATCATCTGCATAGTTGAACACCGTTATATGTTGTTTTCTGAGGGCCTGAATCAGGGGGAGTAGATAGATGTTAAACAAATGGGGTGACAGGGAGGATCCCTGTGGGACCCCACATGTGATGGTTTGTTTGGTGCCAACTAGTTCTCCAAGTCGGACTGCCTGTGAGCGGTTTTCCAGGAAAGATTTCAGCCAGCTAGTTGCTGTACCCTGGATGCCGGCCTGGGTGACATGGTCGATCAAGATGGAATGATTGACCGTGTCAAAAGCGGCCGACAAATGCAGGAGTACCAGGGCCTGAGGAGAGCGTTTGTCTACACCATCTCGGAGGGTGTCTAGTACCGCAGTCACAACCGCCTCCGTTGAGTGGGCGGGGCATTTAGCCACATGCGCCTTCCTAACCTTTGCCAAGAAGGGAAGTAGGGAGATCGGGCGGTAGTTTGCCTTACAAGTTGTGTCTGTCCCAAGTTTTTTGAGGAGTGGAATCACCATGGCTTCCTTGAAAGCCAGGGGCACCGAACCAGACGATAGTGAGTAGTTCAGGAGAGTATAGGCAGGGGTGGGGAAGGCCGAAAGGCAGTCTTTTAAGATGTACGGAGGACATCTGTCAGACGGAGCTCCAGATTTAATTCTTACTAGTAGTTGCTGGAACTGTTCTGGAGCGATAGGAGGGAAACTACTGAGGATACTAGTGTTGTTAAAGGCGACAGGTCTTGTTGGAGCTACAGGACACGAAGATTGTGAAATGCTGGCTTTTATATCTGCTATTTTCTCAATAAAATAGATATTGAGTGAGTCACAAAAGGTTTGTGTCGGATTTACCCTAGGACGTACACTGTCCAAATCTGTCAATTCATTAAAAATAGAAAAAATGTCTTTCGATCTATTGGTCGAATTGAGAATACGGGCAGAAAAATAAGCGGATTTGGAGGAAAGAATGGACTTCATATAATCTTTCCTAGCCCCAATAAATTTGCTTTTTGAGTCTGGAGCATAATTGCGCCGCCATTGTCGTTCCAGTTGGCGCACGGCCAATTTCATTGCTTTTAGCTCAGGAGTAAACCATTTTTGAGCATCTGCTCGCCGGGCCAGTCTAACTGGTTTGTACGGAGCGTGGGTGTGCAAGCTTTGCCACATTGGACAGGGGCAGTATTCCTTGAATCAGTGCAAGCTGGGCTCCGTTGGACAGGCGCAGCATACCTAGGATCAGTGCAAGCTTGGCTACCTTGGACAGGCGCAGCATACCTAGAAACAGTGCAAGGTTAACTACCTTGGGCATGTCCAGCATACCTTAAAGCAGTGCAAGCTTGGCTACCCTGGACAGGCGCAGCACACCTAGGATCAGTGCAAGCTTGGCTACCTTGGACAGGCGCAGCATACCTAGGATCAGTGCAAGCTTGGCTACCCTGGACAGGCGCTGCATACCTAGGATCAGTGCAAGCTTTGCCACATTGGAAAGGCGCAGTATTCCTTGAATCAGTGCAAGCTTGGCTCCGTTGGACAGGCACAGCATACCTAGGATCAGTGCAAGCTTTGCTATATTGGCCAGGTGCAGCATACCTTGAATCAGTGCAAGCTGGGCTCCGTTGGACAGGCGCAGCATACCTAGGATCAGTGCAAGCTTAACTACCTTGGGCATGTCCAGCATACCTTAGAGCAGTGCAAGCTTGCCCAACATAAAACAGCCACAGTATGGGAGGAAGTTGTGCAATTTGTCTTCATTCACAAAACTGCACAGGGTAGGCACATTTTCTTTCCTCAGAGATAAAAGGCACAAAATGAGCAGAAGCACAAAACAATCACAGATAAGAAATTAGCTGTGCAGACCACTTTCACATTAAATAGATGCAGCAGGAAAGCATCAGTGCAAACCTCTCTCACAAAACAGGAGCTATGAAAGCCTCCCTCAAACAAAATAGGTAAAACATGGGGAGCAGGTTTGGAACCGTCCATCTGTCACAACAACATGGTAGAGCAGGGCAATGGTGCAGCAGTAACACAGCACAAAACAAGCACAGTACCTAAAGCAAGCATCAGTGCAATTTATTTACTCAAAAAGAGGACACGCAGCTGTGCAAGCCTCCCTGATACAATACAGGGTTTGCAGTACCAGAGCAAACCTACCTTTAAAATTAGATGCACCATAGACAGCAGAAAAGGGACACATGCCCACAACGTCCAGGTAGAATCATGTCGTGTGTCACGCCTTCTGGCAGTCTTAGCTTCTTCTCCATCAGCACTTTAGAGGCTTTCCAGATCATGGTAACAATAGTAAATACAAAACCGTGACCACCAAATGTAAATTTCTGTTGGTTACAAGACTAGGGTTAGATAAGGGGTTATTTATGTTGTGCGTGTGTGTTATTTAAACGTGCATACATCTCTCTGAAACATGCCAGGCTCCCACATTTCGAAAAAACTAAACAGCATCATTGGGCAATGTGCATCAAGTGCCGTTCACCTTTCAACCTCAAAATGCATGTATTAAGCCCAGCTGCTGAGCCCTTTAAAGAACAGTATCTGATCCAGGGTCCTAATATACATGCACTGAAAGGAAAAGAGCTTGACATGAGGGGCCATGGAGTCAGGGAGAAAAGGTCGAACAAGAGCCTCAGGAACAGCACGCTGCAAGATCTGAGGCACACTGACCACTGAACGCACAGAGACAGCCTGTCACCCTCTGGATCCCTCACCTCCGCAGCTAAAAGGTCAGAGACCCTGCACTCACCTGTGCACAACTCATAGCAGTAGAAGCAGAGAAAGAGAAACATCCGGCAACCGATACACAGGTGAGATAATGTGCTCCATGCCACCTCCTAGGGGCCCCATAACCTTTCCTCAATAACCGAAGCAGTGAGCACTGACTGATAACCACCTACTCGTGTTGCTGGGGCCACCAGCAAAGTGTATATACAGATATGTCTATAAATACATATTACCTAGTGGCAGTCACCACTAGGTAGTTAGAGGGCCCGATTCACAGAACTAACTTAAGACAAAATCCTAAACTTACTACTTATGGTATTCACAGAAGTTAGGATTTTGTCTTAAGTTTGTCTTAAGACAAACTTAAGACAGACTTAAGACGGACTTAAGACAAACTTAAGACAGACTTAAGACTGACTTAAGACAAGTCTGTCTTAAGTTTGTCTTAAGTCTGTCTTAAGTCTGTCTTAAGTTTGTCTTAAGACAAGCTTAAGACAAAATCCTAACTTCTGTGAATACCATAAGTAGTAAGTTTAGGATTTTGTCTTAAGTTAATTCTGTAAATTGGGCCCATAGTTAGGTTAGCTGTTCCATGGAAAAAAGTTTTTTGTGTTGCTAGTAACTTTGACACCGTTTGATTAATATCCACTAAACGTTCCAAAAAGGTGCTACATTTTGACTAGTTTGTGCATGAAAGGTTTGTGGGTGATCTGTCAAGAGGGAGCTGAAAAAACAGGGGGTCCCAAAACTCAAAATCACCATGCATTTTTCATAGATTTCTTTAGACACGATGTCAATAGAGATGTCACCCATGATGTAATCAGTGATGTCACTGACCATGTCATGAGTATTGTAATATGTGAGGTCATAAGCAGTGTATTGCGGGGGCGCGAGTTATAGTTAGCTCATCTAACTATAACTGCTGATTTTCTCTGGTTTTGTACATGTGATATCTGAGCCAAACTATGATGTCCCCATAACCTTTAGTTTTTTTCAGTGAATATCTAAGATTTTTTTTAATTATGTTTCCTAACTATAACTAGGCCTGGGCAGTAAATTCCATTCCACTCGCGGAATTTGCAGACTTTGGGTAATTTCGCGTTCCGCAGAGAACGGAAAATTGCCTAAAATTCTGCGTTCCGTGACTTCGCAAAAGTTGTTTGCTTGTTCGCGTTCACAAAATGTGTGTTCGCGAGATATTTCCCCCCCCGAGCACCCAAACAGGAATTGCGAACAGTAAAAAAGCATTGTGAACAAGCAATTCCACGTGCCCGCGGAATTTCCGCGTGTTCGCAGAGATTTTTTACCTTTTCGCGGAGATTTGCGTAACGCGATTACGCAAATTCCGCCCACCCTTAACTATAACAGGCCTGGAACCTTTGGTTTTTTTTGTGAATTTCTAAGGTGTTTCATACGCTAATTCCTAACTATATCTTACCTGTAACTTTTGTATTTTCCAGCAAATTTCTATGGGTTTTTTAAGTAGCAATGGTGTTTGAAGAATGGTGTGGCAAGGGGGCAGGGGCTATGACCAGCTCTCAGGAATCCCACTGCATAGGACTTACAGAAAATACCAGGAGGGCCCTTGGTCCCAAAGGTCCTCTAGCATCCAAGAGAACTTTATTCCCCAACCAGTAGAGTGACAGGAGATGCGTTTGCAGAGTCGTGAAGAAAGGGGTTGTGGTCTCCGAACACCTCTTAGCAAACTGACTGTGTGGAACTTGATGGAGGACACAGGAAAGGTAGTTGGGCGCCAACGACCCTCAATAGCCATGGGGAATTCATCCCGCAACCAGTACTATGCCAGAAGGTGCATTTGTGGAGTGGTGGAGAAAGGAATTCCTTGATGATTGCACAGGTAGTGCCTGTGTGATTCTATGAGTGACATTGCCAAGGACACACTCCGATTACCGGGTGTTTTTTAACAAAGTGTAAAACACATATACAGACATATTTTACATAAAGTTTCAGTGTAGCTATTTAGTAAGACACTAATTTAACTTTCCCCTTTGTATATATCTGTCAAAATAACTACATCAAAAATAAATGTTTCTTCTTCACAGCAACCAAAGTTCGCAATGACATAAGTAGTCACAAATAAAAAATTTCAAAATATAAAACTGATATTTAAACATATTTTACTCAAAGTTTGAGTTTAGCTGTGAAGTAACATCATTGTTTAACTTTATTTTAACAACAAATTTAACAAAAACAACAATTTCAAAAAACAACTTTTAACATCTAAACTCACGAACAGAACATAACTTCAAAACACCCATAAAACTACCCATTCTTACCCAAACTCAAGAGGAGTCAAAAACTGCCGCATAACAAGTACAATGCACACTCTGTGAAAATATACACACTAGAGAGACAGTTCAGTTCAAGATCTTTATTCGATTATTATAAAAACAATCATAAAAGCACATATCAAAATATTTAACATAAGCAATCCATAAGAAGGTTTACTCTAATGTATCACAATTGTTAAAAAGGAAGAAAGAAGAGCAAGTTAAGGACATTCTTTGGAAAAGCGGGTTCAACACAGTTAATATAGCAGCAAACAACAATAAATTTTAAAAGACCATGTTTTTCCTAGCAGCCATTGATTTCAAGATATAAGTAGCTGTAAAAAAGCATATGTCAGGCTCTTCTAACGAGAGTAGCAAACTCATTGCAGATTTTATAGTTGATACAGAATTTTTTAGAAATAGCGGTTTAAGATGAGCAATGCGATACTGCAGATATATATCACAAATGAGCAAAATGTGTATAGAGCTCTGTTTTGTGACCCCATCACAGGGACATGGTGCAGAGGGGTATTTTTTTATACAGGGGAATGCCACCAAATAATGTACGATACCTAGTCTTAGTCTAGTAAGGACAAACCAGTGGGATGATCTTGTGACCACAGTTAGGTATTTTTGGAAGCCAATACTGACCACATTGGAGTAGTAAAACTGGGAGATTGGTGACTGCCTATTAGTGTCTCTACGTGCTTGGGCTTTTTTCCCCAGGTAGATAAGTTTAATCTCTTTCTTGGGGATGTCAAATGCCCTATCCGGGTTATCCTGGATGTTCACATTAAATATGTCCCTAAAGGTTGTCACCACATAATTAAGCGAGGGGATCAATGAACATTTGTCCAGGCGAAGGCAGTCACTGATGATACTTCTGGTAAAACCGGTTTCTTCCTTCAGCCATATTGATCTCCATACCATCAGAGGTCTTAACCCGATTAAATCTGTCAGATATTCCATCCCTACTTCGTGATGTAATAACCCAGTAGAGGCTGACATAGGTAGGCAAAGCAGTTTTAAAAAAAACTATTTTCCTCGATTTGTAAATCCCCGTGGAGACAATGACCCCAAACACCAGACCCATAGAGTGCAGTTGAGACGCATCTATGACGGTATATATGCAACATATCATAGATGCGACAGTCCCCGAGCTTAGTAGCAAATTTGAATACTCCAAATTCACGTTTGGCCATCTTTGCTCTAACATTGTTTATCTCGTGTGACCACATGCCATTACTGCTGAAAATTATGCCTAGATAACAAAATGTATCTACTATTTGTATTTTTTGGTCCTCAATATAGAACAATCTCATTTTCCTCATTTTTTGACCACATGACATAATGAAAGTTTTGGTGTTATTGATCTTCAGTTTCCTTCCCTAATTAATTCTGAAAATCTATTCATTAATCTCTGCAAGCCGAGGGGTGTTCTTGATAAAAGAACCGCATCGTCTGCGTAAAGCAGCACAGGAATATCTTGACCATCGGCTTGCGGTGCGTCAGAATTCACCAATTTAAGCTCTGCATCAATAGCATTGATAAAAAGGGAAAAAAGGAGATGCGCAAGGACACAACCTTGCCTTATGCCTAAATTAACCTTGATTTTATCGGTACATTCTCATGCTTGACCATAACGTATACGGGCAGATAATTTAGTACAGAGTCTGGCCAAGAAATAGATAATTGCCACAGGGGCACCTAAATCTAGTAAAATTGGCCATAATAGGGCATGATCAACTAAATCAAACGCGCTACATAGATCTGCAAAGCAGAGAAAGAGCGAGCCCTGCTTTGCGCGCGTGTATTTCCCTATTATGAGGTCCAGGTTGATGCATTGTTCGATGGTCCCAAGGCCCTTTCGGAACCCAAATTGTGACTGTGCAAGAATCCCGTTGTCTTCGGCCCACTCTTCTAACCTAAGCAGCAACACCCTACTCATGGTTTTCAGGGATGAGTCTAAAAGGGAAATAGGTTGATAGTTTTTTGCTTCGGACCTATTTCCCTTTTTAAATATAGGGATGATTGTAGACTCACCCCAAGTTGATGGTGTGCTTTCCATTACTGCCGCATTAAAAACTTTGGTCAGGAGGGGGCCCCAGAGTAGAGTATCAGCTTTATAAAGGTCAATCGGCACCCCGTCTGGCCCTGGAGCTTTCCCTCCTTTGCTACACCTAATGGCATTTTCTACCTCTACGACTGTAATATTAAGGGGGACAATTGGCCAGCAAACGTCGGCCAGCATAGACGGACTAATTACATCCACAGGGTCGAAAATGCTAGTAAAATGGGAGAACCAGCTTTCCTCACTAACTTGAGCAGTCAAAACTGGGGCATCATCTCTCCTAAGAAAGTTAAGACAGTTAACTGTATCCCAAAATAGCTTGCTATTGGATAATTCTACAGCCATGGTCAATTTGCCCCAGGCATTCTCCTGGAGCTCACGCTTCCTACGCTTCAACTGTTCTTTGTATGCTGCCCTGAGGATTGTAATAGTTGGCTTATCCCTGGGGCTATTTGATAGGGCTTTCTTTAGCTTCCGTAAGTACTCGGTACAAGCATTGTCAAACCACCCTATCGTCTCCCCTTTCTACTGACCGTGGTAATGGTCAGAATGTTGTTGATTAAGACATTAATCTTATTAAAACATGTTAAAATGTGCAGGGGGTCAGCATTGCCGTCTAAACAGTTATGCAGCTCAGGTAAACAGGCCGCCACTATTTTAATCATGAGCTTTTCCAAATTGTCCCCTTTCCATTTGATCCTGTGGCCGTTAGGTCTACAAGGGACAATATCATCAACGACATTTTGGACGGTCTGGTCCTTGTAACCCCAGATAAATATGCTAGCATAATGCAGTTATGATCGCTGACAGATAAGTCCAATATTACCGAGGTATCACAATGAAGACTAATATCCTCCGAGATCAACAGGTGATCAATAACATTTCTGCCGGTAAAGGTTGGGACAAAATTGCCCTCCCTGTCTTTAGCACTCTGCAGTGCTACCAAATCAAATTTAATAATAACTGAATTCAACAATTCTCCATAAGTACTGTGGTGAAAATGAGTACAATCCTCGCCTCTGTCCTCATTAAACCCACAGGCCTTGGTTAATGAGAGTGGACACATGGAAATATTAAAATCTCTCCCCAGATAAAAGCAAAATTAAGACGATTATCCAAACATATCTTATCTAGTACATTCTCTAATACATTGACTACAGTTGATCGTGAAGAATCAAACAAATTATTATAGTAGTTAATTAACAAAACGTTACGGCCATTCTTGTGTTGTAACCATAGTACTTGAGAATGACAACCAATCATTAAATATGTTTTAACATGCACAGGAAGTTTTACAGATAAAAATATAAGAAGACCACCTCTAGCTCTGCCCATAATAGATCCCTGAGCTGGTAAATTGAAGGAGACGAACCCCTCGTAATTAATGGGCTCCGTGCACCAAGTCTCTTGTAGGCACAGTATGTCATAACTATTGACGAAGTCCCTCCACCCAAGAGAATCTTTCTTCCTATTCCACCCGGCAATATTCCAGCTGGCTAACTTATACCCTTTGCCCTGGGTTCCTGTTACGGGGGCTTCATTGGATAGCAATGGGGTAACGTCTTGTGCCATTATTACCCCTGCATTGGAGGTTGGTGTGCCACTGACGATTGTAATGGTATTGGGCCGAGAATCGGCCCTAAAGGAGACTTTGTTTACTTGCGCCACAACATCATTGCCCTCTGCAGGACAGCAGTCCTGTAAAATATGGGCCAGATCTCGGTCAGGCCCCTCAAGGATCTCTAGGTGTGAACCCCTACACCCCTTCAATTCGGGGCAGACCCCTGACGCCCGATTTGTTCGGTGGAGTCAATCTACCGCATCTAAGCAGCTGAAGCGGTTGTAGTTACAAAAGGTGTCAGGGATATGCGTGAGACCTGATCTGCCTAGATTCCCCCTGGTCCCTCGCCTGCGTTCCACTCTAACCTATTCATCTACCCCCCCTTGTTCTCCCCCAAATAAGCCTGGGGGTAAAAGAAGGACAGTGAGAGTGACTGGACAGTAGTGTCAGATGTACGATTAGGCCACGCGCATTTAAGGGAGACAGTTTTAGGATCTTAGGAACGTTTTGACTGTTTTACCTAAGCATGGGGGCCTTCTTAACATTAGAATCTCACTTGAGATTTGAGGGGGCAGTGGTCTGTTCGAGTTTAGCCAACTTGCTACTTTATTTTTAAGTGAAGCAAAAGATTCTCTAGCCTGTTTCTCTAGAACTGGGACTCCTGCTAGAACGACCACCAGAGAGTTAGCTTCAGGAGGTAAATCAGGTAATAATGACTTCCTCTCCATGGTACTAGCCTCCTGCACCTGTTGTTTCGCTGGTGTGGCGGGCTTGCTGGCTAGTACCAGGGCATTCGCTGAAGGGCCTACAACTGTACTCGGGGGTTGCTGTGAAGCAGAGGTTAAGATAACTGAGGTGTTAGTAATAGGTAACTGCACCGCCCCCCCCCCGATAAGTGTCTTTCCCACCTGCTTCCAACTTATTATTGACCTTGCTTTTGCTTTCTACAACCCCAGTTGTAGACTTCTCGATACTTGCCAATCTTGATTCAATATTAGCCAGCCTTACTTCTAGGGGATGTAGGGTCTTAAGGAGTACACCCAAACTTTCAATCGATAACTCGGTGCCTATCTGAACCGACTGTTGGTTGCCCATAGTTAGGGAGGCCGGTTCAGCACCCGGCGGGTCCGTAATCTCTCTCGTGTCTATAGGGGTGCTACCTTTGGCGACGGTACCACTCTGTTGCTTGGCTTGTTTAGCCTTCCTCCCATCGTGTTTTTGGGAAACACATTTCCTTTTAGGGACTGCCCCCTCCCTATTACCTCTGGCCTGCGGATTATTAGCATTTCCCTCACTATCACTATCACTATGTCTGAAGCCGTGCGCATTAAGTAACAGATTAATATCCGGCAAAATTTCATCAGTCAATATTTCGATGTCCTGTGAGTCATGCTCATTTACTGTTAGGATATCATCAGGCGCAGATACAGGTAGTTCGTAAATGTTTCTAACCACACGACTCTCTGGGGTTTTGGCATTTGCAATACCGCCCAGTGAAGATCTCTTAACTGCCGAGATTTCCTACGATAGGTGCTTTTCCAAAACCATAATTTCGTTGGATATGAGGGAATTGGCTCTAACAAGAAACTTGTCCATGGTTCCTACTGTAGAGCCCACCGCCAAAGTAGACTGACTTCTCAACTCCCGGCCAGACATTGTACTTGAAGTTGGCTCCTTGATAAAGATGTTGATCCGGAACTGCAAATGTCAAGGGGGTAGCCCGATCCGGTCTAGCCCGGTCTAGAACGGGCTAAAATGGGCCCGCCCTTGGCCCGCACGCGTCCCGCGAATGTGGAAATAGGAAGAGGACCAGCTGCGGCAGATATGGGGCCGCAAAGCACGCTGGTCCTCGCAGTCCCGCAACTGCTACTGCCTCAGTGTCCAGCCCCAAAGTCAGCGAAACTCCGGCGTGTGTCAGCAGTCTCAGCCCTCAGCAACATCACCAAACCAAACGCCCAGCGGACTTCCACAGTCTTGAGCCACGAGAGGCTCCCACGGAGCGGGGGCCGCGAGAAGTTTTATGCTGCAGGGAGGTAGGGGCGGGAAGAGGACCAGCTGCGGCAGATCAGGGGCTGCAAAGCACGCTGGTCCTCGCAGTCCCGCAACTGCTACTGCCTCAGTGTCCAGCCCTAAAGTCGGCAAAACTCTGGCGTGTGTCAGCAGTCTCAGCCCTCAGCAACGTCCCCAAACCAAATGCCCAGCAGACTTTGACAGTCTTGAGCCACGAGCGGCTCCTGCGGAACGGGGGCCGTGAGAAGTTTTATGCTGCGGCGAGGTAGGGGCGGGGAGAGGACCAGCTGCGGCAGATCAGGGGCCGCAAAGCACGCTGGTCCTCGCAGTCCCACAACTGCTACTGCCTCAGTGTCCAGCCCCAAAGTCGGCAAAACTCCGGCGTATGTTAGCAGTCTCAGTCCTCAGAAACGTCACCAAACCAAACGCCCAGCAGACTTCCACAGTCTTGAGCCTCGAGCGACACCTAGATAGACAAATAGAAATTATTCATGTGGGATAACGTCCATGGTCTATCATCCAAAGGGCTGGAACGCGCAGAAGTGAAGCCCCTCCTGAAGAAACCATCGGCAGACCCCTAGGACCTCAAGAACTACCAACCGATCTCCATCCCCCTGTTCACGGCTAAAGTCACCAAGAAGACCGTCAATACCTCAAAAAGTAGTCAAGCAACCTACCATAGCTAAAAGGGAAGCATGGTATACTGAGGCCCTCAAAACAGAAAAACAGGGGTGCAGGAAATTGGAGAAACTTTGGAGACGGTCACATAAGGGGGAAGACAAAGATCGATATTTAACAGCTATGACCACCTATTATAAAAATATAAAAAGAGCAAGGAAAATTAGTCTTACCTCCCAAATAACAGAGGCAGGTAACTCTACCCGAGAGCTATTTAAAATCATACAGTCTTTTACCAACCCTGTAATATGTGAGAGCCCGGATGTTTTTACTCAAGATCTTTGCAACAACATTTCCCAGTTCTTCGAAGAAAAAATTGAGGGGATATATAAGAAAATGATGAAAGTCACAGGTCCTTTAGAGACTATGGCCCCTGAGACTCTCCCTACAATGACCTGTGATAAAACGCTCCATGCAATTCCACAAGTTACTTTAAAAGACCTGACTACCCTTATTGGCAATATGAAGACTGGCTCCCCTACTGATTTGATCCCTGCAAAATTGATCCCCCCCCCTGATGGAATCATTAGGCCCCACTATTCAGAAGCTTATGAATCTTTCCTTTGCCGAGGGACAACTTCCACAACCCTGGAAAGAAGCGATAGTGAACCCCATACGGAAAAACACCACTCTTCCCTGGTCAGAACTCTCCAACCTCCGCCCTATCTCCCTTCTCCCTTTCATTAGCAAACTGGCTGAGAAACACGTTAACTCCATTCTTTCCAACTATATCGAGGCGACAGGGGGCCTGTACCAATCACAATCTGGGTTCAGGCCCAACCACAGCACTGAATCGGCCCTCCTCTCAGTGACTGATAAGATCAAAATGTCACAGGATAGAGGAGGTTCCATGATACTAGTGTTGTTGGACCTGTCTGCGGCCTTTGATACCGTGTCCCATAACATCCTCCTCAGCCGCTTGCAGGGAGTAGGGATCGGAGGCTCAGCACTATCTTGGCTGGAGAGTTTCCTTTCCGGGAGATCGCAATCTGTCAGCCTGGGCCCCTATCGCTCCACCTCGAAGGCGCTCACAAAGGGGGTGCCACAAGGCTCATGTCTCAGCCCTACATTGTTCAATGTATATGTGGCCCCCCTTGCTGAGATTGTGCGGAAGTATGGGTTCATACCGGTTTCCTACGCTGATGACACCCAGCTCCTCTACCCTTTCAGCTCCCTTGGCCCTACTGTCAAGGAAAATTTTGCTGAGGGTATGAGGGCAGTGTCACATTGGATGGCCGCAAATTGCCTCCAATGTAACGTTGCAAAAACAGAGGTTATGCTCTTCGGCAAGGCGAGCCTCCTCTGATCTCCTGAATGGTGGCCGTTGGATTTGGGCCCAGTTCCAACATCTAAGCCTCATGTTAAAAATCTAGGGGTTAAGATTGACCAAAAATTGGCCCTTAAGGAGCACACCAATCACATTGCAGGACTATGCTTTTACACTATTGGCCTCCTAAGACGAGTGTTTCCTTATCTTCCTGATACCTACAGGAAGACACTCGTGCAGGCTTTGGTTACTAGCCGCCTGGACTACTGCAACGGCCTGCTGACGCTAGCAAACGCTGATGCAGTAGGACGTTTGCAGGTGGTCCAGAATACAGCAGCTAGGCTGGTCATGGGTGTGCCGGCCAGGACTTCTTCTAAGCCTTTGTTGGTAGAGCTACATTGGCTCCCTATACGGCAGTGCATCAGTTTCAAAATATGGTGTACGGTCCACAAATGCTTATATGGGGACAGTCCTAAATATCTCTCTCAAGCTCTTGAACTGTACCAACCCAGCCGGTCACTCCGTTCAAGTAACCAAGCACTCTTGAAACCCCCTGCAACAAAAAGATCCAGGCAGGGAGACCGAGCTTTTTCAGCTGTTGGTCCTGCCCTGTGGAATAAACTTCCCACAGAAATAAGGATGAACAGCAACCACCTATCCTTTAGAAAGGCCCTGAAAACACTCCTCTTCCAGGAAGCATTTCAGTCCCTCTAATGCACTTTAAAGTCTGTGATAACTCTCTGGCTAGCAAAGCGCGGAGATACCCTTATGGGATTGAGTCCAGCGCGATATAAGAAATTAAAATAAAATAAATAAAATAAATGCCCAACTAACAAAATTCATCGAAGAGAACTCCATTCTCGACCCCTCCGAATCCGGATTCCACAGCAACCACTGCACCAAGACCACCCTACTGCCAGCCACAGAGAACATCCGCACCGTCCTCGACCAAGGCCACACCACAGCCCTGATCCTACTTGACCTCTCTGCAGCTTTTGACACGGTCTCCCACCTCACTCTCACCTCCAGACTCCACGACGCCAGGATACAGGGATCCACCCCCCAATGGCTCCGCTTCTACCTCACCGACAAAACCCAAAGAATCCGATTGCCACCCTTCCTCTCCGAACACACAGAGATCAACTGCGGAGTACCTCAAGGATCATCATTCAGCCTGACGCTCTTCAACATCGACATGGTACCCGTAGCCACCATCGTTAGACAGCATGGACTCAACATAGACTCCTACGCCGACCACACGCAGCTCATTCTCCCCCTCACCAGGGATCCCGCCACCACCAGACTCAACTTCCAGGAAGGAATGAAGGACGTTGCATCCTGGATGAGCTACTGGAGCTCAACTCGGATAAGACAGAGGTCCTCGTCCTCGGACCCTCTCCCACAATAGGGGACAACACCTGGTGGCCCACCACCATCGGCAGTCTGCCCACCCCTACCAAACACGCCCGGAACCTCAGCATCGTATTAGACTGCACTGCACTTGACTGCAGTGGTTGAAGGAGGGTTGCTCAGTGTCGGGGATCTGTCTGAAGGAATATAACACTGATATCATATAATGTTGTCATAACATATCCAGTGTATATCTGCACTCTCCTGCAAAGCCTCTTGTAAATATGCTCGATTCGTGTACCTCTTAAGAAGCAGGCCCACATTGAGAAAACGCCATCTTGGTTTCATTTCCCGAGCTCTCTCTAGTTAGTTAGGAAAGCACGTGACATACTGCTGAAGGGAGATTCTGAAAGGTCGGCCCAGACTATGAACAGAACATTGCTACTAACGTTAGAAGCCCAAGGTCACAACTGCTCTTTCTTGTAGGATGAGCACATTCTTGCAGGTGCCATGCCTGTACTCCCATACACCAGAACGAAAGGGAGGCACCTTCGCTGACCTACCCCCGAAATAGTTTCCGCAGAGTTTCAAGCCTAATCTATTGTGCCTTATATGGGTGTTCCTGTTGGCTTCTTCTGATTTGGTACTTTTCCATGTATGGGGTTTCTATAAGTATGTTGAAAGTATATATGTACTGTTTTGAACATGATCCAGCAGTCTCCTCTGCACACCTTTGTGAGCTGTGACCAGAGGGAGGCTCCCCTGTACAGGGGGCTTTGCGAAATAAACGATTGAACCTTTTCCATTGCCGACTGATTTATGTATGGTAAATGAGATATAAGAGCTATTGGTAAGTATAGCTCTATGGTATATTTTTCTAGTACTTCAGTTGGCGACTCCGCCGGGACTCCGTGATAGGGTTGTCCCCTCCTGTAAACGGTAGAAGAGGGACGGGGAGGGGTTCTGGTCGAGGGGGTGGACTGAAAAAGGATCCTAATTCAGAAACCAGTTTGTGGTAGAAGCGGAACATTCCACTCTTCGAGCCAGAGACCTTCCCAGCTGCTAAATAACCCTTCGCCGGAGTCCTTCGGGCTTAACCCGGTAACAGCTGACCGTGTTGGTCTATAAAGGAAGTTGGCGGTGGAGAACGTTCAATCAGACCTGCGCGCACCAGGTGAGTGAATTGTATGGTACGAAATGAGCACTTTTGAGAAGTGGCTCAGAAGAACAGTTAACTGTGTATGGTATGGTGGTTGGTGAACCACAAGGGAATGTGGGGGTCTGACTTGGCAGAGGTGTGACTGCACGGGCACTTACTCCACAGACTTGTTTGGTGAATAAATTGGGAGAACGTCGGACGCCTTTTGTGTTGCACGGTGGGTGCTCACACGGCCGGATCCCCTTCGTAAAGGCCCCCAGGAGCAACTGGGTAAGCGCATGGTATGGGGTTGCGCCCATAACGCCTGGCCCAACCAGCACAGGACTGGGGGATAGTCTGTAAGGGGGTCCGTGGTTCACCTGTCTGATGATCCCAGGGCAGTCTCTGGACTGTCTCTTTTGTGAAATCTTTTGGTGGTCTGGAATCCAGGGTGATCGATTCCCCGAACAGGAGTCGACGGGCTCTGTTCGCATATGAGACATGTCGTAAAGAATTGTGAAATCATGACCGGAGCAATTTTTTTCCTTTCGATCGAAACTTATGCACTTTAAGTATATTACGTATATAGACTTGTTGTAAGCACAAAACGTGAGAGAGTGTATGCTGAATAGACACGTCTATAAGTGTGACTGCAGTTGATATGGTATGATTTGTTGAATATTATCAAAAATGTCTTGTTTCAGTAAACTATGTTTTGGGTGCTGTCGACGGAAAGATAGGCGGTTGGAAGAATGACAGCCCGCTCCTCCGGAAGGCAGTCCTAGTTTTGACATGTATGTGAAACACGGTCTTACTCCCATTCTGTTTAATACGTTGTGGAACAAATATACTAAAGACAATGCAGAATTACAGTGGCCTCTAACAGGGTCTTTTGATGAAAGGAAAATACATTATTTACAAAACAAATTATTTTTAAGGAGAAGCCGTCAGAGTATGTTCGACTCCTTGACCCTTTGGGTTAAGGAAGCGAAGCGACGGTGAATCCGAGGAGAAAAATTAGAGAAAATGAAAGCAGGACAGACTGCAACCCAAAAGGCAGTAGCGTATGAAAAGGAAAAGGTAGAGACGAATATCGAGCAATTAGATAGACAGTTTAGATTGCAGACTGATAAAAGTTACATAACCCGAACCGAAGTGGAAGATGAAATAGAGGAACTGTTGGAGACTCGCCCCCCAACCCCCATATGCACCTCAGGGTTTGTATCCGGCAGTTCCAGTAGATCGAAAGGGAGGGACGGGAGCAGTGGTTGCTACTGCTCCAGTAGCCGTGCACCCTCATGCTTCGTTGTCTGTCCCTCCTACCCTCCGTCCTACTACCTCAGAATTAATCACCTTGTTACCCGGGACGGCGGCCGCTTCCCCTAACTCTCCAGTATTTTTGACACCCCCAGCTAGGGGTATGCCGGTTACCCCTAGTGGGATGACCGCTGCCTCTTTAGAGGACACCCCACGACGCCCTGCGGGAGGGATGGAAGGTCATCGCGTTTTTACTCGATCATCTTTAGGAGATGAAGAAAGACGGGCTGTGGTGATTCAGGCGTCCGAATGGATGCGGAATCCAATTTATACTCTAGAGGATATTTGGAGTACAATGAAAGATTTTGAACCAGTTACTCAACAATTAGCATTAGAGCATATGGCAATAAGATTGATTTCTTTATGGGAACAATGCTTCCTGGAAGGCCTGGCCCCCCAGATATTGTGCGACATTAGAGATCGAGCTTTTAAATTTGAGTTACAGGTTAACGAGGTATTCCAGAACGTTGAAACTTTAATTAATTATCGGGACCGAATGGTTAACAGATGCCCAGATGTGGGGACACAGTACCCTATGAGAGAAGTGCATCCCATCTTCCACCCCGAAGTTCCCGAAGTATTGGATGGAGGAGGTAATGTCACTAGAGCACGTATAGAGGCGCATTTCCAAGATCAGTGGGTTTATACCCCTTGGAAATGGAGTGAAGTCCTTACGTTAAAGGCTCAGCTCTCTGACCCTCGGAAAAATTCTATGGCTTAATATAAAGAATTAACTGAAGCTGCTAATTTGGCCGTTATGACACGAGCTGATATTGAGTTATTTTTCGGTCTTCTAGTCCCTGTGGATATATGGAGACAAGTACATGATTCAGATCATGCTGCTGAACTTGGAGGGAAATGGGATCAGATAAAGGCATGGGACAAAGATCGAAAACCTGGTAATAAACATAAAGATGAGATTTTGGCTTTTCCAGCTCGGATTATTACATTTATGCAGACTCTTATTCCCCCGAGGAAGTTAGATTGGGATAAGTTGACAGCCTGCATTCAAAAGAAGGATGAGAATGTGTCAGATTTCTTTACTCGATTCGAGAAAGTATTTATTGACTTCAGTGGACAGGACTTGTCCACCGAGGGTGGTGTACGGTTATTTGTCAATAGATTTGTTACTAACTTGTTGCCAGAAATAAAGACACGTTTGCAGGCAGCTGAAAGCACGTGGACTACGTCACCTCCTTCAGGTATTCTGAGTATGGCTCAGTATTATGAACATCGGGAAAATGAGAGTAAGGATAAGTCAGATAAAAAGGTTAAAAACTTGAAAACTTGTGTCCTGCTGCAGCAAGTTAGCAGAGGGTGAAATGGAGGAAGAACAAGTGGGGGCCCTTTTCCTAGGGGTTCAATGATGAGAGGAGGAGGAGGTCAAGGACCCCCTTTAAGGTATGATCAGTGTTCCAATTGCAGACAAGAGGCACACTGGCGAGCCCAGTGTCCATTACTGATGGATCGGGGTGGTTTCAGCAGGGGACGAGGAAGAGGAGGTACTGACCGAAGCAGCATGAAACGTGGTGACCGAGCAGGCAGTGAGTCAGGAAAAAACTATTTTGATGATTGATTTCCAAGGGAGACAATACTATAATGAGGATTATCATGAAGACACCTATTGCGGAAATAATTTTGCATGAGACAGCCACGGACAGAGCAGGGACCATATATCAGTACCAGTTGACCAGCAGGGGCCTTACGTTGAGGGGAATTTGATGGGGACATCTGAGAAGTTTTTAGTGGATACTGGAGCTATGAATAGTTCTGTAGCTCATACATTGGTCCCAGGGGCCGCTCTGTCTGGGCAAAATAACGTATCAGTGTGATTTTCAGGAATCGCTGTGGTCAGCCCCGTTTCGAAACCACTTCCCTTTACTATTAGACCCGTTACTGTAGAAACACCGTTTCTGCTTACCTCTAGTTGCGGCGAGAATTTGCTAGGTCTAGATATATTGAAAAAGTTGCATGCTCGTATTTATTGTTCTCCTGATGGTGTGTACCTAACGTTGCGGCCTCCTATTGAATATGCATCTCAATGTTTAATGAAAAATGTACCTCTTCCTCCTGAGTTCTCAGATATACCACCCACTTTGTGGGCAAAGGGAGACACGGATGTTAGATTGTTAAACATACCGCCTGTCTCTATAACCTTAAAACCAAATGTGCGTTTACCTCGTATTCCTCAATATCGAATCTCGCCTGAAGGCGAACAGGCTTTGTTGCATGTTATTCGAGATTTGATTAAAAAGGGAGTTGTGGAGGAAACAGCATCGAATATTTGCAATAGTCCCATTTTGACGATTCTGAGGAAGGCCCCTCTAGATGGTGATCCTGATTATAAAGATACTTATCGTTTTGTAATTGACCTTAAAGAGGTTAATAAAATAGTGGTCCCTAAATATCCTGTGGTCCCTGACATCACTGCCATCTTAATTATGATTCCCCCTACCGCTCAGTATTTCTCGGTGATTGATCTAAAGAATGCGTTCTTTAGTATCCCCATACATCCCGACAGCCATCATGTCTTCGGATTCTCATTATCTGGCCGAAGCTTCAGATTCTGTCGCGCACCTCAAGGCTATACTGAGAGTCCTAGTATCTATAGCCAGGCTCTGAAAATGGTATTGGATGAATTAGTTCTCCCTTCTGGTAATGTTCTCATTCAATATGTGGATGATATTTTGGTGGCATCTGATACGGCGGAGGGTTGTAAGGAAGCAACTGTTAAATTGTTGCATCATCTGGCTACTCATGGTAATAAAGTATCCCTGTCCAAGTTTCAGTATTGTCAACAGGAAGTGACCTACCTTGGTCACTTACTGTCAAAAGCGGGGAGGCGATTAACTCCTGAACAAATATCTGTTATTACTAACATGTCTGTGCCCCGTACTCAACGTGATGTTCGTGCTTTTCTGGGCATAACTTCTTACTGTCGCCAATGGATTCCTAATTTTTCTCTTCTGACTAAACCCCTGTTGCACTTGGTTACGAAAGATGTGCATGAACCCTTACCCTGGATGGATGAATGTCAAGATGCTTTTAAATCTTTAAAATCTGCCCTCTGCTCTGCACCTGTTCTGGGTACCCCGGACTACCGGAAACTTTTTGTACTTTATGTGCATGAGGTAGACGGTTGTTCTCTTTCAGTATTGACCCAAGATTTTGGAGGTAAACAAAGACCCTGTGCATATTTTTCGGCTGTATTGGATAATGTTGCCCGAGCCCTCCCTAGCTGTCTAAGGGCTACTGCTGCTATGGCGGTGACTATTCGACAGTCGGAAGGGATTGTTTTAAATACTGACCTCACAGTGATGGTACCGCACGCTGTGGACATATTATTGAACAGAACAAAAACTCAGCACCTCACGAGTGCGCGATTGACTGGTTATGAATTAACTTTATTTGCACGCCACATCAAAATTAAAAGATGTGCCACTCTGAACCCAGCCACGTTACTATCCCTCCCTTCGAGTGATCAAAAGGACGATGTCCATGATTGTATATTTCGAACGGAAGAAGAAACGAATGGACGTGTAGACCTCACTGATTCCCCTTTATCTGACCCGCAAGGGGAATTGTATGTGGATGGCTCTTGTTTCAAGTTACCAGATGGCACGACAACAGCTGCTTATGCTATAACTACTCTTAGAACAGTAGTAGAGACCGCTCCGGTTTCTCAGCATTCAGCACAGGCAGCTGAACTAATAGCATTGCTAAGGGCCTGTGAGCTGAGTGAAGGGTTAAGAGGGTGCACAGACATAATATCGACTCCAAAATATCGTTTGGACAGAATATCGAGTTTTAAATATCGTTTGGAGAAAATATCGACAGGACAGAATATCGACAGCCAAAATATCGTTTTTAAGGTAAGTGAAGTAATATCGACTGTAAATAATATCGAAAGTGAAAATATCCAAGTATATAATCTAGATAGTAAAAAATATCGTTTTTTAAATAATATGTAATTATTTATAGTGTTTTTATGTTATAATATGTGTGAAAAGTGTCATTTTATGTTATAATTATTTTTAATTAATGATTTTTTTAAAATTATTGTGTACTTTTATTCTGTAGCGGGTTGTGGGTTTATAGGGGAATAGGGTGGGAACTAATTTAATTATAATTAATTAAATATGTAAATTTATTAATTGGTAGTAATAATTAATTAATTGGTAATTTAATAATATATGTTAATTATTTCAAATTTAATTGGTAATTAATTTAATTTAATTTATTAATTGCTAATTATGTAAATTAAAATAATGTATTTCCTGTAGCGGGTTGTGGGTTTATAGGGGAATAGGGTGGGAATTAATTTAATTATTATTTATTAAATATGTAAATGTATTAATTGGTAGTAATTTTTAATTAATTGTTAATTAAATAATATTTGTTAATTATTTAAAATGTAATTGGTAATTAATTTAATGTAATTGATTCATTGCTAATTATGTTAAATTAAAGGGGTATTTTTAGGGTTCAGGGTCAGTTTTTAGTTTTTGGGTAAAGGGGTATTTTTAGGGTTCAGGGTCAGTTTTTAGTTTTTGGGTAAAGGAGTATTTTTAGGGTTCAGGGTCAGTTTTTAGTTTTTGGGTAAAGGGGTATTTTTAGGGTTCAGGGTCAGTTTTTAGTTTTTGGGTAAAGGGGTATTTTTAGGGTTCAGGGTCAGTTTTTAGTTTTTGGGTAAAGGGGTATTTTTAGGGTTCAGGGTCAGTTTTGGGTTTTTGGGTAAAGGGGTATTTTTAGGGTTCAGGGTCAGTTTTTTGTTTTTGGGTAAAGGGGTATTTTTAGGGTTCAGGGTCAGTTTTTAGTTTTTGGGTAAAGGGGTATTTTTAGGGTTCAGGGTCAGTTTTTAGTTTTTGGGTAAAGGGGTATTTTTAGGGTTCAGGGTCAGTTTTGGGTTTTTGGGTAAAGGGTTTTTTTAGGGTTCAGGGTCAGTTTGGGGTTTTTGGGGTACAGGGGTACAGTGTAAAAAAAAAGTAAAATTAAATTTACATTAATTTAATTTAATGAAATGAAATTAAATTAAATTATATTTAAATAATTTTAAATAATTTAAATTAAAAAAATTATTATATACTTACCAATACTTACGTTGTAATGGTAGTGCGTTGTAAAAGTTGCGTTGTAACGTCATATATCCACTGTTGCACTCTTTGCAGTGGGAATAGTAATTTTTACTCTTTTGTATTTGTACGTTAATAATATTGGCTATTATTTAATTACATTTTGTTACTATATATATATATGTTTTAAGAAATATGATTAAAAAAAATTATTTTTTTACTTTCATTAATTATTTAATTATTAAAAGTTATTTTAAGTATTGTTAATTATATTTTAGTAATTAATTTTTTATATTAATGTAATTAAACATTGTTTTTATTAAAGTCGATATTTTTTACAACTATATTTTTGTAAACGATATTTTGTACTCAATATTTTTGTACTTACCTGTTTGTACATACACACTCGATATTTTGGTTGTAGATATTTTTTCCTCGATATTTTGGGTAGTCGATATTTTGGCAGTCGATATTATTTCACTGATCCGGTTAAGAGTTAATATCTTTACTGACAGCCAATACGCCTTTGGCGTGGCCCATAGTTTTGGGCAGCTGTGGAAGGAACGGGGATTCCTTACTTCTCACGGCCAAAGAATACAACATGGCCAGTTGATCGAGAGACTATTATATGCTTTAACTTTACCAGAAAAGTTAGCTATTGTTAAGTGTAGTGCCCATATGAAAATCGCTGATACTACAGGAGAGGGAAATGCTTTTGCTGATCAAGTAGTGAAAGAAACAGCACAAACTAAAACGTCCACAATGTTCCCCAGTGTAGCAAGTCGATGGGTGGCGGAGACTACAGTATTTGATAACACTATTGAAAGTGTTAAGGAATTACAGAAAGAGGCCACGACAGATTAACTGTTAAGATGGGAACAGGAAATAGGACGGTTAGACAAGAATGATTGTTGGATTGATTTAACGGACAGACAGAGATGGCTATTACCTAATGCCCTGGTGTATGCAGTAGTAGTGATGGCTCATGGCACTGCCCACATTGGAGCAAAAGGAATTTGTGCATTATTGGACCCAGTGTTGAATAACCCAAATATTCCTAAAACTGCCGCCCATGTAGTTAAATATTGCATGGTTTGCTTGCAGCATAATACAGGAGGAAGAGGAACAGTTCTTAGTGGAAATTTTGCTCCACCTTCTTTACCATTTGAAGTATTACAGATGGATTACATTCAATTTGACAGAGTGAATAACCTTAAATATGTACTGGTGGTGGTTTGTACATTTAGCTAATGGGTTGAAGGCTACCCCACCAAGGAAAATACTGCCCTAGCCACTGCCAAGGCCTTAATTAAGGAATTCCTGCCCCGATTCGGTTTACCCCGAATTATATGGACAGATAATGGGGTACATTTTAATGCAGAGATTGTTAAGCATGTTTGTGCAGGGTTACAGATAAAGCAAAAATTTCATGCAGCACGACACCCACAATCTGCAGGATTGGTCGAGAAATATAATGGCATATTAAAACTGAAAATGGCAAAGATAAAGGAGAGTACGGGTTTAAGTTGGCCAGATGCATTGCCCCTAGCATCAATGTCAATAGTAACCCCCCCACTCTCAGACCGGGCTGTCACCCTATGAGGTTGTTTTTGGGCGGCCCGCCAATGTATGGGGTGTCCCAAGACCCAAATCCTTTCGTGATCTTGATTACCCGATGATGACAGATTATCTGTACACTCTAACTAAAGATCTGCGTTCTATTCATCAACAGGTCTCAGAAGTACTGCAGCTGCTGCCGGAGGGTCCCGGACATCGCCTGGAACCAGGACAGTGGGTCCTTGTGCGGAATTACCAACGGAAATCGAGTCTGGAACCGAGGTGGAGTCGCCCGTATCAAATCCTTCTGGTCACCCGGACAGCAGTGAAAGTAGATGGGAAGAAAAATTGGATACATGTTTCCCATCTAAAGAAGCTACCCTTGCCGGTTCCCTCTGATCAGCAGAACCGAGAAGGAGTTCTAACACAAGAGGGAGAACAAAGGGTACGAATTGTGCCTTTCTCGGATGCCGTTGAAATTGGGCAGGAGAAAAGGTTGTCGATACCGCAAGGAGACGAATCAGCTTTGTTTTTTGAAAATAATAGTACAGCTGATTCCCCTGAGGCTTCTGGAAGCTGTGTTGCACCAAATGTTCCTGCTGCTGTGTTGTTCCATGATCAGGAACAACCTGGCCGTTTGCGATACAATTTACGGCCCCGAAAACCATGCGATACCTCAGTTCCGGATTATAGGAGAAAGGGAAAGACTTGAGTTGTAGGGTGAAAGATAAGTTTGGCTGGGGTATTGAGCGAGACATTGAACTGAACCTGTTGAGAGCTTGGAACTGACACATTGCTCTGTTCAGAAAGAAAGCCTGTGTAATTAAAAAGGGGGTCTTAAATTGCCACGGTGAAATTCTTGCAGAATCAAATTGTGGATGGATAACAAGAGTCTGCCTGTGGGGCTCTAAACGGACACAGGGAGAAGAAACCCTCTGGCAGCTGGCTTGCGTTCCTCCCCGAGATTAGTTTGGACTTTTAGTTAGGATGTATCCCTTTGCCCGTTTTGCCCTTGAGGATGAGAGACCTCTTGCACCTCGACCTTTCCTTGAAAATGTTCCTATGTTTTCCGCTTGGGCTACCAGAGTAAAGGTAGCCTTTGTAATAACGATTGCAGTAGTCATGATAATTTTAATGAGTGTGTTTATATATTTAGAATTTCAATATCCAATGCACCATCTTTTAGGTACCACCGCAACCCCACCCGAGATTTATTTTTATACCTTGCCTCCCCATAAAGAACGACATCGAGAAACTTATGTTAGAAATGCGTTCATAGAAATGTTGCATGAGGCTCATAGCACTACGAATAAGACGAACTGTTGGGTTTGTGGTCTCTTGCCATATGTAATGCATCGCCATGATTTGTTTCTTTCCTTACCCTTATCGCATCTGGCAAGTTGTGAAGCTTGGTTCCAGTTATTGTCATTAATGTATTTGCATTATGTAGCTGACCCTAAAAGGTATACTGAAAAGGATTATGAAGCCGTTTTAAAATATATAGAACAACATCAGGGATTTGATGCACAGGGGAACCAAGGGGAGGGATCTTTAGACCCTGATGCTTGTATGAATATGTACACCACCAATGAAAATGCTACTTGGTTAAAAGAGGAAATGTTGGACTTTGAACAATTCAATTCTACCCAATATTTTCAACACTTCCAGTATCGAAATGTCACTGATGATAAGGCAATGCCCGTTCCTATTTTAAATAGTACTGCTTCCTTCTGTACCCAAGGGAAGGGTCATGTTAATGTAGGGAATAGTAGGTGTAATTATACTTACATCCTGCATACCACCAGTACATTACCTCTAATTACTCCTCCCAATGTATATTTTGTATGTGGAGAGAATGCCTATACTTGGCTCCCGAGAGGGTGGGCGGAAAATGTTACTTGTCTTTCCTGTATCCTACAGTTTACATAGCTCCTTCTGACTATCATAAAACACATCGGCTGACTAAACGGAGCCCTGGTCCTTACCGAGTGTATAGAAGTATTAGTACTGAAGGCACTGATCAGACTGATACTGTTGCTCAGCAGTTTATGGGCATAGCCAAGGGTCTCTTTCCAATATGGGGTCCCATTTTCACTAGTAGAGATCTCAGGCGTCTCTCTCGAGTAGTAGAAGATGTAGTCCAAACTACTGCTGGAATTCTGACTAACCTTACCGTGGAGCTTCAGGCTACGAGGCTTGTTTCGCTCCAAATTAGGATGGTGCTTGACGTCATCCTAGCTGATCGAGGAGGAGAATGCCGCGTGATCGGCAGCTCTTGTTGTGTATATATTCCAGATTCAGCTCCCACCATACATTTAGCTATTCAGAAATTACATTGCTTGGCTGAAGAAGTGCATGCTGATACTGGCACTTGGTCCTTTACTGGGTGGTTCTGGGATCTCTTCTCTACTTGGGGTTGGAAGATTTTCATGATCCTGGCTGGAGCACAAGGAGTGGTATTTGTTTGTTGCCTGTGTCTCCATTGTGGCCCGGCATGTTGCCTTTTGTGCTGCCAAACTTACTTCCTCTTTGACGGTTTCCCAGCAGGCTAGAAACGAAAAGCAGTTAGTACAGAAAGAAGTGGCCGACCTTATGCAGATAGATGAGGGTGTGTTCTTGGATTGAACAAGTAGCCTTTATGTATATTGGCTATGTTATGCCAAAAGGGCGGTCTGAAGGAATATAAAACCGATATCATATAATGTTGTCATAAAATATCCAGTGTATATCTGCACTCTCCTGTAAAGCCTCTTGTAAATATGCTCGATTCGTGTACCTGTTAAGAAACAGGCCCACATTGAGAAAACGCCATCTTGGTTTTGTTTCCTGAGCTCTCTCTCTTTAGTTAGGAAAGCACGTGACATACTGCTGAAAGGAGATTCTGAAAGGTCGGCCCAGGCTATGAACAGAGCATTGCTACTAACGTTAGAAGCCCAAGGTCACATCTGCTCTTTCTTGTAGGATGAGCACATTCTTGCAGGCACCATGACTGTACTCCCATACACCAGAACAAAAGGGACGCACCTTTGCTGACCTACCCCCGAAATAGTTTCCGCAGAGTTTCAAGCCTAATCTATTGTGCCTTATATGGGTGTTCCTGTTGGCTTCTTCTGATTTGGTACTTTTCCATGTGTGGGGTTTCTATGGGTATGTTGAAAGTATATATGTACTGTTTTGAACATGATCCAGCAGTCTCCTCTGCACACCTTTGCAAGATGTGACCAGAGGGAGGCTCCCCTGTATAGGGCGCTTTGCGAAATAAACGATTGAACCTTTTCCATTGCTGACTGATTTATGTATGGTAAATGAGATATAAGGGCTATTGGTAAGTATAGCTCTATGGTATATTTTTCTAGTACTTCATGTCCCCGGGGGAATATATCTGTGTGCCAGATTCGGATCCTGCCACCAGTGCTGTTACGTGTCTCATGTTTAGTGGTGGGTGTGGGGGTGCTGGCAGTCCCACCAAGTACCACGAATCAGGTGTTAGACTAATGCATTTCAGTGCGGTGCTCCACATCACTGCATTGATTGCATTGTAAAGCATATGATGCATTCAGCATAATGTCTCATCTGAAGTTGGTAAAACTGTTATGGAGTGAGTGACAGCTGGGCGCGTGCTGCCTGCAGCCTGCACACATTGCTCCCGCAGGCTTGGAGTGCTCGCAGCTGAGCTATTGGATGCTGGCAGGCTAACTGTGTGCTGCTACAATGTATCTTTTGATTCCAGCGGCGCGCGGCTCAGAGTCAGGTTGTAAAACAAGGTCTGGCCTGCTGCCAGAGCAAGGAGTTTGTAAGGTAGGCGGCTGCACTCGAGAGTAGACGTCATGAATCATGGACTGATCTGGTTGTGCAGCAGCCGCCAGCACAGAATCTGTCACTGCACTGGCCGACTCACTGAGGCCAGCTGACCAACCTGGAAAAAGGCGGAAGCACGCCAAAATGATTGCCGCCCAAGGGGGGTCAGTGGCTCTCAACCTGAGGAGCCTGGCTGCTGCCTTGAAGCCTTGCAGATTAGTCGCCGACGCTACCCGAGTGTGTGTCAGATGTGTTAATACGCAAATTCCATTGGCAGAGCATGATCATGAAGCTGCCACTACCTACATCCAGCACTCTCTCAACAAAGCCGTGCAGCCTCCACACAGTGGTGGAGGTTCTGAGCCACCACATGCTCACTGTGACATCAGCACCACGGCTTAGACTGCAGAAAAACTGCTAAACACTTGCACGTCCTCCCTCCTTCCCCGTGGCTGCCGCACAACATGGCGGCGCCCAGCAGACAGATGGCCCCAGGGTGGACACCGACTCGCTGATTGATCAGACGACGGCAGGCACAGACTAGAGCAGGATGTTTAGCAGCACAGGGGATACCAATCACATGGTTCTCTCCACTTACATCCCGTGCCCATGTTCTCCCTAGATTACACTTGGCAGATTAATTAGTCCCCTAACATCAACAACATGTTACTCTTCTCAGCAAATACGGCCCCTGTTGGAGGTGTTACAGGTGTTTTGCTTTCTTTTACTAGATAGGCATACAACAATGTTTCTGTAACACACAGCGGATGAGGAGAGTTTGGGTCTAGAGTCTGCAGCTGTGGTAAACTCTTCACTAGCTCTTTTATTTAAATAAACTGGCAATTTTGTATGCATCGATCCCCCCTGCTAACTTTGTGCCCTTCCATTTCTGGTGTTTGCAGCAGTTTTAAGATGATCTTAGAGTTTCTGGTTGCTCAAATGGGTGTAATTTCTGATATTTATATGTTTTCCTCATCTGCATTGCTTGATTTTGATAGCTAGAAATTGTCATTCATAGTCAGTTGAATGTCACTCATAAGTACACTGAAATTATGAAAATGTCACACATAAGCAATCTGAAACGTTGGCAGCTCTGTGCAGGAGGTTGGGAGGTTGGTTGTCAGAGAGGTGCTCAGTTCAGGGATCAGTCCCCAGGTACATATACCACAGTGGCGACGCGGAAGCTGCCGCCGGTGCTGTTCTGTGCCTCATGTTTAGTGGTGAGTGTGGGGGTGCTGGGAGGTTGGGGTGCAGTGGTTGACGGAGGGGAGCTCAGTGTCAGGGATCTGTCACCTGGGACATATATCAGTGTGTCGAGATTTGATTTTTTTGGGGGGTGGGGCCACTGGGGGATAGTTGACGAATGGGTGCCCAGGGTCATGGATCTGTCATCCAGGGACATATACCACAGTGGCGACGCGGATGCTGCCGCCGGTGCTGTTCTGTGCCTCATGTTTAGTGGTGAGTGTGGGGGTGCAGCGAGATTGTTTGTGGAGGGGGGGAGTGGTTGACAGAGGGGTGCCCAGGGTCACGGATCTGTCATCCAGGCACATATACCACAGTGGCGACGCGGATGCTGCCGCCGGTGCTGTTCTGTGCCTCATGTTTAGTGGTGAGTGTGGGGGTGCAGCGAGATTGTTTGGGGAGGGGGGGAGTGGTTGACAGAGGGGTGCCCAGGCTCACGGATCTGTCATCCAGGCACATATACTACAGTGGCGACGCGGATGCTGCCGCCGGTACTGTTCTGTGCCTCATGTTTAGTGGTGAGTGTGGGGGTGCAGCGAGATTGTTTGGGGAGGGGGGAGTGGTTGACGGAGGGGTGCCCAGGGTCACGGATCTGTCATTCAGGCACATATACCACAGTGGCGACGCGGATGCTGCCGCCGGTGCTGTTGTGTGTCCTGTGTTTGGCGGCGTGTGTCTGGATGCACGTCCCCTCCACCCCCTCTTACAGCGCCCCCATGCGTCGCAGACTGCACGGCAGCTGGAGGGAGCGCGCGGACGGTTCTGGTGGCTTGCTTTTCATTAATAAATGAATTCATTATTTCCGGACTGTCAAACCTCGGAGGGCCGCAGCCGACGGCTCCATTGTCTGTTTACAAACCGCCTGCCAAAAGATGTATTTAGAGACAGGGCAAGTTAACCCCTTCCAGGAAGGCGTCCTCTCCTCTGCCGTCCTACAGTGAATACAGAACAGCAGCCTGGCGCCATGGTCACGTCACCTCACTGCGGATAAAGGACATTCTGGCGTTTCTGTTCCATCTCGCTGAGGCACAGATATAAATAAACCAGAGCACCCTGCTGTTTACATCCTGCCAGCCTCACTGCCTGAAAAACACTACACCTGCTGCTCCTGTGCCTTTGCGTCACTGCCTGAAAAACACTACACCTGCTGCTCCTGTGCCTTTGCGTCACTGCCTGGAATAAACACTACACCTGCTGCTCCTGTCCTTTTACCTCACTGCCTGAATAAACACTGCACCTGCTGCTCCTGTCCTTTTAACTCACTAACTGAATAAACTCTACACCTGCTGTTCCTGACCTTTTAACTCACTAACTGAATAAACACTACACCTGCTGCTCCTGACCTTTTAACTGACTAACTGAATAAACACTACACCTGCTGTTCTTGACCTTTTAACTCACTAACTGAATAAACACTACACCTGCTGTTCCTGACCTTTTAACTCACTAACTGAATAAACACTACACCTGCTGTTCCTGACCTTTTACCTCACTGCCTGAATAAACACTACACCTGCTGTTCCTGACCTTTTACCTCACTGCCTGAATAAACACTACACCTGTTGTTCCTGACCTTTTAACTCACTAACTGAATAAACTCAACACCTGCTGTTCCTGACCTTTTAACTCACTAACTGAATAAACACTACACCTGCTGTTGCTGACCTTTTAACTCACTAACTGAATAAACACTACACCTGCTGTTCCTGACCTTTTAACTCACTAACTCAATAAACACTACACCTGCTGTTCCTGACCTTTTACCTCACTGCCTGAATAAACACTACACCTGCTGTTCCTGACCTTTTAACTCACTGCCTGAATAAACACTACACCTGCTGTTCCTGACCTTTTACCTCACTGCCTGAATAAACACTACACCTGCTGTTCCTGACCTTTTAACTCACTTCAGATAAATAATCATTAGACCCGCTGTTCCTGTCCTATTACCTCACTGCCCTGAATAAACATTGCACCTGTTGTTCCTGTCCTATAACCTCACTGCCTAGATAACACTATTGCTGCTGCTTCTGTACATTTACCTTATTGTACAGAATAGGGACAAACTCTGCTATTTCTGTCCTGTTACCTGACTGCACTGAATAAAAACTGCCCCTGATGTTCCTGTCCTTTTATCTCACTGCACAGAATAAACACAAAACCTCCGGTTTTTGTCCATTTACCTCACTCCTAATTGGATTTTGTTCACATCCAGTTCTTCTCACTGCATGAAATAAACACTGACTCAGCTGTTTGTCACTCCGCTCTCTCACTGCTTCGCTGCAAATCACGCAGCTAAGAACACCCAGCTCTTCCTGTCTCCTTTATCTCACTGTATGAACTAACCACCGCCCTGGCAGTGAATTTGTAACCCTTCTGCTGCTCTGCAATGAATAAAGACCTGGCTACTTGTACCACGCCTTCCTCACTGCATGCAGCATGGCACACCGGACATATCCGTCCTGATATGTGGTTTCAGTGACAGAATGTCGCAGTGGCGTAGCTGGGGGGGGGGAGGGGCCGTCCGCCCAGGCGGCACTATTTTGGGGGCCGCTGGTGGCCCGTTGAGGCGGCCTTTATCATTTTTTGGGGCCACTCACTGACACTACTGTCAGTCACAGTAGTGTGTCAGTGTCTCTAAATTAATTATAAACGCTGCCGCAACCTGCCACAAGTGCCGTGCTGCCCCGTTTGAAAAGTGCTACAAGCTCGGCTTGCTTTCATGGACGTTTGGGGACGGGCAGAGAAGGAATAGGACTCGGACAATGTCCTCTTTTTTTCTGTGCTGGCAGCTGCCCCCCCACTCTTTTCCTATTATTCCCTCTCTTTCTGTCTTGCTCCTCATTTACTGAAAACTGAGGGGCATATTATCAAGCCCCTTATCGCCGCGTCATCTGCACTTTTCTGCCGATAGCGTGGCGATATTTGCATCGCCCTATTATCAAGGCAGCGTTAAGTCAATTAATGTGGCTTAAAGCCACGTTAATTGACTTAATGCTGCTTTGGTAATAGGGCCCCTTTCAAGATAAACTCATTGTGAAAGGAGGCGTGCAGTGGGTGTTGCGGTGGGCTTTCCACCGCAACACCCATTCACTTCGACGCTGCCACCTATTATCAAGAGAGTCCATAATAGGTGGCAGCGCCGAATTTAAGAACAGGAAAGACCTGTTCTTAAGGTGGTGAAACGAGGAGAAATGCTTCATTTCTCCTCGTTTTTGCTTTTTCCATGTGTGCTGCCTTGTGCAGCACACATGGAAAAAGCAAAACACCAAGGTTTGTTTATGTACAGGAAGGTGTACATTCCTGTACATAAACAAACCTCTTTTTAAAAATGCCAATTTGTAACTGCCATGTGTGCTGCATAAAGCAGCACACATGTAGGTTAAAAAATTGCATTTAAGCTTTGTTTATGTGCAGGAAGGAACACCTTCCTGTACATAAACAAACCTTCCATGCCTGCGCTGGCGTTAAATTGTAAAACTTATCGCCATCGCAGGGGGAAACGCTAGGCTGCACCATATCCTTGGTAATATGGTGCAGCCTAGCGTGTCCGAAGTGGCGAAGAGAGGCGTTAAGACAAGTCGGCTAACACCTCTCTTCGCCACTTTGTTGGTAATATGCCCCTGTGACTTTAAAAAACGATTCACAACTTCTATTTCCTACTTTCATTTAGTTGCTTCCCTGTGAAATAAATCCCCCCCAAAAAAAACTCTTGCGGGAAATGTCCTTTTTCTGACATTTTTCTATACCAAAGTGCAGCGGGATGGAGAGAAATAGAAGGTTTTAAATATGAAAAAATAAATACATTACTAAATAAAGCAAGACAGAGTGGTTGCAAAGTGGCAGATTGATTTTATTGACATCCAAACACATCAGCCTCACTTAAGAGATTTTGCCAGTGAAGCGCTACTTTTATTTTCTCGTCTTTCTTTGAACAGCATTGTTGTCCCCAGGTAGGGAAGTGTACCATACCTGGAAGTACTGCAATACCTGGTTGATGGGTGGATTGGAAAACAAAATGTGTACCATGGCTCTGCGTTTATGGATGAGGTCTTTTTAAACCATACTGCTTACATTTTGTAAGGATATAAGCAATGGACATTGAAACGGTTCCCTTCAGGGCCCTTTAGCCATGTCCTTAACTTTTCAGATAAAACCACTTGCTGATTTCTGAATAGTGAGTGAGAGATCGTTAAGGTAACCATGTTGTTTCTGCTTACATTTCACATGCTTTACTTGATCTTGCATTCCCTATGAGTGTTTGCTTCAACTTTTTTTTTTTGGCAGCATATTATACTTATCAAGTGCATAATTAGAATTGAGCCTCCTCCAAATGTTTATAGCGGGCACAATTAGGTTGTATCTGTAGTTCTCTCAGTGGGGCAGTATGGTGTTCAGTGGGGGAGAGGATGTGGCACTATGGCCAGAGCTGACGAATTTAGAACTGGGGAACCAGGTTCAGCCTTCATGACCAGTCCACCAGACCACTCTACTGAGGGAGCATATTCCCATGCTAGACCTTAAAAGGCCCCACTAGACCTCAGAAGGCTTGATGTCTTAGCACAAGCAGGTGTACCCTAGTGGTGTCAATTGTGGGTTAACCTTGAAGGCCTGTCCACTACAATCCATACTGAAGTTCATCTCAAGTCTTGTGGGCAGGCCTTTGAAGCAGCACACCCTAGAGCAACAGTGATCCAGTCACTGTGACTCTGTCACTGAGGTCACATGAACCTTGAGCAGGTTAGGGCGGTGAGAACGGTGTGACCGCACTGGGTACCTATTTCAGGTGGGTGCATAGTGTTTGCAAGTATATTATGTTTTAAAACAAACTTGCTGCCTCCTTCCAGGCCTCTAGCAATTTTCTGAAACAATAACAATGTCATGACAACTTCGGTGATTAATGTTCTTCCTAGAGAGAGATCGGAGTTTTGTCTACTGGAAGGGTTGACTCCTGGAAAGGTAGCAGAGAGGGTTAATGTGCCTGTTGCAAAGAACATGTACCATGCAGATCACAAAGTGCACTGCTTTGACAGGAGTATTATCTGCTCCCTCAGACTGCTACTGGATGTGAGCAGCCCCAGTCTTTGCAGCTTCTGTGAGAGACCTAGTGTCTCAGGGCCCAAAGTTTTAGGTTCTGCAACTTTCGGACTTGATCATTTCAGTCCTGGGCACATTTGTAAAAGCAGAGTTACCATTCCCAGTGAAGTAATACAACAAATAAAAAAGTGTTAAAGTGTTTACCACCAGTGTGGGTGCAGCCAGTGCTTATGTTTGTGACTGTGTCCCTGCATTCTCACCTGTCTGACGTAGAAAGGTGTATTCTCTGCAGCCCTCTGTTTAACAACAGCCTGGCTGCAGTAGAGACAGGCCAGGTTGTTACACAGAGCACACACGACCCTGCTGCTCAAACACATACATTAACTGAAAACTAATCTTTTTGTTGTTAAATCGGGCTGTTCTGCCATCCCTTGTGTTTTTAGGGATTTGTACGTGTAATCCCTTCTTGTTCTAGTAATGCTCAGTTGCAGACACTACTAACCCGCTGCCTCTGATTACGGGCATTGCAGCAGCTCGACTGTGATGCCAGAGCTGCACCTGATCCACTCAGCAGCGACCATGAAACCAAAATGAAGGAAGGACTCAAGGGCTCAGAGGAGGGAGCTTAACTGTGACAGCTCTGGATTAGTCTGTGAGGTCAGAGTTCAACAGACCAAGACATGTCTAGATTTTTCAAACAAAGAAATCTGCTAATAGTGCCCAGACGTTCTGCTTTTTGTGACAAAGTGCAGCACATAATAAGGGGTATGGTAAATTTGCACAAAGCAACATTATATGGAAGCTAGGAGTGTATGAAACATACTTTTTTTTTAAAGTGTCTTGAAGTTTAAAAATGTGCGCTTTGGGAAGGCAGTAAACTTTGAAAAACTTCACCCATAAATGAAAATTATTTAAAACATTAAAGTAGAATTTTCCAACCAAAACATTTTTTCCTGATAGATTTCTATTTACACAGTTGTTTTTTTATAAAAACCTATTTTTGCAGATATCTTCTCTGCAATCTATGGGGCAGATTTACAGGCCTCTTGCGCTACCAGTACGTCACTTTTTGTGAAGCACTGGCAGCACATTTCTCTGCCCCATATTTACAAGGACAGGGAAAGCCACTGTGTGGGGCTTTTCCTGCCCTTGTAAATATGGCCCCTTTGCACGCAGCACTTTGCGTGAAAGAGGCATTCCATGGGTTTTGCTGTGGGTGTTCCCACTTAACACTCATGGAACCAGACATATTTCCAGACTTACGAGGAATCGTAAACCTGGAAATCCGTCAGTATGCTACACCACCCTAGGTGTGGCGTAGCGAGGCACAACGAGGAGAAATGTTTTAATTTCTCCTCATTTTTAGGATGAGCATTCGAGATCTCTTGTATATACTTTAGTATATACTTATATGTTTATGTACTTTGTGGGCTCTGGAGATCAGCCCTAGAATTTGTCTACTTCCACTTAGGGACTTTTTTTTCTGTTCAACTGCCTCCATTTAACTGTCTTGATATAAAAACCAGTAGAGGTCAGTACAATATCGGACTTGCTTTCTGCTTGTTCAACTGCCTCTATTTAACTGTCTTGATAGAAAACGACCAGTAAAGGACAGTAAAATACCAGAATTGCTTTCTGCTGAGGGAATTTCTTTTTTTTAATTTTTCTGGCAACTGCCTCTATTTAACTTTCTTGATAGAAAACGACCAGCAGAGGTCAGTAAAATGCCAGAATCACTTTAGCATTCTCTAGATTCCAGTCCACAGAAATTGTTTTCCATGAGCACCCGCAGACAATATTATTTTTTTCAAATCTTGCATTCTCAGTGATATGACCACCGAAGGCCCTGATTTAATATTAAAAACAGTGCTTTGGGCTGTGCCATTTCCTGCTGAAAGGCAATATTTCTCTCCATGTGTTCCCCTACCTGGCATGTCATGCAGTTTGGTGCTTACTTTCCCTCCCTGTTAAAGAACAGTAGATGTTTCAGCACCCAGGCTAATGTGCGGCATAGCTAAATACATATAAGGTCCTAAAGGCGAGACCGATTGCATTGCAAATGCTGGTGTTCCTCTTTCAATGTGTGCTGCATTCTCCAGCACGCATTGAAAGAGGAAGATGCTTGTAGTGATTGTTTTCGTGCAGGAAGGTGCCCCTTACTGCGCAAAAACAACCTCCCCATGGCACAGGCATCCTTGCACCATGGTGCAATTGTGCCTGCGCCGGTGCATGGGACATCCAGTATCGACGAGTGAAACTGTAGCTTGATGTAAGAATAATTTTCAATGCTTTTGCTTTTGATTCATGAGGGACACCTAGTAACGACGAGTTGAACTGCAGCTCTTTGTAGAATTATTTTGATATTGGATACTATAATATTCACTGGCCACTGCTAATCTCATCCCATAATGCTTTGCAGGGCCTTTGGTTGGGATTGTATTTTTGCCCATAATAACTGTGCTTGGGGTGGTCCTAAGAGGATGGGACCACCACTGAATCATTCAGCATGATATTCTCTTTGTGTTCAAGGCAACTGCTAGCTACACCTAGTCATGTGGTCCATGATTAAGCTGAAGGGATGAAACAGTTAGGACAAGAAAATGGCAATTTTCTAAAACTGTCATTTTCAGAATTGTAACTAAAAACATGGCTTTTCCATTAAAGAGGGCTTTTAATTACAATTCTTTAGACACCAAACTTGACTTCTAACCTGCTCCCAATAGGATGTTATCACTTAGTAATTGTAATAAGGTAACCTACTGTTATCCTATGAGAGAGGTATGCCTTACAGTAGTGACAAACCAATGTATGTGTTTTTCACTATCAGGATCAGACATGTAAAGCTTTAAAGTACATGTCTTAACTTTGAAATATACTGCACCCTGCGCTCTGGCGCTCTTAAGGGCCTATCATACGGATAACGTATCCATACTAATATAATAAAGAGAGAGCCCAAACCTTTGAGGCGGGTAATCTCCGGAACCACAGCACCAATCACAACACCCAATACAGCGTTGGAAACGGCAGTTGCAGCAGAAGGACATAGGCTATGAAGACGCCAACCATATACATTTAAAAGGTAAAAGAACCGTGCCATCAAAGTAGTCCCTTGTGAGCGTGTCTGCGTTGTGCTGTGGGCGTGTGCTGGGGGCGTGACAAACGCTGGGGGCGTGTGGTACCTTCCGCCCTTCATGCCAAAGTCTCATATCATGTGCTAATCCCACCCTGCTCCCTTTAAATACCCCTGCACCCCATAATCATAACCCACTCTTACTCCTTAAAATACTCCAACACCCTTAAACACTAACCCATCTTAACCCTATAAATATACCCTGTACCCCAAAACCCAAACCTATCCCTAAACGCTAAAAATTCCCCTGTACCCCAAAACCCAAACCTAGCCCTGAAGCCTATAAATACCCCTGTACCTCAAAACCCAAACCTACCCCTGAACCCTAAAAATACCCCTCTACCCCAAAACCAAAACTTAGTCCTGAACCCTAAAAATACCACTGTACCCCAAAACCCAAACCTACCCCTGAACCCTAAAATACCCCTGTACCCCAAAACCAAAACTTAGTCCTGAACCCTAAAAATACCACTGTACCCCAAAACCCAAACCTACCCCTGTACCCTAAAATACCCCTGTACCCCAAAACCCAAAGCTACCCCTGAACCCTAAAAATACCCCTGTACCCTAAAACCCAAACCTAGCCCTGAACCCTAAAAATAACCCTGTACCCCAAAACCCAAACCTACCCCTGAACCCTAAAATACCCCTGTACCCCAAAACCCAACCTAGCCCTGAACCCTAAAAATACCCCTGTACCCCAAAACCCAAACCTAGCCCTGAACCCTTAAAATACCCCTGTACCCCAAAACCCAAACCTACCCCTGGACCCAAAAAATACCCCTACACCCCAAAACCCTAACCTAGACCTGAACCCTAAAAATACCCCTGTACCCCAAAACCCATACCTATCCCTAAACCCTAAAACTACCCCTGTACCTCATGACCCAAAACTATATCTGAACCCTTAAAATACCCAAACACCCTAAAACATATACCTCAGTACCCCAAAACATATACCCCTATACCCATACTTACCTTATCCAAACATTTTTTTAAAAACTGCTTTTACCATTCATGCATTTACAACGAATTTCGTTGTAAATGTATGTGTGGTAAAAGCTTATAAAATGTAATACCATGTGTTATAATGGCATTGCGGAGTAATGGTACTTTCGTAATGAAAGTATGCGGAGTGATGGTATGCGGAAAGAAAGTTGCAGAATAATGGTTGTTTACCCTCCCCCGGTAAGTACATTGGTGGCACGGCGGCCCACATCTCCAGCAACATACTAATATTTTTTCACTACCCATTTGAAAAATGCACAGGTCTCTCTCATTGATGGCCAGCACCGACATACACTTTTAGACATACCTCCCGCCACAAGTTCTAGAATTGGGAACTTTAGAGCTGGGGAGCTACGTTCGAATCTCGGCATCAGCTCAACATCCTGTGATTCCAGGCAAATCGCTTTGTCTCCCCATGCCTACCACAAATGAATGTGTTGTTCTGTAATGTAAATTGTGCTCATGCCATGTTGTCGTGTTCGCGCTATATAATATTGCAAGGAAAAATAAAGTAGGGAAACTTGAGTTCACACAGTACTGAACGCGCACTCTTAAGTGCATCAGCAGTGCACTGTGAATCGGAGCATTTCACAGACCTGTCACAGGTAAGAAATGCTATCAAAACGAAATCCTGCAAAACAATATACTAATGGCCGGAAGCAATTCATACCCGGACAACGTCAGGACGAGTTGCTAGTTTTTAATAAAAAGGATAGTTTGGGCATGGCATAAGGTTTATTTGCTAGATCGAAATGGCAGTTTAAAACAGTACACACAGGCTGCAAGGGCAGGTCTGAGACATGTTTAAAAGGCTACTTACATGGGTGGCATAATAAAGTGCTGCAGGCCCACTAATAGCATTTAATTTGTAGGCCCTGCTTATGTGTAGTAGCACTTTCTTTGGAACTGAACTTACAAGTAAATTAAATATGCAGATTGGGTGGATGCCAATTCTAGCTCATTTAAAGGTGGGAGCACAATCCCTTTAGCACTGATTAGCAGTGATAAGGTGAGAAGAGTCCTAAATCTGGCAAAAATTGAGTCAGCAAAACAGGAGGGCTGAAGGCAAAAAGTTATGGGAGAACCACACCAAAGATACCAGGTTTAACACCAACTGTAATTGTATATACTTTTTGTAATTTTGCAAGGAAAAATATGAGCAAATGCAAGGCTATGAAACGCATTTATAGGCTGAGGGGCATTAAAACTGCAATGACTCACCCTCCACTACAATTCTGGAATATTAATTGCAGGTCCCTTCCCAAGCACAAGCATAATATTTATGATTTTCTTGTTGATGAGAAGCCGGATGCCGTGTTTCTCACTGAGACCTGGCTCCATGAGAGTTCCGGGCCAGATGTTGCAATTGCTATTCCCTATGACTATGCCATGTTGAGGACGGACAGGAACATTGGTAAAGGGGAAGGCATTGCAATAATTTTTAAATCTATGTATACCTGCAAGCTTGAAGATCTTCCCCTACAAGGATGTGAAGCTGCTCTTTTTAAGCTTGCGATTAACCCCCAATTCACTATGACAGGTCTCTTGGTTTATGTTATGTTATGTTCAATTGTTATGTTCAATTCTCTTCTATAGCGCACGGCTGCCCCGAAGGGTGTCCCGGCGCTTTGGCAAAGAGACGTACAGCTAAGAGACACAACACAGCAGCTCCGGAGGTCCCATAAAGAAAAATTATACCGAGAAGAGCCAGGTCTTCAGCTCCTTTCTGAAAGCAAGAAGATTGTTTGACTTTCTTAAGGAGACAGGTAGCTCATTCCAGCAACGCGGAACCAGGTATCGAAAGGCACGCCCTCCGATCCGGGCCAATTTAATCGGAGGAACGACAGCTTTGGCCAACAAAGCCGACCGAAGCAACCTCCTAGGAACATAAAAAGCCAGGCGCTTCTCCATATACTTAGGGCCAATTGAATGGAGGGCCTTGAATGCCAAGGTCAGCACCTTAAAGGTGATTCTTTTGGCGATGGGCAGCCAATGCAATCTCCTAAAAAGTTCAGAGGCTTTCGCCCTGCATGGGAGACCAAAAATGGCTCTTGCAGCCGAGTTCTGCACAATCTGCAATCGGGGCAGCAGATATTTCGGGCAGCCCGATATACAGGGCGTTCGCGTAATCTAATCGCGAGCCAATCAGAGACTGCACAATGATTTTTTTATGCTGCAAAGACAGCAAGGGGAGAAACTTCCGAAGCATTTTCAAAATGCCGAAGCATTTCCCAGATAGACCGATGATTTGGGGTCTAAAAGAGAGGCTGTCATCACATTGCACCCCAAGGTTTTTAGCTTTCACAGAGGCCTCAACAGGCGGAGACATGTCCTGGGGCCACCAGGTCTTCCAGTTAGGGTCCGGCGGGCAGCCAAAGAAGAGCAGCTCCGACTTGTCGGAGTTGCATTTCAGCCCATGCCGCCGAAACCAGTCGAAGACTGCACCCAGGCACTCCCCGATCAAACCACCATCAAAAGCCTCTCCCTTTTTAGATGTAAAAAGGAGCTGGGTGTCGTCAGCGTAGGATATGATCCGGGCACCGAAGGACTCCGCTACCGCCGCCAGAGGGGCCATATAGATATTGAAGAGGGTGGGGCTCAGGATGGACCCCTGAGGGACCCCCACCTCGAGCGGCGGCATTTCCGCGGAGAACGGAGGTGCCCAGACCACTTGTCGATGGCCGGCCAGAAAGGATTTAAGCCAGTTCCACACCGTCCCACGAAAGCCGAACTCCCAGAGTCTAGAAAGGAGAGCGGCATGGGGGACGGTGTCAAACGCCGCCGACAAGTCCAGCATAACCAAAATTGCCTTCTCTCCCAGATCAAGCGTCTCTCTGATGGCATCGGTGATCTCGAGCAAATCTGTCTCCGTGCTGTAATTAGCACGGAAGCCCGATTGGGAATCATGTAGAATGTTATTGCTCTCTATATAGTTGGAAATAGGGAGCTGAACATGTTTCTCGATCACCTTTGCCAGAGCAGGGAGAAGGGAGATAGGCCTATAGTTAGCATGGACTAGAGGATCCAGATTGGGCTTTTTGAGTAGTGGCAAGATCAAGGCATGCTTCCAGGCTGACGGAACTTCGTCCGTAGTCAAGGAAAGATTCAACAGCGGATTAAGCAAGCTGTTGATTGCAGGTGCTAATTTTCCTAGACATTTCGCTGGGCAAGGATCCAGCAGCGAGCCAGACTGAAGCCGAGAAAGAAGGTTGAGGGAAGAAGCTACAGATAGGGAAGGAAAGTTAGCAAGAACTGTACCCCTAACCGCAATGGACGAGCAAACAGTGGCCCGATGACTGGAAGAAGGACCGAGGCCGACGTCTGAGAGAGAGTCCTGAATGGACTTAATTTTGTTAATAAAAAAGTCCCCCAACTGACTGATCCAAACCTCGGAATGAGAATGCAAGGGGGAGCTCGAAGGAGGGGAAATGAACTCCTTTACAATCCTAAAGAGCTCTTTGCTCCTATTTTCCGCCTCGTCAATTCTGCGCTCCAGGAAAACGTTATTTTCCCTCGAGAATGTGCTTGCGATAGCTCCTAACTACCTCCCGGTACTTAGATTTATCATCCGGGGCTTACTTACGCCACCACATTCTCTCTGCTTTCTTGCATTCCTGGCGCATTTTTCCCATAGAAGGAGTAAACCATGGGGCCAAGAAAAGTCTGGCCACTGATTTAGCTGGTCTCCTCAGGGCCAGCTCCTCAAATCTAGCAGCCAGCCACTTTTGGACGGAATCTAAATCTTCCTCCAGACTGCCCGAAAGCCGACATGGATG